>NC_044553.1:11617373-13032373 GCF_007565055.1 Rhinopithecus roxellana | reverse complement strand
GGAGTGCAGTGGCCGGATCTCAGCTCACTGCAAGCTCCGCCTCCCGGGTTTACACCATTCTCCTGCCTCAGCCTCCCGAGTAGCTGGGACTACAGGCTCCCGCCACCTTGCCCGGCTAGTTTTTTGTATTTTTTAGTAGAGATAGGGTTTCACCGTGTTAGCCAGGATGGTCTCGATCTCCTGACCTCGTGATCCGCCCGTCTTGGCCTCCCAAAGTGCTGGGATTACAGGCTTGAGCCACCGCGCCCGGCCTGATTAAATGTATTAAACATAAGTGAATGGGCTGGGCATGGTGGCTCATGCTCTTAATCCCAGCACTTTTAGGAGGCTGAGGTGACAGGACTGCTTGAGTCCAGGAGTTCATGACCAGCCTGGGCAACATAGCAATACCTCACCTCTATTTTTAAAAAAGTAATAAAAAAAGAAGTGAATACATGGGGTGCTCAATTACAAAACATACTCTTGGACACTCCACTCATCCCAGCTCAGTGATCTATGACCCTATCCCCCAGGATGGTTTTGAAGGTCCAGCAGGACCCCTGTGCTCTGGACTGCAAGCTTTCTGCCCCGTGCCAGTCCTCGAAGCGCCTGCAGAAGCTGTGCTGGTAGGAGACTGTTCTTTGAGAAGTCCCTGGGGGGTAGAATGCAGGGGAAGACAGACTAAGATCAAATATGTAGATGGTAAAATCTAAGTTTGGGAAGAAGAGGAGATAATGTGATGCCTGCTTCCAGATGGGCCATGGTTTGGGGAAACCAGTAGAAAGAGGGAAGAACGGTCATGGTAATGGGGCCTTAAGAAAATGAATTGTGAACACATGATTTTTACTTGTGTGTGTGTATGCGTGTGCACAGATTGAGATGTGTTTTCCTTATTAATGGGACTGATTTCATTTCTTCAACTGCTTAGTGCTTTTTGGTTACTCTCTTCTGATTCCCAGATACTCATATAATGTAAATAATGTATTTATAATTATCATTGTAATTTAAATTGAATTATTTAAATTTTCCAGATGCATATTTAGTAAAGATGTTTTTAAACATACTAGAGAGACAAGCAAAGTACCAGGAGGCTTCGAACATTTATTTTACTGAGTAGAAAGTAGAGAAGAACTGTTTTTACTGACATACTAATGAAAACAGCCAACATTACTTGCAGTTGGTCTATACCAGGCACTGTTCAATGCACTTTATAAATATTAACCTTTTTCATTCTCATAGCTGCATCATGAGGTAGTCTATTATATTTCTATTCTACAGAAAAGGAAATTAAGGCACCCAGAGCTTTATTACTATTTTTTATTTTTTTGAGATAAGGTCTCACTATATTGCCCAGGCTGGAGTGCAGTGGCACAAACACAGCTCACTGCAGCCTCAACCTCCCGGGCTCAAGCGATCCTCAGCCTTCTGAGTAGCTGGGACCACAGGCACACACCACCATGCTTGGCAATTTTTAAAAATTTTTTGTAGAGATGAAGTCTTAACTATGTTGCCCAGGCTGGTCTCAAACTCCTGGTCTCAAGCGATCCTCCCATCTCGGCCTCCCAAAGTGGTGGGATTACAGGCATCAATCACTGTGCTTGTCTCACATAGAACTTTAAAAAGTTACTCCACGTCACACAGCTAGGAAGTAGCAGAGCTGGGAGTGTAATCGCTCTATACTATAGTGCTTCTGGTGCAATCCAGAAAAAGCCTATATTCCAGAGAGAACTTGGTTTCAGCTCTTTGCTCTTTTAGGGGCAAAATGAACACTCCAGACCCACATCCTTCCAAGTGCTTCTTCGTGCAAGCAATATGAACTAGAGTTGTCCCCTTTCTGGGAGGGAAGTCACAGTGACTTCCCACAGGAGATACACGTGGCTACGGGAGCTTTAAGAGATGAGATGAAGGTGTTAACTTTATCCAGGTGCATTATAATAAAAAAGGAAAACAGAATCTCTATTGTATCCAAATTATAAGCAGGTCACATGTTTCACATGACAATATAAGCACAATTATTAAGGGATTTCATGGGATACCATAAAATAAAGTTTTAGTCTTGTACAGGTTCACACATTTTCTTGGTACAAATGAACTCATGTACTTACCAGGTTTAGGCTCTTTAAATCAACTATTTGTTCAGCAAGGGACAAGTGAAAGAGGAAAAGTTTTGCCCTAGTAAAAGCGAACCCTGTGAAGTAGCTCATCTATTTATCTTTATCAAATGCACAAAGTGCATGCGGCATGGTTTATGTAGTCACATCAGAAGGGGATTTTGGTTTCTTGAGGGGTGCCAAACTTATTTGCCTCCGAACATGAAGGGCCAAATTACTTCTTTTTTTTTTTTATATTGTTGTGAGACAAGAGTCTTGCTCTGTCGCCCAGGCTAGAGTGCAGTGGCGCGATCTCAGCTCACTGCAGCCTCCACCTCCCGGGTTTAAGCAATTCTTCTGCCTCAGCCTTCCTAGTAGCTGGAATTACAGGCATCCACCATCTTGCCTGGCTAATTTTTGTATTTTTAGTTGAGACGAGGTTTCATCTTGGCCAGGCTGGTCTCTAACTCCTGATCTTGTGATCCACCCACCTCAGCCTCCCAAAGTGCTGGGATTACAGAAGTGAGCTACCATGCCCAACAGGGTCAAATTACTTCTAATTCTGAGAGTAAATGAAGGAAATTTAGGTGAAGCAATTCAGTGGATAACAAATGTCACCAAGATCATTATAATAACAGCTATTATTACTATTTTTACTACGGTATATATTTTCACAAATCATACGTATAAACCAAGAGTCAAATTTGGGAGAAACCATTGTCACTTACACACTGAATACGTAAGGTTCATATATAGGATATCAGACACAGGTCTTCAAAGAGGTTTCTGCCTTGTGGACATTTAACTTTTTTTTTTTTTTTTTTTTTGAGATGGAGTTTTGCTCTTGTTGCCTAGGCTGGAGTGCAGTGGTATGATCTCGGCTCACTGCAACCTCTGCCTCCCGGGTTCAAGCGATTCTACTGCCTCAGTCTCCCAAGTAGCTGAGATTACAGGTGTGTGCCACCACACCTGGCTAATTTTGTATTTTTAGTAGAGATGGGGTTTCACCACATTAGCCAGGCTGGTCTCAAACTCCTGACCTCAGGTGATCTGCCTGCCTCGGCCTACCAAAGTGCTGGGATTACAGGTGTGAGCCACCACACCCAGCCTGACATTTAACATTTTTTAAAAAGTGGCTGAACCAAATAGAAGAATCATGAATACCAGTGGTAGGTGGGGTCCGCTTCTGGGAGGTAAAGTCTAATTTCAGTGGAGCTGGGACATATTTCTTTCTCCAAAATACAGAAATATGATTGTGTTTTGATGTCTACTTAAGAGGGGTAACAAATATATAAACTAGTGCAACATTTTTCAAATTGAGCTTCTAGCTGCTGATTCAGCTGGAATATAATTTATGCTAATAAGTTCCTGGATTTCAAAGTGACTTTTTTCTTGTCACACTAAAATCTTTTAATTTGGGTATATATTCCTAAGTCCAGAAAGGGCAGGGAAATTTTCAGTCAAAAGCCAGGGATATAACTATCCCCGTCTAAAAGGAAAGGGGAAAAAATTTACATTCTGGAGAGTTGAAGGAGAGAGGGAAAGTTCAATGTATAGCTTTTCATTTCCTGCAACATGGTTGATTTCACACACCATTTACCCCTAGACAAGTTTATGCTAATTTTAAAATGGCTGCATTGAGGACTTTAATGTGCCAGAGAGTTGATGGTGGAATATAGCTGGTTTCATATAATTGGGACTGGAATAGGGAAACTATACCAGGTTGAGCCAAGAAGCTTGTGTCCTAGTCTCAGCGCTGTTACTACCTAGCCGTGTGACATTAATCAAGTCATTTGTTTAGTATAGATGTCAGTTTCTTCATTTATTAAACTAGATTAGTTGTGATAGTTAACACTGGATGATCCTTTACTAACCCTTTTGATGTTCTCTGCCCAGGCTGGAGTGCAGTGGGTATGATCTTGGCTCACTTGCAACCTCTGCTTCCCAGGTTCAAGCAAAACTTGAGCCTCAGCCTCCTGAGTGGCTCAGATTAAAGGTGTGCATCACTACACCCAGCTAATTTTTGGTTTTAGTAGAGATGGAGTTTTGCCATGTTGCCCAGGCTGGTCTCAAACTCCTGACCTCAAGTGATCCACCTGCCTCAGCCTCTCAAAGTGCTGGGATTATAGGTGTGAGCCACCGCGCCTGGTCTGGTGTTAAGTTCTTCTAAGCCAGTGACTTTCAAATTTATTTTTTACTATGACCTACAGTGAGTATATTTTATATTGACTCAGTACCCACATTTATCAATTTCTTTACATACACACGTAAGTATGACATATATGTTATATACACATGCATATGTGCATACACATATGAAATGAAACTGAAGGTTCCATGAAACAATACTTACCTTTGTTACCTCAAATGCACTGTGGCACTTTTATTTATTTATTTTTTGGAGATAGAGTCTTGCTCTGTTGCCCAGGCTGGAGTGCAGTGGCACAATCTTGGCTCACTGCAACCTCCGCCTCTGGGTTCAAGCAATTCTCCCTGCCTCAGCCTCCTGAGTAGCTGGGATTACAGGCTTCTGCCACCATGCCCTGGCTAAATTTTGTATTTTTTAGTAGAGATGGGGTTTTGCCATGTTGGCCAGGCTGGTCTTGAACTCCTGATCTCCGGTGATCCACCTGCCTCGGCCTCCCAAAGTGCTGGGATTACAGGCGTGAGCCACCGCACCCAGCCCATTGTGGTATTTTTAATTCTATCTCACTAAGAAAAAGCTGGTCAATTCCCATTCAATTGACTTCATGACCCACAGTTTGACAATCAGTTTAAGCACAATCCTGCAACTGGAGGAACTGCCTCCAGGTGGATACTGGTGACTGCATAGGTTAAGGGCTAAAATTCTAATCACTGAAAGAGAAACTTAACTGTGTAGACACAATCCACACAGAGTGAATATGCTATAATTTTAGTGGAAAATTATGACACTCTAAGTAAAATCAAACACTAAGTACGAGTATTCTCTATCGGTGAAGTTGCTTGTTTTAAGCTCTGCATGATTGAACTCTAGTTTTTCATGCTTCTAAGAATGAAATTTTTTGAAAACTTCCTTTCACCTGTTACACTAAGGAACCCTAGTTTTTTGATAAATAGATCATTTTCCATTTACAAACAATCCTCTTTAAAGTTTTTGTAGCTTTTCCAAGAGTAATGTTTAAAAGCTCTTGAATTTTTATAATCATTTTTTTTTTTTTTTGAGATAGTCTGTCACCAAGGCTGGAGGGCAGTGGTGCAATCACAGCCCACTTCAACCTCCACCTCCCAGGCTCAAGGGACCGTCCTGCCCTCAGCCTCTCGAGTAGCTGGAACTACAGGTGCATGCCACCTTGCCCTGCTAATTTTTGTATTTCTTTTGTAGAGACAACGTTTCACCATGTTGCCCTGGATGGTCTCAAACTCTTGGACTCAAGCGATCCACCTGCCTCAGCCTCCGAGAGTTCTGGGATTACAGGCATAAGCCACCATTCCTGGCCCTGAATTCTTGTGTCTTAGCTAATACTCAAGGATCCAGGGTAATGGGTGATTCATTTAGGTCCATAATCCAAGGATGAGAAAACTGGGTATGATTTTCCAAGCAGTGTTCCCCTTTCAGTTTTAATCACACACGCTTTTATATGTGAACAACCACCACTGGTATTAAAGATACCTTCAACAGTTCAACTATCTAAGGGAATATTTCATTTAGCTGAGAGAAATATCAAGTACCTTCTTCAAAAGGTTACATTTCAAAAAATGCCCTTTCAGATAACACTTCTAAATAGAAGATGATCATGGTTTGTTATTTTGAAAACAGGACATGGTCGGGCGCGGGGGCTCACGCCTGTAATCCCAGCACTCTGGGAGGCCGAGGCGGGTGGATCACGAGGTCAGGAGATCGAGACCATCCTGGTTAACACGGTGAAACCCCCTCTCTACTAAAAATACAAAAAATTAGCCGGGTGTGGTGGCAGGCGCCTGTAGTCCCAGCTACTCGGGAGGCCGAGGCAGGAGAATGGCGTGACCCTGGGAGGCGGAGCTTACAGTGAGCCAAGATTGCGCCACTGCTCTCCAGCCTGGGGGACACAGCGAGACTCTATCTCAAACAAAAATTTTACAAAGGACAAATCTCCATTTATTAGCTTGCAGTGTTTATTATACAATGAACTTAATGATAGAAAGATTTTATGCCGTTTCCATATATTGTACTTCACCCCATACTTCTTATATGAGAATTAAAACAAATCCTAAAGTTAAAGTTTTGAAATGGTTAAACCTTAGATTTGGCTTATTTCTACTTATCTTTTATTATCCTTATCCTCATCTAATGGCAACTATGTACCAGAAGACTTGCAACTCTGCAGCTGCTCTGTGAGGCTGGATCACTGGGATAGGAGCAGGGTCTAATAATTGTGTCTTTGTGTCTTGACCTTTATCTTGTAACTTTCTCAACCTTGTCAGCTCAACTTTTTAATATCATAGTAATGTCTGTATTGAAAATTAACTCTCACCCCTAACTTTGGATCTGCAGCAAAGAGCCAGTGAACTCCACTTTCAGGCTAATAATTGTTGGCTTCACATGTACAGTGTTGGAACTGCTACTTGTCCTTCCCATGTGGCATCATCACCCCCCCTTTTTTTTTTCCCAATATGGCATGAGCTAATCTTCCTAGTACATATAATTTCCATCAAATGTACGTTACATTGTTGAAGAGCAATCAGAATTTTTTTTCCTGAAAAACCCCCTTTTCAGGATATATTCCTGTTTAATTTTCTATAGCTGGGTAAGCACACTGTACTATTCCTGGGGCTATTTTAAAAATACTGTCTGTGCTGATCCAAATCAAACAGACCTTTAGAGGGTACTGACAATGATGTCTTCATTGAATATGATCACTGCTAAAGCTTTAGCTCCTTGTTTGCTCTGTAATGCTGTGCCAAGATCCTGGCCTTTAGATGTTCCCAGAATCCCTGGAAACATTAGTTATTTGTTTGTGAGTATCAGCATTAGAATGGTTTTGCATTCACAACAAAATGTGAATCTCTTACTGGGTTGAAGTTGTTTTCTTTACCTAACCATAAGACTTGAAGCCAGTCAGAACAGAATTTTAAGTAATATCCTGTGTTGATGCATTTATAAAACATACCAGAAGTCAGAGTAACAGAATTCTTTTTCTTTTTTCAACTTTTGGTATAAAATTTTTTCCTAAATATTAAAGCATTAACATTTAAAAATTCTGAGGGATACTGATGAGAACTATGATTAAAGATTCACAATATTTCACTTTTAAAACATAAACTTAAAAAACTACTCTTCATATTCTAGCCTGATGACTTAAAGTTACCAGCAGGGTATCATAAAAACAACCCTAACACTCAAAATGGGTTTTAAATATCATAAAGGCTAAACATTATGGTTCTACCAAGAGAAAACACTAAGAATATGAGCAGAAATAACATTTCATAATTTCTGTTTTAAGCTTTCAAAATAATACACTAGTAATTGATTCCCTTCTATTTTGGCTACATTTTGAGTAATAGAACAGAAGCATTTAACAAAATGGGTCCTTTTAAAAAACCAACAAAAAAAGGCAAGTCAATACCAAGAACCAAGCATACTCCCATCAGAGGGAACGGGTGGGGGGGGGGGGGCACAGGGAGTGCAGCCCACCCAGTGGTTAGTCAGATAACTTGGGAGTCACCATCCGCTTCTCCAGCCTTGGTGCCAGGGCGGCAGGGCCCTGATGCATGTGGAGAGGCAGACAGTTTCACTAGCACCTCAGGCCAAAGTCCAGGCAGAATTTGGCCTTGTGGAGTTCCTGTTTTCTTGCCAACCCATGGCACTCCCAGGACACTGCTAGGAGAACACTGGCCAAATCCTGCATGAGAAGTCACCTCCATCACAGTCCCCTCAATGTTGGGGGTCAGACTACAGGAAACCTCTTTTGTCAGATTTTATGGTGTCTGTACACTAGCCAAGGAAAGTAAGAGAAAGAAAAAGAAACCAACTTGTTTAACCTCATCTAACAGAAAGAAAGGATTCTCCAAAGTAGTTGATCTGGGAATGAAGCCCAACATCCCTAAATCTCAGCTCAGTTTACTAGTTTTTCATTTACCAGTGGTTTTTAGAAACTTATTATGATCCTATCTACTCTGGGCTATTATATCATTGGTTTCTCAAAGAGAGAGTGGCCCAAAGCCGTTGTTGCACACATACAAAATAATCTATGTACCGTTTGACAATAATCTATACATAAAGCACATTCAGCCATACACATAGCTCCATAGTACAGACACATATTTTAAAAATATTTAAAAGCAGAGATTCTCAAAAAGAGGTCTTCATTTGCCATTCTTAAGGCGACTAATAGGAAATATCACTTTCAATAAGGTTCCTCAAACACCACATGCGTATGCAGATGCAGAGATGGATATTCACATACCTGTGTATAGATGTTCAGAAACAAACAAGACCATCACACATGTGTGCAATCTCTTTTCCGAACCAATAAAGACAAAGCTTTCCTAAGAAATGTTTGAATTTTATTGTACTTTCTTTTTTAAAAGAAAAGAGAATATCATAATCTTACACAATTTCTTTCAAATGGATAAACTTAGACAATTTATCAACGCTTCCTTACATTTTTACACCACACTGAACTCCAACAGGTTTTTGTTTTAAGGTAAACCAGGTTTTTGGTCCTTCCCTGTGGAGAAGTTACTTTCAAGTCAGTGAAAGTTCTTGGCCCATGATTAAAAGTCTTTGCCAATTAGTACTCAACAACTTCAATTCATTTTTTTCTGGTTCAAGATGAGTAGGAGCCTAATAAGGCTGTGATAAAAGGGCAAAAGGCACTGAGAGCCAAAAGCGGATTAATGAGCTCCTCCATTTATTTGTCTTCCTAACAGCTGAACTGTTACAACTATTGACACTCTTCAAAAGGTTCCGCTCTGAACCCTGTCCAGGCACTGCAGGCTCCAATGGACATCTTCAAATCTAGAGAATGGAGGGGCAAGAGCTTCCCCTGTGTGATGCCAAAACCAACAAAGCCCCATGGATCAGGTAATGAAACTTCAGCTTTTCCCCCTTTGAGATTTATTTACTGGCAGCTGACAAGGGGCAAATTCAGCTCGAATTGTGCAGTCAAGGCCCTGTCAAGCTTTTAGAGGCACCCTTGTCTTGAAGCACCTTCATGACTGGCATTTCACTCAAAAGCCCTCGGCACTGGTCCTTAACAGCTTATGACATCACAAAGGACACTCCAGACAGATGCCTACATGGCATCCTGCAGCATTTTAAAAGAGAATTAGTGGTTTTAATTATGGTCGTAGTATGAAAGGGAACCATGCAAGCTCCACAGGAGACCTTTGATCAGACCCTTTTGCTAGTACAATGCCACGGAACTGTGACTATTCCTGGTAAGGGGCCTTTTCTTGCTGAATGACTCACCAGTGATCTTTGAATGCAGACAAGCTTCTAGCCCTCCCTCTTCATTAGTGAGCATTTCTATACAGGGGCCTATATAGTGCTTGGAGTCTAGGAGCTATACAATTGGGGGGAAAAGAAGCCCTACAGATTCTGGCCTCTACTTAGGAAGTGCTGAAGGACTCTGAGTGACTTTATTCATTAAAACAGGTTGCTATTAATTAACTGTCATAATAAAATAAAGAACTATTATTTGCATTTCTTACTATGTTCTCTTTAGTAATATGTATAAAAGATGCTTGTAACAGAAATGAATTTATTGAGCCACTTCCCCCATCCCCCCCCAATCCCTGCCTTTTTTTTCCCCTTTGCATTTTGGCAGCAAGAGCCTGCTAATTATTGGGCCTAGATCTCTGAGTCCAAATAGAAATAAAACATAAATATAAAATTAATTAAGAAAATGCAAAATCCTTTTACCAGTTTCTGCAAATGAAATAAGCAAACATCAAATTAGCTTTTTTTTTTTCAGTGATTTCTGAGAACGATCTAAGACAGTAAAACACAAACTTTTTTCAAAATATCACCCACTTGGTGCTTAGCTTGAAGTGTAAGGCTATGTAACAACTATAGCTACTTTGTAAAAAATGTACTCCCACCTAAAGCCTAACATGATTCATTCTTTTTGTTCAGGAAACAGAAAATGTCTTTGGTCTGGTATTAATATCAAAAGAATTTAACTTTAAAACTGATCCCAATAAGCATGGCCCTTAAACAGTTCATGGTCAATATTTAGTTATATGAAAATGGTTCATTCTCTTCTAGAATCTAATCCAGCGCAGTCATCTGGTAAAAGACTGGAAGTCAGAAGACTTTTCAAAAGCTTCTCACTGAAATGGTAATTTGGTAACACGGGATAAACAGAATTTTGCATAAATAGTAGATCTTAGTCACTGAACACCCCAATAAACAGTACGGCTGCACCATGTTGCTTATATCTGGGAGATGACTTAGTTTTAAATTTTTTATGCAGTTTCTTTTCTTGAAGGAAAAACTTCCGGACTTCAGAATTTTGGAAGCTGAATGATGAGCAGGTTTTTCATATTTTGCTGTGTCAGACATTTTTCCTGTTTCTCAGACTTTGCAGTTCTTTTCTTAGGTGCTTTAGAGCACCTAAAATATCAGCTTGCTGTGGATCATTCCGTGCTTTCTGAGAGTACAGACGGAAATGTCTGATGGTTTCAGATAACAGCACTTCAGGGTCTGCATCTCTTGCCTGAAGACGCAGCATCCGCTCACAGGCAATGGCATAGTTCTTGTGCCAATTCACTGGGTGCTCCTTTTGTAAATAGACAATCTCCTTATAAAGCTAGAAAACAGCAGAAATGTTGGTATTCCATTGTTATTCTTTGACTTTTTTTTTCAAAAACAAACAAACCACAGAGGGATTAATAACAAGAAACAAAAAATTCAAGCAGTCTCCAGTAAAAATCTAATCATTGCTAGGCCATGCAGAAAGTGCAAGAATGTTACTGTAATTACTACAGTAGCAGGAGGCAAATATGCTGCATCTAAAACTGCTTCTGAGGTTTTCGGATGTTGCAGGGGAAACCCAAGACACACTGTGTTAGGACAAAATCCTCTTCCTCCAGAAAGATGTTCTGGGGAAGGGATTTAGTTTTAATTCATGGAAAGCTATTTACTCAACAGGCAGAAGAGCTGCAACTCTAAATTTAGCTGTTGGAGAAAAAAGAAACAGCTTTCTTTAGAAGATGGCCTGGAAAAAGAACTTGAAGGAATTTAAATTTTTGTCTCACATTTTTGACAGAAATTTCTCTCTACATTAAAAATAACACTAATAACAATAGCAACCATAAAACAACCCAGACAAATTCATCATCACAGAGGCTGGGTGTGATAGAATTTAAGAGATATCCATAAAGTGAGCTACTGAAAAGCTTCACAGTACCCTGTAATTTACAATTTTGATAGTTAAAACTTTGCCCATAGGAATTTAGAATTTTGCTTTTCAACATCAGAGAGAGTATTAATTGGATAGAGTTAGATTTTTTGATATTGAGTTTTCTAGAGGAAACACATCAAAAATTTAACAAATAAAACATACAAATCTGCAAAATGGAATATTACAGTTGCTTATTTGAGAATCTCACAGCTTTCTTGGAGATTGTCAAGTTACAGCTGTATTCACAGGCGTTTAACCTGTAGACTTTCTGAGAGTACAGGAAAGCAATAGTGCTTTCTCCAAGGGACAAGGGCTTTTTGAATTAGACATGACATCATTTAGTTAAAAGAAACCCAATCATATTATCTATTTTTCCAATTCCTACTCCAGGGCAGACAAAAGCATACCTATTTTAAAATAGCACCCTCGCGAAAAATTCCATAATCCATGTTTGATATATTGTTTCAATAGTCAATAACCCTCAGTCATCCAGCTGCCTTTTAAAGCAAATTTCCCCTTAGTTCCCTTGATTTTATACAATAGGGAAGAGGCTGGGCATGGTGGTCCATGCCTGTAATCCCTGAACTTTGGGAGGCCGAGGCCAGAGGATTGCTGGAGACCAGGAGCGGGAGACCAGCCTGGCCCACAAAGCAAGACCCCATCTCTAGTTATAAAAAATAAATAAATAGAAAAGAAAGAAAAAATGAGAAAGAATCACCATGCACTTTCATATACATCAAGGTTACTGTGAGCCTCCTACCCTTTTATCCTCTTGGTAAAATATTCAAAGTTGCTTCACCCTTTCCCTCATCCTTTTTTCTCCAGTGGTTTCTCTTCCTGAGGCCTCCTCTGATATGACACGGGTATAAAGGCTGTAGCATGCTGCCCCACACAAAGTAGGCATTCAGGAGCTGTTCAGTTTTCAAAATCCTACTAAGTTTTTGTTGTTGTTGCTTTACACATATCAATTTTATTTTGTAAATTAAGTATAATACATATTTCTATAAAATATATACCTGTTAGATTCATGTTTGCTATTTTATTATTTTTAATTTTTGTGGGTACACAGTTGGTGTATATATTTATAAGGTACATGAGATAGTTTGATACACGCCTGCCATGCATAATAATCACATCAGAGTAAATGGGGTATCCATCACCTCAAGCATATATCCCTTCTTTGTGTTACAATCCAATTATACTCTTCTAGTTATTTTTAAATGTATCATAATGTTGTTGGCTGTAGTTACCCTGTTGTGCTATCAAATACTAGATCGTATTCATTCTGTCTAACTATATTTTTGTACCCATTAACCATCCCCACCCCACCAACCCACACTAAGGTGCTGAAGTCCAAAATAGATGCCAATACTTCCAGGAGCATTTCCCCAACTGCTCCAGAGAATGGAGGCTTATTCATGACCCACCTACTAGTCTTCAGGCAGCAGGACAACTGTGCTACCTTTTTCTGGAACATTTTGTTACTGATGCATTATCAACTTATTTTAGATGTCCTATTAAGCCACGTGTGCCATATCTTAAGAAGCCCATCATTCTTCATTATGTGGAATTATATTTCCTCCTCTATATACATGTGTTGCTGTGACATTAGTCTTAGTGGACTGTATTCTGTTAGTTGGGGACACCTTCAAATTATGCAATTTATTCCTATAGGAATAAATTGGCTACTCCCTGCCCTGCTCCCCCACCATGCCTAAATTATTAAGTCACCTGAACTTAATATTCTGTATGCGCTATTGAGTAGGATAATGTAAACAGCAACAAAATTATATTCTTCACACCTAACAAGAACATTCTTGAAAAACTAGCACTAGGGGTGGTAATTAAGTAATTACCATGAAGTAATTGGCCTCATTTGTCTTGTAAACACTGTCACACATCTGGAGACTATGCAAAGGAGATACCAATAATCTGTATTCACTGAAAAAAAGAGAGCTTGCTGACCCAAAGGGACAACAAATCCACAAGCAAGCTTTAGTAGTAGCCTAACAACACACCATGGAAGCGGTCACTGATGAGAATATAAAATATCAGTAAGTCTCGGCTTTCTCCCAACTAAATATTACTTGTTTTTCAAAGAATTACAAGGTATTAGAGATAAACAGGATTAGTACATGAACACGATATGAAAGATGATCTTTTCAAGTTTAAAGCCCATTTTCTTTTTTCTTTTTTAGAAAAAAAAAAAAAATAAAGGCCTAGAAAGGTTCATTGACTCACAGTTGACAACTAATGGCAGAGTGGGCCTAGAAGCTGGGCCGCCCTACTGCCAGACAGAACTCCAGCATGCTGCCTTCTATAATCGGGTATCTTGCTGTCCTCAAGTGGGTGCCTCAGAGGGTTCTGCCTTTGCCCCGTGGCTCACTCCTTATGGACTGCTCTCCCCTCCCTCTCTCGCCTCCTTGCCCTACCATCTGTCTGGTTAGCTCCTTCTGATCTTTCAAGATGACACTCCAATGACATCCCCTCTGGAAGCTTTCCCTTCCTTCCTCCCTCACCAGCCTACTCCCCAGCTTGCTCCGGTCCAGTGCTCTGGGTTTCTGTAGCACCTCTGCGTGCCTCTCACAGCACTCTCAAGTCTGAACTGTGACTGAGGACTTGATCTTCTGTCTCTCTCTAGCCTGCCACCTTTTTGATAGCAGGGATGACTTAACTGTCTGCAGCACACTATTTGCTATGGAGTGGGTGCTCAAGAAATGCCTTGTGAGTGAATATAAGTGAATAAACAAGGAACCAGAGATCACAATTGAGGAGTAAAAGTGGTCATACTGATTGGACACCATGCTATTTTGTCTTAGCACCAAACACTTGTCCTGGCTGAGTAGAACCACAGCAGTCTAGAGATGGCAGAAATATCTCAGCTGCTCATATATACAGGTCCTACCCTCTGTTTTCATTGGCCCTTGTCAGGATATTAGTTTCCTATAGAGCAGACTCTGCAAGTGTCCGAAGTGCCCAGTGCCATAAGTCACAGCAAAGCAGAGACTTGGTTACAATAGTGCCACAGCAAGCCTCCTGTATCTGCTCCCACTTCCCATCAGAAAGGACCGACGTGTGCAAGATCTTCAGTGTGGCTGTGTCTTCCGAAGGTTCATTTGGCTTCCTGGGGCCACAGTTAGAAGACAGAGCCACCCTTCATGACTCTCTCTCTTCTCATGAAATCTCAACAAGCCACGGCCCTATCATTTCAAGTGTAGCCAGGGTCATGACTTTTGCAGAGAGAGTAACCAGCTAGAACTTGTTTTATATTAAGCTGTTATATTAGTTTCCTATTGCCACTGTAACAAATTACCACAAACATAGTGGCTTAAAACAACATATAATTATCACCTCACACTTCTGGAGGTGAGAAGTCATAAAACCAGCATGACTGCGCTCCTTCAGGAGGCTCTAGAGGAGAATCTGTTTCCTTACCCTTTCCTACTTCCTCCAGAGGTGGCCTGCACTCTTTTACTCCTGGCCCCTTCCTCCATCTGCAAAGTCAGCATGTAGAATCTTCAAGTCTCTCTCTCTGCCCTCTGCGTCTGCATCAGGTCTACTTCTCTGACTCTGACCTGCCTGCTTCCCTTTCATGAGGACTTTTATGATTATGTTGGGCCCACCTGGATAATCTGGAATAACCCCTGTCTCAAGACCCCTAACTTAATCCCCCCCACCCCTGCTTTGTTACATAGGTAACATATTCATAGGTTGTGGAGATTAGGACATAGACATAGATTCATAGGTTGTGGAGATTAGGACATAGACTTTTTTTGGGTGGGAGGTATTATTCTGCCTACCACAGTCATTTACTTTGGATATTGTGATACAATTGAGGATTTGTTCATATTGCTGCTTTATAATGTCCAAATTAAGAGGGAAATAAAAGAATAAAAAAATTCTAATGTGATATACCCTCTATCCATCCCGAATAATCACCATCACCTTCCCACCAAATATATCTATATCTATATATAAAAGTATAACATACGTCATATGCATGAGCGTAGAGTTGAGCTTTCACTTTTGAAGGCATGTGAGCAGTTTCTGCCAGGTTAAAGATGAAGAATGGTGTTTTCATCCTGGGGGTGAGGATAGGAACCTTCATTAAAATCATACAGTCAATTGCACATTCAGGGCTAAATCTTCCAGGCTTCTCCACTGATAAGGGATGTACAAAATTCTTTATTGTATTATTTTCAATTCTCTCATATTTATGGACATTTGCTCTGAACCAACAACAATCCCTCCACCCACCCACCAAGATGCTGCATTAACACTAATGACCAAATCTTTTAGAAAAAAAGCCTACACTCATCATCACTATTATACACTGTTCATCTTCCAAATGTACATTATTGTTATGCAAGAGAAGCCAGGAAAAGGGAAACCTGCTGAGTTTGCCAACACATCCCTTAAGGTACCCATCACGAAGCTCATACCATGTGTGCCCAGTTCTTCCAAGGTGACTAGACCCTTAGACCTCATGAACTCATCCAGGTTGTATTCAGAACACCAATTAAATCAATACCTGTGTAAATAATTACCTGCTTTCTTCTTTTATGTGATTTCTTCCCAGCTTTCCCACATTCAATCACAGTGAATTGTGCAAACATACGGTATATCCTTGATCTATATTTACAATCATTATTTTGCAGCTGTATTTCTTGACCACTATTTAAAAACCCCTTCAAACTTAGGTAAGCTCTTTGTATCATAACTGTTCTCAGCGTACAGTCCCTGGCTCAGACTGGACATCAATACATTTTTGCTGAAGGAAGCACTCCCTATGTACAAGATACTCCGTCTGCATTACTTAGGACTTTTACATTAATACTTAGGCCAAAGTTTGTTAGTGTTATTATGATTTAAAAAAAAAAAATGACAGGAACCAAAAGAAGTTGCATCCCTATGAAATGTTCCATACAGGACAGGATGACATCTCTCTTCTCTGAACTACAGGAAAGTATAGGCTGCATCAGAATAATATTCCAATCTCCTTTAACATGTCTGTCTGCTCATTAGACTATGCACTTCATGAGGGTAGGAACTGTGTCGTATTCATATGTGTAGCTTCAATGCCTAGCACGGTATCTGGCCTCCAGTAAGTATTAAATAAGTGCTTAACTAATTAACAAGCACATTACAAATGGAGGCAAGGTTGTAATGATTAATTTCTACTCAATCAATTACACTCACTTTAATTAAGGCAAGAAAGCATAGGAGAGATGAGTGTTCCAGAGGCAGACAGATGTGAACTTTGGACTCCATCAATAGCAGCAGTGTGCCCTTGGACAAGCAGCCTTTCCACATCCAGTTTGTTCTTTTATAAAATGGGGATCATAATAACCTCAGAAGTTATTGTGTGGATGAACTGAAATATTCACGTATGATTAGTACGGTGCCTCAAAAACATAATTGCTCATAAATGTTATTTTCATTATCACTACTCACCCCTACTCTTGAAATTAAAACTGCCATAGGCTACTTCTCTGTCATATTAAAAATAAACTGCACACACAAAAATGTAGATTAGTCACCTTGCTTGCCACATTTCTTCATTGGCCACAGATTCCCAAGAAGATGGATCAAACCTGTAGTTACAAGAAAACAATAATATTTTTCTGTCATCCACTTTTTTTTTTTTTTTTTTTTTTTTTGAGAAAGAATTTTGCTCTTGTTGCCCAGGCTGGAATGCAATGGCACGATCTCGGCTCACTGCAACCTCCGCCTCCTGGGTTTGAGGGAGATCGAGACCATCCTGGCTAACACGGTGAAACCCCGTCTCTACTAAAAAATACAAAAAACTAGCCGGGCGAGGTGGCGGACGCCTGTAGTCCCAGCTACTGGGGAGGCTGAGGCAGGAGAATGGCGGGAACCCGGGAGGTGGAGCTTGCAGTGAGCTGAGATCTGGCCACTGCACTCCAGCCTGGGCGGCAGAGCGAGACTCCGTCTCAAAAAAAAAAAAAAAAAAAAAAAAAGAAATGCTTAAAGGAAGGCTAGTAATGCCTCTAAAACATAACTAGATTGATGCCAAGAAACTCTGAAAACAAAGTTACTCAAAGCTGAGTCTTCCCTCACAGAGAAGTTATCTGCCATTCTTAAAGAAAAAAAAAAAGTGACAAGTTTGCGCAAATGGAAACTATCATAAGCAACAGAATGCCTTTTAAAGTTCAACTGCAGTTAATGAACCTCGTCCGCTTTTAGGGTAATGAGCTATAGGATGGTGGACGATGCAGTATTCAAAGACTTGGAAGTAGAAGGTGCCATCATCTATCCCCCATCACGGTATCCACACAACCAGCACTCTCTTCCCTCCGCTCTCCCCATTGTTTTGTAAATAGGAGAACGAGAAAGACATGTTCTCTGTTGTTTTATGGTATTTTGTGGGTAGCAAGTAACAATATTAACAATTAATAAAAAGTAAAACAAAAAAATTAAAAGGCATCTCAAAATGCAGTGGCTTTTTTGGGTACTCAAAACTGTTATGTTTATATGCATCAAAATGCAACTGCTGTTCATACCTTCCGTATTCTTCAGTCCAGTTATAGATATTTTTTGTAAGTTTAATCCATTCCTCAGGGTTGAATACAATCTCCAAAGGAACTAATTTGTCACAAGACCCCCATGGCCAAAGTGAATAGTTCTTTTTCCAGGTTGGGTCGCCTTCATGAATTCCTATGCAAACAAATGTTTCTTTTCTGTTGGAAACAGAAAAATACATGATGTACTTAAAATTTAAAGTTCTAAATGTTAAGTAAATATAATTCATGAAATATCATTTTTAGATTTTTTTTCCCAATATTTATTACCTATATGATTTTGGAAAAATTACTGAACTATCTGGGTCTAGTCTTCTCATTTGTGAAACAGGTACAACAACTATCTTTCAGAGCTGTTTAAGATAATGAGGTATCTGATATAATTAAGTGTCAAAACATAATAGAGGCTGGATGTGGTGGTTCACACTTGTAATCCCAACAGTTTGGGGCTGGGGTGGGAGGATCGCTTGAGGCCAGGGGTTTGAGACCAGCCTGGGCAACACAGTGAGATCCCCATCTCTATTTATTTAAAAAAATAATAAAGTTCTAGTTCTGGAGAAGAAGGAATAACTACAGTCTACCTTGTCTCTCCCACTGTACACAACTTTAATTCCTGGACACAGAATACGTGGAGCAGCTATCTGAGGACTCTGAAAAGTAAATGGTAGAAAGATTGAGAAAAATGACCAGAATTAGACGTTCCATCACATTAGTGATAAGTTTACCATTTTTTTCCCACCATGGGGGGAAAAAGGAAGCTCAAAACTCAGAAGTATGTTTCAAATAAGGACAAAAAAAGCTCTAAGAAAAGTCCCCACATTTTTTTGTAACCCAAGAAGTAGAAAAGGGGACTAAGGTTTGGAGACAGTGGAGGAAATCCCCCAGGGCTTTTTCCTTCTCTCCTTTCCCAGGTGCCAGGCAACACTGTGGCATGAGTGGAGGCAGCAGCATAGTGATAGTAGCAGTGGGTTGGCAGGCACCCAAAACTTCTCTCTAAGCAGAGGCATTGTGGTTCCAAGAGTGTGGGGCAAATCTCCATTGCTTTTTATCTCTCTGTCCTTCAGCCTGGCTCCAGATGCAGACACAGTCACAGAAGGGCATAGCAGAAGAAAGAAATTAAAGCCCCAGCTTTCTGGCCAGAGAACCAAAAAGGAAGGCCCCAGCAAGTTGGAAAGTAATGGGGTGACCACAGAAAGGAGAGAGATGAAGAGAGTAATCCCATAAAGTTGTATATAAGCTCCTTGCTTATCTCTGAGCTGAGCATGGAGGTCTGACCCTAAAGAGTTTGTAAAATTAACCACAGGGCAGAGCACCACCCAGGTTCCAGACTGGGTACCCGGTAGTGTTACCATAGGTAGCTAGTCAGGATGAACAGGGCAGGAGAGGACTCCCCTCCGTCCCACCCCAACCCCACCAGGAACTTCAGAAAACCATCAGGTGATGGTCAGACACTTGTCACACTGCTTCTCTAAAATAGTAACTGGTCACAGCCAGCACCAGGAAAAGGAAGTTTCCCAATAGATAGAAACACCTGAAACTGGTGATCAGCAGCTTCCTGAAAAGATCTCAGGAGTTGAACAAGTGGGCTCAAGCATGTGCACTAAAAGGCAAAACAGCAGAGTTTAACGGGTATATGATCTTCTAAAGCCATTCTACCAGTGAGGGAAGAACGCAAGTGAGCATGCATACAACTCCAGTAAACACACTGACAGTCTCTCTCTCTTTTTTTTTTTTTTTGAGACAGAGTCTTGTTTTGTAGCCCAGGATGGAGTGCAGTGGCATGATCTTGGCTCATTGCAACTTCCACCTACCAGGCTCAAACAATCATCCTGCCTCAGCCTCCGGAGTAGCTGGGATTACAGGCATGCACCACCATGCCTGGCTAATTTTTGTATTTTTAGTAAAGCCAGGGTTTTTCCATGTTGGCCAAGCTGGTCTTGAACTCCTGACCTCAGGTGATCCACTGGCCTCAGCTTCCCAAAGTGCTGGGATTATGGGCATGAGTCACTGTGCCTGGCCCACAGTGCACATTCTCACCTCCCAAGTGCTAGCAGGCTACTGCACATCCAGGCAGTCCAACCCCAGGGAAGAATCAGGGGAGAAGGGATGCAAGACCTTAGAAATATGCCAACATATAAAACCCTGAGTCAAAGGTCAAATGGGGCAACTTGTCTTCCAAGTCGCCTGCTTGGCCTTCTTCCAAGTGTAGTTTCCTTCCTTTCACTTCTGCTTTAGAGCTTTTCATAAACTTTTACTCCTGCTCTAAAACTTGCCCTGATCTCTCCTTCTGTCTTATGCCCCTCAGTTGAATTATTTCTTCTGAGGAGGCAAGAACTGAAGTTGCTGCAGACCTGTATGGGTTTGCTGCCAGTAACTCAGACACTCGCCACCAGTAACAGTAGCAGACACATGGGATTGATCCAAATAGCACTGCAAATGCTTTGGAAACAGAACTGGTATTGGAACCACAGTTCACAGAAGGCAGGCCAGAATTTGAAAGCTGAGATTAACCTGGCCACGGGCTTGCTAAACAAACAAACCAAAAAGTCATCATTCTCCTTGGGATTTAAATAAGACCCAAATATTCAAAATGTCCAGGATACAATCCAAAATTACTCAGCATATGAAGAACCAAAAAAATCTCAACTGATAAAGGAAAAGACAATCAATAGATGTCAATTCTAAGATGACACAAATGCTAGAATTGTCAAAGCCTTTAAAACAATGATTATAACCATGCAAAGAAGGGCAAATGCTCTAGAAACAAAAGGAAAGATGGAGAAGCTCAATAAAAAAGTAAAATATATAAAAAGGAACCAAATGGCTTAATATAAGCTTGGTGAGACAGTATGTCAGGGAATTTGAAGAGAGAGAGAGAGAAAGATACAATTTAAACAAAAAGAGAAAAACATTGAAAAAAAGTACAGAGTTCAGGCATCTGTGGGACAATACCAAAAGGTCTAAATTCATTTCATCAGAGTCTCAGAAGGAGAAAAAAAGACTGTGAAACAGGAAAAATTACTTAAAGACATAATGTATGGAAAGTTCCCAAATGTTTTGAAAGATACAATCTTACAGGTTGAAGAAACTTGGTGAACTCCAAACAAGTTAACTCAAAGAAATCCATGCTAAAATATATTATAATCAAACTACTGAAAACTAAAGACAAATAAAAAGTCTTGAAAATGGCCAGAGAAAAACAATACATTTCACCTAGGGGAACAATTATTTGAATTACCATGGATTTCTACTTAGAAGCTACTACACAGGCCAAAAAAATGTAACTTACTTTTTTTTTTTTTTTCTTTTTTTTTGAGATAGGGTTTTGCTCTGTTGTCTAGGCTGGAGTGCAGTGGCACAATCATAGCTCACTGCAGCCTCAAACTCCTGGATTCAAACAATCTTCCCACCTCAGCTGCCCAAGTAGTTGGGATCACAGGTGTGCACCACCACGTCCAGCTAATTTTTTTTTTTTTTGTAGCAACAGGGTTTCCCTACGTGGTAAAGGTTGGTCTTGAACTCCTGGGCTCAAGCAATCCTCCTGCCTCAGCCTCCCAAAGTGCTGGAATTACAGGCATGAGCCATTGTGCCTAGCCTAAAGTATTATTTTTAAAATGCTGAAGAAAATAGTATTATCAACCCAGAATTCTATTTCCACAAATATCCTTCAAAAAAGAAGGTGAAATAAAGACATTTTCAGATAAAGGAAAACTAAGAGAATTCACTGTTAATAGTCTTGGTTTAAAAGAAATGCTTAAGGAATATCCTCAGAATGAAGGGAAATCATACAAGAGGAAAATGTGGAATATCAGGATTGAAGAAAGAACAACAGATCTGGTAAGTATCTGAATAAATATTGTAGACTATTTTTTTCTCTTAAGTTCTTTAATATCTGTATGACTACTGAAATAAAAACGACCCTATCTGACATAACATATAACACAAAAAGTAAAAGACTTATATGGCAGTAAGGTTTCCACATTCTGCTTGAAGTGGTAAATTATTACTCCTATGTAGACCATGAAAAGTTAAGTGTGGATGCTGTAATCTCAACAGCAACCAACTTCAAAAAAAACTAAACAACAAAAACTTTACCTAGCGATATAGTAAAAAATCTCAATAAACATTTTAAAAAGAAATACAAAAAGTCAGCCAGGCGCAGTGGCTTGCGCCTGTAATCCTAGCACTTTGGGAGGCCAAGGCAGGTGGATCACTCGAGGTCAGGAGTTTGAGACCAGCCTGGCCAAAATGGTGAAACCCCCATCTCTACTAAAAATACAAAAATTAGCTGGGCATGGTGGCACATGCCTGTAATCCCAGCTAGTTAAGAGGCTGAGGCAGGAGAATCGCTAGAACCTGGGAGGCGGAGGTTGCAGTGAGCCAAGATTGTGCCACTGTACTCCTGCCTGGGTGACAGAGTGAGACTCCGTCTCAAAAGAAAAAAAAAAAGAAATACAAAAAGTCAATTAATCTAAAAAAATACAATAAAATAGTAGACATACATGTAAGCATATCAATATTTATATTAAATGCAAATGGTCTAAACACAGCAATTAAAGATAGAGATATCTGAGATAGTAAAACAAGACTCAAATATATACTGTCTATAAAACACCCATTTTAAATATGATATAGGTTGGTTACAAACAAAAGGATGAAAAAGATAAACCACAAAAACATGAATTAAGTTAAAACCAATAAAAAACCCCAGAAGATTTTTTTTCTTTGGTATAGACAGAGAAAAGTGCAAATATAATGCACTGAAGACAGGATAATCTTTGTAGCAAAGAGTATGAGGACAATTTGATATCCAAACACAAAAACAAAACTACAGAACTCATAGAAGAAAACATGAGAAAATCTTTGTGACCTGGCATTAGGCAAAGAGTTCTTAGATATGATACCAAAAATATAATTCGTAGAAGAAAAAAATTGGATTTGAATTTCAAAGAAATAAAAAAGTTTTGCTCTGCAAAAGACACTTGTAAAATACAAGCAACTAACTGCGAGACAATATTTACAAACTGCATATTTGACAGAGGTTGTGTACCTAGAATATATACAGAACTTTCAAAACTCAACAGTAAGAAAACAACTCAATCCCAACCCCATGCAGAAAAACATACTCACACAAACCTATAGATGAACATTTATAGCAGCTCTATGTATAAATGCCCCAAACTGGAACCAACCCAACTGTCCTTCAATGCGTAAATGGATAAACAAACCACAGTACATCCATACAATGAAATATTACTTTGAAACAAAAAGAATGAACTATCGATACACACAGCAACTAGGATGGTTCTCAAAGGCATTACACTAAGTGAAATATACCAATATCAACAGGTTACATACATACTTTGATTCTATTTATATGACATTCAGGAAAAGGCAAAGCTATAATAATGAAGAACAGATCAGTGGTTGCCAGGGTTAGGTCCGAGGGGACAGTATGACTATACGGGAGCAGCACAAGAAAGTTCATGGAATCATGGACTGCTCTGTGTCCTGACTGCTGTGGTGGTTACACAAATGTATTCATGTGTTAAAATTCATAGAACTGTATACCACACCCCCTAAAAAGAAAAGTAAATATTACTGCATGTTAAAAATAAAATAATAGGTGCTCACTAAACATTAGCTAGATTCCTTTCAGAGGTACGCATTTAGATAACTTTCATATGATGATGGTCCATCCCTTTGAGGGGAAAAAAAATTTCTATCACGTGCCTTTACATAATGTATGTCCTTTGACTTAGTAATTTTACTTCTGATAATCGATGCTAATAATTTAAAATTCTGCCCCTCCACAAAAAAACCTACATATACAAAGCAGTTGTTGTAGGTATAAATCTATTATAGTTAAAATTAGATACCATGTTAAATATCTCCTAATAATTTTATTCACTTATTATTTTTAAATTACAGTACATGTATTTACAAATAGTTTGTAAAAACATAAGGAAATTGTTTTATGATAGTAAGTATAAAAAAAGGACACTTATGCTTTCACCTTTGTAAAAATACGCATTTTTTATATGTGTGTTGTTTCTGAGTGAATAGGACAATGTTTTCTTCTAGTTTAAAAAAAAATTCTCATTCTGTAACAAACACATGCAACTTTTACAATTAAAAACTATTTAAAGAACTGATATTAATAAGTAATATTTATGCAGCGATCTTTGTTAGTCAAAAATATTAACAATAAACTTCATGGGGCAGAATGTTCATCATCATTGTATATTATAATAGCAAAAGTCTAGAAACAGAATATCCCAAAAAATAGAATATTTGTTACATTATTATGCATCTTATGAGAATATTAGCCAAAAATGACAATAATACATGGGGAAATGCTTATGATATAATGGGAGGTTAAAAAAAATTGGACAGATAATGATATCTCAGCTATACATAATACAGTATGTATGAGTATGTGTATTTTAAAAATAAGTAATTCATGTTAAAGATGAGTGGAATCCAACAATATTTATCAAAATACTAACAGCATCTGTCCTTGGGAGACAGATGATACTGATCATCTTTACACTTTTCTGTGTTGTTTAGAGTTTCCTCAAAGAACATACGACATTTCCATCATATTGTTCTTGGAACATTTTGGACATGCAGTTTCTATTTAAAAAATGCTGAATGAATGTCCCCAAACAGAATTAATGGCTTCCTTATCCATGCTGCCAGAATACTTGGCATATGTTGTCAGTTAAATCATCTATCTGTTCAGTAAACACCTATTGAGCATTTACTATGTCTGACATTTACTATGTCTGACAAGGTGTTGATAGTACAGAACTTATCCCACCAAATTATGGCTAGTCGTATTCACATCTATGTATGTACACAACTAGATTGTGTTCTACTTGGATTTGTAACTGAATCTCATTCATCTTTCTACTGCCGGAGCCTAATACAAGTTGTAACGCAGTAGACATTCAGTAAATGCTTGTGGGATTGAATTCTTGAAAATTCACAAAAATGCCAATTTGGGGATGTTAATGGTTCCTAATATTTTATCTAGAATAGAATAATTAAATGTTTACTCTCACAGCACATTTATACCCATTACTTTCGTTTACTCCACGAGCCACATAAACTTCAGGCTCTAAACACCCAAAATACCACATTATTATGTTCTTAGCAAGGGATAATTTAATTTTGGGATTTACAAAGACATTCTGAAGTCTTCTTTATAAGAAAAAAGAAATCATGAAATAAGTTGTTTCTTCTTCAAGCTCTGAACAATCTTAAGCGCTTCATGGCAGAAGAAATGTTCAACACTATGCCACTGGGGGAATTATTTATTCTTGACCTAACTACAAATAATTTTATGTTCTCAAGTATAGAATTCACAATTCTCATATCTTATCTCAGCTAGCATAAACTGTACGTGTTTTTCTTATTTATAAAAATGTCTTATCCTTTATAAAAATCTTTAAGCTATTTTTATATAGTGATTAGTCCTGAAAACATTTGCTTTACACTTAAAAAGGGGGCCATAGTGTCGATCAGGGGGAACTATAATTGCTTGCCATCCACCTACAATGATTTCAAGTAGGCAAGCACATCTCCAATTTCTGTGAATTGTACTAAGATCTTATTTGCTGTTCTTGCTAATCTGTCTTTATTTTTCCTTTACCCAAAACAATAACATTTATTTCTGCCTGGCCTTATTTATACACAGATATTCAATTTAATTACAAAGATAATCTCACCAGTGACAGGGAAATAGGTATAGAAAATTGGTCTTTTGGATGAGGCACAGCTGCTACAGAAACAATTTTAGAAAAGCTTAAGATTTTAGAAAAGCTATTATATAAAAAGAATGCTTACTGTTTATTTACTTCAAGAAAATGATAAAGATTAAACGTGACCATTCCACTAGGTAATATTCCTTCCACAGGATTCCACCGGTTCCCAGGAAAGTTGACACCTGGCAAGTGCTTTGCCATCTTGGGTAAATACCACTCATAAGTCATCATCTGCCAGAAAAGTCACACATGATGTCAGACTTTTAAGATATTTCTTAAAAAGAATCAAGTTTATCAAGTAATGGCAAGAACCTAAATTACTTTTGCACCAACCTAATACATATATAATTGAAAAATATAAGCACAACTGAGAATGTGGTAATGATTACTTTTTTAGTGACATAAACCTTGGATTTTATCATGACTATCATCAGTCACATCAGTACCTTCTTCCAATTTACCTGCCGCATTTGACTCCCCAGAAGGATCTTCCCCCATTCTAATACCTAGAGCAGGAGCCCCCAAACTGAGCCGCACAGCAGGGGCCAGCATTACTGCTGTGCTCTGCCTCCTGTCAGATCAGTGGCAGCATTAGATTTTTCACAGGAGCGTCAACCTATTGTGAACTGCACATGTGAGGGATCTAAGCTACACGCTCCTTATGAGAATCTAATGCCTGATGATCTGAGGTGGAACAGTTTCATCCCAAGACCATTCCCCACCCCCACCCCCAACCCCCAGTCTGTGGAAATACTGTCCTTCATGAAACCGGTCCCTGGTGTAAAAATGGTTGGGGACCACTGACCTAGAGAACGTGCATTCAACTTTAAGAACCAGTGTAAATATCACTTCCTTTGATGCCCTCCTCTGTCTCCACAGCCAGAATGGCATGCTCCTCCAGTACTTTGTACTCACCTCTATTAGAGCCTGTTCCTCACCAGACTGTGAGCTCCTAGAGAAAAGGTACTGTATTTTTTCATCTCTGTGTCTCTGCACCTAGCGCATTGGCTGGCATAGAATAGTTCTCAAATTTATTATTATTTTGAGACAGTCTTACTCTGTCACCAAGGCTGGAGTACAGTGATATGATATCAGCTCACTGTAAGCTCTGCCTCCCGGGTTCAAGAGATTCTCCTACCTCAGTCTCCCGTGTAGCTGAGATTACAGGCACGTGCCACTATGCCCAACTAATTTTTGTATTTTTGGTAGACACGGGGTTTCACCATGTTGGCCAGGCTGGTGTCGAACTCCTGGCCTCAAGTGATCCACCCGCGTTGGCCTCCCAAAGTTCTGGGATTACAGGCATGAGCCACCACGCCTGGCCAGTTCTCAAATTATGTTTGCTGAAGTTGAAATGCCTTTGATGGCCAGACTAGACAACCTAGACAAAATAGCCATTATTTTATTCATTCAAAAAAACAAGTATGCTCATCTATAATGAATAAGATATAACCCCTGCCCTGGAGAAGCTTAATCATGTAATAATCTAGGCCTCAAAGTTAAAAACTCTTTGGGCATTTCAAATTATCTGAATTTATTAGCAGCCCTATATTAATTACATATCCTTACAAGTTTACACATTCTTTTGATTTAAATAATTTACTTATATTAGAAAAAATCATTTTACTTAATTCTATACTTAATACATACTTAACTCTATACTTTGATATGTATCCATTCCCTCTTTTTAAAGAAGAGACTCCCATTTATACCACCAAAGCTTTGTTATGTTTGGATATCATCATTTGAGAAATTGTGCTTATGTTTTACTTGTCTTATATATTTAACTAGCAAATGACAAAGTAATTTTAATCTAAGTCTAAACTGTAAATACTCATAAAAATACTTACTGAATTAGGCTTTATTGCCCAATAGTTCCAGTTCTGGAGGATATTAATATTAATTACATACCCACTGTGTGCTACGGACTTTATTGTTCCTCATTTAATTCTCATAATAACCTTGCTATGTGAGAATAACTGTATCAGACACTGTTGATTGCCCACTCAACAGTGAATACCTTCTTCTTTTTCACTAACGCAATCTTGATTTTGATCAGGTAGCTCAGGCTGCTATGTTCTCAGTCTAGTCGTTCTCCTTTGCTAATGAGCAGTTGAGGTGTGAGTATATGACTCAGTATTGGTCAGTGGGGCCTGAGTGGAGGTCTGCTGAGGGACTTCTGGGGCACATGTTATTCCCAATAAATAGAAAGAGAGAGGGAGATACCCAGAAGAAGCACTGTGCTTTGTTTTAGGTTGTGATGTTTGGAACTGGGCATCCATCCTGTGACTGGGAGGGAAAAGTCAAGAGAATGGCAGAAAAGCTGCCTCAGAAACTGACGTCCCTGAACTGCTCATATTATCAATCCTAACATCGCCTATCTCCAGACTGCTCATCATGTGAGGCTAAAAACTCAGTAATTTAAGTCAGATATTCTGTTTCTTGCATTCAAATGCATCCTAACTTATATAATGATGACTTACATTTCATAAATAAGGAAACAGAAGCTCTGAGAGGAAAAATCATTAGCCCCAAGTCACACATCCAGGAAGTGACAGAATGAGGACTTGAGTTTAGGTCTAATTCACTTTCTAATCCATGCTTCTCAACTACAGTAGCTGACATCCTAAACAGTGTTTAAAATCATAGTGTGGAACCATGTTATTAACAAATAACCTAGCTTTTGTCAGAAACTTGACTGCAGATCAAATTAATCAATCGGCATCTATGATATAAATGCAATTGCTTATTAAAATGTAAAACTGTATATTTACGAACCTGTTCAAAGTTTTCTCCAAAAATTATAATTATTCATTCATTCAACAAAATGCATTAAATACAATGCCTAATAATTTGTTCAATTGAATTCATCATATTATTCTTTTAAGATTAAGAATTTCTCTTTTCCTAATGACTGCTCTAAAAACACCAGAGACAGGCTTCTTCCCTTTTATGAATCTATGGCTTAAATAAAAAATCTTACAGTTTAAATAGTTCTTCAATGAAAAAAAAAATGTTTTCATAGCCCTCAAAATTTTTGCAAGTCCTCTTTTAATGTATTTTTGTCATAGCATTAACAAAGTTTATATAAAAATTCTACAGCATAATTATGGTTAAAAATTTCTATTTTGAGTGAAATGTTTACTTACCTACAGTATGATTTATTTCATATTCAATATAATTTATTTTAATCCCTGGACCAATGGGCAAGGTAAATTCGAATGGCTGAGTTAGCTGAATGTAAAATAACAATTTTTTTTTTTTTTTTTTGAGACCGAGTCTCACTCTGTCGCCTAGGCTGGAGTGCAGTGGTGCAATCTTGGCTCACTGCAAGCTCCGCCTCCCAGGTTCACACCATTCTCCTGCTTCAGCCTCCCGAGTAGCTGGGACTACAGGCGTGTGCCACCACGCCTGGCTAATTTTTTGTATTTTTAGTAAAGATGGGGTTTCACCGTGTTAGCCAGCATGGTCTTGATCTCCTGACCTCATGATCTGTCTGCCTCGGCCTCCCAAAGTGCTGGGATTACAGGCGTGAGCCACTGCGCCCGGCCTGAATGTAAAATAACAATTTAAAAATAGATTTGCAATACAACGAACACTTTTATGGTTTGTCACATGAACGAGAGACCTAAAATATTATGAATCTAACATGAAACACATTAATTCTTAAAACATTCAGTTTAAATGTTTTTAAACGAGAAGCAACTAGTGTGACTTATGCTATTAGTTAAAATAAAAAAACAAGTATGCTCATATATATTCTACCTAACATGTAAAATGTCATATATATTCTACCTAACAGTGATCATGAAAACAGTACCATTTTAAAAAAGATGTTTTTTCCAAAACACGTTTTTAAATCATTGCTATATTCTAAGTATATGTTTCATATACTTACTTCCTGATCCACTAATGAAATGTCAGGCCTCAACCCCTCACAGTAATGCATGTAACGGAGAGAATTTCCTGGCAAATCTCCTCTCAGTAAGATCATTGCATCATGAGGCATAGAGGTGAGAAGGTTCTTTGCGAATTTATCAATCACATAGTTGGTCCTTTGGTCACAAATGCTAAATAAAAGGGTCCAAAAAAATTAAAATAGCAACACTTTGCTACAGTTTTAACAAGACTAGGCTTATTTTCTATGCCATTCTTTTCCCACCATACAATAAACATTTAGTGTTTCAATATATTCTAAAATAATACATATATCTGAAGAAAGAATATTATCGTCTGATAAGCAGCAGCTAATTGTGCAATTGAAAAAAAAAATCAGTCTATTGCTTACTTCTGGAGTTTATAATCACTTCCACAAAGAGGGAATCAGTACACGAGAACAGGTCCTTTTTTCCCCTAAGTGCAATCCAATTTTATTTTTAGAAATTAAGATTTCTGATTCCACTTGGAATTTAAGGCAAGTTTATGTTAACTCCATTTACTCAAAGGAACTTTCAGAACTGCAAAAGGAAATCTGCCCATTTCTGACTTGAACTTGTATGACATTTGTATGATTTTCTTGCATGCAGAGGTTGATCCTTTCCACTTCTCCCCTCCTGTGTTCCTCTCCGCCTTTGGAGATCAAGAAATCGCTAGGGGATCAGACCAATGAGAAGCAAGGGGAGGAAGAGTTTCCTGAGTTGTTTACTTCTCTCCAGGCATTATTTGCTATTGCCAATAACTTCATCCTTTTCAAGAATGAAGTGAACTTTCTAACTTCAAAGAAAAACTGGCATGAGTTCTAAGAGCATTCTATGAAAAAAGAAAAAGAAGACAAAACCGTAATTAGTATCAAAAAATGAGACAAGCAATGCCCTTTCTGTTGTTATCAGGCCCATTACATTTGACGGAGCTGAGAAACACAGCCTCAAGTTGAATACCTGGGTTAGTATCACAAAGCAAAGGAACACCTCTAGGAACAGAATATTATCCCTGCCTTTGTAATTGATGTAAAAATTACTGTTTCCTACCTAATTCCCTATGTTGCAGAGTGATGAGGCACATTTTGCCATCTAGCAAAGGTGCTACGTATTCCATTCCCCCTGGGGCAAATGAAAAAAATCAAAACAAGATAAAAACACCTAGCCTGTGCAAACATGTCTGGTGTCGAACCTGGACTGCCCTAATGGCCTGAGCCAGGAGATGACTGGGATAAGAAAAGGCTGGGAAACACACTGTGAGCTTGGTGCACCTGCTTGAACTAGCGATGATGTTGTGTCCAGGACATGCAGCCCCTTCTCTCAAGGCCTCCTGGTGGACTTCCTAACACCAGCTCTACCCCAGTATTATAAAGAACAATGCTGTGTGTTTTTCTTTAACTTTTATTTTAGGTTCAGGGGTACATGTGTGGGTTTGCTATTTGTTATACAGGTAAATTCATGTCACAGGGTTTGTTGTACAGATTATTTCGTCACCCAGGTACTAAGCCTGGTACACAATAGTTACTTTTTTCTGATCCTCTTCCTCCTCCCAGCCTCCATTCTCAAGTAGGCCCCAGTGTCTGTTGTTCCCCGTCTTTGTATCCATGAGTTCTCATCGTTCAGCTCCCACTTATAAGTGAGAAGACGCAGTATTAGGTTTTCTGTTCCTGTGTTAATTTGCCAAGGATAATGGCCTCCAGCTCCATCCATGTTCCTAAAAAGGACATGATCTCATTCTTTTTATGGCTGCATAGTATTCCATGGTATATATGGACCACTTTTTCTTTTTCCAATCTGCCACTGATGGGCATTTAGGTTGATTCCATGTCTTTGTTACTGTGAATAGCACTGCAATAAACATTTGCCTGCATGTGTCTTTATGGTAGAATGATTTATATTCCTTTGGGTATATACCCAGTAATAAGATTGCAGGGTTGAATGGTAAGAACATTGGTTTTTAAAGTTAAGTTAAAAGAGAAAATTTAATCCTTTAAAATAATACCAGTTAAATCTCACTATAGCAAAATTCCAAGGGACTCTCTCTTCCAGTTCCATAATGTGTACTTGATATTGCTGGAAATAAATGAACTATAGTCTAAGACTTAGACATCTTTATGTTAGACTGAGATTCTTATTATAATGGTTATTAAACAGATTTGGAAAAATACATACAATAGTAATAATATATGAGTTAAGAAACTTTAGAACTTAATTTAAAAATAATTAAGGCTGGTGTAGTAGCTCACACCTGTAATTCCAGCACTTTGGGAGGCTGAAGAGGGAGGCTTGCTTGAGACCAGGAGTTCAGGACGAGCCTAGGCAACATAGTGAGACCTTGTCTCTACAAAAAAAAAAAAAAGAAGGAAAAAAGGCATGATAATGGTGGCATGTGTCCATAGTCCCAGCTACTGAGGAGGCTGAGGCAGAGGACTGCTTGAGCCCAGGAGTTCAAGGCTGTAGTAAGCTACGATCATGCCACTGTATTCCAGCCTAGGGGACAGAATAAGACCTTGTCCCCCCCCCAAAGAAACATTAATATTTACTACTACAGAGTAAACTGGACATAAAGGAAAGAATAAAGTGAATTATTTTAGGGTATACCAAAAACCCTAAATCATTTTACTCTCCATCTAAGTGGTATTTTAGGTCATGGAATTTTACCTATACTAGGGATTCTAAAAGTATCTCTTGGGTTCTTTAGAGAAAAAGATACAAATAGTCTACATGCACCACCTAAACTCTTGTTTGCAATGGCCTGAAACCATACATCACCCATACTAAGATGCTGGTTCAGGAGGTTTAACAACCCTAAAAGCTAAAGAACTACTGCATTCAACCAAGCTATCTCACTTTAAGTCCTGACAACCAGTAGAAGTTAGAAATGAAATCAAGTGTTAGAATCTAAATATTCAGGTATCTCTGGCTTGACAGCTACTTTTCATAAAAACAACCATGTGTTACCTGTAATTAGAATATATTTGGTAAACTACAAAAAGAGTTGCAGAAAGCCATTCCAGACACTGAAGCCCATTGCTATTCAGTACTCTGTTAGTCTCAGACACAACTGCAGTCAAACCAATGCCAGCGAGGACGGCCACTACTGCATTGCTCTGCATCCAGAATCGTTCCACCTGTGAAAGAGACAAGCAATCAGTAGGTCCAGTTGACTAGTTTATGCTATCAGTCAGCTACTTATATATTTTTAAAATATACTGCCTGCATTTAGTTGTGTGTGCCTGTTGTCATTCAGGTTTTGTTAACTGAGTTCCCCAATCTAAGCCCAGGTCATTTCATTTTTCTATTTTCAAATATTCTTCCTTCCCAGTTTGACAGGTGCATCTCCCTTTTTAGATCCACACATTCATTTCAATACTGTGGCCTTCGTCTTGAACTCCAGTAATACACAGGCTGAAGGAGTTAGAGAATGCTTTTGCTTTCCTCCTGATGTTTCCTTCCACAGGGAGAAGCTCCACTGTCCTGGCCTCTCTCTGACCCCTCACGTATTTCTTTCTGTAGGATGTAAGGACTTATCCAACTGGGGAGTTTGGGAGCTGGGACTGGACCTGCAGCACCCTTTCTTTTCCTCTCACTTTCTCCTGGAAGTGAGCTACCCACAGCAAGCACCTGTCCAGGTCCAGAGTCTATCTCTGTGGCACAAGTTGGGTGGGGGAGACATGAGAAGAGGCTTGACCTCCACAGTACTGCCTATGACTAGTGGGTAAATCTGTCTATTCCGGGATGCTGAAGAGGAAGCCCCCTTGGCTACAGATATAAGCCACCTTTTCCAATCTCAGTATTATCAGATTAAAAGTGATTCTCCCACCCATTGTACTGTGTTATCTTGTTTCTCAATTGATTCAGAACTCAGGTGATCAAGTAGGGTATTATTATTAGGCTTCCTAAACACACACACACAGACCACTCAGTTTCAGCTGTCAAAAAAGAGCTATTGACATTTGCAGAGATTCTATTATAAGTAGAAGAAATACTCTAATCTCAGAGACCGCTGCCAAAGAAAACAGAAACACAGTTGCTCTTTAGCCTAGGCCTCGGACTGGGTAGGTAAGAAATAAGGATATATGTTGTTAAGTGCCCTCAATTATAATTCATATTTCTTTTGCTATTAAAAAAATTCCAGGAGAAATGCAGTTGTACCTATATTTGCAAGCACACACACATACAATGACTGACTTAAATCTACTTTACATTCATTTTTCTATTTAACAACTGTGTTAATGAAACAATGCATTCTTTTTATCCTAAAAAGAGGCCTTAGCTGTATTGGCTCAATAATTTAACTTTGATTTATAAAAATGTATATAAAATTTTAACTATTCCTTAAGTAATTTGCTCTTCTACAAGATTTATGAAATGCAAACTTGTACATTCTTCACAAACTTTCTGGTCAAAGGATGTATCTAAGTAAAACTTACCACACCCATGAAAAGTGGTTTTGAAATATCTAAATTTGCTCTCCAAGCAAAGAACAATGAATAAATGCAAAACATCCCAGTAAAAAGCCATACTAATGATGGATTCTGTCGGTCCCTACAAAAAATAATAAAAATATGTCAAATATTTATATACATGAATGTCAAATATAATATCACAGGACTTTAAACTATTAGATCTATAAAAACTTTCCATTTTTAACTAGAAGCAAAGAGAGATCTCGGTTTTTAAAATCTGAGTTGAAACAACCAAAATATAGTAATAAACTTGAACTACAACTTGGGACTACACAGTAAAGGATATAAAGCTAACATTCACAGAAGAAATGCAAACTACTAATTTTGTCAAATTTCAGAAGTGATCAAATATAGGCAAAATACAAATATTTTCATGCTTGAAATAATAAAGATTTAAGAACGATAAATCTCAATGTTGGTGTGAATGCAGTGGTATGACAATATATGTTAGTATAATCCTTCAGAAAAGTTAATTTGATAATATTTTTACTAGGAGCCTTAAAAATATTAATAATCATTGACTCAGTTATTTGTCATGCAGGCATAAATCTTTAAGCAATAACCAGAAATGTAAATAAAGATTAATCCATAAAAATGTTTTGGTATTACTTATAATAGTGGAAAAAGTGGAAGCAATCTAGAGTTCTCAACAGAAGAACAGTTAAATTAATTCTCCTGTGGTCACAGGATGTTCTATTACACAGACATTTAAATGATTTTAAGTATCTTTATAGTATGAAAAAATGTTCACAATAAAATGTTTAAGTGTCAAGTAAACAAAACTATAGATACATGTACAAATATATATTTACATACAAACACATACATTCAACAGACTAGATCATAAATGAATAAATTAATGGAGATTTACAGTGCTGCATTTTCCAGGGTTTCTTTTGTCATCAGGGATTACTTTTATCATCAGAGGAATTTAAATAATAGCTTCTTTTTAAAATCAGCAATAATAATCAGTTATGGCAGAGTAAGGAATCAAACCTGAAGTTTAGGACATCAAATGACTGCCTACTTAGACAGTAATATAATGCTCAATTTCTTGAAATCATTGATTTAGAATCAGAATAAAAGTAAGAAAGCAATACATATTTATCTTAACAGATAGCTAGGAGAGTCATTTATTTGGAGTATAAAATAATACTGGCAATGTTCTACAGTGACATACTGAAAACATTAATTCAATTCACGAACATAGAAAAATAACAGGAAAAGGAATTGTATTACTTACTTTCTTGCTAAACATATATTTGCACAAACTGCAAGGGCTTGGATGTTGAATGAGAGTTCGGTCCTCATATTTGTTACTTGAGAACTGCAAAAAACAACCTAACTTATTGTTGGCAGGAAACAAATTTCATTAATTCCAAGTAAAATATTCCTTGTAGGATACATTTGATTATACACTGAACAATCATAAGGGCTTGGGTCAGATTTTCAAATTGTATCTTTTAAAGTTGGAAGAAAAAGTGCAATAGAAAGAGTTAAATAGTTCCAAGATGTTTTCCAATGGTAACATTTGGTTACCAACTTCCATAATTTGGAATAGAATCAGAACAAATAATTTTTCTGTATTTTTGATATTGGTATACTGCATAGAATATCCGCGACTGGTTTGATAGGAAGCTGTTTGAAATGAATTTCTGAACTTTTTCTGTTGGCAGTGCAGACATGGCCTCTAGTGATTTCGCAACTAATAACAAAATTAATTCAAATAGCTTTCTGGAGATCTAATACGAAGAAAATAAAGGCCATGAGAGAGAATTCCCAGCCATTCTTTTGTGGGTTATCTTTTTCCTTAAATGGTTTCCTTGTTTTCTATATCATTTGTTTTGGTTCAAAAAACATTTAAGCAATCTCAGAGAAATGTATTATTCTTTTTCCTACAAATAACCTAAATTTTTCCATTAACTCATATGCATTTTCAGTTATTATGTGAGTTCTAAAATAGCTTCTGCTCTAGCTGTCTCCAATTTTTAAAAAAGAAATGACTCTATACATCATCTCAAATAACTTTCTTCTCACTACCGGCAATTTTACTGGAGAAAATGTGATGCCATAATTATGGAAACCATACAATGTATATTTTACTAATGAAGACTCATCTACTATGAGAAGACGTCCTTACTCATTTTCAAATACACTTGAAAAATTGATTCCAGCATGAGGCCCATTTCAAACCATTCTTCAAAAGGAATGAAGTCAGTCTCAAAATTAATTCTTGAAGATCTATTGCTTAAGTGTAAGCGCTAAAAGATGGTCACTGCCTAAGGTTAGATTCAATAATTTCCTTGTACAGGATTGCAATTTAGAGATATGCATGGTGAAAAAATTTAATTTGCTTGACTGGAAAAGGGTAGATGATTGATGATTAGCTTCTATCATTTTGAAGGATTTTCTCATGAGTTAATTATCAGTTGCCTTTTTCAACATTCCTGCCCACCTGAAACAATTAAAGACTAGAAATTCTCATTCAGGGAATGCTAAGATTATGCCTTCATTCTGCATGACGAGTTGGTCCACACAAAAGTGTGGGTGTGAGTGGTCATCACTTTTGTCAAGCCTTTTTTCTGGGTATACAGCCTGCTATTATTTTAATGTGAAGGAGGCCGTTAAGGGTCTCAATAGATGACTTTTATGTGCAACTAATAAAAGTTAGACATATGGTCTAGGATTACTCTCTAGCGTTCTTTGGAGTTCATGTAGGGTTTGCTAAGGCAAAATATAACAGCTATCCTTAATGCTATAACAATCTCTGGAAGGTAGATAGAAAAGAGCAGGCAGTGAGTCCTGCATGGAGCAAAGCAGAATAAAATGAAAGCTCAGAGACACTGATATGACATATGACTGTCTTTATCTTTATTTTATTTATTTATTTATTGAGACAGGGTCTCACTCTGTTGCCCAGGCTGGAGTACAGTGGCGTGATATGATGAGGACTCACTGCAGCCTCGACCTCCTGGGCTCAAGTGATCCTCTCACCTCAGCCTCCTGAGTAGCTGTGACTACAGGTGCATGCCACCATGCCTGTCTAATTTTTTTTTTTTTTTTTTTTTTTAATGTTTTGTAGGCTGGTTGTGTTAGCTCACTCCTGTAATGCCAGCACTTTGGGAGGCCAAGTCAGGTGGATCACTTGAGGCCAGGAGTTTGAGACCAGTCTGGCCAACATAGTGAGACCCTGTCTCTACTAAAAATACGAAAATTAGCTGGGTGTGGTAGCATGTACCTGTAATCCCAGCTACTCAGGAGGCTGAGGTGGGAGGATCGCTTGAACCTGGGAGGTGGAAGTTGCAGTGAGCAGAGATCTCACCACTGCACTCCAGCCTGGGTGACAGGGCAAGACTCCATCTCAAAAAACATTTTTTTTTTTTTTTTTTGCAGAGACAAGGTCTCACTATGTTGCCCAGGCTGGTCTCAAACTCCTGTGCTCAAGCGATCCTCCCACTTTGGCTTCCCAAAGTGCTGGGATTACAGGCATGAGCCACTGCACCTAGTGCCATCTTTATTTTTGAAAAGAAAACTGAGCTTCTTGTTACATTCCCCCAGTGAAAATGAGAAAGGCACAAAAGTCTCACACATAAAAAGAAATATTTAAAATCAATGGTGAGAACCATCAAAAGGTTATGTGAAAGTAACTGATGGCAGGGAGATATTTCCAAGATATAATGTAAAGTAGAAAACAGCAGGCTAATGCAACAGTATGTTTACTATGATCCTACTTTTAAAAAGAAACAAAAATCTTAAAAATATTAGAAAAATATAGTCCAAAATATTAACAGATTAATAATAGTGGTTATCTCTGCATGTTGGATTTATAGGTAGTTTTAATTTTCTTATATTTGCTTACCTGTATTTTCTAAGTTTTCTATAAAGATTATGTACCTTTTTTGAAGTAGAAAAAAGAAGTCGTTTAAACAGAAAGGAAGGAAGGATGGCTGGAAGAAAGCAAGCTAGCAAGTAAATTACACCGAAATTGTGAGAACTCATAAACTGCCTCACGTATAAAGTTGAAATATTCTCCTCACAGTTTTTTTTCAAACAGCCCCAAGAGTTCCAAATTAGTAATTAGTTAGGACATCACTTCAGTGTTGTAGAAACCTATTTTCTTCCAAAATTTTGTATCAGGTTGGTATGGATATCTTTCCACTTGTCTTAATCTGTAGGTTTTAAAGCAAATATTAACCCAGTTTTCAAAGAACACTATTAAATAATATAGATGAAAATATATTTGCTTAAGCCAGCTGTAATAAGGTTGGATGTTAAAAATATGGAAGCCAAAGATAGAGCTTATGGCAAGGATAGCCTAAGGAAGTCATAGGAGACATTACATAAATTAAGCTCTGAAATACTAAAAACCAAAATAACAAGAAAACAGTTGTTCAATTGAAGGTTGAAACATTTTCATTCTATAAATACTCTATATAGTATTCTAATATTCACCGTTGTGTTTATTGCTCATTTTAAGCTCTATCTTATTGAAGGAGGTGTTAAAAATATTTGAGAGTACAGTCGGCCCTCTGCCTCCATGGGTTCTGCCTCCGTGGGTTCAACTAACCTTAAATCAAAAAAATTTGGGGAAAAAACTGTCTGTACAAACATATACAGATGTTTTTTCTTGTCATAATTCCCTAGACAATACAGCATAACAACTATTTACACAACATTGACATTGTACTAGGTATGATAAGTAATCTAGAGATGATTTACAGTATACAAGAGGATGTACACAGGTTATATACAAATATTATGCCATTTTATATCAGGACTTGAGCACCCATGGATTTTTACATCCTCAGGAGTTCCTGTAACCAATACCCCATGGATACCGAGGCACACCTGTAAATACAAACAACTGTCAACTGTACAGGTAAAAACTACTTCTCAGACATACTTTGTTACAAAGAGATGAACTCAGAAATCCCTAAAATCACTTAAAGGAACTAATAGAGAATTCATTTTAAAATAGTTTCAAATATTTCATACTCACAGCAATATTTCAGACATACTGGATCCTATTTCAGATTTGGCCTAAACACAAAAGACCAACATTTATTTGCATAAGCATTAAACTGAAGCTTTATTAGGCTATTGTATTTTAACAATCTTGACTTAAAAGATATGGATTTTCTTAAAAAATTTTTTATTTATTTTAGGTTCCTGGGTACATGTGCAGGTTTATAACATAGGTAAGTTGCATGTCAAGGGGGTTTGGTGTACAGATGATTTCATCACCCAGGTAATAAGCATAGTACCCAATAGGTAGTTTTTTTGATCCATTCCCTCCTCCTACCGTCTGCCCTCAAGTACACATGTCCATGTGTACTCAATGTTTAGCTCCCACTTATAAATGAGAACATGCGGTATTTGGTGCTCTGTTCCTGCATTAGTTCACTTAGGACATTAACTCATTCCTTTTTTATGGCTGTGCAGTATTCCATGGTGTATATGTACCACATTTTTAAAAATCCAGTCTACTGTTGATGGGCATTTAGGTTGATTCTATGTCTTTTCTATTGTGAATAGTGTTGTGATGAACATATGTGTGTATGTATCTTTATAGTAGAACAATTTATATTCCTTTGGATATATGGCCAATAATGGGATTGCTGGGTTGAATGGTAATTCTGTTTCAAGTTCTTTCAGAAATCGCCACATTGCTTTCCACAATGCTTGAACTAATTTACACTCCCACCAGCAGTGTATAAGCATTCTCTTTTCTCCAAAACCTCACCAGTATGTTTTTTGACTTTTTCATATAATAACCATTCTGACTTGTGTGAGATGGTATTTCATTGTGGTTCCAACTTTCATTTCTCTAACGATTAGTGATATTGAGCACTTTTTCATATGCTTTTTGGCTGTGTGTTTGTCTAAAAGATACAGGTTTTAAATATACAATGTATCATTTCTTTTCATTTAAAGTCTTTAGTTCAAAGTCTTACTGAATTTTTAAAGAGAAGTCAGTGAAAACTAATTTGGACATCTTTTAGGAAGAATTTTAGAAGTAATAATTGGCAGGCTGGGCACGGTGGCTCACACCTGTAATCCCAGCACTTTGGGAGGCCGAGGTGGGTGGATCACGAGGTCAGGAGTTCGAAACCAGCCTGGCCAACAAGGTGAAACCCCATCTCTACTAAAAATACAAAAAATTAGCCGGGCAGGGTGGTACGCATCTATAATCCCAGCTACTCAGGAAGCTGAGGCAGGAGAATCACTTGAACCCAGGAGGTGGAGGTTGCAGTGAGCTGAGATCGCACCACTGCACTCCAGCCTGGGCGACAGACTGAGACTCTGTCTCAAAAAACAAAGAAAAAAAAAAAAAAAGAAAAGAAAGAAAAGAAACAATAATTGGTTAGAAATCAGTTGAACTATTCCAGCAAAAATGATTTACATGTTAATAAACTAATAACCTTTTTATACTTCCATGATAGACTTTCCTCAAGCTCTTTATGAGCACTTTGATTAAAATTCATTACAACCTGTTCATCTATAATTTCACAATTATGTATGAATTATATAAATTTCAAATCTAGAATGGTCTTCAGACAATATTTTTATGGAATAACCAAAATAAGTAAAGCAGAATATAAATGTAAAGTATCAAACTCTCTCAGTCAAAATAATTAATATTTTTCCTTTTTATTAATCTATTTTATTATGAAACATCTCCTACACACAAAAACCATATATAATACATCTTTAAGGGTCAAAGAGCTTTTTAAAAATCTACAGATCCATCAGTCATTTAAGAAACAAAACCTCATCAAGATCATAAGATATCTCACAAAGCCCTCAAAGACTTTTTCTTCCTTATCCCACAGCAATAACTACTACCTTCAATTTGGTGTTATTTCTCTATTTTTTATAAATATAAAAAAGTAGTTCTACTACTTTTGTATGTACCTTTGAACAATAGATTGTTTAGTTTTCGCATGGTTTAGAGTTTTGTATAAGTGGTATTATATACTACATACTCTTCTGAGACTTGCCTTCTTAAGTAGGACACAAAAGGACAAACCAAGAAAGAAAAACCTGATATAATTGTCTATATGAAAACAAAAAATCTTCTGCTTATCCTTTCATTTTTCAGATTATCTTTACTGTGACTATGTGTAGTGTGTTCTCTTAATATGTCTTAGGAAAAGCAAGGCCTTTTGAACTTCTTTGGAGCACACTGGTTCCATTTAGTGAACTCTTATCTTATGAGGTATTTACAGATATGTCTTGAGTTTTAAAAACTAGATACTAACATAAACACTGTTCATGAAATATGTAAAAAAATAAACAATAAGAAGTGGTTTGGTCAAAGAAAATTTTTTAAATTGAGGATTTTTTTTCCTTCGATCTTTTCCAAATAGTTTTATTTACAGATCAAGTGCCCATAGTGACTCACTGCTAACAAGACTGAAATTCTTCAACTGTAGGTGGAAGACTTTTTAATGATTGCTATCCTAAAAAGTGTATTCAGGATATACAACTACATGATGTTAAATTAAGTGATTCCAACTTTTCTCTAACATATATCAAAGGCCCTATTCCAAGGGGCAAGTTTGTTACATAAATAACCAAAATAAAAATTTGATCCACTGTCATTGATAAATACTGTTTTTTAAATCAAGGCCCAGGCAGAACACTGAAGTTTTGCCACTTGTTTCCTTAGAAGGGCTTTAAATCTGAATTTACCAGGCTAAAGGTTCCATATTCTTCCCTGAGAAAATGTGTCAAAAATCCTTGCAGTGTTGTCTGGTCTCCCCAGGTCCACCGGGCGTGATTAAGGTAAGATGAGATGGGAAGGTGGATGTAGGGCAGCAAACCAGCAGAGAAGTACAGGCTCAACTTCAACAAAGAGCCCAGGGAGAGTTCCTGCATCAGAGCATATCGGGTGGTAAAACAATGTTTATCTTAGTAGATTCATCCTGGAACTTCAAGAACATATCAAGGAAAACATCAAATATGTTTACTCAGAGCTGATCTCCCAATTTATATTAAGTCACCACAGAATACTATGTTAAACCTTCTGATTACTATGGATTACTAGAAAATTGCATCAGCCTCAACTCCTTTGCATGGCAGGTGAAAGCTGAGTGAAGCAAATAATATTAGCAAAGGCTCATGAGTATAATGTTTACTGCATCACTTACATTTAAAACCATGTCATGACAAGCAGCATTGCACAGCTAAGATAACCTGCTTGGAAGTGATTATGTGTTGTTTGGCTGATTCTGAATATGCCCAAAATACAATTCTCAGACCAATTCACTTCGTTATCATCATTAGGAGTAGACTTCAACTATATATATTATTATGATTATACGTTGACAATTCTTTCAACAAGGGTTTTGAACATTTCACAGAAATGTCTGGCATAAATGAAACTAGCTTTTATATAAACTCCAAGCTCATTCAAATGCCTTTTCTCCCCCTCAATTTATAATTAATTTATAATTAATTTCCCCTAATTAAAGAAAATTAGTTGTTATAAAAATGCTGCTTCATATACCTTATTTGGGAAAACATATTTCTCATTTGTAAAATACTTTTCTTAAAGGACAATACTGGCAAAGTTTTACAAATATTAAATCCAAAAGAATATGAATTCTGGTATATTCCATCAATTCCTGTGTATCTGAACCAAGATTCAAATACTGCTTACTTTTGTAACTGGGAGAGGTGATCTCTCACAAATATCGTATTTGGAAATTGCCAATTTTTCCTTTACAAAAAAGAGAAATTCATATGTGAGAATGAATATAAGAATCAAGGTTCACATTCACCAGAGGTAGAACCAGCAGTTGATTTACATTAGCATTTTCAAATAAACATTCGTAATTGAAAATGAAGTGTTTTATTACAGTACTGATTTCATTTGAGATTTCTATAGCAGTAATGAGATGCAAAAAAATGATGGCATGAAAGGAGTGTAAGAAATAACTAATCTAACAACATGCCTTTGCTATTCTTAAAATTAGTTTTAAAGAAAGTAAATGCTTATTTTTGCACAGTTTCTGCATATTATAAAGTTGAATTTAGAATGGTAAGATGAGTTGCTGCAGAATTTTCCTTTTGTGTGAAAAATAAACAGGGAGACAACTGCATGAGAGCTATTGCAGAGTTGGGGAATAAGTGGTTCCTAATCCTAACTGCACATTAAAATCACCTGGGAAACTTCTTAAAAATACTGATGTCTGGGCCTCACCCCAGATCATTTATATCAGAATTATTTTGGGGTAGAATCAAGTTTTAGCATAAATAAATAAATAAATATATACACACACACACCCCTATGTATATATGTACATATAGATACACATATGTACCTACATTACTATATACATAGGTACATCTGTGTATATATACACACACAAACAAACACGAACTTTTAAAAAGTTTCTCTGATAAGTAAGCAGCCAGGGTTGAAACCAACTGACTCAGGACTTTCTGCTCTGTCTCAAATCACCTCACAGTGAGATCCGACTACCCTGTTACTTCATTGGTAGGCCTTATTTTCTAGCCTCTGCTTTTTAACTAATGGGAAATAAAGAGTCACAGTTCTCACAATTTCATCACTCTCTGGTAGCTTACCTCAGTACAGGGAAAACAGGCCCTTAGTCCAGGCTCCAAAATTATCAACTCTGAATCCTCCATGTTTTACAGAAAGTACATGTCTCTCCTTTCAATCAACTAACATGAAATATGTGCTGAGAATGCACCCCTCTGATGTCTGTTTAGGTTAGAAGCCTGGCTAAGATGACTGATACTAGAGGGAGATGTATCCATCCACCCCCACTGAGTCACAAGAGAAATATTTGGGCCTCTTTCTTGTATTCCACAGGAAAGATTCACTGAGTTATATTTCATATCTCCATTTTTAATCAAGCATATATAATAAAAGGCCATATAAAGAACTTACTATATACACTACAAAACCACTGTTAAAGATACTGCTTGTTATGCCGTTTAATAAGCTTTACATAAGGACCTACATGATTGACTTCACAAAATTCAGTGCCAACGAAAAGTTCTTTCCTGTCAACTGCTGTGTTTCCCTTTTACTCATTTTATTTATTTATTTATTTTTATTTTTTGGAGACAGAGTCTTGCTCTGGCACCCAGGCTGGAGTGCAGTGGTGCGATATCGGCTCACTGCAACCTCCGCCTCTTGGGTTCAAGCGATTCTCCTGCCTCAGCCTCCCAGGTAACTGGGACTACGGGCGCACACTGCTATGCCCGGCTACTTTTTTTTTGTATTTTTTAGTAGAGACAGAGTTTCACCGTGTTGCCCAGACTGGTCTCGAACTCCTGAGCTCAGGCAATCCGCCTGCCTTGGCCTCCCAAAGTGCTAAGATTACAGGCGTGAGCCACCGCACCCAGCCCCTTTTACTTACTTTTTAATCACATCATAAAAATTTTATAACCCCCAAGTTGCCCTTTTTGCTTTACTGTTAAGAAGCTAATGTGTTCAAGTACAGTAAATAAAGCTATCTAAAGCTTTGGTATAATTATTTCCCTATCTCTAGATAATAATTTTATTTGTTTTATATGTTTTCTATTATAATTCTGATTATAGCTGGGTATAATGAACAAATAATAAAAGGATAAGTAAAGCTGAGTTTGTACACAAACAAACAATAAGGTAAAAAGACTCTAGTGCTGACTTTGTATATAGACTATTTTAACCTCTGGGTACCTAAATCTCTCATTGCCTAATGAAGTAATTTTCCTATGTTGCTTTATATTGCCATTTTAATTAACAATCATTTTTTTTTTCTTTCAGAGAAGAAATAACAATAAATCCTTTTTAATTCCAGGGAATCTATTTTGAGAAGACAACACTGTTACCAGAGATTTTATTATTTAGTTCACAATAGCAGTGATGTCTGTTTTGTTGAGAGCTGACTCTTCAGCACCTGGAGCAAGCATATGGCACAGGGCAAGGACTCGGCACACAGTTAAATAAATGACGTATGATGGCACACCACTCTGTGTCTTAGAATGCATAAAACGATAATTAAGAAAATTTTATATTGTTGCTTTAAGTCCTTTCAGCCTACTTTCATCAAGATGCTATTCAGAATCAGTCACAAAATTATGGAACAGGCCAGATGCCACTGCAATCAATACCGCATAATTTTTGTAAATCCTATTTTTTTCAGTCAATATTGTTAGGCCCTAGGGTTATTTATGCTTTACACGAAACCCAAGAAAAATTAAAGTCTGAAATTTTCTCATGATAAAAATGTTATATAAAACCTAAGTAAAATATTGTACATTTTTATTTTTACAAAACTCAAAAACCTACCTTCTTTTTTAAAAGTTGAAAGAGAATCCAAGGTATTATGCACAAAACATAGAGTATTATTGTGTGCTGGTTACATAAGCTAAGGCCACAGCAGAAAGCACCAATTTTAGCTATCTGAAAATAAATTTTAAAAAATTAAGTAAAAAATTCACCTAACACTCTAAAAACAATAATAAAAACCCATTTTTATATTAAAACCAAGGATTTGTATCCTAAGTTAGGTTAAAATCAACCTCTAAGATGCAAGCAGTTATACTTTTTTTAATAATCACTAATATTTGTTACTATTATTTTTGTTAATATTTTCCATGTTCATCAAATAATTGCAGTTTGATCTTAAATAACTGTTTTCAAACCAACTTTCAGAAAATCCTGTATGATAAACAGGTAAGTTGTAATAGTAGTAGCATATTGTGTAATGCTTATTCAAGTAAAATCTATAATTGAAATTCAGCAATTGTTTTTTCTATTAAGCAAATGAAATACAGCCTGTTTTGTTTAGGAACCTGGTTATCTCTGGGTGGTGTTTTTCAGTTTTTTCAACATGTGTTAGTTTCATAATTGGCAAAGATTCTCTCCTTTGACCAAACTCAAGTCAGGCTCCTCTAAACTCTTCCCAATTAGGCCCTGACTTCTGAGTTTCCATGTTCATCTCTGCATTGTCCAGTTTTAGCATCAATCCTGTCTAGTCAGTTTAGCCAGAACCCTCATCCTCAATATCTGATCAAGTTCTTCATCCACTACCATTCCCTAGGTGATGTCTGATCACCCTGGCTTGCTTTCAGCAAGAATTCAGTCACTTTACCCTGATGTTTCCTCTCAGTAATTTTCCATTCACTGACTCCCACCCTGCTCCTTGGCTATAAATTCCCACTTTTCCTGTTTGGAGTTGAGCCTGATTTCTTTCCCCTACTACAAAACCCCACTGCAGTTGTCCCTATACCTGAACCTGAACAGTGTGCCTTCTCACTCTTTAAAAAAAGTCTATTGAATATTTTAACATAATCAGACATTTTTTAAGCCAAAAAAGCCCCCTCTAATAGCATCACAGAAAACCACATATAAACCATGATGTTCTTTTGTTTCTAAACTCTTTAACAACACAAAGCTGCCTATACTAAGATGATTTAGCATTTCTCAGTGTATACACTGTAGGTTCTTAGAAGATAGGGTTCTTTCACATGTCAAGTGATTCTGATGATAGTGTTTACCTTAAAATTCATTGTAATTTCTTCTGAACTACTTCATGGTTTACATTTGATACTTTTCTTTTAGTTAAGTAAATTACAAATTCGACATTTTTTGGCAATTAGAGAGTGAGTCAATGTATCCTAATTTAAGGGGGCCAGTCTAGAACTCGGCACTTTCTGATAACATACACAAATAAATGATGGTGAATTAACCAACAAGCCTATCTTTCCCACAGGACACACAGGGGATTTCATAATCCTCACTCTCCAAAAAACTTTTAAACTCTGAGGGAAGAAAAGCGCCATGTTTTATAAGGGCTATTGTGGTTCCATCCATAATAAAAAATACTGAGATCATTTTCTCTCTCAACATGCCAGATTATCCTGACAGTAATCGGAATAGATAAATGGTATTTAAGCCAACATTAAAAAGAAATACATCTGTCTAAAAATTAAAACAAAAACTGATTTCACTTTGATCAAAATAGGTTACCTTTGATCTCTCCTTAGCAGTTGCTGCTTCCTCAAAATGTACAGTAAGAGCCATAAGCAGCCCCACAAACAGATTGTTTAAGCTAAAAACCTCTGCTGCAATGGACCACTGCCATGTTAGACGAGAAAATGAAAACACCCCCGCAGCAAGGATTCCTCCAGCAGATGAGCCAGAAAGCCTGCAAACACAGATAACATGAAATCTTCTTTCCCAACAAAAAGAACTAACTTTATTTTCCTTTTTGTAAACTGTACCAGCTGAAATTATGGCAGTCACCGAGCACTACTCCACCACATTATATGGTTAATACGTTACCTCATATATAATTTCTTTCAACAAATTTTAATTAGGAAGTTCATATGTTAACTTATTAATGAACAAATAAACAAACCTATGGCTAGAATGAGGTTCAGTCCTCAGATGTAACTGCTAGAATTCACGCCAGTTCAGAAAACCTGAAGACATAGTAGCTAGAGAGAGAACAAACCTGTGTCATTTTCTTGCTCTATCCATGAAGAAGGATGGTCTAGTTAAGACCTAAATGTTTGATTGTAAAAATTAATGAAATGAAAAAATATTTATTCAGGAAAATGCATTCTCACTTCAGGTACAATGTTTGGACCCAGGTATACCTTTTATTTTCATCTCTCAGCATATGCCAAAGAATGTCTTGATCACAATATTTGATGATTTCAGTATCTTATATAGTGCAGTTCTTAGTTTGCGAGGGTTTTTTCTTTAGACAAAGTTGTAGTTACAACTAATTTTTTTCTCTAAAGATAGGAACGTGAATTTCAATAACACCAGAAGAATCAGACGCTACACTTAAAAACAAATTTCTCACCCACAAATGCCAACAAAACCCATACCATTCAAAACAATCAGGAATCTGGATCTCAGTTCAGAGATTTGATTTGAGACTGGTAGTGTGGTTGAATTTACTAATGCATATCAAACCAAAACAAGTTTCTATTTCCTTATAAATCTGAAACTATGAAAATGAAAGTGATTATGAAATGCCTATTTCTAATAGTGTTAGAAAATTCAGCAAGCATTACTGCGTCTAACAATTACCATATTCTATAGCTCCAAATCATTAATTTTCAACTATATTCTTTTGTATAAAAAGTTACAGAGTAGTTCTATGGCTTTTAGTCAATCATTATTTTTAAATGATTACATAAAAATCTCAGTATCAGTAAACCTCTTTTTTCTTTGAGTTTCTGTTTGCAATTTATTTCTGTTTTCTTTCTCTTATAAAAATCAGCAGTTTCCCACTTCTTTCAGCTTCCCAGTCTTCCAGTGATCCTGATTCAACACATTATTATTTCTTCCTTCCAAATTACTTTCCTGTCTACTCATTCCTTTCTATTTGTATTTTTACTGCCTTACACTTAATTATTTTTAAGAATTCCCTAATTTGTCTTCTGGTTTTCGATCTATTCTGCAATAATAACATCATATCAAGTTTCCTAAAACATATTCTTTATGACTACCCAGCCCAAAAACTTAAGGACTCTCTACTGCTCGAGGGATAAGTTCTAAATCAGACTGCCTGGAATCCAGGCTTCCAATTAACTAGCTCCCACTCACTCACTAATGATCAACATTATTCTCTCCACCCATTAGTCAGGCTCATCAAAACTTCCTAATAAGACATGCCTATGCCTAGTACTATACTTTTGCTCATTCTGTATCCCTGAATCTAATGTCCTCCTTGCTCCTTTCTATTTATTTAAATCCTACTTCTTTCTCAAATGTTTCTTCAATTCCTAGGTTTCAGCCCATTCTGTACATCTATAGTATTTGTCTGTAACAATTACTTTAACACTGTTTTTGAAATGTGAATTGGAGTTAAATTTCATGTATATTGGAAGTATCTAGCCCCAAACACACAAAGGAAACTTAGTGAATGAGAGAACAAATTAAAGTATTTCTAACATTTTTAAAGCAACTTCCATGTTTCATATGTCAATATTATTTGGGAAAGTCAGCATAAGATACAAGATTCCTTCCTCTACTTAAAACCGAAATTAGCATCCTTGGAGAAATGGCTGATACTAGAGCTGGAGAAGCTCTAGCACAAAATTAGTCTGAAACATCTTGTGCCGGAAAGTCAAGAAGTGCTCAAAGAATGATGGGGGCATGACAGAAGGACACAGGAGCCAGCTTAAAGAGGCTCCCACTGGCCAAATCTGGGATAATTTAAGCATCAAAAATAATTATAGTAATAGCTTATAAATCACTTAATACCTAAGAATCTATGAATTTAGTGATGTAAATAAGTAGGTGAGAAGGACATCATTGGCCTTTCGTAGAAAGCCAATAATTATAGAACAAATGATGGAATTAGAAACCACCATTTGGCAGCCATCTTAATAATAATCAATAAATACCAAAACTAGTGGGTAAAAATTTTGGAGTAGCAGAATATGTACAGTCTCAAGGTACTGCCCTATGAATAGATGAATTACCAAGGGAAAAATGGTAACTTTACAGTGGTGAAAACTGTCAGACACAATCTTAACCACGTGACCAAAATTAACAGCATTAGTAACAGGACAAACATCATATGCTTCCCAATCTATTCCAGTGAAAAGAATACAGCATCATTTCTACAGCATTCCTGCAGAAATGTGTTACCTGAAGCAAAGCGGAATAAAATCCTGATATAAATGAATCCTCAGGAAGAAAACTCAACATTCACTAATCTACAATGACTTTTAACACATATTCTTACACTCAGAAAGGCATCCGAGGCCGTGTGCGGTGGGTCACGCCTGTAATCCCGGCACTTTGGGAGGCCAAGGCGGGCGGATCACGAGGTCAGGAGATCGAGACACCAAGACCATCCTGGCTAACATGGTGAAACCCCGTCTCTACTAAAAATACAAAAAAATTAGCCGGGCATGGTGGCGGGCACCTGTAGTCCCACCTACTTGGTAGGCTGAGGCGGGATTAGAATTATGAACTACATTAACTGTCTTTTCAAATATTTCATAAGGCTTTAAAAATTGAAGAATGCAAGGTAAAAATTCTGACTTCAATGATGACATTTATCTAGTTACCTTAGATTGTTACACAAAGTTAGGTACATGAGTATTTTACTGAAGACTAATCCCGTATCAGCAAGGTCTATAATCTGAATTCTCTCTCTCTGTTTCTCCACTAAGGTCAAGATGGTTTTGCAATAAATAATCCATGTACTCTTTCACCTGATTTTCCTTGGCATTAGAGAAATAATTTGTGAGACCGCTGAGTCAAATAGTAGAAGACAAGGTAACTGATTATGAAATCAGCAATGGGAATCAAATCTAAAATCTCAACCTTTTTAGCATCGGATGAACTTGCTCAGAAATCAAACTAAGTCTATAGGAATTTGCCTTGTAGTCCTAATGTATGGCACACAAAAGCGTAGTGGATCTTTCAATTTGTTTGTTTCCCAACAGCAGCATATGAGGGTCTGATGTTTCCACATCCTAGTGGGCACTTACTATCTAGTTTAATTCTAGCCACCCTAGTCGGTGTGAAGTGGCATCTCACTGAAGTTTGGATTTCCATTTTCCTAATGGCTAATGCTGTTAAGCATCTTTTTCTGTGTTTATTGGCCATTTGTGTATCTCCCTTAAAGAAATATCTATTCAGATCCTTTGCTCATTTCTTAAATTGGATTGTCTTTTTATTATTGAATTGTAGAGTTCTTCCCAACTTCCTTTTACTATATTTCTTTTCAGCTAACCACAGCCAGAGTCACCTGCTTGCAACCAAGAACCCTGACTGAAACATACTATCTTCCCTCTTTAGTATACTTCCCATTATTTTTTCAAGGAAAAGTGTGAAGAAATTCTGAAAATAAAACGCTCCTGTTCTCCTAGTCTTGTACAAAACAGAAGAGAGGAAGCACACCTCTAGGAGCAGAAAGTCATGTGTACATCCATATATAGGATATATAGAAAGTGAAATGTTTTAGAGGACCCAGTATTCATGTTTTCGTACAATAATCTAGATAGGGTAAGCCTGTATGAATTTCTTTGATTTCAATAGGATTTTATAAGTCAAACTCTGAATGCTCCTTAAAATGCACATATTTCAACACACTGCCTTTAAAAGTTTACTTTATGACAGTTAATATGTAGGCTATTTACTGCTTATTTAAATGTTGACCAAATTATCTAGTGCATCTGACTAATCATCATCTCTTTTCATTTTGGAAGAAAAATTATCCAAATAATTTGTAAGACCCAATGACTTTGGATTTTTCCAAAGAGGATGACAGACAATTTAGACAATAGATTCTAACATTCTCTAAAAAACTTGAGATGCTTGAACTACCATTTTGTATGGGTTTATGTTGTATTCAGTCCAAGTAACACATACATGTTTAATTGATTCTGTTTCCAAAGATAGGTTCAGCTAAGTCTTCCAAATCAGGAGGTTTTTTGTTTGTTTTTGTTTTTCCTTCACACCTTATCCAGTTATGCAGCAACGAAAACAGACTGAGGATCATGAGCCAGTTTATCAGAGCTATATATATAATAAGACTCCTCTGTTAATACAAAAAAAAATTTTAAGTTTACTTTATGCTAAGACTCAGAATCAATCAACTGTTACTTGCCATGTAACATATACAAACTAGTAGATTAAGAGGTTGAAATAACTTGAAACATCTGTTATGGAAAAATTCCACAGCTCAAGAGGGATACACACAAGGCTTTGTAGGTAGCAATTAATGCTCAGCTGAGTTTGAAGACTACAGCAACTGTGGAGATGGAGCAGCAGCGTCAGTACACATGGCTATGGATAGGTCTGCAGGAGCCTGAGCCAGGCTTTATTATGATAATAAAATAAAATACTATTTTATCCTGGAGAAGCTGGATGGAGCCATCCTTTGGGGCTTTACTAGGTCAGAGGGACAGAAGGGCAAAAGGACAGAAGGACAAGAAGGAGAGTTAAAGTAATGAATCATAGGGCCTAGACTGAATAGAAAAGGAAGTAAAGAGACAGTGTGAGTCATCAATGAAATGAGTGAAATGAAAGCTAAAGTCATACCAGGGAGTAAAAAGTAGGTTGGAGAAGGGAACATCAAATTGTTAGTGGATGGAACAGGCCAGTTAAACAAGATTAGACTCTACTGTTGAAAGCAGCCAACGATGGAACAGAGTTTTAGAAAGCTATTCTCAAAATACTAAGATTTTCAATAAACTAAGTATCTGTCCTGAAAGTCTGCCAGCAGTTGGTACATGTGCACTAGTAAGTCTGCAGGCTGAGAGCAACATAGAAATAAGGTCTGTGGCCCACTGCCATGGCTTCACAGGCATGATACTAAGGAGCTGTGACTCCCATGTCAGGACACAGCAAGTCATGTCTGTGATTTGTGCTGACACATCAAAGGATGATGCCAGTAGTGATAAGGATGATAAGACTTTGCAAGTCTTCAGTTAATTCACTGATTCTGTAAGAAGACAGTCTCATTATATTGCTCAAGTCATATTTCCTATGCATTATCTGAGCATGCTTCATTTCACCTTAGTGAGACAAAGATAAATGACTACAAAGCAGGTTGGCATCGGGGATGATTTCATGAAGACACATTTCAGGGTAAGAGCTAGGCTCAGTATCAGCCTCACATGTCCACATCTGCGGCCTCTACCTCTCTTCTCACTGTAGCCTTCTATTGAAATTGCTCTTGCTGAGGTCCCCAGTGACAACAGGCTTTCTGGACCTCTCTGCTGTGTTGTTGATCCCTGTTGATGACCACTCCCCTCAACACACTTTACTGAGTTGACGTCTAGGACTGCATATCCCCCTGATTTTCCTTTTATGGCTCTGGATCTTCCTTCTGTGTGTGTGTGTGTGTGTGTGTGTGTGTGTGTGTGTGTGTGTGTGTTTCTGAGTGTCTCCTCTTTTTCCATTAATTTCTTTAAAGCTGGTTATTTCCCCAGATTTCATTCTCAGACAACTGCTTTTCTCACTCTACACACTGTAGGTGGCTAGAGTAACTTTATCCACTATCTTGATTTCAACTGCTAACCACAAACTGAAAAAAACAGATCTGTTCCCAGCACTGCACTCTCCTGTACTGTCGGACTTAAATATCTCCAACCAACTATGGTACACCCCAATGCCAGTCCAACTCTGGATGCCCCATAGAACCTCAGTGTCAACATGTACAAAATTAATTTCTCATTCTCTTTTCTAAAAATGATTTCCTACTCCTGCATTCTCTATCTTAGTGACCTTCATTATCTACCTAGTTATTTAAGTTAAGATACCTGGTAGTGATCATCAAAGCTTCTTTCCCCCCCCACCCCTGTCAAAAATAACACATCCTGCCAATTTCATTTCATAGTAATTTTTAAAGCTCATCTTCCCTCCATCCATACCACCACCATTCCATGTTAGCTATTATCATCATCTCAGACTCAAACCAACCCAACAACGTGGTAAGCCACCTCCAGGCCTATGCCCGCCATTGCCAACAGAGTAAGAGATTCAAAACATATCTGACCTCACACCTTTCTGACTCCAACACTTTAATGACCTCTCCTTTAATGAGAAAACATAATATAAGCCCCTCATCATGACATAAAAAAACCTTTCATGATCTGGTCTTTTAATGTAACACATCAAACTTTATGTTTCAGCAACACTAAATGACTTGCAAGTCCCTATACTTAAAAGCTGTTTCTCCACTTCGAGGTTTCTTTGCAAATGAGGTTCTCTATACAGGTTGAGGACCCCTATCTGAAATGCCTGGGACCAGAAGTCTTTCAAATTTTGGATTTTTTCAGATTTTGGAGTATCTGAAGAACACATATCAGTTAAACATTTCTAATCAGAAAATCTGAAATGCAATATGCTCCAATGAGCACTTCCTTTGGGTATTATGTCAGTATTCAAAAAGTTTCAGATTTTGGAACATTCTGGATTTCGGATTTTTTGATTAGGGATGCTTAACTTGTATGTAGAACACTGTTTTGCCTTCACTTCGCTAACTCCCATGTAACTATTTACAACTCAGTATAAGCATCGTCTTTGGCAAGTATTCCCGGAAACATTTTCTCTAAGACTAGGATACTTGCCCCTTCTCTAGGTTCTCATCCAATTAAATGCAATAAATAGGTATGAAATAGATTTTTCTGTATTAAAAAAATGACTCTGAGGAATATAAATTTTTAACTGTAACCTAATCAAAACACTATAAAGAAATCAGATTTGAATAACTTAAAATCCTCTATATAATGTATTATAAAGTCAAAAAATTATTTTTGGACTATTGATAATATTGGATAATCTGTCAGCATATTGATATACTTTTTAATTAAAAATATATCTCAATATATATGTCTGTGTATATATATATATACACACACACACTCACATATATGTGTGTGTCCCTAGAAAAACTATTTGATTTTTTGAAAAACTGTTTTCCATATATATATTATTTTAGACGTACTTTATTTGTAGTTTTTAATGCTCTCCAAGTAGCAATGGTTTCTAATGACCTCAATGTAACTCCAAACATTTTCAAATAATGTTGGATAAAATTACTTATGCCATTATTTGGAAAGAAATATTTTTTTAAACTGCAAAAAATTAAGACAAAAGATGTTTTGGTCTTGGGGTAAATTTTAAGAGTCATGTTCTTTATTACTATATAAATGATGTCTTGGTAACAAATGCTATTAAGGGAAAAGTTAAAGAATTCATTTAAAACTTGTTACATTGATTTTTGTTTTGTTAAATAAAATGATGTTTGTATGGACAGATTTTCCAGAAACTAAGGAATACTATTTTATCATTCTGTACTTTAATTCAAGTGTTTAAATATTCGTTTAGCAAGGGTATAGAAGCAATAATTTATTTTTAAATACTTTCTATTTTCATACTTTATTCCTTGTCTATAAAATAAATATTTCAAAGAGAATAATAAAATATAGACTGGGCGTGGTGGCTCATCCCTGTAATCCCAGCACTTTGCAAGGCCAAGGCAGAGAATCGCTTGTGCTTGGGGGTTCATAACCAGCCTGGGCAACATACTGAGATTTCATCTCTACTAAAAAATTTAAAAAAATAAAAATTAGCTGGGCATGGTGGCACATGCTTGTAGTCCCAGCTATGTGGGAGACTGAAGCAGGAGGATGGCTTGAGCCCAGGAGGTTGAGGCTGCAGTGAGCTATCATAGCACCACTGTACTCTGGCCTGGGTGACAGGCCTGACTCCAAAAAATAAAATAAGATAAAATATAGGTTCACAGTTACTCATATTGCCTTTCACACACTGATTTGTAGAGACAGTTCCTTAATTTTCTCAAACTTTTGTGAAATTTCAAACAAAACACATCAAATTTCTATTCATTTTATATTTTATTGAGCCAAACAACAATGAACTATCCAAATCAATAAGGCACTACATATTGGAGCTAGAAAAAAAAAGTTGAATCTGCAGAAGGCTTTCTTACCTGCGCAGAAATTCAAATGAGGTTGTGATGCTACAAAAATCATAACAAATATATCTGAAGGCATATCTAGTCTCACACTTGCTAAGAGAGATTACTGAGAAGCACATTTATCATCTGTTTATTATGAGTTTAAAAGAAAGCCATTTTCCTATGAATTTACAGAATTCCTAGAGCTTCCAATTAATCCACTATCCTTTTGGATCGCTAGGGCCTTTATTATCTTATGATCGTGGCCAATTATCATCCCTGTCAATGAAGCGAACCTGTGAGTGAGTGATCAGACAAGTTAGTTGCAATCTCTTTTTGGGAATAACTCTAATCAGGAGACATACTCTATAAAAAAATTTTCCCCTGGAAAGGCTACAACATATATTTAAAATTTTTTTGGCAGAGGTAAATTATATAAGTAGAGCAAAACATTATTCATAAATCTTTTGCATATAATACTATTAAATGAATTGGTAGTCCAAATTTCTGACTTAAGTAATCTATTAAAAATAAATGGAAGGACTGTCCAATCTGACATTATTTAAATAGGAGATTTAAATGAAATTGTTAATCTGAGCTCACAAAATAAGCTATCTTGTGTAATCCATAAAGTCTAAAGTGTAGATGAACTATAAATAAAACTACACCCAAAATAAGACAGACAAACAATTGTCATCTACCTGTAGAGTAAGTCTGATGATTTTTTTCAAGTAAAAATGACATAATCAAAAACATGATTGTGTTTTCACTTGGCAATCCAGGATACCTATTTTCAATTTCCATTTTATTCTTTTGAACAAATATGCTTAATATTTTTAAAGAGCAACTAAGGAGTTAATAACATGCTAAAGCAGAATCTTAAAATTAGCCCATTAAAGTGAAAAGACATTTTTTTCACTGAAATTGATTATTAATTCAACCAAACTAAAAGCAAAAGAGAAATTCAAATGAGGTTGTGAATAAATGAGAACTCTTTTCACCAGAACTCACAGATACATGGCTAATAGTTTAAACTATTTTCTATTTTAACTTAAGAACACTTTATGATGAATTAGATATGAGAAAAACATGTTTTCCATTCTCAATCTAATTCTCACAGAGCCCCAAAAGAGCATGGTCAAATGAGGTATGCCTTCAAATGAAATACATATTTTTATCATCTATTCTGACTTATAGAAAGATAAAAATCACATTAGGTCATATGAGGAAAAGATCACAATCTTCAAACACTACCACTATGATAATTTTAATAACACAACGCTTGTATTATAAAAGATACTCGCCTGTCAATACCAATAATCAAAATCAAGTTTTTACACTGTTAGAGAGATAAACTTAATTCTAAGATCTCATAATAATGGGGGAAAGCACTGATATAGATTATTCAAAATATCAAATCCAAAAGTCACTGAAGTACATTTTGTTTTATATAAATAATTTTATACTTCATATAAAAAATACGCTTTACAGTATATTTGAAGTAGATAGATCTTCCTGATTGCTTTTTACTTAGGTTAACAATAAAACCACGTAGTTTACATTCCAGGAGAGCACAGTGTTTAGTCAACAAAAAAAGACACACCAAGAGTATGATAGATAGTATGGGTAGGGCAGTCAAGTGTTTAAAATCTCACCCAGATCATGCAAATGACAGAAATTCTCCACTGGAGTAAGGATGATGTGATGCTATTAAGCATCAAATGTGAGCATGAGAATTCTCTGCTTAAAACACAACTGTCTCTTTTTTTGGTCCACAAAATTCACGAGACCTAGATAAGATTCCTAAGAAATGTACTGATTGTGTAGCAGTTTTCTCACTGATGGAATACTATTCATCTGTTGACACAATGGATAAATCACGAGGTTACAATTTACACCATTGACACAGGTTTGCTATTGATAAGGTATATTTTTCTTTCCGCTACACAGTATTTGATTTTCATGTGTAGTCACATGTTTGTATAACCCTTAATCAAAAGGCAAATAACAGAAACCTGAAATTCTTTCCGAACACACATTTGACATGCCTCATAAAATTCATGAATGTATTTGTCTTCAGTGTTACTTGTATGCAAAGAACCCAACACAGAAGGTACACTGCACTATGTCTATACTGAGTGTACTGAGAATTCCTACTTGAAATGGAATTTGGGCAGGCCACAGTGCAGCATCTGAACGTTATTGTTTAATAAATTACTATTAGTATCAATTCACAGTGACAACTAAAATAGTGCAGCTGACTACAGGGAAGAAGTATGGTAAAGGAGGATAAAATGAACGGCAAATCCACCACCCTTATCCTTCCACATTCCTATCTTTCTGGGTCTGGTTCATGAAAATGATATAGAAGTTCCCTTCAGGCTCATTCACATAATCAACACCATGTATTTCTCTCTCCAGTCTACCTGGAGAATGGTCAAACTAGAGAGCTAAGTTGCTGAAAATGTAAGTCCTGCTAAGCCTCCTTCTTTTGGTGGCAGCTCACTCAACAGTCTTTCAATAAATATGTTCTGGGTATCTAATATGTGCCAGGTGCTCTGTGGGAAAATTATAATGAGGCCACTGAGAGAGCAGAATATAAATCTTCTCATTGTCAAGTTTACACCTAAGAACATAAACCAATAATTTAGGACATGATATAAAAGGTACATCTGTGAAGTCATCACCACTGAACCTAAAAAAATTTAAAATATTTCCATCTTTAATGAATTTGCAAATAAGTCCTTTCTTCCACATTTTAGAAAAATTTACTGTCATTCCAGATAAAATCTTACTAAGGTTAGTTCTACTTCATGTGGTTTGATCAAAAGGAGAACTGTTTTACTCAGAATTTTTAGCTATATAAATATTCACTACCAGTACTCTAAAAGGAAAAGTATAAAGTATTATTCCTGATTCAAAAAAATTCCTGTATTTCACTCTACATAAAATTAGAATGAAAAATTTAAAGTCTTCAAAAAGGAAAAAAGCACAACTAAAATGCAGGAAGTAAGGTTAGGAATAGCTCCCATAAATCAAATGTAATCACACAATTTCCATTAGAATTAAGAGTTGTGCATTAGCTATTAAATGATAAAGCTATTCAAAGTTTAAAACAACTCATTTTATTATACTCCATCAACATATTCCTGAATATGTGGAAGAAAACACTGAACTAGGCTTTATAGGAACAACCCCAATTTACTTCACATTTTACTAAGTTTTCACAGTATGCCAGATAACTTGCACAACAGTACGGCCTGGTTTAAAATAACTCCCCAGTTACAGACTTTAGTCCATTTTGTTTAAAATGTATAAAGACATATAAAACCTCAAGATTAGTTTGTTACTCAATCTTCAAAATGTATTTTGCATTGAGTAGCAAGACTGAAATTGGTTAAAAGGATATTGCATCAGAGTATTCTTAAAGGCACCGGCCAAGGCATATCATCACGCTAAGTTCTTTTTAACTGAAAACTTAGAAGATGTTGTGTAATTCTCACCATATTAAGATACAACAAGTATAGGAAGTCAATGTAAAACATCCAAATAACTAAAGTCAACAGAATAAGGGTATTAAACTACTTTCATCAGCAATACTAACCAACTTAATAAACAATAGAGATTTAATATTAAGTAGTCTTATGCAAAGTTATGAAGTGTATCTTAATATCTCAATTCATTAAGACTATTTTCTATTTTTATGGCTTTGAAAAGCACCAAATCTATATGAGTTATGAGCTATAATGTTATTTGTAATTTAAAGAAATATGTGCCTTTATTATTACAACCATAATAACTGATGACTAGTTCCAGTGGCAAAATCTCGGCAGGAAACAGATTTAGCAATTTAAATGTTTTATAAGTTTTTGTAATTGAGGAAACTTTTCATAATCTGACATTTGTTAAAACCACTTATTAGAAATTATGCAGCACAGTAGCTGTGGAAATATGAGCTAGCTTCACAATTATAAAGTCAGCCTATGTAGCCCTTTCCTATTGTATACAGTGGCATAAACCCCACGGCGGCCTATCAGCTAACTGGCAGGCAGGGGGCTGCTCTATTCAAAGTGAGAGATACAAGCTGCAGGGCAAAAACCTGGCAGCTCCCATCTGACCCCACAATCCCCTACTGGTGACAGCTCCAAGCTCCATGGCAAATTAGGCCTTCTCATATTACAATTGGAGAAGACAGATTCCATTAGCAGTATCTGAAATTGAGTGGAGAGCTGCACTGTTATCAGACTTGACTCATAAGCACTGCTATTAATCAGAGCTATGATAGCATTTATATATTTCAAGCTATCTGCTGCCGCTGTGATATTCTGCTACAAAGGGTTGATGGGACTTAGGAAAGTGAACAATAGAGCTTTCTGGGAAAAGCAGAGTAAATCAAGAAAGTCTATGACTTCCGCACATTCTGAAGGGATTGTGGTTTACATAAATTTTCTCCCAATTGGAGATTGAGCTCTTCCTCATCTTACACATGGGATTTAGTTGTCACTCAATGGTAACAGCTGTGAAAAGGTGAAGCGGCCCACCGCTCAGAATATTGCCTTCGCTTTTAAAGCAATTAACCCGTGAACAGGAGGATACCTGGTGATATCAAAGGGATTAGGCCAGGCAGTGCATTATTAACATTTCCTTGAACTAATTCTTACTCTGACTAGCTGTCAGAAAAGACTCTACAGTCTTAAAAAAGAGTTTTTGCCCTGCTTTTTTTCCCTTCAAAATGAAGCGCTGCTATTTGAGCCTAATATGTCCCTCTACTTATAAGAAAATGCAAATGAACCAAGCTCTTAATATTCTTAAGCAGTCTAAGTCAATGCAAGTTTAATACAAGTACGAGAGAAATATATGATCAATTAACCAGGGATCAAGACAGATATTCTCCTGAACGGAAATTAACTCTCCAGTACTTTCCATTCTTCTTCAACTACAAAAACTTGGTGACTATTTGTTACTTATGCATAGTTACTTGTGAAATTAGGAAGAGCTTCACATTATTCTCTATGGCAATAATCTAAAACACTCTTTGAGCTGGAAAATCCAAATGTCCCTTAAGCAGGAGATTCTGCATTCTCTAAGGTATGGCATTTTAATTTTCTATTCTTTATTGAATGGAATCTTAGCTGAAGCTAAAAGAATAGCAGACCCAGTGCTCAGAATCAAGTCTTCACCTTCTAAAATTTAATCGAATTTTTAGAAGCAACATCATGTTTAAAAATATATAAGGTATACAATTACAAAATCCATGAGTTAAATACTGGCACAAAACAATCTGCCAGAAGATATTTAAGGATTACTGAAAATGATTGTACGTTCTTTGTAGTAAGCAAAGTTTCAATATACCTTTAATATTATTAATATTCCTATATTCTAGGTAATCTACTTGACATTAAGAGATCTGATGTCTTACTGTGCAATATTAATGATGTTAGAAAATATTTTTATGTGAGTTTCCTGAAACTATACCTTTTAGAAAAAATATTTGAAAAACTGCCTATTTAATGGTGACTTTGTATCACTTTCTTTAAAATAAGCACTGAATTTTGATTATAAAAACTAAGAGCTTTACTTTCAATTCACATGAGTGTTCAACAAATATCGTGGAATGAATTCTTCTATAGTTCCATTTGACTGGTAATAGTTTGAAAAGGATAGGCTGACTCTCAGGCCTGTTGAGAATATATCCCCTGCACTGTAACTACCAAAATAAATGACACAACATATACCCTCCTCTGATATCATAAGCAATTTAAATCTTCCCTGAGGTAAATAATTTTTATACAATGCTATCAACATGCTCCCTTCTCTTTTAGTGATACCGGAACATATGAAGGGTTAGAATATAGATGTTTAATGATAGTGACTTCAGTACTCCTTCTTTATTCAGTAAATAAGACCTAGTTTGATAATTTTGAAATTCAAGCATTAAATAATGTTAAATGGTGTTCATGTTAATGATTCATATTATGTATAACTTTAACATTTTATATTAATAGGATCTGTGAATTTCAAACAGAATAGGGCATTTTAAATATTATGCTATTAAATTTAAAAATCATTTACTTTAATAGCCTTAAAAAAGAAAACCCCAGTTCCCAGAAATCACTAACTAGATTACAGTCTCAGAAACACAGATGTACACATTAATAAAATGAATACTATTTCATATAAATGAAATGTACTAGATTAAACTCCCCTAACATAATACATGCTTAAAAATACTCTTTAAGGGGACAATACATAAATAAATACATATGGAAACAACTGCCACAAGCTCACTATTTTTAATTCAATAAACTACAGTGACACATAGGGCTTTCAATGTGCTGTTTTACTCACATGCTTTCTACATTAAAGCAAAGCAAATATAAATGAGTTCTTGCCAACCATTAGGAAAGATTGACAAAAAATGCAGTGTTAATGACATCTTACAGCTTTTAAAAGCAAGAGAAAGATGCAAGAAAAGCAAAAATTACATAGTAATTGGAAACAACGAATAAATTGGTCTTTCAATCTAAGTCATGTTTACTGAAAAAAATGGAGCTTTTTACATCAACACATTTAAACAGAAATTTGCTTTTGAAATAAAATCTTTGTTTAAAAGGTACAGAAAGTCTTTATGTCCACCCCAAGAGCTAAATATAGTGAATGCTATGTGAACAATTACCTGAAAAAAACCTAAACCTGTTAAAAGAATTAATTTACTGCACACCAGTCAGCACTAATCCTACATGTACAGTAATGGTCTCTTAAGTGATGGGGGAAAGAAAGAATAAAACTGTTTCCTGGATCAAAACCCTTCAATATTCAACAACAAAATGGAATGATGATTTGGTTTGTAAATGAATAAAGTAGTGAAATGTCTCCTAAACAAATTCTGATAAGGGAGTCAACCTGCAAAGAAACACATTTACTGTACGCTGGGACAGGAAAAAAGCCATCACTGTAATGGTTGCACAAAAACTGTGTCCTGCTGTTGGGTTTATATTCACAGAAGAAAGGTTTTAAAGGTTAAGTTCAGGTCATACAACAAATGAAATTGTAACAAGCCAGCTGACATTGTATAATGTCTTCTTCCACTCAATCAATAGGCTACTGTTAGTCCTATTACCATAGAGATGGCTTCTCCTTTTTGAAGGGTGTCTATTGTTTGACAAAACAGATTTGCCACTTGAACTAGGTTATTCCCAAAGGACGTGTACCTTGTCAATTATTTGTATTCAAAATAATGAAGTATTTTCATATTAAAATTATGTAAGAGATAATATTGTTAGATCCCTTTTCTGAAGGAAAGCAACTTTTCCAGAGCACATACCATATAATTAAAACCACTCAAATACCTAATTTAGTCATATAAGAGATTGAATTTAAAGCACATGTCAGCAAGTATAAAATATATCATTAGCCATGTATATTAAAAGAAAAGCATTATAGGCTAGTGTGCTAATCTAAACCCATTATAATCAATCATAATAATTAATAAAAGCTATTTTTAAAGAAAAGTACTGTCCAGAGCTATCCGGATTCTGTAAATTTGTTTTTAAGATTTTTATTTATGATTTTTACAGTGGTTCTCATGTGGAATGTCATCACCAATTAATAATGTTGAAAAACATGGAAGTTTTAGAAAATGAATCCCTTTACTTGCACAGAGCTATTTATAGCTACATAACATTTAAATAGAGGTATATGTTACATAAATGATCTAAAATACAGACTATCAAAATGAACATATTAGTTTTCTTTAAATGTTTTTGTTCTAAAGTATCTTGTGAAAATTAACAAGGTACTCATTCAATACAGAACAAGGAAGTTCCTATTCAACCTAGATATTTAAAAACAAAAAACACTTTTTCTCTCAGTGGAAATACTGACAGATTCTTAATCACAAAAGACTCAGAAGGAACAATTCTAATAAAAATTATCCTAACCATTGAGAAGAAAAATATTAATAGTACGAATGAATCTAAGCAGAGGCATTATTTTAAATATTTCATAAAGACTAAAATAACAACAAATGTAATAATATAAAAATTTTGTAAAAGATCAAGTTATAATACTTGAATCTGAAAGTTTTTTCACATACAGATTAAAAGTAAACTTCCGAGTAATAGTTATGCTAACTCTTATCTTTCTATAAATAATTAAAAGAGATTTAGAATTCAGCTAAAGGGTAGTATTATGACTTTAACACAAATAAAAATATTGGTCTCCAAAAATGACATCTGAAATTGTACCTATTCAAATTATATTTACATACAGAAATCATTTGTTTTATAATAAGACAAGCAAAAGTTTTTACAAGAAGTGTCTTAATTTGGTTTTTCCTTTTGCAGAAAGTGTAATTTGTATTTTTCACTATAATCCTCTTAGGTATAGGATACACGGAGTTAAGAATGAAGGAGACAGAAACATCAAAGACAAATGAGTCACCAGCACTCTAAACTAAGGACCAATGTTTTCAAAGCAGGGCAGCCTTCCCAACTAAGAAAGTCTTCTATCAGTGAAGTACCTGGGATCTAATTTGTCTACCTTTCCTACAGCCATAATGGAGCAGAGTGAAACCTTACTAAAACCACATCCCAAATTTATTTCCTTAGTTAATAACCTTATTTCAAAAAGTATACATGTTCATATTTAGAATATAATACAACTAGATATTAGCCCTGGACCTGACAGGCAGCTGCCCATCAGCAATACTGTGAGTAATTAAATGATATTTACCACTTACCAAAAGATGAACCTCATATTGTTGAATTAAACCGGCCCATCTGCATCTTCATAAAATGACAAACCTCATTAGTTCTGCCTAATCAGAGAATTGTGATAATGAACTGTCGACACCTTCACTCCATTGTATGAAACAAAACCAACTGCATTTAAGGGGTCAAATGCATATGAAATTATTATAAATTAAGAAAGTGAAATCACATGTTAGGGAAACCAAGCAACAAAAGATGTTTTTAATGCATGTACTTGAGCCATAAGAAATCTGTATCTCCAACTGTTCAAAATTAATTTTAACTAATCAACTACTTTACCTGAAAACGGTGAAAAAAAGTAACGATGCAGCTACTGCTCCAAATAAGCCACAGAGAAGATTGACGCGGTAGGCAATTGAACCAAAAGGAAACAGTGTAATTGCCAGTTTAGCCACCAGCGTGAACAAAGGATAGCCAGGAGGATGGGCAACCTACAGAAAAATTAGCAACAGTTAGAAGAAGGGTTTCATCTAGGAAAGGAAGAGTCACACAGGCCTTAATTGAAAAGCAGCCCTTTTCTCAGGCAACTATAAAGATTAGGCACCAATGACTAAATGTTTGAATAGTGGTTTTCCATTGTAATCCTCTAGTGGCAATACAAATAAATATTTTCTTTAGTGGATTTGGCAGCGTCTATCACATGGAGCGTCACCCAGAGAAAGGGTGACATATTTCATTGTCAGTTCTTAAGCAGTTTGTTCTCTGGGTTCACAGTACATTAGGGTCATTTAAAAGGCTATTGAAAAAAAGCAGGTTCTGAAATATCGTATTGGTTAGAAAGTTGAAAGACCACACTGCTATCGGATTACCACCATGCTGACAGTCGTAAGGTCTTGCCTAAAGGGATCATGCACCATAATAAAGTTTATTAAATAATAAACTTATTAAAACTGTTAACCCGATTTATTTTATTCTCCACAGCTTATACAAAATTTGGGGTGATAATAAGGCAGCTACTGTATATATAGTAAAGGCTTTGCTTTATAATTTAGTTTAATTGGATTTAAAACTTAAAGTAAATTGTCACGTACTGTACTTATAAGTTACTAAAAACTGGGGTTTGAAAATAAATTAATCTACTTTACTCCATGCTTAATTAAACTTTCTTAATTCCTAAAACTGTTAATGAGAGCATTGATTAAACAATAAAACTAATACTTACTCCAAGCTCATGTGCAGCTGTGATCAGTTCCCCTGTGAAAAAATAATGTAAAACCAATAATTACTATTAGAGAATGACACTCCTCCAAAGTTTTCAAAATCCAAATGCTTGCATTGGGGTTTTGCATTAATTTGACTGGATAAAACTGTAAATCTGTAGAGATTTAACAGCATGAAATAGTCTAAGAATATTTTCTCCCTTAGGTCTTATTGAACAAACTATCTTTGGTAGTCTTTAAGAAGTGGTCAGTGGAAATATAGGTAAATTCCGGTTTTTTAAAAATGCTTTTTTTCCCTCTTGAAAGTTGTATCCACTTGCAAATATATAAATACTGTTGGAGCATTAGTGTAACATGCTTTGTTATCCCTCAATAAATTAGCACGAAAGTCTATAAAGATGTAATCTTATGATAACGTAAAATGTGCAGACATCTGAGGTTTGGACACTCCCTAAAATGTCCCATACTACCCTAAAACTGGCATTTGGATATCTTCTCCACATTAATTGCATTGGGTATCTTTAAACGATTTCCAAGTGTTTATTAACTGCAGGTTATTTTGGTAAGGTCTACTGTAAGACATTTTTTCAAACCATTAAATAATATTCTTTACATAGTCCTTTATAGTTCCTCACCATTAGTGACTATTTCTAAAATTATGATGCAGTAATGTAATGCTTATTTGTAAATCTTTTACGTATTCAGAGCACAAGGACTATTTCTGACTCAACCCTGAATGAATCAATATTGATGAATGACTCATGAAAGTTACTAATACCTATTAGGAAATATACTAATGTCCATTTCCTATCCTTTCATAGCTAGCAATACTTTGCTTCTAATTTCTGTCCCAGCTACAATTTAGACCTGTACTCTCTCTGGCCTGGACTATGGCAACAGACTTGACCAATCTTCTACTTCAATTCATGTTCATACTGAAATCACTTATAATCAACACATGCCTTTCCCCCTGCCTACACACACACACACACACACACACACACACACACACACACACACGGCTGGATTGCTTCCCTAGTCTAAAATTTCTCAATGGCTGCTCTCTGCTTACTGAATGAAGTTCACATTCCTCAGCATGATGTTCAAGCTTTCCATGGTTTCAAGGTCCCTTTTCTAGGCTTATATCCATGAAACCTACGTTCCCTCCAGTCAAATCTGATTACCCACTGTTTCTCTGGAGTGGTCCTCTTTTGCACCTCTTCTCACTCATTTTCTCACCCTGGAGTATTTTCCCTAGCATTCTCTCCCTAAATCCTTCAAAGCCTAGTTCAATTGCCACCTTCTCAGTAACACCTTTCCTTAGACACCTGCTTCCCCAGCCTCCCCATCAGAATTAATCACTTCTTCCTCCTCCATAGAACCTGCTTGAGTCTATTTAGCACTTCAGATTGCCTTATATTCTGGTTGGTTTTCATTTCTCTCTCCCACTAAGTTTAAAAACATTATCCTATCCATTTCACGATCCTGCCAAGATACCACCACTTCTCCCCTCTGGCCACACACAATCAATTCAAGCCATGCACACAGAGGTTAACAAAAAGACACATCATATTGTCATCGTTGCTACTAAGACACCCCTGTCTTAGGTGAGTGACTGCACCATGAAAGTGTTATAAGGGCACCTGAAGACAGATTAAGTCAATTACTTAAAGACATTTGTTAGATATTCAAGAGCACCTTAGAAACCAGCACATTTTATATCCTAAATGCTTCTTTTTAATTAGTTTATGGTCTCACAATGTCTCAAAGAACTGTTCCCTTTGTTAACTACTGCAAAGGATATGATTTTACAGTTTACTCCATAACGGATTAGCTCTGAAGTCCTTAGCTCCAAACTATTTTCATGGATTTTTTTTTTTGTTCTTGTATCTTTTTGTGACGAAGCCACCATAAGTTCAAAATTTCAAGGTCACTATTCATTCTCCTCCATTTAAAATGTATTCAGAATTATATTTAACATTAAGAAAAACAGCTTATTTTTCTCTAACTTCTTTTTACCATGGAAAAGTCAGTGTGCTGTTATTATTTCCTGGAGTTCTGTTGCTATAAAGATAAATCTGGAAAGTGACAAACTTCCATCAATTCTTATCAAATGTTAAACTAAAATAGAAATAGAAAAGATGCCCCCATTCTAAATGTATCTTTGATAAAGATCTCAAGGGAAATACTACTCTTAAATTCATTGTGATAAAGAGGAAGTGAACAGCAAAAAAAAACCCTCAGAGCTTCCCGAGTCTTGGCTCTCTCCCAATCCTTTACACGAAGGGTTCCTCAGTTATGTCTACGTGCATCAGAATCTGCTTTTTAAAAATGAAGACTCCTTGCCCATACCTCTAAACTCCCTAATCTACTAAGACCCACTGGCACTAGGGGCTCAAGTGTCCCAGGTAATTCTGAAGTACGTTCCAGTTTGAGAACTACAGCTTTGTTGTCTGTAATACAAACTAATGGCAAGCCCAGAGTTGTCAGCGGATGCTTAACCTTTACAAAAACCAGCTCCCTTTGTATCATACTTCTCAATATTAATTAGACTAGATTGTCACACATCACATCTGTTAAAGACAGTCTCATGTACAAACTAATTTAGTGAAGGCCAGCTTCCTACCCCCTCCCCGAAAAGCACCACGAGCACCCCTGCCCATAAACGAACTATGTGTGTCAAGTGGTACAAAGAATAATTTTGGCAAGACCACACAATGTGATGAATCTATGGAGTAAAACGTAAGACTTATCAGGAAGAATACATGCTTTGTATTGGTTTTGAGATGTGTTCTGTTTATTGATGAAAATATAATTCAAAAACAAATATTCAAGAATAGTACATTCAACATGTAAACACAATGATCAAATATACGATTAAGCAAATTTTCCATATTGGCATATACTTGGAAAACAGTTTATCATTCCCAAAAATGAACATAAAAATCTTAGAAGCAACCACTATTTAACATGAAACCAAACAAATTAGAAGCACCTAAAGTTTGGTAACTCAAGGTGAATACACAACTTTATTCTTTTGGGAAAAAATAAAATACAGTATTAATAAAGGCAAGGCAATAAACATGATTCTAAATAGATTTTAAATATCACTACATATGTGATGATGGATTTAGAAAAGAATTTCATGAAATGTTTTGACGAAAAGCAGAGGTTAACGGGGCATAAAGTCAATATACTTGGGTTCTTTTCCTGACTACTCTGTGTGACTTTGGGCATAGCTTAGCCTTAGTTTTCTCATTTATAAAAGGAAAATAATGATCGCACCTACTTTTAAGGGTAGCTGAGGGAGTTAAAACAACCCATATAAAGCACTTGGAACAGTGTCTGGTGCATAGTAAGTGCTCAAGAAACGTCAGTTATTATAAATCTCACTCCCACCTTTCACACTCAACCAATCATAAGTAGCTGTCAATCTTTGTATTTTTTTACAGGTAACAGAACTACCTAACCTCTGAATAATGCCCTCCAGCATCAAAACTCTCACAACTATAAAGTTACTTCCATTATGAAATACAAATCTTGGAAACATGGTACAGAAACTCCCTACTACACGAATGAAACACCATCCGTATTTGTGCAATAGGACCCGAAAGAAGGTAACAATCTGAAGATGGAACATCAAGGATCTTCAATGTGGTAGGCAGCCTTAAATATGATCCCCACTAATCCCCAACTCCTGGTATTCTCACCTGTGTAATCCTCTCACCCTTGAATATGGGTTGGGTTTACTGATGAACTTCCAGGAATAAAATGGAAAAGTGGTATATCACTCACAGTATTCGGCTACAAAATGACACAGAGGTGTCAGAGAGGTATCCTCCATCTTTTTCTTGACAGAAGTCAGTTAACTTATAGAGACCCACACAGCAAAGAACTAGATGGCGTTTCTCCCCAAATTCAGCCTTGAAAAGAACGCAGCCCCCAACCCACAAGATGACAGTAAACTTGTTCTGAGTACCAGCAACTAGCTTAAACCGCCAGATTCCTGATTTACAGAAACGGGAGACGATACACGTTTGCTGTTTAAGCTGCTCAATTTAAGGATAACTGGTCATGCAGCAAAAACTGCTTCTTCAGTCCACAGGTTCACCACCTGAAATTACAGCACCATTCTGACAAAATTCCTGGCCACGATATGGCATTACTGAATCCAAAAACAAAACATAGATCTTGTTTCTTGCCTCAAATATAAAACAATGTGATTTAACTGGCCAATGAGTCATGCTTTTCTTTTTCATAGAAACAGCCGCACCTGGCTTCCACCTTTTTAAGAGTTCTCCTGCAAATATTCTGCATGGCTAGTTCCTTCTCAATATCCAGGTTTCGACTAAAATATCACCTCTTCAGAGGTCTTTCCTGAATAGCCATTCGGAAGGACCCACTACTTAGCCCCACTCTCAATCACATTTCCCTCCTACTGTCTCCATAACTTATCACCAGTTTAATATGCTGTTTATTCATTAACTTGGGTATTGTCTAACCGCACTGGAACACTCGCAATTATCTGTTCGCCACTACTGTTCTTTTGTCTGAAACATAATAAGGACTCAGTGAGTAATATCTGTGGATTAAAAAAGAATGCAAATACTCAGGACCAGGAAAAAAGATATGGGGAAGTGGAGAGGTCATTAAGCCCCACCAGGCGAAACCAACAATAAGCCCCATCTCAAAAGCCTGAGAACTAAAGAAACGAGAACGACAGGGATGGAAACAGAAGTGGGCTCTGGAACACACAATAGTGTCCTGTGCACAGGTGGGTGGATGGAGGTCCAGAGCTGACCAAACCCAATGCCAAGAGGGGGGGCCAGACCCAGCCCCCGCCCGTTCTGGGATCAGGGGAGAGGGACAGGAGGGGCAACCCTGCATGTACTTTACCCGAGTCTCCCCCCGGCACCGAGGGGGGCAGCGTAAGGGTGAACACTGCGGCCACTGCGGCGAACACCGCGATGCCGCCGCGGATGCCCCCGGAGCGCCGCGTCCCCACTCGGACTGCCCGCCCCCGGGCCTGGCCCCTGCTGTCGCCATGGGGACTCATGGGCCAGTGGCGACCGAGGGAAGGACACGGCTGGCCCAAGGACTCGCTGCGACACAGGGTTCCCAACCGACAGGCGAGCGCAGCCTGTGCGGCAGCCACAGCGACTTCCGGGTCGAGCCTCCGCGGATTGGACAGCACCTTTCTCCGTCTGAGCGCGGGGAGGAGAAAATGCCAGGCCTCGCTTGAGCCAGGCCCTGGGAGTTTTCCCGCAGTGCACCACGCATTGGCGTTCACCTACTTATAATGTGATTTAAAATTCCTAATCACCTGGAGAGCTTTCCCTTTAAAAAGCAAGCCTGGCCACAGGCCTACCGTCTCCATGGCTATTCCCCCCTTTTATACTGACTTGGTTGGGTCTGACAGAGACCAAAGCAGCGTCGAAAACCGCGAGCGCGGAAGAGCTGCTCCTGCCCCCTACGGTGCGGGGTGGAACTGCACAAAAGGGCCATAATCAGCCAGGATCCCCTACCTGTGCTAAAACAAAGGGTGGTGTGTTTACTGTATGTGCAAAGTAAGTCAATAAATACATTAATCGCAATTATGTATTTATTACGATTTATTACGTTACTATGATTAAGTACAATAAGTCTTTGTGCTACTTATTAAATCACTGAGTAATTTTGAGAGAGATTAGAATATGCTAGTCTTTTTTTTTTTCATTCCATAGCATGATGAAAACTCTGTAGATGAGTCGGGAAATTTGAGTTCCTGTATTCATGCAAATAACTCATACCATGATAAAGGTGTCTCCTAGTTTAATGAAGAGGAGTGTTTTGCTGGAGCTTTCGACACAACAAAGTGGGAAATGAAATTGAATCACAGTATTTTACAATGAGCTGTAACGCAAAAAAAGAATCGGGGCTGTTAATAGGACAACCACATAACAGTGCAATTAAGCTTTTTAAGCTTATATTTTATGTCATTAAAGCAATTATCCTGGAGTGGGAGGGGAGGAGGGCAATCCCCATAGAATGTATCTCAAAGACACACTGAAAACCAGTGACAATCTCAAATGTGTTACATGCGGTTTGATAGGGACACAGTGACTAAACTATAGAGTAATATATACCTACCTTGACGGTCATGGGACCAGCACACCTTAGTCTTTTCCAGGCACTTATACAATTTCCAACCTTTTCCAGGTACTTTCTCAGCTGTATTGTGAGTTCCTGGAGGAGAGGGGCTGTATGGTAGAGTGCTTCTAAAATGGCTGCCCAGTATAGCCCTGCCTCCTCACTCACTTCCTGTATAATCTGCTCCATTTATGTGTGAGCTTAACCTAAGGATTGGTTTCCATCAATACAATAAGGCAAAAGTGATGGATGTCAGTTTCAAGATTAGGTTATAAGAGACTAACTTGCATCTTGCTGGCCCTCACTCTTGTCCTCTCACTTGTTTTCTCTGATGAAACCACCTACCATGGTGTAAGCTGCCCTGTGGAAAGTTCCGCATGGGAAGAAACTGAGTTGCCTCTAGTCAACAGCTGGCAAGAAACTGAGACCTTCAGTCCAACAACCTTAGAGGAACTGAATCTAGGAAACACCGTGTGAGGGAGCTAGAAGGTGGGTCCTTCCCCCACATAAGCCTTGAGGTAACTATAACTCCTGTCAAGACCTGGATTGCAGCCTGTGGATGACCCTGAAGCAGAGGACCTAACTAAGCCTCATCCAGACTGCTGTCCTACAGAAACTGCGAGATAATAAATGTTGTTTTAAGTTGATAAATACAGGGTAATGTCAGTTATCAGCAATAGATAACTAAGATAGGCTGTCTTCTATTTCTTTGCTGAAAGAACATGCCAATGAGTAACATTGACTGGGTCAAGCATATACTTCTTTCCCTTTTTATGGATTTCACTTTTACTCATGAGTTTTATTTTACAATTTTTTATTTTGAAGGGGAATAATTCTTTGTCCATGTTTGGGAGGTAGAGATCAGAGCTGGAAGTAAAAATTTAGGAGTTTCTCGTGTAAGGATGATATAAATGACTAACTCGATAAGGGGATAGTGTAGAGAGAACAAGGCTGAGGTCTAATGTCAGCCCATATTCTCATTTAGGGAATGGTTGGAGAAGAGGAGAGAACAGTGGAAGGGAATGAGGCATCATCAGAGGTTAAAGAAGGAAAGTCAATGAAGTACATGGGGTCAGGATGTTACAGAGAGGTAAAGGACAATGAAGAAAGGCACGTCTAGATTTTGTGAAGCGCAAGTGTATAAAACTTGGAGAATTATCTGTAAGCAAACTGATATAAATAAAACTTCAGATACAGAATTAGGCACCAGATATTGGAAGATGCCTGGACTAGAGAGGAACTGTGAAGCCCAAGCTTCATTCGCTTCACAGTTATTTTCCTTTGAAGATTAAGAACTTCCAGTTCTCTGTGTCTGACTCTACCTCTCAGTAAGCATCTGACTATTCCTTCCTCTCCAGAAGTATTTTCTTTTCCAGCCTTCATTGATAGCACACTCTTTGGTTTTCCTTTTATCAATGGCCTCCCTGCCCTGGCTCTGCTTCTATCAGTCCTCTAAATGCTGGAGTATTCCTGGGCTGTTCTAGACTTTTCTCTCTTTCTGTCTTCTTTCCTGAGATGATCATATTTAAGCTTTAAAGGGCAACTATGGGGCAATATATCTCAAAAGTATACCTCCTCTGCTTCTCTTTAAGTGACTGATTATTTTAAAACACCCAACTGCCCCCGACCTCTCAATTTCTATGTCTAAATAGCCTGTCAAACCTGATAGACTTTGTCTGATTTCCATCATATTTAAAATGATACCTGACACAAAATGGGTGCTAAACAAATATTTATGTAATAAATTAATACATGAACAATCAGAGATCATTGGTGTATCCCTTAGGAAAATTGCATTCAGCTACTAGTGACAGATCCTGCTACAGTGTCTTAAACATTAAAACAATCATTCTCTTATGTAAAAGAAGTCAGAAGTCTGGAGGAAGTCAGTCTAACACTGGCTTGGCAACTCCCTGCTTCCACTAGGGACAAAGCTGAAGTCCTCATATCTTTCTGCACCATCCCACTCAGCTTACATTCTCAAGGTCATCTATTGATCCAAGTTGGTTGCTAATGCCCCAGACATTACTTCTGTTCTTGAGGAAGAAAAAGAAACGATGGGAAGAGAAAGGCCTGCTCCAGCTTTTTAAAAAAAGAATGCTCAAACAGGCCCTTCCATGCTATTCCACAATTTTGCTACATCTAATTGGCCAAAATTGAATGACAGGTCACTCGTAGGGGCAAAGGATGCTGTGAAATGGACTTTTCAGCTGGACAGTTTGCCCAGAATTCTATTACAAAGGAAGAAGGGGAGAATGGATACTAAGGGGCAACTAGTGGGCTCTGCATGGTTGGATTTGGTGACCTGGAGGTATTTGAACCTTGAAAGTTCAAGAGGTCAGCTTTAGTAGAGTAGTAGATATGGAAACGAGGTACTAGTGGGCTAAGAAGTGAACAATGGAAGACATGAAAATAGAATACATTTGCAAAAAGTTTGACAGTGAAGGGAAAGAGAGAAATAGCATGAAAATTCACAGGGATCAAAGTGTCAAATGAAGATTTTTGAGCATCTTGTTTTGTTTGTAACTCAAGGGAGTATTTGGAGAGAGATAGTAATGAAGTAAAGATGTACAGGTTATTGGAAAGAGTGGGATCGAGGAGGACAGAAGAGAAGGGTTGAAGATAGAAAATGTTAGAGATAAGGAGAGAGACTTCGTGATGTCTCTCTACACATGATGTATAAACACGCGATGGTTGGACTTGATCCTGAGGTAGACTAATAAGACATACAACAAGTATTGATTTATTGTTTATGCTCTATATCATTCTATGATGGCTTAGAGTTAGCCACTATAATACACACCATAAAGCAGAAAAATATGTAAATAATTTGGGATTCATCCAGAGAAAGAGAACTAGTAGGAGATATATATGATACAATCTATTGCAAGGAATTGTCTTATGTAATTGTGAGGGCTGCCTAAGTAACTCTGAAACCCATAGCACAGGCTATCAGGAGGGGAAAACTGGAACTCTTGGGCGTGGCAGAAAGCTGTCGTCCACAGGTGGAAGTTTTTCTTCATCAGGGGACCCACATCCCTGCTCTTAAGGCCTTTCAACTGATTGAATCAGGCCTACCAGATTATGATAATCTCATGGTTTTTAAGTCAACTGAGGCCAGGCATGGTGGCTTATGCCTGTAAACCCAGCACTTTGGGAGGCTGAAGTGAGAGAATCACTTGAGGTCAGGAGTTCAAGACCGGCCTGGCCAACATGGTGAAATCCCATCAATACTAAAAATCCAAAAAAAAAGAAAAAAAAAAAAAAAGCCAGGTGTGGTGGTGTATACCTGTAATTCCAGCTACTCAGGAGGCTGAGGCACGAGAATCGCTTGAACCTGGGAGGCAGAGGCTGCAGTAAGCCAAGATCATGCCACTACACTCCAGCCTGGGTGACAAAGCAAGACTCTGCTTGGAGAAAAAAAAAAAAGTCAACTGATTGTGAACTTTAGTCATATCTACAAAATACCATCACAGCAACACCAAGATTTGTGTTTGACTGAAAAACAGGAATGTAGCCAAGCCAAGCTGACACATTCAAAAAACATCACAGAGGCCAGAGAACACTGAATTAGACATAGAACATCAGATTGATGGAAAGTAAATACATAGATCCGTGGCCCTATGGTACCCTAAATTTGGCTCTGGGAGTCTTCCTGGGATTTATGGCCAGCATCTAGCTTCTATCGAAACCAAGGAGGTGGCTCCTCCTTATTGCTGAGCAGAGGGGGACATTCTACCTACCCACTGGGCCTCTACTGCTGCCTCCCTGCTGCGAGGTGAAGGAGTGCCTCACTGTTTCACTTATGGTTTCCACTAGCACCACATCTCCCTACCCACATGGTTACGGGGGTAGGGAGATGGCCTCCTTTTCCTTGGACGGTGGTGAAAGTCCTGACTCTCACTAGGCTCCGTCTGATACTACCCCAGAAGGGAGGGAGAGGGGGACCTCATTATTTCTGGGTAGGGGTGGAAGTCTAAGATTCCCATGTGGTCTCCACTGCCGTCATGGAGAAGAGGGGTCTCATTACCACCCAACCAGAATGAAAGTTCTGGCTTCTCCCTTTGCCTTCTTTGACATGACCCTGGTGGTATGTGGAGGCACCCGGAGAGGGTAGAAGTCTAGGCTGCCCACTCAGCCTTCCTCATGGTTTATTCTTTGGGTTTGGCTACAGTAGAGTGATTGTTTTGTAAATGTATCTGTCTTGCAAAAAAATACCTGTTTCATCTTTCTGAAAGCAAAAGTCACTCCTCTTTGTTTTATTCTTTCTGAGCATTCAGAGTAGCTTCACAGACATTAATGCACTGAAATTCACCTAAAAATTACAATTTAGATGTCTAATTCCCCTACACCCCACTTGATACAGTCAATGTCTTAATATTTCTAATATCAGTGAAATTTAAGGTTAGAAACTTTAGACTAGAAATTAGATACCTAGAATGCTATCCAGTAATCCATCTACTATAGGAAAATACAAGAGATACAAATACCCCTGTCAAATGCCTCAGAAAAGTAATTTTAAACATATAAATGTGTTAGTAACCAAAGGAATTTGAAATAAAAATAAAGGAACGCCATTTCTACCTTTCCAACTGTCAAAGGTATTTAATAAATATGGGGGATTGGTGATAAAGGAATTTGGTATAATATTTTAGAGATCAATTTATCTATGTATATCAAAAATTTGTGAAGATATTAATATAATTTGACCTAGAATTAATTGTAAGTAAATATTTGAATACATCTTTAACTTTACTAGTAATCAGAGAAATACAAATGAAAACCACAATGAGATACTACACACCTACTAGGTTTGCAAAAGTTAAAGTCTAACTATATATGATGTTGGCAAGTGTGTGGAACAACAGAAATGTTACCAGGAGTTGGAAACCACTTCCAACCACTTGGAAAACAGACATGTCTAGTGGAGTCAAAGGTGTCTGGAATCTACCACTCAGTAATTCCACTCCAGGTTTATACCTAGAGAAGCCAGGAGACACATACAACATGTCCATAGCAGTGTTGTTCATAATAGCCCCCATACAGGAACAGCCTCAAACATCTATCGACGGCAGACTAGAGCAATAAATCCTCTCATATTCATACAATAAAATAGTATACAAAAAGAGAATGAACAAACTATAGGTAGCTACCATGAAACTATCTGGGTGATTCTCACAAATAAAATATTGGGCAAAAGGAACAAGTTATGATAGAACACGTGTGGAATGATTATTTATTTATTTATTTATTTATTTATTTATTTATTTATTTATGAGATGGAGTTTCACTCTTGTTCCCCAGGCTGGAGTGCAATGGCATGGTCTCGGCTCACTGCAACCTCCATCTCCTGGGTTTAAGTGATTCTTCTGCTTCAGACTCCCAAGTAGCTGGGATTACAGGTGTGTGCCACAACACGTGGCTAATTTTGTATTTTTAGTAGAGATAGGGTTTCACCATGTTGACCAGGCTGGTCTTGAACTCCTGACCTCAGGTGATCCACCTGCCTCAGCCTCCCAAAGTGCTGGGATTACAGGCGTGAGCCATAGTGAAACTAAACTATATTATTTAGATATACATTGTGTATATATAATATTATATATGCTATATATGCACAATATATATCTAAACAATAGGTATACATTGAAAAAGTGTATACTATATCATATATCTCTCTATATATATCTCCATAGGTTTTAAAACTATAAAGAAACTAAAATCAAGGTTGCAGGTGTTGGGTTAATGGTACCTCTGCAGGTAAGTGGGAGCTATGATTGGAGAGGGGTACATATGAGCTTCGGTGTACTGTCAATATTTCTGTTCTTGATTTGGGTGGTGGTCACATGGGTGTATTCTTCATAATCATTCTTTAAACCATTTAAAAATGCTTTGTGCATGCTTCTATCTATATATCACATATTTTTAAAAATAGCTAGGAAGGAAGATTCTGGAGTTATCTAATGGACAGTATTGTAATGAATACTTTTCTTTCTTTCTTTCTTTTTTGAGACAGGATCTTGCTCTGTCACCCAGGTTGGAATGTGGTGGCGTGATCATGGCTCACTGCAACCTCGGCCTCCCCAGGCTCAAGTGATCCTTCCACCTCAGCCTCCCCAGTAGCTGGGACTACAGACACATGCCACCACACCCTGCTAAATTTTGTATTTTTTTGTAGAGACAGGATTTCTCCATGTTGCCCAGGCTGGTCTCGAACTCCTGAGCTCAAGTATTCCACTCGCCTTGGCCTCCCAAAGGGCTGGGATTACAGATATGAGCCACTAAGCCTCGCCTGTAATGAATACTAACCAGAATATTTCCCTGAGTTGACATGAAAAAACTCATAAATTTTCTTGCATTTTTTTAGTGCCATTTAATATAAGTGATTCTGTAGAAGTGCCTTCTACTCAAGGAAAGTAGATTTCAACATGAAAGTAAATTTTCTTTCTTTCTTTCTTTCTTTTTTTTTTTTTTTTTTTGAGACGGAGTCTTGCCCTGTCGCCCACGCAGGAGTGCAGTGGCCAGATCTCAGCTCACTGCAAGCTCCGCCTCCCGGGTTTACACTATTCTCCTGCCTCAGCCTCCTGAGTAGCTGGGACTACAGGCGCCCGCCACCTCGCCCGGCTAGTTTTTTGTATTTTTTAGTAGAGACGGGGTTTCACCGTGTTAGCCAGGATGGTCTCGATCTCCTGACCTCGTGATCCGCCCGTCTCAGCCTCCCCAAGTGCTGGAATTACAGGCTTGAGCCACCGTGCCCGGCCGAAAGTAAATTTTCTTTCAAAAATTCCTTGTGGTAATCTAACGTAATGGAGTACTAAACTCTCTCCTAAAACCAATTTCCTTTTCAGACACAAACTTTATAAATTCTTTCCAGATCTTTGGCAAAAAAAAAAAAACAAAAAAACAAAAAAAACCACTCAGTTTTATAGTCTGATAATTGTCAGTAATCTTCACAGTTTTAGTAAACCCATTTTTTTCTAAAAAAAACTCTAAGGCATCACATGAAGAGAAATATTATTTAAAGGCACAAAAGTGAACAATCAGTAAGTTAAAATAACAACTATGAAAATTAGAAGTGAAGGTGAGGATACTGGCAATGAACTCTGGCTCTGGCACTAGGGAATCAATAAATAATGTCTTTTTTTTTTTTTTTTTTTTAAGAGAGAGAGTTTCACTTTATCATCCAGGCTGTAGTGCAGTGGTGCCATCTTGGCTCACTGCAACCTCTACCTCCTGGATTCAAGCGATTCTCCTGTCTCAGCCTCCCAAGTATCTGGGGTTACAGGTGCCCCCACCATGCCTGGCTAATTTTTGTGTTTCTAGAAGAGACAGGGTTTCACCATGTTGGCCAGGTTGGTTTGGAACTCCTGACCTCAGGTTATCCACCTGCCTCGGCCTTCCAAAGTGCTGGGATTACAGGTGTGGGCCACTGCACCCAACCTAATAAATAACGTCTTATATTGATAAATCAAGAGATAAATAGCACTAGGGGCGCTAGAGGTCTATTGTTTAGGGAGTTAATTCTGAGTAGAACTAAAGTCATGAAAAGTTAAAAGTGGTTGCCCCTGAGAAAAGAGGACTAGTGGAGAACCAGAGAAGGATGGGAGATATTGCTTACATTATAAATTGCTCTGTATTCTTATATGTTTTGCCATGTGCATTGTATTACTTTGATAAAGAATAGTATGGCCAGGCACCAGTGGCTCATACCTGTAATCCCAACACTTCTGAGAAGCTGAGGCAGGCAGATCATTTGAGGCCAGGAGTTCAAAACCAGCCTGACCAATACAGTGAAACCCCATCTCTCCTAAAAATACAAAAATTAGCTGGGCGTGATAGCATGTGCTTGTAATCCCAGCTACTCGGGAGGCTGAGGCATGAGAATCACTTGAAACCGGGAGGCGGAGGTTGTGGTGAGCCAAGATTATACCACTGCACTCCAGCTTGGGTGACAGAGTGAGACTCCATTTCCAAAAAAAAAAAAGAAAGAATAAAAAAAAGAAGAGTAAAATATTTGTAAATAAGCAAATAAGAAGGAAAAAAGCCAAACTACAGCTCTCTTGAATTAGACATTATAATGCATGTGAGAAACCTGAAACAGTAGGAGCTACAAAAATGTTTGCCCTAAATGAGTTTTCTCTGTTTAAATACATTTAAAAATCCTCTTATTTAATCATTGTATTTTATGTTCTAAATATAATTTTTTCTACATTAGAGAAATTAAATGTTGATGAAGTATTTCAAAAATCTTTGTTCCAGTTACCTGTTATTATGTTAAAACTATCCCCCTGGTGGCATATAACAACCATTTAATATGTCTTATAATTTTATGGGTGCAAAATGTATACAGGGCTCAGCTAGGAGATTCTTCTGTTTCGTGTAGCATTGACTGGGGTCACTGGATGGTATTCAGCTGGCAGATAGGCCAGTCTGGGAAGTCCAAAATGCCTTTATTACATGCCTGATGCCTTGGTTGGGATGGCTGGAATGCTGGGCTCAGCTGAGACTTTTGATCTGGATGGTCCCATGTGGCTTCTGCAACATTGCAGTCTCAGAGTAGTTGAACTAAGTTTCGAGAGTTATAAGAAGCCTAGGCAGAAGCTGCAAGGTTTTTATGTCTTAGGCTTAGAAGACACAGAATATTGCTTCTGCTGTATTCTCTAGATCAGGCAAGTCAGTAAAGCCAGCCCAGATTCAAGGGGAGGGGAATTTGACTTTACCTCTCAAACGTAAAGAATTTGCAGCTATCTTTAATCTATACATCCCCCAACAAGACGTATGATACAAAAATAAAAAATATACATGGGGCAAATATTTTTTTTCTGCCTGAAGGGGGAAACAACCATATGTGAATCAGGATTGTGGGAAAATTCAAATAGTTAACTCAATATGCAGTTTGGAACATAAATATTGTTTGGCCTCAACACTAAAGAGTCTTCTAACAAATATTAAGGTAATACTTTTTCAAAATCTGATGCAGCTAATATTTGAATTATTTAATTAGAGTTTTAAAAGGTTTGTGTTATTTTCAAAATCTTTTTGTTCTATTTCAAGTTCAAAGAATTAAGTTTTTACATTTAGTAAGAAAATGATAGTAAAATCTATCTATCAGATGGAAAATGAATATTGAATACTAGGACTGTGAATGTATTCAAGTACCTAGCACAGTACCTAGAACATAGTAAGTACCGGGAATGATTTGAAGATTGTAGAAGGGACAGAGAGGATATCTCACCTTGCTAACTGCTTTCAGAAAAGATTACCTCTAAACCCCCAACCCTAAGGAAAGTCTCTCCTAACCCAGACCCAAGATACAAACCAAATGACAAAGGAAATGTAAGAGGTATATAATTATAAATGGTAATTTAGAAGGTAATTATGGAACTTACAAAATATTAAGCATTTTCATAATCATTCAGGGAGCAGCCTGTATTCAAATCCTGGCTCTACTAATTATCACTGTGATCTTGAAAGTTCTTAAATTACCTGGCCTCCATATGACTCATCTGAAAAATGAGAATGATGACAGTGCCATCCTCTTAAGTTTTATGTGAAGATTAAATAAAATAACAACAACAACAACAAAAAAAAAACAGAACTTGGCCCATTGGGAGTCACAATAAATATTAACTGTTATCTAACATTTAGAAGAAATTCTATAGGCTATTGTCTGAAAATAGGGCAAGTAAAATTGATACTCTTCTACTTCCATTTCAAAGGTAATTAGTTAGAACTGAAAATATATGAGACAGACAAACTACCCATTTGCAACCAGGACGTGAGCTGGGAAGCTTTGTGCTCCCTAGAGACTTAGCCTTGGATAAAAACTTCAATTCCGTGGTTTGTGCAAGTCCAAACCCCTTCCCAATATTTCCAGGAAATCTTGCTGCCTTGTTCTACTCATCTCTAGCTCTTCAACTATTCTGCATCAGCACAAACTTAGTCCTTTCTTCAGTTTCCAGAAAAACTCACTGGTTCCGGCCGGGCACAGTGGCTCACGCCTGTAACCCCAGCACTTTGGGAGGCCGAGGCAGGCGGATCATGAGGTCAGGAGATCGAGACCATCCTAACACGGTGAAACCCCATCTCTACTAAAAATACAAAAAATTAGCCGGGCTTGGTGGCAGGCGCCTGTAGTCCCAGCTACTGGGAGGCTGAGGCAGGAGAATGGCGTGAACCGGGAAGGCGGAGCTTGCAGTGAGCCGAGACCGCGCCACTGTACTCCAGCCTGGGTGAAACAGCGAGACGCTATCTCAAAAAAAAAAAAGAAAAAAGAAAAAAAAGAAACCCACTGGTTCCAAACAAGTTGATTTCCTGATTTCTAAGAGAATAGAAAGAAGAGTGTTCAACCAACAACCATCTCCCCAGGTTCCTGCTCACTCTCCCCCTGATTTCTCCTTCTCCCAAACTTGCCCTTGCAAACTCTTTCTTCTCCTCTCTTCTGCACATCGTGTTAGCTTACCTTAGGGTAAGCTATCTCTAAACTACCTTTGATGACCCAACATCATCAAGGTATTTAGTTAGTAGACTAAAGGACCTTCCATGTAACAGGATTTATGTGCTCCGGATCACAGATGTAGTTAATGATCCAGTACTTGACTCCTGCTCTAGTACATGTTCTTCTATCTCATGTTTCCTGCATTGATGTTGTCAAGATTTGAAGAAAAATAACCAAGGGATAGACAGGTGTATAACATCTTGATGAGTTTAAAGTAGTTGATAAAATGAATAGTTTCATGCATATGCATATAAATGGCAATTCCACATATAATTAAAGTTTGCCTGCTATGGGCTATGCAGTGAGTGGTCTCTGTGCGTACAGCAATGGAGTTCCTGGATGGTGCACTTTGAACATCAATAATCCAAGACCCCAGTGGCCAATGTTGCTGTATGCTAATGCTCTCTCCTTCTTCCTGACCTGAAATTCTTATGATTCGAGTCATTCAGCCACACTAAACACTAAAGTTAGAAATGTCTCCAGAAGTGTCAGTTTGCTTGTGATTATCTAATCTTGGAAGTTGGAAAGAAAAAAAAAAACATAATAGGTGTCAGACTGTATTTTAAGGATTTTCTAAGACTAATACTTTCCTACCTCTTTAGAAAAGAGCCACACTAATTGTTGGGATTTGGAAGAAGGCAAATATTGGCTCAAAAATGTTTCAAGAGTCAAAAGACAAGTTAGTGTTTTCACAACCAATTGGAAGAGTGTCAAAGTTAAATTTATCTTCCTAAGGTAAGACAGATCCTTTTTCATTTGCCTGGGTCTTAGTAGTGAATAAGTGAAGGAGAAGCCCTTTACTTCTCACATAACAGACCCCAGTGGGAAACTGCCTTTTCTCTGAAAAATGGGAGTGCCAAGAAGAATGGGAATGCAAATGGAGTAGGGAGAGGAAAATACTTCAGTAGGTGGGGGACCCACATATGCCAAGACTTCTGGGACTGGCACCATGTATATTAGATGATGCCATAGATCCATCCCTACTGTTTGCATCTCCCCACGTGGGAAAAGTGAGATGCCAACAGTTGAGTCCTCATCTTGGAAGGATATCACGAGCAAGTCCTCAGTAAACCATATGCTGAAATGAAGACTGTCTGAACATGCAAGACTTCTATCAGGCATTGGAAAGAGAATGGCAAACTGGTCAGGTAATGCCATTCCTAGTGTTTTATTTTTCCACAAACCTAATAAAAGGGCTTTGTTTCTCTGTGGTAATGCCTCATGTTGAGTATGTTATTCTGTTGAACCATGTGGTTGGGCTCAGCACATCTGGAATAAGCAGATTATAAATCAGTGGAGGTATTCCAGGGGACCATTTTGCAAATGTTACTAAGATTCAAATATACTTCCCAAGGGACACATGAGAATTTTCTTCCCTGTGTACATGAATAAAGACAGGTTTAATAGGTTTTAGAGACTTTATCTTGAAAAGCAATGTCTTAGACACAAGAGAAGTACATAGAGCACACGTGTTTATAGAAGGGGAAGGTCTCAAGAGCAGCAGGAGTGGGAACAGGGAAGGAGCAGGCAGCACGCATGGGCTGCAGGAAACTGTCATGAGCAAGAAGATGGTTCTCTCATCAGAAAGTCACTCTTGCTAGAGCCCACCAGCATGGAGTGCCTGGCCTACCAGGAGCTATGCTCCTTTCACGACTGTAGGGTGATAGTTATGCTTATGGTCTTTGGAGTTAGACTTCGAGTTCAAATCCCATCTTCATCACTCACTGGTTGGGCAAGTTACTTCACTTACCTTATTTTCCCCCATCTATTAAATGGAGATATCATGAGAATTAAATAAAAATAATCTAGAGTCAGAGTTTAGCACCCAGCCTGGCACAGAGTAAGCACTCAACAAATGTGGGTTATTGTTATTATTCACCTTAGAAGTATCTATTGAGTGTACTGGGTTCCAGGCTCTGTGCACTGGTAAACAATTACAAGTATGGCATGCATTATTTCTCTCCCCCCAGAGCTCACAGACCAGCGGGAGATACAATACGCAATCTGGCAATGACAACATTGTATTAAAAAGGGGTATGATTGGGAAAATGCAGGGTGTTATGGGATCACGGTGGCTTCAAAGAAGCTGAGACTGGAAGTAGAACAGGAGTTCACCAGGTGAGGGCTGCTGGGGGAAGAAAGAAAGGGTAGCGCACATGAAGACCTAGAGTTAAAGAGGAATGGTGCACTGAAGCCAGTAGGTCTGTGGGCCTTATGTGCCGAGGACAGGGTAGGCAGTCAAGGGTGATGCTGAGGGCATGGGTTGTGAGAGGACACGTTATGCAGTGATGGTAACTCAGGTGGAGGAGACAGGAATTTTAATTCCCACCACAAGGGCACATTGGCTTTACTTTAATAAGCCAAATTTAATCTGTTTTGAATCCATGTCCCACTTGGTTGTCAGAATATTCACTCAGTCATTACTGGGGCTCCTTTCTTCTCCAGCCCCACCCCACCAGGTTCATATGTGAGTCTTGGGAGCTTACACAGCCACAGTATTCTGAGCTTAATCTGCACAGTGGCCTACGCTGATGTGCTCATTGTCCACATCCACATGGTCTCTTGAAAGCAGGTGCAAGCAACACCAGTGCCACGTTTGAGCCTGCAGAGGTTTCCCCACTCTGGATACCAAAGACATGGCTCTCTGTGAATAGCACTGTCCTAGTTCCCGTTAATCCACTTCACCATCTTCCATTAGTCCTTAGTCTGAAGTGTTACTAACAAGTGACTCAGGGCCTCTATCTGATTGAAAACCTTTCAGAAACTCATCTCTTAACTCTGGAAATCTCTCTCAGCCCTCTAGTTTGTCTACTTCTGTCACTCTTAAACACTCAGCTCTTGACCCCTTCCTCTCCTTCTCTGGGACAAGCTAACATCCATGAGCCCAAAGGTCACAAATAAAATCTGGGACAGGAGTTATCTTCTTCCTGGTAACCTCTCCTTTCAGTTCTCTAACACAGACTCCAAGAAAACACAAAAATCTGACTACTTTCTTGGGATGGGGGAAGGAAAAATATCTAGAGCAGCAAAAATGACACTCAAAACAAAACCCATCTTGTCACATGTTATTCTAGAACCTTTATCCGGAAACACATTAGGGAACATTTAAAGGGTTCTATGATTTGCATTTCAGAAAGTTCACTGTGGCTACAGAGTGGAGAGGAAGAGGTGGGTTACAGTAGAGGCAGGGAAAGTGATTAGAAATAACCATCCCAGCAATCTAGGTAAGAGTTGACTTTGGTCCTATACAGGGTAATGTTAATGGAAATGAAGAAAAACAAAATTAAACACAGTATAATATTCATATTTAAATACAGTTCCTTGCTTTTCCAGGCAATTTTCTGATTTACTAACTTTTTTTAATCTGCCACTTCCTTCTAGGCTCATTTTTCTTTTTTTCTGAAATATATCTTTTAGTAGCTTCTGAATCTCTGTATATCTGAACTTGTTTCTTCTTTATATTGATTTTGATTTTGAATGATTTATCTGGGTGTAGAATTTTAGATTCATTATTTTCCCCCTCAGTACTTTTCTCTTTTCTTCTTCTCTTTTTTTTTAGACACAGTCTTGTTCTGTCACCCAAACTGGAGTATAGTTGTACCATCTTGGCTCACTGCAACTTCTGCCTTCTGGGTTCAAGTGATTCTCCTGCCTTAGCCTCCCGAGTAGCTGAGATTACAGGTGTCCACTACCACACCCAGCTAATTTTTATGTTTTTAGTAGGGGCAGGGTTTCAGTTGGCCAGGGTGGTCTCGAACTCCTGACCTCAGGTGATCCACCCGCCTCAGCCTCTCAAAGTGCTGGGATTACAGGCATAAGCCACCGTGCCCAGCCCCTTAGTGCTTTTTCTTCACTCTATTTTCTTTTCCCCATGGAATCTATTGATGAGAAATCTGTTATCAATCAAATTGTCATTCCCTTAGCTATTTTGCCTTTTCACTGTGGCAGCTTTTAGGATTTTTTTTCACTTTGTCTTTATTGTTTTAAAATTTTTCTGTAATGTATCTGAGTATAGATCTTTTTTAATTTATTCTGTTTGGTACTCATTTGTTCTTTTCAACTTGAAGATTCGAATCTTCTTTTAGTTTTAGAAAATTGTCAGCCATTATCTTTTTAAAGATTGTTTCTCTATCATACCATCTTTCCTTCTCTTCTGGAACTCTGGGCATTTCCTTGTTTCTACATCTGTTGTGTATTCCCTATTTCTTATCTCTCTGAACTACATTTTGAGAGATTTAGTTATTTCTTTCAGTGTGCTTATATTCTCTTCAGTTATAAACCAGCTAGCCTATCTAATGAATTTTTTAGTGGTATAATAATCAACTGTATTTTTCACTTTCATGAGTTCCAGTTTCTTCTTATTCTTCACTTTTCTAATTCTTACTTCATAATTGAATTATATGTTGTGCATATGACTTATAACTTCCAATTTTTGTTGTATTATTGCTATTTTCTTCTTAATGTCTTAAGGATTGCTCTATTGTATTTATTTCCTCAGGTGTGAATTTTCCCATTTGTTAGATCTGTTAATTCTATTTTATGCCATTAGACCTCCTTTGGCCTTAAGGTTATTGCTTGAATGCATATTTTCTACTGTATTTTTTCCCACATTTACTCTGAGGCTATATAATGGTTGCTCCTACTTCAACACTAAAGGATGCACAAGTAGGTCTTAACAGCTCAGCCTGGGGTTCTCATCATAAGTAATATTGCATGGCAGGTCCCAAGTCCTGACCTCATTTTGTGACTCATCATCTGTCCCTGGAAGTTTCATTTCCTCCCTCCATCCTTCCCTTCCTTCTCTCCTTCCTTTTTGTCCTTTCTTACTTTTTATTATAAAAATGTTCAAACATACATAGAACTAGTGTGAATAGTATAATGAGCCTCTGGTACCTATTAAGCTTTAACACTTATCAGTATATGCCTAATCTTGTTTCATTTATACCTCTCTCCTACTTTCTACCTCGCTGGATTATTTTAAAGAAAATCCCAGACATCGTATCATTTTATCCACGAATGTTTCAGTATCTATGTCTCAGAGGTATTGTCTTCTTTAAAAACACATACCCATAATGCGATTATGACATGCAAAAATTAGTAATTTTTTTGTTTTTTTGGAGACAGAGTTTCACTCTTGTCACCCAGGCTGGAGTGCATTGGTGTGATCTTGGCTCACTGCAACCTCTGCCTCCCAGGTTCAAGCAATTCCCCTGCCTCAGTCTCCTGAGTAGCTGGGATTACAGGCGCCCACCACAATGCCCGGCTAATTTTTTGTATTTTTAGTGGAGACGGGGTTTTACCATGTTGGGCAGGCTGATCTTGAACTCCTGACCTTGTGATCTGCCCACCTCAGCCTCCCAAAGTGCTGGGATTACAGGCATGAGCCACCACGCCTAGCCAAATTAGTAATTTTTTAATATTACTAAGCTGTTAGTGTTAAATGTCCCTGATTATTTCAAAAATATTTTTGTAGCAGTTTTGCTTCCATTAAAGTTCACATAAGCTGCCATTGGCAGGGTATGGTGCCTCACACCTGTAATCCCAGAACTTCGAGAGGCCAAGGTAGGAGGATCACTTGAGTCCACAAGTTCAAGACCAACCTGGGCACCATAAGGAGACCCTGTCTGTACAAAAAAATTTTTTTAAATTAGCCAGGCATGGTGGCACAAGCCTGTGGTCCCAGCTACTTGGGAGGCTGAGATGGGAGGATTGCTTGAGTCCGGTAGGTTGAGGCTGCAGTGAGTCATGATCACACCACTGTACTCCAGCCTTCGTGACAGAGCGAGATCCTGTTGAAAAAGAAGAAAAAAAAAAGATGCAGACATATGCATATGTCTTGTAAGTCTTCTTTAATCTATAACATTTCTTCCTCCAGAATACAGGGATGAGAGAATATACAGGACAAGAGAAGAAACTACATTGTTTATCCTGGATAATTTCCCACATACTGTTTTTTGTTGATTGCATCCATGTGCTATCACTTAACATTAATGGATCTATTGCTTCAATAATGCTCTGTAAGAAAACACCACAAAACCTGAACGGCATACAACAATAAGGGTTTATTACTGCTCATGCATCTGGGGAAATTGGCAAGGTGACTTTGCTGATCTTGGCTAAACTTGCTTGCCTGTCTGAGGGTCAGCTGGCTAGCTCCCAGCTGGGATAGGATGACCTTGGCTAGGAGGACTGGGGTGACTGAATTATCTTCTATGTATCTCTCATCTTCCATTAAATTAGCACAACCATGTCCTTCTCATGGTGATGACAGAAGCCAGAACACAAAGATTGCTAGGGTTAAAGACACAGGAGTCAGCAAGGCCTCACATGAGGTATCTCTGTTTTTTTGTTTTTTTTTGTTTTGTTTGTTTTTTGTTTTTTGAGACAAAGTCTTGCTCTGTCACGCAGGCTGGAGTCCAGTGGTGCCATCTTGGCTCACTGCAACCTCCGCCTCCCAGTTCAAGCGATTTTCAAGCGTTATTCCTGCCTCCACCTCCCAAGTAGCTGGGAATACAGGCGCGTGCCACCACGCCCGCCTAATTTTTGCATTTTTAGTAGATACGGGGTTTCACCATATTGGCCAGGCTGGTCTGAAACTCCTGAACTTGTGATCTGCCCGCCTCAGTCTCCCAAAGTGCTGGGATTACAGGCATGAGCTAGTGAGCCCATCCCCTAGGATCTCTTAGAAGACGGCTGAACAGAAAGAACCCAAGTCCTGAGGGAAATGGGTGACTGGAGAATGTAGTAAGCTGGAGTCTCAGAGAACACTGCAGAGTCCACCAGTAATTGGACCATAGGATAAAAGAATAGTCACAGCATATAAAGCAATAATCCAGATTCTGTCCTAAATAAAAAGTGGATCAGAATCAGGACGAACGCATGGCAAATTTTCTGTAGATTAATGTTTATTGCATTCCTACTAATGCTAAGTACTTCATCAAACACATTACATAAATTATATTATAGTGGATGAGACCATGAATTCTGGGCCTCCCTGGATCTGAGACCTATCTCCACCAGTGAAATGAGTTAATAGGCCCACAATACTTAGAAAAATGCCTGCCGCAAAGTTAGCACTCAAAAATCTTAGCTGTTACACATGATCTCATTTTACATTCCCAGTAACCCTGTAAGATAGAAAAATATTGACTGGGCACAGTGGCTCACGCCTGTAATCCCAGCACTTTGGGAGGCCAAGGCAGGTGGATCACCTGAGGTCAGGAGTTTGAGACCAGCCTGGCCAACATGATGAAACTCCATCTCTACTAAAAATACAAAAAGTATCCAGGTGTGGTGGCGAGTACCTGTAATCCTAGCTACTTGAGAGGCTGAGGCAGGAGAATCGCTTGAACCTGGGAGGCAGAGGTTGCGGTGAGCCGAGATCATGCCACTGCACTCCAGCCTGGGCAACAAGAGCAAAACTCCATCTCAAAAAAAAAAAAAAAAATTGTATTCCCATTTACAGATGAGAAAAGGGAACCATAGACAGGTTAGCTGGCATAGCCAAGTCACATAGCCAATGAGCAGCATAGCAGGAATCCAAACCCAGGAATTTCATCTCAGGGCCCACATACCAATTATGATAGGATGCTATCTCATCTATATCACTTGATTTGATATGAGTCCTGGAGTTAGTTTTTTAAGTGTCCTTGTCTTGGGCTAGGATTGGCTCCAGAGCCTGAGTGTGTGCATGAGGGGTGGTGGGGGTGGGGTTGGGGTAGGAGGAACTGGATTTATCCCCATAACTGGCTTCAGATATAGGAATTAGTGAGCTACAGGGGCAGAACCCAAGCAGTCAGACAGCATAGGACTCCCAGTGGAGGAGGGCCCAAGGACACAGGAGGAGCAGAGGTGTGTGGTCAAGGCTGCAGGTGCAAAGCAGCATGTCCTGAAATCAGTCAGGATGGAGCAAGGAGGGTGATGGTAGAGATGAGTTGAATTTGAGAGATTCTTCTTGAGATATTTCTTTAAATAGAGTGAGAAGAGAGCCATGCCAATGAAAGACCACCTGTAGCCAGTTTTCTAATGTAGTATTTCTTTTCTTTCTTTCTTTTCTTTTCTTTTTTTTTTTTTTTTTTTTTGAGATAGAGTCTCGCTCTGTCTTTCAGGCTGGAGTGCAGTGGTGCGATCTCAGCTCACTGCAACCTCCACCTCCTGGGCTCAAGTGATTCTCCTGCCTCAGCCTCCCGAGTAATTCAGATTACAGGTGTGCGCCACCAGGCCCAGCTAATTTTCGTATTTTTAGTAGATATAAGGTTTCACTATGTTGGCCAGACTGGTCTTGAACTCCTGACCTCAAGTGATCTGCCCGCCTCGGTCTCCCGAAATGCTGGGATTACATGCATGAGTCACCACACCCGGCCTTCTAATGAGTATTAATATTTCTGAAACATGGCTTATTATCAGAAACATCTGATGGAGCTTTTCAAAAATGCCCATTTCTGGGCTTACCCCTGTCAATGCTAATTAGTAGTTCCAGATGGAGCCTGAATAGCTGAACATTTTCAGAGCTTCCCAGGTGTTGATTAGCTTGGTCTGGGGCCCAGTGATCTAAAGGTATAGCCCTTCAGATATTTTAAAATTTCAACTTTTATTTTAGATACAGGGGGTACATATGCAGATTTGTTACATGCAAATATTGTGTGATGCTGAGGTTTTGCAGTACTGATTCTGTCACCCAGGCAGTGAGCGGAGTTCCCAGTATGTAGTTTTTTAACCCACCCCACCCTCCACCCTCTAGTAATCCACAGTGTTTGTTGTTCCCACATTTATGTGTGTTCAATGTTCAGCTCCCACCTGTGAGAACATGCAACAGCTCTTCATTTAACAGGTAAGGAAGCTGACAGCAGGGAGGTTAAGCATCTCACCTGAGCCACACAGCTGGTTGATGGCAGAACTGAAACTGGGTTTTAGTCCAAAGTTCTTTCTATACTATACACTCCTGTCACTATATTCAATGGGTAAAGTGCCTTGGGGGAAAATACTCCCAAATATAAATGCATTTGCATTTTGATATAAGAGTATCAAATAGCATTCATCGTCATAAACTTTGAGCAACCATAATTATGCACGAATTCTATTTGACAAACTGTCTTTACAGCTCCTAGGTGTGTGGCTGTATCCCCAGGTGGGATATGAGCAGCTTATAAATTGGAACTTTTTTTTTCATTTTTATACCTCCAACTTTTCCCATAGTACATTTAATAAATGTCAGTTAAATAATTGTAATGACCAAAAAAGTCAATATATTGTGATATGTTTGGTGGGGAAAATTCAATAGCATGGTGTGAAAACATATTTATGCTTTTGCAAACCTCAGAATTTTTTTCAAGTCTGTCAAACATTTGCCATTTGAATTACAGCTTGTTTGATAAGTGATATAAATCCATGAAGGAATAATACAATACTTCCTTCTTAAAGGAGGTTTTGACAAATATGATTGAGTAAACCACCTTCAGATGAATGGATCAGTTAATGCACTTAGCTTGACAAATTCTCTGCCTCAGTTACTAGCACTAATTTTCACTTTGGGAATGGCAGTATGCCACACTAAGCCTGGTGTCACATGTTACCTTTCTTTTACAAAAAAAAAAAAAACTTAGGCACAGAAAGTTTGCATAGTCCTCCTAGATTACACCACTAACAAGTGGAGGAATTTGGAGCCTGTGCTTTTTCTATGCATAGTTTTATGCTACTGCCCAGGTAAGAAGAAGAAGATTGCTGGGTTTGCTTTTGCTTTTGATGCCCAAAGATGTCTGCAAGTTACACAAGCACAGAGGCAGAAGAGACTGCAAGAGAGTAAGAGGAGACTTAGGGTCAGTGAGAGTCAGTGTGGGAGCTTTGTTAACCACATAAGCCATCTTCATGGGTATTCTCACAGATTTCTGTGGTACACAGAACCTGGTATTCCGGGGGCTCCTGGTCCTGACAGAACCCCAGGATACGGAATAGGGCAGATTGTGCTCATTTGTCCCCAGAGGCTTAGAGCTCAGTAGGGGCTAGCTCTCCTAAGTCTCTGGAACAGGAATCTTAAAGGTTTGTTCAGGAGTCAGGGTGGGGTCTTCACACCAGAAGAATGATGACTTGATGTCCATAGGGATGGGGCTCTGGTTAGAACTTTGAAGGGCCTCTTGTTACATGACTTGGCTTCAAGTTGTACCTGCATAGCAGGTGCACTGCTTTTGTTTAGATTCTACTTTTATGTGGGATGGCTTTGAAAGGGGCTGCATGGAGATTACTGGGAGGGTGTTTCTAAATCTCCCAAGAGACCTCTTTGTGTCCCCGTTGTGCAAGAGACAGCTTCAACTGAAGTGCATTGCCCACCACCTGAAAAGGAAGCTGGAACACTGCCAACTCTGAATCTAACTTGATGTTCACAGGAATAGAGGATCATCAAATACCACACAGGTGGTACTTGACATCTATGGGGGTCCCTATAACCCATCTAGAGGCAAAGGAAGTTTGGCATCCTAGGCCATCTCAGTTGGCTCTCTGGGCTGTGGTCCCTCCAGAGCCAATCTGTTCAAGTTGGCCCACAAAGCTTCCCCCTGAGCTGGGCCTCTGTCTGTCCAGGCAGACCCAGTCACATACTTTTGGGAAAGCAGTCTTGGGCAACCTTCTCTGGTCAGAAGGAGAATGTGAGACCCAGAGGTGGTAGCCACTGAACTCTGAGCAGGAGTCTTAGACATCCAGGGAGACAAACAGTCCCAGCTCTAAGGACCTTGTTTTAGCCTTTTCGGAGAAATTCTGATTAATGTACTGGAGGAGGAAGTTATTTGGGATTTGAAGCTGTTTAAAGGTCGAGGAGCAAAAGGACATTAGGTCACCAGAGGCATAAAAGGAACTGAAGGCCCACAGTGCCAAGAGAGAATCTCAATGACCTGCCCGCTCCTAGGGAAGAAGGAAGATGGAAGATAGGAATGAAGATGTTCTAATAGAGGGATGAAGGAGGAGGTGCTGCTCAAATGTGCTAGAATCACCGTGATGAACACAGAGCAGTTCTCCAGCATAGCCAGCCACCATGGGGATCCTGCACTGTGCTCTTACCACCACCCCGGGCACCCAAGATCAAGTGCGGGCACTTCTGCCAGGGATTTGAGACGAGGGCAGCAGACCCTCAAGCTATTCTAGAGAATGTATTGATATTGATGAAGGTCTGCCACTCAGATAGTGATTAAGTTTTTTTTTGTTTGTTTGTTTTTTAAAGATGGTGGGGATGAACAAAAATGGGAGACACATCCATCCTGGCTTGCAGACGCCTTTCTGTCTTCGAAGGAGTTAATTCTGCCCAAGTAACCTCACCACACATTCATGTGCTGGGCCCACAGTGATGCTTATAAGTAAACTAAAGTGAGAGAGTTATTGCCTGAAAATGTAGCTTGTGGATGGAAGGGACATAGTATTTCTCACCACTGCACTGGAACTGAGTAGAACAACTTCAAATACAAAATATAAACTCACTCAAAATATTGTCATGCGTGAATGTTGAAGTTGTCTTCAGTTCCACCTTAATCAAATTGGCGAACATAATCCAATCTTACTAAGACAATTAAAGGCACACTTCTGTAATTAGATGGAGAGGTGGGTTTTTTTTTTTTTTTTTTTTTTTTTGGTTTTGCTTTGTTTTTTTTTCTAGGCATTTTATCATCCACCTTGCCAATAATCTAAAGAAAAAAACATACAAATCTCATGGCACTACAGCATACTCTAGTGGTGGTGAAGAAAAGCAAACACTTCCAAACTGCTAACTGTATCCACTGCTGGGGAGTCTTAGGTAAATACTTCTTGTTTGGGCAAAAGGTTAGGTAGGCTTGCCTCATAAAACAGCAAAGAAAATGGATGGAGCATTGTGTGACAGCTCCATGCCATATAATTCTCCCTTAAGAATAAGGCAAGTTCTGTTTTATCCAATGCTCAAAGCCAAGGGCAAACAAACAAGAATTATTAAAAATCTTAAAACAATCTAAAATAACATCCTACACCGTGAGGTTTTAGGGAAGCTTTTGGGGTTGTTTTTTTTCCCCCTTCTCCTTCTTAAATCCAAGCCACATTTAGACTTTCCCCTTAGAGATTCTGTTTAAAGAAAGGAGAGGGAGCAAATAATAGATATAATACCTAAAGCAAACTCCCTTCAGCCATGACAGTGTTATTACAAACTTGAGTGAATGCCATTATTTCAGATAAATAAAAACAATGGACCAGAACCAATTTTACATAAGAAAATATTGTTCAATTTGTTGCAAGCTATGGTGAAGACTCCCCTGGTCTATCAAGTGATGGTTAATATAAATAAGAACATCTGTCCTTGTTAAAGATAGCACTCATAAAAGCAAACTTACACATTTAACCAAGTAACCTCATTGCCATATGCTGTGTGTGTCTCCAAACTGAGGGAAATATATTCCCACGATTTTAAATGTAAATTATACTCTTACATTCAAACTAACATGAACTAAAAGGAAGAAAAATCCACCACCACCACACACATAAAAAATAAAAAAAAACTTTTTTTTAAAGCCAGAAGCTTTGTGTTCTATTGTGTTTAGACTTAAAATATGGAACTATTTAGAAAGAATTAAAAAGATTATGTTTATTTGATTTCAAGTTATCTCAGCAAGAATCATATTTTTCATACCTCTTTGGAAGAACAGCAGGTCAAATGACGCATTTGTGAGTGACTGTTTGAAATATTTCAGCCACGCTGCAGGGTCCACCTGACCTGGGCACCATAGATTGAGGGAACAAAGGCTTATGTTTTAAAAGTTCCTTTAAGAGTCTTTCTAGGGGAGGGTAAAGGGGACGCGGGAAGCTGTCACAGCCTCGTGTTTTATTTTTATCCTATGACACTAATCAGTTTAATTATATTTCTAACCCATGACTCGGGATCATAATTAATTTTCCTAAATGCAAACATTATATTGCATAATTCTGCAACTTTGCAAGAATCAACACAGTTTGTTTTAAAGTCACCCACATCCTTTGAACTCCAGAGTTTCCCAGTCTGTGCACATTCATTCCTCCCTTTGAGCAGGTTTTGTTTCTGGTTATGTTCAATAGCAAAGGTGGGTCTTTATTCTTAATGATAAAACAAGTTGCAGAACAATTTCGTTAAAGAGATCCAGGATCTGAAGAACCTATTCCCTTCATTACTTGACTAAATGAAAATCATACACTGACATAAGGTTAAATGGGGCTGCGATTTCCTTATTAAACGGAACGATTAATATTACAAGTGTTTGAAGATCATGATCGAGAAGACTTCACTGAACGTTTCCGAGAGTAATTATTGCAAACAGAGAGAACACAAACCCTACTTAGGGTGTAACTCAATATGAGGGCTTGTGAGTCAAATGTTGAGCCCTTTAGAACTACAGATCTTTCTTTGTGGCCTTATTAAAGAAATTCTCCCATCTCCATTTAAAGGGATAGATTGCCAAGGCCTAAATAAAACGCCAGAACCTAAAATGAAAATGCTTCTGACCTCGCTGCCACACCTGATACTTTCAATACAGATTTCCTCCGAGTGCCGCTTTCTTCACCTCCTTTGCCCCAGGCCTTCATAATCCAGAGAGAGAAAAATGAATTTCATTCCCAAATGCTAGAATTGCTGGTGCAGAACGTAACTAAATATCAGCAGCTGTGCCAGGGCACCTGGGGCCATATAAGGAAGCCTTAACAAAAGACTTAGTTATGAACAAGATCCCAGTTCTCTGCTCATCTTGGTTTTCTGTACTTTAAGAAGGGCAGGGAGAATTGTAACGATGCCCTTAAAAAAAGTGTGTGTGTTGGGGGAGGGAGGTGAGTTCTAGTTCTCAAAAAAAAAAAAGGGGGGGGGGCGGATAAAACAGATGTTCCTACGGCAACAAAATGGGACCAAAGTAATGCTGCTACGGCTCATGACCATGACTTCTCAAACGCTAATGTACAAATGCATCACGCAAGGATAGCTGAAGATGCAGATTCTGAATCAGTAGGTCTGGGCGGGGCCTGAGAGTCCGCATTTCTAATAAGTTCTAACGTGATGTTGGTGCAGCTGGTCTAAGGGCCACATTTTAAATAAGGGGTTAGAGCAATTCACTGCCTTTCGTGTAATTAGCCCCCTGCCCTATATTACTATTCCAAAGTAGTTTCATTTAATACTTGTCACTTCAGTCAATCACTGAAGTCAGGATTTTCCTGAAGACCAGAACTGTGTACTCTATCTCTGCTATATCCCTTAGCACCTAGCATAGCACCATTATAAGGATGAGAAAAAGGAAGTACCAAGTAACAGAGACAGACCCTTTCTGGAGGTATGGGCAGCAAAACTGTGAGGAAGGAGGCAGGTTCAACGGCAATTATGCAATCTTGGTGGAAAAGGTGTCATAGAGCCTCTCTTTACAATTCTTCACAGATATCTTTAACAAAGAGTGTTCGAGAAGATAGTCTGTGGTCTCTTTTTATCTCTCTTTCAGTGTTTGGAATGATGGTGTTGTCCTTCCAGAAGAGGAAACAGATTAGCAGAAAAAGATTGGGTTTGGGGACTGGCAAATGGAATGGACTGTCTGTAACCTTGACTCAGTCTTAAGATGATCATAGCCACTTGCAAGTTGATTTTAAGGATTATAAAGGATCTGTATAAAGCACCCAACACAATGGCTGGGGATAATAGTTGCTCAATAAATGTAGGCGCAATCAATTCTCATTTGTCAGGGCTTGCTGTAACCCAGGTGTTTTCAACCTTGGCAACTGCACATGGGGGACCCTTAAAAATTCCTGACACCCCCAGGCCATACCCTAGACCAATTACATTATAAATCTCTCAGAGGGTGAATGGGGACACTCTTAAAGCCCCCAGGTGGTTCTAACACCCAGTAGCTGAAGTTGAGACCACTGACCTAAGTGTAGTTAAGGAGCAGTCACTTCTTTGGGGCCTGGGAACAGGCACCAGCTAATTAGCCTCCCCTAGGGGTGGCACGGGGAGAGGGAGGATGGTGAGAAGCTTCCCACCCTCATGCACACTCCCAAGGCGTGTCTTCGCTCTTCTCGCCCTGCAGGGGACAGCAATCTGCTAGCAATCAGTGCTAATCAGTTTGCTCCTAGTTACAGAGCTATCCTGGGGTTGTCAGGACAGTGCCATCCCTCCGGGTATTTGAGCATAGATTATTTTGCGTTATTCATGATTTGTGTTTATCTACTTTCTCATTAACCCAGAATGATTTCTTTATTATTACCACCTACATTTTCCAGGGGTTCACCAACCTGTGAAATAGAATGGGGTCACATGAATAAAACAGTCACTGGAAACATTCATCCAATGTTCAGCTCCTGGAGAGCTCACCCCACAAGTGTGTCTGTTTCCTGGGGTGTGCGTTGTGTGCTCTTGAACAAATCCAGTCAGCTGCCATGCTGATTCTATAACACTGTATCCATGAGATCAAACTACCTCATAAGATGGTGAACAATTAATAAAATAACATGCATAATGTACACTAGCTTAGTGCTGGGAGCAAGGTTATGTTTTTAATAAATATTAGGGTTTTACAATTAATAGGTGGCACCTGCTGGGCTTGACCATCGCTGACAGGCACTGCCTTTGTCAGACACTATGACCCCTTCCTGATGCTATTTCTTCTCATCATATTGCTTCTGCACAGGGCTCCTGTCATTGTCTGGAGACCATGCTGTGGAATCTGCACAAGAATTTGTGGCAAAGGCGGGCAGAGTCCCAACCTTTTGTAAGACTTGTTACAGAGGCCCCCAGCAGTACGACTGGGGCCCTGAAGTTTCGAGGAGCTTTTACATTCTTCCTTTTTACCCTTTCACCCTAGGCTAAGTGCCCACCCTGTACTCAGAATCATTCTGCCCATTATTCCTGAAATTTTGCTGCCAGATTACGCTCGCTGGCCTGACTCCCCACTCCCTCCTAGGAGATACTTGGTGGGCTGCTGCACTAGGTCATTAAACATTGCTAGATGTAGCTGAGTCTCTGCAAGGACCACAGCTTGGGCCCAGGTTGGGGCATTGATACGCTTTCCTACAGTGAGGGAGCAGGGCCTTTGAGAGGTACTGGTTTGCACTTGCCACCCACACCTTCATCCACTACCAATTGATGAACAATTTCTGTCATTTGGAAGGTGATGGATGCCAGATCCAGTTACGCCCTCATTAAATTCTGTTTGAGGAGAAACATGATGTACAGGAAGAAATAATTAAACACATTTAGCATTGCATTTAAATAAGGGCTATAAAGAGATAGAGTATAACAGCTACAGAAATCGCAGAAGAAACAGATAGTGGGAGTCAGCTTGGTATGGATCGGTCAGAAGAGACTTTCTAGATGAGATAGATCTAAGAAAACATTTGAAATAAGAGCTGTGGTGTCCCAAGGGAGGGGAAAGGGTGGGAATGTCAGATCAGGGTGCAGGCAAAATAGAGTACATTGTCTGGAGAGAATTTAAAAACAAAACCAACTAAAAGTCAGTTCACTTTTTATCATCACCATACACCAGAAATTCTAGACAATAAAAGACCATTCTGGTAGTAATCGTTTATTGCTTTAGTAATTCTTAGCAAACACAATGAGTTGGGTGATTTAGATATACAATTAGAGAAATCAGTAAACTATTTGACCTCCCCATTGCTCCTATCAAATAAATTAAGAATGTATTTTTAATTTCCTACCTCATGCTATTGCTAAGAATCTGGTACTTTCTGGAAAGTCCTTTTGGAAGTCCTTTCTGAAACATGCAGTGTTTGGTAAAGACCAGGTCATTTATTCCAATTTAGAATGAAAATAGGAAGTCAGAGAGAGGATTATGGTCATAAACAATATTTGGGGAATGGGCAGTGGGTCTGGAATCTTAGAATTCTACTTCAATCATTACTTTTAGGGCTCCCCTATATAAAACCGCTGTCCCAACCAAAAGCAGGCAGCCCATGGTTTTGTGGATGGCCAGACTGTAGACTCCCATGAGAGCAGGAAGTCTTTTCTTTACTCTGTTCGCTGATAGAGCTGTGGGGGCCAAGAGAGAGCTTTTCCTTTGGCCCTCTGAAAGGTTGTGGAAAAGTCAACTCACAAAAGGCAGATTAATTAGAGAAAAGCCATGCAAATTTCTTTAATGTGTATACACAGGAGCCTTCAGAATGAAGAATCAAGGATAACAGAGGAACTGTCCATGTTTATGTTTAGGTTCAACAAAGTCTGGACAATTGTGTAGAAATATGATTGAGTAGAAAGGGTAACATCTAATGCTAGCTATAGACTGAGCTGGGAAGCCCAGCAAGGCCTGTTTAGATTCTTCTTGGCCTCTCTGAGCATGCATTTCCTCCTTCTCTGGAATGGCAGTCTAATGACCTAAACAAGGTAAGTCAGATCATTTCTTTATGGCCCGTTTTTACATAGAAAGGCAGAGGGAAAGTTAGAGTAAGCCTTTTTTAGATTTTATGCCTGGCATCAGGGAAAGGTGGTTCTGGTTTCTATGACCTGCCTTGAGGGAGAATGGAACTATGGGATAAGAGAGCAGGAGAAGGTCAGAGAAAAATGTTTGCTTCTGAGGCTGCTTCTAAGTTTTTTACTTTGGCATATTGTTTTCTGAGCCTCAACATACCCAAAGCACCTGAATGAGTACTTGGCAAGAGGAGATGGTCAATACACATTTGTTGTGTCAGGGAAAAATCAATAGTTCAAGTGATTCAAATACAGGTTAAAGGCTTTATTCAACTGATGGGAATCTAGATCTGAAGACCTAGAAACTCCCCAAGATGAAGCAGTATTGGGGGTCTCAAAGATTGAGAAGAGTGGGGGCCTGTCCTTGTGGTCTGGTGGAGGTTGCAATTTTCTGTATCTCTAACTGCTGTCCAATCTGCCTTTGGAACAGCTAGAGATTGTTCTGGGTTTTTTATGCCTCCTGCTTGGGAGCACTGGAGCAGTCTCACCCCAGTTACTGTCAGAACTGTTCTTTCAAGAGCTGTTTTTTTAAGCATGTGGGTTGTCTGTTAGTCAGGGTTCACAGAAGGGGAGGTAGCAAAAAAAAAAAGTGGGGGGTGGGGCAGGGGTGAGAAAAGAAAAAGGAAAAAGGAGGCAAGGGTTGAAGCCAGAAAAAACGAGATCTATTTTAATCCTTTTACAGTGAATGAATGAACGAACAAGCCCCTTGCCTTTCCCCTGTTGAGCCATGAACTGGGAACCTGGAAGGTTACTAGAAATATCTAAGACACACTAATTTTTTTGGATTCATACATGTAAAATCTGCTGCTGCTAAATGCCCCCTCAAGAGCTCTGGCCTCACACAGGAGACTTGCTACTGCTTTAGTTTCCAAAGCCTCTGTGTTAGCAGTTGTGGCAAATTAAAGTCAGATTCACCACAGGCATTTTAACATCTCTTGAATGATGAGATCAGGACTTGGGGTCCTCACTGCACACTTCAAATGGATAGCTAAGAGGGAACAAATCAGCCAAGTTCTACCAAGTTTTAAATGTGGTCTAATGCTGTGCTTGTATGCAACTTTGACGTGTTCTGGGGGCCCAGCCTGCACTTCCGCCCTGGACCCATTGTCTTGGAAATGTGTGTCCTGTTCATAAGCGATGCTGAGAAAGATGAAGTAAATGGTTTAGGGTGAGGCCAGTACTCCAGAGAAAAGCACCTTAAAGGCAGTGATGGTGCTATGTCAGCATTGTCACCTTTAATAGGAAAGGTGCTTCATGCAGTTTTCGAAGGTATTCAGTTTATAATTAGGATTGTGCAGAGGGAATTGGGGAGGAGAAGGAAGTAAGGCAAAATGCTATTGTGCTTACTGAGAGAACTTAAAACTATACCATTCTTTCCTTTTTCAAAATACTTGTTGAGCTGAATGAATCTTGATCGCTTGTCAATCTTCCATTCAGTGGTGCGGGAGTTGGCTTGCACCAGTGTGGCTTGTGTGTGCCAAGTGTGGGCATCCCACTTCTAATTCATTAATATTTGATTGGCAGTTCTAAGTCAGCCATGGTGGGAGTATTTATGGACATTGACAAATGCTACAAATCAGGCTCCCCATCCCAGGAGCTGGTTTTTACCAGCATACCTCTCCCCCAATTCATCTTTCATGAACTGAGCTTGCTACCTATTTTCTCATAAAGCTTCAACTGACAACTCCAACCCAACAGTGATTTCCTACTTGACATGAGCTGAGAGCACTTATGCCAGCTATTCCACTTATTTGACACTTAAGCAATTTACTGTGGCTTTGGTTATTGACTTAGTGTTCTCTTCTTAACAGACCACCATTTAATGTTTAATGATTCTTCATGTAAAGTGTAAACTCCATGAGGGTAGGGGGCATGTATTATGCATCTATGTATAGACTCCCATGGGGTTTGACAGAATGAAAACAAATGGCAGGTGCTCAAAATGATATGTGCTAAAGAAATGAGTTATTGCAGGGGTCCTCAACTCTCTGCCATGGACCTGTACTGGTCCTCAGCCTGTTAGGAACTGGGCCGCACAGAGGGACGTGAGCAGCGGGTGAGGGAGCATTACTGCCTGAGCTCCACCTTGGGGTCAGATCAACAGTGGCATTAGATTCTCATAAGAGCATGAATCCTGTTGTGAATTGCTCATGCGAGGGATCTAGGCTATGTGATCCTTAGGAGACTCTAACTAATGCCTATGATCTGATGCTGACCAGTTTCATTTCAAAACCATCGCCCCGACCCCTCAGCCTATGAAAATATTGTCTTCCATTAAATTGATCCCTGGTGCCGAAAAGGCTGGAGACTGCTGAGTTATTGGGTAATTAATATATTAGGTGCTGGAAAACCTGGGCAATTGAATGGAAAGTGAGATATATTTTGAAATAAGTAAAACTATATTTTTGGAAAATAATTAAAATTAACCATATAGCCATAGGTAACTGCCACTTCCACCTTGTTGATCACTGAACTGGCTATGGTTTTTGGAGGCTTTGGCATGCTTTTGTGCTACTGCCAGCATTGCTTACTTGTGAAATCTGAAAATCGGTGCACGGTTTGCTCATGGCAAATGTCCTTCAACACTGCAGCCGGTCACAGGCAAAGACAATAAAGCAAAGAATGCCACAAGGTACCGTCTTTTTAATCGGCTGTCTTGCTAATCAATTTGTAAATGGCCATCAAATCTTTTCTCTGCTACTAATTGAAAAACTGATATAAATCATAATCTGTATTCCCTACCTAACTTCACATATTGTGATGGTTTCTACTGAACGTTTCTGGGGTCAAGATGTATCTTAATACCAAGAACTAAACTCCATACATAATGTACCAGTAATGGATACATGTGTTTTTAAATATTTGTTTTAATACTAATGTCAGATTATTTAGGCCCAATCCATTCTGTTGATTGGACCTAGTATAAGTGGAAGGATAAAGATTTCTATCCCTACATTAACACATTTTATGGGTTGCAAAACCACTTTTTTGCCACTAAAACATAAGGTCATTAACTAATGGAATCCTCACTTTCTGAGGGTTTCATTTGGCTTTAAAAAAAAAAAAAAGAACAGTTTTAGAAAAATTAATCTGCAGAATAGGCTTGTAAAAGTACTGGGTAAATAAGTCATCTGAATTTTATAAAATGTTGCTCTCAAACCAATATCTGCTCCTCAAAACATTCGTGTTAAATGGTATAGAAGTAAATGTTGAGCAGCACTCTGCTCAAAGCTATTTACATAAATGTGCTGTCACAGATTATAGTTAAGCGACTTGAGGCAATTTCCCCCCCACCCAAAAAGACTAAAAGAAAAGACTTTTGGATCTCTTCATATCCTTTCCCCTCCCCGCCAAATAACTCAAATTCCTTATGGTCATTAGTAGTTATAATACTATGTGATTTGCTGTTACTGATTTCATCGTTCAGTTAATTTTTCCTTCTATCATGTGAGTCTTCTCTATCTGTTTTTACATCAGTAAATGACAATCTTGTGGATTAAAAAAAAATCAGGAAAACAATACAATTAGGACCCCATTTTTAAAAGTAAGACCGTTCCCTCTCCTCTCTGCCCAGATCCTGCCAACCTCCTGCCTGACACCAAAGTTTTCTCTCTTTTTTTTCTCCTCATTTCCAGTATTTTGTTATATTCTACTAATTTCTTGTTTCTTCAGAATGGCCCATTTACTCTTCCTTTGCGGCAAAATCAGATGAAGCGAGAGCTGGAGAACCAGGCCTGAGCAGAGTGACCTCACCCATTTCCTCACCTGTCCCTCTCTCTGCTGCTCAGACTCTTGGCAGGTGATTCAGGACTCACAGTCCTGGACAAACAGACAGAGTTTATCTCCCAAAGAAAATCCGGAACCAGCTGTCTCTTTGCTTTGGTGTATTTCCTCTGAACTGTGTCAGGATGAACATACTGCAAACTCTTCCCATCCTAAGTGGGAAAAGGTTACTGTAGGGGCATTACCAGAGCTGAAGCCAAAAGGCTACAAGTTTTAGGTGACCCCAGAAACTATTTGTCCATGCAGGAACTTAGTAAACACTGGGTTTTACTTTTCAAGAAAAAGGAAACTCCCCCACTCCCCCCTCAAGACACAGTCTCTGTCGCCCAGGCTGGAGTGCAGTGGTGTGATCTCGGCTCACTGCAAGCTCCGCCTCCCGGGTTCACGCCATTCTCCCGCCTCAGCCTCCGGAGGAGCTGGGACTACAGGCGCCCGCCACCATGACCGGCTAATTTTTTGTATTTTTAGTAGAGAGGCGTTTCACCGTGTTAGCCAAGATGGTCTCCATCTGCTGACCTCGTGATCCGCCCGCCTCGGCCTCCCAAAGTGCTGGGATTACAGGCATGAGCCACCACGCCCAGGGAAAAAGGAAACTTTTTAAAACGCTATTTTCCCCCATTAAATCATGAAGATAAAGAGGCTTCCTATGATTTGTCCAAGGAACTTGGTATTGTTGCTTCTCTTTGAATTGTTAAGCAGCACAAGTTTTCTCTTTTCTGCCCCGAAAACATCTTTTCTCAGTCCTTTGCTCTCCAGCCTCACTGCCCGGAGCATTTTCTTTCTTCTGTTCTATGGGGCCATCTGTATCTCGTCTTATATTAAAATCCACCCTGCATATAGCCACCTGAGGGGTCTTTCCAAAACAGAAATGTTTTTTCACTTCTCAAAACTTTTCAACATTTAAGTCCCAGCTCCTTAAAATGGCAATCAAGGGCTTGGTCCCTTGACAAAGTGAAAAGCAACTGCATTGATGCCCCAGCTGAACATAAACTAGGCTCACAGCGCAAGGATCAGACAAGTTCCCTCCATGACCGTGTCTGAAGCAGAGACAAGGATACTCCGCAACCACGGAAATGACTACAACCCTCCCCGTCTCCCAGCTAACACAAAAGACTTTACTGTTGATGATGCTAGCCCCACTTTAATTATTCTATCTCCTCAATCAAATTATTCAATACCCAATTACTGAATTGCCTCTGTTCTTGATGGCACTCAATCCAGAATGGGCCTGCACTTTTTTAAACCTTAGAACCACTCAGCAAAAGCACAAGCCCTATAATAAGCCCTTCCCAACTCTGTATTACTGGGCTGCTCCACAAACTTTCTGCCGTTCATTCTCTCTTGCTACAACAAGCTAAATACTTTTACCTTTTCAGCCTAGAAGTGGATGGTTGGCAGTTTTGGTCTATTGGCTTTAATAAAATATCTTCCCTCCACAGTGCATGCTCTAGTCATACCAAGACCATGTAAGTTTTCCAGACATACATGTTTTGGACCTGCAGAAGTACCTTTGGTTTGTAGGACATTTTCTTCCTTTTTCTGCATAGAAAAATTTTATTTTTCAAAACCCAAATCACATTTTAACTCACATGTCAATACATCCAAGAATCTACTCATAGAATTGGATCAAGTTTCCATTGTCTCGCGTTAACTCTGAGCTGAAGCCTATCGCGCAGAGGCTCAATGCCTATGGACATGGAAATTAGAGAAGACCTAATTCCTCCTGCCTTTGACAATGTACAACCTTGAGAAGCGCACTTATTACGCATATCTGGCAGAACTGGCAAATGCTACTTCCCCCCATCGATTCTACTCAATCATTGCTACCCATTGACACTTAATAAAGCAACTGCACACATATCACGATCCTGGGACAGAGAGAAACACATCTTTTTCTTATTGGAAGCTTAATAGGACAATGCCTAAGGCTGCTAAATAAACCATGTTTATTTCTTTTGCTTCTTTGCTTCTCTAGTTTATGAAGTAGGACTTACCAACTTGATTTATTCTGGAGCATGGTGGTGAAATATTTAGATAAATTGGCTCTTAAGAGAGAGAGGCAGTGGAGGATTGTCTGAGGATTAGGTCCAGCTCTCAAGCCTCAGACTCTGTCCTGACCACAGAGAGCTCTCCATCTGGAAATCTGCAATAATACCATCTTCCTCTAAGGGTTAATGGGATGAGACAGATGAAATTTCTCAATCAGTGGTTATCAGCTGGTGATGTATACTAGAATCACCTGAAGAGTTTTAAAAACATACCCATGCCTGGATCTCACCCTTCTAAATTCTGGAGTGAGGCCTAGGCACTGGCAATTTTTAAAAATTCCATAGATGATTCTAAAGCAACATCAAGAGTGAACACTGCTGATCTAGATAAAGGCAGAAAAGTTGTCATAAAAACATAAAGCATTTCCCAGTGCTAGGGAATGGGTAATAGAAGAAGCATGGAAATCTGTTTCCAATAAATGGTGATTGACAAATAATCAAATTTTATGAAGACCCTAAGCACACCTTCAAAAGGGCTGGACTTTCCCAAACAAAAAAGAAGTAAATGATTGGATAGATTCACTGTGAAATTCAGGCTGTAGAAATTTAAAACATTAACAAATTTGGAAATGTATACTGTTGCACAGATCAGGGAATATTGAAATGAAATGGGGCCAGAAGCTAATCATATGGAAATATTTCTATTTGCACATTTCTCCAGAAGGCAAAGTAGAGATTGCAACCAATATATCTATACAAGTGACAAGAATATTAAGTTTTCTGTCATTCCCTTAGTACACTACCTTTCTCAGCATGTATTCTGTCCTAGTTCTTGCAAAGGTGAGAATAATATCAAACTCATTAATTGTCTACATTTTAGATATGATGTGACTTTAGTGGATGGTGTTAATTAAACTACAAAACAACTCCTCTTGCTGTGGTGTGCATTCCAAGTTAGAGCAATTAATTCACTCACTTAAACTGATCAAGATTTAATTACCATCACTCTGTGCAATTACTCCATAATTAAAGTAATTTGGTTCATTCCACTTGCTGACAGTGTCATTGAACAGCCATTCACAGAAGCAAAAGAAGTGATAATTAACTTAAAGAATAGCTCAGGGCAGTTTTACCCAGACAAGTTCACTGTTAGTTATTCCTAAAATACCTAGAACGAGGTAAAGCATGGAGAGAAAATCCTGGGAGAATTTTAAAACAAAAATAATAATAAACAACACTTTAGGGGGGGTTTGCCTCCCCAAAACAAGGTCCCTAAAAGCTTATGAATTTCTTAGCAGTTTAAATGGTCATGGTTGCCATCATTATAACCTAACCATAAATCAGTGTCATGGGCAAAACAAACAGAACTTGAAAAAAATTAAGCACTTAAATATTGGTTAGGGCTAATTACTGTGGGAGATTAGCGCCTACTTGGGGGTTGGTAGGTGTGGTACAAATATACTGGTACAAAAGGAACACTCAGAATCTTTGGAGAAGAACCGAATAGGTGTTTAAGAATTGCAAAACCCAAGTTTGGAAAAAGCGTTGGGGAAACTGCGTGCACGCACACACACAAACACACACACGTACGTGGGCCACACTCATGATGGCCATGGAAATGAGCAGTTGCCTGTGTTTACCTGTAGAATTATAGAATTTACCTGTACAGTAGTTAATTGACTAGTTGCCCAACCAGCAAAATATAGAAAGATTAGCTTAGGAATTATGGAATTCTTTTTTTAAATTTTCCTTTTTTTTTTTTTTTTTTTTTTTGAGATGGGGCTGTTACCCAGGCTGGAGTACAGTGGCACAATCATGGTTCATTGCAGCCTAGAACTCCTGGGCTCAAGTGAGTCTCCCACCTCAGCCTCCAGAGTGGCTGGAACTATAATCCCACATCACCACACCAGGCTAATTTTAAAAAATCTTTTTGTAGAGATGAGGTCTCCTTACAGTGCCCAGGCTGGTCTCGAACTCCTGGGTTCAAGCCATCCTCCTTCCCTGGCCTCCTGAAGTGCTGGAATTATAGGAGTGAGCCACCGTGCCTGGCAGAGTTCTGGAATTCTGATAGAGCACTAATGAGGAAATGCTAGAGCAGATAATAGGCTATGGATAGGAGTGGGTAGAGTAGATTTGCCTAGGATCACAGGTCTAGAGAGTGAGAGAGCCGAGGCTGAACCTCTCATCTCCCCACATGGTGCACTCAGAGGCAAATTGTATTGAACTGAAGAGACTGAATTACACGAGGTTTTGGGGGACAGGACCAGATAGAACCTAAAGTGGCCTTCATACTAAAGGGCCAAGCACAGCTTATGGCAGCTCTGCTGGGACTTGGGAATAGTTCCTGACAGTCCTGTTTCTAAGGGAGCTACTCACAGAGGCAACAACCTTCCATTACACTCACAGGAAAACAATAGCTTTTGAAGGGTGGTCCTGTAGCATCTACCTGCTGAGCATGCATGATACCTGGGGCAGCTTCTGCTGGTGAACCCTATGCAGGGAGTTGGGGAGATGGTAAGAGACATCATATCATCTGCCATTTTCTGAACATTATTTAGATGTAACTTGGAAATTTCCACCTTTAGCAATGTATCTTATGGAGCCTGTCAAAGATGCCAAGATTGAGGCCTCCTTTCAGGTGCAATTGACTTGGGTCCACACTGGCAGAATTGCCTTGGGAACAGAGCTCTTCCAGGGAAGCCCTGCCCACATCTGCATCATCATATTCATAAGAAAACCAGTTGGCCCAAACATCTTCCTTCAAATACTGACAACAAGGAGGCATGGGGATTTGCTCAAGATCACAGGTCTAGCTTATGCCAGAGCTGGATCTGAAATTCCCATCTCAAGTCGGCCTAGATAAACCATAGAGATTTTACTGGGCAATTACTTATATGAACTATGGCATGAATGGCTCTCTATTAATCAAAGCATTATGTATTTCCCCATTCATGATATTTCCATGTATACTTAGAAATTAACAATGCATTGCTCAGCCCTTACTCTTTTTTCTCTCCAGATCTTATTTGAAAATATTAGAAGGGGCATGATGATAACATATTTTTCAAGGGATAAGACATTTTCCCTCGGAAGATTTATTACTCACAAATTAGTAAGTCATCTATGTATCATTAGAAGTATTTCCCAAATATAATGAAAAATATTGTAATAATAATAATATATATAATGATAAAAAACATTTGTGAATAGTATAATCTCATAATGATCAGGATGATAGAATTTCATAGCTAGATGTGATTGTAGGAATCAGCCTAACAACATAATTCATATATAAGGAAGGACATGGATGCTTAGGGAGGTTATGTGACTTGCCAAAGGCCAGGTGGCTAATGAATGGCAGAGCTAGACCCAAGTCTCCTCATTCTCATCCAGGAAGCAGTGTAGAAAGTCGCAACCTTTCTTAGCATGGATATCTCAATAGAACATAAGACTTGCTGAGTTTTCCAAGGAAATCCACCTAGGCTTCTGCAGGTAAAGGGGTGTTACGGTGTTAAGGGCAGAGGCTCTGGAGCCAGATCACCTGCTCTAGATCCCAGGCCCATCATTTACTGATCTCTCTGTACTTCAATTTTGCCACATGTAAAAACGGGATAATGACAGTACCTCCTTGTAGAGTTATTGTTGGCTTAAATGGGTCAATTCAAGGAGAGGACTTAGAAGAGTGCCTCGCCCATATAATTCAATGGCTATTACTATTCTTACCACACCTTAGCCATGAGAGGCTCTCTCAGCAGTTGTGTCCATCCTCTGTTGTGTTCAGCCTGTTGTTGGACCTCCAGCTCAATCCAATGTGGCTGTTTTCTAGCCCAGACACCTGAGCTTCTGAAGGCTCTGATACTTCTGGGTTGGAATGCACTATAGTAGGAAGACGGGCCAGACAGAATCCTGCCATCTTGAATTGGCTTACTCATAAAATCACTAACCCAGATCTGCAGACATAGTCAAAACCTCAGTCAGTTTTTTCCATTCTTACTGGAAAACTATGGTTACTGTCTCTCCAGACTTCTCACCACCAATCTTATTTGCATCCTCTAGCTAATGAATTCTCTCCATGGAATCCTGGTGGACTTTCCACCACAATTTACTCGAGTTTCGAATATCCTTTTCTGTTTGGTACAAAGGCAAAATTCTCATTTAAATAAGTTGTTTTCACATTTTGAAAGTACCTGCATGTCTGTGTGAATGTATATGTGCACACCAATGTAATACAGTGCACAGGTGGCACCGTGTGCAAGAACACTGAAGAATTTGAGAACTTATTTCTGATCCTGATTTATTCCCAAGTTGCTGTGTAACCTTGAGCAAGTCACTGGCCTCTCTGGTTCTTAGTTGAGTCAATTCTAAAATGAGGAGTTTGGGTGAAAAGCCTTCTATATTAGGGTTCTCCAGAGAAACAGAACTTTGTTCTATATTCAGACCCTATTCTGAACCTTATTCACAGCCTATTCAAACCCTGTGTGTGTGAATGTGTGTGTACACATAGCTTACATATGGAGTTAGTTCATGCCATTATGGAGGCAGGGTGAGTCAGCAAGTTGGAGACCCAGGAGAGCTGACATTGTAGTTCCAGTTCAAAGGCCAGGAGGCTCAAAACTCAGGAAGAGCCAATATTTTTAGTCCAAAGGCAGAGAAAAGCCAATTTCTCAGTTCAAAGGTGTTCAGGCAGGAAAAATTATCTCTTACTCAGGGGAAGGTCGGCCTTTTTGTCTATTCTGGCCTGTTTGGGTGAGGCCCACCCACATTGGAGAAGGCAACCTGCTTTACTCAGTCTACTGATTTAAATGTTAATCTCATCCAAAATCACCCTCATAGAAACACCCCAAATAATGTCTGACCAAATATCTGGGTATCCTGTGATCCTATGGTCTAGTCAAGTTGGCACATAAAATTAACCATCACACCTTCTAGGATCCCTTCCAATTTAAACCCTTATGATATAAAATCCTACTTAACACTAGTGTACAGACAAAAATCTCTTCTGTAAGTGGAAGCAGTCCTGTCTCCATAGCTATTCCCTACGTGCAGGAAGCCTAACAACTGCTGTAAGAGAGGTGCATGTAAAGTGTAGTAGAACAGAAAAGAAGAAGCCCATTGTTCGGACTGTGGCTCTCTTCACCAAATGTGTACTCAGCTTAGAGGTAGGAAATATTTTCTTTGTCTTATAGTAGGCACTAAATATTAACTGCTTGTTAAACTGAAAGATATAAAAGGAGGGAGAATTTGATAGGCTGGGAAAAACAAACATTTCAAAATATTGAGCATGATATGAAATTAATCAGGTCAGCAGGTTGAGAAGTTATACTGGGGAAAAAGTTAGAAAGTCTGGCTAGTAATAACCAGTCCAAATTGAGATACAGGCACACCTCAGAAATAACTGTGAGTTTGGATCCAAACTACTACAGTAAAGCAAATATTGCAATAAAGCAAATCGTACAAATTTTTCGTTTCCTAAGGCATATAAAAGTTATTTTTATACTATACTGCAGTATGTTAAGTATGCAATAGCATTATGTCTAAAAATGTACATGATTTTAAAATATTGCTACAAGAAACTAACAATCATCTGAACCTTCAGCAAGTCATAGTCTTTTTGCCGTTTGTGGGTCTTGCTTTGATGTTGATGGCTGATGCCTGATTGGGGTGGTGGTTGCTGAAGATAGGGTGGCTATGGCAATTTCTCAAAATAAGACAACAATGAAGTTACATACATCGATTGACTCTTCCTTTCATGAAAAATTTCTCTGTGGCATGTAATACTGTTTGATAGCATTTTACCCACAGCAGAACTTCTTTCAAAATTGGAGTCAATCCTCTCAAACCCTGCTGCGGCTTTATGTTGATACAATTAAGTTGATGTAATACTCTAAATCCTTTGTTGTCATTCCGACAATGCTCACAGCACCTTCACCAGGAGTAGATTTCATATAAAGAACCACTTTCTTTGTTCATCCATAACAAGAAACTTCTCATTCATTCAAATTTGATCATGAGATTGCAGCAATTCAGTCACATCTTCAGGCTCTACTTCTAATTCTCTGGCTATTTCTACCATATCTGCAGTTACTTCCCTCACTGAGTTCTGGAATCCCTCAAAGTCTCCATGAGGGTTGGAATAAAATTCTTCCAAATGCCTGTTAATGTTGATATTTTGACCTTCTGCCATGAATCATGAATGTTCTTAAATGGCATCTAGAATGGTGAATCCTTCCCAGAAGGCTTTCAATTTACTTTGCCCAGATCCATCAGTGGAATCAGTATAATGGCAACTATAGCCTTACAAAAATTTCTTTCTTTTTTTTTTTTGAGATGGAGTGTTGCTCTGTCACCTGGGCTGGAGTGCAGTGGTGTGATCTTGGCTCACGGTAAGCTCCACCTCCAGGATTCGTGCCATTCCCCTGCCTCAGCCTCCCAAGTAGCTGGGACTACAGGCACTCGCCACCACGCCTGGCTAATTTTTTTGTATTTTTAGTAGAGATGGGGTTTCACCGTGTTAGCCAGGATGGTCTCAATCTCCTGACCTCGTGATCTGCCTGCCTCGGCCTCCCAAAGTGCTGGGATTACAGGCGTGAGCCACCATGCCCGGCCATGTGTTTCTTAAATAATAAGATGTGAAAGTTAAAATTAGTCCTTGATTTATGGGCTACAGAATGGATGTTGTGTTAGCAGGCATGAACACATTCATCCCCTTGTACATCTCCATTAGAGCTCTTGGGTGACCAAGTGCAATGTCATCAATAAGCAGTAATATTCTGAAAGGAATTTTTTTTTCTTTGCAGCAGGTCTTAACAATGGGCCTAAAATATCCAATAAACCATGCTGTAAACAGATGTGCTGCTATCCAGGCTGTTGCCCCATTTATAGAGTACAAAAAGAATAGAGTTAGCATAATTCTTAAGGACCCTAGGATTTTCAGAATGGTAAGTAAGCATTGGTTTCGGCTTAAAGTCACCAGGTACATTAGCCCCTAACAAGAGAGTTAACTTTGAAGCCAGGCATTGACTTCTCTCTAGCCAAGAAAGTTCTCAAAGATGTCTTTCTCCAATAGAAGGATGTTTCATTTACATTACAAATCAGTTATTTAGTGTATCCACTTTCATTGATGATCTTAGCTAGATCTTCCTGGATAATGCTGCAGCTTCTATGTCAGCACTTGTTTCACCTTGCACTTTGATATTATGTTTCTTTAAACCTCATGAACCAACCTCTGCTAGCTTCCAACTTTTGTTCTGCAGCTTCCTCACTTTTTTTTTTTTTTTTTTTTTTTTTTTTTTTTTTTGAGACATCGTCTTGCCCGGTTGCCCAGCATGGAGTGCCACGGCACCATCTCGGCTCACTGCAACCTCTGCCTCTGAAGTTCAAGCTATTCTCCTGCCTCAGCGCCCCCAGTAGCTGGGATTACCGGCATGTGCCACCACGCCCAGCTAATTTTTGTATTTTTAGTAGAGACAGGGTCTCACCATATTGGCCAGGCTGGTCTCGAATTCCTGACCTCAGGTGATCCGCCCACCTCAGCCTACCAAAGTGCTGGGATTACAGGTGTAAGCCACCACGACTGGACTTCCTCACCTCTTGTAGCCTTCATAGAATTGAAGAGAGTTAGGACCTTGCTCTGAATTAGGCTTTGGCTTAAGGGAATGTTGTGGCTGGTTTGATCGTCTCTCTAGACCACTAAGACTTTCTCCATAACAACAATAAGGCGGTTTCACTTTCCTATCATTCAAGTCACTGGAGTGGCACTTTATTTTATTTTATACCTCTTTTGAGACAGAATCTCATATACTCTGTCACCCAGGCTGGAGTGCAGTGGCTCAGTTCACTGGGGCTCACTGCAGCCTCCGCTTCCTGGGTTCAAGTGATTCTCATGCCTCAACCTCCTGAGTATCTGGGATTACAGGCGTGTGCCACCATGCCCAGCTAATTTTTTGTATTTTTAGTAGAGATGGAGGTTTCACCATGTTGGTCAGGCTGGTCTCGAACTCCTGACCTCAAGTGATCTGCCCACCTCAGCCTCCCAAAGTTCTGGGATTACAGGTGTGAGCCACTGTGCCTAGCCTGGAGTAGCACTTTTAATTGCCTTCAAGAACTTCTCCTTTGCATTTACCACTTGGCTAACTATTTGGTGCAAGAAGCCTAGCTTTCAGCTTATCTTGGCTTTTAACATGCCTTCCTCACTAAGCTTAATCATTTCTAACTTTTCATTTAAGAGATGTGTAACTCTTTCTTTCACTTAAACACTTAGAGGCCTTTATAGGATTAATTGGCCTAATTTCAATATTCCTGTGTCCCCAGGATAGGGAGGCCTGAGGAGAGGGAGAGAGACAGGGGAATGGCCAGTGAGTGGAGGAGTCAGAACATAAACAACATGTATTGGTTAAGCTTCCAACTTACATGGGCGCAGTTCCTGGTGCCCCCAGACAATTATAATAGTAACATCAAAGACCACTGATCACAGATCATTTTTACAGATTTAATAACAATGAAAGAGTTTAAAGTATCACAAGAATTGCCAAAATGTGACACAGACATGAAGCGAGCACATGCTGTTGGAAAAATGGTGCTAATAGATTTGCTTGACACAGGGTTGCCACAAACCTTCCTTTTGGAAAAAAATCTAGTATCTATGAAGTGCAGTAAAGCAAAGCAAAATGAAATGAAATCTGCCTGTATTCTGTAAGTATAAAGTACACAGAAACAGAGACTTAATATTTAAAAACAATGCAAAATACCTCAACAATGTAAAAACACTGATTATGTATCAAAACAAAATTATATTGGACATACTGGGTTAAATATAACCTTAAAATTAATTTTATCTGTTTCTTCTTACTTTTTAAATGTGGCTACTAGTAAATTTAAAACTATATATGTGGCTCAAATTGGATTTCTATTGAAAAGTGCTATTATAGAACTTTGACAGAAGTCTTTAATGAAATGGAAGATGGTAAAACTTGTTAATGAAAAGATAGAGAAATCCTGAAAGGGAATGATGTGGTTACTTGAGTACATATATATACATTTTAGGAAAAAGTTTTTAAGAGTTACTAAAAGTACAGGTGTGCAGAATGTCTTTCTGTCAAATACTCATTAAGAGTTCATGTCCTCTCAAGGATGCCAAAAAAGAGCCTATGAAGAACATATAGAATGAATATATCTTGTTAATGGACTATGAGGCATTGTGCTTGGCACACTGAGGTTCAAAAACTTTATCCATCTCTTTACATCTCACTGGCTGGAATTAGGTCATTAATCACAGCAAAGGATAATAGGATTATCCCAAGGACCCAGGGTAAAGAGTTCACCTTTCTTGAAATCAAGTCATCTCACCCATATACATGAATGCAATTTGAGTTTTTAAGCAGGCAATAAAGGTGACAATTGCTGTATGTAACAATCAGTGTGTCACAGTGTCCAGGTTAAAAGGTAAGTATACTTCACTTCACAGGATTCAACCTTATAGATCCCTTAAGTTAACAGAAATATCATTCAGAAAAAAGAGGCACTGGACTCATCCACATTTGATCATCATCTTCCCAAAAGCTTCAACCACAGACATGAATTTTAGTCTTGCTAGCGTAGGATTCCAACAATAGGCATTTCTTGCTTTTATTTTAAATGATTTCTTTTTGTCTTTTTTTTTTTTTTGAGACAGGGTCTCACTCTGTCACCCAGCCTGCAGTGCAGTGGCACAATCACGACTCACTGTTGCCTCGCCTCCCAGGTTCATGCAATCTTCCTACCTCAGTCCCCCTGAGGAGCTGGGACTATAGGCATGTACCACCACGCCCAGCCAATTTATTGTTTGTAGAGATGGGGTTTTGCTATGGTGCCCAGGCTGATCTCAAACACCTGGACTCAAGTGATTCACCTCCTTGGCCTCCCAAAGGGCTGGGATTACAGGCATGAGCCACTGCTCCCAGTCCAATGTACATTTCATTTAGACTTGGGTAAGGACAAAAATTGGTTTCAGATTGAAAAAGATAAACATAAACATGATCCTCTCTCTCTCTCTCTCTCTCTCTCTCTCTCAATGCTACAAATTGGGTATGCCTTAGCACTTTTTTTTTTTATTGCAGGGGGAAATGAGAGTGAGGAAGCTCAAGGCTCTTCTAAAATACAGGATTTTCTTGGATGGTATATACTTACGTCCACATTTGTAAGGGCCCATAATAAACCACCACAAAGTTATGTCTTCCTCTGGTAACTAATTCAATTATGTCATCCCCTTGAGCATGGACCAAAGTACAGATTTATATCATTAAGCACTTGTCCTAGGTATATATTAGTCTATCTTTCTAACTTTTTTAGGAGGGCATTTTAGAAAAATAGAAAAGAGAGGATTCCACTTAAATGCTTCTTGAAGCTTTCTTGCACGAGAATGAGACATATTTAATAATAGGTGGATGTGGACATAATTTATATGAACCTTGCACATTTAATACCATTAATTCTTCAAAACTAATAATATTAATTCATTCAAAAATGAGATTAAACCTAGGCACCCCTTGCAGCCATAATCCGTGACTGATGGCTCCGTGACGTCGGCAGCCAAGCACCGCCAGCAGAGCCCAGCAGAGCCATCAGTGCATGTGTGGCAAATTGCGATGGGAAGCCACCCGGGAGCTCCTGTCTTGAGTTAAAGCATCGTGGGGGAAGAAAAAAAGATTGCTTATCTTTATGCTCACCTTGAATGTTATATTTTAGCAGCCAAACCAATGATTTATATTTAATGCCAACAGGGCAGAGTTACACAATCATTTTTCTAAACAGCATTTAATGTAAATCAGCAGGTATAAAGAACCCAACTAGGCTCACAAAATGATGGTCGCTGCAGATGAGTTTATTTCTGACCATATAAATCAGGTATGGGCATTGTTAAATGTAGCCGACAAAGAATAGTGTTATATGTTGCATGGTGTCACTCTGAGGGACACTCACTTGTCCCTTGTTTCCCTCTCTTGCTCAGTTTGCAATGTATTAACACTCCTACCTACCTTCTTCTTGTCTTTTCTCTACTTTTGTTTTGTTGTTTTGAGATGGAGTCTTGCTCTGTCCCCCAGGCTGGAGTGCAATGGCGCGATCTCAGCTCACTGCAACCTCCACCTTCTAGCTTCAAGCGATTATCCTGCCTCAGCCTCCCAAGTATCTGGGATTACAGGTGCATGCCACCACATCTGGCTAATTTTTGTATAGTTAGTAGAGATGAGTTTCACCATGCTGACCAGGTGGGTCTCAAACTCCTGACCTTAAGTTATCCACTTGCCTCGGCCTCCCAAAGTGCTGGGATTACAGGTGTAAGGCACTGCGCCCAGCCCTTTTCTCTACTTTTATACACTCTATAAACATTTACTGGGTGCCTACTGTAAGTGAGGGATCTACTGGAATTGGGCCCAGGAAGACTACTAGAAAATGGCAGTGTTTCCCATGGAGGTGTTTTCCAGTGGAGAGGTCATGGTACATGGAAAACAGCAGGCAGACAAACCAGAGTCAGGTAGCTCCAGTGTCTAGCTCCAGCTGGAATTAGAACTAGCTGCATGACCTTGACACATGATTCAGCTTCTCTGACCCTCACTTTTCTCCTCCATAAAATGAAGGTATCTACCTAAATGCTTATAACATTGTGGCAAGAATGAACTGAAAATACTCGTACAACAATTAGTGCAATGCCTGGCAAATGGTTATTAGTTAATAAATAATAGCAAATGCTGTTTTTATTATTATATAAAATACTGAGCAAAGTACATGTTGTGAATTAGACACCCAATAAATATTTACTCCCTTCTTAGGAAGTGGTGAAAGTGGGAGAAATTTGTTTTGGCACATTCTCTCTTCTGTGCCCCTTTTCCTCCCTGGTGAGGCTTCTTCCCCCTATGCTTCCATGTCTTCTGTATAAAGCACCTATTATCAGGGACATAAATCTAAACTTTCTCCAGGCTGAAAAAACGTGAGTAAATAACTGACACGTGAAGTGAAATTCTAAAAGATGTGTAGCCAGCAGTCTGTGGATAGAGAAGCCTTCTGCTTTTATTAGGTGCCAGGCACTAGAGATATCAAAAAACCTCTGTCCTCTGACTCTAATTACTGGCGGGGTTGTGATATAGAAAAATAAGCAAAACCAAAACAGACTTTTGGGGTTCAATATTCTGTAGCAGGCATTTACTAAAGCATTTTTGCAAACAGACAGTTTTCTAAGATACATTTCTGTGATAGTTGGAAAAATAAAAATAAATATATTTTAAAATATATAAGTATATTACATTTACAATAATGGTAATATTCACATATGTTGTATATGTACATAACATGGATTTTCTCATTACATCCTTTAAAAATTCTACATAGTTAACTTGTTTGCATTTTACAATATTCAGATGAGAAAACTGAGGCCTGAGAGGCTAAATAACGAATTGCTTATTCGCTATTGATAGCTCCTCTGAAATGAACACAAAGATGGTATTCTTTACCCTACAGTGTTATGGAATTCTTTCTCACAAAGTTGGGCTTCAATAAACTAAGTTTATTGAAGTTAAATGCAATTTTTATTTTATTATGGGTTTATAGATGGACTTTTTCTTTACTCTTACTTTTATCAATAAAGCAAGTCACACAAATAAATCTGTTGGGCACAGCTGATGACTCTGGGCTACCTCTGGTGTACACAGACTTCACCACTAGCATAGCTGGGTGAATGGACGTGTGCACAACCAGCACACAAGAGCCTGGGCAGCTTACTCGTCTGTCCCACTGTTTGTTCTGCCCACAGGTGTCTGCTCAAGGCCTCAAATCTGAAATGCACGCAGAAAACAGCACCATTGAAGCAGGTTTTTGCTTTCATATTTTTAATTAAGTAAATAAGTTACTAAGCACTTAATTAACTAGTTAATTAACTAATTAAATTCTCTAGGATCTTGTACCTTTTTTGACGTACTATTTATTATTGATTAGGGCCTAGACTGTAGGAAGTTACATGTAATTTGTCTTTTAGAACACTAGATTCTTTTTAATTATGTTACCTATTTTGGTGTCTTGAATGAGAGAAATAAAAGACTCTACCTTATTTGGGTTGCTCATAGCTCAAGGGATTGTGGCTGGCAATGTCTCCTGAGCTGAAGGCCCCATTCTACAACAGCCTTCGGGATGCTTGGTAGGACTTAGTTAGGAACACAAGGGTCTACCTTTCAGGGGGTTACTAGCCTCCAGTAATCTTTCCCTCATGGATAACATACCTCATTGCAATGTGTGGTTTTTCCTTTAATACATTCATTCAATCTCTCGCTCTTTCCTTGAGGTAGCACCTAGGGGCAAGTGAAGTAAAGAGCAGCTTCCATAAAGGCACCGGAGTAGGAAGGTGGCAGGTTTGTTTGGAGTATGGGAAATAGTTGGAAGGGGAATCAATGAGAAGGTATAGCTGAAGGTTAAAATGAAATGATAGATTGGGGCTTAATTACATATCTTGATTATCACGCTAAGATATCTGGATATCAGGTAGCAGCAGGGAGCCGTTGGAGGTGTTTAAGACAAAAGGTCATCAATGAGCTCTGAGTCTTGGATCACATAGGCAGCAGAGTGGAGGATGGGGGGAATCCAGGGGTTATGGGGGCAGAAAGATCTACTGGAACTCGAGTCTGATAGATCACCTTAGACACAACAAAAACCTGCGTTAGAGATCACACAGTGTTCATTGTGAGAAACAAACTCACCCATCCAAACCTAAAGAATGGACTTAGAGACCTGGAGAACAGCGAAAGTGAGACTTTTAATGATGCTCTTGCAAGATCAGATGGGCAGGCATACCCAGCACAGTTTCAACAAGTAATTTATCCCCTAGTGCGCAGGTCCCTCACAGGTTCCGGTTTCTCCTAGGCTGAATACTGTGGGGTCACAAACTTCTGGACGTCGCCTATTGGTTGTTGGGTTGGGGCTTTAGGTGTTTTCTTTAGGGGTTGCCTTGCTGCAACCTTGTCAGGTTGGGGGATTTTAAAGTATTTGACTTATGACCTAAGTAGTTGGGCAGGCTGATAAGAACAGACAAAGTGAGCTGTTTTGCAGGCTAGTAAACTTTTATCTTAAGACTAAACTTCTTTGGTTCGTTTGAGGGTAACTAAGGGTAGGGGGACCCGGCAAGCAGGCATTGGTTATCAAAGCAGGGGCCTAGTATATTCTGTTTTTTCTGTAGTTTGCTGACTTAAGCCAATTTAAGGCACTTTTTCTTGGAAATAGACCACTACATACATTATTTCCTTCGTTCATGAAGAGGAAAGGACACATACTCAAAAGAGGTTTTGGCGGTGGAATGATTCAGGTGGGGATAGAGAGACAGTCCACTGATCACTGCATATAGATTAAGGGTTAAGAAGAAGGCTCAAGGATAGCCCACAGTTTCTAGGCCAGATGTAACCATCAGATCTCATCTCAAATGCCAAGAGGATTCTGGGGTGGAGAGCTGGCTGGGTGATCTTGCTGCAGGCACGGCAAGAGCAGTGGCAGCATGCTGGCCAGGTATTTCTCAGCCCATCCATGGAACAGCCCTTTGTTTTTGAATCAAATTTATGTTAGTGTCTAATAATAATTTGATTGGTTACCATCAGCATGATTGCTGAAGACCAGAAGATGTGTAATAAGATAATACACATCAGCTGCAAAGCTGATCTAAACCAACACACATCAGCTGTAGAGCTGGCCTAAAAAGTAAGCATCATGAGATACTAAAAAGCACCACAAGATACTAGAAATACTAACAAAAAAAGAAAAATTATGGAAAGCCACAACTAAACATTTTTGGACAATGTACATGTAGGAGGGCTAGGAGACAAGCCCAAATTCTTCCAAATATGTTTGAAAAATTGACTATAAAACTCTCTTAAAAATTATAGACCCATGCTGATGTTTTGTTTCCTCACCTTGTGAGTGAGGAAGGGAATACCGCCCTGTGGTTCTGGAGAGAGCTGAATACATGACGCTGGACACTGGGTAGATGAGATTGACAACAGTTATTAGTCCCATATTCTCACACTCCAATACTTAGAAAAAAGGATGCTGTATGCCAGCCAGGGTCATGCAGGGGTTGCACTCAGGGGCAAGGTGAACCAGCAGAGGCTGGTGTTGTAGTAACAAGATGGGGAGATGACTCCTGGTTCTCACAGGAGGATGTAATTGGCTTGTTTGGATAATTCCGCAGGCTGGCAGGGTAATGGCTCATTAGGTTGAGAACCAGGTGAGGAGTGGCTGCTCTGGCTGTCAGGGGAACTAGCTGGGTAGGGAGCCATTCCTACTATTATGGGGAGAGAGCAGAAGAAATTGCATTTAAGTTTTGGGAGTCCCCATGAATCTCAATAATGTTGAGATAGCACAGGACATTTTAATATGTTAGCCACTGGCTACATGTGGCTGTTAAACTCATGAAATGTGGCTAGTCTAAACTGAGATATGCTGCAAGTATGAAATAGACACCAGATTTTAAAGACCTAGTATGAAAAAAAGAATGTAAAAAATTTCACTACTTTTTAATCAGTTACTTGTTGGAATGATATTTTAGGTATAGTTTTCAGTTAAGGAAAATATATTATTGAAATTATTTTTACCTATATATTTTTGTTTAAAAAACATGACTATAGGAAGATTTAAAATTACACATGTGGCTTATATTTATGGTTTGCATTATGTTTTTATTGGACAACAATGGCATTAACCTTCCTCTAGAAAACTGAGAAATTCAAAATATTCAGCAACAGTTGGTTAAAATCTTTTTATTTTTATCATTATTATTTTTTTGAGACAGAGTCTCGCTTTGTTGCCAGGCTGGAGTGCAGTGGCGTGATCTCAGCTCATTGCAAGCTCCGCCTCCCAGGTTCAGGTGATTCTCCTGCCTCAGCCTCCTGAGTAGCTGGGACTACAGGCTCACGCCACCATGCCCAGCTAATTTTTGTATTTTTAGTAGAGATGGGGTTTCACCATGTTGGCCAGGGTGGTCTCTATCTCTTGACTTCATGATCCACCCGCCTCAGCCTCCCAAAGTGCTGGGATTACAGGTGTCAGCCACCGCACCCAGCCAGTTAAAATCTTTGTAGCATGAAAACCTCTACTTACCTGACCAAGAGAGCTCATTTTAGCGACTTATTCTACTTACCACTCCTCAAACAGGCCCCTCACAAACAGGTGGGGTATTTTCCTGTTCCTGACTGAATCTCAGCCTTCATTTACTACATTCCAAATTGGCTCAACTGAAGTTCAGAAAAAGAGATTTCACCATTAAGTTTTTGAACTGCATTATGGCAAAGCACCAGAAGGGGCCTCAGGTAGGGCAGGAATCCCGGCAGGAATCTCGTCGCTTTCTTTTGTGATGTGCATGGCAGAAGATGCTCTAAATCTTACACAGGATACATGTCTAAGCCCCTATACCTTGACTATGCTGTCCAAAAATATCAGCAGGCTTCAAATAACATGAATTCACAGGTTAAAGAAATGAACAACAAATGACTATTTTGTCTACTAAACTGAAGGCCAAATGCATATAACACTAAACAAATTGGAATTAGCACAATTTTACATACTCAGAAAAAAACTGACTAAAAAAGGAGTGGCCGGGCGGTGGGAAGTTCAGTGTTTGGAGGCAAAAACTGGGCATCCAAAGAATGTTTCTGTTTCCTCATTGAAATGCTCTATTAGATGCTAATTTTGCCGTGTGCTGGTGTGATAACCACTCAGGAATCAAATACAGCCACGGGATTTGGTTTCACTTTAAACAAAGCAACAACTTGCTCTCCAAGTGTTAGAAACACCCAGCATGCATTAGCCGTAAGCAGAGAAATCTCCTAAAGTCAGAGCAGAGGGACACAGGTTTTAGAAACTAGTTACAGACCATCCTAACTAGGTAAGGGTCTATAAAGCCGAACTCAGCCAGTTGGTTTCCACTTCAGTATGGCCTCAACACCTTGCCCAGAAGACAGTCCCACCTCAAGATAAGTTTGGGTCTGCTCTTTAAGTTTCCGCCAAAAAAGACTCGTTTTATTCTGATAATAATCATTATATATTATTAATAATAATCTCCAATTATTACTGTGAGCCAAGCACTGGGCTAGGAATTATACATATACCAACCTAGGCTTTACGGCAAAGCTTCAAAGTTGACAAAGACTAGATACACATTTCACACATGAGGAAAATGAAGTTCTGAGACATCATTAGCTTATCATCAGAAATGACTCCGGCTGCAAATAACGGAATACCTGACTTAAGTGGTGGCTTAAGGAAGTTGGCATTTATTTGACTCATGCAACAAGAGCTCATGAGGATGCCATCTAGGGTTGCTCTATTGGATCAAAGATCCCAGGGTCCCAGGCTCCTTGTGTCTTTCCACTCTGTCCTTCAGAATATGTTGGGTTTTGTCCTTGTATTCATCATTGCCATATGGCTGCTACATCTCTAGCAGGAAGAAGCAAAGACAGAGAGGCAAAGAAACCTGACAGCTTAGGCTGCTTCTCTTAATTAAACTTCTCTGCAATCCCATCCAGCATCTCATTGTCCAGAACCTGTCTCATGGCTACTTGTTTGCAGGAAAGGCCAGGAAACAGTATTTTTATCTGGACAAAGAATCCAAAGCAGGATTATTTTAGCAAGGAGCAAAGGGAGAATGATCAGGCAAGTAACTATAGGATCTATCACTTTGGGATGGTTTCATCTTAAATGCTTTGCAGCCTCCAAAGGACCTTATCTTATTAATCATATTCCCAGTGACTAGCACATAGTAGCCACCCAAGGCACCATGTTGAAATCCCACCAAATAGAGAAGTTTGAGTATCCTCCTATGTAAGTACCTTCCTTATAATTTCCCCTGGATGACAGCAAATGCCGCACAATTGGCTGCAGTTCAGTTGAACACCATTAAAGTCTCTGCTTAGGGATATTGAAAAAAAAAAAAAAGGCAGGGATGCTAAGCCTTACTGCTTTGCTAAGTGGTTTTTAAAAGGTTTGGAGACCATTTACATGAAAAGATTTCTCCAACAGCTAGATACAGAAAACAGTTCTGAGACTACTCTTGTCTCTCCCTCTATCTAAGCTTTTACTAATATGTTCTTAGACCCTAAGACCTGCCTCAAATCCTTTGCCTTTAAGCAGCGAGTTATTGGCACTAAGCTTCATATTTTTGCTAAACTCACATTTTCTCCTTAGGAGACATGGATGCTACTAGACACGGGATATTTTCATAATTGGAAAACAAATGAGTGATTGTGCATGAGCCTGTTTGTATACATATGTGGAGGAAAAGTTTTTTGAGGACAGCAGCTGATGAGGTAACTGCAAATTGCAGAGCTAAGGAAGGAGCCAGAGAAGTCATCATTAAGATGACTTTCTTCTAGGATAGAATCAGAATCCCTCATAAGGAAACCCTTGTGGAGTGAGATTTTCTAGGGAAGTCCCAATTTTAAATATTCTGTCCCGTTGCAGCCCAAATGTTTGGTGATGTGTCATGAACTGTCATGTGTGAAACACTTGCCGTTAGCTATAAGCTTCTGGCAATCATTTTCTATCACAATGGTTTAAACTTCCTTGGATTAAACTTCTGTGAGAGATTCTTAGTTTGACCATTCCCTCTTCTCTATCTTTTCCTGTTGCTTTTCTGTTATTATAATAAGTTTCCAGGGTGAAACTCACATTTCTAGGCCAAGGCACTTGTGTAGTTCAGCCTACAGGGCTTGATGTGCTCATAGGGCCAGTTTTTAAAATTGGGAAGCTGCTTGGAATTGCTAATGATTAACAAACACACACGAAGTCCATTTTATCTGAAATAATTGCACCTGATTATAGATATACTCATCAAATGGATGTAGTGATAGCTTTATACTAAAATAAGTAAAAATTTGAAAAAGAATTGTCTTACTTTTTAAGTGTTAAACCTTGTAGATACTTTTGACTTTTATCATATAAACAGCAAACATTTAATTCAACACTATAGGCTGCTTGGCTAGTCACTAGGAATATCACAGCCATTATAGTAATATAATAGTTGTACTAATGTATGCCCACTGGCCAACTATATTCATTTTTGTGTTTGCTTCTGACCTCATCCAAACGATGCTATTTTAAATTGAAAGATGCGCACTGTTTTCGTTCATTCCTGCTACTCTAACAAAATACCTTAGACAGAGGAATTTATAAATAATAGAAATCAGTTTCTCACAGTTCTGGATGCTAGAAAGTCCAAAATGAAGGTGCCAGCAGAGTCAATGTCAGCTAAGAGCTCACTCCCTGCTTCCAAAATGGCATCTTCTTACTATGTTCTCAGACATTTGCAGGTTGAAAGACATGGAACAGCCAGGCAGCTTTTTGATGGCTCTTTTATAAGGGCATTTTCCCATTCACAAGGGCACTTTGGGATGGTCTCATCCCAAAACCCATGCTTACATCTTATGAATTAATCACTTTCCCAAAGGTCCCACCTCTTAATACTATTTCCTTGGGAATTAAGTTTCAATGTGAATTTTGGAGGGACAATACCATTCAAGCCATAGCACCTGTCTTGTCTTCATATAGGGCACAGGAAGTACCATTTGACTTATTTTGCGATAAGCTAATACAATTTTGGTTTTGTTTTTATTTTGTTTCTTTCCCTTCCCCCCTTTCCAAAAGCTCTGGCATGTGGGAACTTTAACTAAAATCCATATTTTAAAAGATACTACAGTGAGTGTGGCTTTTTTTTTTTTCCCCAAGGGTCCGCTGAAAATTGCAACAGACGAGACTGAAAAGGGCAGGTAATCAGTGCTTTGCCTTATCTTCTGGCTTGTCAGTTCCAAATTTTCAGTCCAACAAACACCGGTTTGGTGTGTTTTTTTAAGTCAGCACATGGCTGATGGTTTCTGGAAACTCTTTTTAGTCAGAACCACACTATCTCAACACACCCTCATCCATAATCCTGGGGTGGGCTCAAATGCGACTAGGCTGTGTGAAATGTTTTCATTTCCTATTGACTGGTTGTGTACTTCCCTTGTGGTAATCCCTTGTTAATGGACACTTTCTTTGAGCCAGCTGAGATCGGAGTTGTGTTGTCTTTGTGATTCTAGCAGATTTTATTACTTGGATATCTTTGTTTTCATTATTTTGAGATTTTGGGATTTTGTCTGTTTCATTGATATTGATTCTCTCAGTTAGAGATGGCCCAGCCTCCCACTGTTTCTGTTTGTGTTTGATCTACAAACAGTGGGAGGGAATCCTCAGGCTGCAAATGTTTTGGTTCTATGCTTCAACTGGGAAAGGCATGGTAAGAGCCATTAGCAGCTTTCTCAACTGAAAACAGATGAATGTGGTTTTAAACCTAGGTGGGGGACTTGTATTTTGTCATGTAAATGACCTCAGGCCATTGTTCTGGGACATTCATTTTTACAGGGCAATGTGGAATTTTGAAGAGCCCTGACAATCACTTTCTGAGAAATCCAAAGAAAAATACAATTCCTTCTTTTGGTTATTAACTGTGCCTCTTTCTAGCTGTGTGACTTTGGGCAAGTCATTTTGCCCCTCTGAGTCTCAGTTTCCTTATCTCTATAATGAAGATACTAGACCAGATGATCTTCAATCTCATTGATTAATCCAGGAGAAGAAAGCAACATTTCCTTAGCTGCTACTATACACTCAGGTATTTAACTATTTTATTTCAATGATGTATAGTTATTTGACTTAGTGACAACTCTGTGGGTAAGTACTATCATCCCATTGTGCAGGTGAAAGAACTGAGTTAAAACATAAGTCTGTGTTCTCGCTATATCCATCAATACTGAGATATAGTTTACTATATAACTGCTTCATATGGGAAAATGTTCCTTCTCTCCTCATTAAGTTTATGAGCACCTAGAAAGGAAAGGCCACATCTGCCAGACACCTACCCCAGTCTTGGTCTTAAATAAGTGCTTGTTGAATTAGGTCACTTAGTAATTTATTGTATGTGAGGATAAGATGCCCTTTTGGCAATGCCCCGTGCAAATAGATGATGACCCTGTAAATACACTAGTTGTGTGTGGTTGCATCCAGGTACCAGGCCGACTTCAGATGGCAATTACAAGAACTCTGACAGGCTTCTATGTGTCTATTGTCTTGTCATCCAACTAACTGCCACAAAGATGCTTCTTTTCACTCAGTATCCCTCTTCAGATAATGCACCTTTTCACTTATGTATCTGTTAAGAAAGGTTAAAAACGGACTAAAAAAAAAGTAAATTTTTAAAAATGCTTAAGTATCAGCAGTCAAGAGATTTAAAAAGCTGAAACATGGTGAAAATATGTTATAATTGCATAATTAAAGAACTAATCTAAATTGGCTAGAAGTTTTATAATAGTTAGAAGACTGCTATTTCGGAAGGAAGCATGCTTTTGAGCATCCCCCTTTATTATCAAGCGGCAGCCTGGGCTGGACAGCCCTGTCTTTGCAGAGAACCTGAACCTTTCTACTCAGGTAGAGGAACTGATGGTCAGGTCCAGGCTAAGAAAGACAGCTTAATAACTTCGATCCCTTTCCAACTGATACTCTTTACATTTTTGCTCACTATATAGGAATGGCTGAAGGCTTAAGAAGGGAAGGCTGGCGAACACCAACTCCTGGTGACAATTCAGTTTTGGCCCCCAACTTCTTGTTTTGGCCCAGCAAAACAAAGTTCCTGTGATTAAGTGTGCCCGTGCCTCTTAGAAGACAATTTAGCAGTCAGTTCATTGCCCTTGGGGGCATGTTTACTTAAAGCTTCATACTTGGCGGGGCGCGGCATCTCACGCCTGTAATCCCAGCACTTTGGAAGGCTGAGGTGGGCAGATCACAAGGTTAAGAGATCGAGACCATCCTGGCCAACGTGGTGAAACCCTGTCTCTACTAAAACTATAAAAATTAGCTGGGCATGGTGGCACACACCTTTAGTCCCAGCTATTCGGGAGGCTGAGGCAGGAGAATCGCTTGAACCTGGGAGGCAGAGGTTGCAGTGAGCCGAGATTGTGCCACTGCACTCCAACCTGGCGACAAAGCGAGCCTTTGTCTCAAAAAACAAAACAAAACAAAAAGCTTCATACTTAAAGCGTTTAATTAAGAATTCCTTCCAACCTGTAGCATATCTTTACCTGAAAAGGGGGCCTAGTTTTCTCCATCTCCTTACAGTTCTAGAGACACTTTAGCAAGGTCTTGAGCAGCTGCTTTGCTGAGCCACCCTTGAATGCAGCTCAGGGCAGGATGATGTGGTTTGGCGCTCTTCTGCCCCCACCTACCCTTCCCTAGACTGACTTGTCTGGTTGCTTGACGACTCTACCATCAGAATTTCTCAGATGATGGTGTCCTAGAAGTCATTCTCAGTCCCGAGGACACATCAGAATCCCTTGAGGAGTTAAAAAAGTCCTCAATGCCCAGGCTGTGTGCCCCAGGCTAATAAAATATCAGAATCTCTGGGGAGGTAGGACCAAGTAGGCATCATTTTGAAAGATTCCCCAGGTGATTCCAATGTGCAGCTAAGTTTGAGAACCATGGCTTTGGAAGGACTCTGTTAAATTACAAGGCTGTTACCTGGAATTTGCAATATATTTATCTGTTACCACTTGTTGAAAATTATGGCTAATCCATCTGTTTTTCTGCAGAGGTCTGAAGAAATATATTTTTTCCTTTGTAAAAAGAAGGGTAGACTATTTAATAGATGGTGCTGGGAAAACTGGCCAGCCACATGAGGGAGAATGAAACGATCCCTATCTCTTCCCTTATAAAAAAATTAATTCAAGATAAGTCAAAGACTTAAATCTAAGACCTGAAACCATGAAAATTCTAGAAAATAACCTTGGACAAACCCTTCTAGACATTGGCCTAGGCAAATAATTCATGACTAAAGCCCCAAAAGCAAATGCAATAAAAACAAAAATAAATAAATGGTACCTGATTAAACTAAAAGCTTCTGCACAGCAAAAGAAATAATCATCAGAGTAAACAAACAACCCACAGAATGGGAAAAAAAAATTTGCAAACTATGCGTTTGACAAAGGACTAGTATCCAGAATCTACAAGGAACTCAAATCAGCAAGAAAAAAAGACAAATAGGCTGGGTGTGACTCACACCTGTAATCCCAGTACTTTGGGAGGCTGAGACAGGTAAATCACCTCAGGTCAGGAGTTCAAGACCAGCCATGGGCAACATGGTGAAACCCTGCCTCTTCTAAAAATACAAGAATTAGCCAGACATGGTGGTACGCTCCTGTAATCCCAGCTACTCAGCAGCCTGAGGCAGGAGAATCACTTGTACCTGGGAGGTGGAGGTTGCAGTGAGCCGAGATGGCACCATTGCACTCCAGCCTGGGCAACAAGAGCAAAACCAAAAATAAAGGAAAGAAAGAAAGAAACAAAAGAAAAGAAAGAAAAGAAAGAGAGAAAGAGAGAAACGAAAGAGGAAAGAAAGAAAAGGAAAGAAAAAGAAACCAAATAATTTCATCAAAAAGTGGGCAAATGACATGAATAGACATTTCTCAAAAGAAGATAGGCAAATGGCCAAAAAACATGTAAAAATGCACAATATCACTAATGATCAGGGAAATGCAAACTCAAAACACAATGAGATACCACCTTACTTCTACAAGAATGACCATTATTTAAAAGTCAAAAAGCAATAGATGTTGGTGTGGATGTGGTGAAAAGGGATGGTGTATACATTGCTGGTGGGAATATAAATTAGTACAACCTCTATGGAAAACAGTATAGAGATTCCTTAAAGAAGTAAAAGTAGATCTACCATTCAGTCAAGCAATACCACTATTAGATATCGACCCAAAAGAAGAGAAGTCATTACATGAAGACACATGCACATGTCTGTTTATTGAGCATAATTCATAATTGCAAAGATATGGAACCAACCTAAGTGCCCATCGACCAATGAGTGGATAAAGAAAATATGGTATCTATGCACCGTGGAATACTACTCAGTCATAAAAAGGAACAAAACAATGTCTTTTGCAGCAACTTAGATGGAGTTGGAGGTCATTATTCTAAGTGAAGTAACTCATGAATGGAAAACCAAATACCGTATGTTCTCATTTATAAGTAGGAGCTAAGCTGTGGGTATGCAAAGGCATACAGAGTGATAAAATGGACTTTGGAGAGTTAGAAGGGAGAGGGTAAGAGGAGATGTGGGACAAAAAGCTACATATTGGGTATAACATATACTACGTGCATGCATTAGAATTTTAGAATTCACCACTATGTAATTGAACCATGTAACTAAAAACCACTTGTACCCCAAAAGCTGTTGAAATAATATGTGTATAACGTATATAAATACATAACACATACGTATATATGAAACATAATGTATTTGGTTTTCCATTCCTGAGTTACTTCACTTAGAATAATGGCCTCCAGTTCCACCTAAGTTGCATATATATATATATATATATATCACACACACACACACATATTCTTTTTTTAAAGATGCATACAAAGGAGTGTTAGAAACCAGGGTGGAGGCAGCCACTTCGAACCTTGAAGTTGTAGTGATGCCTGCTCTCTGCTCACTGGGGCTATGAAGATGAATGTGTGGCTGACTCTGCCCTATAGAAGTAACTATGGAAAAGCTGCCTCGTGGAGGACAAGGACCGAAACAGGAGATTGAGACAAGGGGCAGAAGAGGGCTCTGAGTCATCATTTCCATCTAGAACCCTCATTGGAGAGCAGAGCCCTCAGCATGGTCCATATCATCCCAACTTCCCCATAAGGAGCCCAACCCTTCCTTTGATGGAAGAAGCTTCCCATTGTCCTATTTGGAGGCCTTTCCATTCCTCTGCCCTGCCCTCACCTGTCTGCATCACATTCTCCTCCAAAATATTAACTTGGTCTTTCACTTATTAAACTTTCATTGAACATCTATAATATGCTAGGCTGTCTACTAGGTCCTATAGTGGTGATTTCCTTACCATAATGTGCATTAGAATTAGCTGCAAAATATGTTTATAAAAGTGTATTTCTACCCCAGTTCCTTATTAAAAATGAAGACTTCCAGCACTCACTCTTGTACATTTGATTCAGTAGAGCTGGGTGTGGGTGGGAATTTGTGTTTTTAAACATGGCCTCCATATGATTCTGATGCAGGTGGTCTGAGAACTCCAATCTGAAATGCTGTTCTGGGGGTATATATAGAGAAGAGTCAGATGGAGTCCTTGACCTCAAGGAGAAACACAACACGTTGTGACAAAGAGTGGCAGGAGCCATAGTGCATGATCAAAGCGTGTGGTGCTCCAGCCTGGGAGCCAGCAGGAACTTGTCTAGCCCGTGCTTCATTCACCACTCCTGTACTCTCTCATCTTCACTAGAAAGGTGCCAAATAGACCAGTCACAGCCTTAACAGAGGGGTACCCTAATACCAGAGTAAGATCCATAGCACATGACTTGTTCCCCAACTAGTCACATCTGGGAACTTTAGTGCTTGGTTTCTTCTGCCATATCCCTTCTTGTCTATCTGGAGAATTCCGTCAACTGTATAACATTTAATTAAACATGTCACCTTCTGGCCAAAGTCTTTCTTGATCCCTCTAAATCCCAGTTGGTGTATCCTTTGGGCTCTCATGATAGTGTGTGCTTGCCTCTATTTGCTTGTCTCATGCTGTGTGTCTCACTGTGGCCCCTAGATCAGGCAGTGCCTGTCAATCTCAGTATCACCAGTGCTTCACCAGGGGCAGACATATGGCAGATGCTCAATCAGTCTTTATTGAATGGATTCCTAAAGGCAAGAAGAGGCAGCCAGTGAACTTCTTCACATGATAGGAACATCCTGAACAGTAAGAGTGAGATGAAAAGACACTTCCCCTTCTCTAGCATACCATGCATGATTTCCCCCACACTCCAAGAATGGTGGGGAACAATGGGATATGAGCATCCTGCTGTGAGGACCTCTGCATCCAGCCAGCCAATGAATGCCCTTTCTCCAGAGCTCATAGTCCCAAAGACATCTGGAGCAAAGGCAGAGCAAAGAATGCATGTATAACAAATGGAAATAGCTCAGATAGTGCTTCCTGCATACAAGGCCCTATGCTAAGCACTTACACTAGCAACTGACACACTGTCCCCATTTAATGATGAGGGAACTGAGGTACAGAGTGCTCAGTTAACTTACCCAAGAGTGTAAGTAGCAGGACTGCGATTCAAACTCAGGCAGTCTGGCTCCAGAGTCCATGTTCTTAACCATTGTGCTCTAGTGGTTCTCTACAAATACTGGAAAGTATTCATTTTATGGCAGAAGAAGTGGGGGAGAAGGTCATCATCATGCAAGACTCACTGATTTCATTGTATTCGGTTTTTGTATCACTCAAAATCATTTAATCCCATTTGCCAATCCATTACAGCCATGACTTATCGTCGTCTTCAGGTACTTAATGCTACCCTCAAATCTATATTAATTCACTAAGTTTGGACTTCTGGAATTCAACATTTTTGCTTACCTCTTCAATTGCTGCATGGGAAAGCAAATTGACCATGCAGAATCCTTTCCAGTACTTCGTGTGATTTTATAAAATAAATTATTTTAGTTATTTAAGCTTAAATAATTTTCAATGGTAATTGCTTAATGCTGCCCACCGAGCTTGCTTTTTCCTACTCCTTTCATTGCTTCAAGGTATTCACTGAAAAGGATTTAAAATTATTGCTTAGAACACTCTTTCCCTTAACCAAGAGTAAAGGGCATTATATATCCAACAGACTAACTCACCTTTTCCACTTAACTTTTCAGAAAAGTTACCCCATGCTTAACATCTGCAAGCTGCAGAATAAAGGGAGAAGCTTAGATATTGATGATTTCTTTGGGAATCAATGCAAGGGAGCTCAGGGGAAACTGGCAGAGGCACAACACAGCAGGAAAAAGCCTTAGGAAAGTCAGAAAAGAGATGCTCTTCCTAAATTAGCCATGGCTGGCAGTGGAATAGGGACAGGGGCAATGGAAAATACCTGGATGGGTGGCCTAGTGCCAGAGCCTGCAGCAGACAGCTGCTCCCACACACTGCCCAAACCGTGGGCATTCTCTTGCATCAACAACCAAAAATCAGAGATGGGAGTCTTTGCATTTGTCAGGAATCGTGCACTAACTCTGATGAATTTCTTCTGTGATGAGTTAGGGAAGGAAGGAAGAAAGGAGAAAGAGGGAGGAAGAAAGGAAGGGAGAATACCCAACATAGAAAAAACAAACACCAGCACTCAAAGGTGGCAGAAAGAAGTGGCAATCTGCCTAGATTCTACATTTAATCACTTGACTTCTATACTTTTTCAACAAAGAGATGGCGATTTGTATTACTTTGTTTTCATTTTTAGGGTTGAAAAATAAGAGATCATTGATTTCTCGTCTAGAAAATTTCTGGGAATAGAGTGGTAGGACACAGATCATTTGGGACTCCCCTACAAAGCACAGTAAGATAAAACTTGCCAAAGTTTTCTAAACTTGCCTGAAACAGACAAAACATCTCTTGGCTGGTGGGAAGATGGTGGTGGCGACAGGAGCATAAGTACTTTACAAACAAAATTCTAGTGCAGAAATTACAGGCTGAATCCCTCCAAGGGTCCATCTACCCCAACACGTATGTAGTCTCATAATATCTTCAAGGGAACTTGGAAGGTAAGTATAAAAGTTGCCATCTCTAAAATTGTTCTCATAGCTTAGGAATGCTTCCCGGGGACAAGAGTGCTATTTACCTCCAATATTCATTCTTTTATTTTTATTTTTAGTAAAAAAAAAAAAAAAAAAAAGTCCTAATTTTTAGCTACACAGGTCATCTAGTCAAAAGAATATGCTCTTCAGTCTCCCCTGCAGTTAGGCATAGCCAAATGATTGCAGTCTGGTGAATGATATATAAAAAGACATGTTGTGTGCAACTTTTGGGAAGTGCCCTCAAAGGGAGAGATGCACACTTCTCTTCTTCTTCCTTCTGCCTGGAAGGTGGACATGATGCCTGGGACTTGAGCAGCCACTGTGGAATACAACGCAAATGATGACAGGGCAGCGAGCTAGCATATCTAGTCCCTGATGACCATGGAGCACTGTATCAGTCCTGGATTGCCTTCCCTTGACTTCTTTTTTTTTTTTTTTAAATAAATGTTATAGTGCATATTTGAGATTTACAACATGATGTTATGGCCTTGACTACTATTATGTGTGAAAGGAAAACTACTTCCATCTCATTTAAGCCTTTGTTGTTTGTTTAGGCCATGCTACTACATGCAGCCAAAGCTAATCTTCACAGATACAGCTCCTTTTTATAGCTCATTACAGTTCTCTTAAGTTACTAAAAATTTGTAAGGTGAGAAAAGCTGCGACAGATTGTCTCAGAGACCTAAAACTTAGAAATTTGTTGACATACCGAGATATAGCTAATAGCCCCCCTTTTGTACAAAAACCTATAAAACAACAACAACAAAACACACTTAAATTGAATGGCCAAAGAAATAAGGCATAAAAAAAATGAGAAAAAGCCTAAATAAAAGAAGTTTCCTGAGGAGGGAAAATGATTTGACAGTTTTAAATTCTTTCTCATCTCAGAAGTTCTCTAAAACACAAACCCAGACTGACTTTCTGACGCTTGATAATAAACATGGCACATGAACTCACCTTCAGGTTCTCAGCAATCACTAGTGCTGACACTAATTCTATTATTTCATGACTTAAAAAACCAATGCAAGGCAGCAGCCATTTCCTATTTCACTAAGTGAGCTGAAGCCCTCAGCTGGTGCATATCACACTGTAAGATGTGTGAAAAACTGATACCCACAACATAAATCACCATTCCTTTCTCTCCTGAGACCAGGAACATGATCCAATATATGTATAAGGGCTGTCAGAAACATACCGTTCAGTGCTAGAAAAATAATCTAACACCACCTCCCAGACACAAAATGTTACTCTTCAAAACATTTTTTAAAAGCACTGTACACCTTTCTTCAAGCGGCTAACTAAAGGCAGTTAACTAATTAACTGGCTACTCCGTAACAGTGGACTCTTCAAAAAAAATCCAATGCAATTGTCAACACTGTTGACATTTCTTTAGAAAGATGATTTGTGTATAGGATATAATTTTCCAGCAAAGAGTCTTGGGGTCAGTCAACAGGATCTGTGAACTCTGGTTTACTCCTCTATAAAGCAAAGGACCTTTCATTCTGATCATGAGTAAGTAGTTCTACGGCTAGAAATAACAAGGGTGCTTTGGATGACTTATGCCATTTTGTGAGAATAAAAGTAGATTTGGGCTTAGATCCGGCAGGAAGTTAAAAAAAATAGCAGTTAAAATGTTTGGTTTTAAATTTGTGCTTATCTATCTTTTTCTAGATCAGTCATGGTGAATATATGGCACTTTATTCACTCTGCTTCCCTTGAACACCCCTGGAAAACATTGTTCATCTGGACTCCTGCTTACTGAGTCCAGATGTAATCAGGATACTTCTCAATAGAGCATGCTAATTAGTTACTACCAACCAATTGGCTTTGACATGTAAATTATTATTAGTTAGCTCTGCTCCAATGCTTGCAAGTTTGGTGAAAGTTATTTTATCCAATGCAATTGGGCAGTGAGTCAAGGCCTTACTGTTGCAAATGACTCTGCTGAAGCTCCAGTCATCACACTGGCTTAAAACAGGGTCACATTACCTCATGCATGATTTCCACTTTCAGTCTCTTTCAAGTGGAGTAAAAACCTGAAGACACCTGTAAAGCAAGCTAAGTTCAGAATCCTTTCGAAGTTTTTTATGATTTTCCCACGAGCTTTAACTTCACTTTGTCCATACCTAGTACCTCCGCAATATTTTTTTAGGGCTCACCTTTATGAGGTTTTACGAAGGTATTCAACTTGGTTTTCATAAAAACAATTTTTTATCTTTGTGAGCTCATATTTCATCAGCTTATGTAATATTTAATAAAATTGCATAATTAAAATAACTAGGTGTGAACAGGTTTGGGGACTGTATTAGTCCATTCTCACACTGCTAATAAAGATACACCCAAGACTGGGTAATTCATAAAGGAAAGAGGTTTAATTGACTCACGGCTCAGCATGGCTCAGGAGATCTCACGAAACACACAATCATGGTGTAAGGTGAAGCAAACACGTCCTTCTTCACGCAGTGGCATCAAGGAGAAGTGCAGGGTAAAGCAGCGGGTGGGGGAGAGGGGAAAAGCCCCTTATAAAACCATCATATCTCGTGAGAACTCACTGACTATCACGAGAACAGCATGAGGGTGACTGCCCCCATGATTCAATTACCTCCCACTGGGTCCCTCCCACAACACATGGACATTATGGGAACTACAGTTCAAGATGAGATTTAGGTGGGGACACAGCCAAACCATATCAGAAACAATTCTAACTGAATCTCAGGAGGCATACAGCAAACCAGGGGTAGCAGAACGCATGAGTGTAGGCACTGATGCTGAGCTTTCAGCTTGCCTGACGCTTAGTCAAAAATCTTCTACAGCTGGAAGGGAGTGTGGGCGGATCCTCTGAGTCAGTTAAATGGAGGTCAGCTGGAGATGCCACCGCCAGACAGAAGCTGCTAATTCCCACTACAGATAATACTATGAGTCATGAATGTGATGACATCATGAATGTAAGAATAAACTTCATTGCTTTTTTTGCTTTTTGTAAAATTGTGGTAAAATATGTTTAACATAAAAGTTACAATTTTAACACTTTCTGAGTGTGTGACCCAGTGGCATTAAGTAAAGTCACATTACTGTGTAACCATCACCACTATCCATCTCTAGAACTTTCTCATCATCCCAAACGGATATTCTATCTCCCTTAAATGCTAACTCCCCATCCCCTCCTCCCACCAGCGCCTGGCAACCACCATTCTACTTTTTATCTCTACGAATTTGGTGATCCTAGGAACCTCATACAAGTGCAACATATATTTGTCCTTTTGTGTCGGACTTATTTCACTGAGCATCGTGGCTTCAAGGTTCTTCATGCTGTCTCACTGGCTTTTAGAAGGCTTTCCCTAGACACTTTCCTCCTCAGACCATACTATCATAGCCCTGAGTCTGCCATATACTCACGTGGAGGCCATTTTGAGGTTGCCTTTCTTCCTTTAGCCTCTTGGAAAGTGGCAATCATCCCCCCCAAGTGTGAGTGCCAGTGCCTTTCATGGAGCTGAAAGCCTTTCATGGTGGGCGTTTCATGAAGACCACCCCACAGGTCCCCAGACATGGTTTCTGGGCCTCATTTTGTCCTTCCCAAGGTTCTAGGATTTTCCAATATCTATTAAATCTTCTGTAACAATCCATTCAAATACACAAGTTTGGCTATTCAAATTACTTTTTCCAAAAGTACTTTAAAATGCATTAAGTTATTAATTGCCTGCTGGCACTTTAATCAAATGGGAAAATTGACATAGCCAGAGGCATGTATTTTTGTGGAAAGAAAATTTATTTAAGAAGAAACAGCAGCTCTTACTGCTTAATTTAAACTGAGAAAACTGTGGAAAATCAACTGCTATGGAAAATTAATAAAACATTTCCAGCTGCAAACAGTGACTAATTGTACAAGATGAAGACTGCCCGGAATTAATAACTTACAGTCTTCTGTGTGAAGAACCCCCCACCACTTCAATTTACTGGGAGATTAAATTACTTCTAAGTTTGCCATATTAAAACAGAACATGAATAAAATGTTAGTGAACTGCACATCTATTATTTACTGTCTGTGATATGGATATAATTATTTCCAAACAACTACAATGTGACGTGACCAGTAATATTTAAATGACTCTTTTAGTAAGAGAATCTACTGCAACATTTTTTTGCATGAAGAAGAAAAACCTTCTTTTGCTTCTAAAGTAATAAAATGATGCGTAGTGGAGTTCTCCAGATGGTGTGCCCCTGTCCCCGATGGACTGAAATGTGCTCAGTGTCCCAGCTTACACTTTTTCTTCTCTGAATCAAGTATTGCTTCAGGAAAGCATGTGCAGAAGGAAATATTAGCTACTCCTTCATGAGCCTTGACCTTAAATGGAAGCTGATCCCACTGCCCACAGGAAACCAAGGCAGATGCTTAAAGGCTTCTCCTGGTGCCTGGTATGACCATGAGCACATGTGCCTAACAGGAGATACCTTAATGGGAGGCAGAAGGGAGGGCCATTCCTCTTTCCCAAGGAAATAGGATTCATACACAGGGGACACACATCATCACAAGCCCCCTCAGCCTTATGAGTATGTCTCTAAGTTTGCTCAAGACATTGCATTGTCTTGTAGGCCCTGGTTTCCTTGGCAATAATATGAAGATTCAATAACATAAACAAATTGTGTTACTTTTCTGTCTTTGCTGCCAAGATGGGATTATTCTCTTGTCCCAGAAAGCCACCAGGAAGGTCTGTCCATTTTCCTAGTGCACTCAAACTCTCTGAGACCCTGAGAAGCAAGAGGTTATAAGAGGACATCCTTCAAGAAGGAAAGGTCTTTTCAAGAGTGAGACACAAGAAAAAGAAATTCAGAAAACTAAGAGCTCTGTTTGCTCAGGGTGGTGGGATGTTTTAGGTTTGTTTAGTTTTTGTTTGTTTGTACAATTTTAAGAATTAGAAAATAACTCCAGAAATCAAGAGGAAATGAGCTATTTTGATTGATGTGTTTGTAGAGGAGAGATATAAAAGATGGAGATTTTCTCAGGAGAGAGGCACTGCCTCCTTCGGCTGTTTATCCCTTAATGCACACACAGAGGGTACATTCAGCCTCTTGCTATTTGATATTGCTGGCAGGAAGGTCTGAGTATTGGCCTGGAGAGAATAAAAGGCATGTTGTTTAAAAATGCAGAGGCTTAACCTGAAGCATAACTGGTTTGAGGCTTACCACAGAAGTTATCTGGACATATCATTTGATTTCCAGGTTTTAAATGTAATTCTAAACAAGATCTGGCCACACAGCCTTCCACTGTATGACACAGAGCGACTTTATCTGCCACCAAATGCCATTCAGGCTTAATGCTGTAGAAGTGAATTGTATAAATTGGGGCATTCTTTGAGGCCCTAAAGCATTAGTGCCTCTCAGAGGACGAAAGATGAAGCCTGCTACCTCCTCCCCGTCACTCAGGGAAGAAACCTGCTAGCTTCTTCCTCTCTGTTTGGATTCATTTTGGTTTTCCTTTTTTAGAAACACTTAAGGCTTGCTTTAGCGAGCCGAGCCTTATCCACGGGTCACATGGGCAGCTGCAGATACTGTTGGATTTGAGGAGTCATTGGGAAGATTCCTTGACCTGGAAAGCCTCTCCTTCCTGCTGCAAATGCAAGACATCCTTGCAAAGTGAGAGACTGTGTGTCTTATGTCTCATTTTGCAATAAGGCTCACAGTGCAAATACATAAGAGGAAATGAAGTGATTTGGGCTTTGCTAGAGATGGTATAAAGCAGGATTTGAACCAATGATCAGTAGACCCTGAAGGGAAAGAGACAGTGGAAAAGGGCACTTGAAGGGAGAATGGGGAGATAGATTCCAAGGTCAGAGTGCCTTGGTCTAGAGCAGCCCACACTGGTGAACCGACCTGTCCTCTCCCCTTCACACATCATTTCACATGTGGAGTTTGTCCTAGCCTTGAATTGAAAGTGGACATTTTTAAAAATGCATCTTTCCTCCAAAGAGTGTCTACTACACAGTGTCTCTCTCTGAACCCCCTTCAGTCAGACCCTCTTATTCCTGTTGCTCCTTCAGAACTGCCTTTGTCAAGGTCATCATGACCTTGTTGCCAAATCCAGTGGTCAACTCCAGGTGCTCCTGTTATATGCCTGAGGCGAACATGTGATCCCAAACATTTGATCTTTCTTTCCTTCTTGAAACGCTTTCTGTACCGGTGACCAGGAGGCCACACTCTTCTGTTTCCTACCTCCTGATCACTCTTTAGTCTAGTTTTTTTTTTTGTTTCTTTTTTTTTTTTTTTTTAAGACAGAGTCTCGCTGTGTCACCCAGGCTGGAGTGCAGTGGTGCGATCTGGGCTTACTGCAAGCTCCGCTTCCCGGGTTCATGCCATTCTCCTTTCTCAGCCTCCCGAGTAGTAGCTGGGACTACAGGCGCCCACCACCACGCCCGGCTAATTTTTTGCTTTTTTCGTAGAGACGGGGTTTCACCATGTTAGCCAGGATGATCGCGATCTCCTGACCTCGTGATCCGCCCACCTCGACCTCCCAAAGTGCTGGGATTACAGATGTGAGCCACTGCTCCTGTCCTTTCCTTAGTCTACTTTTAACCACCTCATGTACAATATAGTATTTGCTTTTCATCCCTTTCGCCACAATGATAATGTAACCCTATAAAGGTATAGAGTTCTGTGTCTTGTTCGTGCAAACCTCATACATGATAAGCAGTTATTAAATATTCATGCAATGTTGGAGGAATAAAATGGTTTAAAACACTCAGTTTAAAGCAATGTAGGAATGCTTTTTACAAGGTATGTGAAATTAATACAGTGGAATTATATCTTGCATAGAGATTAGACTCTAAAGTTAGCTTTTAAGGAGTAACTCTCATACAGTCAAAAATCAGACTTAAAAATCTCTTGAAAGGGGCCTTGCTGAATTCCAGTTTACCAATTTCTGAATAAGCCCAACCTAGACAATCTCACCTCCAGAATTGGAATAGGAATTGCTGTTTCTTAGTTGAGTACCAGATGATGTTGTTGGCTCGAATTAAGAGCCATGATGTACAAAACTATCTACTTAAAACACCTGCCTCTCACACTTGGTATGGCAGCACTCACACACTCTGGCCATCACAGGAAAGTAGGTTCCCTGCTTCAGTCTCCTGGTCACACGTACTGCAGGGCTTGTGTGCCATGAGTCACATGGTAAGAGAAAATACCTGGCATTCTCAAACTCGAAGTTCTGAGCTCTTGGAGTTGAATTCACCTGTGTTCAATGGCACATATAGACAACTCCACTGTGTGAAGATTTGCCAGTGTCTCTTAACTGTGGCTGGACACTAGAATCATCTATGGAACCGTAAAAAAATATACAAGACCCCACTCCAGACTTACTCTATCAGAATCCCCAGGGATAAAGGCCAAGTCTCTTAACTGTTTATTTCTTAAAGTTTGATAACAGAGTTTGATGCATAGGGAGAATCGAGAGTCACTGCTAGGGTATTTGATTGTGTTTTCATGATCACAAGTGGACTTGACATCATTTGATTTTAATGATTTCTTGGTCTGTCTTATGTCAGAGGGCATTCTTGTTTTAGAAAACACAGTTCAAATTATTGCTCTATATTACTATGGGGTCCAGGTAGTGTATTTCTAGGCAAAATTAGAAAATAAGCATCTCCTACCTGTTAGGGTCCTTGTCCATGATGTCGCCTCGCTCCTACCCCATCAGTGCTTGAACACTGCCCATGGGCAGGGAAAGTCCGCTAAACCAAAGCATACTTCAGAAGTGTTCTCTTGGGTCAAACACTATGGATATTTCCTTCCCCCTCCTCTCCTCCAATCTCAACTTACCTTTTTCCATTCTCATTTAGCTAATTAGAAATTAGTCTCATAAGCCAACCCCATTATGGGCTAAATTGTGCCCTCTGCAAGCTCATAGATTGAAGCCCTAACTCGCATTCTAAGCCCTACCTTAGAATGAGACTGGATCTGGAGGTAGCGCCTTTGAAGAGGTGATTGAGTTAAAATGAGGCCATTAGGGTGGGCCCTGTTATGATATGTCTGGTGTCCTTATGAAAGGAAATTTGGACACGCAAAGAGACACCAGGAATGCACGTGCACAGAAAAAGTCCTTGTGAGATCACAGCAAGAAGGCAGCTACCTGCAAGCCAAGCAGAGAGACCACAGAAGAAACCAAACCGGCTGACACCTTGATCTTGGACTTCTAGCCTCCAGAACTGTCAGAAAATAAATTTCTGTCGTTTAAGCCACTCAGCCTGTAGCATTCTGTTATGGTATCCCTAGCAACCTAGTACACCTGTCAAGATGTTAACTACTGATAACTCAAGTCTTAAGTACAGACTGTTCAACTTGCGATTTTTTGACTTTATAATGGTTTGAAAGCCAAACTCATGCAGTGGGAGCTGTAAGTTCCCATACAATCCTTCTGCTTTTCACTTCAATATAGTATTTAATAAATTGCATAAGATGTTCAACACTTTAGTATAAAATAGGCTTTCTGTCAGATGATTCTGTCCATCTGTGAGTTAAAGTAAATATTCTAAGCACTTTTAAGGTAGGCTGGGCTAAGCTAGGATGTTCAGTAAGTTAAGTGTATTAAATGCATTTTCCACTTCTGATATTTTCAACTTAGGATGAGTGTATTGGTATTTAACCCCATTGTAAGTTGAGCATCTGTATTTGTCTCTATAAATTCTATTAAGAGGAAAAAATATCAGACAGAGACTTTGGCCTCAAGAAGCTTGCCGTGCATTGCCCCTGTGTGGGTACTTGCATTTTTATGGACGATTCTGGTTATTCTCCACTTGTCTTTCTGGAACCTCCCTCCATCCTACTCTGACCTGCTCAGTGCCCCCAGAGGCTGACTCCAGTGGACCAAATCACCTGGGTTCTCTTGTCCTCTTTGAGTTTGGTTTGGCCAATGAAAAGCACTAGCGAGAAATTGGAGGCAGATGAGAGAATTAGGTTATTTATTTCAGCCCCTCTCCAAGAAGGGTCAGCTTTTGTCAAGGGTTGGGTTCCTCCCTGGCTACAGCTTTCTCTAGGTTCTGTTATTTCTATTCCCCCTCCTTGTCCCTCCAGGCCTGTAGGTGGTCATGGCTTCCTGCTACTCCTGGCCCTCAGGTACTCTCTCTCCTCTTGTTGATTTTCTTAATCCTGTCCACACCTCTATAAATAATCTCTTAATTAAGCTCCTTTTAATTATATCTCTTTGAGGGTGCTGTGCTTCTTTTGTTAGAACACTGACTGATAGACAGATAGAGGAGTATGATGAGAAAAACCAGCACTTTGGGGTCAGATAGCCCTGAATGTAAACACCAACCTCATCTGTGAATGGCAGGTCCTTTTATTTCTCTGATTCTCAGTTTCCCCATTTATGTAATGGAATAATACCACTTTTCTCACAGGGCTGCTGTGAAAATTTAAATAAGAGAATACATAGTGCCCAGCAAATATCAGGTGCTCAAAAATGATAGTACGGAAGTCGTCGTAGCAAAGTCACGTGCTGCGTCACAATATTTTGGTCAGGGACACACTACATGTACAGGGTTGGTCCCAGACAATTATAATGGAGCCGTCCTAATGGGTGTGACATTTTATGTCATTCAAACTATAGTTTTACTGTATCTTTTCTATGTTCAGATACACAAATACTTACCATTGCATTGCAATTGCCTACAGTATTCAGCACAGTAACATGCTGTACAGGTTTGCAGCCTAGGGGCAATAGGCCATGCCACACAGCCTCGGTGTGTAGGAGGCTATACCATCTAAGTTGGTGGAAGTACTCTCTATGATGTTCGCACAATAATGCAATGACCTAACAGCACTTTTCTCCAAGTGCATCCCCATTGTTAAGGGATACATGACCGTAATTTTATAAGACACTCAGAAATATGAAGCTTAAGCCCAAAGGAATGACTTTCTCTTGAGAAGGTTTCAAGTGCCACAGTAATTTCAAAGAGGAAATTGAGGCCCTGGCAGGTCCACTGTGGTGGGCAGAATTCTAACATGGCCCCCAAGTTTCCCAGCCCCTGGTATGCACGCGCACACACATGAGCGAGTGCGTGCACGCACACACACACTTTCTCTCAGTTATTCTATCGGACACTAATATAGGAAGTATTATTTATTTATCTATTTATTTTTTGAGATGGAACCTCATGGTTCTCACTCTGTTGCCTAGGCCGGAGTGCAATGGCGCAATCTCGGCTCACTGCAACCTCTGCCTCTCGGGTTCAAGAGATTCTCCTGCCTCACCCTCTCAAGTAGCTGGGATTACAGGCATTCACCACCACACCCTGCTAATTTTTGTGTTTTTAGTAGGATGGGGTTTTGCCATGTTGGCCAGGCTGGTCTCGAATCCCTGACCTCAGGTGATCTGCCCGCCTTGGCCTCCCAAAGTGCTAGAATTACAGGCGCGAGCCACCATGCCTGGCCTAATATAGATATTATATATATATATATATATATATATATATATATTTTTTTTTTTTTTTTTTTTGAGACATAGTCTCTCTCTGTCGCCCAGGCTGGAGTGCAGTGGCCAGATCTCAGCTCACTGCAAACTCTGCCTCCCAGGTTTACACCATTCTCCTGCCTCAGCCTCTGGAGTAGCTGGGACTACAGGTGCCCGCCACCTCGCCTGGCTAGTTTTTTGTATTTTTTAGTAGAGACGGGGTTTCACCGGGTTAGCCAGGATGGTCTCGATCTCCTGACCTCGTGATCTGCCCGTCTCGGCCTCCCAAAGTGCTGGCATTACAGGCTTCAGCCACTGCGCCCGGCCTATAGATATTATTTTAAAGGGATTTTGCAGATATAATTAAGGTTCCATATCATATGACCTAAAGAGAGGGGGATTATCAAGGTGGGCCTTACCGAATCACCTGAGCCCTTTAAAAGCAGAGCATTTTCTCTGGTAGATCACAGAAGAGAAATACAGAGTTGTGTTTTAGCTGTCCTGAAAGACAGAAAATATCCAGGGTGTGAACCACCTGTGGGGGCTCACATGGCAAGGAACTGTGGGCAGCCTCTAGTTGTTCAGAGTGGTCCCCAGCCATCAGCTAGCAGGAAAATGGAGACTTCAGTTTTGTAACTGCAAGGAGATGAACTTTTCCAACAATCAGTGAGCTTGGAGAAGACTCCAAGCCCTGAATAAGAGCCTCAGCCTTAGCTGACACTAAGATTTCTGCCCAGTGGACCCTGACCTGCAGAAACTATGAGATGAAAATTTTTTTATGTTGTAAACCACTAAGTTTGTGGTACTTCATTTTACAGTAATAGAAAACTAATTCATTTCCCAACCACCATGCCAGCAAGTTTCTATTCTGACCACAAAGAAGATGCATTCTGGCCCCAGCTCAGTCACAGAATTGCTCCATTCCTCAGTTTTCCCATCAGCAATTGACACATCCCCACTCCCGCCTACATTTCCAGCTCACTTATCTTGAATGTTCACCCTCCAGGAACAAAGTTTCAAACAACGTTAAATAATAACAACCACACATCAGGCTTCTGCCCGTGCTGGGAAACAAAATAGTCTGCACAGCTATTGGCCAAAGGCATAAACAAGTGAAGAGAAACAACACGGAAGGATAGTTTCTGATTGCAAGTGAAATTTTTAGTAGGCTCACTTAATTTCAAGAGTGACAATGGCAGACTTTGGAAAGTTTCACAGTTCAAGATTAGAAAAAGAAAGGCTTACCAGAAGGCACATAAGTTCTTGCCTGTGCTGCTGGTGCCTTGAAAGCCACTATACTCTCAGCTTAAAGACACAGGTAGCACAAGGCCACCGTGCAAAAACCTAAAATCTTAAAGAAACAATTGAAGAAGATAAAGTATGTAGGGAAACATTGTTTATGTGATAGAGATGTGCCTTAAATAAAATGGAATTTGAATAGCTATTTTGGTACAACAGCAAGCATTAGCCCTAAGAATCCAGTTTACTCTTTAAGAAAATTTAAAAATCTGTATCTATCAGGGATTATAAATTATAAGGAAAGAATCTTATTTTGGTGGCATTTATAAGGGGTTTGAAAACGTGTTTTGGATGGGTTTTCATGATTTGGATAGATTTTTTAAAACTTTTTCTTATGAACATTTAAGGGAATCTAAATTCCTTTCTGAATCTTCACTGTTCCTCTCTTGTTCTGTGGAATACTGTGGAAATTGAGCTTTTCAATACAGTGCTAAGGTCTTTGTTCCATCACGGGCCTAGTTATTACCATAGGTCATTACAAGAAGCCACAAATACATGATGAATAGCAAGGGTCTAAGAAACTAATATAACGTACATGCTTGGATGGGGATATATTCTTGCAAAGATATCTTTACATTTCAGTAATTAAGTGTGTCATATTAATTGCATGGCCCTTTCACAAAACCTTGCAAAAAAAAAAAAATACCAAGAACTTTTCCTCTTGATATCAGATTAAAACTGATTGCATAATTACATTACCTGGATAATTAAATACAAATTTAGTGGCCTCGGAACTGTATGATATTGTGGTTTCATTTTCTAATAGAATTATCCCGCCTTTGGTATAGAATTCTTGCTAAGCAATGGAGATCTAATTACTTAGTGACATGACATTAACTCCTCAGGGACCTTTCTTTGGAATAAAGGCTTAGATTAAAAATGATGCACAGAACTTCTTTCTCATTTCATTACTGGGATCCACATCATAGGAATTAGAGATGTGAGAGATCGATTAGGCTTTCTTCTCTCTTATCTAGGGGCAGGGGAAGAGCATTCATCAGATATTGTTCTTCTGGGCTTGGTTAGGTCCAATTTAGATAGCAAAGAACCATTTCTTGATGTAATATATTGCTGGGATGAGTCCTTCCACCAGCCCCTGAAAGACATGTCATTACTCTTGCCTCACAGATCCTATGTAATGAGATCTGAGGACACCTTGTTTGTCAAGATCCAGGATGTTAATATGGCAATGTTCCCGACAGAACAATAATTAATTAATATCAAAAATAATTTAAGGCAGAACTAAAACAGGAATATCATCATATAAGGGGCACCTTCAAATGACTCTGTAGGATTTGAAGACCATCATCATTTGGTTTGATAAACAAACCTGGAAGCTCTTGCAGGTCAGAGCCCAAATCTTTTCATAGTTGTTGACACTTATGCTAGCTCTAACTCTCTTTGTGAAAGTGTTTTGATGAGGGCATGCAAAGAGACATCATCTGTCACCTCCACTAGTGGGAATGACCATGGAGAGCATATGCTTTTCACATTTGTAGTATGTGTCAGGTTATGGTGATAGCTCATGTGTCTGTGGCCATCTGGAGGTCAGCTAGGTAGCTTTGCTGACCTTGGTTAGGCTTGCTCACATGTCTGGGGGTTAGGCTAGCTGCAGGCTGATCCAAGCTGGTGAGACTGGGGTGACTCAGCTCTTGTCCTGTGGAAGGCTAGCCTCAGCACATCCCCATGTCGATGGCAGAAGTACAAGGGAGAGCAAAGGCAACGCACAAGCCCACTCAAACCTCTGCTTGCATTCTCTCTACTAACATTGCATTAGCCAAAGCAAGTTATGGCATAGGGTGTTAACATTCAGACTAACCTTCCCATGGTAGGAGGGCAAAGGTACATGACAAAGGACATGGATACAGGGAGGGACAAAAAGTTGGAGAGATAAAAAAATTGGAGACGTAATTGCCATTTATTGCACAGCCTAACTAGCAACTTGAGATTTCCCTTTTGTTTTATCTGGAAAACATCCTTTATTTATTGTTACAGCATCTGGAGGATGACCTTAGATCATAGAGTAGGCTTAAATATGAGCCATTAAATGAGACATGTAGAAAAATTATGTAGTATCTTTATTATCTCTGAGTTCTCTAGTCAATTATTGAACTCAGTAGTTAGAAAGACCAATCTTGGGCCAGGTGCAGTGGCTCACGCCTGTAATCCCAGCACTTTGGGAGGCCGAGGCGTGAGGATCACCTGAGGTCAGGATTTCGAGAGCAGCCCGACCAACATGGTGAAAATTCGTCTCTACTAAAAAATACAAAAAAAGTATCTGGGCGTGGTGGTGCATACCTGTAATCCCAGCTACTTGGGAGCCTGAGGCAGGAGAATCACTTGAACCCAGGAGGTGGAGGCTGCAATGAGCCAAGATTGTGCCATTCCAGCCTGGGCCACAGAATGAGACTCTGTCTCAAAAATAATAATAATAATAATAATAATAATAATAATAATAATAAAATAAAAAAAGAAAAATAAAGAGAGAAAGATCAATCCTGGATATAACTTAATTACATCTTACTTTTCTATCTTTACTAATCAGTAGCATCATTCCTCAGGAATAGCTGTCATAGTCTACTCAGGCTGCTAGAGGTGAAATTCGTTGGAGCTTTTTTCTCAGGCTCTGAATGCCTCCATAGATGTGGGAGCCCACTTTATATTTATGTTTCTCTAAGCACCTTTATTCTCTCTGGTGGGTGTGTATTTGCACAGATGGTTAATAGTCACTCTCATTTTCTGTAGAGCGTCTTTATAGCTTCTTTCATAGAGAATCATTTTAGTACTGGAATTACAAGGCTAATCAATTACTCTAGCCTGTTATTCCATTAAATATTACAAGTAGTTAAAATATCAAATTTATGCACAGATTTCTTTTCACTAAAACATGTTGAAACTACGAGTTTGGGTCTCCTCACTACCCTAGTATATTTAATTCAGTCTTCCCTAAGTTGAAAGACTTGACTCATTTCAAGCCACGTTGAGGACTGGGATTGCTTAATGAACAGAAGTAATGGGCAGGATGGTGACTCGATCTTTGTCAATAATCCTGATAGAACATGCTGTTCCTACTTTATAGTAATTGTATTTAAACATCCCCCTAAACAAGTGGTCTCAGATAGTCTGTTACCTGGGTTCAAGTTATATTATGACCTAAATCTTCTGTAAGCACAGAGTCTGAATACCCTCATCTCCACTCAGGAAAATCACTAGACTAGAATGTGGGAGGGGCAGCCAGCACCATATTCACGTTGTAAACGGCAATTCAATTGCAATAAAACATTATGTCAACATTAATTTAATGTTGTTAATTTGAATTTTATTGGTTTTGCAATTTGTTTGTAATTAGTACATTTACTTTGGTTTTGTAATTGAATAAGAACTGCAACATAAGGAGTACATAACTAGTTTTATGTTCATACATGTTGAAGTAATATTATTATAAATGAAATTGAAGTCAACATCTGGGGAGCAGCGGGAGTTTTTTTTTTTTCTTCTTTTTAAAGAGGTTTGTATAGCACTAGAGTCTGAGAAACTGTGATGGCACATTTATATACCAGTCCTATTTCCATTTCCTGCCCAGACAACTTAAGTATTTTAAAGGTAATTTGAGTGTAATCATTAAAAAATACATAGATATATGTATTTATATTCATGTAAAATATATATGTAAGTATATATGCATATGCAGGAGAGCTGAAAAATGCTTTGAACTCCTCAGAGATACATTATGTTTACATATGCATTATTATAAATAAAAGTAATTACATTGTATCAAAGTATATATACATTGTATCAGGGTATTAACAATAAAACCCAATGTGGCTAATCCTGACCCAGGACCGTAAGTCTATGCAGTAAGCTATACTAATGGAGTGGAGTTATTTTTCACTCATTAGAATATCTTGCTTTCTGTTTGCATTTCTCTCTTTCAGATTTTCAAGCCAAATGCAAGTACCGGGATGAAGCATGCAGTCCGTCTGCTCTGATGTAGGGAACTAAACAGCATTCCCTATTTCCCCTGCGTATTGTCACTGCTCTACATCTGAGTGATGGGAACTTGGGAGGTGCTCAAATGAGTGTCATTTGATGGGGAGATGCCTGGTGCCAAGTCTTGAAAAACAAACAAGAAAAAATCTTCTTGCTCTGATCCTCTTAACCTGAAGTTCTTACCCTGGAGAGGACTCTGGGAGCTGGGGTGTGGAGGGTGAGGGGGTGGGGGAGAGGAGGAGAAAAAGGCCTTTCCGTGTAAGAGGAAAGCAAATTGAAAGTCACCGAGGGGTGTGCCTCAAGGCAGTTTGTAAATCCACTTCCTTTGTCATAACAAGAACAAATCCCACCTTTGAAGTTTTTCCTTCTTGTTACAAGGGGAATGTCTTTTGTTTAATCCATTTTAGCCCTTAATACTTGACCTGGATCAATCCTGTTGGTTAGATTACACAGCATTCATGCTGATTTTAAACTGGCCTGGGGGTGGGTGGTGGGACAGGTTCTGTTTCACTGGTGTGAGAATCTCAAGAATAATCAACATATATACCTAGTTCATTTTTACTTTGAATAACAAACTGTCCTTTTATATTTAAATGCATAATTATAATGAGCATTGTTAAACAGATTTTGATGTGTTCTATGAGTGGTGTATTTTGAATGGTCTCTTAAAAACTAATTCTTTTTCATTTATTCACAGTAGGGTAAGAGACTGATTTTCATCACGTGGCGGATCATGTCTTCAATTAAAAATCAAGAACCACTTTTTCTCTGAGGCCCCACATCAAATGTGAGTGTAAGTACAAATTTTTCCAGCAGTAGGAGACACTTAACTGCTCAACCCCAAGGCTGAGCATCATCTCTTTTTCACAGGGATCTGATCACTGGATAAGAGAAAACAAGAAAAAACAAAAACAAAAATACAAACAGCAAAAAAACCCAAAAACTTGTTTATAAAACTCAACCCCATTCCTCAAACTCTGAAAGAGTTTTCATTCCATTTCTTACAAGAATTCTCAAAGTGGGTGACAGCAAAGGTGAGGATCCCTCTGCATAAACCTCAAAAGGACCATTTGTTAATTAGGTATCTTTCTAGGCAAGTGGCTATTAATTGATTCTTAACAATACACATTGTTTCTCAAATCCCTTCAGCTTGCCTGAGTGCTAAGAAAACTTCCCAGAAAACCGAATGGATGGCTAAGCAGGGAGGAGGAGAGATGGAGCAGGTTGTAATTATTAGCAGGACTTTTCACTTACCTTTTGTCCCAAAGGAACGCAAACTTCATGACTTCTCACCAGCCAGTTGTGTCTTTGAAAAAGCTAAACGCATAGGAATGACCAGAAAACATCCCAGTGAATAGGGCAGGAAATGTATATTTGATACTTGTGTGAAAAAGAAAATAATGTGCCATCAGCCAAACTGCAAGACAGGTTGGCTACTGGCTTCTTCGTTTTGGCTTGTGTTTGCTCTGCGAGGCTCCCCAAGCTTTGCAAGGGCAGAAGCCATGATTATTAATCTCACTAGTCACAAATTACATCACAGAGCTTGGGGCTTTGTAAAGTCTCAAAATAGGTTTACGATGATGAATTGACATTGAGAGCACATTGGGTGCTCCTCCCTATAAAGGTGAAACTATCTTAGCTTTGTCATCAATAATCACACCAAGTAAAGAATGTAGAATATGCCACTTTTCCTCTTTAACAATCAGGAGAGAGAAGTATTATTTAAGTTATGGTATTTGAGAATTGAAATTACTCATTGATGTTGTCAGAAGCGTTTGAACCAGAGTGACTCCATCTTGAGAAGGGGCTGGGGAAAATAAGGCTGAGACCCACTGGGCTGCATTCCCAGGAGGTTAAGGTGTTCTTAGTCATGGGATGAGATAGGAGGTCAGCACAAAGTACAGGTCACAAAGACCTTGCTGATAAAAGGATGTGGTTAAGAAGCTGGCCAAAACCACCAAAACCAAGATGGGGATGAAAGTGACCGCTGGTCATCCTCACTGCTCATTATACACTAATTATAATATAGTAGCACCAGGTTTATGACAGTTTACAAATGCCATGACATCTGGAAGTTACCCTATATGGTTTTAAAGGAGGAGGAACCCTCAGTTCCAGGAATTGTCCACCCCTTTCCTGAAAAACTCATGAATAATCCACCCCTTGTTTAGCATATAATCAAGATATTACCATAAAAATAGCCAACCAGGCCTGGCGTTGTGGCTCACTCCTGTAATGCCAGCACTTTGGGAGGCTGAGGTGGGCAGATTACTTGAGGTCAGGAGTTTGAGACCAGCCTGGCTAAAATGGGGAAACCCCGTTTCTACTAAAAATACAAAAAATTAGTCAGGCATGGTGGTGCACATCTGTAATCTCAGCCATTCAGGAGGCTGAGGCAAGAGAATCGCTTGAATCCCGCAGGCGGAGGTTGCTGTGAGCCAAGATTGCACCACTGCACTCCAGCCTGGGTGACAGAGCAAGACTCTGTCTCAAAACAAAACAAAACAAAACAAAACAAAAACAGCCAACCAGCAGCCCTGAGCGGAGCAGCCATTCTTTTATTCCTTTATTTTCTTAATAAACTTGCTTTCACTTTATGATATGGACTCACCCGGAATTCATTATTGTGCCAAGAACCCTCTCTTGGAGTCTGGATTGGGACCCCTTTTTGGTAGCAATGTTAAATTAACTCATTTATTCCCATGGCACTTTTTCATCTCCATCTTTCACACTGGCAGTTGGAACATAATATTGCTGGCAGGAGATAGAAAATATATGAAGTGATCCTGAGAGATGATGGAGTTCAGGACACACTACCCCAAAATATGGCACTTTGACATTTGAGAAAACAGCAAAAGCAGGGAGGCTTCCCTGACCTTCTCCTGTTCTTCTCCCTTGAGGCAGAAACAGGCCATAAAAGAACTCTCTGATTTTCCTGTAAAGTAGGAATAAGACTCTCATTCCAGAGGTCCTCCCTACACCTGGAAGAAAGGATTGGAAATACAGAGACACAGAGATGAATCTGAACAAACAGGCATTGCCATGTTCCCCCAGTTAATGTGACCATTAGATCACATCTTTTGTCCTCCAATCAAACTTCTACATGTTCTTAAAAATACAATTTCCCCTGTTTCTTTGGGTCTTCATTTCTGAAGTCTCCTAAGTCACGTAAAACTGATATCAAATAAATGTGTTATGCTTTTCTTTTGTTCATCTGTCTTTTATTATAAGGGTCTCAACCATGAACCTTGTGATGGGTAAGGAAAAGATATTACCTTTTTTTTTTTTTTGAGATGGAGTCGCGTTCTGTCACCTAAGCTGGAGTGCAGTGGTACAATCTCGGTTCACTGCAATCTTCACCTTCCAGGTTCAAGAGATTCTCCCACCTCAGTCTCCCGAGTAGCTGGGATTACAGGCACATGCCACCACGTCTGGCTAATTTTTGTATTTTTAGTAGAAGCTGGGTTTCAGCATGTTGGCCAGGCTGGTCTCGAACTCCTGACCTCAGATGATCTGCCCACCTCGGCCTCCCAAAGTGCTGGGATTACAGGCATGAGCCAGTGCCCGGCCTCCAAGATAATTACTTTTTATCCCCTACAGAGACAAAGCAGAACATCTTAGCTCATTCTCTTAATCATATGAATTAGATTTCAAAGTTGCCAATTTATCTTAATATAAAAATAAATGCAGGTACAGAAATTGATAAGCTGATCCTAAAATTCATAGGAAAAGCAAAGGACTCAGAATAGCCAAAACTTTCTAGAAAAAGAACAAAGAGGACTCACACCTTCCTGAGTTCAAAACTTGCTACAAAGTTGCAGTAATTAAGACTGTGTGGTGCTGGCATAAGGCTAAGCAGATTGTGATGGTCAATTGTATGTGTCAGCTTGGCTAGGCAATAGTCTCCTGTTACTCAATCAAACACTAATCTAGGTATTGCTGTGAAGGTATTTTGTAAATGTGACAAAATCTATAATCAGTTTACTTTAAGTAAGGAAGATTATCCTAGATAATCTGGGTGGGCCTGAGTCAATCAGTTGAAAGGACTTAAGAACAGAACTGAGGTTTCCCTGGAGAAGAAGAAATTCCACTTGTGGACTGAGAGTTGTGCCTGAGAGTTTCAGCCTGCCCTTCCTGACAATCTTAGGCTTGTCACAATTGTATAAGCCAATTCCTTGCAATAAAACTTGTTCTCTTTCTTCCTTCTTGTATCTATCTGTGTGTGTGTGTGTGTGTGTGTGTGTGTGTGTGTGTGTGTGTGAGTAATTGATTCTCTTTCCCTGACTAATATGTAGTCAACGGAATAGAATTGAGAGTAGAGTTCAGGAACGAATTCTTACATTCTTACATTTATGGCCAGTTGATTTTTGACAAGGGTGCTAAACTCATTCAATGAAGAAAGAAAGAAAGAAAGAATAGTCTTTCCAACAAATGATGCTAGGACAACTGGACATCCACATGCAAAGAATGAAGTTGTACCTCTACTTCCTGCCAATACAAACATTATTAATATGTCAAAATGGATCAAAGATCTAAATGTAAAAGCTAAAACCATTAAAGTCTTAGGAAAAACAGGTGTAAATGTTTGTGACTTTAAATTAGGAAACGGTTTCTCAGATATGACCTGGAAAGTACAAGCAACAGAAGAAAAAAAATAGATAATTGGATTTCATAAAAATTAAATTAAAAAAATTTTAATCTTCAAGAAATCATCAAGGAAGTGAAAGGTACAACCCACAAAATGGGAGAAAATATTTCCAAATTATATTAATAAAAGTAGTAGACTTTTATTGGGTCTACTACCAGAATATATAAAGAATGATTACAACTCAACAATAAAAGGACAAATAACCCAATTTAAAAACGGGCAAAATATTTGAATAGACATTTCACCAAAACAGATATTCAAATTTCAGAGAAATGTCTATTCTAAAGTTCGTCAAGTTTTAATCATTCTATATATATTCTGGTAGTAGACGTTATACTAGCTTTATTAGGTAGTATTATTAGGTCTACTACCTTTATTAATATACAATTTGCAAATACTCAAAAGTTTTAGTCATTAGAGAAATACAAATCAAAACCTCAGTAAAATACCAGTTAATATCTACTAGGATGGCTAAAATCAAAAGACAGACAATAGTAAGTTTTGGTAAGGATATAGAGAAATCGGAACCCTCATACATTGCTGGTGAAAACCTAAAATGTAGCAGTCACTTTGAAAACAGTCTGGCAGTTCCTCAAAAGGTTGAGTAATTCTGCTACAAGATATATACCCAAGAGGAATGAAAACATATGTCCTCACAAAAATTTGCACACAAATGTGCATAGTAGCATTATTCATCATAGCCAAATACTGGAAACAATATAAATATTTATCAACTGATGAATGGATAAACAAAATGTGGCATAGCCATATGATGCAATGATATTCAGCCATAAAAAGGATGAGGTAGTGATACATGATACAATATGGATAACCTTGAAATCACGCTAAGTGATAGAAGACAGACACAAAAGGCCACAAATTGTATAATTCCATTTATACGAAATATCCAGGATAAGCAAATCCATAGACACAAAAAGTAAATAGTGGTTTTAGAACCTGACGGGGAGAGGAGACTGGGGATCATTAGCTAAAGGGTATGGGACTTCTTCTTGGACTGATGAAAAACTTACAGAATTAGATAGCAATAGTGGTCACACAAGTGAGAATATATTAAAATCCACTGAAATGTATACTTTATAGTGTAAATTTTATAGTGTGTAAATTATATCCCAATAAAAGGATAAATAGGAGATAAATTAGAAATTCTTTGAAATACATTACAGAACACATACGACCTTACTATAAGTAGGTCTTTGTGCTTACAACACGATTGACATGCAAAACACATAGCATTCCCAAGCTGATATTCTGTGACCTTTCCCAGAGGCGAGGGATATCATTATCACCAAGTTTTGGGATATGGAGCTGTCTACGTATGTACGTGATACGGAGCTAAGAAATTTCCCAACTTCATTTGTGTAACATTCTTCATTTTGGTTCTAGGGTAGTGAAATCACCTGCAAATAAGGAAACTTTTACCTGATAAAATCATATAATTGACGATCCAAGATGCAGTCACTAATAATGCTTTTTTGAGCAGCTGCCATGTGCCAAACACTTTACATATGTTATGTCATTTCATATTCAACCTACTCCTATGAAGTTACTATTATTACCATATTTCACCAATGAGCAAACTGAAGTTTAATGAGGTTAGTTAACAGGCTAACTTGTGTTGCTCTTTAGTAGAATGTGATAATGGCAAAGCCAAGAGTCAAATCTCCAAAGCTTAGGCTCTCCCAATGAAACACTGCCTTCCCAGAGACGGCCCATGAGTGAGGGTGATCTCACTTGTACGTATGGGGAGGTGGGGTAAGCAAAAAGATGGAGCTGGGGTAAATAAGGGCCTGGCTGTACAGGAAGCCAGCACACACAGCTAGAAACACCAGGCAGGAGCATCTTCTCTTTGAGACAGCGCACCTCTTCCTTGAGAAGTGTGTTCTTTCACAATCCCCAAATAATGAAGTTTTCTCTGTGTGTGTTTTACCCAGAAACACTATTTCTTAAAGCATTATAGCATGCAGCAAAACTCGTTGAGGTTCTCATTGATTCAGTTGGTGTTTACTGAATGATTACTATGTGCCTGGCTCTGTGCCCAGTCTTAGGGACATAAACATGAATATGACACATATGAATAAGACTCCTCAAGGAGCCCAATCTAGTGGTGAGCAAAGGTAAGAAAACAGACAGCTGCAATTCAGTGTGATATGTGCCAAGACAGAGTTTGTCATGAGGGCAGAGATGGGCATGCCTACCACTGAGAGGTAGAGTCAGAAAAGGCTCATGAAGATGAGTTCAGTAGGAGCCTGAAGATGAGCAGAAATTCACTAGGAACATAGCGCTGGGTATAAGGAGAAGTTAGTTCAGAAGAGAAAGGGAGAAAGAAAGGGGGAGAAAGGCATGTACGGCGAGGGGAACACCTGCAAACAGTGATGGAGCCCATTGTGTTTCCATCCCACACCACTTCATAAGCCAGCAAGTCTGGGATGGCAAGGGGTTGTGACAGATACTGTGAGTTGTCTACCCAATAACTAACTCCCTTCCCTTCTTGTTAATGGAATCCTAATTTTGTTTGTGATAACAAACAGCCCGCCCTTGGAGATGAACCGTGGCTGGTCATGTCAATCCTTTTGCTCTTAGATGACACTCATTTTCTTAGCCTCCCTTAGAACTGGGAGTGATCAGATGACCCAGTTCTGGTCCATGAAATGTAATGGGAAAAGTTTCTCCTTTCCTGAAAGAAGGGGCAGAACGGCTGGCACCACCTCTTTCCCATTCTTCTTGCCTCAACCTTAAACGTGATACCTGAAATAATACCGTGAAACAACAAACAAAAACTAAAATCCAACTTGCTAAGAATGAAGGACAGAAAAGACATAAATAACCTGTGTCCTTGATGCATGATAGAGCAGTTGTTATAACCAGAAAATCCTCCTGCATAGGACTTCCTGTCATACAATAATCTCCCATTTTCAAGCCATCATTGCTGGACATGCTGTAAGTAGTGATCAAAAGCCTTTCTACGAGATAGAACTTCCGGCGAAAAACAGAGAAGTAGTCCTCTCCCTATTCCTTCTTTAAAATTCCTCTATCAACAGCTTTTCTCAGTTTGGTGCATAGGTTTCATTCTTGACTGACCAGCTCTGTGGGTGTCCTTCCTAATTTCCATTCACTCCCAACTCTGGGGAGTAACAAAAAGAACAATGCCATTTTGCCCTGGCATATTCAGGATAATGTGGTGTCCATGACAGCTATTATATTGTACGAGGTCCCTGGAGCCACGACAGATAGTAAATGGCTGTGGTAGAGATGGCCCATGATCCTGGGGCCATGCACATGTCAGGCTGCAATTACCAGAAAGATTTCAGCTTTTGCTCCTGGCAGAGGACCTTGTTTATATTTGTCATTGGCACCATTACTTCCATTACTGGGCCAAAAGCTTATTAGCCACTGGAAGTTGGCAGAGGTGCACGGACCAGAGCAGCTGACTGTGACATGAGGAACTGATATTCTTGCAGTCTTAACAGTGTCTCCACTGCAGCATTCTACTGGCCAAATTTGTGAGGACCCCCCTGTAACAAGGGGCAACTGGCTATCTTTAGTCATCTGCATCAAATCCATCTTCAGCCCGAAAGACAGAAATAATTTAACCCTAGACTTGGATAATTTGGTTAGTTTTTTCTTTCATGTTCTATGTAAGAAAAACCCACAAAGAAAGCAGTCAAAAATGACTTTTACCCCTGAGTTGAGGCCACCTACATTTTATTTATCAGTGAAAGCTCTGAGAAACGACAGAGCCTTGTGAAAATACATGCAGTTGTCCCTTAGTATCCACTGGGGATTAGTTTCAGGATCCCTGCAGATACCAAAATTCAGGGATGATCTAAGTCCCTTATATTAAATGGCATAGTGTTTGCACATAACTTTTATATCATCTCTAGATTACTTATAACACCTAATAAAATGTAAATGCTATGTAAATAGTTGTACTGTATTTTTATTTGTATTATTTTTTATTGTTGTTTTGTTATTTTAAAAAAACATTTTCAACCCATAGTTGGGTTGAATTTGCAGGTGTGGAACCTGCAAATAGAGAAATGACTGTATACTTTCCCCTGTGAATAATAGGGACTTACTTAATGTAAGATCATCATCTTTAGGAAATCGTGGACTCAGTAAGGGCAGAAGCAAGGTTTTTTATTTTAGCACCTCCCCGCAGGACCTAATTTGATGCCCCCTCTTAGTAACTGCATCTTGTGCTGTTTTCCTCACTCTCTCACTCATCTCTCTTGCCTCTCTCATCTCCACCTCTTGCATTTTTTCTTCTCTGGGAGGCTCCATGTCCTTTTACGTGGAGATTAATTTAGCTTACCTAGGTTTCTGCAATTCTGAATCTCTACCTATTACCCTCTAAGCACAGCAAAGGCTGGCTAACCAAGTAGTGCAAATAAGGTTTCTCCTTAGAAGATGAGGGAGGGAAAAGGTTATATTTGTACCTATATCTATATAATGCCCATAAATCATAATATCAACACATTTACTCTCCCACTTAAAAACCTTCTGTACTCTCTTTGCTTACCGAGTAAGCTCCCTCCCCTTCCCCTGATTTTTAAGGTCCTCTGTGACCAAGACCAATCTTCCTGAAAAACAAAGTTTCCCAGTATTGGTACTATTGACATTTGGGGCTGGATAAGTTTTGCTGTGGCAAGCCATGCTGTGCATTGTAGGACATTTAGCAGTATCCCTGGCTTCTACCCACTCAATGTCAACAACATACCCTTACCCAGTTATGACAACCCAAAATGTCTCCAGACATTGGCAAATGTCCCCTGGGTGGCAAAATCTCCCCTGATTGAGAACCACTGCTTTAAAGCCTTCTCACCTGCTACTTTCCATACTAGGCCTGTACTCTGTCTATATCCGACACACTTGGGGTGATCTCCCCTTCATACTTTGGCTTACTCTCTTTCCCTGGTTTGCGATGCCCTCCCTTTCACCACTCAAATCCATCCACCTAAAATCCTACTCATTCTTTTATGGCCAAAGTCTTTACTCCATGAAGTATTGCCCAAATTCCTCTTACTTAAAGCTTTAAGCATTTGTCCTTTGAATTCTCAGAAACATTTTGTTGATACCTCTCAACTTTAATTCTGCGTTTCCATTTGACTCCATGAGTATAGTAACTATGTTGTAGGTGTTCAGCAAATGAGTGTTTGCTAATGCATATATGTATGTGTGTTTTTGTGGTTGAAAATTGGAACACAGGTGTAGGAGGTAACGTTCTTTCTGCTCTGTGAAGGAGGCCACAGCAGGGTCATTCTCATGCTTTTTGCATCCTTTTTCCTGAGTTGCTGGTAATCTATTGTACTAGATCTGAGGATTCAATAGACCCTGCCATACTGAGCAAAATTTAAGGAGAAAAGTAAAAGCTGATCTTATTTCCTCCTGTGACATGGTTTGGATTTGTATCCCAACCCAAATCTCACGCTGAATTGTAATCCCCAATGTTAGAAGAGAAGCAGGTGGGAGGTGGTTGGATCATGGGGGCGGATTTCCCCCTTACTGTTCTTGTAATAGTGAGTGAGTTCTCATGAGATATGGTTGCTTTCAAGTGTGTAGCACCTGCCCCCAACCTCTCCTGTCCTCCTATTCTGTCCACATAAGAAGAGCCTGCTTCCTCTCCCCCTTCTGCCATGATTGTGAGTCTTCTGAGGCCTCCCCAGCCAGGCTTCCTGTATAGCTTGTGGAACCATGAGCCAATTAAGCATCTTTTCTTTATAAATAACCCAGTCTCAGGTATGTCTCCATAGCAGTGCAAGAATGGACTAATATATCCCCCAAAACCCATGGTTGATGCCCTAAACCATTCACATTGTTCCTAAGTGCTGAGAAACGTTGAGGCTGCTCCCCTACTCCAGCAAAGCCCCGGAAATGCAAATGTCCCAGCCTCATCTGACCAATCCAGATCCCATGGCCATAGGCACTCACATTGAGAAGCCTTTCTGCCACAGTAAGTCATATCAGCGACATTAAAAAAATTAAGATTTTTCTACGGAGGCTCAAACTTTTCCTTTATAAGTCACTTGTCATCTCTGGCGACAGGACAGCTAGAAACTCATAGATTCCAGGAGCGCTTTCCAGTTGTCATGGTAACTGACCCGATGTGCTGCTGAAAGTATCCTCATAGCTAACCAACCATGACAGTGGTCCTTCACTGGATGGGGTGACCTCAGGAAATTCATTTGGAGTATTTCTCCACTGCCACCTTGAGGTCACTGGCAATAGTGCATCCTCCTTCCTCTTGTCACTGAACAGACATCGGCCTGAGGGATTTGCGTGCTCTCTCTGCCTCCCATGACAGGTGCTGCAGCAGGCTCAAGACACAGCATTGCCCGTATCCCTAGAGCTTAGTCACTCTCGCTGTTCTTACTACAAGGCAGACCTGTCAGCAGAAACATGGATGTCTTAGTGCTCAATGACATATGCTAGACACATCATGCTGTTTTCTCTAAAAGAAAAGCTTAGGAAAGAAATGGAATTATAAAAATTTAAAAAAGAATCTCTTTCAGAATCTCTACTCCCATGAGATGTCCAGGGTTTGAACTTTTAAAAGCAAAAATAAGAATAGTGACCAAGAAATACATATTTATGTGTGTAAAAGACGGATAAAATAAGACGTTATTTAATTTCCTTCTGACTTCCCGAACAATTTTATATCATGGACACGAATACTTTCTCATTTTATATGGGTTTTTTTTTTTTTTAACCTGAATAACACAAAGTCAATTTAAAACTATTTTACCATTTACAACCCTGGAATAAACTTCTTTTTCCTGGGTTGTGCCTGGTGGTTGGTTTGAAAATCTACTGGCTCCTTTTCAGAGTGTTTTTCTTAAATAAATATCTGTCACATTAATGGTTAAAATCAATTAAATTCAATCATACACCTGAAACTAGCTAGAAGAGAATAATTCAAATGTTCCTAGCTTAAAGAAAGAATACATATTTAAAGTGATGGATATCTCAATTACCTGGATTTGATCTTAACACATTATAAGAATGCATCAAATTATTACATGTACCCTCGAAATATGTACACCTAATATATATAAATTTAAAAAATCAAGTTCCTTTAAGAAGAAAGGGACACTGATTTCCTCATTCTAATTAGGTGATATATTGCCCTCTAGTGGAGTGATATGCTAAATAGTGATATAAATCCAATGCGGGATGAATTTGCCTCCATTCATTCAGTGGGTTATTGAACAGCTACTCCATGCCATGTACAGCTCTGGGTTCTGCCCGGGTACAGCAGCAAAGAAGATAAGCCAGTGTCTTCAGTTCAAGGAGCATATATTCTAATGGGGGGATATAGAAAATTAAAACTTAAATGAGAAAAATCTTAGTGATATATGCTCTGTAGAGAATTAAAATAGAGTTATGTGGAAGAAAGTGGTTGAGTAGATACTTTAGATTGAACCATCTAGAATGTCCTCCCTATGAAGGTGATATATACCCTTAGATGTGAATGCCAAGATAGCTAGCCAAGATGAAGGTCAGGAGAAGGAACATTTTAGGCAGAAGAAACAACTAGAGCAAGAAGTTTAAGAAAGAAATGAGAGGTGTTCAAGGAACAGAAAGATGGTCAGAGCGGCTGGAGCTTGGTAGATGGGAGAATGGCACAAGATGAGTTTGGAAAGGGCAGATGATGGCCAGATCATACAGGGCCTTGGAAAACCAAAGAGAAGTAAGCTGAAGATATCAAGCAGGGGAATTACACAATTTGATTCACCTTCTTTAAAATCTCTGGTTACTATGTGGAGAACAAATCCTGCGTGGAGAAGAGAGGAGGCTACTATAGTAATCCTCCAGGAGAAATGATGGGGGCTCGGCCCAGCATGACATTGGTGGGAATGAAGATGGTTGACGCATTTAGATATGTTTTAAAGGTAGTATCAATGGGATGTGTTCATGGCTTGGATATAGGTCGTGAGGGAAAGAGAGGACTTGAGAATGACACCTTGATTTTTAATTTACTAACAGAACGGAAGAAAATGATATATACCAAGATGAGAAATATTGCTTCAGTGTTGTGTGTGGGAAGCAAATCAGGTCATGGTCTTCATAATTAGAATATAAAATACAGAACAACTTTTTTTTTTTTTTTTTTTTTTTTTTTGAGATGGAGTCTTGCTCTGTCACCAAGCTGGAGTGCAGTGGCGCCATCTCAGCTCACTGCAACCTCCACCTCCCCAGCTCAAGCGATTCCCCTGTCTCAGCCTCCCGAGTAGCTGGGACTACAGGCACCCACCACCACGCCTAGCTAATTTTTTTTTTTTTTTGTATTTTGGTAGAGATGGGGTTTCACCATGTTGGCCAGGATGGTTTCGATCTCCTGACTCATGATCTGCCTGCCTCGGCCTCCCAAAGTGCTGGGATTACAGGCATGAGCCACCGAGCCCAGCCAAAACAACTTTTTAAAGAATATGTTAAACAAAGATGATGAGCCAATAAATATGAATATTCACATTTCAAGGGGTCCAAGAGAGCTAGAGAGTTTATCAAAGGAAATCAGGCAGAAGAGTTCTCAGATTGCAGTGTAAGGCACCCCAAACAGCCAGGAAAAAGCATTTAGCACTATGGAAATAAGAGCCAGTGGCTTCGAAACCTTCTAGAGTTGCTTATCTCCCAGTTTCTTCTCTGTATTTTGGGAACTGACACTATGAGAGAAGGTTGCAAGAGTCACAGGGCATTAGAAGTGAAAAAACTTCAAGGAAAAATGAGCCCAACTCCCCTTAAACCCACCTTTTCCAAATAAAGCAGTGGAGCTCAGAGCCCAGGGAGTAGAAGGGATACCAGCATTCATGGCCCTAATGCAATATGTCAGACACGATATGAAGAACATCACATGATTTACCCCATCATGTCTTTGAACAATTTTGCAAAGTGTGCATACATTTCCGTTTCCAGCCAAGATAACACAGCACAGGCTCTGGGAAGGCCAAGACCCTACAAATGGCTACTGGAAGAGATGGGATGAGAACTCTCATGTTCCAGTGTTCTACAATCCATGCAATGCTGGGCTAAAGAAGATTTTTGAAAATGTGAGGAGGGAAATGAAACTAATTTGGGTAAATCTTTTTAGAGTTTCACCTATACATGTTGGGGCAAGCCAGACTGCAATGCTTCTATGAAGCAGCCAAGCAAATTCTTCCAGCTAAATTTGGGGATGATGATGATGATGATGATGTAGCTGCCATATAGTAAGTGTTTTCTATGTTCTAGTGTTTCAAATACATTCATTTGCTTAAAGACAACAAATCTGCAATCTATCATCTCTCTTTTCTAGATGAAACTAAGACATAGGTTAAATGATTTACCCAAAGTCACGTCATTACTCTGCTCAGTGTAAAACCTTGATGTGGACACAGGCCTATCTTCTTTCTCTGCCCATGTAGCCTTTTTAACATCTTCTCTTCTCTGGAGTCATAGTGCCATGGCCCACACAGGCATGTCCTCATTTGCAGCCCTGGAGATACAAGGAATGGGACTATAGCTGGAGTGACCTTTGTGCCACCATTAAGTGTCACACACAGTATGAAATTCTATCTAACACTGTACTCTGAACCACAGGACAAGTGTGAAGAGGAAAGAAAAGCAAATGTGAGCCAGCCATGTGATCCCATGGCTACCCTAAGGGCCTATTAATATGATTCAGAGATGCCTGAGTAACTGAGTTTTCTGCAGTTCCATAGTTTAGGAGTGAAACGGGACAGTGTTCGCCTAGAGAGACCAAGAACTGAGTGAACGCCTGAGTATGTCATACCATGCTGTGCTCTGTAATCATGTTGTTTATTGCATAACCCCAAGATTATCAGATGCATCAGTCCCAGATGAATATATAGCACTGGCATATATCCAGACTAGTTAATATGTAGAACCCTCTAATCTCATAAAATTGAAGGAGGACAGTCTTTCTGTGATGTTCAGTGACAAGGGTATTTTTAGCCCACTCTCCTTTGCGAGGATTGGAGAATTTGAAAACTTGTATCTCTGCCTGCCCTAGATAACTCTATTACTTATCTTGACTGTAATATTGTTTGGCTTAATCACATGAAGTCTGAGTCATTGGTCTCTCCATCAACCTAAATTTGCTGTTGACATTTGTCCATATAGTCACCTTGCAGATTAGTGATGGTGGGGAGAAGGTGGAGATTTAATGACTTTATTCCAGACCTATCATAGAGGAAGGGACAAAGATGGTGTTGCAGTGTTGGGTTGATCGGCTGAGTACCTGTGGTGTGAGATAGCTAAGGGCTTCAGATACATAACAGGAGGAACCATTTGTGAACCATGACCTTGGGTCTGGTCTGCTAATTTAAAATAGAGAATTTTTTTCCCCCCAAATGAGTGTGAAACTGACCATGCCGTGGCTATTGTTTATTGCTCTGGTGAAAATAATTGAGCCAATAGAGGGAGCTAAAGTTGTATAAATGGAATTTCTGGATACACAGTGTTATTGCAAAGAAATTCCCAAATACTTGAAAGGTGTACTTCAGGGAATTTGGGGATGCAGTGGAAAAGAGGCAAATAACCAATAAAAACATTGCTAACAAGACAGGGTTGGTAACTGGTGATCACTCCAATATCTAAACGTGTAATTAGAGTGGATATCATGAATGAAAGGAAAACTTCTTGGCATGACTATTATCTGAGTGACTAGGATACAAAAATATGCTCTTTTCTCTCTCTTAATTGGCCATGTTAAAAGAGAATCTCTAGATTTATCAAATCTTTGTATTTATCAAGGCTGAGAGGTGTGATAAATTCAAAATAGTGTGAGCTCTCCGGAAACAACAGGAAGTATAACTTTCAATTAAAGAAACAGTGAATGTGTGGGTATTAATAAACACTAATCTTTTTCACATTAGCTCAATTTGGCCAAGAAAATGTTAGATGGGACCCTTGGACTGAGTTCCACAATTGTGTAAAAAAAAGTTCAGCAAGCTGAGAACGAATGGGATTTAGTGATTGAACTTGATATTGCCATGATAATGCCTTCTTTTCCACCCCTAAGAGAGAGAACCAGCAGGGACCATTTACTTTTACATGCAACATAATATAGTTTTATTACGTTATCTTAGGACTATATTAATTATTCTATTGATGATAATAATTAAGAAATAATCTGACCACGATAACTGCTATGGATTGAATGTTGGTGTCCCTCCAAAATCCATTTGTTAGAACTTAACCCCCAAGGTGATAGTAGTAATAGGTGTGGCCTTTGAGAGGTGATTAGGTCCTGGGGGCTCCACCATCATAGACAGGATTAGCACCCTTATGAAAGGGCTTGAGAGAGTGAGTTCATCCCCTTCAGTCCTTCCACCATGTGAAGATGCGGCAACAAGGCGCCATATTGGAAACAGAGTTTGGGTCCTTACTAGACACTAAATCTGCTAGCCCCTTGATTTTGTACCTTCCAGACCACAGATTGTGAGCAATAAATTTCTATTGTTTATAAATTATTCAGCATAAGGTATTTTGTTATAACAGCCCTAATGGATGAAGACAGCAACCATCATCTTTTTTTTTTTTTTGTAACAACTTTTTATTTTGAAATAGTTTAAGAATAACCATATTTTTGAAATTGGTGATAAGTGAGAAGAACATTGTTACCTGTAGAAGGGGACAGAAAACACGACATCATCTTGTTGGCTGGTAAATATACCTAAACATAAGGGCCAGTACAAGTCTTAAGCGTGTCTTAGCATATGCTGGGCTAAAGATTCACAGGATCATTCATTGATACAAAAACAATTGGCTGAGAATATTTTTAATTTCACCATGAAATGGAATCAAATGGGCTGACAGAATTATTTGGATGTTTTAGTCCATTTGTACTGCTACAACAAAATATTGCAGACTGAGTAATTTATAATGGATGGAAATTTATGTCTCACAGTTTTGGAGACTGTGAAGTCCAAGATTCGGTGCCCATATTTGATGTATGGTGAGAGGCTTGCTGCTGAGTCCTCACATGGTGGAAGGGCAAAAAGGGCCTAAGTCAGTTTCCTCCAGCTTTTTTGTAAAGCACTAATCCATTCATGAGGGAGGAACCCTCATGTCTTAATCAATGCTGTGGTGTCAATGTGTCACCCAAAATTCACGTGGTGGAAACTTAATCCCCAATGCAACAGTGTTCTGTGGTGGGGCATTTTGGAAGGTGTTTAGCTTATGAGGGCTCTAGTCTCATGAATGGATTAATACCACCATGAAAAGGTCTTGCAGGAGAGGTGTGCTCATTTTTTGCCCTTCTGTCTTCTGCCATGTAAGGATGCCACAAGAAGGCTCCACCAGATGCTGGTGCCTTGATCTTAAGCTGCTCAGCCTCCAGAACAGTGAGAAATAAATTCCTGGGTTTTTCTGTTATTTTTTTGTCAATTACCCAGCCTTAGGTATTCTGTTATAGCAGCACAAAATTTGACTAAGATATTTCCCAAAAGGCTGCACCTCTTACTACCACCATGATGGAGATTAAATTTCAATATGAATTTTGGAGGGGACACACTCAAACCACAGAATTGGATATTGGAGAAGTCATCCCATACCTGGGTGTACTTTGGGTACCTGTTTTGTCAAATGTCATATTAAAAACCCTACTTTTAAGTAAGGAGAAAAACAGAAGATGCCACTGGGTCCTTATAAGCTTGTTGATCCTATAATTTTGGTAGTTTGCATAATAGAAACCTTTTACATTCAACAGTCTGCAGAAACCAGGAGGGGTGTTAGTCATGGGACTTTAGAACTTGAAGCTTACCTAATGCAGCTGCCTGTCACTCCACTTTGAAAGCATTTTCTGCTTGTGATTACTGGTTAAGATGCCATGTTCCTATAAAAGAAAATTAAAGAATTCTAAGACCAGAAATTCCAAAACTGTCCTTGGTAACATTTGATAGATTTTTTTAGATACTGGAGGAGCAGCTCAAAAAAAGTTAGTGATAAAATAGAAAAGGTATATTAAAGAATATACAAAAGGAAGCAAGCTCGTAGTGGACCATGGGATCCATAGCTGGCAGCTGAAGCCCTGGAGCCAAAACTGTCCTCACCATCAGGTTTGCTTCTGGCAATAGGGATTTGTGAATATACGAGAGTATGAATCCAAGAGAGCATGGCCAAGACCAAGTTTAGTTTACTAAGCACAGTACTCAATTAGCTGAGAAGCATTATGGAAGTCTGTGACCATCCTCTCAGCCCATGGGCTAAGTAGAAAGTCTTCTGGTTGACTCTCTACTTTCCAACACAAAAACACCTCTCATTTGTTCAGCAAGTGCTAAAAATACCTCAATGTCGAGGCAAGATTTATGAAACAGCTACAGGCTTTCTGACTTGAAATATGAATTGCCCATGTTGACACCTGTTTGTTATATATAGATGAGAAAGGTGGTGGTAATGGAAACATCAAGGTAGCTCTATCTATCTGTTGGGGAGGATTTTAAAGGTGGTAACTGAGATCTACAAGATGAGTGGATCCTGGAGACCACAAGCTATGAAACATTGGTTTCAATCATGATACGTGATACAGTCTTTGACTCCATCAAAAACTGCCTATGTCTGTCAGGATTTCTCAGCTAGAACAATATCAAGAGAAAAATTCTACCTTTTGTTAAAGGGACAGAGCCCGAAGGGGTATGGGCCATTATATACTGGCAGACTGACTGTGTTGAACTTTTACCTACAGCACCAGGTAGTTTTAGGTTCTATTGACTGGTATTGACACTTCATTTTCTGGTTTAAACTTTGTCCATCCTGAATCTGAGGCCTTGAATTTATTAGTTTATGAGAATCTGAGGCTTTGAAGTTTCAGCTTAGAATTAACGCACTGGAAATACAAACTTTCAGTAATTCTGACCCTCACTTAATATATCAGCAATAAGAAAATACATCCTATAAAATAAAGAGGGCAGGAGTGAGCCAAGAAATATAACACAAAGTAGTCTTTTCATGTTCATATCCCTCCCAAAGTAATAATGTGAGTGAAAATTAGAATGGGTAATTGAAGCAATTGTGATACAAAGTCATGACAGGGACATGATGGACGAACTGGCTTTGCAGGCGAGAAGAGCATCTAATACCAAACATACTGGGCTGCAAAAGTGGGTCATGGGTTGAACTTATTTCTAAGATATAAGACCAAGAATGAGGCAATGAGAAGTGATGGATTGGTTCATATCTACCATTCTATATGTTTCTCTTGGGCAATCCATAAACAAGCCCTAATAATCTGGAAGGGTTTTGTGGTACCCTCGCAGTATGCCACCATGTACTGTTGGACTTATTCTTGCTACTACTATAACTATGACTACTGATACGAATAATAACAAGCACTTAGATAGTGCTTATCATATACCTGGCACTACTCTAAGCATTTTACATCTCTATATATGTTAAACATGGGATTAATTAACTCTGGCAAGTCACTGATTTTCAGAGAAAGTTGACTACTTTCTCAGAGATAATAAAGCAAATATTTCTAAAATTTTTTGAAAAGGGGAGAGAGGAAGGGAATAAGAGAGGGAGGAAAAAGTGGAGTATTAGTAAGGTATTAGTCAAGATGTTTGGATTACACATTATAAAAGTTTCAACTAAAGGCAGCTTAGGTAAGATACAAAATGTGCTGACTCATGTAACTAGAAAGGGAAAGGGCAAGTCATTTCCCTGGAGGACAGGTTCCCAGATCCTGCTTAGGGTCCTGTGACACTGACAGCAGGGAGGAATGCCTCTGAATGCCTCCACCTGCTTTTATTCATTCAAATGTCCACGGGTCTATCCCTAGGAGCTCCACCCCAATTCCCCTGCAGATGAGACTGCAAAGCATGAACTCAGGTACTCCTCAGGAGCCATGCACATAGAGAGGTAAGGACACCTCTTTTATTTCCACGAGAGTAGGGAAATCTGCAGGGTGCTCAGAAAGTTCAGGGCAGGCTCCAGGTAGAGAGACGACTTGCAAGCATGAGGGGAGCCGGCGTTGTTTTGTTACACAACTGCAGAGGGCACCATTACTTTATACTCTTTGTGAATGATACTCCTGGGTGTTCAAAGGAGTGGCTCTGCAACAGCCATGGCAGAAGCCAGTGGAGAGTGACTATGGACACAGCAATAACCAGAAAACATTAACTGGTCCCTAAGCAAGCCCATGATGTCCTGGCTCTCTGAAAGGAAACAGAACAAAATGTGAGAAGGGGCTGCCATCTGGAGAGCTAGCGATCTAATGGAAGTGAGAAGGTAGATGGAATCAACGTCTATTATAATCAGTAGCCATGGTCCTGTTTGGTCCCCACCCCTCAGGTTGGGCCAGGGGAACTGAAGGTTATATTCCTCTTCTGAGTCCTTGGGAATAGAAATCCTAACATGAGTGAAGGTGACTAATCTTGGGATTGATGCTATTGACAGAGGAGAACAGACAGCCAAAAAGTGCACTGTGCAAGGTTGATATTACTCACAATATAACCATGACATAGCCATTCCTAAGAAAACAAATGAAAAAGCAGTAGAGCAAATCATAAACTTCCCCGTGCAGCAAGTGTTATTATAATAATAAAAATAAAATATTATTAGTATATTCTTTAATTTGCATTTTGTTTTAGGGCTGCAACCAGATGACATACCAAGACCACAGTGAGTGCCAATAGGCAGACTCCAGCCCTGTGTCAGCCAAGCATTTTGGTGATTAATGTTCTTGGCCCAGAGGAAATAGCACTCTTTCTCTAAATTCAGATATTTTTTTTGGCATAAAATTTTGGAAACTAGGTTTAAAATTCTCCACAGTGACCATCTTGTCTATGCTCAGGTTAGTCATAGAATTCATAGCTAACCCAAGATTAATTTTCAAACCAAGGAGAAACAGTAGAGGTCATCCACTCCAAGCCTTTTTTCTTTTTCCTTCCTCCATCCCTCCCTTCCTTTTCTTTTTTCTTTCCTTCCTTCCTCCATCCCTCCCTTCCTTCCTTTCTTCTAATGAATTCACTAATATATTTTATTTTAAATTGCACTTTGATTATAAAAGTAGTATATATTAATATTTAAAAATTGGAAACAGAAAATTTAAACTAAATGCCTCACAATCTCCCATCCAAAAATAAACACTGTCAACTACAGACGGTCCCCAACTTAGGAGGGTTTAAGATTTTCCACAATATGATTGTGTGAAAGTGACCCACATTCAGTAGAAACCATACTTCAGTACATAAATCAATAAATTACATGGGATACACAGCACTTTCTTATAAAATAGGCTTTGTGTTACATGATTTCGTCCAACGGCAGGCTAATATAAGTGTTCTGAGCATATGTAAGGTAGGTGAGCCTAAGCTGTGATGTTCAGTGGGTTAAGCTGTATCAGATGCATTTTTGACATGCCATATTTTCAACTTATGATGGGTTTATCGGGATGTAACTCCATGGTAATTGGAGGGGAACCTATGCTTTTATATTCATTATAATAATTGATATAACTCTCTTTTTTTGTTCTTTCCCCAAATCTGACCACTTCACCATGAGACAATGCTCCTAAACTGTTGATTAGACACAGGGTTACCCACCGTCTGGGAGAAGGGGTCAGGAAGAGTTACCCCAAAGATCTTGGGAAATTGACATGTCAGAATATAGCTCCCTGATTTTAAAATGGGAAAACTGAGCTCCACTCATTTGCCAACTCTATCAGGACTCCTCCAATGTAACAGCTAATTGCTTCTAACCTCACTGTGCTCCTTTTCAAGTGTGAGGTCCAGGGAATAGACAGGATGCTGTAGTCCAGACATGGACAGAATATGTCATGTGGAAAGATGTCCGAAAGGTCTCCACAATTCTCTCTTTTGATGTGTTATGTCTCATCAAAGTGCAAAAACAATTCCTAAGTTAGACAAGTAACAATTTATATCAAGAAAAATACTGTGTTATCCCATATAATGAACAAGTGGTAGGTAAGTATGGTTCAATGTGTCTACTGATATTAATAATGCCCAGTTGAGTTGAAATATGTAGGAAAGTTTTTGAGGGAAGGAAATATTTTCATGACTCTAAATGGCCTTTTGGTTGTCATATTTACTTTGGATGTCCAACAGAGAATAACTATCTATTTGGACGTGATGGTAGATTTCACTTTTAAATGAAACAATAAGCAAAAAAAAAAAAAAAAAAAAGAAAGAAAGAAAAAACAAAACAAAAAACCATACGGGAATGGAGGCAAAAGCTTCCAAAGTCCCAACAAATGCCATGTAAACATTCCGTGATCTACTTTTACTTTTAGATTGTAGATCATGTATTGAGAATTTACATGAGTTAGCATCAGAAGGTATCACAAGCCCAATGTCTACTAACTTTCCCAAGTTTCACAATACATGGGAAATTAACATTTGGGTTGCCATTATTTTAATTAAAAATATGACGGCTTTTTGCTGACCCAGATAATCCTTTGTCTACTTCCATCAAAGGCACAGGGTGAGAGAGTGGAGATTTTACTATATTGTCTATTTCTCCAAAAGGGCCTCACCTGGCCTTTGCCTTCTTATCAGGATGGGTTAGCTTCTTGTTAAATATTAACTGTGGACCAGCAGAATCGACATCAGCTTCATCAGAGGAGCTTGTAAGAAATCCAGAACCTCATGGCACACTCCAGACTTATTGAATCAGAATCTACATTTTAACACGTTCTCCGTGTGATTTATATGAACATTAATGTTTGAGAAGCACTGGGTTAATTGATGATTAAGAAATATAGTGCATCTGTTTGCCCTACTCTCCATCTGTTGCCCAACACACACACACACACACATACACACGCACACTCTTCGGGTTTAAAATTAAAGAACAGACTGGGCAAAATCATGAAAAATCATGGATTTGCAGGATTTAACTGCTGAATGCAATACTAAAAATCATGTAGTCACAACCCTTCAAATGGCAGAGATTAGTAAACGTCTCCCACTATTCATTCTCCCCTTCTGCCCGTAGTAATAGAACTCTCCAAGGTTTAGCTGAGCGCACCACACAATAAGACAGTGCATTTCCCTAGCTTCTTTACAGCTAAGAATGGCCATGCTATTAAATTTGAATCAATGAGATAGGAGCACAAGAGACACATTCAACTTCCAGTCAGTTCCACGGCAAAGTAGCAGCTTTTCACAAGCTTCCCTTTTTCTGATGGCTGGGAAGCAGCAACAGCTACCGTAGGTATCTTGGGCCCAGAGATAGAAGTCACATGCTGAAAATGACAGAGCTACTAGACATCCCAGGTCAATAGTTGACCTTCTATAACAGAGCAGCCCAACCCTCCCGGAATGTCAGATCAGCCCGGGACATGGAAGAGAAATTCAGCTCTCTCTCATCTTACCGATTGAAGTCACTGTGATTTTAAGTCTCTTGATGGCAGCTTAGCCTTTGTGCCCTGATTAATAACTTCACAAGTGAGAAACTGAGGCCCAGAAACTGTATGACTGATGGTGAAAATATCACTTATAAATGTAAAAATAAGCCAGTGAAAAATATTTAAAGATTTTTAGGCCAGGCACTGTGACTCACACCTGTAATCCTAGCACTTTGGGAGGCCAAGGAAGAAGGATCACTTGGGGCTAGAAGTTCAAGACTAGACTAGGCAACATAGCAAGACCCCCGCCCCCATTGTTACAAAAAATAACAAATTAGCCGGGCATGGTGCTACATGCCTTGTACTCCCAGCTACTTAGGGGGCTAAGGCATGAGGATTGCTTGAGTCCATGAGGTCAAGGCTGCAGTGGATCATGCCACTACACTCTAGCCTGGGTAACAGAGCGAGAATTTGCCTCAAATCAATCAATCATCAATCAGCCAATCAATCAATAAAATTAAAGATTTTCAAAAATGTATACTCAATTTTATAATGAAAACACTTTAAATGTTTTGAGGCCAGATGTGATAGAACACTTTGGCTTTCCTGACTAAGCTTCTTGGCTTGGAGGTGGTCTCTTAGCTACCCTGAGGGATATCCATACTTGTTTATCACACAGCAGTTACTTGGATGAATGAATAAATAAAAGGATAGCGTGAACTCTCCGTTTTTACTAAATCAGCAGGATAAAAATATTTTTTTGGCTCCCGCTTATTTTGAAGAATGTAATCTTAAAGTGCATCTTAAGTTGACCACTTGACCCATCTGCCACCATGAAGCAAAGTGACAACCAAGAAAGGGGTTCAAATAGGCACAGTTTTCATAGTTTTTAGCATTTTCCTTTCTAGTAGATACGTGGGGAGATACTTATAGATCTATGTATTTGCACTGGGTTAGGACTACGTTCAGCGTTATTTTTTTCATCTCTGGTTTGTGGTCATGCCTTAATAGTCATCAAACCAAAGTCATAAAGGCAGTTGAAGATACAGGACATGGTATTGCCAACATGAGGATAGTTTATTGGCTCCATGGTTCAGTCACTTTTGAATTCAGATAGTGTTTGACTAGCAGACTTCTTAACAGATTTTCTAGAATACTATTTCTGTCATTACAAGTTAAATTGTCACCTGCTATACAAAGATCCACACCTAGTAACCCAGTTATATTTATCCAATGATTAAAAAACAAAATGCTACTATATGAGATCATTTTAAAATAAAAAAGTAATGCAACACTAAACAATAGTTCCAGGTTGTCTTTAACCATAGTATTTCATCATAGGTTGCCCACAGAAGGATTGCATGCATAGACGTTTAAGCAATATGTAGACTTGTAAGTTTTATTTTTCTGTTTGCTAATAGTGCCTGTAACTGAAACACTGAATTATAATATTGACAGGGACTCAATGAATCCAATACAAAGTTGTCTAAAACTGCCAAAAAGATATAAATTTAATGTTAACAAAATCACTTAAAATACTTTAAACACATGATAAAAGTCTGTAAACAATTCGTATCTCTAGTTTAATTTTTTTTGCATTAATAAGTCATATTCCCAAATTCAATTAAAGTCTCCTGTTTACACAGTGGTTCTCAATCTTGGCTGCATATTAAAATCACCCAGGGAGTGTTAAAAATCCCAAAGTTTAGGCCAAACTCAAGAAATTCCATCAGGATCTCTGGGGGGTGGGACCTCAGCATCAGTATTTTCACCTTTAGTTTTAGGTAGGGATGTTGATTGGGTCAACAGGTGTAAACTATTAACCAAGGGCGACAGATGTTCATTCAGAATAAAGGGACACCAGATGTTCACCAGGCATTCCTTTCCAAGAGCTCTTATTTTCCATCTGAAACACATTTGCCTTCATCAGCTATTTCATGTCTCTTTCACAAAAGTCACCAAGAGGATTTAGTGCACTCAAAGTAGAGGGGCCTTTTTTTTTTTCTTGAGGGCTTTTCTGAAAAGCTAAACTTGAGAGAAATGAATAGTTTCTTATCCTCTACATAGAACTCCCATTTAGCTCATTGACCTGCAGAAAGGTTTTTAAATAGCCAGGTGATGTCTTCAGCGGGTGCCTTGTATCCTATGTTAGTCTTTCCAAATGACCAGTCCAATCCAGCCGGTTTTCCCATTTCTCCTTGAGCTCAGACACTTTATCCCTAATCTGTCAGCACAGGAAATTGCGAGCAGGTATTTTATTTCATGCAACAGCCAGGAAAAACACAGAGGTGGTACGGCTCACTGCTTTGAATACGTGTTCAGTGGGACTGGAAAATTTTCCCTAAAACAAAGTTGTTCTATCTCTGGTGAGCAAGGCCACCCCACACTGAGGACAAAAGAGAGCTTCCAATCCTCAGAATGCTTCTGTGTGAAAATGAAAATGAGCAATACTTTTAGTAAAATTAGTACAAAGTACATGCGATCGAGCTTCTAAATATAAAATCATCCACATTGCTGTTTGGCTGCTTCGTTTAGTTTTCTCAGTCATATATGGCAGAGCAAACTACAAAACATCATTTTCCTTGACATGTCCATCCAGAACCAATTGTTTAAAACTGGATGTTTAAATTTGGGCATTTAGAATTATTAAATCACCATGAGCTGAACTGTAGCAAATTATAAAGAAAGGTAAGAACGTGGCTAATCAAAGTCCTCTTCAATTCAATAGGTATTTGCTGACAACCTAATATATATCAGGGATGTGTGTGGAATGAAAGGGTTTCTCTTTCAGCTGCAGCATTTCCCTATTACGCTCAAAGGGCTAATTTCAATGATGAACCTCTTTGTTTCATGGTTTTGGTCTTCATGAGTTATCCAACAATTTCACTTTCCTGAAACCAGCCTCTGCTATAGACGCCCCTCAAAGACTCCCAGGTATATCTGTTCTTTTAAACAGGTCTATGTGTTGTTCAAATACCTATCAGACTTCTCGTCATGGGACAATCCAAATTTTTCATCTCTCTGGCTTTCTTTGTTTAAAGAAGTTAACATGGCCATGATTCTTGGTTGTTATATTCTATTATCTAGCTTACAATATACAAAGACTCCCTGGCGTTACAGCTATTTCAAAGAGGTAATATTTTCAATTTTGTAAATTTTCCAAATGAATATAATTTAAAATATTTAGTTTAAAAAGATGCTAGCTCTTGGCTGGGCACGGCGGCTCACGCCTATAATCCCAGCACTTTGGGAGGCCGAGATGGGCGGATCACGAGGTCAGGAGATCGAGACCATCCTGGCTAACACAGTAAAACCCCGTCTCTACTAAAAATACAAAAATTAGCCGGGCATGGTGGCGGGCACCTGTAGTCCCAGCTACTTGAGAGACTGAGAAAGGAGAATGGCTTGAACCCGGGAGGCGGAGCTGGCAGTGAGCCGAGATCGCACCACTGCACTCCAACCTGGGCAACAGAGCAAGACTCCATCTCAAAAAAAAAAAAAAAAAAAAGGTGCTAGCTCTTTGAGAACCTGTCATAATTTTCCTAATATTGCCTTAACACAAAATATGTTAGAGCAAAATAAAATATCTCTTTAAATCTTTCATTTCAGAAAACGACCTTCAATGCAGTCAATAAGCATTTATTGAGTACTGTGGGAGATCCTAAGATTGAAATGCAATTTCTTTGCAACTAGGGCCTTATAATTTTAATGGAGAACCAAAATATAAAGATACGTATGTGTGTATGTGTGTGTATATATATATATACGTATATATATATATATATATATATATATAATTTTTTTTTTTTTTTTGAGACAGAGTCTTACTTTGTTGCCCAGGCTGGAGTGCAGTGGTGTGATCTTGGCTCACTGCAACCTCCATCTCCACCTCCTGGGTTCCCACCTCAGCTTCTCAAGTAGCTGGGATTACAGACATGTGTCACCACATTTGTACAAAATACATTTTTGTATTTTTTTGTAGACAACTATTAGCATGCTTTTGCCATGTTAGCCAGGCTGGTCTTGAACTCCTGGCCTCAAGTGATTTGCCTGCTTTGACCTCCCAAAGTGCTGGGATTACAGGCATTAGCCACCATGCCCGGCCTGCATTTATATATTTTAAGGGATTAAGATAGCAACGAAAGGTAATTTTAATGGGCTTTCCAGGGAAGGGGAGAGTGACAGGAAAGAAGAGAGGAGAGAGAGACAAAGTTTGGGGTAGGTGTCCACAAGCATGGAGGAACTTAGAGTCTTTTTGAAGTCATCTACTTTGCAGGGGAAGGGTCTTAATAATGATCATGTTAATAACAACGATAATAGCTAATGTCTATTTGGTGTCTGTACCCTGCAACTCCTGATATTAAATTGCTGTTCACTTACTGTTCACTTAGAAGATTCACATAAAAATATTTATTAAGCTTTACCATGGTGCTGGGATACAGAAGAAAGAGTAGATAGAAGATAGCTATGCAAATAAACAAAGAAAGAAAGAAAGATATAATAGAAATAGGCAATGAGTGTGGCCATGCATTTCCTCTTAACTGGCAACACATTCTTGCATTTTTAGGCAAAGCTAGAACTCATTGATACTCAGAGGCTGTAAGGAGGATTTCTATGGAATGTAGCTTTCATCGCTGCAGTATTGACTTTGGTAAAAAGATGGCAGCAAAGTTCAGCTAGCTCTTCGGAAACCACTTCTAAAAGTGAGGGGAGAATATTCACATCTTTTTACAGGTTAATGGGCAAGTGGGGGAAACGTCATCTTGCGGCTTGCACATGAAATTGTTTTCAAACTGTATATCACAATATTTATTAAACATTAAAATATCACAAGTTCCATATAAGCCAGGTTATAATATTCAAATTATATTTATTCATTCACTTGTTAATTTGCAAATGTAAATATTCATTAATTTCCCAAATGTTTTAGTACCTGCTAGTCATTAGCACTGCACTGAGAGCTGATGATACTTGTCGACCAGAATAGACACAGTTCCAGCTCTCACTGAACATAGGGCCTAGAGTGGGAGTGATATTAAAAAGATAAATATAGAAATGAACTTGTAATTATTCATAGAATGTAATTACCTGTGGTAATTGTATTTTTCAGTTTCCTACTACTTGAGAGTAACAGAAAATACTCAAGCATTTATTTTTCAATTGCTTGACTCATTATTCGGGTGCCTAGAACAGTGCCTGGCACAAAGCAGGCGCTTAGTAAAGAGCTGTTAAGTGAGTGAAGGAGTGTAATAACAAATCTGAGATACATATGTCCAGAACATGACCGGAGACAAGTTTCTAATGAAGGAATATGACCTGGGTCTGGGAAAGTGATGTAGGTCTGAAGGATGATAGGAGGTAACTAGATGGCTGTGTATGTGTGTGGATTGGAGGTGGGAGTCTCTGGGCATAGAGTAGACCATGAGTAAAGGCCCTGTGACAATGGTGGCTGTGGGGTAGGGAGGGGGTAGAGAGGAGGCATGGGACCATGACTTGCTACAGGGAACTGAAAGACCAGTGCGGCCTCATCACAGGGAGTCAGGGGGTTGAACAGTGATGGACAACATAGACTTTGGTGTCAAGAATGAGTAGGAGAGGGACAAGAGTGGATTTGGGTAGAACAAGTGGGAAGCTGTTGCAGTCCAGGTGAGAGATGGTGGTAGCTTAGACTAGGGGGCGGGCTAATGGAGTGGGAAGTTGTCAGAGTCACCGATGGGAGCACATGGTGATATATAGACTATACAGTGTAAGGGAGAGAGGAGCTCCAAGGATTACTGACTTGTGCAATAGGGTGTGGTAGAAAGGAAATTCTGGAGGAAAACCAATTTGAGAGAGGAAGGAAGATCCTAAGCTCTATCTGGAACATTCTGAGAATTTGAGACATCTTAGTAGAAATATTAAGTCCATAATTAGATTGAAGGGACAGAGCACAGAGAGGTCTGGGGTAGAAATTGATTTGGGAGTCATTGGCATGTAGATGACATTTGAAAAGAAAAGCCCTGGTTGAATCCACATATGAAGGGAGTATAGGGAAAGAAATGGGGACTAAGACTAACTTTGGGGAACTCACATTGGTGCCTGGTGGAGAAGGACAGCTTCAAACAAAACAGAAGTAGCCAGAGAAGAAAGGAGGAGAGCCAGGAAAGAGCATGTGAGTGCAATGGACAGAACTCTGGACACAGGAAGACCTTTCTTGTGTTCCGAGAAAGGTCAGCATCTCCATCCTCCACCACAGTCCTTCCATCCAGCCAGTTCGTTCATCCATTTAACTGTGGCCCTTGCTAGCTCCAACACAAATGTCCTTGGTTCTTGGTAGAGCCAGTCCCAGGAAGATAACATCTTTTGAGCCACCAAAATCATAGATCATGGCAAATAGGAGCAAAGAATAATGGTATGAACATCAACTACAATTAGTTAGTGAAAAATTGATGGAAGAATTTATTTACAGTTCCAAAGAAGAAGACCACTGGACTAAGAGTTAGGAAGCCAGAGATCCAATCTGAGCTCACCCAATGGCCTGCTGTGCCAGTTCAGGGATTTTTCTGACTATGCTTCATTTCAGTGTTATTATCATTAAATTTCAGGGCAGGAGACTGTGGTGGATGGGTGGGAAAAAAGAAGGAAGAAAGGAAAGGAAAATAATACACACTCTGCATACATAATAAGATTCTTATAAAGATCTTATGAGATCAAGTGTCTAAAAGTGCCTTGGAAAACATAACATCAAATACTTTTCTATATGATAAAAGAATTTTAAAAATACTCTCATAAAAATAGAACCATGCAATTGACAAATCTGGAGAATTTCCAGGCATTTATTCCTAAAAAGCTGTGTGAATGCCTTTTATCTCTTTCTATCCTGCTGCTAGCACCATATCCTTTTCTAATTAAAAATAAAAAAAAAAAAAAGAAAAAACTTCTAAAATCTGTTATTGATGCAAGGAAAAGGATACATATAGATTTTTAACAATATAGATTCAGGACCACCCAAGCTAATGGATTCTAGGCCAAACAGCGAAAACAAAAGGATTACTACTAAATCCTCCAATCTGTTTTAAAAGCTGGAGAGGATAAGTGATGGGAAGTTGGCTGGCTAGAGGCACCAGACACCAGCCTGTCCACCAAGAAGGACCAAAACAGCAAGAAGATAACCATACCTCGAACAGAGCTTCAAGAGAGACCCCCGGAATTGAGCAAGAAAGTGACAGAGCACTTCTGAGGCTTCTAAGGAGAAGAGAGCTAAGCATCCTGAAGCCAAGAGAAATTCCCAGTGGCAGGCAAAATATAAGTGAGAGGTCCAAAGTGGTCCACATTCCCACAGTGAACTCTGCAATCCTGGGCATGGGAAAGCCCTTAGGCCCCTGTGGGCCCTGAGACTAGTATGGGAGCTGCTTGGAGGCCACACAATGGCATTGCTCTGGGGAGGGATTTTGTGCTGGGTCCCAATCCCCCTCCCCTACCCAAGCAATTGCCGCACAGTAATATTTTGAGAGCCCAGCCCTCACCAAACTCCATCCTGTCCTGGCGGCCCGCAGCCCCTGCATCTCCGTATTCCCAGAGCCGTACCGGCATCTGTCATGTCCACCTGAGAGCTACAGTACTGCAACTGTGGTGAGTCCCAGTAGTGCAGCTCCGTACCCAGCAGCCTGGTCCACACAGTGTTCTATGACCCAGAGAAATGGGTGCAGTGCACCAGGGAGGCTGCCCCTGGGAACAAGGGAGCCAAAGTATGTGCTCACCAGAGCCTGAGAGCCTCCTGCCCTAGGCTGTGGTACTGACACCAACCCTAGCCCCTCCAGGAGCAGGGCCACCACACTTCTCCACAAGCCATCAGGGTGCCTGAGGATTGACCTGCCCCAGCTACTACCACCAGCACCCATGCACATGCCATCTGGGGTCCTGGCGATAGGCTCACCTGCTGCTGCTACTGGAGCTTGCACACACTGTCCAGGGACAGGCCCATCCCACATGCTGCTGCACCCCTGGATCATGCTCACCCACCCTGCTGCTGCCAGCTCCCATCTGGGGACCTGGTGACCGGTCTGCTCAGCCTGTTGCCACCATTGCTGGCACCCATGTGAGCCACCCAGGGGCCCGAAGGTTGGCCCCCCACTGCAACTGCCGCTGCTGGCGCTGTATGCACATCTCCCAGGCGCCTGAGAACACGCCTTCCCAGCCTGCCACTGCCATCATCTGCCCCTAAGCAAGCCGCCTGGAGGCACAAGGACGTGCCTGCCTGGACCTGCTATTGCCAGTGCCAGCATACACCTCCCAGGCCTCCAAGGACTGGCACACCAGGCCTGCCACTGCCACCACTGGTTCCTGAAGACTGGCCCACATGTCATTCCCATCCCCAGCAAAGCTTTGCCTCAGGCTCTACTGCAGCCTAAACCACTAAGAAAATCACAGAAGCCAGTGAGGCTGATTACAGCCAAAGAAATCATACAGAGACTACAGTATGCACCCACCCAGAATCAAAGCCAAAGCACCCTGCCTGACCAACATTGTAGAAAGCTCTTTTCCTATGAAAGCCTATCCATAAAATTGGGAGCAGTGCTGTTACACCAGATGTGCAGATATCACCCTGAGGAAAGAAGAAGCATGAAAAAGCAAGAAAACCTGACACCTCCAAAGGAACACAATAATTATCTAGCAGCAGATCTTACAGACAAGGAAATCTATGAAATCCTTGAAAAAGAATTCCAAATATTGATGTCAAAGAAACTCAATGAACTATGATAAACACTAGATATGAGAGAAGGAGCTTCAGTGGCTGACTAGAGGCACCAAGCACTGGCTTCTTCCACAAAGAAGAAATAAAACAGCAAGTAAGTAATTACTCTCTCAATAGAGCATCTGAGAGAGAACTTTGGAAGTCAACAGAGAAGTGACAGGACACGCCTAAAGCAAGGAAGGAGAGGGAAGGGAGGCAGTCTGCTCTGCTAGGATCAACTAGGAGCCCAAGAGTGAGGAAACTATGGTGAGGAAAGGGTAGAAGAGATCCTCAATGGTCTACCTCACTACTGCCAACTCCTGCAATCCTAGTCAAGGAAGAGCCCCACTGCACCCTCACAGGTCCTGACACTAACACAGGGAGCTAGTTGCCTGCAGACGGGGCTATGGCATTGGTCCAGAAAGGGAGCTCACGCTGGCTCCCACACTCCTTCCAAGACCTAGGCAAAAACAAGCCTGGTGCCATTTTGCGAGCCCAGCCCTCACCAGACTGCATCCTGCCTTAGGGTCCAAGAGGCTTGCACCTCCCCATCCCTGGAGTTCCATTGACACCCCATGCCTGCAGCAGCTGCTGTTGCTGGCTGCTGCAATGGGGGCAAAAGTGAAAGCCACTGATAGCAACCTCAGCACCCCTGGCAGTGGAGCTGTCACATATTCGCAAGTGCCCTGAGGACAGAGTCCCCCATGGGCAGCCATTGCTGCCAAGTGCCTAAGCAAGTCCCACTGGCAGTGACCCCATTCCACCTTGGTTAAATTTGCTTTTGTTGCTTGTATTTTTGAGATCTTAGCTATAAAATCTTTGCCTAGACCAATGTCCTAAAGTGGGTCTGCTGTTTTCTACTAGAAGTTTATCATTTGAGATCTTACATTTAAGTCTTTAATCCATCTTGATTTTTGTATGTGATGAAAGATAGGGGTCCAGTTTCATTTTTCTGTATATGGCTATCCAATTTCCCCAGCAACATTTACTGAAGAGACTGTCCTTTTCCCAGTCCATGCTCTTGGTGCTTTTGTCAAAAATCAGTTGGCTATAAATATGTGGATTTCTGGGGTCTCTATTCTGTTCCATTGAACTATGTGTCTGTTTTTATACCAATACCCTGCTGTATGGGTTACTATAGCTTTCTAATATATTTTAAAGTCAGGTTGTTGGATGCCTTCAGCTTTGTTCTACTTGCTCAATATCGTTTTGGTTATTCAGACTCTTTATTGGTTCCATATGAATTTTAGGATTTGTTTTCCATTTCTGTGAAAAATGACATTGGTATTTTTATTTGATAGCATTGAATCTGTAGACTGCTTTGGGTAGTGTGGTCATTTTAACATCACTTCTTCTGATCTATGAGCATGGAATGTCTTTCCATTTTGTTTGTGTCCTCTTCAATTTCTTTCATCAGTGGTTTGTAGTTTTCCTAATGCTGAGATCTTTCACCTTGTTGATTAAATTTATTTCTAGGTATTTTCTTTATCGTAGTTATTGTAAATGGGATTGACTTCTTGATTTTTCAGCTAGTTTTTTTATTGCTGTGTAGAAATGCTATTGATTTTTGTATGTTGTTTACTATCCCGCAAACTTACAGAATTTATTTATCAGATCTAAGAGTTTTTTGGTAGCATCATTAGGTTTTCTAGATGTAAGAATATATCAACAGCAAAGAAGAACACTTTGACCTCCTCTTTTCCAATTTGAATGCCTTTTATTTCTTTCTCTTGCTTGATTGCTCCTGCTAGGACGTTCAGTACTATGTTGAACTGGAGGGATGAAACTGGGCATGCTTGTCTTATTTCAGTTCTTAGATGAAAGGCTTTCAGCTTTTCCTCATGCAGTATGATTTAGCTGTGGGTTTGTCTCAAATGTCTTTTATTACATTGAGATATATTCTTTCTGTGCTTGGTTAAGAGTTTTTTTCATGGAAGGATGTTGAAATTTATCAAATGCTTTTCCCGTGTCTATTGAGATGATCATATGGTTTTTATCCTGCATTCTGTTGATATGATGTATCATGTTTATTGATTTGCATATGTTGAGTTATTCTTGCATCTCTGGAAAAAATCTCACTTGATTATAGTGTATTATATTTTTGATATGCTGTTGGATGGTTTGCTAGTATTTTGTTGAGGGAGTTTTTTGCATCTATGCTTACCAGGGATATTGACCTATAGTTTTTTTTTGTTGTTGTTGCATCCTTGACTGATTTGGTATCAGGGTAATGATCATCTTGTAGAATGAGTTAGGGAGAATACCTTTTCATTTTTTTGAAATACTTCCAGGAGAATTGGTGTTAGGTCTTTTTTTGTAAGTTTGGTAGAATTAGGCAGTAAAGCCATCCAATCCTGGACTTTTCTTTGTTTGCAGACATTTTATCACTGATTCAATCTCATACTCATTATTGGCCTGTTCAAGTGTTCTATTTCTTCCTGAATTTTTGTAGGTTGTATATGTTCAGGAATGCATCCATTTTTCTGTAGGCTTGCCAATTTATTAGTGTGTAGTTGTTAATAATAATCTCTGATGATCTTTTGTATTTCTTTGGTACCAGTTATAATATTTCCTTTTTCATTTCTAATTTCATTTATGTGGATTTTTCTCTTTTTTCTCCTAGTTTGTCTAGCTACTTGTTTGCAAATTTTATTTTTTCAAAAAAAACCCACAATATTTCATTGATCCTTTGTATTATTATTTTAGTCTCTATTTTGTTTAGTTTTGCTCTGGTCTTTATTATTTCTTTCTACTAATTTTGAATTTGGCTTGTTCTTACTTTTCTAGTTTGTTGAGGTACATTGTTTGATGGTTTATTTGAAACCTATTTTTAACATAGGTGTTTATTGCTATAAACTTCACTCCCAGCATTGCTTTGCTTTCGTTGTATCCCTTAGGTTCAGTTATGCTGTGTTTTGATCTTCATTTGTTTCAAGAAATTTCTTGATTTCCTCTTTAATTTCTTTCTTGATCCAATGGTGATTCTGGAGCATGTTGTTTAATATCCATGTATTTGTATGGTTTCCACAGTTCCTTGTTATTGATTTTTTTCTAGCTTTATTCCATTGGGATATGAGGAGATACTTAATATTATTTCAATTTTTAAAAAACTGTTGAGACTTGTTTTGTGTCCTAACATATGGCTTATCAGGAAAATGTTTCCTGTGTTGGTGAGAAGAATGTGTATTCTGCAGCTATTGGATGAAATGTTTTATAAATATCTGTTAGGTCTATTTGGTCTAAATGCAGGTTAAATCCAATGTTTCTTTAATTTTCTGTCTAGATTATCTGTCTCATGCTGAGAGTGGGGTGTTGAAGTCCCCCACTATTATTACATTGGAGTCTATCTCTCCCTTTAGATCTACCAATATTTGCTTTATATATCTGGGTGTTCTGGTGTTGAGTGCACATATATTTAGAATTCTTATATGCTCTTGTTGAATTGATCCCTTTAGCACTGAATAATGACATTCTTCATCTATTTCTACTATTTTTGACTTAATGTCTGTTTTATCTGATATAAGTATAGCTACTCCTGTTTGCTTTTGGTTTCCATTTGCACGGCATGTTTTTTTCATCCATTTACTTTTAGTCTATATGTATCTTTACAGGTGAGGTGAGTTTCTTGTAGGCAGCATGTAGTTGGGTCACATTATTATTATTATTTTTAATCTGTTTGGTCAGTCTATATCTTTTAAATGGAAAGTTTAATCTGTTTACTTTCAAGGTTATTATTGATATGTGAGAGCTTATCGCTGTTGTCATTTTATTGATTTTTTCTTGTTATTTTCTATATCCTTTGTTCCCTTCCTTCTCTCTTATTTTTCATTGTAGTTTGGTGCCTCTAGTCAGCCATCTTGAATAATTATCCACTGTATCTCATTTTATCTTAGTAATTTGGTATTCTTTTTCTTAAAGATCAGCTCCTCAAAATCTGCACCACTCATGCTCTGAATTAGCAAGAACATGCTAGACTTGCAAATTACTGAGACAGTTGTAGGCTTGGGTTTGATGATTTCCATCTACTTTCATAACTATCTCACTTCAGATTGTAAAGGTTTATTTACGTAACCTGGATCCCCAAGTTCTCTACAATCCTGTGATCTTCCTTTTAATTAAGAAAAATGAACCGAGTTCCCCTTTCATATAAATGTAAGGAATCCAGCATGCCTCCCCCATTTCTCAGGTTTCTTGGGACTAGGGTAGAGTGGTAGAAGGGTGACTTCTTCAGTTCCCTCTCAGGCTGAACTCTTCCTCCTGGCTTCCACGCAGATCTTGGTCTGGCCATCTCAGCATCTCAGCTTTTGTGGCTGCTGTTCCATCTTCTCACCACTTCTCATGTGTGAACTACATTCCCCAAATTACCATTTACACAAGACTGTTGCTTAAGGTAACAGATTTCTACTGAGAGGCTGAAGGGACTGAGGCAATTATGGAGCAGCAGGAAAAAATTCAAAATTAAATATTCGATATGATTTTTCCTCAAGATTATTCACTCCATGGAAGGATCTGCCTCTGTAGTTTTAGGGTGTTCTTCCAATGGAAACATTACTCTTCTCTCACATTTTCTAAGTCCCTCAGGGGCCCCAAACATCCTCCCTTTAGAGAAGCTAAGGGAAAATTCTCCAATCCTTTTTACTTTATTACACAGACCAATTTCTCTCTTTCAATTTTAATATTCTTTTCCCAGGTCATGACCAGGGAACTTTGCCTTGCATGACCAGAATAAGCCACTAAATAATGAACTTCATCATGACCCTTGAAGGTGGAAGGAGTATTGATTGCTCCTTTCCCGATTTTTAAATATAAAAAATTTCTTTCCATTCTATTCAAACTTGAATTATTAATAGGACTCTAGTATTCAAGACCACACAGCATCACTCACATCTTTTTGGGTTTGTGTTCATAACTCTTAGTCAGCAAACTGACATTTTGCATTCTGGCTAACTTAGAAAAGTCATCTTAGACAAACAGGACAATGTCTTGTTACTTTGTTTCCTCTTCCCATGCATCTCCTCCCACTTCCACCCCATCCATCTTTTCCTCTGATAGTGAACTTAGAATGTCTCAGTTCAAAGCTTAGGCAAGTTGTAGGCAATTTAAAACCCATCTGGGCTTTGAGCATGTTGAAAAACAAGCAACATTTTTATTTCACAGAAACTGATTTTTTGGTTTCTTACATTGACTGAGAAAACTGTGACTTCTAATCAGTATTATCAGTTGACCATTTGTGACTTACATTTGGGGGCTTTGAGAAGCCGATTAGTATTGAAGTATAATTTTCACAAGGTTAAAGACATGACTCATGCAAAAACACTAAAGAGCTACTTATTTCATTAATGAGAGACCCAGTAGGATAGTAAAACTGGCTCAAAGGAATGTGAGGGAAACATATGTGTTTGTAGTCACTGAAAGAAGTAACACTAGAATCAATTATTAAATTACACATCAAATTAGTTAATGTCATACAGGACAATAAAACTTAGACCTTTGGGTTGTAATCCTTTTTACCGGCAGAAATCATTTCTATCTCTATGGGCAAAATTCCTTTGTGTTGCTGTAAGAATCATTTGCAACGCTCTAAGTTTATTACAAATTAATATTGACAAATCAATCGTAAAAGGTCAAAGGTAGATATCATATTGTTACCCACATTATGGGTGGATTTGTTCACTTGTTGGGCATCAATCCAATGACCACAAGCAAGAAAGATTTAGCAAGGGGGTTTTATTACTTGTAACAAATAAGGAGAACACAGGAGATAATTCCCAAAGCAGTGCCTCTCTGAGCCGGGAGCTGGGTCAAGTTTTATAAGCATAGGGTAATGAGGCATAATCTGATTGGATCTTGCAATGAGGTGATGCCAGCATGATGTGATTGGCTCCTGTCATGGGGTGACACCATAACTCTATCTGATTGGATCCTGGATCCTGCCATGTGGTGTCCACTTCTAAATTCAGTTCTTGCCCTTCCGTCTGGGCACTTAGAGTCCCCCTGTGATGGCAGGATTGGTTCATATGGGCAAGCTCAGGTCACATGATCTGAGGGTCCATGACAACTGAAAAACAACTCACAACTTTGTTATATAAAAGTTGAATCAGATTGGTCTGGTGCAGCTACAATATCCCTAGAGAATCAGGCAGTCCTTAGGTATGTCTATTAGACATTGCTCCAGTGTGACATAGAAAAGGTATGTAGCCATCCTTTTCTCTATTTCCGAGTTTTGAATGTTTTTTTTTTCTTACTTTTAGAAGAACTAAAAGTAAGAAAGTGTTTTTCTCACAACTTCTCTAGGTATATCAATCAAATGTTTTGCTCAATCATGATTTCTATAATAAAGTCTATTACCTTAGAGAACAAATACTTAACACACTTCTGAATTTTAACCCTTCCCTAACCCCTCAAAATACTCTCTTATTTAGAATAACCTATGGGTTAGGTGCATTTACTTTATTTCTTATAATAAGATATTTATATACATACTGAATATTTATATACATACAGAAAACTGAATAATGCTGACCATGATTTCTGTAGCATGACATGTAACATGATTGGACACTGGGCTAAAAGCATCATAATTATGCTTTAATCAGAGATACATAGACTCAGTCACTTATTTTCTCTCCATTAACTTTGATATATTCAACAAAGTTATAAAATCATAAGAATAGTCGACACTTAGTTCTTTTAGGTGATAGGCATTACTTTAAATGTGTTAAAGGGAGGAAGGTATAAACATATCAGTCTCCTGACTGCCTATCTTCTGTTGGTCTGTTGAGCACTATACAGCAAATCCACAGTCCTGAATTAGCAAATGACTTCTACACTTGCACATGTGAGTTGTGCCCACTTGCGTGACTGCCCAAATGCTTCCCAGTAGACGCCCCATGGATACTGCTCTGTGATATTAATGGGATGTTTCTACCAATTCCTACTTATTAGTACTACAGGAAAGAATTTTTTTTTTTTGAGATAAGGAAACATAGGCAAGAGTTAGCTGTGCTTTGGCAACATTTATATAATAAATAACCTGAGTGTTCATCCGCAGCCTCCTAGCCTCTGAACCAGTGTTCCAAATTCCAGCTCTAATCCTACAGAATTCCCACTGATCTCCTTTGATGAGCTATTGTGGAAATTCTTTCTGCAGCTGTTGAGGAGGCCAATCAGAGTCAGAGAAAAGACGGCACTGAGCTACTGCATATCCAATACATAATATCAACAATCACTGAGAATAAGTAGAATAGGAAAAATCTGAAATCTACTGATAATCTCTAACCTTGAGTATTGATTAGGTTTTAATAAACCTCACAATCCAATAGGACCATGGATTGGACCAGTAATCAGCAATATTTATAAATTTAAATTTATTCTCCATTTATTTCCCTTGCCTATTCTTGCTGAGGAACAATACGGGAAAAAGGCCAAAGAGTAATTGGGGGATGGGAGGAGCAGTAAATACCACTGAGTTTTATAAAACTGCATGATGTATCTATTTATATGATGTGAAATACACTGGCATCATGCAGGAAACATTGCTTTTATTTTTTATTTATTTATTTTTTGAGATGGAGTCTCACTCTGTTGCCAGGCTGCAGTGCAGTGGCACGATCTCAGCTCACTGTAACCCCCATCTCCCAGGTTCAAGTGATTCTCCTGCCTCAGCCTCCCAAGTAGCTGGGATTACAGGCATGCACCGCCACACCCGACTAAATTTTTGTGCTTTTAGTAGAGATGGGGTTTCACCATGTTAGCCAGGATGATCTTGATCTCTTGACCTTGTGATCTGCGCACCTCAGCCTCCCAAAGTGCTGGGATTACAGGTGTGAGCCACTGCACCCAGCTGAAACACTGCTTTTTTTGTGTGTTTTTAAAATTGTGGTAAAATACACATAACATAAAATTTACCATTTTAGCCATTAGGTGTACAGTTCGATGTACAACATCATTTATAATGATGTGCAACCATTAGTACCAACCATCTCTAGAACTCTTTCATCGTCCTAAACAAAAACTCTGCACCCATTAAACAGTAACTGTTTATTTCCCCTTCTCTCAGTCCCTGACCACTATTTTTCTTTCTGCCACTGTGAATTTGTGTATTACAGGTACCTCCTAGAATCATACAATATTTGTCTTGCGGTGTCTGGCTTATTTCACTTAGCTTAATGTTTTCAAAGTTCAACACTGCCTTTTTTTTTTTAAACAAAATTACCTTCAATACTTTATTTTTGAGTCTTGTAGAAAGAACAACTTAATAGTATCTTGTGATATGATTTAATACACCTCAAATTCAAAATCCCCAGTTTTGTCTTACAAAACAACTGGCAGTTGGACTCCGATTACTTTTTTTTTTTTTAAGTTAGCTATTGGCTCTGTAAAATATGAATGGGAAAAAAAGCAGTAATAATCTTCACCAAGTGATTCATCTCAGCTGAGTATGACTTGCAATTCAATAATGAAATGAAATCTGCCCCTTGTACCTAGACTGAAAAAGACCAACAATATGTTCTGTTCATTGCTCCTTCCTGCGAGCCATGGAGAGACGGGACCATGACTGATGCCACTTGTTAGAGGATAATGAAATGCAATTGGTGTCCAGCAGACCTAGCAGAAATACTCCTAGGCACAAGAAAAATATGCCCAGATGGTATTCTCCATTTTTCAAACTAAAACAGCTAACTGCCTCTACACTTTGTGCCCAGAATGCTGCCTGTTTTAGATAGAGGTTCAAGCACTGAGTTCTGTGTTCAATGAACCAGGGTACATACTAACCAGCCAATCAGAGCTTCTTTCATCCCAGCTCTGCCTTCATGACACAACGCCTTAGATACTAATGGGGGAGAGGGGAATGAATGAACCAGAACAATATAATGAGAAAATAAAGTCGAATATGATTACAGTGACCCCCAACCTAGTTTCTCTTAGCTATACTCCAATTACATTCAGTAGCTCCCAGGTGTACAGCAAAAACTGTAACAAAATAGTAAATTCTTCTTTAGGATAAGACTCTCATAAGCCTCTCCAGTTGTATCCAAACTCACGCCATCAAATGAAAGCCTCAAATTGTGCGATATTTAAAACACAAATACACTTGCAAGACCAAAATGAGATACAGTGAAAAGCATAAATTAGCAGCAGCTGCAGCCCAATTAAGCAAAGATTTCCACGAGGGAAAGCTTACTTGTAATTTACCTAAACAAAGCCTTTCTTTTTGTTGAGATTTGCTGCTTATTATTTTTTCTTATTAAAATGACTACAAAGAGTAACCAAGAGCATCGTTATCACATCAGGAAAAAAAATTCTTCCAATCTAAATAATTCTTTGAAAAGATATCTTTATTTGCATATTTGTGTTTGTAACATTTAAAAAAATTGACAATTTTTAAAAATCAAAGATATACATGCACAGTTAAATGTGTCAAAGCTCATGATAAAACACAGTAATTTCAAGCTCAATTTAGTCATTTCACAATGTATACAATATCTCAAAACAACATTGTTGTATGCAATAAATACATATAATTTATTTGTAAATTAAAAAATAAATTTAAAAAACCTGAGTAATTTCTAGCTGCATTCCTCTCTTCACCTTCTCAGAGGCCACAAATTTCAAATCTTTTAGCTATTTCTTCTGGCATCTCTATGTTTCTAGATAATATGTTTCTACTGTGATTTCATGATTGATGCATTTTTACCGTATCTGTTGACTTCCTATAATAAAGATTTACTACTACCAATCTCCCTTTCCTCCACAATTCCAAATATAATTACAGCTATGGGAGGGGGTGGGTGAGGATGAAGACGGTATGTGGTCTTGCTCTACCACATAATGTGAAGTGCATGCATATATACAATATAAACATATATTATTATGTGTAATATAAAATAATATATAAATATACTTCTATATATAATTTATATTTTATATAATTAAGAGTATTTTATTATAAATATATAATATAAAGTATTATTTTATTCCTCATGTATATATGTATTTAGTTGAACGGGATAATCCTGGTCCCTATTTTATTTATTTTTTGTGTGTGCATTCTTTTTAAATTATACTTTAAGTTCTAGGGTACATGTACACAACGTGCAGCTTTGCTACATATGTATATATATGCCATGTTGGTGTGCTGCACCCATTAACTCATCATTTACATTAGGTATATCTCCTAATGCTATCCCTCCTCCCACCCCACGACAGGCCCCGGTGTGTGATGTTCCCTACCCTGTGTCCAAGTGTTCTCATTGTTCAATTCCCACCTATGAGTGAGAACATGCAGTGCTTGGTTTTCTGTTCTTGCGATAGTTTGCTCAGAATGATGGTTTCCAGCTTCATCTATGTCCCTACAAAGGACATGAACTCATCCTTTTTTATGGCTGCATAGTATTCCATGGTGTATATGTGCCACATTTTCTTATTGTAGTCTATCATTGATGGACATTTGGGTTGGTTCCAAGTCTTTGCTATTGTGAATAGTGCCACAGTAAACATATGTGTACATGTGTCTTTACAGTAGCATGATTTATACTCCCTTGGGTATATACCCAGTAAGGGGATGGCTGGGTCAAATGGTATTTCTAGTTCTAGATCCTTGAGGAATCGCCACACTTTCTTCCACAATGGTTGAACTAGTTTACAGTCCCACCAACAGTGTAAAAGTGTTCCTATTTCTCCACATTCTCTCCAGCACTTGTTGTTTCCTGACATTTTAATGATTGCCATTCTAACTGGTGTGAGATGGTATCTTGTTGTGGTTTTGATTTGCATTTCTCTGATGATAATGAGCATTTCTTCATGTGTCTGTTGGCTGCATGAATGTCTTCTTTTGAGAAGTATCTGTTCATATCCTTTGCCCACTTTTTGATGGGGTTGATTTTTTCTTATAAATTTGTTTAAGCTCTTTGTAGATTCTGGATATTAGCCCTTTGTCAGATGGGTAGACTGTAAAAATTTTCTCCCATTCTGTAGGTTGTCTATTCACTCTGATGGTAGTTTCTTTTGCTGTGCAGAAGCTCTTTAGTTTAATTAGATCCCATTTGTCTATTTTGGCTTTTGTTGCCAGTTGCTTTTGGTGTTTCAGTCATGAAGTCCTTGTCCATGCCTATGGCCTGAATGGAATTGCCTAGGTTTTCTTCTAGGGTTTTTATGGTTTTAGGTCTAATATTTACGTTTTCAATCCATCTTGAATTAATTTTTGTATAAGGTGTAAGGAAGGGATCCAGTTTCAGCTTTCTACTTATGGCTAGCCAGTTTTCCCAGCACCATTTATTAAATAGGGAATCCTTTCCCCATTTCTTGTTTTTGTCAGGTTTATCAAAGATCAGATGGTTGTAGATGTGTGGTATTATTTCTGAGGGCTCTGTTCTGTCCCATTGGTCTATATCTCTGTTTTGGTACTAGTACCATGCTCTTTTGGTTACTGTAGCCTTGCAGTGTAGTTTGAAGTCAGGTAGCGTGATGCCTCCAGCTTTGTTCTTTTGGCTTAGGATTGTCTTGGCCATGTGGGGTCTTTTTTGGTTCCAAATGAACTTTAAAGTAGTTTTTTCCAATTCTGTGAAGAAAGTCATTGGTAGCTTGATGGGGATGGCACTGAATCTATAAATTACCTTGGGCAGTATGGCCATTTTCACAATATTGATTCTTCCTATCCATGAGCATGGAAGGTTCTTCCATTTGTTTGTGCCCTCTTATTTTGTTGAGCAGTGGTTTGTAGTTCTCCTTGAAGAGGTCCTTCACATCCCTTTTAAGTTGGATTCCTAGGTATTTTATTCTCTTTGAAGCAATTGTGAATGGTAGTTCACTCATGATTTGGCTCTCTGTTTGTCTATTGGTGTATAGAAATGCTTGTGATTTTTGCACATTGATTTTGTATCCTGAGCACCCTCTTCTAGTTTGAGGCTTGTGGAGTGTATTTTCAATGATGAAGGTGGAAATAAAATGTTTCCTAAATAGAACTTTTAAATATTTCCAAATGTTCTTCTTCTCTTTTTCTTTTTTCAAAATATTAGTGTATCATATAAAAATGCTTGTCACTTCCTAAGTTGTGTTTATTTAAGCATCTCGAAATAACCTGTAGGCTTTTCTAGCTAGAATATCAGTAAATAAGCTCTTAGGCTACTGCTTCTCCAATCAGTAGAAAAAAATGTTTTAATGATGCATAGTGGTATGGCATAAAAAGTTAGAATATACGCCCCTGATGCAGTAAAGAAATTTCTAAAATTTAGTCACTGGTGTACAAATCTGTTCAGGGAACACTTTGACTTTCAAGAACAGCATCATAAGTGCTCTAGTGTCAATTGGTTTTAAAAGTGAGTGTGCAGCACTTCTTTTTTTCTGATCAATAATCTTTTTTCTTGTTTTAAAAATCATTATTGTTATCTGTGATTATAAAGAAACAGATGGCCATAATAAAGATTACAAAGTGTATGCCATAAAACCATGAAAGTTCTGATAATCCCAGAGATAAATGCTGCTTGGTTTATATTCATCCAGATATTTTTTCAAAGCATGCTATTATAGATCTTCACAGTATACATAAATTGAAATAAGAACATACATAATGCTATTTCTCATTGCTTTTTTGTTTTCTTTAACTAGAATCTTAGTGATGGACCTCTATCTATGTCAATGCATGTGCAGTTGCTTCCCTGTTTTACACCACCTTAGTATCCTATTGTATGGCACTATCATGATTGTTTAATCTGCTTTTGATATGCATTTGGGTTATTTCCAATGTTTCTAAATGGCAGCACTAATAAGTAAAATACTTGTTTCATAATCTTTGTGCACATCTGCAAGTGTTTCTGCAAGATACATTCCAAAAAGGGGAATTGCTGGGACAGGGACTATACATCTCTTAATTTTGACACATACTACCTGTCTTCTAAAAGAATCAAGCCAATTTATACTCCCATCACTATTACATATATTAGCCTGCTTTTTCCTCTTACATTTTTGCAAACACTTATACCCACTAACTTTTGAAGCTTTACCAATCTGATTAACAAAGAAAGATAACTTATTTAAATTTCTTACATCTGGATTTATTGTTACATAAGATATAAAGATATTATGGAAGGGATCACTAATAATTAACTTACAAATAAGTAAATAAAGTAGTAATAAAAAATTTAGTTCAGTAGTTTTTAAAGTTTTCTCTAAGTTTCTTAAGCTTTAAGTTTAGACATTGAAATAATAGACCATCAAATAACAGTACCAATTACCAAGAGAGTGGTTTCATAATGGAAGTAGCTCCTTCTTCAGTTTTCTGGGCTTAGGAAGTTAGATGTGTGTGTTCTGGTTCCTGCAAGCTTCCTGACTTTTTACTCTCTCCCTCAGTCTCCCCAGCTCCCCAAATGAAGTTCATACATGAATAGGCAGGTATAAAAATGATTTATGTATATAAATAGGTTACTGTTACTGTCTTCTAAAGATTAAGTTGTCTAGCTTCAATTCACAGGGCTTTCAGAAAAGCATGGCTTCATTTTTAATGATTTCAAGTTAGGAAAACTGTGGGGGTGGGGCAGGGAGGAAAGAAAGAAGGAAAAATTTGAAAACATTATTTTGGAGATTAGTAGCCAGAAAAAAATTTAGAATTCAGTCCAAATTATAGAAAATAATAAAAATTAGAAAACAATGGACAACACTCTAATCTAATAACAGGTGTACTACAGTTTATTCTGAAACATAATTTTTGTCTCTCCAATTCCCCTATTTTATTAAAGACAACATCATAGCAGGGCCAATTTATTTGTAAAATAAGTTTTAGTCTTATTATACTTCGCTTCATTATTTGCATAAAAGGCAGCAAGAATAATCATTTGCCATACAGTCTTTTCTTTTTAAAGAAAAGTTAGCTTTGCTGGAATGTTTTCTATAAGGAATGTAATATTAGACTTTTTTTTAAAGCCTCAAGCCCAGCCAAGAATATATCTGTGCCTGCAGATATCTGTATAAATTGGGTGAATTCTCCTTTTGAGATTTCAAGAAATCTAGGGGTTCCTCGACATGTCAGAAGGTGACATTCTTTATTTACCACAGGTCAGGACCCTGTGAAGGCCAAGGTATAAGGCCAGTTTTTCCAATGGGCTCTTATCAGATGTGTATTTTTACAAGGCAATCTGAAAATACATCATTCCAGTCAAAGCCTTGGTAAAATAATCACTGTCTCCAATTATGTCATGTTATAAAAGAAAACAAATTATTACTGAGCTTATGTAAAGAACTGTGTGGCCGTAAATTAAGAATACTTACAAATAGCTTCCAAATTTTGGAGAAATTAGGTAGACAGAAAAGAATTATATTTTAAATTTTGCTCACTAGAGTATACTCTACTCAATTGTTAAAAGTTATAAATAGCTTAAAGAAAAGTTTCCTTGACTGTGAAAAACAAAACAAAAAGAATCAGCAAATCTTTTAAATAAAAAGTCGTAAAAGGTTACTTCAGTCTTCTATTAGTTCAGTCCATGCAATTAACTCCTGTTCTGCTTGTTCAGTAAACCTCATGAACGTATCAGCACTCCATGAGAATCCTGGAAGTTTTTCTCTCCACTTTAATAGCACAATCTCTAAATTTATCAGAAACTTATATAATCGTATAGTTGACTATAAGCCACTCTATAAAAGGATCAAAGTAAAATAACAATAGTGGGTGACAAAAGGCTTAGACCAGCCATGATTAAAAACACAACTAATGAGGGTAGAAGGGATCACGGCGGACAGGAGGCAGGACTAGATTGCAGCTCTGGACACAGCAGCATGCAGAGGCTTGCATTATGAATTTTTAGGTCTAGACCCACTGCAAGAACAAACCAGCAATCCTGAGAGGACCCACAGACCCTCTGAAGGAAGTGCATTGCTCGTGCAGGACCTGGGAGACACCCCAAATACTGTGAGTGCCCCAACTGCGAAGTGGGAAAGGGAGACCCTCCTCTCCCGAATATACACCCCCACTGGAGAAGGTGAAGGTCTGTTTGTGGGAGAAGTTTCTGACTTTACCTGGAGCTGAATCAAGTTAAAGAGCTGAGTGAAATACAGGGATAGAGGAAGCAGCAGAAAGGCCCTAGGAGCTCACTGGGTCCCTAAGCAGCCCATTCCTTCCTGGCACCACAGGGATCCATCAGGAGGGTGGCCAGAGTAGCAGGGGGTAAAACTCCACAGGGAGAAGGAATTCTCTAGCTGAACTTTATAACAATTTGAATGGGGCGATAAGCCTCCTGGCCAGAACTTGGGGGTCGAATCAGGCATGTACACTTTAGAAGCAGGGGAAGAACTAAAGCCCTTTTCTCTCACAGCTGGGAGGTGGATAGCCTCAGGCAAGTTTTCAAGCCTATTGCCTGCTGCCTGGAAACAGACTTGAGGCTGTTGGGGGAGGCATGGTGGGAGTGAGACCGGCCCTTCAGTTTGCATGGGAGCTGGGTGAGGCCTGTGACTGCTGGCTTTCCTCCACTTTCCTGACAACCTGCATGACTTAGCAGAGGCAGCCATAATCCTCCTAGGTACACAACTCCAGTGACCTGGGAATCTTACCTCCATCTCCCATAGCAGCCACAGCAAGACCTGCCCAAGGAGAGTCTGAGCTCAGACATGCCTCGCCCCACCCCCACATGATGGTCCTTCTGTATCCACCCTTGTAGTGGAAGACAAAGGGCATATAATCTTGGGGGTTCTAGGGCCCCGTCCACTGCCAGTCCCTCACCACACTACTACAGCTGATGCTTTCTGGAAAGTGCCACCTCCTGGCAGGAGGCCAACCAGCACAAAAATAGAGCATTAAACCACCAAAGCTGAGGACCCTCATGGAGTCCATTGCACCCTCCACCACTTCTACCAGAACAGGTGCTGGTATCCATGACTGAGAGCCACAGATGGTTCACATCACAGGACTCTGTACAGTCAACCCCCAGTACCAGCCTGGAGCCAGGCAGACTTGCTGGGTGGTTAGGCCCAGGGAAAGAAAACAATCATTGCAGTTTGGCTCACAGGAAGCCACATCCATAGGGAAAGGGGGAGAGTACTACATCAAGGGAACACCCCGTGGGACAAAAGAATCTGAACAACAGCCCTCAGCCCTAGAACTTCCCTCTAACAGAACCTACTCAAATGAGAAGGAACCAGAAAAGCAACCCTGATAATACAACAAAATAAGGCTCTTCAACATCCCCCAAAAAATCACACTAGTTCACCAGCAATGGATCCAAACAAGAAGAAATCCCTGATTTATCTGAAAAAGAATTCAGGAGGTTAGTTATTAATCAGGGAGGGACCAGAGAAAGGCAAAACCCAATGCAAGGAAATCCAAAAAGTGATATAAGAAGTGAAGGGAAAAATATTCATGGAAATAGGTAGCTTAAAGGAAAAACAATAAAAAAAGTCAGGAAACTTTGGACACACTTTTAGACATGTGAAATGCTCTGGAAAGTCTCAGCAATAGAATTGAACAAGTAGAAGAAAGAAATTTAGAGCTTGAAGACAAGGTCTTCAAATTAACCCAATCCAACAAAGACAAAGAAAAAAGAATAAGAAAATATGAACAAAGCCTCCAAGAAATCTGGGATTATGTTAAATGACCAAATCTAAGAATAATTGGTGTACCTGAGGAAGAAGAGAATTCTAAAAGCCTGGAAAACATATTTGGAGGAATAATCAAGGAAAATTTCTCTGGCCACGAAAGAGACCTAGACATCCAAATATAAGAAGCACAAAGAACACCTGGGAAATTCATCACAATAAGATCTTCACCTAGGCAGATTGTCATCAGGTCATCCAAAGTCAAGACAAAGGAAAGAATCTTAAGAGCTATGAGACAGAAGCACCAGGTAACCTACAAAGGGAAATCTATAAGATTAACAGAAGATTTCTCAGCAGAAACCCTACAAGTTAGAAGGGGTTGGGGACCTATCTTCAGCCTCCTCAAACAAAACAATTATCAGCCAAGAACTCTGTATCCAGTGAAACTAAGCATCACAGATAAAGGAAAGATAGAGTCGTTTTCAGACAAAGAAATGCTGAGAGAATTTGTCATTACCAAGGTATCACTACAAGAACTGCTAAAAGGAGCTCTAAATCTTGGAACAAATCCTGGAAACACATCAATACAGGACCTCTTTAAAGAATAAATCACACAGGACCTATAAAACAAAAATACAGGCTGGGCGCGGTGGCTCAAGCCTGTAATCCCAGCACTTTGGGAGGCCGAGACGGGTGGATCACGAGGTCAGGAGATCGAGACCATGCTGGCTAACACAGTGAAACCCCGTCTCTACTAAAAAATGCGAAAAACTAGCTGGGCGAGGTGGCAGGCGCCTGTAGTCCCAGCTACTCGGGAGGCTGAGGCAGGAGAATGGTGTGAACCCGGGAGGCGGAGCTTGCAGTGAGCTGAGATCCGGCCACTGCACTCCAGCCTGGGCGACACAGCGAGACTCCATCTCAAAAACAAAACAAAACAAAACAAAACAAAAAAATACAAGTTAAAAAGCAAACACAAAACAACAACAACAACAAAAACACAAAGTACACAGGCAAGAAAGAGCATGATGAAAGCAATGGTACCTCACATTTCAATATTAACATTGAATGTAAATGGCGTAAATGCTCCACTTAAAAGATACAGAACTGTAGAATGAGTAAGAAGTCACCAACTAACTGTCTGCTGCCCTCAGGAGACTCATGTAACACATAAGGACTCACATAAACTTAAAGGGGTGGAAAAAGGCATTTCATGCAAATGGACTTCAAAAGCGAGCAGGGGTAGCTATTCTTATATCAGACAAAACAAACTTTAAAGCAACAGTGGTTAAAAGAGACAAAGAGGGACAGTATATAATGGTAAAAGGCCTTGTTCAACAGAAAAATATCATAATCCTAAATATAGGTTGGAGCTCCCAAATTTATAAACAATTACTAATAGTCCTAAGAAATGAGATAGATAGCAACACAATAATAGTGGGGAACTTCAATACTCCACTGACAGCCCTAGACAGGTCATAAAGACAGAAAGTCAACAAAGAAACAATGGATTTCAACTATACCTTGGAACAAATGGACTTAGCAGATATATACAGAACATTTCATCCAACAACTGCAGAATACACATTCTATTCAACAACTCATGGAATGCTCCAAGATAGACCATATGATAGGCCATAAAATGAGCCTCAATAAATTTAAGAAAATTGAAATTATACCAAGCGCTCTCTCAAACCACAGTGGAATAAAACTGGAAATCAACTCCAAAAGGAACCTTCAAAACCATGCAAATACATGGAAATCAAATAACTTGCTCCTGAATGAGAGGTCAAAAATGAAATCAAGATGGAAATTTAAAAAATTTTTGAACTAAATGACAATAACAACACAACCTATCAAACCTCTGGGATACAGCAAAGGCAGTGCTAAGAGGAAAGTTCATAGCCCTAAATGCCTACATCAAAAAGTCTGCAAGAGCACAAACAGACAATACAAGGTCAAATGTCAAGGAACTAGAGAAACAAGAATAAACCAAACCCAAACCCAGCAGAAGAGAGGAAATAACCAAGATCAGAACATAAGGAAATGAAATTGAAACAAAAAAATACAAAAGATAAATGAAACAAAAAGCTAGTTCCTTGAAAAAATAAATAAAATTGATAGACCATTGGCAAGATTAACCAGGAAAAGAAGAGAGCAAATCTAAATTCCCTCATTAAGAAATGAAACGGGATATTAGAACTGACACCACTGAAATACAAAAGATCATTCAAGGCTACTATTAACACCTTTACACACAAACTGGAAAACCTAGATGAGATGGATAAATTCCTGGAAAAATACAACCCTCCTAGCTTAAATCAGGAAGAATTAGATACCCTGAACAGACCAATAACAATAAGTGAGACTGAAATGGTAATTAAAAAATTACCAACAAAAAAAGTCCAGGACCAGATGGATTCACAGCAGAATTCAACCAGACATTCAGAGAAGAATTGGTACTAATCCTCTTGACACTATTCCACAAGATAGAGAAAGAAGAAACCCTCCATAATTCATTCTATGAAGTCAGCATCACCCTAATACCAGAACCAGGAAAGGACGTAACCAAAAAAGAAAACTACAGACTGATATCCTTGATGAAAATAGATGCTAAAATCCTTAACAAAATACTAGTTAACTGAATTCAACAACATATCAAAAGGATAATCCACCATGATCAAGTGGGTTTCATACCAGGGATGCAGGGATGATTTAACATACACAAGTCAATAAATGTGATACATGACATAAACAGGATTAAAAACAAAAATCACATGATCATCTTAATAGATGCAGAAAAAGCATTAAAATCCAGCATCCCTTTATGATTAAAACTCTCAGCAAAATCGGCATAAAAGGGACATACCTTAATGTAATAAAAGCCATCTATGACAAACCCACAGCTGACATAATACTGAATGGGGAATATGGTCATTTTCATGATATTGATTCTTCCTATACTTGAGCAAGGATCTAGAACTAGAAATACCATTTGACCCAGCCATCCCATTACTGAGTATATACCCAAAGGATTATAAATCATGCTGCTATAAAGACACATGCACACATATGTTTATTGCAGCACTGTTCACAATAGCAAAGACTTGGAACCAACCCAAATGTCCATCAATGATAGACTGGATTAAGAAAATGTGGCACATATACACCATGAAATACTATGCAGCCATAAAAAAGGATGAGTTCATGCCCTTTGTAGGGACATGGGTGAAGCTGGAAACTATCATTCTGAGCAAACTATTGCAAGAACAGAAAACCAAACACTGCATGTTCTCAGTCACAGGTGGGAATTGAACAATGAGAACACTTGGACACAGGTTGGGGAATATCACACACCAGGGGCCTGTCGTGGGGTGGGGGGAGTGGGGAGGGATAGTATTAGGAGATATACCTAATGTAAATGAAGAGTTAATGGGTGCAGCACACCAACATGGCACATGTAGACATATGTAACAAAGCTGCACGTCGTACACATGTACCCTAGAACTTAAGGTATAATAATAATAACAAAATACTGAGTGGGGAAAAGTTGAAAGCATTCCCTCTGAAAACTGGAACAAGACAAGGATGCCCACTCTCACCACTCTTCTTCAACATGGTACTGGAAGTCCTAGCCAGAGTGATCAGACCAGAGAAAGAAATAAGGGCATCCAAATTGATAAAGAGGAAGTGAAATTGTCACTGTTTGCTGACGATATGATTTTTTACCTTGAAAACCCTAAAGACTACTCTAGAAAGCTCCTAGAACTGATAAAATAGTTCAGTAAAGTTTCCGGATACAAGATTAATGTACACAAATCAGTACCTCTTCTATACACCAAGAGTGACCAGGTAGAGAATCAAATCAGGAACTCCACCGCTTTTACAGTAGCTGGGAAAAAAGTAAAATAAAATACTTAGGAATATACCTAACAAAGGAGTTGAAAGACCTCTACAAAGACAACTACAAAACATTGCTGAAAGGAATCATAGATGTCACAAACAAATGGAAACACATCATGGATGGGTAGAATCAACATTGTGAAAAGGACTGTACTGCCAAAAGCAATCTACAAATTCAATGCAATCCCTGTCAAAATATCAACATCATTCTTCACAGAATTAGAAAAAACAATTCTAAAATTCACATGGAACCAAAAAAGAGCCCACATAGCCAAAGCAAGAGTATGCAAAAAGAACAAATCTGGAGGCATCCCACTACCTGATTTCAAACTATACTATAAGGCTGTAGTCACCAAAACAGCATGGTACTAGTATAAAAATATGCATATAGACCAATGGAACAGAATAGAGAACCCAGAAATAAAGCCAAATGCTTATAGCCCACTGATCTTCGACAAGGCAAACAAAAACATAAAGTGGGCAAAGGACACCCTTTTCAACAAATGATTCTGGGATAACTGGCTAGCCATATGTAGGAGAATTAAACTGGTTCCTCATTTCTCGCCATATACAAAAATCAACTCAAGATAGATTAAGGACTTAAACCTAAGACCTGAAACTATAAAAATTCTAGAAGATGATATTGGAAAAAGCCTTCTAGACATTGGCTTAGGCAAGGATTTCATGACCAAGAACCCAAAAACAAATGCAATAAAAACAAAATAAATAGCTGGAACCTAATTAAACTAAAGAGCTTTTGCACAGTAAAAGGACAGTCAGCAGAGTAAACAGACAACCCACAGAGTGGGAGAAAATCTCCACAATCTATACGTCTGACAAAGGACAAATATCCAGAATCTATAATGAACTCAAACAAATCAGTAAGAAAATAAACAAATTATCCCACCAAAAAGTGGGCTAAGGACCTGAATAGACAATTCTCAAAAGAAGATATACAAATGGCCAACAATCATATAAAAAATGCTCAACATAGCTAATGAGCAGGGAAATGCACATCAAAACCACAATGCGATACCACCTCACTCCTGCGAGAATGGCCATAATCAAAAACCAGTAGATGTTGGCGTGGATGCAGTGAACAAGAACACTTCTACACTGCTGGTGGGAATGTAAACTAGTACAGCCACTATGGAAAACAGTGTGGAGATTCCTGAAAGAACTAAAAGTAGAACTACCATTTGATCCAGCAATACCACTACTGGGTATCTACCCAGAGGAAAAGAAGTCATTATTCGAAAAAGATATTTGCACACGCACATTTATAGCAGCACAATTCACAATTGCAAAATCGTGGAACTAACCTGATGCCCATTAACCAACAAGTGGATAAAGAAACTGTGATATATATATATATATATATATATATATATATATATATATATGAATGATGGAACACTACACAGCCATAAAAGGAATGAATTAACCACATTTGCAGTGACTTGATTGAAATCGGAGACTATTATTCTAAGTGATATAATTCAGGAATGGAAAACCAAATATTGTATGTTCTCACTGATATGTGAGAGCTAAGCTATGAGGATGCAAAGGCATAAGAATGATACAATGGAATCTGGGGAATTGGGGGGAAGAGTGGGAGGTGTGTGAGGGATAAAATACTACAAATATGGTGCAGTGTATACTGCTAGGGTGATGGGTGCACCAAAATCTCATAAATCAGCACTGAAGAACTACACTTGTAACCAAATACCACCTGTACCCCAATACCCCAATAACTTACGGAAAAATAAAAATAATAATAAAAACAATACACAATTAACAAGGAAATTTTGTTACTTCTGTGGCATAAAACAATTTACATAATGATCATAATTACTACTGATAAGATATACTAAGACATATTAGAATCACAAGAATTTCATGCAATTTTGGAACACTTACTAATAATACAATTATATAAACCTAATCCAAAGAAGGTTAACACCATTTTATACTTGACAATGCTTCCTGTATGATTTTAGTATACCACATGAGTCAAATACGTCTGTTTTGGACTTCAGGGACCTTATATCAAAAAATTAATGAGGTCAAAAAGGCAAAATTTAGAATTTGATTTTGGAAAGTTTATCAAATATCAAAAGTTTAAAACACCTAATTATCACAATAGTGTCACAGATCATTGTAAAATAAGTCATTCATTTAACCAAAGTTATCACTCAAAGATTTCATAAAAGGCAAAAGTCTTTATTCTTTGAAAGAGACTTACTTTCCAAACAATAAGCCCTAATAAAGACAGAATGAGGCTAATTAAATCTGTCTCTCAAACCTTGTAAATAAATCTTTTAAATTTTAATTATCTTGACCACAAGATGTAATTTCTATAAAACTTTTTAAAACCTTTTGTAATTGTTTTTATTAAAGAGTGAGTTAATGCTCCAAGAAAACCCTGTTGATCTGACATAGGGGCTCAGACGCTGGTCTTGCATCAGTGTGCCTTTGATATTAATGTTTAATTTATAGAGAAACTCTGAACTAATTTTATTTCTCAAATCGACCCCTACAATCTCATGCTCCCACCTCTTCTGCAATAGTCCTTGGACCTACAGGGGTTAGTTTTTAATTTCTGGCCCCGTGTCTCACGAATTTGGTTTATTTTGATTGTCATCTTCTCTTGGATCAGAGAATGAGACTTTCACTGCTGTCAGTGTTTAAGATTTAGCAGGACTTGGTGTCCCTTTTAGACCCAGGAGTAAAAGCCCTATAACTTAACAACACAAAGACTTTAAAAGCAATACAGAAAATTACATGGATGTAATAAACTTAACTTTTTAATTTCAGTTTTCCTACGCAAACAAAAAAACTTAATAACAATGATATAGAAACTATTTCGATAAAATATAAAATCTGTTTGTTAAACCAGTTACCAAAAGGCAAACAAACAAACAGAGGACCTTCTGCAATGTGATTGCTTTTCCCTATGGGGAGTCCATTTAGATAGCCTGCAAGTTAAAATTTATGAAAATGGCTTGAATTACTTGGTCATAGGAAGAGTGTGTCCTATGTCCTAAGAGAAAGTTTTCTATTTTATATAAGAATTTAAAGCCAAGAGCACAGAACATTATATTGGAAGAAACCATTTCCTTTAGACTTTTAAGATAAAACATTTTTAGCATCAGTCCACAACATCAGTTAGAATCTGAAGGAAAAAAGTTACAGGAGCTGACAAAAATGTTGAAGAAGAGAGTTATTACATCAGGCCTTCTTGATGGGGAGAGAAAGCTGAAAACAGTGAGACACAATAAAAATTAAACTTTTGGGTTAAAAATTAAAATCTCTTGTAATTTTATGAAGAATAAATCAATACCTTAAGAAAATTTTGTTGTTCTAACCCATTCTTTAGTGTATTTTTAACATGAAAGCCCAATCTCTAGAAAGACTATTGTAAGTAGTTTTAATTATAACCAGCTTGATTACATAAAGTGTTTTTTCCATAAATTCTCTTTTTACAAACCTTATTATGACTTATGCAAACCATTTATGATACCCTTGGACTTCCTGTTTTATCCTAAACATCACTCTCTCTTAAATAACCAATTATTTTATTTTAGGACAAAAATTTTACCACACATGATTCCTTCTCATGTAAATTTATTTTCCTTTTAACCTTTGTTACCAAAAGTATCACTTTGTATTTATCTTTCTTTACATCTTTCTTATTTACTGGTCCATTTTACCTTGTTTTATAAATAACCTTTAAATAACTTTGAATTAGGAAAAAATTATTTCTTTTTAATAAGAACATATTGTTTCTTAGAAAAATATTTTCCTGTAATTTTTTTTAAAAGCTAGGTGACCCAAACATTTAATGAATATCTATGATTTAATATAACTGTAGATTCTAAATTATTATATATACATTTATTTTACAAGCATTTATTGTTATATTAACCTAATTACATTTTTAAAAAACTAATTTACCTAGATTACTTATAAAAACTGTGATTGTCATCATTTAAAGTTATTTTCTTGTTAACCATTTTTTATAGTCTGTGAATTTCAGTTGTTAACCTAAATAAGAAACTTAAGGTTAAGTAAATGTGGATTTTTTTTTCAGTAAGACAGATTTAGCTATTTTTTATTAAATCAATAATATTGCATGCCTATTTATCAAAAAATTACATGATAATCTTCTTTTAGGCTTCATTTAGAGCTTTATAACCTTCATGTCAAATCTTGACATCTGATAATGTTTAGCACAGATAAATATAAAACTGCTTGGCCAATAGATCGAAAAAATAATGTACATTGACAATTCTGAATCCATTCTAATTTTATTTTACCAATTAATTAAAAGCCAGCTTATTGATTAAAAATTTACTTAAGTAACTTGAACTTGAAAAGTATTTGGTCTTATTTACTTAATTTATGAATATTCCTTTATTTTTAAGCTAATTTGGTACCTTGTGGCCATAACACATAAAACACATATATGTACATTTTAACACACCTAAGCACACATGCGCACTTACTCATACAAATAAAGATTCTATAGCTTTGAATTTACTTTGAAACTGTAGCCATGAGATATCAATACAAATTACGAAAAAAAATGCTTGGATGCAAACAGTGGTTTTTATCTCAACACCAGTAGAAAGGTCTTCTAAACTAGAAAAGTTGCATTTTCTTAAACAAAAACCACATGCTCTGTTTTGTTTTGTTTTGTTTTGTTTTACAAACTTTACCAAAACACATCTTACTGTCCCACTATTCTAACTCTAGTAACCTTAATTCTAGTGAAAAACATAGGATCACTTAATTGATCACAACACGAGGGGGTATAGCAGAGGTGGGGATGGTTAATGGGTACAAAAATATAGAAAGAATGAATAAGACCTAGTATTTGATAGTACAAAAGGGTGACTATAGTCAAAATAAATTAACTGCTCATTTGAAAATTACTGAAAGAGTATAACTGGTTTATAACACAAAGAATAAATGCTTGAGGAGATGGATACCCCATTTTCCATGATTTGATTATTACACAATGCATGCCTGTACCAAAATACCACATATGTGTATACCTACTATGTACCAAAAAAAATTAAAATAAAAAAGTAACATGACTTTAAGATTTTAGATTACTGAGGAGAATTTTGAAACTAAATATACCAAATTAATCTTACCAAAAAGTACTGAAATCATGTGAACTGAAAAGCCTCTGAGTTAGCTTCTATTAGTCTGATAAATGCTTACTTTTTAAAAGTCAATTAATGAGAACTCTTTCTTCTAATTGGTAGTGAAATATTATTTCTACATGACTTTATAAACATATAGACATAACAAGCTCAGAGGTGAATTTTACAGATTTAAAATTTTTCATTTACCTGTTTTCAAAAATTGTCTCTTCCCTACTTTACACTATTAATCTCTTGATTATCTGTTCCATGTCCTAAACAATAGTTAACTAGGCAACTCTAAATTTTCATCTCCAAAGACATGACTTAAGTGAAGCAAGGTAGAAAATTCAAAGTCACAGACATAAATCTAAACAAATGCAAGGTCTGTTATGTAAACTTTAAGCCATTGTCTAGTTAAATTTCCTAGTGGTTTAGGTGCAGAGACAGAGATGCCCTTACAAAATGGAGATTTCCTTTAAAGATACACATTTCCCTTACAAAGATATTTATTAAAGTGACTTAGTTTGATAGGTGGTGGTTTCAATTTAGCTTGATTTGATTACTGGCTTTGGGGTGGAGCCCTTTAGGAAACAGGATCAAGAAAGCATGTACGATTTTCTAATCTCAGCATGTAAAAAACTAGTAATGACCTGTAGTAATGACCATTTTCTGTAAACTGTCCTCAGCTTCCCCTAACATTGTAGCTCTTATCTATTACACATGACAAGGTCAAATCTTCTCACAGTACTAGGTAATCTCTGGTGCCCCCAAAAGCCAAAGAGGTCATGTAACACCATGCAAAAAAAGCAGAGCTTTAGATCTGAGAAGAATCTGTCCATGACTCTAGAAACTCCCCAAAGAAAGCAGAACATCCAAAAAAGGGATGAATGTTTCCTTTATTCTCAATTCTTTAAGGGGCTTCAGTCTTTAGAAGCCCTCTCTAGAATTTTTTCACTTGGTACTGAAGATGGCAAAAGGGAAGGAGGAATAGGGTGGAAAAAAATAATGAAAAAAATAAAAATAATTTAAAAAAAATGAAAGAACAATTTTTTTAAGAAAGGAAGGCCAGGCACGGTGGCTCATGTCCATAATCCCAGCACTTTGGGAGACCAAAGTGGGTGGGTCACTTGAGGTCAGGAGATTGAGATCAGTCTGACCAACATGGTGAAAACCCATCTCTACTAAAAATACAAAAATTAGCCAGGTGTGGTGGCGTTCACCTGTAGTCCAAGCTACTTGGGAGGCTGAGGCAGGAGAATTGTTTGAACACAGGAGGCAGAGGCTGCAGTGATCCAAGACTGTACCACCGTACTCCAGCCCGGGTGATACAGTGAGATTCCATCCAAAAAAAAAAAGAGAGAGAAGAAGGAAGGAAGGAAGGAAGGAAGGAAGGAAGGAAGGAAGGAAGGAAGGAAGGAAGGAGGGAGGGAGGGAGGGAGGGAGGGAAAGAGGGAAGGGAGGGAAGGGAGGGAGGGAGAAGGGAGGGAGAGAGGGAAGGGAAAGGAAAGGAAGGAAGGAAAGAAAGGAAGGAAGAAAGGGAACAGAGAAACCAACTGTATGGGTTCTTTTTTGTTTTGTTTTGTTTGTTGTTGTTGTTGTTGTTGTTTGTTTGTTTGCAGCTGCAAGGAATTTTACCCAGAGGCCTTGTTCCCCATAATCTGGAATTCTCATTAAGACTTGACCAAGTCATGTAGAGTTGATCGAATCTGATGGGAGAAAGATGGAACAAACAACCAAAAAAAAAAAAAAAAAAAAAAAAAAAAAAAAAAAACCACCAGAAATACAATTATTGAGTGATTTAATGGTAAGGAGAAATTAAGATCAGCTGGTTGTCAACCTTAACTTTTAGTCATTGTGGAGAATTTTCAAGACAAAACCCCAATTCGGCTACTTACCTAAGATTGGTGCCCAGGCTCAAGACTGCTCTCTACCATCTTAGAAACAGGAAAAATCTCAAACTCACCTTCCCTATTGGAAGTGAGCTGAAACACCAGAAAGGAATTGCCTGCCCTTTATCATCATAGAAGCAGGAAAACTTACCTTCCTTGTTGGAAGTGAGTAAACCTCCAGAAAAGGAGCTGTAGCGCAAAGTAAACCTTAGATCTCAACCAAACTTTCGAGGATCAGGGATTCTCTGGAGGGGGCACCTCCCAGACATCAGCAAATTGTCCTGTTGGTTTGAGCAATAAAGATACTCCAAGCTGGTATCAAACACCACTGGGAGATTTGTCAAAGGTCAGGGCCACCTCCACTCAGAGTCCCTTCATAGTTGACAGTTTGTAAACCAAAAAGTATATGAGATAGGTCTCAATCAATTTAGAAGTTTATTTTGCCAAGGTTAAGGACATAGCCAGGAGAAAGGAAACAATACAGAATCACAGAAACAGTCTGTGGTCTGTGCCTTTCTCCAAAAGTGAATTTGAGGGTTTCAATATTTAAAGGGGAAAAGTGGGGTGGAGGAGCAAGAGGGAGGGTACAGGCATCCACACATTGCAAGAGAAAAGGAGCAGGTAGGGGAATAATCAATTATGCATTTGTCTCATGCTCAGTAAGTCAGCACTTTATATAAGATAAGGTGAACATACCTGTGGAGATAGAACTTTTATCTGCTTAGGAACAAAAGGAAGGGCAGCTACTTGTATGACTCAGGTTTCATCTTCATTTTTTCCTTTTGGCCTAGTGAACCGGGGTCCTGAGTTTTTATTTTCCTTTCACACTGTGTTATAGGAGTTTTGCATTGTAAATTTGGCTGGATATTGCAAAATCATTTTTGAAAGAAGCTGTACCAATTCACATTCTCACTGGTGTATACAGGGCTTTTCCTCACTCTATCAAAGGAAGCTCTTTAAAAATTAGCAGTCCTACAATTGCCATGCATGATACAACTGTACTAAGGAAATGGATTTTAAATAAACAATGCAAATTACATAAGTTGGAAGCTGTTCGGACCCCTCAAAAGGGAGTGAAGTCAGGCCCATTGATACGCGTTTCCCTTTATGGTGATACACCATTTGTCTGCATTTACACAAAGACCTTTGTGAACCACCCCAGCTTTGGCAATTTTACCCAAAATCACCGTCTCTGATGGAGGTGATGGTCCCAACAACCCTTAAGTGACCCTACCAAAACTACTTTGTAGCACATTTCCATTCTAAAGCTTGAGCTTAACCCCAAGTTATTAACAGAATCATCTCGTGTTGCCCTGAATTATCCACTGTTCTAACTAAGCCACTGATTGCCCAAAGAGAAAATATCACATTCACTGCCACTAATTATAATGCTATCTTCGGATTATAGAACTTCTCCAGCAAAGCGCTCACAGCATTTTAAAATATCTTATCTCATTTAGTTGCACAGCAGCTTGCTGAGGTGGGAAAGGTGTTGTTGAGACTGTAGAGATATAAGGAGAGGTCTTGATATCCTCTGTAGCAGCCATAAAGCAAGGTCCTGTGGCAATGTCCCAGAATAAATCAAGATGGAGCCAAAGAAACTAAGTGATGAAACTCTTAAAAAATTTATTAAATGATATTTCTGTTTTTAGTCTCTTTTGGATTTCCTCAGAATCTGTAGGTGACCTTTAAAAATACAGCATCAGGGCAAAAGTGGGCTACTGAGATGCTAGACCTCCTTCCAGTAGGTGTTAGTGAGGCTGGCAGATGGTTCCGGGCTCCCATTTGGCTCATAAATCTAGACAGAGCTGAGGGCACAGGTGCCCATAGTCTTTTAACCTATGAATAAAGGAATCACAAAGTTGGGTGAGGCTGGTTAGGGAAGGAGAGCAGGTAGCAGTGGGGAAGACAAATTTGGCAGTTTTAACCTTGTCACCAGCTGGGTAGGAACATGATGCCAGTGTGTTAAAGCAGGCTCTTTGGAGCATCTGTGGTGGTAAATTTTCATTAGGATTCTTCAGAGTTCCCAGGCTCAATTCAGGTAGTGCAGTGGTTGTTTGGGTGAGAAACCCCACAGGTCTGGCAGGGACTGTCTACTCTTTACAGTACAGTAATATATGCAGTGAGAGGCTTGGTTTTAATTCCAGAGAATAACAGAAAGCTTCCTGTTGGCTGTTCTGAGCTCTCCTGTCAGAAAACTATCTTTGAAAGCACTCTGTCAACCCGCCTGGATGTCCCAGAGCTGCGCCAGCCAGGGAATCCTCAGAGCCCCACTCTGCCCTGAGGCAACCTTTCCCTAGTGGAACCAGCCCCTGACATAAGAGCCCCACTGAGTGGGTTCTGAAGTTTTTGTACCATCCAAGGCCTGCTCAACCTGAAACAGCGTGACACTTTCAATATAATCCAAACCCGTTAAGCTTCCCCAGGTCTCCAGGAGAGGGGCAGGAAAAAGGAAGAGGGAGAGAGTCCTTTCTGTGTCTTGAGCTATGGTAGGAGTACATCTAATATTCATAACTTTAAACACGGTACACACTGGTTTATCTGTTTTGCAAAGGGGGAACTTGAGGATCAGAGAGGTTAAATAACTTGCCCAGAGTCACAGAGCTCCGTAGTGTCTACACAGACATGTGTTATTTTTTTCCTGCCCAGCTTCCCTTTATCCCTAAGTAACAGCCTCCCTTTATCCTTAAGTAACAGCACCATCTTTCCTGAAGTTGAATGAGATCGATTCCTTCCCTCTTCCACCCCAACCTCCCCGCAAGAGTATATTTGTGACTTAGGATTGAGCAATCAGCAGCCTCACCAAGACCTGTGTCATAACTCTTGGCAGAGACCCTCTTCCTCCTCCATTCATCATGTGAGTCTGGAGCTGCTAAGGAAGCACTGTCCTCAGAATGAGGCCAATAGAGAAATCACTGGAGCAGAAAGAGAGAAGGAAATAGATTTCCAATAATGTCTTTTGAGTACCTGGATGTAGCTGTTCCTGAAGGCAAAACACATGCCTGGATTTGTCAACTCTCTTAGTTTAGACAATGAATCCTTACTCTTACTATTTTGGTTAATACACCAAAAAGCTGGAATTTGAACCTAGCTTTGTCTGACTCCAAAGCCAGTGTTCTTTTGACTCTACAGAACAGCTTCCCCACAAACTTAGCATTCACTGAGCCTGTATTTTCCTAAGGCCGGACCTCACAAATCCAAATTGCAGGCTTCAGGGTGGAGAACAAATCACAATGTACCCATGAAGTTGAGGACACTTGTAGGATTGGTCCACTGTAAAAGTCTCCCCTCCCCAACAGACACACACTCTCATACACATATTGCTCTGAGGTTGGAAGGAAAGAAGCTTCCTTTGCTATTTGGCCCCATTCATACTCTGGAGTCTTGGACTGTGTTGCAACCTATCCAAGCTGTGGTGGGTGATGAGGTCCCTTGGCTAAGATCTGTCCAGTTGTACATATATGCTGGGATACTAAGCACTCCCAGGCAGATGGCAGGGCACCTGCAGTTTTCACAGTGTTCCTGGGAAAACATTGCTAGGCAATTGTTTAGTCAGCTTGGGCTGCCACAACAACATAGTAGAGATTGCATGGCTCGAAGAGCAAAAATTTATTATCTCACAGTTCTGGAGATTGGAAGTCCAAGATCAAGGTGCCAGAAGGGTGGGTTTCATTCTGAGGCCTCTTCTCTTTGCAGGTGGCCACTATCTCACTGTGTGCTCCTATGACCTCTTCTAGTACACTCGAAGAGTAAACACACTCTCTGGTGTCCCTTTAGATCAGAGTCCCATCCTACAGCTTCATTTAACCTTAATGACTTCTGTAAAGGCCCTATCTCCAAATACAGTCACATCAGGGGTCAGGGCTTCAACATATGAGTTTTGGGGAAGTGGGAGGGACACAAACATTCAGTCTACTACAGAGATGCGCTGAAGACTTTTAGTGACAGGAGATGTGGAGAAAATTCAGAAAGAATATTCAGGGGAGTCTACGGGCAGTTGAGGCTGCTTCACAGAGCTTAGGCTTAGGTAGTTTGCAATGACAAAGATAGATATTTTCTGAACCTGTGCTTCTTTGCTGTCTCATGACAGGACAAACGTTGGGTTTTCCTCTTTTGTTTTGCTGGCAATGTATGTTGGGGCTTCCTGGTTTCAAGATAAATTCATGTGTTAAGGTTTGTGGTATCCCAATTGGGAAAGCTAAATTAGTTAATTGAAAAATGAAAAATAGGAAAATTACACCAGCAATTTCTCCAAACATATTAGGCCAATTTAAAACCCAGGTTAACATTGATGTATTGTTTTAATAAGATTCTTGTATAAGGAAAAATGACTGGTCTGCAACATAAATAAATTTGGGAATGTGTTTATTTGGCTGCAATATCCAGGAGCAACAGGGCAAATGACTCCTTTAGTTTTTGCATTTTTTTCTCATCTTTAAAACCCCTAGGCCTTCAATTCTTAGTTATTCTTAGTCAAGACGAATGTCCACAAAATAATGCAAATATTCTGAGCTCCCCCTTCACCAAAAATGACCCATGAAGCCATCTCAGAGCTCAGATGAGGGTATGGGGCAGACACTGCCCTGAAGCTCTCCAGCCAGGACAGTGCCACGGTTGGAAGAGAAACCCTGATCAGAAGAGGCCAAGTGAAAGGACAGCTGGACCTGCCCTCAAGCCCAGCACCAGCCCCAGCAGGGTTCGCCCTGTCAGTACAAGGTGTCCCCATAGGGGGCTGAGGCTCCAGGAAACAGTGGCACTGCTTCCTCCTTTATGAGTCTAGCCATTTCAAGCTCAGAGAGCTTGGTCAGCTCCCCTTGGCCTCTGAGGCTGATCCTCACGCAGGGGCTTTGGGCCTTCTCATTGAACATCCTGGAAGAGGTGGCCATGGGAAGCTATGTACACTTCTATCTGATGACAAGGCCCAAGGAAAAGCATTCAAAACTCAGAGCCAAGTTCCAGACATTGCAAGGCAAACCCGCAGCCTCAAAAATCATGAGGTCAACCTAGACTTCGACAACACAGAAGCCAGAGATACAAAGGGCATGTCCAGGGCCTCACAAAGACGGTCAAAGAGAATGCCCAGGTCCCCAGGCTCTCAGGAATTAACCTCTGGGAAGTAACAGACTGTATCTAGAAGGCAGTGAGCATAAAGTGGATTTAACTGCTCCTAATGTTGTATTTCTTGAGCTGGGTGATAGATACGTAGGTATTGGTTTGTGTTTTCCTTATCCCTTTTTGAATGTCTTAAAAACTGCATAATACATTTAAAAAATAAAGTAACATTTAAAAAGAGAAGGTATTGAAGAAGGACAGTAGGAATATCTTTTGAAACTCAATATGCTTAATGAAGTTGAGGGAGAACTGAAGAGTCATGTGTTCTTAAGTTCAGAGGAGAGACTTCCCATTCTGGGGCTACAATGTTTCAAGTCTTTGCCGAGCATGAAAGCAATCAAATTTATCAGCTATTGAGTTGAATCCTAAAATAATAGTGACAGATCATTCTTCTTGTTTGGACCCAATGGAATAGAAAATCCATGAGTTTTGTCTTTCTGTGTGAAGAGTGCACTTAACCCTTTTCATGTATCTTTCATACACAGACCAGAGGAGAGATAAACAGCCTTTTGCCTTTCACCATGGAGGATGAAATCCAGACACATCACAGGAGGAGGCTGAGCACACCTTGGGAAGGAACAGGAGGGTTAAGTTTAGAAATGAAGGCATTTTACTCCACAAACCGTCACTCCTCCCAAAGAAAGGCTTTACTCACTGCCCTGCCAGCATGTATCAGATGTTAGATAAAATTAATTGGGAATGGACATTGTTATTGATTTGGATTTGTTGGTGTTTATAACATTACATTATCAACAAATGGTAGAGGTAAAAAGGCTGAGGTGTAATGAGGGTTGGAAATGTTTCATGAAAAGACATCACCTCTATCGTGAGGCATTGCTCACGTGAACAAGCCCATGAAATTGATTTCCATGGAAAATGTTTTAGATGAAAATCCAAGGAAAACTTTTACAACTACCACAACTGTTATCTTTTGGGGAATGTTTATGCATATGTACATATGTTTGTCTTTTTAATTGAACTATAGCTTACGTTTGATAATAAGGAGTTGTATTAGTCTGTTTTCATGCTGCTGATAAAGACATACCCGAGACTGGGTCATTTATACAGTAAAAAGGGGTAACTGGACTTGCAGTTCCACGTGGCTAGGGAAGCCTCACAATCATGGCAGAAGGCAACGAGGAGCAAGTCAGGCAGCAGGCAAAGAGAGAGCTTGTGCAGGAAAACTCACCCTCACGATAACCATCAGATCTAGTGAGACCCACTATCACGAGAACAGCACAGGAAAGACCTGCCCCCATGATTCAATTACCTCCCACCAAGTCCCTCCCACAACACATGGGAATTCAAGATGAGATTTGGGTGGGGACATAGCCAAACCGTATCAGGAGGCCTATGTGAAACAGGTAAAGCTGAAAGGCCTTGCTACATATGGTAAGCATGTACTTCAAATAATAAGTTACATATGGCTTCATTCATTGCTCCACTGTAAGTGATAAATTCAATGTGATTAGGTTGATTAAAGAGTTACTAGCTGGCCAGGTGCAGTGGCTCACGCCTATAATCCCAACACTTTGGGAGGCTGAGGTGGGTGGATTATGAGGTCAGGAGATTGAGACAATCCTGGCTAACACAGTGAAACCCCATCTCTACTAAAAATACAAAAAAAATTAGCTAGGCATGGTGGCGGGCGCCTGTAGTCCCAGCTACTCTGGAGGCTGAGGCAGGAGAATGGCGTGAACCCAGGAGTCGGAGCTTGCAGTGAGCTGAGATCCGGCCACTGCACTCCAGCCTGGGTGACAGAGCGAGACTCCGTCTCAAAAAAAAAAAAAAAAAAAAAAAAAAGTTACTAGTTAATAAATGGAAATAAAATGAAAATATTGTTATATAAGAAGACTCATTTGAAGGGTTACAAATAATACAGTGGACCTGTTTGATAAAATGCACAGCACTAATGCCCACCTGGAGAATTGTATCACTGACATGTTAACAAGAAAACCTTCAAAACTGTAGTGTAATGAGGTGGGAAAGAAGGTTCCAGCTTAGGAGTCAGGGAGATTTGGGGGGAGCTTGGATCCACCTTTTACCAGATGTGTGACCCTGGGCACCAGGCTGCTCGTCTGTAAGATTCAGGAGTAATAAATACCCACCCAGGTGGTGGTTGCAAGGGAAAATGAAGCCATGTTTATGAAACTCCAAGCCCAGGGTGGACACATAGTAGGCACGCAGTCGTAGTAGTCTCTTTTTCCACCTTGGGAAGAGATGCTTTTATCTAAAGGTGTCATTTCCTCAGGAGAAGACAGCCTAGGTTTTAACCAGTTAGAGCAATAGTGAGAGAAACAAAGGAACTGGATTTTGTCAATATTTTCTCCCCATGGCTCCAAAACCTTCTATGAGACACTTCGAGTTGTTGATTACAGATTTCAGCTGCCAATATGCAGGGGTGTAGCATATCCAGTTGTTAAATATTGAAATGCTTCCTTACTGGCTGCTAAGTTGCCTCTGCATCCAGTCCTGGTACAACCACCCCAGCCACCTTGGAACCCCTCACCTTGCCTTGATCCAGCAACCAAAGAGTTAATACTTGCTCTTTGGAGTAAAGGGGGAGAAGACTGTGCTTCAGGGCCTTTTTAGGAGCTCTGGCTCATCAGTTCATTCCAATGCACTGACTCCCAGGACCTACTGGTTTCTAAGTACTTGAGTTATCACCTCTGTTTCTAACCAGCTCTCTTCATATACCTCTTCTTTAGTTCTCTTCTCATTTGTGGGAGAGCAGCAAACTTGAAATCACGCTCCCCTTGGGAGGCCCCTGGACTAGAGCTGCCTGTCCTAGTAAGTGTCTTGTCTACTTAACTTTCCTCTCCTTTGCTCCAGCTGCCATGAGGTCACTTCTCCTTGGAAGGTTTGTAATATGAACCAAAAGGATATAACTGAAGTCCCAGCCTACAGGGTAGCTTTGTTTGTTTTGAAGGTTTCAGAACCATGAAAGAAGGGATTTTTAACAGTGTGGTTTCCTGTGGGTGGGCCTGCTCTAAACACTGATCTTTTCCCAAGGGCACAGACTTGGAAGGAGCTCACAGAGCTGCTCCTGGACCCAGCCCATGCACACACAAAACTGGGCAAGTCTGGCCCCTGTTTCTCTCCAGCGGTGCCCTAGCCTGTGAATCACCCCTTCTCTAGGGTGTTGAGTTATTGTAAATAGGTCCATGAATCCATATTCACCACAAGCGCTTTATTAATCTCACTGGTTTTACAGAGTACTGCAGCGCCCCCGTCCTTGATGGTTTTCAAATGTAATTCAATACCACGTGATTAATAAAATAAAAATTAATCCAAATTTTACTGAACTCAGGTGCTTTTTATCACATATTTTAAAAATCGACAGATACTAAAAGTACAACTACTATCATGTGGGAATGGTATAAAATTTGACATTAACAAGAGGTCCTCCTCCTAGAAAAGTTGGACAGTGTTGTGGCTCATTATGGAGGTGAGAAGAAGGTACATAATTTAATGACTAGTATAAGGGTGAAGAGACATCAGAATATCAACCCACCACTCTTCTGCCTGGGAGGTCATTATTCCAGTCAATGGGGTGTTCCTGGTTCTGCATAACTGCAAAGTAAAGAGGAATATTAGGGTAATTCTGGAATCTGAAACCTCAGGGAAGTGTGCTTACATCTAAATAGGACTTTTACAAGCAAGAGCAGTGATGGCTGCTGAATACGAGTTTGTCACCCCCTCTGGAAGCACAGAGGTCTGAAGAGGGCTGGAGGCCAATGGAATTAGATTTGCATCTTCTTTTCCCTCCCTCCTCAGCCCTCTGCCCTCCTGTTCTTCCTCCTCTGGCTGGTCTTCAGAAAAGTGTTGGCAGGTAGCTTCCAGCTGGGATAGCTGCCAGGTTTCTAGATGGAGGAGCTGTGCTGCAGCTGTGTTGGCAGGGAAAGCAATGGAGGAGCCAGGGTAAATGAATTAAGTCCCGATTCTCCACAGTTAAGCTATAGGACATTTCTAACACATGGGGGCAGCTGCTGGCTGCATCACACCAGCTGACAGAAGTATAGTGTTGCAAACAGAACGAAATATAACAGTGACCAAAATAAAGAGAATCACCGTGCTACAGCAATGTAGGGAGGGGTAACCTCCTCTTAAACAAAACCCCAACACATGTTTTTCATCCACTATTTTTTATTATTTGCTGAGGATGCTGAATCAAGCTGCACTATTTTGAGTAGCCATCTTATAATCTTTCTAATCTAACCCCAAATTGGCAGTATTCTAGGGAGTAGCCAGTTTCCAAGGGCAATATGTCAGGTCTCTATAGAATGAAATAAATGGAGAATTGGCAAAGTGAAGGTGACAAGGGGAATGTAGTCAACTGTGTCTCAGATCCAAAACATATTACTTTCCTCAAGAAACGGGATAAGTCATGACTAAGCAACATAGTGGTGGAGGCATGCAAGGGCCGGCTCTCCAACAGAGCCTCCTCCAAATGTTTAAGACTCCTCAAGAGTTCACTTCTGATTTATTGAACTGATGAAAATATTAAGAATCTTTAAAATTGCTTTTGCTTCAGTACTGTTGCAGTAGGCAGAATAGTGCCCTCCTCCCCAAAACGTCTATGTCCTGCTCCCTGGCACTCGTGTACAGGTTACCATACATGGCAAAAGACTTTGTAGACGTGATTAAGGATTTTTTTTTTTTTTTTTTTTTTTTTTTTTTTTTTTTTTTTTAGGCAGAGTTTTACTCTTGTCACCCAGGCTGGAGTACAATGAGGCGATCTCGGCTAGCTGCAACCTCCACCTCCTGGGTTCAAGCAATTCTCCTGCCTCAGCCTCCTGAGTAGCTGGGATTACAGGTGCCAGCCACCACACTGGGCTAACTTTTTGTATTTTTAGTAGAGACGGGGTTTCACCATGTTGCCCAGGCTCCAGGCAGGTCTCTAACTCCTGACCTCAGGTGATCCACCTCCCTCGGCCTCCCAAAGTGCTGGGATTACAGGTGTGAGCCACTGTGCTTGGCTGTGATTAAAGATCTTGATATGGGGAGATTATCCCAGATTGTCTCAGGTGCACACGATGTAATCACAATGGTGTTTATTTTTTTTTATTTTTTTTTTTTTTTTTGAGACGGAGTCTGGCTCTGTCGCCAGGGCTGGAGTGCAGTGGCCGGATCTCAGCTCACTGCAAGCTCCGCCTCCCGGGTTCACGCCATTCTCCTGCCTCAGCCTCCCGAGTAGCTGGGACTACAGGCGCCCGCCACCTCGCCCAGCTAGATTTTTGTATTTTTTTGGTAGAGACGGGGTTTCACCGTGTTAGCCAGGATGGTCTCGATCTCCTGACCTCATGATCCGCCCGTCTCGGCCTCCCAAAGTGCTGGGATTACAGGCTTGAGCCACCGCGCCCGGCCCACAATGGTGTTTATAAGTGAAAGAGGTTGATAGGTCAATCATTGTCAGTGATATGATATGAGACTCAATTGGCCATTGCTGGCTGGGAAGACAGAGCAAGGCACCACAAGCCAAGGAATGCAGGAAGCTTCTACAAGATGTAAAAGGCAAGAAAATAGATTATCTCCTAGAGCCTCCAGAAGGAACACAGCCCTACTGATACCTTGACAACAGCCCAGTGAGACCCATTTTGGGCTTTTGACCACGGGAACTATAAAATAATACACGTGTGTTGTCTTAGGCCATGAAACTGGTTGGAATGTTACAGCAGCAACAGGAAATTAATCCAATCACAATCACATCATGTCAGATTTGTAACTGAAAAGCACTGAATTCCAGTTAGGATTAAAAACCATCTATTCCATTTGGAAAAAGTTCTCTAACAATATTTATTAAACAAATATCTACAAAATATTTCAACTTTCATAGAACTGAATTTTCTCAGTTCCTTTTCTCAAGGGGGAGGTGAGTGTCAAACTCTAATTATATTCTATAGTTGGGTAAATATGGAGCAAGGGGTTTCTGTAAAACCTAAGGCACATAAAAATATATAACAGACGGAAATGGATTTTTAGGTTTCGCATGGGTCACTCCTGTGAGAACTCAACTGCTGTGCCTCAACAGTTTTGGAAATAAATGCATGTCTAGGTAAAACTCTTTTTCCCATATCCAGTTCCTGGATACATTAGAAATTCAGCCTTCACAAGCAGTTAGTACATTACTTAAACTAATATCCCCAAGAACTTAAATTCAGTATTATACTGGCAGAAAATGGAGACATATGAAACTTCATTCCTATGGCTTTCACAAGAGGAAAAGAAAGAAAGACAGCTTTTACTTGAATTGTTCAGGTTAAGCTATTATTTTCCAAGGTGCATTTCAATGGCCTTTTTTTGGACCAGGTGTGCATTTCATGTAAAATGATCTCTGACTTTAAAAGGTTCTGGAGTGGGAAATATATATAAGAATGATTGGCCTCACAGCATAGCATAATAACCCAGCCTGGTGGCTAACTGCACAATACAATCCTAGGTAAGATTGCTGGGAGCATATTTTCAAGCTCTATCCCTATTGGAATTTCTTTGTATGTCAATTGGGGATCAGCTGCAAGTAACGCAAGGCCCCCAGTGGCGCACTGTTAAGGAAATGAAAACAAGCTGCAATTGGTAGGGATCAGGAGCAGAGGGAAGATCCAGCTATAGCATTGCTTCCCAGGAAGATGACCAGTCCCCCAAAAGTAATGGGTTGGGAACATGGGAAGTGTGGGTTCACTCCAGGATGGTATTATTATTCAAGTAGATGCAAGTAGTAGGTATTTAAGTCTAAGTGATGGTTGGTATTGCTGAATGAAGGAAGTACCCCTTAGCACATGGGTAGTAACTGCACCTTCCGAGAAGGAATGTAATCCACATCCATCATATGGATTGAAGCAGGACAGCTTAAAGCTAGGGTAGGAGGAAATGGGGTAAAAACATATGTAGTTCCACAGGGAGAAATAGTTAAGCAGACTGTCATGGTGTTGAACTAGGGGGCAGCTCCAGGCCAAGGAGGAAAGAGGAGTTGATGAAGCAGGGCAAAATCTCTCTGCTATATGGATTACACGCTAAGAGAGTTACTCAAGAGACCAGCAGTTCCTTGAGCTGCAACCAAGCTTCAGACAGCTTAATTCTATATCTCATGCATGATGGGTAAGGAACCCTGGATAAACTTCTCAGCTTGGTTCTGATCGGTTTGGGGACTGGCTGTGGCTGGTCCTTCCAGTTGAAAATCATCAGTCCTTGCAGACAGGCAGAGCCGAGGGCAGCGTGGGAGTGGCATTTCCAACAGTGTTGGCTTCATCCACGTGGATCGTGATATTTTTCAGTAAGAAGCTGTGAGAATTTGAATTTTGCATTCCTTCTCCAATCTTAAAGCTGCTCTGTTCCCGTGTCATGGACATTTAACTTTGCAATTCAATTAAGTGAGGCTGAAATTTAAAATGGAAAAGTTAAAAGAAGTCTCCACAACATTTAATCCCCAGGTCTGGCCTTGCATTTGCTTAGCCTAAACGAGTAAGGCGGAGCATGAGAGATGAACCTGAGGGCCCAGGAGCAAGGAAGGTAGGAAGCAAAGTTAACTCCGAACTGAATCAGAGCACACGTAAAGCACAAGGTTAAGAAAGGTCCAGCAGAGCCGATGAACCATCACTGTTCAGGGATTTCTGAAGACTCCTAAAGAAAACCCAGCACTGCAGAGGTGGCCAGTGGAAACTCAGACATGAGGCCATAAAAGTCCCAGCTCTTCTGAGACATCAAGTAGCCACCTTCCCCACTAACAGCACACACTTTTGCAGGCAGGGAGGCAGGGGAGCAGGTTGAGTGAAGCAGTCAACTTCTGGTGTCATTAGGGTGGAGAGAAGTTTTGGTTCACTTGAAAAGTTTTAGGTTTCAGACCTGATACATTCCTAAACACAAGGAGGGCAAATTGCACACTTTAATTTACAAAGGCAAAATGCACTGGAGTAGGTCTGCAGGAGGATTTCCTCATGGATCCCACTCCATGGGGGCTTGCGGGAGGATGGTGGAAGAATATTTGCAAAGAACTTGGACTTCACAGCGATGCAGCTGATTAGCAATCTTCTTGTTAACTTCCGATTGATCTGTTTCATAGATTATCTTTTCTGTCCCTTCCCACCACCCCTTAACACAGTCCTGATGTGCCAGTGGTGGAAGGTGGCATCAGAAGAAAGAGAGTGGTAGGGGTAGAACTGGACAATCTCATTGTCAGAGTATGAGTGGCCCTGGTGACCCACCAGGACAAAGGACTGACCTTGGACTTTGAGGACAGACAGGGCCTATGGCCCATGTAAGACCTGGCCATTGAATTATTAAGGGACAGGCCAAAAAATAGCTTCTTCCCTTTTTTAGTTTCCCTTTTGGCTGAGCTTACATTACTCCACCTGTCAGAATAAAAGTGGTATGGAGTTTTGTAAATAAAAATACCAATTATGAAAACACCTGCAGCGATGATCTCAGGTAGCATCTCCAGGAAACAGAATGTGAGATGGAGACTGCATGCAGGTGGTTTATCTGGGAGTGCCATCCATGGGAGAGTGAAGGAGGCCAGATTGGGCAGTAGGAGAAACTCAGCAGAGATGTAGTCACAAGCAAAGGTCTCAGCTTATTCCACAGGGGGCTCTGAGGCTGGGCTGGCTTTGCAGATTTGTCCTGAATTGGAGTGAGGGGGGCAGGTCTTAACACTCCTGCGTGGTCACTCATTGAAGAGAGAAGGATGTGACCCTGGTCCAGGTGGCTTTCTTCAGGCCTGTCCTGGAAAGGCACTTGGATGAGGACAGTCAGCCTCCAACACAGGGAGAGTGAAGCCTCAGGTTTGCAGGCTACAATCCGGGTGGTGTGCCACTGTGTCCTCTGCAGCCCTCCCCTGCACTGCTCCCATTTTCTGGCTTCATGCATTACATTCTGGGAGCAGTTCTCCCAAGATACTGAGGGATCTTTTTTTCCTGGAAGACACTTGTAAGACAAAAGGTAGTGGTATGAACTACAACTCTTGCCACAGCAAGCTGATCTTGGGGTACAACTGGTTCTCATCATTCTCCTTTACTATCCATTCTAGATACTCCCCCACCCATCTACTCTAGCTAGTGCCTTGATGGTTTAGATGGTTTACCTGGGGAGTGGTCCATACTCTCATCCCTGAGTAGCTTAGGTGCCTGGTCACCATGTACCTCTTGAGCCATGGATGCTGCTCTTGTTCATTTCCCATCAAAGTGAGGCAAGAGAGTCAGGAGGCATCCAAGCAGATCACCTGGTGCCACTCGTGTTTTCCAGCTCTCCTTCCTCCTGATGACCAGGGTCAGTTACTCCAGCCAGAATGGTGACTCCTTTCTTTGCCTGGCACAAGAAGCTTGCAGCAACCAGGTGGAAGCCATAGTCTGAGGTTTAGTGGGCTACTTGCTATGTCCTGTGGTGGATGCATTTCCATTCTGGGAACCAGGACCTCTGAACCACAAAACCCAGAGTTGTGAAGCCAAAAACCACAAATTCTCCAAGTAAGTCACTGGGAGTGACAGAAAGCAGGGCCACTCCTACTTCCACTTCTCGGTCCCCAGAGCCCTTCAGTCTATCTAATGGTTTGCACGCAGGTAGTTTACTGGGGAGTGCTCTCAGTATCATACTTGTGGGGGTATGAAGGACTCAGAACTGCACAGTTGGAGAAGGACCATGATACAGTCACAAAAAGCTTCAGTGAGTCCCACAGGGAACTTTGGGGCTGGATGACCCTGCAGAGCTATCCTGAATTGGCATGAGCAGGCCAGACCTTTACACTTCTGCCTTGTCATTTAATGGCTATTGATTTAGGGTTTACCCTGCATCCTGGAGGGTGACACCCCATTTGCGTTGGGTATTCTCTCCCTCTGTGGCCCCTCTCCCTCTGACTTCCTTATCCTCAATCTTCTCATCTTTCTCCTTCCAGGCCCCTGACCAACCAGCCAAGTATTTATCATTGTCTATAAAGATTCCAACCTCAGGCCAGGCGTGTGGCTCACGCCTGTAATTCCAGCACTTTGGGAGGCCGAGGCAGGCAGATCATGAGGTCAGGAGTTCAAGACCAGTCTGGCCAACATAGTGAAACCCTGTCTCCACTAAAAATACACAAAAAATTAGCCGGGTGTGGTGGTGTGTGCCTGTAATCCCAGCTACTCAGGAGGTTGAGGCAGGAGAATCACGTGAACCTTGGGAGGCGGAGGTTGCAGTGAGCCAAGAATGTGCCACTGCACTCCAGCCTGGGTGACAGAACGAGACTCCAACTCAAAAACAACAAAAAAAAGATAACTACTCTTTCCACTCAAAATAGGTAGACTGGTGAATCACCCAAAGCTCTGCCCATTGTGAGGCTTTCCGGCTTACACCTACATGCTGAGCTGAGCCGAGCCACCCATGCACAAAATTTGACCTTTACTCTCCATTGTCAGGTGGTCATAAGAAAATCCCCCATGGGGCTGAGGGAGAAGCACCAGTTTCTCAGCGGATGCCACAGGGATCTGGGCCACTGGCTCGTGCAGCTTACTCACGCCCTGTGGCCCTTTTTATACCAATTCTCAGAGACGCCACTTCCACCTTACTTTATGACAGAGGGTGCAAGAGTTAACATAGTCCTGGGAAAAGATCACACACGTATTCTCTTGTCTGTCCAAAGTGATCACGAACTATTTCTGATCTTCCTTTCTCACTAGAACAAAAAACCCCGCATTATTCATATTAAAAGCCACATACTGTGTGTCAAGACCAAGTTGATCTGTTGTAGCAAAGATGTCACCTGTTGACAAAATCTGTAAAATTGTGGCTACTATTTGGTTGAGTTTACAGTAATCCATGGTTTCACTCTTCAAGATCTGTCTGCCTTTTGTAAGGGGGCAGACTGGCTCATTAGTGGGGGCATGATGGGGACCACTCTCCTCCTCCCCCCGCATCCTTTTAGGTCTTTAAAAATTGCACTAGTCTTTGATATTCATTGCCCCTTGTTTGTTGTGATGGTTAATTTTGGGTGTCAATTGGATTAAAGGATATCCAGATAGCTAGTAAAGCATTATTTCTGGGTATGCTTGTGAGGATGTTTCTGGAAGAGGTTGGCATTTGAATCAGTGAACTAAGGAAGATCCACCCTCATCTGATGGGGGTGACACCATCCAATTGACTGAGGGCCCAGATAGGACAAAAAGGCAGAGGAAAGGGGAATTATTTTTCTCTCTTCTGGAGCTGGGACATCCTCCTTCTCCTGCCCTTGGATATCATAATCCCTGGTTCTCTGGCCTTTGTACTCCAGAACTTCCACCAGCAGCCCTCAGGTTCACAGGCCTTTGGTCTCCAACAGAGTTACACCATTGGCTTCCCCGGTTCTGAGGCCTCCAGACTTGAATGGAGCCATGATGCTAGCTTCCCCGGTTTTCCAGCTTGCAGAAGGCACATCATGGACTCAACCTCCATAATCATGTGAGCCAATTCCCCTGATTAATCACCTCTCACTTATCTATATGTACATACTATTATTGGTTCTCTCTCTGAAGAACTCTAATACAGTTGTGAAGTTGTTTTCTGTTTACTATCTTGGCCAGTGAGGTGAAGAGATGGTTTTCATTGAGTCTTCCTTGCATTAATAGCTCTTACTCCACAGCTAAGGAGCTAACAAGGGTGTTTTGACAATCACTGCTTATATCTGTTCCAATTATCCATTCCAGGGCTGGGAAAGAGACTTCCTGGTGGATCTATGCACCAGTAGACACACTAAGAGACGGACCTGACCAGCACCTCACTTACTATCTGGCCTCCATGTGTCTGAACTTTAACAGGGGGTCTGGATGACACATCAGCTCCACAGGTATCAATATCAGATCAGACTCTGTATCCAACTATCTCTGAAATATTTGGGTATTCCCTTTTTCCCAGTACACAAGTTCTGGAGGGAGCATATTCCAAGGACTTTCTGGCCTTAAATAGCATATCCACTTCAACATGCCTGCTTCTCTGAGTCCTTTGGTCCTGTATCTGGCATTTTCCATGGTAGTTCTGACACTTCTACTTCATACAGTATGAGCCATCTATTTCTCCAAGTTCCAAAATACATTATAGCAGCATTTAGATTGTTTTCTTGGGGTCTTTGTCAGGGTGTTATATTCTGTATCATGGGAGAGGATTCTCATATCCCTAAAGTCTCCCTTGTCCAACTTTATTTTCTGTCTAGGATCCAGAGCTCACAGGATCCAGTCCTAGGGTTAGTATCCTGGCTTTTGCCAGTACATGTTAGCTAGGTCCTGCAGCCCCTTCCTAGTGTAGCCTTTTTCTTTTTGAGCAGAACCACTGCTTCCCGAACCAAGTCAAGGTATGACTCAACCCTATTCATATGCCTGTTGATCAGGAGGGAAGCTGTGAGTGGATTTGGGGGAGGAGGAGCATGTTGCCTTGTAAAGCAGAGACCTCTGTGACATCTTCAGGAAAGAGAGGAGCATTTGCCTTTAACAAAGAGCAGTGGGCCCCAACTGTGGCCCTGGAGGGTTCAGAAGAATCTGGAAACTCCCATGTTTCTAGTACGCCAACCCAGATAAAACTATTCCAGGACTCAACGTCCCACTCCTGGTCTTAGCATAGCAGACCTGTCAGGGCTAAGAACACAACCTTCTCTGGAGCTCTGCTACTTTCTTGATTAAGCCCTTGGCTGTTCCTCAGTTTTTCAGCTCTCCAACTGCAGATGAGTCTCTGTATATGCTGCAAAGGAAGCTTTCCGGCTTTCACTTTTAGCCTTTAGTTTTTGATTTATCACTCTTTATACCAACTGTTGCAGGTCTGGACCCCTGAGAAACAAAGTATGAGACAGATTTGCCTACAAAAAGCTTATCAGGAAGTGGAACTGCTCTGGGGACCATCTCTTGTGGGACAGTGAAGGTAGCAGAGTTGGGCCAAGGGAGAAGATGAACCACGATGCTACCACAACAGAGGCCTCACTGATCCCATGGCGAGCTCTGGAGCTGGGATGGCCCTGTAGGGTGGTCTCAAGTTGGGATGAGTGGGGCAGGTACCCAGTAAGGGTTGCCCCTTGGAAGGAAGTGTAACCTTGGTCAAGGTGACTGGCTCTCTTTAACACAGAACAAGTCCCAAACAAGGACTTAGCCAAGAGTTGTCAGCCTTGGGGAGATGGAATGAGTGCTTGAGGCTGCTGGGAGGATCTAGACAGAGAATCATGACATCGTCTACAACAACCTACCTAACATATATGGAGTTTTGCAAACCTTAACTGCATAACAAGTCATCGTTTTCAGATTCTCAGGTAAAATTTATGTGAAATACATCTTTATAAGCCTCAATTACACAGCAGCTTAAGTTTTCTAGAGGTCTTAGGTTTCAAAACAAACCAAGATCTTCTTTTTTTCCCCTTTTAACATAGACAACAAAAGGGGTCCATGTGGCATTTGGAGTAGACAATCCCAGTGATGGTCCTGCAAATTGTCCCAGAATTTCAACCCTCCTGTCTACCCCTTCCTTTGCTACTTGGAGCTGAAAACCACAGCCAACTCTTTAAGCAGCTCAACATGCTAATAGCCCCATGGTGTACATACATGTGTTCTCTGAGCCATACTTTCACGGTCCTGAGCCACCCATAGCCACCCACTATCTGCATTGGGTCTGTAGACCACACACAGATTGCCTCCGGTGCAAAGAAGCAGCATAATAAGCAGGGCCCATTCCTTAGCAAGGAAAAGCAGTTGAATGCGGTGCAATGAAGACAAATTGGCCATAAACTCTGCAAGCCATGGAGGTTATTTCAGTTACTAAATGATTAAAGTCTCTAATCTCTGGAGTGATGATAAAAAACACCGGAGAAGGGGGCTGGGTTTTTGATGCTGGGGGAAGGTGCAAAAACATCTCTCTTGAAACCATGCCAGGGGAAGCCCACCGCATAAAAGAACCATGGATAAGTAAGACATCATTAATAAATCAGTGACAGGAAAATGAAAATGGAAGCAGATGAATCAGCCAGCGGATCGGGTTGTAGAAGAAAAACAGCACATCTGTTGCTGCTGTCGGTGCATTAACAAATACGTCTGCTGGATCAGATGGTCTTTCACGCTAATACTTGGAATAATGAAGCTTCAAGAGCGATTAAACCATAAATCAATTTTTAAATGTATCTTGTAACTCCCTCAAACAACAGGAGGCATATTTTTCCTTGCTTTGAATTCTTTTTGGCAGGCATCGGAAGGTACAGGGATAAAAAAATGCTGCCTCATTCTGGCTCTACTCTGAGGTACAGGCACACAGTTAATTTAGTGTTTAGCCTCATGATTTGATTCTTACCAGCTAACGGCACTGAGCTATGCTTCATCGATATGTTAAATCCAAACCAATGCATTTCAGCCTGAGCAGTACCCACCCGTCGTCTTGTACAGGACAGCTCAGTTCTAGTGCCTGTTCCTCTTCATGCAGCTATTGATTTACATTTTATTGTGTTATTTTTGAAGACTTCAGCAAAATTAGCAATTGAGGTGGTGAAGCATTTTTCTCCTTTGAAGCATAACTCTTCCTTTTCTTCTATACAGAAAAAAAGTTGCTTCTCTCTAATGGCAGAGTGGTCTGGTTTTAGGACACTAAGGATGGACATGAGTGGTTAATTTGGCAAATTCCACATCCATGACCAAGAGGAAGAGATGTGTTCTCAACATAATTTTTTACTTAAAGATGTTGGGATGATAAGGAAAGAGAAAAGGGAAAAGTTCAGGCTAAAAGAGGCAGACAAGGCCAGAAAGGACATAGCATCACAGATCAGAAAAGGAAATCAAGTTTTGTTCCAAAATTTCTCTGAAAAGCAGAAAATCCTTTGAACTGACCAATAAATGAGTTCTTATTGAATAAGACAAATGGGGGAAGAAATAGGAAGAAAGAAGGAAACAGAAAGATGTGTAAGAAGATGAGTAGAAATGGTGAGAGGAGAACCCAGGATGAGGCAGAGGGAAACCAGGCCATATTTCCTCTCAGCGCATGGACTTTGCTCTACGTTACGCCTAACTCCAGGGGACGGTAGCACTCCAAGGAAGCAAACTCTTCCCTTCTTCTTCTTCTTCCCCTTGAAACACAATGACTCTTTCAGGAAACAAGCAAACAAACAAACAAACAAAAGCTAGGAAGAAACTATTTTGTTTACTTTGTCACAGAAAACAGGCTAACCTTGGGTCAGCAGATAGGGTATTTTGAGTTCATTTAGAACAGCCAGCAACACCCACGTTTGGTGAGAAGATGCCAAAAAATTATAGCAAGTGTAAACTTTTATGTTAATTAATGAGTGACAATCAAATAAAACCATCAAGGCTCATACAAACATTTCCAGAAATAAGCACAAAGTTAGAGGCTATTTTTTTTAATCACTGTAGGATCTGACTATGTAAACTTTTCATATTAGACATTACCTATGTACAATTAGAATCCAAACCAGTTGGAAAATTCCATGGTCACCTGATAACTTGAAATGAAGATATCTGGAAAATTTAAGAACAAATGATATCCTATAAACCAAGGTTTCTCAAACTTTTATGTGCCTACAGCTATATGAGGATCTTGTGGAAATTCAGATTCTGGGGAAACATTTCTGGAATGGTAGCGTAATTACCTCCAGAAATAGACTCTTCCATAAGAAGCAATAAACATTCTGGCAAAGGTAGTCAAAATCATTTTTTTTTCAGAATTGTGGAAATTAGCCAAAGGTATACAACACTCTGAGGTGCATTTCTTCAAGAAAAGCAGCTGAATATTGGTAAAAACAGCAAGCTGTGTGACATTCTAGTTTGCCCTATCCCCATTCCCTTCTCCACAGTTCCATAATAGTCTTGAAAGTGAACAGCCTTACAGCCATAGTAGCTGTAAAAACAGCAGCCTAGCAGTTACTGAAGGAAGAAGCATGGGTTTGGAGCTTAAGTCTAAAGACACTCAAGATTCGAAAACAAATAAGTGAAAGGAAGGAAGAAGATCTGCTATGCAAACAGTAACCTAAAAAGAGCTGGAGTGGCTATAATATTAATAGAAAAATTGACTTTAAGACTATTGTTACTAGAGATAAAAAGAACATTTTATAATCATAAAATGACCATTCCATCAGGAAAACACAACAATTACAAACATGTATGTCCCCAATAACAGAGGCCCAAAATACATGAAAGATTAATAGAATTGAGGAAGAATTAGATGATTCAGCAGTAATAGTTGTAAATTTCAATATCCCACTTTTACTAAGGGATAGGCTGACAAGGCAGAAGATCAACAAGGTAATGGAAGACTTGAACAATGCTATAAAACAGCTAAACATAACAGAAATGTATAGCACAGTCCACCAAACAACAACAGAACACACATTGTATCAAGCGAACACTCAGCATTCCCAAGAGTAGAACACATGTTAGGCTATAGAAAGAAGTCTTGATAACGTTAAAAAGATCAAAATCATACAATCTTCTTTTATTATTATTATTATTATACTTTAAGTTCTAGGGTACATGTGCACAACATGCAGATTTGTTACATATGTATACTTGTGCCATGTTGGTGTGCTGCACCCATCAACTCGTCAGCACCCATCAACTCGTCATTTACATCAGGTATAACTCCCAATGCAATCCCTCCCCCCTCCCCATAATAGACCTTGGTGTGTGATGTTCCCCTTCCCGAGTCCAAGTGATCTCATTGTTCAGTTCCCACCTATGAGTGAGAACATACAGTGTTTGCTTTTCTGTTCTTGTGATAGTTTGCTGAGAATGATGGTTTCCAGCTGCATCCATGTCCCTACAAAGGACACAAACTCATCCTTTTTTATGGCTGCATAGTATTCCATGGTGTATATGTGCCACATTTTCTTAATGCAATCTGTCACTGATGGACATTTGGGTTGATTCCAAGTCTTTACTATTGTGAATAGTGCCACAATGAACATACGTGTGCATGTGTCTTTATAGCAGCATCAAAATCATACAATCTTCTATGACACAATGGAATGAAATTAGAAATCAGTAATGGAAAGAAATTTCAGGAATTCACAAATATGTGAAAATTAAAAGGCACACTTCTAATTTTACCAATGAGTTCAAGAAGGAATCACAAGGGAAATGAAATACTTTGAGATGAATAAAAGAAAACCACAACATATCAAAACTTATGGAAGGCTGCTTGCCTTAGTCCATTTTGGTTGCTAGAACACATTACCACAAATTGGGTAGATTTTAAGCAACAGAAATTTATTTCTCATAGTTCTGGAGCCAAAACAATCTTGAAAAAGAAAAAATAGGAGGATTCATACTTCCCAATTTTGAAGCTTATGACAAAGCTCCAATAATTAAGACAGTATGGTACTGGCATGAAGATACACTTATAGATCATTGAAATAGAATTGAAAGTCCACAAAGAAGCTGTTAATTAATGGCCAATTGAATTGTGACCAAAGTGTCAAAGCAATTCAATGAGGGGAAGAACTATCTTTTCAACAAATGGCACTAGAACAACTGGATAGCCACATGCAAAAGAACAAAGTTACTCCCTTTCCTCATGCCATATACAAAAACTAACTCAAAATAGATCAAAGACAAAATTGGAAATACTAACTACAAAAGTTTTTTTTTTTGACTTTTAGTTTCAGGGGTACATGTACAGATTTGTTACATAGGTAAATTGCATATTACAGGCACTTGGTGTACAGATTATCTCATCACCCAGGTAATATGCATAGTATCTGATAGGTATACTACTGATCCTTACCCTCCTCCCATCCTTCATCCTCAAGTAGGCTCCAGTGTCTATCATTCCCTTGTTTGTGTCCCTGTGTACTCAATGTTTAGCTCCTATTTATAAGTGAGAACATACAGTATTTGGTTTTCTGCTCCTGCATTAGTTAGCTTAGGATATGGCCACCAGCTCCATCCATGTTGCTGCAAAGGATATGATCTTATTCTTTTTAATGGCTGCATAGGCTTCCATGCTGTCTATATACCACGTTTTCTCTATCAAGTCTACTGCTGACAGGCCATTAGGTTAATTCTATGTCTTCACTATTGTGAATTGTGCTGTGATGAACATGTGTATTTGCAAATATTTTCTTCCATTCTGTAGGCTGTCTTTTTTGCTCTGTTAATAGTTTCTCTTGCTTTGCAGAAACACTTTAGTTTAGTCCCATTTGTCAATTTTTGTTTTTGTTGCAATTGCTTTTGGCATCTTTGTCATGCAATCTTCGCCAGGGCCATTTACAGGATGGTATTTCCTAGGTTGCCTTTCAAGGTTTTTCTAGTTTTAGGTTTTATCTGGAGCTGATTTTTGTATATGATGTAAGGAAGGGGTCCATTTTCAATCTTCTGCCAGTTATCTCAGCGCCATTTATTGAATAGGGAGTTCCTTCCCTACTGTTATTGACTTTGTTGATGATCAGATGGTTGTAGGTGTGTGGCATTCTTTCTTGGCTATTACATTCCATTGGTTTGTGTCTATTTTTGTACCAGCACCATGCTGTTTTGGTTACTGTAGCCTTGTATTATAGTCTAAAATCAGGTAGTGTGATACCTCTGTCTTTGTTCTTTTTGCTTAGGATTGCTGTGGCTATTCATGCTCTGTTTTGCTTTCATGTAAGTTTTAAAATAGTTTTCTAATTCTATGAAAAATACCATTGGTAGATTGATAGAAATAGCATTGAATGTAAATTGGTTTGGGCAGCATGGTCATTTTAACATTATTGATTCTTTCTATCCATGATCATGAAGTGTTTTTCCATTTGTTTGTGTCAAATCTGATGGTTTGAGCACAGTTTCGTGATTTTTGTGGTAGAGATCTTTCACCTCCCTGTTTGGCTGTATTCCTAGGTATTTTATTCTTTTTGTGGCTATTGTGAATTGGATCACGTTATTGGCTCTCACCTTGGACACTGTTGGCATATGAAAATGCTACTGATTTTTGTACATTAATTTTATAACTTGAAACTTTGCTGAAGTTGTTTAATCAGATGTAGGAGCTTTTGGGCAGAGACTATGGGATTTTCTAGGTATAGAATTATATCATCTGCAAACGGAGACAGTTTAACTTCCTCTCTTCCTATTTGGATGCTTTCTATTTCTTTCTTTTGCCTGATTGCTCTGGCTAGGACTTCCAGTACCATGTTGAATAGGAGTGGTGAGGGTGGGCATGTTCTTGTCTTGTTCTCAAGGGGAATGCTTCCAGCTTTTGTCCATTCAGTATAATGGTGGCTGTGGATTTTTTGTAAATGGCTTTAATTATTTTGAGGTATGCTCCTTCAGTGCCTCGTTTATTAAGGATTTTTAACATAAAGGATGTTCAATTTTATCAAAAGTCTCTTCTGAATCTATTAAGATGATTATGTGGTTTTCGTTTTAGTTCTGTTTATGTGATGAATCACATTTATTGATTTGCATATGTTGAACCAAACTTGCACCCCAGGGATAAAGCCTACTTGATCACGGTGGATTCGATTTTTGATGTGCTGCTAATAGTTTGCTAATCTTTTGTTGAGGGTTTTGGCATCTGTGTTCATCAAGAATATTGGGCTGAAATTTCCTTTATTTGTTGTGACTCTGCCAGATTTTGGTATCAGGATGATGCTAGCTTCACAGGAGGAGTTACTTCTCAATTTTTTGGAAAAGTTTCAGTAGGAATGATACCAGTTATTCTTTATTTGGTAAAATTTGGCCATGAATTCATCTGGTCCTGGGCTTTTTCTGGTTGGTGGGCTTTTTATTACTAATATGACTTCAGAACTCCTTATTGGTTTGTTCAGAGATTCAGTTTCTTCCCAGTTTAATCTTGGGAGTTTCTATGTTTCCAAGAATGTATTCATTTCTTCCAGGTTTTCTAGCTTGTGTGCACAGAGGTATTAATAGTTGTCTGAGGATTTTTTGTATTTCTGTAGGGTCAGTGGCAACGTATCCTTTGTAATTTCTGATTGTGTTTATTTAGGTCTTCTCTTTTTTCTTTATTAGTCTAGTCAAAAGTCTATAAATCTTATTTATTCTTTCAGAAAACTAACTCTTGGATTTGTCAGTCTTTTGTGTGTCTATTTCCTTCAATTCAGCTCTAATTTTGATTATTTCTTGTCTTCTGCTAGCTTTGGGGTTGGTTTGCTCTTGTTTTGCTAGTTTCTCTTGGTGTGATGTTAGGTTGCTAATTTGAGATTTTTTTTTTTTTTTTTTTTTTTTTCTGAGACAGGGTCTTACTCTGTCATCCCGGCTGGAGTGCAGTGGCATGATCTCAGTTCACTGCAGCCTCTGCTTCCCAGAATCAAATAATCCTCCCACCTCAGCCTCCCAAGTAGCTGGGAATACAGGCATGAGCCACCGTGCCCAGCTAATGTTTTGTAGAGATGGGGTTTCACTGTGTTGCCCACGCTGGTCTTTAACTCCTGAGCTCAAAGCAATTCACCTGCCTTGGTCTCCCAAAGTGTTGGGATTACAGGTGTGAGCCACCACATCTGGCCCTCTAACTTTTCACCATAAACTCCCCCTTTTAACACTGCTTTAGCTATGTCCTGAGTTTATGGTATGTTTTATCTTTGTTCTCACTAGTTTCAATTTCTTGATTTCTACCTTAGTTTCATTGTTTTCCCAAAAGTCATTCAGGAGCAGGTTGTTTAATTTCCACGTAATTGTAAGACTTAGAGTGATTTTCTTAGTATAATTTCTATTTCTATTGCACTGTAGTCTGAGGGTATGGTTGGTACGTTTTTTATTTTTTATTTGGTGAGAATTGTTTTATGGCTGCTTACTGTTTGGTTGATTTTAGAGTATGTGCCATATGAAGACGAGAAAAAACATATATATATATATATGTTTCGGGTGGAGAGTTCTGTAGATGTCTGTTAGGTTCTTATATGGTTTGGGTCTGTGTCCCCACCCAAATCTCACTTCAAATTATAATGCCCAGTGTTGGAGGTGGAGCCTGGTGGGAGATGATTGGGTGATAATGGGGGTGGGTTTCCCCTTTGGTACTGTTCTCATGATAGCGTGTGAGTTACCATGAGATCCAGTTGTTTAGAAGTGTAGCGCACTATGGCCGGGCGCGGTGGCTCAAGCCTGTAATCCCAGCACTTTGGGAGGCCGAGGCGGGCGGATCACGAGGTCAGGAGATTGAGACCATTCTGGCAAACCCGGTGAAACTCCGTCTCTACTAAAAAAATACAAAAAACTAGCCGGGCGAGGTGGCGGGTGCCTGTAGTTCCAGCTACTCGGGAGGCTGAGCCAGGAGAATGGCGTGAACCCGGGAGGCGGAGCTTGCAGTGAGCTGAGATCCGGCCACTGCACTCCAGCCCGGGCGACAGACTCCATCTCAAAAAAAAAAAAAAAAAAAAAAAAAAAAAGAAGTGTAGCGCACTGCACTGGAGCACTCGACTATTCCTCCTGCTCTGGCTGTGTGAGACATGCCTGCATTCCTTTTGCCTTCTGCCACAATTATAAGTTTCCTGAGGCCTCTCCAGTCATGCTTCCTGTACAGCTTGCAGAACTGTGAGCCAATTAGATCTCTTTTCTATATAAATTACCCAGTCTCAGGTATTTCTTCATAGCAGTGTGAGAATGGACTAATACAGGTCCCAACTATCTTTGTGAGTTTTCTGCCTCGGTGATCTGTCTAATATTGTCAGAAGAGTGTTAAAGTCTCCCACTATTATTGTGTAGTTATCTAAGCCTCTTTGCTGGTCTCTAAGAATTCACTTTACGAATCTAGTTTCCCCTTGTTGGATGAATATATATTTAGGATAGTTAGGTATTCTTATTGAATTGAACCCTTTACCATTATGTAATATCTTTGTCTTTTTTGATCATTGTTGGTTTAAAGTCTGTTTTGTCTGAAATTACAACATCAATCCCTGTTATTTTTTGTTTTCCATTTGCTTGGTAGATTTCTCTCTGTTCCTTTATTCTGAGCCTATGGTTATCATGAATGTGAGATAGGTCTCTTAAGGCATCATACAGTTAGGTCTTGCCTTTTTATCAAACTTTTAACTCTGTGTCTTTTAATTGGGATATTTAGCCCATTTACATTCAAGGTTAATAATATAGTTTGGCTATGTCCCTACCCAAATCTCATCTTTAACTATAGTTCCCACCATTCACATGTGTGGGAGGGACCTAGTGGGAAACAATCTTCACAAACTATGCATGTGACAAAGGACCAATATAGAATCTACACGGAACTCAAATCAGCAAGAAAGAAACCAAATAATCCCATCAATGAGTGGGCTAAGGACATGAATAGGCAATTCTTAAAAAAAAAAAAAATACAAGGCTGGGCCATGGCAGCTCACCCCTATAATCCCAGCACTTTGGAGGCCAATGTGGGTGGAACACTTGAGGTCAGGAGTTCGAGACGAGCCTGGCCAACATGGTGAAACCCTGTTTTTACTAAACAATACAAAACTTAGCCAGAGGTGGTGGTGCGTGCTTGTAATCCCAGCTACTCAGGAGGCTGAGGCATGAGAATCACTTGAACCTTGGAGGCGGAGGTTGCAGTAAGCCAAGACTGCACCACTACACTCCAGCCTGGGTGACACAGTAAGATGCTGTCTCAAAAAAAAAAAAAAAAAAAAAAAAAAAAAAAAAAAAAAAAAAAGGAAGATATACAAATGACCAAAACATATTTTAAAATGCTCAACATCACTATCAGGGAAATGCAAATCAAAACTACAACGCAATACCACCTTACTCCTGCAAAAATGGCCATAATTTAAACATTAAAAAATAATAGATTTTGGCATGGATGTGCTGAAAAGGGAACACTTTTACACTGCTGGTGGGAATGTAAGCTAGTCCAACCACTATAGATAACACTGTTGATATTACTTAAATAACTAAAAGTAGATCTACCATCTACCATTTGATCCAGCAATCCCACTACTGGCTATCTACCTGGAGGAAAAGATGTCACTATATGAAAAAAGACACTTGCACATGCATGTTTATAGCAGGACAATTTGCAGCTGCAAAAATATGGAACCAGCCCAAATGCCCATCAATCAACGAGTAGATAAAGAAAATGTGGTACATATACACTATGGACTGTTACTCAGCCATAAAAAGGAATGAAATAGTGGCATTCACAGCAACCTGGATGGAATCGGAGACCATTATTCCTAAGTGAAGTAACTCAGGAATGAAAAAGCAAACATCACATGTTCTCAATTATAAGTGGGAGCTAAGTTATGAGGTTACAAAGGCATAAGAATGATACAATGGACTCTGGAGACTTGAGGGGAAGGGTGGGAGGGGGGCAAAGGATAAAAGACCACACATTGGGTACAGTGTACACTGCTCAGGTGATGAGTGCACCAAAATCTCAGAAATCACCAGCGAAGAACTATTTCATGTAATCAAGTACCACTTGTTCTCCCAAAACCTATTGAAATAATAATTAAAGAAGAAAGTGAAAAGATAATAGCAAAGACATAGAATCAACCCAGGTGCCCATCAACAGTGGATTAGATAAAGAAAATGTGGTACTTATACACTATGGAATACTATACAGCCATAAAAGAACAAAATCGTGTCCTTTGCCAAGACATGGATGTAGCTAGAGGCCATTATCCTAAGCAAATCCTAAGTAACAGAAAACCAAATACCTTATGTTCACACTTGAAAGTAGGAGCTAAGCATTGGATACACGTGGACACAGAGATGAGAATAGACACTGGAGACTCCAAAAGTGGGGAGGGAGGGAAGGAAAGAGGAAGGGAAGGGCTGAAAAACTACCTATTGGGTACTATATTCACTACTTGGGTGACGGGATCATTAGAAGCCCAGCCTCAGCATCATGCAGCTAACTCATGTATTAAACCTGCACATGTACCCCTGAATCTAAAATTTAAAACAGAAAGTGAAAAGATAATGCACAGAATGGAAAGGAATATTTGAAGATCATATATCCATGATCTATCAAGAACCCTTACAATGCAATAATAAAGAGGCATAACTCAAATTTGGGCAAAGTACTTGAATAGACATTTCTCCAGAGAAATATATAAATGGCTAATAAGCACAAGTAAAGATAGTCAACATCATTAGCCATCAGTGAAATGCAAATAAAATATACAATGAGATAACCACCTCATACTCACTAAAAGGGCTATCCTAAAAAAGATAATAACAAGTATTGGTAAGAATGTGGAGAAATTGGCCGGGTGTGGTGGCCCATGCTTGTAATCCCAGCACTGTAAGTGGCCGAAGTGGGCAGATCATGAGGTCAGGAGGTCGAGACCATCCTGGTCAACATGGTGAAACCTTGCCTCTATTAAAAGTACAACAATTAGCTGGGTGTGGTGGCATGCACCTGTAGTCCCAGCTACTTGGGAGGCTGAGGCAGGAGAATCACTTGAACCCAGGAGGCGGAGGTTGCAGTGAACTGAGATCACGCCACTGCACTCCAGCCTGTTAACACAGCGAGACTCGGTCTAAAAAAAAAAAAAAAAAAGTGGAGAAATTGGGAATACAAAATAGTGAAGGCACTTTGGAAAACAGTTTTGGCAGTTCCTCAAATGGTTAAACTTAGAGTTACTATATAACCCCACAACTTTAGTCCTAGGTATATGTATATACCCAGGAAAAATAAAAACATATGTTCACACAAAAATTTGTAGATAAATATTCATAGCACCATTATTTATAATAGCCCAAATTTGAAACAACTTAAATGTCCATCAACTGATGAATGGATAAATTTTAAAATATGTCATATCCACACAATGGAATATTACTTAGTCATAAAAAAGAATGAAGTACTGATTTATACTATAACATAAACGAACCATGAAAACATGCACTAAGTGAATGAAACCAATTAAAAAGACACATATTGTGTGATCCCATTTATGTGAAATGACCAGGATAGGCAAATCTATGGAGACAGAAAGTAAATTAGTGGTTGCCTAGGGCTGAGGTAGGTTTGGAGAGAGGTGGAGAGGGACTGATACTGGATGTAGGGTTTCTTTTTCAGGTGATGAAGATGTTCCAAAAGTGATGGTATTATTAGCTCTACACCTCTGTGAATATACTAAATGTCTTTGAATTGTATACTTTAAATGAGTGACTTTTAACTTTAAATTTGTTTAACAAATTTAAACAATTTAACAATTTGTTAAACTTTAAATTTGTTCCTGTGAATTATATTTCAATATAAAGCTGTAATCTGGGGAGAGAAAACACCACTACCTAACTCCTTCATACAATGAGAGAAAGAAAAAAGAGGATGGGAAATGTAGTCTCTGATGACTGGCATATTTCTAGTTCTATTACTAAAATAAAGCAAGCAGGATGGATATTTGTGAACACTTAGACTCTGCCACACATCCCATCTCCACCACGTCCTGCTCTCCGACATAGCCTTCATGTGTGCTGATCAGGGCAGAAATTTCCCCAAACATCCATCCTATGGTACTCTGGCAGCCAATGCGACTATTTCCCAGCAGGCCCTGCTCCCATCTACTGCAAATCACCTACCATGGAGTTTACCTACTCTTCTGTGATATAGTTTGTTTACTCAAAATGGAAAGGACATATCCTGACTTAGTGTGAAATCTCCTTTAGCCTATACCTAATGTCCTGGCCTATACAAAGTAGAGCCTATTCCCTTCTGAGGTGAATACTTCTTTGAAACAGAAATTTACTCCAAGTTTTTGAGGGCTTAAGTTAGACGCCCTATGGATGAATTTCCCTGGTATCAAACTCTCCGTTTCATGTCATCCTTTACCACACACTTTTTTTTTTTTTTTTTTTTTTTTTTTTTTTTTTTTTTAATTGAGACAGGGTCTCACTGTGTTGCCAAAGGCTGGAGTGCAGTGGCATGATCTCAGCTCACTGCAACCTCTGCCTCCTGGGCTCAAGCGATCTTCCTGCCTCAGCCTCCCAAGTAGCCAAGACTACAGGCACATGCCACCACACCCAGCTAACTTTTATATTTTTTGTAGAGACAGGGTTTTGCCATGTTGCCCAGACTGGTCTTGAACTCCTGAGCTCAAAGGATCAGCCCGCCTCAGCCTCCCGAAGTGTTGGGATTACAGCCATGAGCCACCATGCCTGGCCGCCACACACTTTCAATGGCCTGGCATCCTAAAGGGGTTGAGAAGGCCTCCAGCTTAATAGGTCAGGGGCCTTTACCATTTTATCACTCATAGGGCCCGAGAAGTCTCTGTGCAGGAAGGCCTAAAATGCCTTCCTTCCAATGGTGAGTCCCACTGTATTCTTCACTACTTTTATAACAGGAAATTTAGTAGGTGTCAAATAAGTGCTTGTTGATCTATTGATTCAACCTCACCATAGAACTGAGAAAATTCAGTCTAAAAAGAAGTGAAATCGTGCTTCAAGCCTGCACTACAGGGTAGTGTAGGAGGGTTCACCAGGGTGCCTCCGTTTTCCCATTTGTTAAAAGAAGATGCTATTTTTGAAGTGTGTGAGCATTTCCAGATAAATGCTAACGACTGAGAAAATGGATTCAGCATCTGACTATCTGAAAGTGGAAGGGGTTGACAGAAAAGCATTCCTTCTCTATAGTCAGGCTTCTTTGTAACACGGGAGAGGCTGTTTTTCAGCAAACTCTGGGAAAGAACACAGGGAACTAAGCTGAGAAGGATAAGTTCATGACTCAACAGACATCCTTTTCTGTACTTTTGCTTTATCTTCTTACTTAAGCAAAGTTGAAATTGTTTCCTTGCTGAGCTTGTTTTTCTGAAGTATTAGCTAATGTGGTAGGAAATTGGGATATATTTGTTCCTGTTAAATTCAGGATTTCAAGAAGCAACCGAATTTAAACTAACCTAAGTGTGATATATAAATATCTTTAGTGTTCTTTAATCCAGACCATTATTAAACTTCCTGGAATATGGAAAAAAAAAAACAAAATAATTAAACTCACAATGTGTTGTAAAGTCCATTTGTGTTGCACATACCAGCAGATCATGCTTGAGTGGGTTTTTTAAATTTCTTGACTTATTTCCTTTACTAATGACCTCTGTACTCATTAGAAGGTATTAGCACATTACAAAGACATTATGAAGGATCGATAGGTGTACATTTGTCCCATATTTAATTTTATTCCTGAGAGTAATGCTCAGGTTTTCCTTCATGCTGGTTTTCTTTTCAGCACACTCTGGTATTTTGCAAATAAAACAATCAGGACTAGCTTCACAGGAGTACAACCTAGGCAACCACACAGGGTCCCATGTTTAGAAAGTCCCCAGACTTGGAAGGATCACATACTTGTTTTAATGTTCTGTTGTCATTTTTGTTAGTTTATTTCCAAAGCAATTCATTTCTTTGGAAAGCCATACTCTCTGTGGTTTTAGGTTGACATAAGTGACTCCATTTTGGTACTGATAACCTTCACATCGTCTTGAGATTCCCAATAATTTTGAACAAGGGGCCACATACTCATTTTGCACTTGGTCCTGAAACTTTTGTAGCTGGTACTAACCACAATACTTGGAATTTCAGATCTCACCTCTGATAATTATTAGCTGTGTGACTTTGTACAGGTTTCTGAACCTCTCTCAACTTCACTTTCCTCAAACGTTAAATTTGAAAGAACCACATCTGTCTCAGAATGGTAGTAAGAATTTGCATTCAAATAAGATAGCAAATACACTGGTGTCTAGCACATGGTTCCAGTAACTAACTCTTGTTAATTGCACAGGCACCGTGTATGCTGTTTACACAGATCAGCTCATTAATTCCTTGCACTTGTGGCTGATGATCAGCAAATATACCATTCGCACTTATAGGAGTTTTATGGCCAGTGTCCATTTCTCACTGGTCCAGCCTCCATTCTGGTTGGTGTCCATGGTGATTACGGTTATCATCGCTACTTCTCTCAATGCTCTGTGCAGCTGGTATTTTATAAATGAGAGAATTGAGACACAGACATGTTAAGTATCTTGCCCAAGATCACACAGCTTATAAGTAGATACTCCTTAACTATTAATGGCATAACCTCTAGTAAACAGCAGAGAGAGGTGAGATCTTTTAACCTGAAGTTTAGTGTTCTTTCCTTCTGTCTCCGATTTTTTACCCCCAAGGAGTTAATAATTGAGCGAGAGTGATGTTACATATAAATCTGGCTACTGCACAAAGCTGTGTGATCCTACCTGTTCAGCCTCACCTGCCAAACACATGCTCTCCAAGCTGCTTGCAGTTGCCCTCTCAGGCTTCCAGGCCTTTGATTAAATTGTTTCCTCATGTAAAGGTTCTTCCCTAATTCCCAGTCCTTAGCACTTCCTAATTTCTCACTTTCTTTTGAGAATCAACTTAAGTGGCTCACCCCTTAAGAAGTCCTCTCCTCTGAGCGCTCTTAGAATTTTATGCATAGTTTTATCATAATGCTTCTCACATAAATTCTAATGCTGGTTTTCTTGTCTGCCTTCCTTCAGGCCTGAAAGATCATTGATGAGCCAAGATGACATATGGCTCATCCGAGTGTCACCAGCACTTAGGAAAGTGTGCCTGACACATAGCTACTATTCAGTACATAATGAATGAAAAAGGTGGTAGTATTTTCCAAGGAATATCAGATTCTCTAATTCAAAGGAGAGAGAGATGAACTCAGTGGATAGACACAGTCTTCATGGAGGAAGTGGTCTGCATGTTAGGTTTTAAAGGATAGGGAAGACTAAAATAATAGGATTGAGGATAGAGGCAGAAAATCCACTCAGATAGAAGGAATAGCTTGCGCAAAAGTGGGAATATGGAAGGGTTAAGACAAAGCTTGTTTAGAAAACAACAGGTAGATCATTTGGCCTGGAACACTGCATTCTTACTGGGCAAGGGATCCCCAAATCAAATGCTTCTCGGAACCAGGCTTTATAGCACAATAAATAAATAAAACATGGCCCATGTGGTACAATAGAAGGGGAAGGGATTGTGGCAAACTGAAAAACACATGCCCTACTGTGAAGGAAGTAGTTACTGCTTCTCCATTACCAATAATCATATAAGGATCTTTTGATTTTTCCAGATAACATGAAAATCTAGACTCTACATGTGTGAAATATCTTGGTTATTTTTACTTTTTATTTTAAAATAATTTTAGACTTGTAGAAAAACTGGGAAAATACTGCAGAAAGTTCATGTATATTCTCCACCCAGCTTTCCCTATTACTGTCAGCTTTCATACCCATACTATAATTCTCAAAGCTATGAGTTAACATTGCTATAAAGAATTAAACTGCAGTGCTTATTCAAATTTCATCAGTTTTCCCCTAAGGTTCTTTTTCTGTTCCAGGATCCAGCCTGGGATCCCACATTGCTTTTAGTGTTGTATTTCTTTGTTTTGTTTTCTGATGAAGTCTCGCTCTGTCACCCAGGCTGGAGTGAAGTGGCATGGTCTCGGCTCACTGCAACCTCCGCCTTCCAGGTTCAAGCGATTCCCCTTCTTCTGCCTCCTGAGTAGCTGAGACTACAGGCGCCCACCACCACGCCCAGCTAATTTTTGTATTTTTTAGCAGAGACAGGGTTTCACTGTGTTGGCCAGGCTGGTCTTGAGCTCCTGACCTCAGGATCCACCTCGGCCTCCCAGCATGCTGGGATTACAGGTGTGAGCCACCACTCCTGGCCTAATTGTTGTATTTCTTTAGTTTCGGTCTTTCCTTGTCTTTCATGACTTTAACATTTTAGATGATTACTTGTCAATTATTTTGTAGAATGTCTCTCAATTTGTATTTCCTATTTTCTCATGACTGAGATTTTTGCATTTGTTTTTTTGCAAAAATACCACAAAAGTGATGCTGTACCTATCTCGGTGCATCATATCAGGAGGGTACATGACGTCAATATGTCCTATCAGTGGTGATGCTTACTTTGATCATTCAGTTAAGGTGGTGTCTGCCATGTTTTTCCACTGTAAAGTTTTCATTTTTTTTTTCTGATAGACCAATAGTTTGGGGACAATAATTTGAAGCTAGAAGTATCTTGTTTCCTCTTAAACTTTAGTCCACTGATTTTAACATCCATCAGTGGATCTTGCCTACAGTGATTACTGTTTAATCTAATGTCTGCCTAGTGGTGATGTTGTATTTCCTGCATTCATGCTACATTTATTAATTGGAATTCCTCTGTAAGGAAAAGCTGTCCTATCCTTTTCCCCCATTTATTTATCTATTCAATTATTTATATTAGTGTGGATATTTATTTTATGGGTTACAATCCAGTATTATTGTTGTTATTTTGTTGCTCAAATTGTTCTTGATTTGCCCATTGGAAGTGCCTTCAGATTGGCTGTGATGTGCTTTTGTCATGCCCTATCCTATTCTGAGCACTTCCTTATTTTCTGGAATGGCAACATGTTTCAGGCTCATCTTCTGCTTTCCTTACTCTAAGCCCTGGAATCAGCAACTTCTCCAAGAAGCTCTGGCTCCTCTCATTGGAAAAGAAACATCTTGGATTTAAGATATGAAAAATGAACTCACACTAAAAATATATTATGGATGCATATTTGGGTCATACAGTTTTTCACGCTGGAACCTCTGATTCAGGAGGTCACAGAGATAGCAGGAAAGGTCAGAAGGTCGACTCTCTGCTTTGAATTTCTAAATACATGTTGTAAACATGTAGCAGAAACAATAGCCTTGAAGGAAGAGATTTTTTCATTACTCAGGCCAGAGCCAAGTTTCTGGCCCAGATAATATAACTTTTTTTTTTTTTTAATTAATAAGCTTTGTTTTTTAGAGCAGTTTTAGGTTCACAGCAAAATCAAGCAGAAAGTATAGAGTTCCCACATAGCTTCTATCCCAACTTACACAGAACCTCCTCCACTACCGGCATCCCCCACCAGGGTGGTACAATGGATGAACTTACATTGACATACGATCGTCACCCAAAGTTCACAGTTTACGTTAGGGCTCACTCCTGGTGTTGTATGTTCTAAGGTTCTGATAGATGTGTAAAGACATGTATCCACCGTTTTGGTATCATACAGAGTAGTTTCACGGCCCTAAAAACCCTCTGTGCTCTGTCTATTCATTCCCCCCTCCCCACAACCTCTGCCAGCCACTCATCTTTTCACTGTCTCCATAGTTTTGTCTTTTCCAGAATGTCATATATTGTAATTAGAATCATACAGTATGTAGCCTGCTTAGATTGACTTCTCTCATTTAGCAATATGCATTTAAATTCCTCCATGTCATTTCATGGCTTGATAGCTCATTTCCTTCTGGAGGTAAATAATATTCCATTGTCTAGATATACTACAGTTTATCCATTCACTTAAGGACATTTTGGTTGCTTTTAAGTTTTAACAATTATAAGTAAAGCTACTATAAACATCTGTGTGTGCAGATTTTTGTGTGGACATAATTTTTCAATTCGTTTGGGTAAATACGAAGGAGTATAATTGTCGGATCATATGGTACGGCTATGTTTAGTTTTGTAAGAAACTACCAAACTGTCTTCCAAATTGGCTGTACCAGTTTGCATTTCCACCAGCAATAAATGGGAGTTTCTGTTGTCTTGTCTCACCAGCATTTGGTGTTGTCAGTGTTTTGCATCTTGGCCATTTTAATAGGTTTGCAGTCATATCTCAATGTTGTTTTAATTTGTATATTTCTGATGAGATATGATGTAGAGCATCTTTTCATATGCTTATTTGCTATATGTATACCTTTTTCGGTGAGATCTCTATTTAGGTCTTTTGCCCATATTTTTCTTTTCTTTTTCTTTGTTTTTTGAGATGGAATCTCACTCTGTCACCTAGGCTGGAGTGCAGTGGCACTGTCTCAGCTCACTGCAACCTCCACCTCCTAGGTTTAAGCAGTTTTCCTGCCTCAGCCTCCCAAGTAGCTGGGACTACAGTTGCATCCCACCATGCCTGGCTAATTTATGTATTTTTAATAGAGACAGGATTTCAGTAGGTTGGCCAGGCTGGTCTCGAACTCCTGACCTCAAGTCATCCACCTGCCTTGGCCTTCCAAATTGCTGGAATTACAGGCATGAGCCACGGTGCCCAGCCTTGCCCATTTTTAGTTGGGTTGTTTGTTTTCTTATTTTTAATTGGGTTGTTTGTTGAGCTTTAAGGGTTTTTAGTGTATATTGGATAATAGTCCTTTATCAGACATCTCTTTTGCAAATATTTTCTCCCAGTCTGTGGCTTGTCTTCTCATTCCCTTGACACAGTCTTGACATTGTCCTTCACAGAGGAGTTTTTAATTTTAATGAAGCCCAGCTTATCAATTATTTCTTTCATGTATCATGCCTGTGGTTTTGTATGTTAAAAGTCATCTCCATACCCAAGGTCAATTAGGTTTTCCTTTATAGTATCTTGTAGGAATTTTACTGTTTTGTGTTTTATATGTAAGTCTATGATTCATTTTTAGTTAAATTTTGTGAAGAGTGTAAGGTCTGTATCTAGATGGGTCTTTTTTTTGTTTGTTTTGCATGTAGATGTTCCAGTTGTTCGAGCACCATTTGTTGGAAAAAAAAAAAGTTTTCTCCTTTGAATTGCCTTTGCTACTTTGTCAAAAATCAGGTGACCAATTATATGGGTCCATTTCTGGGCTCTCTGTTCTGTTTCATTTGTCTTTTTGTCTATTTTTTCACCAATGCCATACTGCTTTGATTACTATAGCTTTACAGTAAGACAATAGATTTTTAAGAACACAGTACTCACCTGGCTGTTTCTCTTAAAGACAGTCCAGGCAGCATGGTGCAGCAACAATACAGGAGAGACGATGGGGCCAAAGAGGGCTTTCACATTTGTCTAACTCTCCTGCACACACACAGGAGGGAAGTTTGCCTTACTTCTGGATGTATCAAGGGAGTGATATAAAGGGGCCCAGTGGATCTGAAGAAGCTTTCGGTTGGGATGAGGGATACACAGAGTATATGGACATGCTCATCTGATACCAAAGAGGAAACAAAGACACTGGGCTATGACCAAAGGCCCTAAGGTGTGATGTCCAAAGACCAGATGGTGCAAGCAATATCTCAGTGAATGCCAGTCCATACTGAAGGTCAACTCCCCCTTCCCATTGCTAGAAGCGTCTGCCTTCCCTGCAACTTAGAATATCCATGGAGAAAGTGGGGAAGGGGAACTAAGTATACCAAATTTGTAAAATTACAAAAAATTATAGAAAAAACTGACATGTTTTAACACACTTGTTAGCTTTTTTTTGTGTGTGTGTGTGGGGAAGGGGGACAGAGTCTCGCTCTGTCACCCAGGCTGGAGTGCAGTGGCGCAGTCTCAGCTCACTGCAAGCTCTGCCTCATGATCTACCCACCTCGGCCTCCCAAAGTAGCTTGGGTTTTAAAAGTCTCACCTAGGCCAGGTGCAGTGGCTTATGCCTATAATCCTAGCACTTTAGGAGGCTGAGGTGAGTGGATCACATGAGGTCAGGAGTTCGAGACCAGCCTGGCCAACATGGTGAAACCCCATCTCTACTAAAACTATAAAAATTAGCCCGGCATGGTGGCATATGCCTGTAATCCCAGCTACTTGGGAGGCTGAGGCAGGAGAATGGCTTGAACCCAGGAGGCAGATGTTGCAGGGAGCCAAGATTATGCCATTGCACTCCAGCCTAGGCAATAGAGTGTGACTCAGTCTAAAAAAAAAAAAAAAAAAAAAAAAAAAAGAAGTCTTACCTGCTGCAAAATTATGAAGCTAACTTAATGCTCATATATCAAACTTATACTGAATGTGGTTACTTGTATGTCTGAGTTCAGAATTCTGAGTATAAAAGGCAGCAGAGTTCTCTTGAAGGGCAGTAGAGCCTCTTTTGTTTTTTTTGTTTTGCACATTCTAGTTGTGCTAACCAAGAAAGATGTACCCCCACCCTACTCCAGGTAATCTTATTAAAACATTTGCTCCAATTGTATTGGGTCATGGCTCATTAGATAAGAACATTTAGATATTAGAAATTCACATCATCTAAGGTCAAGCCTTCAATGAAAGGAACATGGAGGTGATGCAGTTATACTGATTTCTGAGCAGATGGCTCTTTTCTAGAGGGAAATGGTGCATAAAACACACAAATAATGAAAGACTTGAGAGAGAAATACTTCATGGCAGTCATGACTATACAGTCAACACAAAGGGGACTAATTCACAGAACTGATGCAATGTTTAAAAGCATTAGGGAAAATCAGAGGTACTTGCTGCCCTGATGGGGCACTGCCTGGACTTGGAGGCATAAGGGCATAGGATGGGATGCAGGTATACACGTTTCTATATGTAGCACATACAAATCTCAGTTCACAAACCCAGGTGTGGAAAGAGTTAGTACTTACAACGACCCCCTTTCCTTCCAGGCAATAGAAATTTCATTTCAGTCATTTCCTGGTACCTGCCTTTCCCCTGTGATTGCATCTCAGTTTGAGGATTACACACTGCTAGTGAACGAAGGTTAGGAATGTAGGGCATCTCATCTAAGCTGGCGGCACTCTTCACTAGCATAGCTGCTTAGATGGGACAGGGACACCTGCTGGTCATTGCCAAGTTATCCCTTGTATCAGATCATACCACAGTAACTCTGCATCTGGTTTTGAGTGGAGATCTCTTGATGCCTCCATGTCATTCTGGGACCACAGAAAACTTGGTGGGACCATCCACAGCCATGTGTCACTTCCTTGGTACCCTTGGGTACACAAGTATAATTCTACTGTCTCAGTACCCCAACCTCACCATTCACAGGTCTACTCTGAGACATTTTCAAACTTACCTACCAGGGCAGAGTAGGCAGCCATCCTTACTTGGGGGTCTTGCCTCCTTTCTAGAGTCTACCAGAGAAGGTAAACATGGGTTTCTTCTGTACTACAATCCCAAAACATATCTGGAGTTCCTGTTGTGGAACATTCTCCCTGGTACCTACCAGGAAGAGAGCTGGGTGCAGGCTTTTTCATCCAGGACTCATTACCATCTAAGACAGGGGTGTTCAATCTTTTGGCTTCCTTCAGCTACGTTGGAAGAAAGCGAATTGTCTTGGGCCATACATATAATACACTAACACTAACAATAGCTAATGAGCTAAAAAGCTTTGCAAAACAATCTCATACAATTTTAAGAAAGTTTATGAATTTGTGTGGGGTGATGTTCAAACCCATCTTGGGCTGCATGTGACCTGCAGGCTGTGGGTTGAACAAGCTTGATCTAAACTCTCCTTTTTTCTCTGTTTTCCTGGTTGGTTGATGAAGGGAGCTTGGGGTACACTTCGGCCTAAAGGAGGGAGAGCAGTGTGGATTCAAGAAGCTTCTTTTTTATTATTCATCACCTTTTCTCCCACATCTATTGTAATCACTCCAGTTCTGTTCTCCCGAGGCCAAGACTTTAAAAACTATAAAGCTAATAATTGACTCATTTTGTGTTATTTGCTTTCTTCCCAGTTATTCCTTTCCTGAGGTAGTGATGCCGACAGAAAGAGGGGTGAAAAACTATACATCTATTCTAGCCACATATACGCTACCGTTTCCCCAGCATCATGATCCCTGCCAAGGTTAGCTACAGGCCAGAATGTACACTAGGAAAAAATCAAACAACGTGGACTTAGCAGCTGGATTAATGGTGGGGTCAGCTCAGGAGATCTTACCTTTGATTCTTTGGTTCATTCTCTGTTCTTAGTCTTCTTGGAGGGCCCCAGTTATTGTATTTTAGAGACTAGGACTTCATCAATCAGAGATCATGCTAAAATGAGTCCAGTCCTTTTCTCGTCTCCTCTCACATTGCCTCTTCTCCTTTCTTTTTCTTCCTGCCTCTCCATTTGTTCTTTCTCTACTCTGCTCTGTCTTTCATCTCCAAAGGCAAATCAAAGGACATGATTCCAGGACCTTTGCAGGAGATTCCCATTTGCATTCTTGGTGAAATTATTGTTCTGTCTGACATGTGTGGCCCCAGCATCATATCCAGTTAGTGCCTCCTTTCACCTTTGATAGTGTTCAGATTTGAGTGATGAACTATATGGCCACTCTAGTCATTACAGACCAGCTCATCCTTAAAAATATTTGACCTCAGCTGAAAACTATTTAGATGTCATAACAGTTTAAACAAACATGGACATACTGTTAGGGCATGCTCAAAAAAGTCAGGCTTCAGGAGATGGAGCAAGATGGCTGAATAGAACCCTCCAGCAATCATCTCTGCAACAGGAACACCAAATTCAACTATCCACACAAAAAAGCACCTTCATAAGAACCAAAAATTAGGGGAGTGATCACAGTACCTGGTTTTAACATCATATTAAGAAAAGAAATACAGAAGAGGGTAAGAAAGATAGTCTTGAATCACTTATGTCACCCCTCCCCCATCCTCCAGCAGTGACCATGTGGCATGGAGAGAAAATCTGCGTACTTGGGGAGGGACTATGCAGTGACTATGGGACTTTGCATTGGATCTGACTCCTGCCCTATCACAGTAGAAAACAAAACAAGGAAAAATTCAGCCAGCACCCACAGAAGGAGCATTTAGATAAGCTCTAGCCAGAGGGGAATTGTCCATCCCAGCAGACAGAAACTGAACTCTGGCAAGCTCCACCATAGGCTAAAGTATTCTAGGATCCTAAATAAACTTGAAAGGCACTCTAGGCCACAGGGACTGCAATTCCTGGGCAAGTCCTGGTGCTATGCTGGGCTCAGAGCCACTGGACTTGGGTGCACGCAACCTAGTGAGACACCAGCTGGGAAAGCTAACAGAGTGCTTGGATAACCCCTTCACCAACCCCAGGAGGTGCAGCTCACAACTCTGTGAGAGACTCCTTCCTTATACTTGAGGATAGAAGAGGGGAAAGTAAAGAGAACTTTGTCTTGCAACTTGGATACCAGCCCAGCCACAGTAGAAGAGGGCACCAGGCAAAGTCATGAGGCCCCCATTCCAGGCCCTAGCTCCTGGATGAGATTTCTGAACACACTCTGGGCAAGAGAGGAGCCCACTGCCCTGAAGGAGAGACCTAGGCCTGGTAGCATTTACCACAAGCTGACTGAAGAGCCCTTAGGACTTGAGTGAATATCAGTGGTAGCCAGGCAGTACTTACCACATGTCTAGGCAGTAGTGGCCACAAGGAAAAACTCCTCTGCTTGAGGAAAGGGGAGGGAAGACTGGGAAACACATTTTTTGTAGCTTTGGTGCCAGCTCAGCTGCAGTAAAATAGAGCACAAGGTAGATTCTGAAGGTTCCCAACTCCAGGCCTTGGTTCTGGGATGGCATCTCTGGACCCTCCTGGGGCTGGGGGGATCTTGCCACCCTAAGGGAAGAACACAAGCCTAGCTGGATTCACCACCTGCTGGGTTGTAGAACACTTGGACCTTGAATGAACATAGGCTGTAGCCAGGCAGTGGTCACCAAGGGCCTTAGGTGAGACAGTGCTGTGCTGGTTACAGGTCTGACCCAGTGCAGTCCCAGTGGTGGTGTTTGCATCACCCCTCCCCAAGCTCCAGGTAGCTCAGCATAGAGAAAGAGAGATTCCTTTCATCTGGGGGAAAGTAAGAGAAGGCAAGTATCTCTGCCTGGTAACCCAGGGATTTCTCTCAGATCTTACCCAAGACCACCAAGACAGTAGGACCTCCATGAGTCTGCAAGAGCCACAGCAATACTGGGCTTGGGATAAGCCCTAATCCAGATATGGCTCTAGTGACCAAAAACATAGATCATAACACCAAAGTCTCTTTGAATACTTGGAAAGCCTTCCCCAGAAGGACAGGCATGAACATGTCTGCAAAGACTACAATAAATACCTAACTCTTCAATGCCTAGATGTGGATAAATATCCACAAGCATCAAGACCATCCAGGAAAATATAACCTAATCAAATAAACTAAATAAGGCATCAGGGGATCAATCTCTGATAGACAGAGATACGTGACTTTTAAGATATGGAATCCAAAGTAGCTGTTTTGAGGATGTTCAATGAAATTCAAAATAATACAGAGAAGGAATTCAGAGTTCTATTAGATAAATATAACAAGGAGATTGATGTAATAAAAAGAATCAAGAAATTCTGAAGCCAAAAATGCAACTGATGTACTGAAAAAAGCATCAGAGTCCCTTAATAGCAGACTTAATCAGGTGGAAGAATTAGTAAGCTTGAAGGTAGGTTATTTGAAAATACATAGTCAGAGGAGACAAAAGAAAAAAGAATAAAAAAGAATAAAGCATGCCAGAAGATCCAGAAAATAGCCTCAAAAGGACAAATCTAAGAGTTACTGGCCTTAAAGAGGAGGTAGAGAGAGAGATAGTGTGGAAATTGTATTCAAAGAGATAATAACAGAGAACTTTCCAATACTAGAGAAAGATACCAATATTCAAGTACAAGAAGGTTATAGAACACCAAGCAGATTTAACCCCCAAAAGACTATATCGATACTTTTAATAATCAAACTCCCAAAGGTCAAGGATGAAGAAAGAATCTTGCTACTTTTAGCAAGAGAAAAGAAACAAATCACATATAAAGGAACTCCAATACATCTGGCAGTAGACTTATCAGTGGAAACCTTACACACAAGGAGAGAGTGAAATGGCATATTTAAGGTGCTGAAGGAAAAAAACTTTTATCCAGTGAAAATATCCTTCAAACATGAAGGAGAAATGAAGACTTTCCCAGATAAACAAAAGCTGAGGGATTTCATCAGTTCCAGACCTGTCCTACAATAAATGCTGAAGGGAGTTCTTCAACCTGAAAGAAATGGCCATTAATGAGCAATAAGAAGTCATCAGAAGCTACAAAACTCACTAATAATAGTAAGTACATAGAAAAACACAGATTATAACACTGTAATTTTGATGTGTAAACTACTCATATCTTACGTAGAAAGACAAAAAAAAGAACCTATCAAAAATAATGACTACAACAACTTTTCAAAACGTAGACAGTATAATAAAGATAGAAACAACAAAAAGTTAAAAAGTGGCAGGATGAAGTGTCAAGTTTGCTTGTTTGTAAGTTTGTTTGTTTATGTAATCAGTGTTGTCAGTCTAAAACAATGAATTATAAGATAATATTCCCAAGGATCAAATAAAATAAATACAACAGATACACAAAATATAGAAAGCAAGAATTTAAAACACACCACCAGAGGAAATCACCCTCACTAAAGAAAGACAAAGGAAGGAAAAGAAAGGAAGAGAAGACCACAAAACCACTAGAAAACAAAAGCAAAGTGGGAGAAGTAAGTTCTTGGGTAATAATAATAATGAATGTAAATGGACTAAACTCTACGATCAAAAGACAGAGGGTGGCTGAATAGATAAAAAAACAAGACCAGTGATCTGCTGCCTACAAGAAATACACTTAACCTATAAAGACATATGTAGACAGAAAACAAAGGGATGGGAAAAAAATTTTATGCCAATGATGGAAACAAAAAACAAACAAAAAACAAACCAAAAACAGCAGGAGAACCTATATTTATATCAGACAAAATAGATTTCAAAAAAATATAAAAAGAGACAAAGAAGATAATTATGTAATGATAAAGGGGTCAATTCAGCAAGAGGATATCACAATTGTAAATATATATGCATCAAACACTGGAACACTCAGATATATAAAGCAAATACTGTTAGAGCTAAAGAAAGAGACAGACCCCAATACAATAATAGCTGGAAACTTCAACACTCCACTTTCAACATTGGACAGATTATCCAGACACAAAATCAACAAACATTGGACTTAATCTGCTCTATAGAACAAATAGACCCAATAGATATTTTCAGAACATTTCATCCAATGGCTGTAGAACACACATTCTTTTCCTCAGCACATAGACCCTTCTCAAAGATAGACCATATATTAGGTCACAAAACAAGTCTTAAAACAGCCAATACAATCAAAACAACATTAAGGATTTTCTCTGACCACAGTGGAATAAAACTAGAAATCAATAACATGAGGAATTTTGGAAACTATACGAACACATGGGAATTAAATAATATGTTCCTGAATGACTGTTGGGTCAATGAAGAAATTAAGAACTTGAAAATCTTCTTGAAACAAGTGAAAATAAAGACACAACATATCAAAACCTACGGGATACACTGAAAACACGTCCTTCTTCACAAGGTAGCAGGAGACAGAGGGGTACCAGCAGGGGAATCGCCAGATGCTTATAAAACCATCAGATCTCATGAAAACTCACTATCACAAGAACAGGATGGTGGGAACAGCCTCCATGATTCAATTACCTCCCACTGGGTCCCTCCCATGACACGTGGGGATTATGAGAGTTACAATTCAAGATGAGATTTGGGTGGGAACACAACCAAATCATATTAATCAATGAAATGATACATTGGTTTTTTGAAAAGATAATCAACAACCTTTGGCCACAGTAAGAAAAAAAAAGACCTAATAAAATCACATGAAAAAGGAGATATTAAAACCAAAACACAGAAATTCAAAGGATCATTAGAGACTACTATGAGCAACTATATGTCAATAAATGGGAAATCCTAAATAAAGTAAATAAATTCCTAGAAACATGCAACCTATCTAGATTGAACCACAAAGAAACCTAAAATCTGAACAGACCCAAAACAAGTAATGAGACTGAAGCCATAATAAACAATCTCTTAGCAAAGCAAATCCCAGGACCTGATGGCTTTACTGCTCAGTTTTAACAAACATTTAAAGAAGAACTAATACCAATTGTACTCAAACTATTTCAAAAAACAGAAGGGTAGGGAATACTTTCAAATTGGCCTCATTCTATGAGGCCAATATTACCCTATGTCAAAACCAAAGAAAGTACACCAAAACAAAACAAAATAAAACAAAAAACTGCTAGTCAATATTCCCCATAACATTGATATAAAAGTTCTCAACAAAGTACTAGGAAACTGAATTCAACAGGAAACTGAATTTAACAACACGTTAAAAAAAGTATTCACCATGACCAAGCGGGATTTATCCCATGAATGCAAGAATGCTTCAACATATGCAAATCAATCAGTGCTGATACATTGTATCAACGAAATGAAAGACAAAAACCATATGATCATTTCAACTGATGCTGAAAAAACATTTGATGAAATGTAATATTTCTTCACGATAAAAACACTCAAAAAACTGGGTATAGAAGGAAAATACCCCAACAGAATAAAAGCCATACATGACACACCCACAACTAGTATCATACTAAAGGGGGCAAAACTAAAAACCTTTCTTCTAAGATCTGGAACATGACAAGGATGCCCACTTTCACCACCGCAATTCAACATAGTACTGAAGTCCTAGCTAGAGCAATCAGACAACAAAAAGAAACAGAGGTCCTCCAAATTGGAAAGGAAGAAGTCAAATTAACCTTGTTTGCCAATAATACGATCTTATATTTAGGAAAACCTAAAGATCCCACCAAAAAACTATTAGAACTGATTAACAAATTCAGTGAAGTTGCAGGATACAAAGTCAGTAGCATTTCTATATGCCAACAGCTAACAAGCTAAAAAATAAATCAAGAATGTAATCCTAATTACAATAGCTACAAATAAAGTAAAATACCTAGGAATAAATTTAAGTAAAGAACTGAAAGATCTCTATAATGAAAATATAAATCATTGATACGATAAACTGAAGAGGACACAAAAAATAAAAGATATTTCATGATCATAGTTTGGAAAAATTAATATTGTAAAAATGTCCATACTACCCAAAGTGATCTATAGATTCAATGCAATCCCTATCAAATTACCAATGACATTCTTCACAGAAATAGAAAAAGTAAACCTAAAATTTATATGGAACCACAAAAGACCCAGAATCACCAAAGCTATCCTGAGCAAACAGAACAAAACTGGAGGAATCACATTATCTAACTTCAAATTATACTACAGAGCTACAGTTACCAAAACAGCATGGTACTGGCATAAAAACAGAAATATAGACCCATGGAACAAAATGGATAACTCAGAAATAAATTTATACACTTAAGTGCCAAGAACATACACTGGAGAAGGAACAGTCTCTTCAATAAAAGATGCTGGGAAAACTGGATATTCATATGCAGAAGAATGAAACTAGTCCCCTATTTCTTGCCATATAAAAAAATCAAACCAAAATGGATTAAAGACTTAAACCTAAGACCTCAAACTATAAAACTACTACAAGAAAACACTGGTGAAACTCTCCAGTACATTGAACTGGGCAAAGATTTATTGAGTAATATCCCACAAGCAAAGGCAGCCAAAGCAAAAATGGATGAAAGAGATAACATTATATTAAAATGCTTCCACACAGTGAAGAAAACAATTAACAAAGTGAAGAGATAATCTACAGAATGAGAGAAAATATTTGAAAACTACTCATCCAACAGGGGATTAATAACCAGAATATATAAGGAGCTCAAAATACTCAATAAGAAACCATCTAATAATATGATTAGGAAATGGACAAAAGATCTGAACAGAAATTTCTCAGAAGAAGGCATACAAATGGCAGATAGGTATATGAAAAGGTGCTCAACATCATTTATCTTCAGAGAAATGCAAATCAAAAACTATGAGAAATCATGTCACCCCAGTTAAAATGCCTTTTATGCAAAAGACAGGCAATAATGAATGCTGGTGAGGAGGTGAAAAAAAGAGAACACTTGTACACTATTGGTAATGTAAATAAGTACAACCACTGGAGAACAGTTTGGAGGTTGCTCAAAAAACTAAAACTAGAGATACTACATGATCTAGCAATTCCACTGCTAGGTAAACACCCAAAAGAAAGGAAATCAGTATATTGAAGAGATATCTGCACTTCTGTGTTTATTGCAGTATTTTTCACAGTAGCGAAGATTTGGAAGCAACCTGTGTCCATAAACAGATGAATGGATAAAAAAAATGTGGAACATATGCCCAATGGAGTGCTATTCAGCCATAAAAAATGACACCCTGTCATTTGCAACAATGGAAATGGATGGATGGAGGCCATTATGCTAGGTAGAATATGTCAGTCACTGAAAAGACAAACCGTATATTCTCACTTATTTGTGAGGGCTAAAAATTCAAACAATTGAACTCATTCTACTCTCTTGGAGAGAGAGAGAGTAGAATAATGGTCACCAGAGGCTGGGAAGGGTATGAGAAGGAAGGAGAAGAGGAGATGGTTGATGGGTACAAAAATATAGTTAGACAGAATAAATAAGACCTAGTATTTGATAGCACAACAAGATGACTACAGTCAACAATTTATTATACATTTAAAAATAACTAAAAGAGTATAACTGGATTGTTTGTAACACAAATAAAGGATAAATGCTTGAGGTGATGGATACCCCATTTACCCTGATGTGATTATGCATTATATGCCTTATCAAAATATCTCATGTACTCCATAAATATATACACTTACTATGTACCCACAATTAAAAAGGAAAAGTCGGGCTTCAAATAGCGCTAATAATACACAGTGTGAGATGGTCAAACAGAAGCCTGGGTTAAGTCCCATTGGAGCCTACAGGGTTAAGTCAGAGTTGGGAAGGCTTGGTTATCCCACCTTGGTGGGAGTGTCAGTATCAGTTGGCTTGACCTTCAAGTCCTGCTCTGAGTGTGTGGATCTCTCTGGGAGTACTGGAGGATGGAGATGGGATTGGCAGAGGAGCAGAACAAAATGTTGGAGTGTCTTCCAGTCTACAGCCTTGACAAATGTCAGGCTATGCAGAAATGAAGCTGGAACAGAAACAAGGAGATCAAGAGAGATCCTGGCCAAGGAGCTGTGTCCTCCCAGTTGATAGGATGGGGAGCTTTAAATCCACATTTGCCCTTCTCTTAAAGAGTTTCCTCTACACCACTGGGTAAGCTTTGAGAAGACTTCTTCATGAAAAATGAAAACTCTTTATGTAGCTTTAATAATTTATGAATTAAGAACTATTCTTTAATCACCATAAGTTATCTTTACAAAAGAGGGGAACAACAATAAATATGCGTTAAAAAACTGGATCTTTCATCTAACACACGTGAATAATAATAATAGCCCTTAATTGAAAACCATAGATTTGAAACAAAATTACAGCAAAATCTAGAATCCATACTTATGTAGCAGATACACCTTTCCAGTTATGTTGAGATAAAACTATTTGAGAAATAGTAGTTTGGCAGGGTTCTGAGCACTGGAGACTTTGAGTTTGGAATAAAAAAATTACATTAGAAAAATCCACAAAGTGAATAATTAAGAATTTGCTATATATTAAGTTCATTATTCTTCAGTTTAAGGACTATACAGACTATATAATAAAAGAAATTATTAATAATATTAAAGCCACTGACGACATTTTCACAGTTATGTTAAAAGCAGAGGTTGGATTAGCACAGGGGAGTTATTTTGTTTTCTGACACCATTTCTTCCCCTGGTCCAATGAAATGTCTTTTGAAGAACAGAGTAAAGAGTACATGTAGCTTGCTACCAACGTTGAAGTGATTACTGTGGCTTTCTCAGGGATATCCAACCTGGATTAGGCAAGACCCAAACTGAGCTACAGTCAAATGACCAACCAGAGTCAACCTGCCACCAGAACAATAAAGCCTTCTAGAATCTCATCAAAATGCTCTTGTTTTTATAGGGATGAAAGAAGAAGAAGGAAGGAAGAAGGAAGCAGCAGCAGCAGCAGCAGCAGCAGCAGCAGCAGCAGCAGTGGCAGTGGCAGCAGTGGCAGCAGTGGCAAAGGTGATCTTAGCTAGAAATGGAAAGAAAAAAAAAGCTCAAAAGAAAGAAACTATGATAGTGGCTCTTAAACTTTTAGCATAAAAATATGGACAAGCTTAAGAATTACCGGGGCCCAAGTCAAAAAGGCTCATTCCTGAGCACTACTTGCAGAGATTCTGATTCAGCATTAGAATCTGGACCCAGGAATCTGGGTCTGATACAAGTGCTGTACTGATTTTGGTGATTGGAAGCCAAATGAAAAATCCTGTGGCTTAGGGCTGGAAGGGAGAGGAGGAGATGATGAAACCTCAGGCCTTCTTAGCCAAAGCTTTGATGACTCTGTACTACCAGACAACTGGGCATGTCAGGGTTGAGGAAACATTATCTGTCTTAAACAATTAAGTGGTTTTGTGACTAAATGGGAAGGCTCTTTGGTACTATTCACCCAGAGCTTTTATGGGAAGGAAAAGAAAAGCTCATGACCACAGTTTGGGGTCTGCATCCCCAGAACAGCACCATTCCCACCAGGATTGAGAATTGAGATATTACTCTCCTCCAACAAACATCAACAAACTCTGCTGAGCCTGAGCCCTCCATTAAATTAGTCTTGCCTCCTGCTCCTATATTTTTCCCACATGAGCCTAATTCATTGTCTAGTTCTTTTTTAACAGAGGATGTTATAATTCAGAGTGGAGTAGAAGATCTCTTTGGGAGCAGAGACAGTACTATTTTGCGATCCTATTTATTTTATAATTTTGCATGTAAGGAGCAGGCAGCCAGAAACACACATGATCTATTTTTTTTTTTTCTCTATGTTCTTTCCTCCCAACAGAGTTCACATTAAAGCTAGAGAAATACTATTTTTTAAATCTCCAAGTGGTGGGCACATCTAATAGGCAATGGAAAATGGCATAAACACTCCTCACCCACCAATATATCCACAGGCCACATGGCATGTACACCTCACAACACACACTTTCCCACCCTCAAACTGTTTCATCTTTCTTTCTTTCTTTCTTTCTTTCTTTCTTTCTTTCTTTCTTTCTTTCTTTCTTTCTTTCTTTCTTTCTTTCTTTCTTTCTTTCTTTCTTTCTTTCTTTCTTTTTGTTGTTGTTTGTTTGCTTTTGAGACAGAGTCTCGCTCTGTCGCCTAGGCTGGAGTGCAGTGGTGCGATCTCCACTCACTGCAAGCTCTGCCTCCTGGGTTCACGCCATTCTCCTGCCTCAGCCTCCCGAGTAGCTGGGACTACAGGCGCCCGCCACCATGCCTGGCTAATTTTTTGTATTTTTAGCAGAGACGGGGTTTCACCATGTTAGCCAGGATGGTCTCGATCTCCTGACCTCATGATCCGCCTGCCTCGGCCTCCCAAAGTGCTGGGATTACAGGAGTGAACCACTGTGCCCGGCCCATATTTCTTTTAAAAATGTACCTTTTTTTTTCTCTCACACACATTCTCATGTTCTCTCACTCCCAACTTTGTAATGAAGCCCACTTTTTATTTAGTCAGGATCTTAAGGATCTTACCACAGATGATCAGATTTAATCATACGAGATGCCCCTAGTGAAGGATCCCTACAATAAAAGGTCTCGACACAAACAAAAATGAAGCAAGCTTCAGATTAGTCAGCCTCACTCTGCAGATGGTCTTTGTGGGCTTAATGAAAGTAGGTTCAGGCTGAAGACCTTGGATACACAAATTGACTAAACAAACATCAATTTGTCTACCAAAGTGCCTCTGAATCACAAATGAGTAAAATCGAGTTGTCTTGGAATCTGAGTTATTTGGCTTTAAACTTGGCTAGCAGCACCATTAACTATTGATCTGTTAATTTACAATGGTTTAGAACAAGACTTTGATGGAAGATACTAGAGCTTTGACCAGAAAGTCAGTAAGTCTTTCATAAAACAACCTTACCCATGTATTATACATATGCTTATTGGCAAGACTTCATCTGGGGCATTTCTCAGTCGGGCTTGAATTCACTGACTATTCATAATATTGAAAACCTCCTATTAAACCCAGGTCATTTAAATTTCTAATTATCTGACCATTATACATTACCTTAATACTGATGACTCAATGCTCTGTGCCTCTCTGATGTGCTCATAAAAAGGGAGGGTGAATCATTTTCATATGTTCCCTTTTCTAGGAAATGAATCAGAGACTTGCTGCAATGCCTGTGTTCAAAGTTTATTTCAAAACCAGAGTAATTGAAAACATTTCTCTATTTGGAAAATGTAATGAAAACGTTCCTATGCTAGAGCAGAAACACAGGTAAGCTTAATGGGGCAAGGGATGGGAGGACCAACTGGGTACACCAGGAAAAAGCAGAGAGAAATGCATTATGTGTGCTGGGCAGCAGGTTCTTAGCAGGTATTTGTTCTCGCTCAACCCTTCCTTCATTTGTGGTCTTATTTTCTTTTGCCCACCAGACTTTTTGTCTCCTTGTTGAGAGAATGCCATCCAGGGTCTAGCTTTTTAGTAGCAAACAGTCCTGAAAGACTAACTTCCATCATTACCATATTTTGGACAGAAGCTGATTTCACTGGGTTGAAGACATTTTGCAAGTTGGAGGAGTATTTGCCTGACAAGCAACAGGAGATTTTGGACATCTGGAGGCTTAGTTCCAGTGTGACCTTAACTACCCTCAATGCTACATTCATCTGCTCAGTCTAGTCTGCAAATGATCCTCTTCTGTGGACCACTGATCTTTGAAAAAATATTTTCAGATAGTTTATGAAAAGACAATGCAAATTATTAACAAACATATGAATAATAAGCATGTGCTCTCATCAGTAATTAAAAAACAGCAGGTTGAATCAAAATTAAGATGTGTGTGTGTGTGTGTGTTTGAATTACTTTGAGAAAGATCTTTAATAATTACAATGCTAGTGTTCCAGTTAGAATGCTTAGGCTGCAATATCAACACCCAAAGCAAACTTCTAAAACACTATGTATAATATATTATTTCACATACAAAGAAGTCCCAAGGAAGGACAGCTCCTGAGTTGGTTAATTTATGGTTCAACAGCATTATCAGTCTCTCATCCTCCACTGGTTTTACTCTCAGGCTGTCATGTTTCAAGGTGTATGTGCATATGTTAACAATGTTCTACACACAAAAGGAGACTGTTCAGGTCTATTTTTAAGAATTAAAAACATTTACCTAGTAAATGTCACAGTTCATCTCATTAGCCCCAACTGGGTCACATGCCCATCTCTAAACCGACCTCTGGCGAGAGAAATGAGATTAGCAAATTTGGTTTAGACTGATAAGGATTGATTCTCAGAGGAAGGATAGACATCTGAAGAAATCAAGCCTCTAGTAACAGGGAAAAGGGGGAAATAATGACTCTTGGGTAGGCAACCTGTGGTGTCTGCTCTGGCTACCAAGGATGTAGTGAAATGGGCCATATGCAGCTGCTAGACATTCTGGAAAGTAATTTGGCACTATATACTAGGATACTTAAAAGCATCCATACACATTGACAGAGTAATTTGACTTCCAGAAATAAAGTCCATGGAAGGTGAGCCTAAATGTAGATAAAGCTTTGTGCTCAGAGGAGTTCATCGTAGCACCTTTATAATGGAAAGAAGGAAGGAAGGAAGGAAAGAAGGAAGGAAGGAAAGAAGGAAGGAAGGAAGGAAGGAAGGAAGGAAGGAAGGAAGGAAATGAGGGAGGGAGGGAGGAGAAAGAGGGAGAAGGAAGGAAGGAAGGAAGAAGAGAGAAAGGGGGAAGGAAGGAAGGAGAAGGGGGGGAAGGAAGGAAGGAGAAAGAGAGGGGGAAGGAAGGAGAAAGAGAGGGGAAGGACGGAAGGAAGGAGAAAGAGAGGGGGAAAGAAAGAAGGCAGGAAGGAAGAGGGAGGGAGGTAAAGAGAAAGAGAAGGAAGAGATGGAGGGAAAGAAGAAGGAAGGAAGGAGAAAGAGGGGAAAGAAAGAAGGCAGGAAGGAAGAGGGAAGAAGGGAGGTAAAGATAAAGAAAGAGAAGGAAGAGATGGAGGGAGGGAAAGAAGAAGGAAGGAAGAAGGAAGGAGTTAAGGATCTGATAATAAGGAGTTACATAATTACAGTACATCTGTTTGATTAACTACTCTTAGGTATTTTATTTTTAATATTTTTTTTAGAGACAGGGTTTCACTGTGTTGCCCAGGCTAGACTTGAACTCCTAGGCTTATGTGATCCTCCCATGCAGCTGGAACTACATCTGTGTGTCACTGCACGTGGCTTCTCTAGCATTTCAAAATGATGTTTACAAAGAGTTTTTAAGAATGTAGCAAAGTGCCCATATTACAGTGTTAAGCAAGAAAAGCAGGATATAAAATTATATATAAAAACTCTGTAAAATAGTAATAGCAACTATCTTCTCAACATCTACTGTGAGCTGGGAACTTACACACTATCTCTAACCTTGACAACAACTCTGAAATGTAGTTATTCTTATGTCTGTAGTTATTCTTATTGCAGATGAGGAAACTAAGGCTAAAAGATGTTCGGTAGGTTTCAGAGGCACTCAGATATCAAATGGTAGAACAAGGATTTGAATCTGGGCCTCTCTGGCTATTTGGAACACAGTCTCACAGTTTAGGAGCAAGCTTCTTTCTTGCCCCTTTGTTCTGTTCTCCCTTCTCTGCAGCTGATGGGTATGATGAATAAAATATCCTCAAGTTCAGCTACATGAATATGTCATGTTTAGGAAATATAAACATTCACAAATATTTAGTGAAGCACAGTTGAATAAGGACAAATGGGAAATTAGAGGGGCCAGGGGCAGGGCAAACAGATAGGAAAGTGAGAAGGAGGAAAGATAGGTGACTGGAGTGACTACTAAGAACTTAGAAGTGACTCTCTGATGTCCTTTTCAGCTGAAACGGTTCTCCAAGTGCCTCGTTCAGTACACAGGCCTCGTGGTCAAGGACTATCCACACCAATTCACCAAGACTCTCTCTCAGGACTCAGATGCTTATTTGGATGTTGAAGCCCAGCCTAATTCACATGCTAATCAGAAATTTCTTCTACCACGGTCTGCCTGATCAAGAGTGGTGGGTGCATATTTGATGGCAGGAATAAAGGTAGTGATGGATATATCTGTGAAAGAAGGGGGTGGGGGGGGTCAATACATTGGAAATCACACATTATTTCATAGAATAAAATTCACAGGCCCAAGATAAAGGTATACTTGCAACTAATAAGTGAAAAAAATATTGAATTAAGGAGAAAGTAAAAGGAATGACGATCCTTTGGACATCTGCTTCTGTGGTTTTTCACTTTAGTGTTACCTCTGCTATTAAGAACCCAGTTATGCACACTGGCTAAAGACATAATCTGTTGTGCAGAATTTACAGACATACTTTGTTTTCATATTTATACTGTGACCAAGAGAATCCTCATTCAGGCCTCAGCCTTGTATTTTTGCTACCATTTCCACATGGGAGGTGAAAGCCCTGCTGTCACAGTGCTAGGGTTATGGAATAATTAACATCCACAGGTCCCCTGGCTCCCTTGTTTGTATGAGAAATGGAAGAATAAAACAACCATGCAAGAATAATGAATATCACAGCTAATTTTGGAAAGCCCATTAAAATAACAAATCGGCAATGTCTTCAACAAAAATCACTGGAGAATCATACGGAGGACTGTTTCTTTTGCAAGAAACAATATATACTTTGCAAAGTATACATTTTTAACATTGAGGTTTTTAAAAACTGATTTAATCTTTCATTTAATATTTTCAGGTTTATTTACTATGCCTGATATTTCATATCTAGCAATACATTAAATACGGGAAGAGAAGAAATTCTCGTGTGGCAAATCATCCACTTGGACATTTTTACATGCTTTGTCTGTGCAAGCCTCCCAGTCAGCCCTGAACAAGGAGCACGCCACCCTGGTAACCTAACTCCTTTGCTTGAAATCCTTTGTCTTCATAGCCTTCCCCAGTCATCATCCCAGACATCATGAGAAGCAGCCCAACAACTCTAGGGCTCCCTACTGAAAGCCCAAGGAAAAATTATTTGGTGCTTAGGCAAGCAAGATTACTTCTGGGCTCCAAACTCTAGGGGGTCTCCCTTATTCTTGCCCTTGAAAGGAGCTTTCTCTGGGCTGGTGAAGGTCATTGCTAGGAGGAGACCTAGGGCTAGGGGCTTGCTGAGGCAAGATGGTAACCAGAAGAGCTGGAACAGAAAGAACCAAGAAGAAAGGCAAACCAGGTTTGAGGAATTTGCCAAAGGAGAAGGTGTGAGACTAGATCCACCTTCAGATCCAAGGGGGCACATTTAGGGCCAGGAGCAGGAAACAAGGCTAAAAGGTCAAAAGTCACTGCATAGTGGGAAGGGCTAAGATGACCAATGAGAAGGAGCTACAGTCTGTGGCACTCAGGAGAGGAATGAAAGGAGTGAGTGAATTCAGCACCTTCAACTGAAATATCCAGGTTCTCACATTGGGACTGACAAGGCAAACAACTTTACCCACAGAGAATGAAGAAAAGCAGGGTGGGGTGATGGCCCATCTAGGAGTGGTATAGAGCCAAAGGAACCTTCACCCCCAGCCAAGGGAAGCGGTGAGTGATTGTGCAACCCTGCCTGGGAAACCATGCTTCTCCCATGGATATTCACAACCTGTGGATCAGGAGATCCCCTTATGAGCCCACTCCACCAGGGCCTTGGGTCCAATACACAGAGTTGTGGAGTCTCAGCAGAGCAGCTATTCAGGAACACGCAGAGACCCAGGAGTTTTATATACTCTGGCCCCGGGTTCCTCAGCAAGGTGGGAGATCTGTATGTAGATATACCTAGAAAGGGGACTGAATCCAGAGGGTCAAGAAGCATCATTCTGCAGGCCCTACTTCCATGGAACTTCACAAGTTAAGACCTACTGACTTTGAATTCTAGCCAGCCAATGGCAACAGGCTGGAGTCTGCTTGAGATGGGAATGAGATCCCGGGGAAGGGGTGGCCATCATCTCTGTGGTTCAGTAGCCTCTGTCATTCCAGCCTGCCGGCTCTAGAGAATAAAAATGGTCTGGAAGAAGAAGAGCACCCCATAATGCAGCACAGATGCCTTGCCAGAGTGTGGCCAGACTGTTTCTTTAAGTGGGACCCCGATCCATTCCTCCTCACAGGGCAGGACCTCCCTGTGTGGGCTTCAGCCACTCCAGCAAGGGTTCTACAGACAGAGCTCTGATCTCTCCCTAAGATGGAGCTCTCTGGGGGAGGGGAGGCTGCCATCTCTACAGTTTAGTCAACTCAGTCATACCAGCCCACTGGCTCTGGAGAAGACAAACAGTCTGGAAGAAGAAGGGTCCTCCCCAGTGCAGCACAGCTGCTCTACCAAAAAGCAGCTAAACTGCCTCTTTTTTTTTTTTTAGTAGAGACGGGGTTTCACTGTGTTAGCCAGGATGGTCTTGATCTCCTGACCTCGTGATCCGCCCATCTCGGCCTCCCAAAGTGCTGGGATTACAGGCTTGAGCCACCGCGCCCGGCCTTGAGCTGCCTCTTTAAGCAGGTCCCTGATCCCATTTCTCCTGACTGGGTAAGACCTCCTAACAGTGGTCTTCAGACACCTCTTATAAGAGTGTTTGGACTGGCAACAGGTCAGTATTCCCCAGGGATGGAGCTTTCAGAGGAAGGAGCAGGCTATCATCTTTGCTGTTTTGCAGCCTTCACTAGTGATACCTTTAGGTATGGGAAAAACCAAGGCAACTAGGATTTGGAACAGACCATAGCAAACCACAGCAGCCCTATGGAAGTGTGGTCTGGCTGTTAATAGAAAAGCAAACAGAAAAGAACAGCAACATAAACAAAAAAGACCCCATAAAAACCCCATTCAAAGGTCAGCAACCTCAAAGATCAAAGGTAGATAAGCCCACAAAGATGAGAAAGAATCAACTCAAAAATTCTGAAAACTCAAAAAGCTAAAGTGCCTTTTCTCCTCCAAATGACTGTAATACCTCTCCAGAAAGGGCACAAAATTGGGCTGAGGCTCAATTGACAGGAGTAGGCTTCAGAAGGTGAGTAATAATGAACTTCTCTGAGCTAAAGGAGCATGTTATAACCTAGTGCAAAGAAGCTAAGAACCACGATAAAACAATACAGGAGCTGATAACCACAATAGCCAGTTTAGAGAGTAACATAACTGACCTGTTCGAGCTGAAAAACACAATATGAGAACTTCACAATGCAATCACAATTGTCAATAGCAGAATAGACCAAATGGAGGAAAGAATCTCAGATCTTGAAGACTATCTTTTTGAAATAAGAGAGAAAGACAAAAATAGAGAAAGAATAAAGAGGGATGACCAAAGCCTCTGAGAAATAGGGAATTGTGTAAAAAGATTGAACCTATGACTGATTAGAATACCTGAAAGAGACAGGGAGAATGGAACCAAGTTGAAAAACATACTTTAGAATATCATTCAGGGGAACTTCTCCAACCTAGAAAGACAGACCAACCTTCAAATTCAGGAAATGCAGAGAATACCAGTAAGATACTCCATGTGAAGATCTACCCCAAGACACATAATCATCAGATTTTCCAAGGTCAAAATAAAAGAATAAACATTAAGGGCAGCCAGAGAGAAAGACCAGGTCATCTACAAAGGGAAGCCATCAAACTAACAGTGCACATCTCAGCAGAAACCCTACAAAGCCAGAAGAGATTGGGGCCAATATTCAACATTTTAATTTTTTTAGACAGAGCCTCACTCTGTTATCTGAGCTAGAGTGCAGTGGCATGATCTCAGCTCACTGCAACCTTTGCCTCCTGGGTTCAAACAATTCTCATGCCTCAGCCTCTCGAGTAGCTGGGACTACAGGTGCACACCTCCATTCCCAGGTAATTTGTGTATTTTTAGTAGAGATAGGGTTTCACAATGTTGGCTAGGCTGGTCTCGAACTTCTGACCTCAGGTGATCCTCCCCCCTACCACCCCCACCTCCCAAAGTGCTGAGATTACAGGCATGAGCCACCACACCCGGCCTCAACATTCTTAAAGAAAATAATTTCCAACCCAGAATTTCATATCTGGCCAAGCAAGCTTCATAAGTAAAAGAGAAATAAGATCATTTTCAGACAAACAAATGCTGCAGGAACTCATCACCACCAGGCCTGCCTTGCAAGAGCTCCTGAAGGAAGCACTAAATATGCAAAGGAAAAACCATTACCAGCCACTACAAAGACACACTGAAGTACACAGACCAGTGACACTATAAAGCAACCAAATAAACTAGTCTGCAAAATAACCAGATAGCATCATGACAACAGGATCAAATTCACACATAAAAATACTAACCTTAAATGTAAACAGGCTAAATGACCCAATTAAAAGACACAGAATGGCAAGCTGGATAAAGAGCTGGGCCCTATTAGTGTGCTGTTTTCAAGAGACCCATCTCATGTGCAAAGACACACATAGGCTCAAAATAAAGAGACGGAGAAAAATTTACCAAGCAAATGGAAAACAGAAAAAACAGGGGTTGCAATCATAGTTTCTGAAAAAACAGAGTTTAAACCAGCAAAGAGCAAAAAAGACAAAGAAGGACTTCACATAACAGTAAAGAGTTCAGTTCAATAAGAAGACTTAACTATCCTAAATATATATGCACCCAAGACAGGAGCACCCAGATTCATAAAGCAAGTTCTTAAAGACCTACAAAGAGACTTAGACTCCCACACAATAATGGTGGGAAACTTTAACACCCCACAGAAAATATTAGACAGATCATTGAGACAGAAAATTAACAAAGATATTCAGGACCTGAACTCAGCTCTGTTCAAGTGGACCTGATAGATATCTATAGAACTCTCCTCCATGCAAAAACAATAGAATATACATTCTTCTCATCACCACATGACACTTACTCAAAAATTGATCACATAATTGGAAGTAAAACACTTCTCAGCAAATGCAAAAGAACTTAATTAATAACAGTCCCCCAGAATACAGTGCAATCAAATTAGAACTCAAGATTAAGAAATTCACTCAAAACCAACAACTATATGGAAATTGAACAATTGACATCTGAATGACCCTTGGGTAAATAATAAAACTAAGGCAGAAATCAAGAAGTTCTTTGAAACTAATGAGAACAAAGAGACAATGTGCCAGAATCTCTGGGACATAGCTAAAGCAGTGTTAAGAGGAACATTTACAGCACTAACTGCCCACATCAAAAAGCTAGAAAGATCTCAAGTTAACAGCCTAACATCTCACCTAAAAGAAATAGAGAAACAAGAGCAAGCAGACTCCAAAGCTAGCAAAAGACAAGAAGTAACCAAGATCAGAGCTGAACTGAAGGAGATAAAGATATGAAAAACCCTTAAAAAATGAATCCAGGAGCTGTTTTGTTTTTAAAAAAATTAATAAAATAGATTGCTAGCTAGACTAATAAAGAAGAAAAGAGAGAAGAGTCAAATAAACACAATCAGAAATGGTAACAGGGATATCACCACTGACCCCACAGAAATACAAACAACCATCAGATAATAGTATAAATACCTGTATGCACATAAACTAGAAGAAATGGATAAATTCCTGGACACATACACCCTACTGAGATGGAACAAGGAAGAAACTGAATCCCTGAATAGACCAATAATGAATTCTGAAATTGAGGCAGTAATAAATAGTTTGCCAACCAAAAAACAAAACAAAACAAAAGGCCCAGGACCAGACAGATTCATAGCAGAATTCTACCAGAGATACAAAGAAGAGCTAGTACCATTTCTACTAAAACTATTCCAAAAAATTAAAAAGGAGAGACTCCTCCCTAACTCATTCTATGAGGCCAGGATCATCCTGATACCAAAACCTGGAAGAGATACAACAAAAAAAGAAAACTTCAGGTCAATATCCTTGGATGAACACTGATACAAAAATTCTCAATAAAATACTGGCAAACTGAATCCAGCAGCACATCAAAAAGCTTATCTACCACAATCAAGTTGGCCTCACCTCCAGGATGTGAGGTTGATTCAACATGTGCAAATCAATAAATTTGATTTATCACATAAACAGAACTAAAGACAAAAAATGCGTAATTATCTCAATAGATACGGAAAAGACCTTCAATAAAATTCAACATCCCTTCATGTTAAAAACTCTCAATAAATTAGGTATTGAAGGAACATACCTCAAAATAATGAAAACCATTTATGACAAACCCACTGGAAGCATTTCCCCTTGAAAATCAGTATAAGACAAGGATACCCTCTCTCATCACACCTATTCAACATAGTATTGGAAGTTCTGGCCAGGCCAATCAGGCAAGAGAAAGAAATAAAGGGTATTCAAATAGGAAGAAAGGAAGTTAGACTGTTTGCAGATAATATGATCCTATATCTAGAAAACCCCATTGTCTCAACCCAAAATCTTAAGCTGATAATCAACTTCAGCAACGTCTCAGGATACAAAATCACTATGCAAAAATCACTAGCATTCCTGTACACCAACAGCAGGTGAGCAGAGGGCCAAATCATAAATGAATTCCCATTCACAATTGTTACAATAATAATAAAATACTTAGGAATACAGGTAACAAGGAAAGTGAAAGACTTCTTCAAGCAGAACTACAAGCCACTGCTCAAAGAAACCAGAGAGGACATAAATGGAAAAACATTCCATGCTCACAGATAGGAAGAATCAGTATTATGAAAATTTGGCCAAAGTAATTTATAGATTCAATGCTTTCCCATTAAATTAACCCCGACAGTCTTCACAGAATTAGAAAAAAGCTATTTAGAAATTCATATGGAATCAAGAAAAGCCTGAATAGCCAAGACAATCCCAAGCAAAAAGAACAAAGCTGGAAGCATCATGCTACCTGACTTCAAACTACTACAAGGCTAGAGTAACCAAAACAGCATGGTACTGGTACAAGAACAGACACATAGATCAATGAAAGAGAATAAAGAACTCAGAAATAAGACCACACACCTACTACAACCATCTGATCTCCAACAAACCTGATAAAAACAAGCAATGGGGAAAATAGTCCCTATGTAGTAAGTGATGCTGGGAGAACTGTATAGCCAAATGAAGAAAATTGAAACTGGACCCCTTCCGTACATCACATATAATAATTAACTCAAGATGGATTAAAGACTTAAATGTAAAACCCAAAACTATAAAAACTGTAGAAGAAAATCCAGGCAATACCATTCAGGACATAGGCATGAGCAAATATTTCATGATAAAAATGCCAGAAGCAATTGCAACGAAAACAAAAATTGACAACTGAAGTCTAATTAAACTAAAGAGCTACTGCACAGCAAAAGAAACTATCATCAGAGTGAACAGACAACCTACAGAATGGGAGAAAATTTTTGCAATCTATCCATCTGACAAAAGGCTAATATCCAGAGTCTACAGGGAACTTAAATTTACAAGAAAAAAACAAACAACCTCATTAAAAAGTGGGCAAAGGACATGAACAGACACTTCTCAAAAGAAGACATACATGCAGCCAACAAATAAGAAAAAAAGCTCAACATCACTGATCATTAGAGAAATGCAAGTCAAAACCATAACAAGATACCATCTCATGCCAGTCAGAATGGGGTTTATTAGAAGTCAAGAAACAGATGCTGGGGAGGCTATGGAGAAAAACACTTTTACACTGATGGTAGGAATGAAAATTAGTTCAACCATTGTGGAAAACAGTGTGGCAATTCCTCAAAGACCTAGAGGTAGAAACACCATTTGACCCAGCAATCCCATCATTGAGTATATATCCAAAGGAATACAAGTCATTCTATTATAAAGATACATGTATGTGTATATTCATTAAAGTGCTATTCATGATAGCAAGGACATGGAATCAACTCAAATGTCTATCAATGATAGACTGGATAAAGGAAATGTGGTACATATATACCACGGAATATTATGCAGCCATAAAAAGGAATGAGATCATCTTTTGCAGGGACGTGGATGGAGTTGGAAGTCATTATCCTCACAAACTAATGCAGGAACAGAAAACCAAACATGGCATGTTCTCACTTATAAGTGGGAGCTGAATGATGAGAAGACATGGATACATAGGAGGGAACAACACACACTGAGCCCTGTTGCTGAGAAGAGGGAGCACATCAGGGAAATAGCTAATGGATGCTGGGCTTAATACCTAGGTGATGGGATTATCTATGCAGCAAACCACCATGGCACTTGTTTACCTATGTAACCCAGCCTGCATATCCTGCACATATACCCTTGAACTTCAAATTTGAGGAAAAAAGAAGAGCTGAAATATACAAACAAAGAAGTCACTAGGTAGTCACGTCACAGGGATAGAGCAGGAGCGGTGGGAAAAGGTAGGAATGAATCCAAAGGATTCAGAACTGGGTTCTCTAATGCTCCTATTATATGCCAGCTGTGCAGAGGTTGGGAAAATCCAGCTAATATAAAAGCCCAGTGCGCTGAAAGACCTTTAAAACCACATGTAAATAGCCTAGTGCTAGAACTCAGCACAGATAATGTTCCAGAGAAGAATGAAATTGGCTGCTCTCATCCAGAAATTGTCATCTTTGTCCTCAAGTTTTCGTCTGCCTAAGGTAGCCTTGAAATAGAAATGTGTGGGTAAATGAGCTTTGGTAACAGAAGATTGCAGTGCACAGCGCATTTAGGGCCTGAGTTCAATAAGTCTTCTGTCAACTTTTGCCTATGTAAGTTGTCAAAAGCAGTGACATCTTTGGCATTTCCACCTCAGAATGGTACATTACCATAAAATGACTGTCACTCCTGATGAGTCGTTGGCTGGGAGGTAAATAGCAGTACCAGGTATGGAATCTGAGAGCCAGGGCCATTCCTCAAAAGGTATAGACCAGACAGTCCCCTCATTATTTCTATCCCTGTGGGATCTGTTGTAAAGGAACAGGGACAGCTGCCTTGGCAACATACAGGGTTAAAAGATACATAACAAAGAAGGAAGGAAGGTTGGGAGGCAGGGAGGCAGGGAAGCAGGGACCAGGTGAGCCAGCCTCAGCTCCTTATCAAAATGACTTGGAACCTGAGGAATCTACACACAATTCTTTCTGATGTTTTCAGGCCTTGTTTCAGGAGAGCGCTGAGCACCATGTCACTTCTTGTCATCTAGTAACCCTATACAGGCAAGGGTTTGCTTCATGGAGTTCAGATCTGGACCTCTCTTTACATCAGGAATGGGGAGCTTTTGGGACATGACTCTTAACAGTCATGTGTTGACCTCTTACTAGTTCCAAAAAGCTGCCTGCAAACCCCAATTTGCTACAGGAGGATTGTTTAAAATCAACTTTTAACTTTAATATTGGGTTTACAGAAAAGTTGTTAAGATAGTACAGGGAGTTCCCCTATACTTCACACCCAGTTTCACCCGTTGTTAATATCTTACAATATTACCATAAAATAAACTGATGAGCCAATATTGATACATTATTATTAACTAAAGTCCACACTTGCTTCAAATGTCTGTAGTTTTCATCTAATGTCTTTTTTCTAGTCTAAAATTCCTTCCAGGATACCACATTACATTTAGTAACCATGTCTGCAAGTAGAATCTTAAATAAAAAACAAAGTGTGAAATCATTTAAGCGTTTTTTGTTCTACACTCCTACCTGGAATAAACATCTTACTCACCCATAAAGGAGAAATTATTTCTAAGATATCTTTAGGCAACAATCTATACTCCTAAAATAATTTGAAGCAATTTCAAATTTTCCTCTCACTACACTTAGGCAAGTCAGGTCTCAGAAGGAGAGTAAGGAAGGCCTCCAACGAGAAGCAGCAGACTTTTCTGTATCTCTCTGTTTTATAAATACCTCATTGTTACCTTTCAGTCCCTCTTGTTTCCTTCCCTTCCCACCCAGGTGCTCCATAAGAATGTCTTGGGTTTGTTTCAAGTTCATAATTTGAGATGCTGCTTTCCAGGTTTCAAGTTTCAAATTTCAAGAGGTTCAAAGGTTAGAAGTTATCCCTCATCTGAAGAAACATGAAATTCCACAACAAGCATGATTTTCCCAAATACATAATGAATGACCAAATAAGCAAACAACGAAGTCTGAACAGAAGGAGTTAACAAAGATCACTAATTCAAAATGTCTACAGAGCACTGTGCCTGGTCTCAGGGAGTGTTTATCTGGGGAAATTGAAGATTGCTTACATCAGAACACTTTTCTTTCATATTAGATGTGTTAAAGCAAACTAAATATGGCCTGAGAAGGACTCTGTACTTCTATATTTGAGTCCTTGTGGATGAACTGTAACCTGGCCAAATAAGCACACAAAATTGAGAACCTAATTTAGTGGTATGCACCTGTAACAATAGCTAAGTCTTGGCCAATCCCAGCAGCTGTACTTCAACCATTCATACACTGCTGAGCGTTCAAACCATGTTCAAATAAGGCATGCACCAAGCTGTAACCAATCCAGCTGTTCTGTACCTCACTTCCAACTTCTGTATGTCACTTCCCTTTTTTGTCTACAACTCTCTTCCACCATGTGACTGTGCAGGAGTCTCTGTGAATCTACCGTAATTCTGGGGGCTGCTTGATTCACAAATCATTCACTGCTCAATTAAACTCCTTTAAATTTAATTCTGCTGAAGTTTTTCTTTTATCAGATGGCAGAGGTTTAGAAAACATAGCATTAGAAATACCTTGAACCTATGCTTCAACTATACATTGCCAGTGAAGAGAAATGAAATAGATACATATTTTAAATTATGAAATAAATTTAATAGTGGATACAAATGAATATGAATACATCTTCAAAAGAAAAATAATTATTGATGCAATGCAAGAAAATAAACCAAGGAATGAGGAATCAGGGGAATTATTTCATTCCCTTCTCATAGTGGATGCTTCACCAAGAAACAAATGTGTGATAAGATGCAATTTATTATCATGAGCGTGGTCCTTGACTTCCCATCTTCTCTGATCTGTCCAAAAGATGCCTGCCATTGCCATTTCAATTTTCCTCTCTCCATTCCCTCCCCTGAGGAGAGCTGATGATCTCTGCCAGACAAGTTCTTCTGGCACTTTTGATGTTGGATCAAAAAATAGATGTTGTATCAGAAATAGTAGATTAGAGAGACAGAAGGAGCATTGTAAGGGCCTCTGGAAAGATGTGTAGGGACTACATACAAGTAAAGAGCTGAACAAGAGGGGAGACAGTGAAAGCTTCATGGGCTGGGATAAAGGTAATGTTTTAGTTTCAGTTTTTCCAGTGAGGCCTTGGGTAACTGACAGGTGGAAAGTGAGGAAAGGGTACTTAAGGTTGTTGCTTCAATCCTCTTTCATTTCCTTTCAGAGATTCAAGGAAACAATACAAATTCTTCTTGGGCAGGGCTTCCTTAAATGTGCCTGTCATAGGCTGCAACTGACTGGGGCCAGCATTGTGGGTAGTAAAAGAATTTACCAAGACAGCAGTGAGTTAAAGAAAGCAGATTTTTCAGCAGAGGGGCTTGACTGTTAGAAGGAAAACTAACAAACAGAAAGGAATAGCATCAACATCAACAAAAAGGACATCCACACAAAAAACCCATCTGAAGGTCACCAACACCAAAGGCCAAAGGTAGATAAACCCACAAAGATGAGGAAAAACCAGAGCAAAAAAGGCTGAATTCCAAAAACCATATGCCTCTTCTCCTCCAAAGGATCACAATTCGTTGCCAGCAAAGGAACAAAACTGGGTGGAGAATGAGTTTGATGAATTGACGGAAGTGGGCTTCAGAAGGTGGGTAATAACTCCTCTGAGCTAAAGGAGCATGTTCTGACACAATGCAAGGAAGCTAAGAACCTTGAAAAAAGGTTAGAGGAATTGCTAACTAGAAACACCAGTTTAGAGAAGAACATAAATGACCCGATGGAGCTGAAAAACACAGCACAAGAACGTCGTGAAGCATACACAAGTATCAATAGCTGAATCAATAAAGTAAAAGAAAGGACATCAGAGATTGAAGATCAACTTAATGAAATAAAGCATGAAGACAAGATTAGAGAAAAAAAAATGAAAAGGAACAAGCTAAACCTTGACGAAATATGGGACTCTGTGAAAAGACCAAATCTATGTCTGATTGGTGTACCTGAAAGTCACGGGGAGAATGGAACGAAGTTGGAAAACACTCTTTAGGATATTATCCAGGAGAACTTCCCCAACCTAACAGGACAGGCCAACATTCGAATTCAGGAAATAGAGAGAATACCACAAAGATACTCCTCGAGAAGAGCAACCCCAAGACACATAATCATCAGATTCAACAAGGTAGAAATGAAGGAAAAAATGTTAAGGGCAGCCAGATAGAAAGGTCGGATTACCCAAAAAGGGATCCCATCAGACTAACAGTGGATTTCTCTTCAGAAACACTACAATCTGGAAGAGAATGGGGGCCAATATTCAACATTCTTAAATAATTTTCAACCCAGAATTTCATATCCAGCCACACTAAGCTTCATAAGAGAAGCAGAAATAAAATCCTTTACAGAAAAGCAAATGCTGAGAGATTTTTGTCACAACCAAGCCTGCCTTACAAGAGCTCCTGAAGGAAGCAATAAATATGGAAAGGGAAAACCAGTACCAGCCACTGCAAAAACATACCAAATTGTAAAGACCATTGACACTATGAAGAAACTGCATCAACTAATGGGCAAAATAACCAGCTAGCATCATAATGACAGGATCAAATTCACACATAACAATATTAATCTTAAATGTAAATGGACTAAATGCCCCAGTTAAAAGACACACACTGGAAAATTGGATAAAGAGTCAAAACCCATCAGTGTGCTGTATTCAGGAGACCCATCTCACATGCAAAAACACATATTAGTTCAAAATAAAGGGATGGAGAGATATTTACCAAGCAAATGGAAAGCAAAAATAAAAGCAGGGGTTGCAACCCTAGTCTCTGATAAAACAGACTTTAAACCAACAAAGATCGAAAAAGACAACGAAGGACATTGCATAATGGTAAAGAGATCAACACAACAAGAAGAGCTAACTATCCTAAATATATATGCACCCAATACAGGAGCACCCAGATTCATAAAGCAAGTTCTTAGAGACCTACAAAGAGACTTAGACTCCAACACAATAATAGTGGGAGACTAACACCCCACTGTCAATATTAGACAGACCAACAAGATAGAAAATTAACAAGGATATTCAGGACTTGAACTTAGCTCTGGACCAAGTGGACCTAATAGACATCTGCAGAACTCTCCACCCCAAATCAACAGAATATACATTCTTCTTAGCACCACATCACACTTATTCTAAAATTGATCACATAATTGGAAGTAAAACACTCGTCAGCAAATGCAAAAAAAAAAAAAAAAAAAACCAAAGAAACAAAAATCATAACAAACAGTCTCTCAGACCACGGTGCAATCAAATTAGAACTCAGGATTAAGAAACTCGCCCAAAACTAAACAATTACATGCAAACTGAACAACCTGCTCTTGAATGACTACTGGGTACATAACGAAATTAAGGCAGAAATAAATAAGTTCTTTGAAACCAATGAGAACAAAGACACAACATACCAGAATCTCTGGGACATAGCTAAAGCATTTTTTTAGAGGGAAATTTGTAGCACTAAATGCCCACAGGAGAAAATGGGAAAGATCTAAAATCAACACCCTAACACCACAATTAAAAGAACTAGAGAAGCAAGAGCAAACACATTCAAAAGCTAGCAGGAAACAAGAAATAACTAAGATCAGAGCAGAACTTAAGGAGATAGAGACATGAAAAATCCTATAAAAATTCAATGAATCCAGGAGCTGGTTTTTTGAAAAGATTAACAAAATAGATAGACCTCTAGCAAGACTAATAAAGAGGAAAAGACAGAAGAATCAAATAGACACAATAAAAAATGATACAGGGGATATCACCATTGATCCCACAAAAATACAAACTACCATCAGAGAATACTATAAACACCTCTACAAAAATATACTAGAAAATCCAGAAGAAATGGATAAATTCCTGGACACACACACCCTCCCAAGACTAAACCAGGATGAAGTTGAATCCCTGAATAGACCAATAACAAGTTCTGAAATTGAGGCAGAAATTAATAGCCTGCCAACCAAAAAAAAGCCCAGGACCAGACGGATTCACAGACAAATTCTACCAGAGGTACAAAGAGGAGCTGGTACCATTCCTTCTGAAACTATTCCAAGACACATGCACATGTATGTTTATTGCAGCACTATTCACAATAGCAAAGACTTGGAGCCAACCCAAATGTCCATCAGTGATAGACTGGATAAAGAAAATGTGGCACATATACACCACAGAATACTATGCAGGCATAAAAAAGGATTAGTTCATGTCCTTTGCAGGGACACAGATGAAGCTGGAAACCATCATTCTCATCAAACTAACACAGGAACAGAAAACCAAACACCGCATATTCTCACTCATAAGTGGGAACTGAACAATGAGAACACAAGGACATAGGGAGTGTAACATCACATACCAGGGCCTGTCGGGGGCTGGGGGACTAGGGGAGCCATAGCATTAGGAGAAATACCTAATGCAGGTGACGGGCTTATGGGTGCAGCACACAACCATGGCACATGTATGCCTATGTAACAAAGCTGCACATTCTGCATATGTATCCCAGAACTTAAAGTATAATAATAATAAAAAAGAAAGCAGGTTTATTTAGAGAGAAACTATGTTGCAAGGAAGCAACAGGCAGCATGGCAGAGAAGGGACTGTCTGCCAAGAGGCAGGGGCTGGAGGGAAATTTTACAGGGTCGGTCTGCTGGGGCTATGTGCGGGAGCGATGAGTCGGTGGGTTGTTTGCGGTTAGCCATCTCTCAGAACAGTTGCTGACAATCTCCACCTGGGGCCCCTTCCTTGATGCTGCTTACTTATCAGGACTCCAGGGTGCCTTGGCTCTGAGACTGGACCACATGGGTCATAGCTTAATGGGGTCATAAATCTACATTTGTAAGACTTTATCAGGTTCCAAATACTGACAAACTAATCTTAGTCATTTGAATCTCTGAGCCTGTTTTCTCATTTGTAAAATGGAGAAAATAGGATTGACATTTCTGAATTACGTTCTAAAGAAAAATAAAAATTATCTGGAAAAGTTATCCTAAATCAAAATTTGGAAACAATGGGTTTAACATATTTAGACTGCCTGTTATCACAAGGAGGTCTGAGAGAAGCCTTTGAAATTTAGCCAGTGTGACTTGGGAATTTCGGTTAATGTTCTCCAGACTTGCTTGATTGTGGAACCCTTTTTCTATAACATCTCTCTGCTCAGTGTGCTTTAGATTATACTTTGGATAAATGCTGAACTAGATATTCTTTGTTTTTTCCTCCCTAATTCTAAAATACATGATGTTATGAAAAATCATGTCCATCGATATAAGACATCATATAATTGATCAGTTAAGAAAATCCATTTGCCAAGGAGAAAAGTAAGGGATTGGTATTTCCCAAGTTATTAAGCTTCATGAAGAATATGGCAGAAAAGAGGGCCTGGAAGGACAAGGAGGCAGGAAGGGCTATGGAGGACTCTTTCAGGAGGAAAGTCAATGACTCTTCCAGGGTCTTCAATTTTACTTACATTTGGAGTGGCCAGAATGCTCGCGTGTGTGTATTTTTTACCTTAGTTGTGAGCATGGGGGACCTGTATGTCTTCTTGTGGTGGTGGTTATCAGAAAAAGGAAGACTGTATCTGATAGATTCAGAAGTTTTGCCACCAAGACTTTCACCCACAGAATAATACATGATAAGCAATGAATGAGGCATCGTTTAACATACTGCAAAAGCAGCACAGAGGATTGAAAGCTCTCAAAACAGAGAGGTGAAGCCCCATACCTTCTCTCTGGAGACAGCTGGGGGTACTTTCTTCACACCTTAAAAATCCACCACAGGTATGTGGAGATCCAAGAATATTAGTAATTTCTAGAGACCAGAACCAAAACTTTACAGGATGACCAATGTAAACTGATTGTAGTGGCATTTAGTGACATTTATTTCCGGTGAGCCACAACAGCCCTATATTGGCAGATCTACACAACTGGAGTTATACAGAGAAACAAAAGCAAATCAGGACAGAAGCTGACATGCAATTCCTACTGGAATTTCTTCCCTTCTTTAGAGGTTGGTTAGTGGACACCCAACAGGAAAAGAGGAGCCACACCCAGGATGGCTGTCATGGAGTAATTTTCACCTACTGAAATATTAATACTTCTTATCTAAAGTTTTTCTTTTTTTTTTTTTTGAGATGGAGTCTTGCTCTGTCACCCACGCTGGAGTGCAGTGGCACAATCTTGGCTCACTGTGACCTCTGCCCAGTTCAAGCGATTCTGTTGCCTCAGCCTCCCAAGTAGCTAGGATTGTACTATATAGTTTCTCAGTTATAAAATCTAGCCAGATAATGAGACACCATTACTTTCTTCATTTGCTCGCTGGAGAGACCACTTTTCTAGCACATGGAGGGTGTCACTGAGCCTAACAGCACATCAGATACCAGGCCACCCTCATGTGCTGCCTTGCACACACATGACCCTAAAGCGGGTCAGCAATTCCATAACAACATCAAAACAGCAACTGGGGAAGCAGAGCCCCATGGCCGAGAGGCACCCAACCAGATTGCAGTGCTATTTTTATCCCTCGAGCTGAGCGTATTGATGGAATGGAGAATTACTTTTGTGATTAAACGTGGCCAAAAACCTAGCAAGTGTTAATCTCTGGAAATCTGTTACAAATTGGATGGCAAGCACCAGCAAACTGCTATTTTTTAAATCTAAAAATAGTTCGCAGTTCTCTTGGTAAGTAATGCAGCAGGAAGACAAGAAATTTTAATTTAATCAGTCAGAGTGGTTTGGTTTTTACAGCCACTTCCTGAATATAATAGCAGGGAGGGGTCTCTGGAGCTCCAAGTGAGAGGAGTCAGGTGCTGAGAGGATGGGCAGAGGCCCTGGAGAGTCTGCATTTACATCTCTTAGCTGTTCTGGCCTAGATAACACAGCTCTAGAACCAGAAATACTCCAACTCGACATTTTGGGGGCATTTATGTGATTGTGCTAGGAGTCAGATCATACATGGGCAAAATCAGGGTGGCAGATTCACTGACTGGGTACCGGTTTGAACCAGTGATGAATGCATTGGCCATATAAAGTTAGTATTGGCTCCATTTCCTCTAGCTGTGTCCCTTTGGAAATCTGGTCCTTTTTGTTCTGTCATGGAAGTGGAGTTTCCAGTTAGGGTTCATGTGGAGGTGGCTGGTGCCAAACCAGCTAAGGCATAGCACCTCCACACTAGGTGGTATAGCAAAATTCTTCAGTCATACAAACCCAGCCCTTCATGAACACTTTTCAGAACACTCCCTCCAGGGCTCAGTCCCACATTGTCTAGTATTCATTCCCTGTCCCCTTTAAGGAGCTGAGCTACACTTTGGCTCAGCTTCCTCTTGCTTAGGTGGAGACCCTAGACCCTCTCATTTCCAGTGGTGTTCTTACCCCTCCTGCTTTTAACCTTATGCAGTGTGCCTGTTCCATATTCCAGGGCCTCTGTTCTATTTCCCCATCACACTCCAGTTCAGTACCTGTGGCAGCCTCATGGGCTGGGGCAGAAACTTTGCCAGACTCTTTCCATCTCCCAACAGAAATCCTGCTTCAATCTGCATAGTCTCCTGAAACCTAAGGATGAGAAACTTCACTAGTTAGACACTTCTGATGCCAGGCCCACCCTATCAGATCATACTCGTGGGAAAGCATTATCTTTCCAGGATAGCATGGTGGTTAAAAGCATGGGCTAGACATTTATCCTGTCTTTTCCATATTGAATGTATTTTAGGGTGTCTAGTTGACAAGGGCAAGTTCTTCTTATGGGATTCTAGCTAATAAATGCATAAAGAATAGTGGAATTAGAAAATTAGCACTTTGGAACACCCAATGAAACAAGGGGTCTATTCTAGGCAATGATCAGTGACTGCTCAAAGCATTAGGTAAAATTTTGATGGAGAATTTTATAAAGGGTAGATCAACTTGACAACCTGATTTGACTAATCCGTCTTAAAGGCATTAATGGAAAGACAGCCAGATATTATGAGCCTTCTAAAGGGATTCAATGGGAATTTCATAGCCCTGCCATGAGATAACCTTTTAAAAAATTAAATCTGAATCTAATCAAGTCTTCAGATGCAAATATAGTTTACAAACTTATGGGGGATAGAGGAATATGTTAAATGACATTGTGCAGACTCAGACAAATAGAGATCATGAGATTCCGCCACAGGATAAATAAGTCAGTATTCAATAAAAAATGGCATTTAAAAAGGAAGAGTTACCTGTTATAAATATTTTTAAAAATCAAGATCACACCAACCAAAAGAAACGCGTGGGTGAAAGTGCTTTGTAAATGGCGACGTTGTTAAACATTAGCTATTATTATTATAACAATTGCTCTACAGCTTAGTCCCAGATCCTTAAGTCTAGGATATTCATTGTTAAGATAAGCTTCAGAAACCATCCACTTTATTTTCTAAACCTTGTGTCTCGGACATTTAAAGAAACGTAGACATACAGTGTGAGGAAAACACAATTTTCTAACGAATAGGAGGAAGCTGTGACAAACAGCCTAAATCATCAAGCAATGGCAAAACTAAAAGTCTAATCAGACATCAGTATCTTATCCTTAAACCTTCAAACACTTTTTCGAAACCTGATTGCAGAAAGCTTTGGCATGGTCACTTAAACATACTCATGTACTTACTTTAAACCGTATGATAATGTTTCTATATGCACATATATACATTGACAAAATTTGTTAATATTTATTTGTATACATATGTACCTTGCAGCCATGAATAAATAACAATCCTTTAAATTTCTCTCTCCCCCAGGTAAAATCTTATAAAGTAAAACATTGACTGTTGGACACTCATGTGAAATAAATTCATCTGAATACTTGAGGAATCCCAAATAAATCAAAATTTGGCCTTTTCAATGGTCAGTTTTAGGTTTTGTTTTCTGGATGGTAAGCTTTCTGAAGTGTGCTTCTCTCTTCTCTGCATCTTAAAAGAAGACCAGACACTTCCTTGACCTGAGGCTTGTCATTATGAACATGATAATACAAGGGTGTAATACAGGCCTTTGGAGTTCATTCAGGGTATTTAAGGTGTTGACTATTTTCCAATCCATGAAATGACCTCAGCTGACTGTGTTCTTTGAATCCTTTTTTGCTGTTGTTGAATGAAATCAATAGCTTATTTTTTCTATTGTTCAGCAGTATTTCATCCTATGAATATACCACAATTCGTTTATCAATATTTAAAAAATTTGTATATGCTACAAATACACAATTCATTGCTAATATTTTTTGCTTTAGACTAGGGGTTAGCAAAAGACGGCCTGTCCCTCTACAAGTCACAACCAACTACTGCCTGATTTTGCATGGCTCATGAGCTTCAAAATGGCTTTTATATTTATAAACAGTTGAAAAATCAAAAGCAGAATAAACACCCCTAATATAATGTATCCATGTAACAAAATTTCACTTATACTCTCTAAGTCGATTCATTTAAAGAGTGTAATACATTGGGGTACAAAAAATTATGAATTTTTATTTCTACATTTTACAGTTTTTCTTTCTACTCCTATGTTTCAGCTTGCCTCTGCAGTAGCTACATGGCCATCCCTTCTAATTGCTGCTCCCAATCTGTTTTATTACCAGATAATCAAGCTCATTGATTTGTGGGCAAAATAAGAGTCAAGAGGCTCTGCTGAACACCAAAAGATTCTTTTCTGGGTAAAGTGCATGACCTTTAGTACCTGGGCTTTGTGAACAGTATCTTGCTGCTAAGAGGTGTTTTCTGTTGCCTTTCAGGTTCTTAGTTACGTTTCACATAAGTGAATGAGGCTGCTGAAAAAATGATGGTTCAGAAATACAAGATAAAAAATGTATCCTTGCAGTGTACTTGAGTTGAGGTTTCCATTAACTCCTTTTAGGGAAAATAGAATTTAGTGCCATGAAAAACTGAATCTTGCTTTTCTTAAATTCAGAATGAACCTCTGTACCATCATTATGCTGAGACCCCAAACTCTGATTACAAATTACCCTTTTAAAGAAAAAATAACAAATTTAATATCCTCCTCAGGTCCTATTTGAATAAATGTACTGTATATACCGAACCCCTGGAAAGTGGAAGGTTACAAAGACTATATGTACAGTTCCTTCACATACAAATGCCTGGCAGTACTATGAGCATTTAATCCTCACAAATGACTTTCTGATTCAAGAGAATTTGTTTTTCAGCCCAATTGGAGCAATACTTGGATACAGTTAGGGTAGGCCTGTGATTTTTATGAAATGCCTGGTTGAAGTATATTGTTCTAACCCTCTCACCTGTATGAACCTCACCCCCTCAATCTCTCCCTTCCTTTTTGCATGAATCAACACAGGTCCCTAATATGACACCACATAATGTCCCCTGCCCCAACCTCTTTCATTTAGATCTTGGGTATCCTCAGCTTATTCAGATTAGATAAAAAGTAAGTGCTTGGAGATAACAACCAGAACTCTTCAGGTCCTCTCTGTAATACCCACTAGTGATTTCTGTAATATCAGAGTTTAGTGCTTTTCCCAATTACAATGGGCTTACCTTGCTCCTTGCAATTGGAAGTGAAATGTCTGTGATTTCAGTGTGTGCATAGAGCAATGGATGTGTGGCTTAGGAGCACAAGCTAGGTAATCCTAGGCTTTTCTGAGGATTCAGCAGCCCAGATGCATAGAGAAGCATGAGAGCATTACTGCAGGAACAAAGCATTTCCATCTAAAATGAAATGTCCATTAGCACATCCTCACAGCACTCTCTCCTCTCCACAAGACTGGAAAATCGCAGGAGGAAGCTGACCTGATTTGATGAGACCCAAATCCCTTTTAATTATGATGAATAACCTAGCTGCTATTATTATTTGAGTCAAACAAATGTATAATTGTCACTATTCAGAAGTTCTTTCTTTTAAAATAACAAATATCTTTAGGACAACAAACTGTTCCTGAGATGGAAAAACAAAAATTCTCAAAATATATCTTCTGCATCATTGGTTTGCCTCTGGGATACTCTGCTTTTATTCACATTTTAATAAAGTATCAGTGGTGGTGGGTTATAGGAATACGAAATAGTAAAGTTTTCTGCTTTCAGGATCAGGAATATTCCTATTATTTTCATTTTGAAAACAATTTGCAGGCTCCCAGTTACCTATTCCACATATATCACAAAAAGTTAACTGAATTTGCTGTAAAAATTTCCAGAAAATTAGAGCTGGTCAAATTGTTTGAGGGATTAGTGTTATCTCATTCAGAGTACCTTGGTTAATAAGCTCAAGGTAAAAGTTCAACATCAGTGAAATCCATAGGCCATAGTCCTGACCCACTCATCCTAAAAACATAGGTAAGGCTGGTGGACCAGTCTTACAAGTACCCTTGTATATTAAAGGCTAATCAGTCTACATTAGCATGAGCCAATTTTAGATGGAGAACAAGAGACAATAAAGCATAGTGGTTAAGTGCACTGGACTTAAAATCTAATAAACCTAGATTCAAATCCAGTCCCAGCACTAAATAGTTAGTTCATTTTTGGCATGGTACTTAGTCTCTTTGAGCCTTATTTACTTCATCTATAAAATGGGAGGTGGTAATAGTGCACATAAGTTTAAGGCTAAATAAGCATTCTAGGTATTTTAAGCAGAAAGAGATTTAATACAGGGAAATGGTGTTTAAAAACTTGTTGGAAAGACTGGAGTAGTGCAAGTCAGGGGAGCCACCAATAGGTCATATACTTCAATGGCATATCATCATTATCGAATTCTATAGGCTCTGAAGCTGCTGTTGCTGCACCCACAGTCGCCTCTTCTTCCCACAAAGCTGATAACACTGTATTGTGGAATTCTCTGTAGCAAACACTCTCCTCTGACCTTACTTGCTAGTAAGAAGTAGCCATGACCTTACTTTTATCTTCCAAATCTTGGACCATTGCCTCTCCCAGGTAGCATCCAGAACACCAACTTTAAGGGAATGTAGTTTTTATAATAGATTTCCAATATCAGCAATGTAGGAATGTGTATGGAAAGAGATGTGACAGATACTACATGGCAATAGACAATATCACACATTATACCTACCTCATTGACTTGCTATAAAGATTATAGGAGATTTGGGTAAAACACTTAGCATAATGTCTGGAATATAGTAAGCTCTCAATATTTATATGGTTATTTACATAGTCATTATGTTACTGAAACTATGGCATCCCTTGTGCATTAAATGCAACTTACACCGTTCTCCCGGGGCAGCCAGATCTCTCCCTCCTTGAACAACTTTTTCAACATAATTCCCAAATGTGTAGGCCCTGTATCGAGGCCATCTCATTTTCCTTTTGCTCCCAATCTGCCCCAGGCTGTTCTCAATTCCAAGTTTTATCCCATCTTTACCTCTCCACATACACCTGGCAAAATGTGTCTCCTATAAATTCTTAGCAGTTAAGCAAACAAACAAACAAAAAATGATCTTTTTTTTCCTTCGAGGGCAAAGAGGGCTTAATCTGCAAACATTCCCAGAGCAAGAGGAATTATTTACCTTCCATCTACCTAAAGCAGAAAAGAAAAGGGAGAAGGCTGGGCATGGCAGCTCATACCTGTAATCCTAGCACTTTGGGTGGCCAAGGTAGGTGGATTGCTTGTGCAAGAGTTCAAGACCTGGGCAATATGGTGAAACACCATCTTTACACAAAATAAAAAATTCGCTCGGTGTGATAACGCATGCTTGTAGTCCCAGCTACTTGGGAGGCTGAGATGGGAGAATCACCTGAGCCCAGGAGTCAAGGCTGCAGCAGTGAGTCATGATGATCACACCACTGCACTCCAGCCTAGGCGATGGAGTGAGACCCTATCTCAAAAAATAAAGAAGAAAGAAATAAAAGGGGGAAAAAAATACTTATTCCAATTGAAGCAGGCTGAAAGGTCCCATCCTGGTAAGTAGTTACCAATAGTCAGGTCTCAAGTAGGAAGTATTTCTAAGATTCTGAAGTCAGAAGTGTAACTATGTTCCCCCAACTTAAGATGTTAAAAGCCCCAAGATCATTAAGAGTTTAGGTAACATCTCCCAATTCAAGATGGAAAATTGAGCATATAGATTTACTGCTTTCTTTCACAAAATTCTATCAAATAGGTAGCAAAATTTAACAGAAAAGAAAAGCTGTGGTAGTACTGAAAACAGTCAGAGTGCTGCCATGGTCTGAATGTGTCTCCCCAAAATTCATATGTTGAAACTTAATCCCCAATGTGATAGTACTAAGAGTTGGGGCCTTTGGGAGGTGATTAAGTCATGAGGGCAGACCCCTCATGAATGGGATTGGTGACATTATAAAACAGGCATGAGGGAGCTGTTCACGCTTTCTGCCTCCTTCCACCATGGGAAGACACAGAAGGCAGCATCTTTGATGAACATCTATTCACCACACATTGAATCTGCTTGTGCCTTGATCTTGGCCTTCTCAGGATCCAAAACTGTGAGAAATAAATTTCTGTTTATAAATTACCTAGTCTGTGGTATTCTGTTATAGTAGCCTGAACAAACTAAGACACATGCCATTTGCAGCTCAGACATTTTTGATGAATTTCCTGAGGAGAAAGAAAATAGGAATCGGGTGGATAAACTGGAGCTGCTGAAAAGAAATTTGGAATATTTACAGAAAGAAGCCTTGGCAGGGAAGGAAGTTGTTCTCCTTGCAGTCTCTGAGCTAGGAGAGCCAAGTCAGGGAATGTTCTTTCTACTTCTTGGCATCGGTCCTCTTCCTCCTCCTCCTTCTCCTCCTCCTTACCTGGCCAAAATAAAGACCTGCAGGAAGGAATAGTAAATAGAATGGGAGTTCTGCTTGGAAAGGGATCATGGCAAGGAGCAGAGCAGATCTTGAGGGAACTCCAGAGAAAGAAAAGGAAAGGAAGCTCTACCTAGAGGGAAGTACAGCAAAGAACTTCCCACACCGCTAACACAAGAGTAAATATGCTTTATCTTGGCAATTGTGGAGGTGTTCTCTACTTATGCCCCCTAAAAGGAGGCCATACACTGATACAATCACTTCACTTTCATGGAAGCCAGAGTCAGCAGTGACTTGCGTGAAAAGACAGAACAGATAAAGAGAGGCTCCCTATATCCTAACATGGCCCTTCACACATAAATGTGAACAGTTGACAAAGATTATTAGACATTTGAGGAAAACCAAGAGCATGGATTAACAGGAAATATTACGATTTGTAAAAGGCAGAACATTTATTCTGAAGAAAACAGAGATACTATCAGATATAGAAAAAAAAGTCTGCAAATTCAAGTTAATATGCTTCTTACTGTTGAGAGAATTCTGCCTCCATAAAACAGGAACATGCTGCTATGAAAAAGGAGCGATGACAGAATAAGAAATATTCTTAGAAATTAAGAATATCTTACCAAAATAAAATAGTGTATTAGAAAGTTTAGAAGGATATCACCCAGAACATAGTAAATATACAAAGAAATATAAAATATGAGGGAAAACATGAAAATACGATGTTAATCTAGGAACTTCAACACTATCAATGAGAGTTTAAGAATGAGGTTACAGAAAAAATTAGGAGTAATAATTATTTTAAAAACTAAGGCAAAAAAGTTTCCCCAAGTTGAAGGTTTTTGAGGATTTTATACTAGCTGAAACACTGCCAGATTACACTGAAAAGGAGAAGAGGGAGGATGAAACACAAGAAGGTTCTCAGATTCTCAGCATTCTACAGGCAGGGAATAGGCTGATTACCACTCAGTTGCAAACCCTACTACCCTTTTATGAAAAAGGAAGAATGACTCGGATGGTGGAGCTGAGGGTCCAGAAAGTGGAACCTGGAACCCCATAGGATTATGTGCAGGCCTTGAAACCTAATGGAGTTTGCCCTGTTGGATTTTGAAATTGCTTGGACCAGTAATTTCTTCCTTCCCCTTTCTCCCTTTTAAAATGAGAATGTCTATAACCGTTATTCTATACTTGTCCCGCTACTGAATTTTGGGAAGAGATAACTTGTTTCTTGAGTTTTACAGGTTCACAGATGGAGATGAACTTTGCCACAAGAAGGGTCATGCTCAGTCTCATTCATACCTGATTTAGATGACTTAGCTGAAATTGAGGGGCTTTTAGGCTGATGAGACTTGATTTCAGACTTTGAGTTGATGCTGTAATGGGTTGAGACTTTTGAAGATATTAGGATGGGGTGTATGTATTTTTCATGTGGGTTGGATATGAATTTAGGAGGCCAAGGACAGACTGTGGTAGACAGAACAATGGCTGCCCAAAAAAGTTCACATCCTTACCCTTGGAATTTACCTTACATGGTAAAGGGATTTAGAAGATTAAGCAAGCATCTTGAGATGGGGATATTACCCTGGATTATCCAGGTAATCTAATCACAAGGGTCTCTATAAGAAGAAAGTAGGAAGGTGAGAGAGAAAAGGCAATGTGATAAGAGTCAGTAAGAGAGAGACTTGAAGAGGCTATGCTGCTGGCTTTGAAGGTGGAGGAAAGGGCCACAAGCTAAGAAATGCAAGCAGCCTCTAGAAGCCAGAAACAGCAAGGAAATGGATTCTTCCAAAAAGCCTTAAGAAGACATGGAGCCCTGTTGACTCATTTTGGACTTTTGACTTCCACAGCTGCAGGATAATAAATGTGTGTTATCTTAAGCCATTAAATTTGGGGTTGTTATGGCAGCAATAGGAAACTAATAAAGAGACCAAAATCTTCAAAAATAACCTATTCAATATCAGGCCAGATAAGTCGAGGTCAGTCAAGGCTGGGAGAAGGAGGGAGATCACCTAAATACATCATTGCAACATTTTAAAACATTAAGGAGAGTGACTAGACCCTAAACTTTTTGAAAAAAAAAATTCTTTTAGACAGAGTCTCACTCTGTCACTCAGGCTGGAGTACAATGGCACTATCTTGGCTCATGGCAACCTCTACCTCCAGATTCAAGCTCCCACCTCAGCCTCCTGAGTAGCTGGGACTACAAGCATGTGCCACCATGCCTAGCTAATTTTTTTGTATTTTTAGTAGAGATGGGGTTTCACCACATTGGCCAGGCTGGTCTTAAACTCCTGACCTCAAGTGATCCACCTACCTTGGCCTCTCAAAGTTCTGGGATTACAGGGGTGAACCACCACGCCTGGCCTAGACCCTAAACTTAAAAGGTAGCGGGAAAGAATATGGAAAAAGTAAGTTTCAGCAACATTAAATACTAACAGACAATGGAGCAATTCCTTCAGAAGTCTGAGATAAATTTATTTTGCTTTTAATCTATAATGCTATACATAGTCAAACTCTTAATTCGCCATGAGGACAGAACAAAGATATTTTTGGACATGTAAAGATACAGAAAACTTACCCTCCTATACTTCTCTTGTATCATTTTTTTAGGGAGTTACTTAAGGATATGCTCCAGTACACAAGGATATAAAGCAAGAAAGAGGTAGATATAGGATCCAGAAAACAGAGGCTTCAATTCAGGAAAGTAGCTCAGAGAAGTTCCAGGATAAGAACTGGGCAGGTGGCTTTGGAGAGCAGCCAGAACAGGGAGGTTCTAGAGGGAGAGAACTAGGGTTGGGGATAGGAAGGGATTCTATGAACTATATATGATTACAAAGAAATTAGAAGTCCCTTAGACTGTGAAAAGGGCACAGAATGGAAGAATAGGGATGATAAGGACCAAAAAAAAAAAAAAAAAAAAAGCATTTAAAGATTTTAGGATACATTAAAGGTGACACGAATTATGGCCCAAATCAAAGTAACCTGGAAGTCAGTGGGCTTCAGAAAAAATAAAATTGATTACAAGCAAGAGAGAGCCCAAAGAAGAAGAAGCTGGAAGATAATAGAAATACAAAGATGAGTGAATATGATTCTTTTTCCAGCAACTAAAAAGAAAGCAATTGGAAACTCCTGAACAAGACAATAGCCACCTGTAAGAAAGGTGTGGTTCAATTACGAAGCAAAGGTTACTATGACATGATGGATGGTGACCAACTGATGAACTGTGAGAAAGAAAAATCAGTTTTATCACTTTCCTTTTAAGTCATGACATTGGAGTCAGAGAGAAAAAAATGTAATCATTTCTTCTTGGCTCTAACGGAAAAATTTATATAACATAAACTGTAAATACTTTTAACTCGTTTTCATTTTTTAAAAATGAACCTATGGAGAAAGTGTGAAAGACAACTGTGGCTTCAGAACAAAATATCAGTGTTACCAAGATTACTGTTTCCTCCCTACCAAATGAAATCAGTAATCAGTGGACATAATCAGCTTGGGTTTCAGGGTTATATTGTATGAAAAATAACATTTCTTTAAAGATTCGAATTACACTCAATTCAGAACAGTTGTTCTCAGACTTAAGCTTGCATCAGAATCACCTGGAGGGCTTGTTAAATCACAGATTGCTGGTCTCACCCCAGAGTTTCTGGTTCAGTGGGTCTGGGGTGGGGCCCAAGAATTTGCTTAAGTTTTCAGGTGATACAGGTTGAGTGTCCCTTATCCAAAAAGCCTGGGAACACTTGCGTTTCAGATTTTTGATTTTTTGGGGGGATCTCGAATATTTACCTATACTATACACAATGAAGATATCTTGGGGATGGGACCCAAGTCTAAACACACATACACAACACACACACACACACGCACACACACAGCTTATACACATAGCTTACATTTAATTTTATATAATATTTTAAATAATTTTTTGCATGAAACAATGTTTGTGTACATTGAACCATCAGAAAGCAAAGGTGTCACTATTTCAGCCACCTATGTGGAAAATCTGGTATTTAGCATCACCATCATCTCTGACTCTGAATTTATATGCTACTAATAAGCATTTTCAAAAAGTTTTGGATGTTTGAAGCATTTGGACTTTGGATTTTCAGATTAGGGATGCTCAACCTGTACTAATTTCAGGGAGATACTCACAAATATGAGGCAGGGCAGTGGTAGTGAATGAGACCAAATGAGCATTGATCATACCTCCCATCCCAGCTCACTTACTGGGCGAAATGCAGGTGCAGCTGAAATCATCATTCACACTGTTTAAGAGTTCTGCCTCCCCCACACCCTCGGCCTGTCTTCCTCCTGCCCCCATTTTCTCTCTCACTTCTTTTTCATACCCACTTTCCTCTTCTTTTCTGGCCAGATGAAGTTAGTTAATACATATGAGCTAAGTGCACACATATTGCAACTGCACTCTATCTTCATATTATAAAGCGAGGAGTCAAGATAATTTACCTATCACTAATAGGAATAAAAATAAGAAGTTTAGTCATATTTGTAGTGAAAAAAGTAACATAGAGAGGACTTTACAAGAGCAATGTAACTGTGTTGTGAGAAAGAAAGGGAGTAATGTAAGTGAACTAAGAACTCATCTGTCATAAGAGGAAGAGTCAGCAGCTGTATTAGTCCGTTTTCACACTGCTGTAAAGAAATGCCCAAGACTGCGCAATTTATAAAGGAAAGAGGTTTAATTGACTCACAGTTCTGCATGGCTGGGAAGGCCTCAAGAAACTCACAATCACGGTGGAAGGCCAAGAGGAAGTAAGGATCTTCTTCACATAGTATCAGGAGAGAGAACTGCCAGCAGGGGAAATGCCAGACGCTTATAAAACCATCAGATCTCGTGAGAACTCACTATCAAAAGAACAGCATGGGGGAAGCTGCCGCTATGATCCAATCACCTATCTCCCTTGACACATGGGGATTGCAGGTCCCTTCCTCAACATGTGGGTATTACAATTCCAGATGAGATTTGGGTGGAGACACACAGCGAAAACATACCAGCAGAATACACTTAATATTTGCAGACATGGAGGAAACCACTTGAAGAACCAGAATCTGGAATATTAAAGAGGGAGCTCAGGGCTGGGCAGAGGTGGGGTAAAGATCGAGTCTTACTTGCCCTGGGCAGCAGCACTAGTGGGCCTAGGGATAGAACAAGGTGGAGGAAGCCTTGTTTTTCATATTGTAAACTTAAGTCCCTTGTGAATTTATTTTGTAATGCTATGACTTCTATAATAACCAGATAAACACATGTTTTTAAATTTTTACTTTAAAATTTCAATAAGTCAGTTGAGATGAACCCAAAGATGTGAGCTTTTATTCCTAGGACCCTGAAGGGCTGAAACAATGACTCGCCAAGGGCTGATAACAACACTTTTGCTGCTTTCCCAGTGGAAGCCCCAACCACCAGTTCCTGTTCATTTGACCTCTTGCTTCTCAAACTGGAGGAAAGGCCCCCTTCACACATATACCCATTCACCTGCATCCAAGTGAAGCAGCTCATGCCTTCAATCTTGGATGGCCTGATGTGTAAAAGGCTCCTCGCCTTTCTGAACACCCCCAGAAGTAGACTTGTCCTTTTAGTTTCACTGTACCCTGCTTTTCAAAAACTTTAAACAAGTGCTTCAGAGATAAGACTGGGAGGTATCTGAGAAAAATTACGCTGCATCCCAGTTCATTATGACACTGTGGCCCATAACAAGATTCAGGCACTTTAATTCCTTTACCGCATTGTAAACTTCCTGACCACTAAGTTACATGATTAATCCTCATTTACCCCAATTCTCAACTTCAAAAAGAACAAATTAAGGCCCAGAGATGTATGGGTATCCAAAGTGCATTACAAATTTCCAAACAAACAAGATTAATGCCAACCCAGCAATGCTGACTCCCAGGCCTACATTTGTCTTAGTGACTGTTATTCCTCAAGGCAGTAATGAGTCTTGCCACTGGGTCCTAGACTGTTGGCCGCCTGAACCTCATACCTGTTGCAACCTGCAGTTAAGACCTCGGCATTCATTCAAGCCCCAGGCCTGAATCATCTGTCTGAAATCCAGACCTGGGCCAGGCATGAAGGCTTACACCTGTAATCCCAGCACTTTGGGAGGCTGAGGCGGGTGGATCACTTGAGGTCAGGGGTTTGAGACCAGCCTGGACAACATAACAAAACCCCATCTCGACTAAAAATACAAAAATGAGCTGGGCGTGGTGGCTTGTGCCTATAGTTCCAGTTATTTGGGGGGCTGAGGTGGGAGAATTACTTGAACCCAGGAGGCAGAGGTTGCAGTGAGCTGAGATTGTGCCACTGCACTCCAGCCTGGGTGACAGAGTGAGACCTTGTCTCAAAAAAGCAAACAAACAAAAAACCCTGAAGGGTTCTGCTCGGGGAGGCTGAGATCTGGAATTGCAGTACTGATGGGCCAGAGGATGCCATGCCCAACATCGCTTGCTTGGCAGGACACACTGGCTGAGTGCTCCGACTCTGGACAGACAGCTCTGAGTTTCATTTCTTGCCTACCGTTTTTGAGCTATGAGTTTTTGGGCAAGTCACACAGTCTCCCTGAACCTCACTTCCCCCATCTGTAAAATGGAGAGACTGCCGATAGCATCTATTTCATGAATCATGTATGAGGACTAAATGGAATGATGTTTATATATGCATATAAGGTGCCTGAAATATATTCATTGGCTGTTAGCTTTTAATATCAACCATGCCATTTTTCTTATTAAAATTGACATATCGATTAATCAGATTTATTAAATTGTCTAGGAAAGAGAAGTAAAACCATAAACTATTATTAGAAATAGGAAGAGTTAAGCCCCAAAACTGATCCCTTCCATTAGGAAAGTACCTCAGTGCAGATGGTTCGGAAAGAGCTCTTTGACATTTGGCTCACCCTCAAGTTCCCTGTTCATAATCACAGGCGACTTCACATGGGTTGTAACAAGGACATCCTAAATGAAAAGTGAGAAGGACCATCTCCAACAAAAGCAGGGGGAGCTCTCTCAGTGCGCTGAAGGCCCTGTGATGGGTTAACCATCCTGGGGGCAGAGCAAAGCAGTATCACAGCTTCCCAAGCAGCTATTTTTATCTTGTGTTTTGAGCATCTGACTCAAGCTGGGTAAAAGGGTTCAATTTCTCACTTGGAAAGTTTTCAAAACACCAAAGGATTTGGTCAAGAGGGAAATATACTGACTCCAGCCAAATCTTTTTCTGTGGCCAAAAAAAAAAAAAAAAAAAAAAGCCAGCAAAAATTTAATCATAAATTTGCTTCCGGCAATATATGGACCCATTCAGGGGAAGTTGTCATTTGTTTATCAGTAGCAGACAGCAGCTTCCTGCAACCAACAGCAGCTGTCACCCTGCAAAAGGACATCTTTTCATTTTCATGAAGAGTAGTGAAAATTTTAAGGCAAAGCAAATGACAAAATATTTGACTGCATTTATCTGCCTTTTGGCTATTTTTACCCCTGTGCCATGCAAACGCCTTACAGGCTTTCCTGACAACATCTTACTTTTTATTCTAGTCCTGCTTAGCAGCCAAGGCATAGTGTTGTCATTTACATTTTACAGATGGTGAAAGCTGAAACCCTGAAACTTCAGTAACATGAACACAGTGGGGCCAGAACTGGAAACCACTCCATGGTTAATTTAAAACCAACCCAAGTCCCAAGGGAGACACAATGGTCATCAGGGAAATGGGAACAAATACCAGTTCTGTGTGAACTTGGAGCAGGGCAAAGTGGTGACCTAGGAAATCACAGAGTCTAAATGCTGGTTTCTTCCCCAATAAAGAACTTGAGAATATAACACAGCATCATGTGCTTGCAGTGTAAGGATTCTGTTTTCTCAGCTAAGAATGAAGTATGAGATCGCATGCTTATTGGTGCCGTTTACTTTCCACAATTTCTTTTTACATATTTATACTCTGGATATTTTTTTTCTACAAACCTCTGCCAGACTGTGTAGTTCTCTTCTCATCCAGAGTTACCCTAGTTCTTTTGCTAAAGTACCTGATCCCATTCATTCACTCATAGATCTTACACTGAATGCCTGCCATGGGACCTAGGGCTGGGAACCTGGGGACACAAAGATGAATGAGTCTCAGTACCTAACGTCAAGGGGTTCAGAGGCTACCAGGGAAAACCGACATGTAAAAAATGTAGGTAGATCTGTGAAGAAATGTCCTGGGAACCACAGAAGTAATTGTCTCTGATGGGTGAGGAAAGGCTTTCTTTTCTCCTTGATACCTCTCCCGAGTGCTTCTGGTTGCCTCACTTTGGCATCTCATCTCTGCCCTGCCCACTCTGCCCAACCCCCCTTGGGTATTGACATTTCAACTAATATCTCCCTCTCTGCACTTCAGATCAGACCTCCAACCCCCGAAGTTATTATTCCAGGTCACAGAGGACAGGTTTGTGCATATAGTACTAATTTTTTCAAATGTCTTAGCCACGAGGAGTTATTTTATAGAGTAAATCACTGCTAATTCTTTAGAGCAAAGCAACATTGAAGTCTTTTTTTTTTCCTAAAGCACATTCTGAAGATTATAATCTACAAAGAGTACTGAAATGAGAAAGGATCCCTGGGCTTAGCTTGGTACTAATTTTTATTCATCTGATTTATAGAATGGGTAGGTAAGGCAATGTCCTCCTCATCTCTGGATTGGGGATACGCTGACAGCTCCATCCATCAGGCCAGTTGTCAGAGTATAACGCTTCACAGAAGCTGTTAAACAAAGGTCCAAATGACTAACACTTCTAGGAGATGAAAAAGAAGAAGTTAACCTTAGTGTCCAGGGAAAAGTATTTTGCTCATCCAGTAGAGAAATGGATGTAGCAGTCAAGTCTTTAGACAAAGGTACTAGAATTTAAAGACAAATTCCAAATACATGCCTGGATTTCTGCTGCCTTTATGATTCTGGAAGCAATTCCTGGTTAAAATACATTGATAAATAATCAGCCAGCAATGTTGATCTCACTGAAACTAGGATCTACGTTCATTAGCAAATTTAAGGATCACTTATGTCCATAAATATAAGGCAGAAGAAATAGAGGGGATGTAATCCAAAGTCCACAGTTATGCCTGTCCACCAAGGAGCTGGATTGCAGCTGGTGGTCTTTAACAATTAGGGGCATGAGAAGTACAATGATCATTTACACAGTGACATTAATAATGTAGTTGGTGACCATTTTATGGTATCTTGAAGAATTTTAGGCACATACAAAACACCCAAAGGACGTATTTTAGCTGCTAGGTTTAGTATATTTTCTTTCTTTCCTTTCAACGCCTTCAATGCCTTTCAACAGTTTTAGATCCCTCTATGTTTTAGATCATCCAAGTTCCTCAAGGACAGAGAGAGGTTCCACTAGAGCATGAGAGACTCACAGAATGACTGCTTTTGAAGTTTAGGTCACACAGACAGCAAAAGTATCTCCAGTGATCTGAGAGATCCTGGCCATGGCTTGGGGCCTAGAGAATAGCTTCCAGAATGGGGGCCTATGCAAGCGGGCCCTCAGCCGGCAGATGGCACTGCAGTGTTTGGCAATCTGAACTTCGTGGGTGCTCTTTAATAAGGGCCTTTTCTCATCATTCTACTCAAAGTGTTGTAATTCCCTCTGATTGTCTTCTCTGCCCTCATTTGACTTTGCTGAGTCATTCCATGCTGTGTCATGAAACTCTGTGCTGCCGCAGCAGACTCAAAAGAAGCTCTAAACCCTTTGTGGCTGTCGGGATAATTCAACACGGGGGGCAGACTGCCATGCCACGAACCCCAGTGAGTGTGGCTGAGGAGACGGTCTATTTACAGGGGTAGTGCAAACCCGAGGGTGATGAGGGAGACATAGCTTTGGGTGGCTGTAAGCCTCTCAAAGCATTTGAAGACTCCACTCTAAGTGAACCCTCCCCGTCCCCACCTCTCTCTCTCTCACTCCCCTGCCCTGACCCAAAGGCTCCAAGTATCCATACTGCATGGTCAGATAGATTCTCCCACAGGAAAGGCTCTAGATACATGTCAACCTCATAAGCCCCACATAGAAGGGAGCTTTCTATCTCCCAGCTGTGCCTCTCTCACTTTGCATGCAGAAAGAAGGGGATCATAGAGAGGTGGATCACATGCTTCCTAAAGGCAAATGTTCTTCCCTAAAGAGAACCTCTTTGCTCCCACTGTTGGAGTTGGTGTCAAGGTGGAGTGGGGATGGGAAACGATATAGTTTTACAATCCTCTCCTAATTTCTAAGGAGGAAGAATCCCAAAGAAGATCCCCTAGTTGCTGAAGGAAGATGGGGGTGTTCAATTGATTCAGGTGGGTGGATGCAAATGAGAAGGGGGAGGACACTGAAATTATTCTACATAATCAGAGGAGGAAAGAGATCAAGAGAAAAACTGGTGGGAGGCAGGGAGGACAGGAGAGAAGGAGACAACCAAGGTGGAGATTTTGATGAAGTGTTGTGTAGTGCAGTGTTTGATATATTTTCTTCTCCATCTCTCCAGAAACAGCCTGGAAAACCAACATTACCAAATAGTGCTTTAGGAGTTCCATTGAGGTGGGGGGAAATGAAATTTGAGGAGGGGTTCAGTCTTGGGGAAGCGTTTGTGCATGATCTAAAGGCAGGAGCAAGAACTGCCCAGTGTGCTAAGCCTGATCTGGCCAACGCGATATGATTGGTGAAGAGTGAGGGACAGCACCCCGCTTGGGTCTACTATTGTTATGGCCAAGGTCATTTTAGAGTGTCAGGGCCACTCTCCAGGCGAGTTATGGGGAGAGACCACAAAGAACCTGGAGAGAGAGCATTTTTCATCCACCTCTGCTACTCTGCTAGTGATCTGAGAACAAAAGGCCCTCCCAGCCTAAAAGCAGGAATTGAGTGGGGCTCAGTGAAAGTGTTTGTTTTGATAAGAAGCTATTTTAAAGTCACCATATGTTTGGTTGGATGGTGACACACGGCTGTAAGTGCAATTTGGACCCAGATACTAGCTTAGTCAGTGGTTCTGTACGTGTGGGCCCTGGTCCATAAACAACGATGTCACTTGGGAACTTGATAGAAATGTCAACTCTCAGATGCCAACCAAATGTGCCAAACCAGACACTTGAGAGGTAGGGCCCAGTGACGTTGTAAAACAAGTCCCCTTGGTGATCCTGATACATCCTGACATTTGAGAATAACTGGATTATGCAACAATTCTCAGTGTTTGGTATCTGAACCCGCAGTAGGGCTTGTCAAACAGAGTCCCAAAATCTCTGGCACAAACACCAGAGATTTTGACTGTGTAAGCCTGGGGTGAGCTTGGCACCCTTTGTTTAATAAGCTCTGCAGTAATTCTTGTTCCCGTCTAAGTTTGGGAACCACTAGAGCAACAGATTAAGAAGAAACTGAGTCGATAGCCTGAAATTATGAGCCAGTGTGGCTGACAAATTAAACCACTTATTGAAACAATAGAGACCTTCCAGGATAAGTAAAGGAGCTTAATTAATGTTCCCAATTAATACAGGATGTCCTGCAGCTCATGGAGAGGAAGCTTTGGAGATTATACCCAGGGAAGAATTCTTCATCTTTAAGCTCAAAGCTTGACCCCAGAGAATTCAAGTAGTTATGGAATAAATGAGGCCCCAGGGAGTGACCCAGAGCCTAATTCATACCTCACAGGGCAGCGGCTGTGGTCCCAAGTGTCCAGTGCAGATAGGGCAGGGCACCCTGCTTCTCCAGGCAGGATCTAGAGTTCAAGAGAAGTCCTTAGAATCACCCACGAGTTAGGAGGTTGGCACAAATGCAAATTCAGTTTCCTGAGTCCCTCTCAGGCCTGCTGAATCCATTTGCAGGATTGGTGACCAAGAATCTAAATTCCTACTGTGTGCCTTAGCTGTCTGTCATACACGTTCCAATTTCAGAATCATTGATCACCGAGTGTGGTTAGCATCACTTACACTTTGGTGAAAGGCAAGGACTGTCCATGCAGTTCCAGGGTCAAAAGCTTGTGGGCCAGGCGCAGTGGCTCACGGCTGTAATCCCAGCACTTTGGGAGGCCGAGGCAGGCGGATCATGAGGTCAGGAGCTGGAGACCAGCCTGACCAACATGGTGAAACCCTGTCTCTACTAAAAATACAAAAATTAGCTGGGTGTGGTGGTGTGTGCTTGTAATCCCAGCTACTCAGGAGACCGAGGCATGAGAATCACTTGAACCCAGGAGGCGGAGGTTGCAGTGAGCCAAGACTGTGCCACTGCACTCCAGCCTGGGCAACAGGGGAAAAAAAAAAAAAGCTTGTCACCTGGAGGGAGAAGCAAGGAAGATCCATCTCTCACATTTCTACCTTGGGAAGGGCAGAGGGTCCTTGGTTGTGGGTGAGGCCATTTAAAAATTAGTTTCCATGTGTAGGCAAAGCACATAATACTTGAGATATGCACTATGTAGCATTTAAATATATTAAGTATAATATAGCACCATGGTAAGAGTGCTTGTCTTGTATTTAAAATATCCCCAAGAGTGATGGGAAAGAAAGAAAATGCCTTGCCAGCAAGACACCATAAAATTTCCTAGGGAAATTGCTTTGATATAGCTATAATATAAGATTTCCCATAATATTTAATTTCCTCATTTCTTGTTCTTTTTTGTGAATCCCATTTTCCTTAGAGTGTCCAGTTGAAAAATTCCTTAAGTAATAATTAAAAAGAAGTCAGCAGGTGCATGTTTTGGAGACGGTAAGGAAGGGGTGCAGTTAGGAAGGTTGGAAAGTCTGTGTTCCATTCTGCAGGGGAGCGTGCAGGAGGAAGAGAAGCCCAGGCTGAGGGGTCAGGAGGGGTTACCAGGGAAAGGAGGGTGAGCCCAATCCCTGAGGCCTCCAGAAGTGTCCAACAGGAGAACGTGTCCAAGCGTCCTGTTACTATTCTCACTGAGTCCTTCTCAAAAACTGAACTGCCCACTCATCAATTTGAATGTTTTTCACCAGTTAACCCAGTCTAACAATAGGTTTTGGAGTATACATGCTCGTGATTTAGAAGTAACCAGACACTTTACATCTTTCCCTAAATATTTGCATGTCTACTTCTATAGCATAGATTTGTAGTATCTTTAAAACACTTTTCTCCCAAGCGCAGCCTCATTAGAAGTCAACTGGCCTTCTGACTAGCATTTCAGACTCTGATTATTATACCAAAATCCATTAAACACATAAGGTCTCTTATTGGAACCTCCAATTAAACCTCAAGTCTCATAAAAGAGAATGAAGTGATTATAGGAAAGTGATCTAATACTATGCGAAGCGTTGGGAATGATAATGCTGGGAATGCATGCGGTGCCTTTTGCCCAAGGAGCTAAAATTAACAACCTATTTTTTCCAATTCAAAATGATATAGAAAGGAAAATGTAAATGAAACGACTCGGAGTAAATTCAATATAAAGCTTTCGTTCAAGGTAAACTCATGGGTTAGTTAGTACTAAACAAGTTAATTGCTCCTGGTGAGCCCCAGGGGTTGGCTCACTTTCCCTTCCCTAGTACCCCCTTCTGACTTCATAACTTGTTCCTTTTAGCCAGAGAGGGCCTTTTGTTCTCAGGTCACTGGTAGAGTAGCAGAGGTGGTTGAAAGACGTCATCTCTCTGGGTTCTTTGTGACCTCTTCCTATAACTCACCTGGAGAGTGGCCCTGACGCTTTAAAATGACCTTGGTCATAACAATAATAGACCCAAGTGGAGTGCTGTCCTTCACTCTTTGCTAATTATGTCACGTTGTCCAATTCAGGCTTAGCACATCATCTCCTAAACTTTGTTTAGTGGGGGAGGTTTTGATTCTTTTTTTGTTAATTATCTGACCTTGCATACGTCCAAGTTTTTCTACTATGAACGGGAATAAGTGTAACTGCCTTACCTAACCCTTGGATATATTGGGTGTAAATGTTTTATGCAATACCGGAGAATCATCATCATCATCACAGTAGAAACCAAGGTATGGCTGTTCCTTCATTTTTAGGTTTCTAGAGTTTGTGGTGCATTCAGGGGAATCAACACTGTAGTACACTGGCCAGTATCCATGTACAGTAGGGCAATGGTTCTCACACTAAACTATACCTGAGGACCAACTGGGGATCCTGTTAAAATACAGATTCTTGGGACCTGCCCGCAGAGATCTTAGTTCAATGATTTTGAATTGGGCTCAAGAAATCCAGCAATTACGTGCAGACATTGTTAAAGGCACTAGGGTGATGGAAGTGAACAAAGAGACAAAAATCCTTTAATGGTCTATCTGCATTTGTAACAGACCTCCACGTGATGCTGAGGCCATTAGCTGTACTCTCCCAAGGGCCACACCTTGGCAGTAGCACATGTCAACTACTGACAAGATCTACCCTCTGCTATGCCAATGGAAACTTCATCACATTTCCAAACTCTGATTCTCCTTCGTTTCCACTGGGACCTACTTCTTGGCCATAATCTTCAGGAATTAGTTTTTACACTCAGGAACAATGGTTCATTGGGGTCCTTCTCAGCAAGTTCATTTACTCCCTTGCTTTTTCATTCCAGTATCACACATTATTAGCACTGGGTTCCCGCAGGACCTCCTTAGTATCAGAGTCTTTAAGGAGGCTCAGGAAACATCACTTGTTCCAGAGACTTTGGTAACGGGAATCATCAAGAAGATGTCTAGATTTTTTTTTTTTTTTTTTTTTTTTTGAGACGGAGTCTCGCTCTGTCGCCCAGGCTGGAGTGCAGTGGCCGGATCTCAGCTCACTGCAAGCTCCGCCTCCCGGGTTTACGCCATTCTCCTGCCTCAGCCTCCCGTGTAGCTGGGACTACAGGCGCCCACCACCTCGCCTGGCTAGTTTTTTGTATTTTTTTTTAGTAGACGGGGTTTCACCATGTTAGCCAGGATGGTCTCCATCTCCTGACCTCGTGATCCACCCGTCTCGGCCTCCCAAAGTGCTGGGATTACAGGCTTGAGCCACCGCGCCCGGCCAAGATGTCTAGATTTGACTTTCAAGGATCAGAAGACAATTAACTTGATGAGTTCCAACCTAAACCACGAGCTTACCCTTCAGGAAAATTAGCCTTATACTGAACTTACTCCAAGTCATTTCATTTACATTTTCCCTTCTATACCATTTTGAGTTGGGGAAAAATTCACTTCTGTTAATGGCCCACACATCCTGTGGAATGAAGGCTTCATCCTCAAATGCAGTTGATTAATTTCACTAAGTCCTTTGATGCATCAATACTGAAGATGTGTTGGAAACTTAGCTGACCCGGACCAACACAGCATGTGAAGTATAGCTTCACAAGGGCATTGGCTTATTTTTTTTTTTTAATCACTTTTTACGTGCAATATCTACCTTGAAAAAGATGTATTAGTCAAAGAGCTGAATTATAAAAATTCTTTTCACTCCAGCAAACCTCAAGTGCCCAAAGCTGACAACAGATGACTCAGTGAGGAAAATAAAGGTAGAACAAGGCAACAAGGGCAAGGAAGACTTTAAGTGAGTGAAGGAAACGAAGAACTACAAAAATACCGAATAGACTTCAGGTTTATTGAAAAATGTATCTAGGGAGATTGCTTAAGTTATATTTCATTTAGTCCATATTTTGTTTATTTATGTCCTGCCTCCTTCCTAAAAAGGATTGGACGCTGCTTATTTATTTTCTGTATCTGGTGTGAGATAACATTTTAAAGAAAAGATCACCGTTTCATTCTTCATCTCCTTCCTCACAAGTTCTCCAACCGTTAAAAAATTTCAAACAGGATAAGGAAAGGACGTTACTTCTCTTATGATAAGTTTTCCCATATCCAGAAAAATCTGCCATTTTAATAACTATTTTTTATCAATCTTAGAGATCCTCCCAGCTCCAAATAAACTGGGTCTGTATATAAACATTATGTTCGTAGTTGATGGCAGTGAAATTGCACAACGAAGCATCTTGCTTTATTTCTATTTTTAAAAGTAAATGGGAAACTTTAAAAAAGAAGTCTCCCGTTTTTGAAAACAAGTTTCCTTTTCCATGTCCTTCTAGGCCTTGGCCTCGTGCATACACATTTTCCGTACATGCACTTCTCGTGTGCAATCGCTTCACTCAACATTGTATTGGAGGCATTTTGCCCACATTGTTATGCATTTTAACTTTGAAAATGTAAATTGCCATTTTTAATGGCTACATAATTGTCCATAGAGTTGCTGTATCATTAGAATACAGGAAAAGGAAGGGAGATATTTGAGCAGATGGCCACGACACAGTTCAGGAAATGAGTCACATCGCTGTTGTTTACAGTGTGCTGCAGCACTTCATATTCCAGGGAGAGAGGTCTGGCCCCGAAGAGTTGATTACTCTGAGGGCTTACTTATCTGAAATGCATAAGATGGAAGCTGTCCTGGTCTCAAATTTGTTTTGAAGCCACTCTTTATTCATTTCCTGTATTAATATCCTTCAAAGGACAACACGTTCTGCAAAAAGCAGAGTGAACACCTGAAATGAAACAACTCACCCCTGCATTCTGCACAGTGGCTGGGGACCTCCTGATGCCCCAGTGCTCTCTCTCTCTCTCACACACACACCACCACCAGCACTTCAGTGGAGTTACAGTGTACAAGGCATATAGAATATGAGGCAGCATCAGAGTGTAGTGGCCACGAGCATGTAGTCTGGAACCAGACCTTGATACTCATGTTCTTGCACCTTAGCCTTTAGCATCTGTAAAAATGAGGTGATAATAATCACTTAAAGTCTTACTTGTCCTTGTTGCTTTGTTCTACCTTTATTTTACTCGCTGAGTCATTTGTTGTCGGCTTTGGGCACTCGAGGTTTGCTGGAGTGAAATTGATTTTTTATAATTCAGCTCTGTTTACTAATAGATCTTTTTAAAGGTAGATATTGCACATAAACAGTGGTTTAAAAAAGAGGATAATAATATCCTCACCCTATGGAGTGAGGATAATGCTTACTCCATAGGGTTATGGTGGGGATTGAATAAGGTAATATCCATAAATGTAAAGAACAGGATTTAGCATATGGTAAGCGCCATGTCAGTGCTTACTATATTATCTTGCCACTCACTTCTTTTTTTTTTTTTTTTGAGACGGAGTCTCGCCCTGTCACCCAGGCTTGAGTGCAATGGCGTGATGTTAGCTCACTGCAACCTCCACCTCCGGGGTTCAAGCAATTCTCCTGCCTCAGTCTCTCAAGTAGCTTGGACTACAGGCATGCGCCACCACACCCAGCTAATTTTTGTATTTTTAGTAGAGATGGGGTTTCACCATGTTGACCAGGCTGGTCTTGAACTCCTGACCTCAAGTGATCCACTCACCTCAGCCTCCCAGAGTGCTGGGATTACAGGCGTGAGCCACTGCACTTGGCCTCCACTCACTTTTAAGGACAACAGAGCAGAGATCCAACTGCCAGGACAATAACTGGGCATTACCACCCCTTTGATAATAGGAAAGAATAAACTTCCCTGTGCCATCCTGACCACTTCTATCTGTATCCCATAGAGAGAAAAATGACACTTATTTTACAGGAATTTTAACCCAAGGACAATACTTGAGACCCTGTGTGTATATTTTAAGCCCACAACTAAAGAACCACTCCTGGAAGTTTAAGCCTTGGTTCTGACTTCAAGCACATAGTGTGAGTGATACTATTTAGTTAGTACAAAATTCTCTCACCACCATTACTGGCTACAATTCATTCATCACCTACCACCTGCCAGGACTCTCTCTTTCATATAAGTACACCTAGCCCTCACAACAACCTTATAAGGTAGGTATTGTTGTTATTATTTTTCCCATTTTATATTTAATAGATGTGGGAACTTGCAGCCAGAAAGATAAAGTGATTTGCCTAAGGCCAAGTGGACTCAGAATTAGAATTTAAATTCGGATCTGGTTAACTCTCAAGTCTATTCTTTTCCCATTGCGCCCACTCCTGTTTACTGTGATCTTTGTACAAAGAGGACTTGAGCCTTGGGGGCTTGCACTGCTGATTAAGTAAACTGGCTAATGCCTACAGCTGCTGTGCTGAACAGTTCAGTGCTTCCCACACGTGTCCTGGGCTCCATGCCAGCCCTACAAACCCCCCTGCCTCCTGACACCCACACTCGCTCTTCAGACTCAGCATCTATGCTCCTGACCCTGGCCTGGATTGGATCCTCCACCCTGCTCATGAAAAGAGTAGTGTGAATTTGACATCGAGACAATCAGATAAAGCTGGCTTGGTTCTGGTCCTACCTGTCGGCTACCTCCTCCTCTATTCCCATGTCTGGCGACCTTCTGTTTCACCTCAACTCCTCTATCCACTCTTTACCCGCTTCCTGCTGAGTAGGCGTTGAGGTTATACAGGAGATGATGGAGAACCCCGTCTCTTTTCCCTTCCCCCCTACCTGGCACCGGGCATGAGAATCGCTGATTACACTCCTGGAAGTGAGGGGGCGCACACCTCCCTCGGGATGGAGAAGAGTGAACTGAGGTGCAGAGGCCTCACTCACGCTGAGCTGCTGTTTGGAACATCAGGCAGAAGGGGCTCAGGCTCCAAGCCCACACTGAGATCCAAGCATCATCATGAACTGATGTTAGGAGTTCTATTGCCTCACACCTCCCCGGCCCCCAAAGATTCAGATTTTGCAACCCTATCTCCTCGTACATCAGAACGTGACCTTATTTGGGAACAGGAAAGTGGTAATTGGTTAAGACGAGGTCGTAGTGGAGTGGCCTTTAATTCAATATGACTTGTGTCTTTATAAAAAAGGGCAAATGGGCCGGGCGCGGTGGCTCACGCCTGTAATCCCAGCACTTCGGGAGGCCGAGGCGGGCGGAACATGACGTCAAGAGATAGAGACCATCCTGGCTAACACGGTGAAACCCTGTCTGTACTAAAAATACAAAAAGTTAGCCGGGCGAGGTGGCGGCGCCTGTAGTCCCAGCTACTCGGGAGGCTGAGGCAGGAGAACGGCGTGAACCCAGGAGGCGGAGCTTGAAGTGAGCAGAGATGGCGACACTGAACTCCAGCCTGGGCAACAGAGCGAGACTCCGTCTCAAAAAATAAAAACAAAACAAAAAGCGGCAAATGGACACAGACATGCTCACCGAATGCCTTCATGTGAAGATGAAAGATCTGGATGATACGTCTACAAGCCGAGGGCTATCCGACTGCCAGCAAGCCACCAGAAGCTAGGGGAGGGCACAGGACAGATGCCTCCTCACGGCCCTCAGAAGGAGCCAACTCTGTTGACGCCTCAAGTTGAACTTCTAGCCTCCAGAACTGGGAGAGAATAGCTTTCAGTTGTGTGAGCCACCCGGTTTGTGGTATTTGTCCCAGCAGCCCTAGGAAACTGCTAAGCTGGAGAGATGCTCAAAGGAGTCATGAAAGTGTCTCAGCTCTGGGGTGAGGTAGGGAGAAAATCGAGTCAAGGTTGTGGAAGTGCCTTCTGGATGGGCTGAGGGAGCCTGGTTCATGGACCGGCCCCAAACCCTAGCTGGGGTTCTTCAGAGGGAGTTCGAGACCAGAAACAGCTCACCCTCATCAAATGCCCAATGCCACAGGCAGTCTCTTGTGCCTGCCTGGGGACACGGGAAAAAGTGAGATTTTAAGCCTAGCATCACCTTCATGGTAGGGAGTCATTACAGCTTTCATGGACCTCAGGCACTGTGGTTTTTCTGGGCTTCTTCCTGCATTTAAAAAAATAGTTAAAATATTTTATGACTTCGTTGGTGTAAAGACAATTATAATCTATGCTGGATCAATAACTATATTTGTTATTATTATATTCATTTTTCTTCTGATTTTAAAAGAAACTAAAATTGAAACATTTTTTGTTGCACCCATTGTGCCTACGAGATAAGTTGGCCCTGCCCCACAGATAAAATGAGAGAACCATCAGGGATGCAAGCAAGAAAAAAAAAAAAAAAAAAAAAGAAGACCTTTGCTGGGTGGTACTGCCACCAGGAAACTGAGTCTTAAAAAGAACTTTGAGTGGGTATGTTATATTAAGCTCTTTCTCCATCCTTTAAAAGCTCTGCAATTGCTACACAGGTTGCATATCTGTGTCAAAAGGTCCATAGTTGCCTTAAATTTTTCCTTTACCTCACCAAAAACATAAATACTTCCAGGTATAGATAGAGAACCATGCTACATATTGGCTGTCACCACCTGCAAGCGTGTAACCATAAATCCACACCCCTTCTGCTAGGGCAGCTGTTGTACATTGTCACAACCCTACATAAAACATCCCCCTATGTACTGTATTATTGGTCTTTCTGATTTACTGTATATACAGTCTGCGAGTTAAATACCAACAGAAGCACGAAAATATATTCTATTGCAGTCCCTGTCTGAAAACTGCATTGCCCAAATAATGTCTGCTCATTCATCATTTTCTTCCCAATATCTGAGTGTCATTCTCTGAAATACATCCCTACAGCCGTGCCCTGTGAAACACCAGCCCAGCGAAGGGGAAGCAGAATCTCCAGCTTCGAGGCCTAGACATTTAAAAAGGGAGGCTGTTCCAAAAATGAGACTAAGCAATTCAAACTGTTGGTATCTGGCTTCCTTTTAAGGGACTTTTACTGGATTCCCTTAATGTAATACTGGAATCCTTCTTCCTTTTATGCACACCTCCTAGCAATAGGAGTAGCGATAACAAATTGAATATATAAACCCACATAAATGATTCTCCCTAGAATTCATTAGGAAGTGTTCTTGTTTACAGAATTTCAATTGATTTCTGTGAGGGATCCAGCAGCACAGATTTCTACTTAGTGACAATCCACTGGAACACACAAATCCAGACGTAAAACTGATTCCCATGTGATATAGTTTGGATCTGTGTCCCCGCCCAAATCTCATGTTGAATTGTAATTCTGTGTTGGAGGTGGGACCCGGTGGAAGGTAACTGGATCTTGGGGGTGGGTTTCTCATGAATGGTTTAGCACCATGCCCCTTGGTCTTGTCCTTGTGACAGTGAGTGAATTCTTGTGAGATCTGGTAGTTTAAAAGTGTGTGGCACCTCCCCACTTCTCTTGCTGCTCCAGCTATGTGACATGCCGCCTCCCCCTTCACCTTCACCATGATTTTAAGTTTCCTGAGGCCTCCCCAGAAGCTGAGCAGATACAGGCATCATGCTTCCCGTAAAGCCTGCTGAACCATGAGCCAATTCAACCTCTTTTTAAAATAAATTACCCAGTCTCAGGTATTTCTTTATAGCAATGCAGAAGAGAAGAACAGACTAATATACCATTTTATAGGTTATCAATATGAGAATAGGAAGAGTGTAGCAGACATGTACTTGTTTCACAGACTCATCTAGGTTTGAATATCAGCTTTACAACAACTAGACAGACAGTTTTGAGTCCCTGATCCCTCACCTAAAAAATGAAGTCAATGCCAATGCAGGACAAGGTTGCCTGGGAATTCAACCTCCATCCCCTCCTTTCTAACAGAACCCTAATTTTGTTTAGGTAACTACTCATCCAGGGCTGGCTTCATGGACATGTGACAGGGCCTCATGCTCAGAAGGGCCCTGTGCTTGGGGAAATGCTCTGCTGTCACCATCTCGAAATGCTTAATAATTTTATCTTAGAAATTCTGGTTTGCAAGTAAGTCTGATGGGACAACACAGCACACAGGGAGCCGAGAAGATAAACATAATATGCACATCTGCTATCTTAGCCATCCCATTTGCTACCTCCATAACATACTTACCTTCTGCTTGCTTTCACTCTTGCTGGACGGCCATCACTGTGGCTTCACTAGAATTCGATGATCATGTTCTGTATCAACATGCCTGCGGTTGAATAGGCAGGAGTACTGACAGCCCTGGGTGGCTATACTTTCCATTCCAATCATAACTTGCTTAGACACAGAAAGAAGGCAGTGGCATTCTAAGAAACACAAATGATCAAGGAAGCTTTTCATAGCCTTTCTTACTCATGTTACATCTTTGTGTTAGTCAAATACTTACGCTGGAAATGATGGAAGGGAAAGATAAGGCAATCCATGGTTCTTTTATTTCTTTAGGTCCTTCCTTACTCACAATGACTAGCAATGTAGAGAGTGTTAGCAGAATGTGCACATATCAAGAAATGAAACAAAAATAGTTGAATTAGTTTTGTGCAATATTTCCCTGCTTGGTAAGAATGAAATACTTGTGTATGTATGAGCTACAAACTATGAATTATTTTATTTCACAGATTCACATAGGAATTAAGTTCCCTTATATATGCCAACCACAACCCTGGCTCCAAGTGTGGGAATGAGAGCACTGGGGTCATTTCATCCCACTTGCTGGTGATTAGTCCAGGACAGGCATGCCACTCAATTAGACCAATGAGAAGCTTGCTAGGGACTCCTGAGAAAGGTCTGTCTTCTGCTTCCAGAACCGACTCTCTTTATTCCATCTTTCTACAAAGTGAGGATGAAGCCAACATGCAGAGGAGGGTAGAGTCACAAATTCATTGACACACACACACACACACACAAACTTATTAAAAGAATTTGTGGAAAAATAGAACTAAAGCTTCCAGACCAGGCAATAAACACTGGTCTCCTGCCGTGACTTCCAGGAATGCGAACCAACTATTTCATTGCTGCTAAGTCCAGTTTAAGATGGATTTTCTGTAACTTGATGCTGAAAGCATATTGATAAATGTTTGTTGACTGAGTGGATGAATGAGTACAGCATTATAATCCCTGGCATTGGACTGGCCATGAAAAACTTTATGAGTCTTAAAGGAAGACTCAGTCTGACAGCTGAAGAATAAGGAAGAAGGCAGTGCAGGAAGGAAGGGGCACCCTGGTGCGTGCAGGGGTGAGAGGCTGACAAACATTAGGGGTCAGAGAGGAATATGGTCTAGAGATGCAAATGGTTCATGCAGGGAGAGCAGGGACCATGGAGTGGCTGCCCTGGATTTTCAAGGGTCTGGGATTTTCTCAAGGTCACCAGCATGATTAGTTGTAGGGGAACACCATGCTATGTTGAGAAGTGCTTGGAGTGGGCTGGGCGCGGTGGCTCACACCTGTAATCCCAGCACTTTGGGAGGCCGAGGCAGTCAGATCATGAGTTCAGGAGATCGAGACCATCCTGGCTAACTCGGTGAAACCCTGTCTCTACTAAAAATACAAAAAAATTAGCCAGGTGTGGTGGCTGGCGCCTGTAGTCCCAGCTACTCAGGAGGCTGAGGCAGGAGAATGGTGTGAACCCGGGAGGCGGAGTTTGCAGTGAGCCGAGATCACACCACTGCACTCCAGCCTGGGCAACAGAGCAAGACCCTGTCTCACAAAAAAAAAAAAAAAAAAAAAAAAAAGAAAGTGCTTGGAGTGGTGAAGAGGTCTGCAGCTGCACAACCATGATAAGATCTTAGGAACTACCTCCTTATTTATACGAACGTGCTTTACTGAAATATTAATAGCTCAGTTTGGGTTTGAAACCGAGCTCTGCTTCTCACTAATGGTATAACCTAAGCAAGTTACTTTATCGTTCTGTTTCTTGGTTCCCTCAAAAGGAAAATGAAAAAGATATGAGCAGTACTTACCACCTCCTTTTCCATGAGCATAGTGAGGTCATCCAGCGTTTGGCACCTGGCAGGAGTTGCATGGATGTTGCTTATTATTATATCTTTTGATTGCCTTACATGGTTCCTTGCAGGGGGAGATTTTTAAAATTTTATTTGGGAGTCCACCATCCCTACACCCTTCCCTCATCTTTTAATGTCTGGAGACTGCTGTCTGCAATTGTAAACCACTCTTTCACCTTCCTGATGTCCACATTACATGTAGCTTATTTTTTCCTTACTGATATTCAAGCTGAAGGAGGATGATGAAGAGGCTCTTGAGACCAAATTCAACACCAGCTAGTCAGCCTCTCTGACTATCCCCAACAGAGACGGGAGTGGCTCAATTCTACAACTTAGAGTTTGTAGAGGAAAAGCTAAAATCCACACAAGAAATACTTCTGTGCCTGATTTATAAGAATTTTTCAAGTAAATAAAGCATATTTTCACCATTTTCACCATATCATAGAGCACTGTCCATCGTGGTGATGTGTTTCCCCAGGCCATATTTGGGGACGTTTGGTATTACCTCCTACAGACTCCTGCACTTCCTTGGCCACAGGAATCAGATATGGACCCTATTAGGGACAGCACGTTTTCTTTAGTTTATTCATTCATATTCATTTAATGCCTATAACATGCCAGGTACCATTTGGTGAGCTGCCTTACACAGTTATCTGCATTTTATATATTATGCATGATATAACGGATGATCTTACACATATGTACTTCTGCATTTCAAATAGCTCGAAGTAAACTACAGAGGGAATGTGCAATTTAAACCGCAAACTACTCTTAAAAAACTTTCCTTCAAAACTCCAACCAAGAATTGGATAGTTTGTAATTGCACTGATTTCTGACCCCTGGATTAGTCTAATCTTTCTGAAGTGGATATAGAGATATAATTCCATTCAGCACATCATTACCACCAGTATTTACAGCTTGCCTTTAAAAAGTAAACACATTGGAGAAACTAGAAAAATTCTCAACCACCAAGTCCCCAAATTTCCACAAATCTTTATATTAATGTGATAAAAGACATAAAAGTTCTCGGCTCTGGTTTCATACTAGAAGATGATTCAGATGTAGAACATCTGACAAAGATTTAAAAAATACTTTTTTAATGAATATGCAGATTAAGCAGGCTCAGTATGGACTAACAAAATCACATATGTTATCAATTATTTGAAACACACAGCACAAACAGCCAATAAACACAGGTAAAACCCCTCAGTGTTGCTGGTAAGATTATGGGGGTGGGGAGAGATTGTTTACAGCTGTTATGTTAATTAAGGATAAAATGGCTCCATCTGCTACTCCATCTCTCCACTGAGCTACCAACCCTTTTTGCTGCTTGGTTCTAAGTTGACACTGAGCTAGGGAGCCGACACCTAAGTCTCTGGCCTCAGTTGGTTTCCACGTTGAGTAGAACTTGGAGAGGAAGGTCTGGCAGGCTGAGTCACAGACTCTCATTTGAACACATCTCCATCACTCTTAGGCCTGAGATGGCGGTGGGTGGCATGGCAGGATTGCCTTCTCCCACGCAGATGTAGCTGTGGTTGTGGGTAAAAATCTGTGGAGTCATCTTGCTTTATTTTTCCACATAATTTGCATGTAGCACTAATCCCATGTAGTACACAGTGTAGCCACCAATAGTCAGCTTTGGTTGCAAGATCCTAGAAGAGTGGAGTTTTGGGTTTTTATCTGGTGTCTTTCTTAGGGTCCAAATCAGAGTCACTTTCTGCTAACTGCTGAGACATAGATTAGACCACAGACTGAATATGTTTTATAAAAAATGGGGGGCTTCTCATGCATCCAGCCTTTACATATGAGCAAGTGACACTCTGTAGCTTTCTCTATCAGCTCATGTTCCCTAATTATGGTAAAAATCATTCTGTCCAAGATGAAGGCGGGCATAAGAGTAGGGAAGATGTAAAATGCATTATATTCATTACCATACTTAAAGCCATCAGTATGCATCAAAAGTCTTTAATAAAATAAACATCCCATTGCTTTAAAAAGTCAGTGAAAAATCATATTATCCTCTCTTTTGTCTTTTCTTACTCTCTTTTCTGGAGGAAATAAGGAGCAATGAAACATCAAGAAGGTAGTTACATTTCAAGAGGAAAGATTCGTTGAGCACCTGTCACGCGGTGCACATAGTCCTTTATGCGCAGAGTGCCCCATTGTCTCCCTCATAGAGTCCACAAACCTCCCCTTGCTCTCAACTAGAGACCAGGAGAATTACTGTTCTTTCTAGCCCTGTGATGGAATTGGCAATCCCCTTCTTGAATCCTTCCACCACCCCTCCCCAACACCATGTCCCACTACGTGACACAATCCTTGAAAAAAGTGGCACATAACTGCAAGCCTCATCCCACATAGAAAACAAGGAGAACAACCATTGACAACTAAGTGTTTCTCTAAAGAGGCAGCAGGGCTCAGGGGCAGAAAACGGTCAGGTGGCGGGGCCTGTTTTATCAGAAGAAAAAGACCAAAGTCATGACAATGGAATAGATATTCTTTCTTTGAGATGAAACTGGGTTAGTAACTCTAAAAAAAAATGTTAAGGTTTACCTCAGCTGCAAGCTCTCTTAGGAGTAGAGAATGGTCTGAGATTGGGACGCCCCAATTTATCTAATTCTCTGGGCCTGTCATTATCTTCCTCCAGAGATTATGATACTCAAGACGAGGAAAATATCTGCAAAGACTGGTTGAAGTGCTGAGACATTACTCAAATTGCAAGGTGGAGGAAAATGTTGAGGTTACTCTTCTCTTCTTTTGGGGAGGTGTAGAGCTTTCTGAGGGAAGGGGCTAGGCTGTTTGTGAGGCATCGGGGTGGAGGAGGTGCTAGGAGCCAGTGAGCAGAGAGGGATGGTGGGACATACCCCAGGAAAACAGGTGTCATAGGTAACTGTGTTTAGGTGGTTCTTCCTATTTATGCTGCAGGAGGACAGCTAAGGGAATTGCTATTGTTGGTTGTTTCAACTTTTTTTTCTCCCAGACTCTAATGTCCCTCTCAGAATCGCCTGATGTTTCAGTGAAAAGCCCTTCCTTCCCACCATGCCATCTACACTGCCCATAATGTGCGTGTCCATTCCCAATCATTTTCGGGTGAAGGGCATTGAAACAGATGCCAGTGGCTCTGGAGAGCACCAGAAATAAACTTGAGAAGCTCAAGACAGTGTGATACAACTTCTTTATTGCTTCTGTAGGTTAGTGAAGATTCCCCTAATAACGATATGCACAATCTAAGTTATATTCACCTTAACCACCAAGTAAGATTGCAACCGAAGAGGCTGTGAAGTTCTTCTTCCTACATTTCTTTGAAACAGAAATCTCTTTAAAATCATCCAAACATAACGGTGAGAGGGCATGTGGAACACTTGAATCCAGGGCTCACAGCAGAAGTAGTCAAGAGTAAGATAAACAGTGTGATGCGGATCATGCAAGCCCAGTGTGTTGAGAAGCCCAAGATGCTGAAGGCTTTTGTATTGGGAACCATTGTAAAAATGCAAGCAATGATGATGAAACTCACTGAGTGGTTACAAAGTGCTAGGCACTGTTCTAACTGCTGTCTATGTAATAACTCATTTAATAAACAAATATTTTTGCAAATCAAGTGCAAAGAGAATAGAAGAAGTCTATTCATTGTCCCTAATTTCCCTCACAGGTCATACTAAATAATCAAATGAGCTTCTTCCTTGGTATAATTTGTTATTTACTAATCTCTGATGGCATCATGAGACAACCAGAAAGAGCCAGCCTCAGACACCAATGTAGCAAGACCAAATCTACTAGATTCTACTAATAATGAGGCTCCCATCCCAGGTTCCCAGGATCACAGCCTATTGCAGAAGTGACTAGCAGTCTCTCAGTGGTATAAATTTGAAATAGGTTGAAATAATGTTCTGTTGTTTGAGCAACATAAATGGAAGCAGCATTGCTAAATAAGCTATCTTTCAATCAAAACCAATGTAACTACGTTTTTCTGTTTACAATTCATTAACTTTAAAAGCATGGTATTATACAAAACATAGAAGTCATGAATTAAAATCCCTACAATCAAATTAGACTCTGAATGTCTGGGACATTTAAAAGACAATGTACAGGGGTTGCCATGGTAACTCATCAACTTGTAATTCTGTACCTTTCCGAGTGAAAACCTAGAAAGGAGAAGACAAGCAATTTGGGGAGATACCAGCACCAGAAATTGAGTTCATCTGTGACTTAAGCTCTCTGTGATTTTGTTTACCAGCTATTCATCATGTGGATGAAAAATAGTAAAAAGACAAAAAGATTCACATTTCAAGGCTCCCTAAAATTGCCAACTCCACTCTATAGCTGATTCTCAGCACAGGAGGAAACGGGACTAGAATGCTGGGAGATGACACTGTCATCAAACAGTGAGCTCCAAGGAGAAGCATAATTGTTACTTCTCAATGGTAGGAGGCAGGTGCTTCCCCCAGTGGAAGGATGCTGTTTAATCCTTAGGTTAGAGCCCAGCTTCAACTTAGTGTCACAGGTCAATTACCACCCTCCAACCGAGGGGCGGCATGAACCATACTTAACGTACCAGCATATGCTCCCTCCTCAGCACTTCTGCACATTCAGAGGTCCTGTATGGGATGCCGATAACTCACACCCTTCCAGGGCTGCTAGAGATCATATGACTGACCATCAACTTTGATTTTGACCTATTTGTCAACAACAACACAATTGATGACAACTTTTTAGGCCTTTTTGTAACTCTTTGCTTTCTCTCTCACCTTATTTAGAAGGCATTGAATCTAGGTTCTCTAAGACTGTTTTCCCCACTCTCACACCTGTCCCGGTTTCTCTGTTTAAAATATTTGTATGAAAACTGATAGATTATAAAATATTTGTATGAAAACTGATAGATTATAAAATCTACTTCCTAAGCAGGTAAGTTGCCTAATGTGGTCAGGAAATGCGAACAACTATAATAATCGTGAGGACATTATTAATGGCAGGGATTTATGTCACTTAGCTTTTAAAATTCCAAAAGATGAGGAATAATAGAATCAATTGCATGGGTGTTGTCAACGGTGCTGAGTTATGTTTCAGTGGAGGTGACTTTTCCCCTGCCCAGGAACATTGGTGGTTGGGGGTCTTATGTAAAGTCAGTGATGGCAGAGTTGTGATAAAGTGAGGGCCAGAGAAGTGTTCTCTTTTTAGATGATGTGTAAGTGTGATAAATATGTTTAGAATGTAGATACAGATAACACATTAGCAAACAAAGTAAATAATTAAGTAAATAATTAATGTTTTAGTTATCTAGACAATTCCAGTGTTTATTGGAGTTACACTGGATTCTATTTCATTTATTGGGAATTTACTTAACTTCCTAACTTTGCACTGGAGAATTATTTATGAAGCAACTAATGAGACCTGGATAGAGGCATCAATGCTAAATTAACTGGCCATGCTTGAACCAAAGGGTTCTACCTGGGAGCAGTCTACTTTTCAACACAAATCAGCAGCTACATGCTGATAAGCCACAGTGGTAAGAAAAGTGGTTCTATTCTATAAATGGCATATGTCGCCTTCTATGACAAGGCATGAAAATGTGCCTTTTCATGCCAGGCACCTTCCCTGATAATGGATCACTTTCTATCTTAGTTTCTACAAAATTACCTCTAGTCCACTCAGACCACATTAATCAGAGGAAAGACTTCACTGAAATTAGCTTGCTATAGAAAGTGTTAATGTCTACACAACATTGTGAATGTACTTATTGGCACTGAATTCTACACTTAAAAAAGGCAGTAATCATAAACTGCATGTTATGTGTATCTTATCATAATAAAAATGCTATCATCAAGGTTTTTTATAAGAGTGATATGGTAGTGGGTGTTAGGCTGTTCTCGCATTGCTATAAAGAAATACCTGAGACTGGGTAATTTATAAAGAAAACAGGTTTAATTGGCTCCCAGTTCTGCAGGCTACACAGGAAGCATGATGCTGGCATCTGCCCGGCTTCTGGGGAAGCCTCAGGATGCTTACAATCATGGCAGAAGGTGAAGGGGGAGCAGGCATGTCACATGGTCAGGGCAGGAGCAAGAGAGGGAGGGGGGAGGTGCCACACACTTTTCAACCATCACATCTCATGAGGACTCACTCAGTACTGCAAGGACAGCAGCAAGGTGATGGTTCTAAACCATTCATAAGAAACCCACCCCCATGATCTAATCACCTCCCACCAGGCCCCACCTCCAATAATGGGGATTACAATTCAACATGAGATTTGGGCAAGGACACACACCCAAACTATATCAGGGTGCTAGGGAGGGGAAGTGGGAAAGAAGTGTAAGAGAGCACTGGAAGGGAGCAAAGGAGGGAAAGAGAGAGGAAGGGAGAGAGACAGGGGGAGTGAGTGAGGGAGAGAGGAAAAAAGAGATTAACTGATAAGAATGAGTTTAAGAGTATGGAAGTTTTTTTAGGTAGACGAAAATGTGAGGAGTTGCAGTAGACATTTGTGGTGCTTGGCTGCCTAGCATCTGAACACCCTTTCTACTCTGGAGGAATCTCAAGATGAAGCTGAGGGTGGCATCTGGGGAATAAACTGACTCAGGCAGATCTAAGAGAATGCATATGCCTAGGATGCTACATCTTGAGGGAGGGACTAAGATGCAGGTAAGCCAGCTGTGGATGGCTCTGTTGTGTCATTTCCTCTGGTTCTTGCCCATTTTCCTGTTTTTATTTCAGCCCTCGTGTTAATTCTGCAATAAAATCCTTCTGGTAACTTTTTTTCAGCCTAAGTTACTCTATGTTAGTTTCTGTGGTTTGCAATGTTAATACAAACAGGAAACAAATAATTACTCCCATATTGTCAAATTATACATGAAATCAAGTTGAAAATAAAATTTCAACTTTTTTTTTTTTTTTTTTTTTTTTTTAACAGAATGAGAATCTTAACTGAATTGGTAGCCACAAATCTTCCTCTGTTGTGGCAAAACCATTTGATCTTGCCCATTTTCAGTCAAACAAGGGCTTGAGTAATTAGGAAATAGTTTTCTATTCTATCACAAAATCCAGATTCCCTGGAAGATCAGAAGGACTGATTTCATGCTTTCTCTCTTTTTGTTATGGCTTCTTCAAAGTTGCAGTAGGAATTCCCAAAGAAGAGGCTGTCTTTTCCCTAACAGCCTTACTAATGAGATGCCAGCAGCAGGGACATTATCTAGTGGACCCTGGACTATTCCTCCAGAGTGAGACAAAAAAGGGCTGACTAGGACCCAGGCTCCAAACCACAGAGCCCCATGCTGAGAAGCAACCTCATTCCCACTTGGGAGGGCAGGTGAGGGGATGGTTTCTCTCCTAGCATAAAGTCTTCATCTCTTTCTTTGAGTTTATCAACCTTGATAGTCAAGACAGTTCTGAAGAAATTGTGGAGCCCTGGTATGGTTTGACTGTGTCCCCACCCAAATCTCATCTTGAATTCCCATATGTGGGAGGGACCTGGTGGGAGGTAACTGAATCATGGGGGTAGGTCTTTCCTGTGCTGTTCTCGTGACAGTGAGTAAGTGTCAAGAGATCTGATGGCTTTATAAGATGGAGTTTCTCTGCACAAGCTCTCTGTCTCTTTGCCTGCTGCCATCCACGTAAGTCGTGACTTGCTCCTCCTTGCCTTCTGCCATGATTGTGAGGTTTCCCCAGCCATGTGGAACTATAAGTCCCTTAAACCTATTTTTCTTCCCAGTCTCGGATATGTCTTTATCAGCAACATGAAAATGGACTAACACAAGCCCAGAAGCGCCCAAACCCAAAATGTCTGTGTAGCAGCAGCATCTCTGACTGTGGGTTGACCAGTGGGGTGTTTCTGTTGACTTCTTCTTCACCTCCTCTCCTTTCTCCCTGATGATTTGCCCACAGGTGTCAGAAATGAGCTGTGCACCAAAGCTTATTTACATCCTAACTCTGAGACAAACTATGCTTTTTAAAAAGCTACATTATCTCTGAGGATTTCAACCAAAAGATTGAAATCGGAATCCCAGAAGCCTATATTGGAATCACTTGGGGTGGGTTTATTTTCTCCTAAATGATGAACATTCACCACCCTTGTCCTCTAGATGTGCACACACCCCCATTAGGATAAGCACTCACTTTTCGTTGAGGTGACCAGGGCAATGTGCAGCAGGTTTTTTTCAGGATGAACAGTTCCTGGCGGGGATTTGCACCCAGCATTGCCTGCTCCACATCCACATGGTATCCACCAGGCACATGGTGGAATCCAGAATCCGGGTCCATCCTGGCTCTGCCCCCTCAGCACCAGGTTGCTTGACAGCACCCCAGTTTGCACCTGCAGTTTGAGAATTGTAAGGATTGGGGAGAAAACAGGGTGAGGACATGTCGGCCAATGCAAACTGTCTAGAAACATCATTTGCCAGTGTCATGAGTTCTAGTTGTATGGGGTGTGAGTGTTAATGCTCTCAAAGGACCGCTCTGTAAAAGAAGTGGGGCTGAATGTTAAACAGTGACAAGTGCATTATGCCTTGCTTCAATTTAAAACAAAGAGTCTTTTTCTTTCTATAGAAAAAAAACAAATGCAAATTGAGAACATGAGTGACTTAGAGGTGAGCCGGTTCCTCTCTGAGAAGTTCGAAAGTGTGTACCAAAGTAGAAATCATCATAACTTTGTTAACAGAGGTGTCCGTTTTCTTTCCAAGAGGTATTAGGAGCACTGGGGATTTATATTTGATTTCCTTGCTTTGTTTTCTCTCTGCCGATTCTTCTAATGGAGAAAATACGTGGCTATCAGAGAGAAAGAGGAATAAAAGACAATGTTACTATGGAACAGGCTATTACTAAGCCAAGGTTATGATAATGGAGAGAAATAACATTTAGGAAGATATATAGTGATGTCTTACCAAAGTGAAAAAAATAAACAGATTCTGTTATGGACTTGGCGCTATCTTTTGGAGAGATGGCACACTTTTTCAATTGCGATTTTATGAGTTGAGTTTTTTAGAAACTAAAATAACAATTAAAATAATTACATTAGTGCCTACATAGACATGTTTGTGTTGTTTGATATTCTTGAAATATTTTAAGTCCTTTGCATAATCAGATTAAGTAACATGAACACAAAACTCCATAGCTAAAGGCCAGTGTGATCCCACGAGAGACCAGCATTAGCAAACAAATTAATTCCTGAGTAAACCAGAGAGAAAGGAGTTAAGGCTTTGATCTAAGACTTACTATTTCCAAACCATCTTCTAGTTAAATTACAGAGATATCTCCTGAAGTGAATCATTGGAAACCAGGGCATACATGGCACCCCCTTCATTCCCTCTATGACCCCATCAAAGGAGGCAGGTTGTGTGAGTGTGGTGAGACTCAACGCTTCATTTTGGAACACTTTGCCAATTTCCCCCACTTCACGACCTTGGGTAAATGACTTCAGCACTTTTGAGCAGGGTGCTGCCTTTCCTACACTATAAAAATGACTGTTATGTCTATCGATCACGCAGAGGTGCCACGAGGCTTAATTTATTAGTTAATGTTTGTGTTACACTCTGCAGCTCTTACATGGAAGGTGTTATAGAAATGCAAAGCAGCAATATATTACCTAAACATGTGCCTCCTCAAATAGCTCTCCAGAAAGTTTTCATTGCCTCAGCACAAATGATTTCCTTCAAAATGGATAATTTTGTCCAGGTCTTTCTTGGCGCATAAATTGATTCTCCCTCCTTTCACAGCATAGAGTCTCTGTGCAGAGCACACTTTCCATCTTGTCCCTGAAATGTTCACCGTGGATGCTCTCCCTTGTGTGTGCATCGCAATTACTGACAGTCTCCTTTTCCTCATCACGTTCGCCCTCTTCATTCTTTACTCCAAAAAGCTATTATAATTTAACTCTTCTTTACATGCTTAGTTTCATACATGGACATGTTATGTCTCACCCAAGAGCATGATGTTTTAAAATTAGGCACTAAAAACAAAAGAAATCACTTAAGAATTTTCTGGAAAATAAAATAAGACAATTCAAAATAGAAGGTTCAAGTCTGAACATGTTTTGATGAGATGAAATTAACTGCTAAATTGCTAAAGATTGTATTGGAGATTATTTCTGGTAATGTTAATCTTGTCCATAATTTTGTTAAAAGTAGGTTCTTTATTAAAGAACTCTATAGCAAATGGGTATTTATTTATATAGAAATTCCAGAGTTCCATTATTTATTTGCCTGGGATTTGGATAACTTCTTTTCCAAACACGATTAGAGAGAGAAAATAATAAATTATACCAACATATTGTATTCAAAGGCTTTCTTCTTTCCACATTTTTACTTTCACTTCAGTTTTGAGATTTATTTTTATTTGCATATTATTCTTCAACCCTACTGTTTGCGGTTATGCGGTTATCTTAAAATGTACCTGGGATTTGACTGATTGATTGAAAGACAGGGTCTCACTCTGTTGCCCAGGCTGAAGTGCAGTGGCATCAACATGGTTCGCTTGCAGCCTCAACCTCCTGGGCTCAAGCAATCCTTCCTCCTTGGCCTCCCAAAGTTTTGGTATTATAGGTGTAAGCCACTGCACCCAGCCCTGGGATTTGTCTTAATCAGGTATGGTTGTAATTGCCCAGGCAGGTTCTTCTTGCCCACTGCTCAGAAAAGCCAATGCACTGAGCACAGCAAGAGTGTTCACAGCAAGGAAAGATTTAATTATTGCAGGCCAGCCAAATGGCATGATGGGAGATAATTCTCAAATCTGCCTCCCTGAGAATTTGGGGACTAGGGTTTTTCAAGGCTAGTTTAGCAAGCAGGGGCTGGGGAATGAGGAACATTGGTTGGCTGGGTGGGAGATGAAATCATAGGGGGTCGACACTGTCTTGTGCTGAGTTAGTTCCTGGGTGTGGGTTACTGGTCCAGGTGGTGCCAGTTGGTTCATACAGAATTCAAGATCTCAAACATATCTCAAACACCAGTCTTTGGTTTTACAATAGCAATGTTCTCCATAGGGGCAACTGGTGAAGTTATAAATTCTGTGGCTACATGACTCTTGAGTAGTAAGTTGTTTTTAAAAAGCAAGTTATAAAACAATGACTGGTTAGGGTTTACACCTACATCTTTGCAGAATTCAGGCTCCTATCACGATTGTAACCTTGTGGACTTTCATTAGTTTTAAAAAGGTGATTTTGGTCCCCAAGTAAAGTGGGGCTTAGTTTCAGGAAGGAACTGCTGTCATCTTTGTCTTACAGTTAAACTATAAACAAAATCTCTCCCATAGTTAGCTTAGAATAAGTAAAGGCAGTTAGCTTGTGAAGTTAGAAGCAAGATGAAGTCAGTTATGTTAGATTTCTCTCACTGCCATAATTTTGCAGACAGTTTCATGACAGACACAGAGACAACTCTCTTTGAAAGAAGAGTTTATTACTTACAGGTTCCAAGAGGAGGGGCGTGCCATATTATGTCAGGCCTCAGGGGAAGTACCCAGGTCAGTTAGTAGGCAGAAGCAATGAGGGAAAAGCCTGGTCCAGAGCCTTACTGTGGTTTCCATGCGAGAGAAAAGGTGAGGCAGGGAAGGCAAGTTTGAGCAAGCTTAGAATTGGATAGTTTGAATAATGTGGGCAGGCTCTGGCCATAGGGGTGGTCTCTAGTTGTCTGATGCCCGGCCTTGGGGTGATTTAGGCAGTGGAAATACTGGCTTGGTGTATTAGAGCAAGATAAAAGTGGTGGTTGGGGATATGGGCTTTGGATTGGTGGGTTGTATACAAAAGGTGTGCTCACAGGCAAGTTGTCTGCTATCTCTATGAATTAGCTAACCCCTGGAGGGACAGTCCCTCCCCAGGTCCACACAGCCCCCACAGTGTCAAAGCATCATAAAATAGGAAAAGAAAGAAACATGATTAATACAGGGGGACCTTCTCTGAAACTTCCAAGCAAATCTTTAAAATAAGTTTGGCTATATAATTCTCTATTTAGTGATAAAACATACGCTTTATAAGGAAAAAAATTGTGAAAAGAATCATGAAAATTGCTACCATTGATGAATACTTAGTACACCTAGCAATTGATGAAACACTATATATATGACCTCAATTGAAGTATTAAACTACAAAGGAAAGCTAAATGAAAAAGAAAAGCTTAAATTACCTCCTGCCCTTATTTATTTATTTGTTTGCAAGAGGCAGATCCAGGCGCCTTGGAAAGAGGTTAAATCAGCATTTTCTTCTTTCTAGACAGAGCTGAGTCAGGCTCCCAGCACTCACGTGGTGTTGTGAGGCTGCTCAGTTAGGAGCATAACCTGCCACATTGGGCAGTTAATTGGCCAATTTGAATGGGTTCTGGCATTGTTTGGCAGCTCAGCTCTGACAGTGACTCTAACTGAAATTCTCTCCATATATATCCTCAGTTTGTGGGTAAGGGTTCTTAAACTGGCACTATGCAGGCAGTTACTACCTGGCATATGTACCACCACATCCCAAACCATATCCATGACAGGTACCATTTTGTCTGAGCAACCTCAGAAACTCTCAACAGAGTGTTCTAGGAAATTCACACCCAATTTTCATAGGTTGGCATAATAGATGAAACATTTATTTGCCATCTGATGTGGTTTTGCTGTCTCCCCACCCAAATCTCATCTTGAATTGTAGCTCCCATAATTCTCAAGTCGTGGGAGGGACCTGGTGGGAGGTAATTGAATCACATTGACAGATCTTTCCCATGCTGTTCTCGTGATAGTGAATAAGTCTCACGAGATCTGATGGTTTTGTAAAGGGGAGTTCCCCTGCACCTGCTCTCCTGTCTGCTGCAATGTAAGATGTGCCCTTGCTCCTCCTTTGCCTTCCACCATGATTGTGAGGCTTTCCCTGCCATGTGGAACTGTGAGTCTATTAAACCTCTTTTTTCTTTATAAATTAGTCTCAGGTATGTCTTAGCAGCCTGAGAATGAACTAATACACCATCTCCATACAGAAGAATGAAGATTCTATCTCTATACATAATTACAACTACTTTTTAGAGTGTTGATGATCAAAAGATAATCAGTTATTGTTCATTGACTAAAGAAAATCAGACATAATTTGATGTTTGTATGTTTATAATGGGTATTTATCTCATGAAATGGGACAAATATGAAATGAGACATCCAAAAATGAAATGTCTGATGAAATGTACACTCCTGCTGATGAACTCAGGCCTTTTCCCAGTTAGCTTCAGATGGGCATCTATTGCTTTGGACTGTGCAATATCATCCCCTAGTGCCACTTTCCTCTGATACCAGGACCACTCATTCTCATGGGGACAAAATTCCATAGCTGTGGTGTGGTTTGATTGGAACTGCTATTGCCAACCTTGCCTCCCTCCAACCTCCCCACCCTCCCCCCAACCCCAAGCTGTACAGGGGTAGGCACCTGGTCCAGTTACATAACAATATCCCTTCATCCATAGTGACTGCTTGTAGGCTGAGCCAGTCACAGCTCGTCCTGGAACTCCTCTGCTGGAGCATCAGGGGAGACCATTTCTGCGGGAGATGCTAGGCTAGGAGGGTGACATGGTTTGGCTCTGTGTCCCCACTCAAATCTCATGTTGAATTGTAATCTCTAATGTTGGAGGTGGGGCCTGGTGGGAGGTGATTGGATCATGAGGGTGGTTTCTGATGGTTTAGCACCATCCCCCTAGTGCTGTCCCGTGACAGAGTTCTCCTGAGATCTGGTTGTTTGAAAGTGGGTAGCAACTCCCCCTCCGCCTTCCTCCTGCTCTGGCCATGTGAAGACCATGCCTGCTTTCCCTTCCCCTTCTGCCATGATTGTGAGTTTCCTGAGGCCTCCCCATAAGCAGAAGCCTGTACAGCCTGCAGAACCGTGAGCTAATTAAACCTCTTCTCTTTAAAAATTACCCAATCTCAGGTATGTCTTTATAGCAGTGTAAGACCAACTAATACATAGGTATTAGTTGGGTATAAGCAAGGGGCTGGTGGTGGCCACCTTTCCTGTCATGTGAAAGATTGCGGGTATAATTATGTGAGCATGGTCAAGAGACACAGGGAGATAGACAGCGACAGTGATAGGGACAGAGCCTGAGCCCTTGGATTCAGCTGTTCCTGAAATCAAAGGCACACTAAACTTCCCAGACCCAAGAGGCAATAAGTTCCTTTTGTGTCTGTCCCATTAGGTTACTTCAGAAATTGGATTTCTGAATTTGCAGCTGGCAGAGTTCTAATTAATACAAAGACATGCTAAAAATACAAAGGGATTTTTTTTACTGTCTTTATAGTGCTATTTTGTGGTGTTCTGACTGTTGCACAGGTGCTTGTTATTGAAGAGATACATGCTCTATATAAAAGATAACATTTACTGAGTGCTTACTACTGCTAGGCATTATTCTAAGTACTTTCCAAACAATGAATAAATTAATTCTCATAAAATCATTTGCAGTGGGTATTACTAGCACTGTTTGTATAACAGATGCAGAAGCTGGGATAGTAAAACAGTAAAGAATCTTGTCCAAGGTCACAAAGCCAGCAAGTAGCAGAGCTGGGATTTGAACCTAGGCAGACTGGCTTGAGTCTGTGCTCTTAGCCACTGTGCTGATACTTACAACTTGCTTTTGTCCTAGTTTTATATTTCATAATTACATCTATTAACAAAAGAGAACAAGGCACCGTATCCCTTCTCCTTTCCATGCCTTGAATGCTGGCCTCTAGCTGCTGTTCTTCCAAGGTGAGAAAGAGGCCTAGTTATACTTTATAGAGAATTTGAGAATCATGGTCCTTTAGACTTGGGAGAATTTTGGAAGAAACACTGTCCATAAGCCTCATCTACATTGGCACAATACTCCTCCCTGAAAATGCTCCTCTTTTCATAAGTCTATTGAACGATGTTTTCAACCAGTGATAAACTAACCCCAAAATATATAGGTGAACTGCAGTATATAACAATAAATATATCTGAGAAAGTCAAATGTTGTGAGATGAGAAAGGGCATTCCTGCTGCTCAGGGATTAGAGTTGAAAGCAGGAAAATCTGCTGTGCTTAACTGGATAAAGTCACAGCATTTACATTTCTCGTTGATAGCTACTGAAGATTCTCCTTGAAGCTCAAGTTCTCGCTGCCCTCTGTCCCAGTCCCCTGTAGAATTGTCAAATCCCGCTTTTGCACTTAGTTACTTGATTACCTGCTGAAATCCTGAAATTGCCACAGCTGTTGCCATTTTAGCTCCTTGAATTTATGAGCACCAGTGCATCTCCCTCGCATCCGCTTTGGCTGTTGCTTTTGAAAGGAGTGATCACACGAGGAGGGGTAGAGGAAGAGGCCCAGATAGTTTTGTGGCACTGAAGGCAGCTAAGAAAAGAAGCAACTCTTGACTTTACGATTAGAATAGTAGCAACTGAGAACATTAAATGTGTTTATCTTTCTTCTGAGGAATGCCAAGTATTTTTAAAAAGAGAACCCTGACTCATCGTGCAGAAGCACAAGGACACACACTAAAAATAGTGGTGTGGTTTCTAACATCGAGATGCTCCGCAGCAGGTGACGAGAGGTTTGCTTCTTAAATAGACAGGTAACCTGCGGAGAGCATATGATGATCTTCTCTGTAAAGGACTCTGTCAACTCTGTGGGATCTTCCTTTCAGATGACTGATGGGTAACAGCAGGGTAGAGGTCGGGAAGGGGAGGCCAATGGATATGGAGGTGGTACTGTTTCCATAAGCATCTCTCTTCTTTCCTTAATGGAATCCACATGCACTCTGGTTTCCGCAACATCCTAGATTAAAGTGGCTTTAAACCAAGGAGTGAGCCAGTCATATACCCTTTACACATCCTCAGTTCTATGTGGGCTTTGGTCTGGGATCAACTATTCTCCATGATTGATCTGTGCCCTGCCATGGCCTCAGAGAAAGGCTGATTCCTGCATGTTCACTAAGGACAGTAAGATGCTTCTGGAGTGTCAGATATTTGGGACCTTGATATTCCCCAGAGTCGAGTCCACTGGCCCTTTATGCACATGTGACCAGCACTGACCGAAGCTTCTCAGAGTGAAACTTAGCATCTTTCTGGGTACCCGCACTGCCAAAGCCCAGACCATCTCTTTGTTTCCACACACAACGGCGTCTTCAGAAAGCAGGGAGAGGATGTACCTCCCTGCCAAAATCAATCCCGGTCAACTCCAAGTGAGTCTATAAGCCTTACTAAAATAAAGCTGATTTAACAAATAATGGCTTAACACTTGGAATCACTAAATGCTATGCTTTAATGTGTTTGTAAGAAAATCTCACCATTTGATATTAAAACGAGGAACAAAATGAATTTTGACACGCATTTATCAAATCTTGAGGAACATTAACTTTCTGAGAAGAGAAGACCTTTTTAGAGCCCCCAAATGGAAACTGGATAAAGTCCTTTAGACTTACGAAAAGCTACGTGCTTGAACACAGCTCCTGCCCTGTGGTTTCAAATACAGGCTTAGGACTTCTGCCTCTGAATAGGATGTCAGGCAGCAGACTGATGCTCTCACCAAAAATAACTAGAAAGGCCACATAAAATAAAATTAAATTTAAAACTCTGTTAAAAGACATAAGAGAACTGCTGATGCATAGGTGACTATCAAGGCCACAGTTTGAAGAGGACAGAATCACAGAAGGGTGAGCTGTTGATCTGCAACTTCTTTTATTCCAGGACATCTGCGGAGTCTAGATGTAGAGTAAGAATCCGCTACTGGAGCAGAGAAATCATCAGAGTTCTAGACAGCCTTGGAGGGTTCAAAAGACAAAGCTAAAAATTTAAGAGGCCAAGATCCTTGTGAGGGGCAGAAAACTGACCCTGGTTTTCTCTTCAAGAGGTTAAGAGAGCAAAAGGCTAAAAGATTAACAGAGCAAAAGGCTAAATGGAAAGACTAAGAGAGTGAAGTTTTTGGCAGGGTCGCCGTGCTTAGGGAACAAGAATTATGGTTCAGGACCCACAAGGGGAAGGGCCCTGGGGAATAAACCAGGGTCTTGGCTGAGGCCTTAGGAGCCTAGACTTCACTCAGCTCCGTGAAAGTTGATTATCCCCTTCTCAGCTTGCCTAGCAAACGAAGGTGTGACTCCCCTTTGGTGAAGAATAACACCTGGAGCTTCCACACTTTTCCTTTTAACGGATAATGCACAGCATTCAATCAAAACTTTTGGGGGACCCCAGCAGCATGCCTGGTAATGGCTGTGATGACAGTTTTCTAGTATTTAATTTGACATTAAGTGCACATCTAATTCACAGAACTTGGACTTCCTGGAAGCACGGTTACCACAGGCAGGCTGGGAAACAGTGCCAAGGTGTGCGAGTCTGTGTCGGTGTGTATGACACTGGCTTTCATGCAGGAGCTGCTCATTAAATCAACATGGCCACAATTCACAGGGATAAGCGGCAAGCCTATCATTTGTCAAAGATAATTCTCATTCAGTTTCATACCAAGGAGTGAGAAAGATTTTTTTTTTTAACTGTGAAAACCCCACAAAAACAATAACAACAACAAAAAAGAACAAAGAAGCCTTCTCTCATCCTCCAAATACAAGTCAGTATTCCTTCTGTGTACTCTCGCAGCATGGCATTTCATTTTACTTATCTGCATTCTTCCCAAACTGCAAATTTAATCTAGGGCCGCGAACTATATCTACCTTAGTCACACAAGTCTCCTCCAGTGGCTGGTGCAGTGCCTGGAGCACAATGGGGGCTTAATGAAGTTTTTTAAAATAGAATTAATGAAGGAAATAAATAAAAGCAAACCGAATGTCAAACTTACTTTGGGAAAACAGTCACAATACAGTTGTGATCGGCAGTTGTGTGCACAAAAGCCCAATGTGAACTACAGCAGAAAGTCTCTTATCTGATGTAGTTAGAAAGGTAGTTATTCAGGCCAGGAACAGTGGCTCACACCTATCATCCCAGCAGTTTGGGAGGCTGAGGTGAGGGTCCCTTGGGACCAGCAGTTCCAGACCAGCCTGGGCAACATAGTGAGACCCCATCTCTTAAAAAAAAAAAAAAAAAAAAGTCAGCTGGGTATGGTGGTGTACACTCATAGACCTAAGTACTCAGGAGACTGAGCTGGGAGGATCATGTAAGCTCAGGAGTTTGAGGCTGCAGTGAGCTATGATCATGCCACTGTACTGTAGCCTGGGTAACAGAGGGAGACCATGTCTCAGAAAACAAAACCCAAAAAAAGGAAAGAAAGGTAGTTATTCAGTTCATTGAAGGTAATTTATAGCTGGGAACTTACAAAAAAAATACATACTTATTTTGCATTTTACCCTTCACACCTCATTTTAACCTAAACACAAATGCACATTTGTATACTAATATCTTGACAGTGTGCCAAAGCCTTTTGAGTATAAGTCTGTTTACAAAAGAGCCAACTGATCCTTCTTAATGATCTTTCTTGAATGAACCACATTCACAATGAATCATTTCCGATTTAAGCTTTTAAAAAGTGGAGTGAGAACCAAAAGGCACTAGGGACAATCTGAGCAAAAACTTCACAAAGCCCATACACTTCCCAGTATTTTCCAGTTTTCTTTCTCATACTTGAAACCTTCTTTTTTTTTTAAAGCAACTTGCTTAAAGTCCTCTCAAAGTATTCAGCTTAATTTTCAAACGCAAAACAATTCTTTGATACTCATATATTTATGAGATTATGTGACATTTAAGTACCTAATATTAACAGTATGACTGATATAATAAGTTTGGGAACAACTATAACTGAATCCCGGTAAGCATACAACTCAACTTGCAGGTGCAGAAGTATGTGGGTTAGGAGAGGGTAGCGAATTACTAGGTGGGAGCATGGGCATGCCATGGGCATTCATTAGTATGTTTCATAGAGGAGTGGTCAATCCTGTAATAAGGCAAAGTAGAAGTCATATAAGAGAGCTTATAGAGAAAGTGTTATTCAGGACAAGGAGCAGCTTCCATTAGCAAAGAGTAAGTATTCCAGAGTATTTAAATATATGATAGTTTAACTATTAATTAAGTTAAACTGCCTTAAGGTATTAACATTTTATAGTAAAGAATGGATAATAACATAATACATACATCACCATCACATGCACAAATATAGTAATATATTTAGTCAAATATTTAATTCCTTTTAAATTAATATATTTAACATAAATTATATTTATATCATATTCAAAAGTCTTTTTGAAATATTTTAAGTTTTCCTTTGCTATCTGCTATCAGTTTAGGATGAAAAAGCGTGTTTGAGAGATAGCTAATCCTGTTTGAATTATCAGAAGCTCCAAATTAATGGATTATAAATTGCATGTGTAATAGATGGTACAGCAGGCCACTTTTAGACAGCAGGCTCCTGAAGAATAGACGTAGCACTCAATGAATATGCTGTACACAAGACTCTACCAACATTAGTTCTCCCTAAATCTTGTTTTTTCTTTTCTTTCTAAAAATTCAGACCTGTAATAAGAAGGCAGCTCAGGTCTATCCACCTACACTTATATGCTGTGCCAAGATATCATACTATAGATATTTTTGCACTTCCTCTATTAGGTGTTTTTTGCCCGACATGGATATTAATAAGAATGGATATACTTGTTAGGTATTGCAAATAATTCAACTTTGAAAACATTTTCTATTACTTCTCTTTCAAGCTTCTTGCTTGGACTAAAGAGTATTAAGATTGCAAGTGAGCTACAAATCATTTTCTCCAACAAACACACAAACTTGTTCAAAAACAGATGAGACTGATATAAGATTATAATTATTTCCTCTAACACTAGACATTTTTTTCTCATTACACAATTTTGCCAATTTAAGCTTACAAAGCTTAAATATTGCTGCAATATTGCTTCTCTCTACTTGTGTGTTAAGAATCCATGAGATTTTATTTGATTTTTTTCAAAAGTGTTGTGCACATATATAACGATTTGCAAACCATTGATTTGGTCCAATTTTATCATCCCCCAGAATAAATAACAGACAGGGATTAAGTAACTTGCAAAAGATCACACAATTAATTAGAGGCCACACAATTAACAGAAACTGACACTTATGTCAATGATCTTCCCATTGATCACACTGGCTTTGTGTTTTCTAATTTCAGCCATGTTGATTCAGACTAACCTAGTCATTGAAATCTTCATTTTCTGAAACAGTTTTCATCCTAAAGACTCATGAATGTTAAGTAGAGAATCAAATCCATAAAAAGATCAAACTACCTTCAATTGGTTCAGATAAATGAGGAGTTTTCATCTAATGGAAATGTTGATGGAAGGCAGGAACTTGAAATTTGGCTAGTTTATTGGGCTTCATAGCATAAATTATGGCAATTTAAATGAGTTTTTATTCTTACCCTATACAAGAAACTAACAAAAAAACCGGTAAAACTTTTGGATGCTTTCCATCAGCAGACTGGGATAATAATCCGGTTTGGCATCCATCCAATACAATAGGTGAATCATTCCAAATGAATAAACTAATTCTAATAACAGAATAGGGCTTCGATATTATGAAAATAAATATATTTAAAATTGAGAAACATCTACCAACTGAAAGGGTGGTGCATTAATTGTCAATAGTCTTATACTGCGTTTTCAAATATGTAGTCACAAGTATATTTGCTATGTCTTTCTTTTCCTAAAATAAAGTTATTCCATGGTGATCAGTAATATCATATTAAACTGTTTTAAGTCATAGAGGCTGTGATACAGTTTTGCATAAGCAGTAACAGTATTTTTCTTTAAAGATAAGGGTTTAGAACCTCATGAATAGCAACAACTAACATTGGGTTCATGCTTATCTGTTTTCATTTAAAATAAATTTTGAGAATGTATGGCAATAGTTAAATTCTATCAATTTTAGCATTCACCAAGAATTCAAAATACCTTCTATGGGGAGAAAAAAGAAAGTCTGTGGTTAAATGAATTTGAGGTATAGTAGATTATTTCTCAGTTACAACACTACATGACCTTTTTTGCAGATACTTTCTGGGACTCAAAATTTTAAAGAAAACACTTAGGGCAATGTTACTGCAAGGGAATAATATAAGCAACTATCATTTAGTGAGCACTCACTATATATTATAATGCCTGTATTATGTTGATTTGACCACATCTCTAAGGGGTAGAAACACTATCATCACCTCTATTTTACAGATAAGGAAATACTTGAACTCAATGAATCCAAACAGCAGAACATTTCCAGAATGTATATAGAAATCAAACCCTGAAATTAAAAAAAAGTCCCTTTGCCAGTTTTATTATAAATACATCACTAGACGATAGGAACCCAAAGCCTATGAAATATGCTCTGATGATACCCAGTTTGCTTACCCACAGCAAGTTTCTGTCAGGTTAATGACAATTGTGAGAATTCAGCAAGCTTCCCACACTATGTACAAAAAAATCTCATCCTTAACATTGAACTCTTTCAAACCAGTTTGAAAACTTCTGGAGGTTGTTTTTCTGCAGAGTGGAAACGGTGAAAGGCATGAACTAAAAACCAACGGCAAAGGATGGGGAATGCAAGTTTAGAAAAGAGGCAAAGGAGTTAAGAGAGTCAGATCCATTCACCGAAGAGAAAAGAGCAGCTAGACTCACGGGGCAGGAAGGGCCCTTGTTTGGCTAGGCCATCCATTCCCATCTCCATGTGGGGCCACATGCCTCAAGTTCCCAATGGCACATGCCCATTGGATGTGCCAAAACCAATGAGCACAATGGGAATTTAGTAACTTGCACAGCAGAGGCATACAGTCAATACAATTATGTAGCTGAAGAAGAATTTATCAAAGTATAGAACGTGGATCACCTGTAATATCATCTAGGTTGTCTGTCCAAAGTGAAAATTCATGGAGAGAAACCTAGAAAACTACATCAGCCTCTGTAGACACAGTTAAGGAATCTGCATTTTAAGGAAACCTCAGGAAATTCTGACGTAAGCTGAAGTTCAAACCTGAAATTAGGCAAGAAAGAATTCATTATACTTCTTTTAACTCACAAGAATAACCTTGATATTCTTCAACTAGAACCTGTTTAGAAGACAAAAGAAGGAAGTGATGCTTAAGAACGGTCCATTTGGGCACTCCAATGCATGTCCCATAATTAGCAGTGGGTGTTCTGGGTGGCACAACAGCTTGAAAACAGTTTGTTCAGGCTTGCAGCTCCGCAGCCATAAGAAGCATGGCCTCATTTTGCAAGCCTCAGACACATTCCTGCTACTGACATCCAATTTAAAATTCTTACTTTTAAGTTTAGAAAGATAGACAGTCATGCACCACATAACAATGCCTCAGTCAATAATGGACTGCATCTATGACGGTGGGCCCATAAGATCCTGATGGAGCTGAAGAACTCCTATTGCCTAGAAATGTGGTAGCCATTGTAACGTCTTAGCACAGTACATTACTCACGTATTTGTGGTGATGCTAGTGTACACAAGCCCACTGCACTGTGATATAAAAGTATAGCACATGCAATTAGTACAGTACATATTTGATAATAAGCAACTATGTTATTGTACTTTTCATAGTTATTTTAGAATATACTCCTACTGTATAACACGTTAGCTGTAAAACACCCTGAGGCAGGTCCTTCAGGAGGGATTCCAGAAGAAAGCATTGTTATCGCAGGAGATGACAGCTCCACACGTTACTGCCCCTGAAGACCTTTCAGTGGGACAAGATGTGGAGGTGGAAGACAGTGATATTGATGATCCTGACCCTGTGTAGGCCTAGGCTAATGCATGTATTTGCATCTCAGATTTTAATAAAAAAGTTTAAAAACAAAATTTTAAATATAAAAAAGTTGAGAGAATAAGAATATAGAGAAAGAAAATGTATTTTTGTAAGCTGTACAATGTGTTTGTGTTTTAAGGAAAGTGTTATTACAGGAGTCAAAAGTTAAAAATGAAGGTTTAGAAGGTAAAATAGTTACAGTATGCTAAGGTTACTTGGCTTATGTTTTTTTCTATAAATTTAGTGTAGTCTAAGTGCACAGTGTTTCTAGTGTGTAGTGTAATGTCCTAGGTTTTCATATTCGGTCTTCACTCACTCACTCACTCCCGCCAGAGCAAAATTCTAATCCTGCAAGCTCCATTCTTGGTAAATGTCCTATACAGGTGTGCCATTTTAAATCTTTTATACTGTGTGCGTTTTTTTTTTTTTTGAGACGGAGCCTCTTGTTGCCCAGGCTGGAGTGCAATGGCACTATCTCAACTCACTGCAACCTCCACCTCGCAGGTTCAAGCAATTCTCCTGCCTCAGCCCCCTGAGTAGCTACAGGTGCCCGTCACCACACTCGGCTATTTTTTTTTTTTTTTTTTTTTTTTGGAGATGAATCTCGCTCTGTCACCAGGCTGGAATACAGTGGCGCAATCCTGGCTCACTGCAACATCCTCCTCCCGGGTTCAAGTGATTTTCTTGCCTCAGCCTCCGGAGAAGCTGGAACTTTTAATTCTACAAGTCAGGTTACATTCCCCTGGAAGTTAAATTTATTTGACAGTGATGTAATGTCACAAGAAATAGTAATACAGGCACCAAGGAAATTTCTTTAATTAAAAAATGTAGGGGATTTTCAGAATCCAGGTTTAAATATGTATTGCGCAGAATATAAAACAATTAATAAACTCAACAGTTTGAGATTACCTTGGAAGTTAGAGAAGTGAAAAAAATCAATTCTACTTATAACAACTTTCTACTAAATGTCCTGATGAACTCAGTGACAACCACAGAATCTGAAGACAATGGCTCACAAACAGACTGATATCCATTTAATAGTTTTTGAAGATTTTTTTCCTGTAAAATGGCTTGTATTTCCACAGGTACAATAGTGAAGAAATAAGCTTTTCAATTTGACATGAAATATAAAACAACAATTTTACAAATATATTCATAAAATTTAACTGCTCATAACACAATACATGGTAAATGTGACCATCCCCTTAACTTCTAGACTATTTAATACAGAGAAGCAATCTGTCATCTCAGCTAAAAAGGAACATCTTTCATTGAGTTTATTTTTATTTGTTTAGAAACATGTTTAGAAACTGTCAAGTAAAACTGGAAAATACTTATATTCCTTATCTTCCTCTAGGGATTCTTCATGAAGGCAAAAACTTATTTGAAAGGATGTAAGTTTTACTAAAAAGAAAATACTGAACCTTTTTTTGCATTACTGCTTCAGTGATGCTTAGATTCTTTTAAAAAGGTGCTGAAGTTGTCTCATTGGCCGCACAGGAGGAGGAGCATCATACCCTAAGCCGCAAAGATGGACAGTAAAGGGATGGAGCTGGATTTGGCTTAAAATCAAAGTCCTGTGGTTTGTCTATCAGAAATTCTACTGTTATGAGGCAAGGCTGCAAGAAGATAGTTTTTACCCAGCATTAACAATGGTGTAATCACACACCCTTTCAAGCACATCCAAAGAATAGAATGACTTTAAAAAAGAAAAGAAGTGGAACAAAACCATAGAACTGCAGGTAACGATTCCATAACCTATATTACACTTCAATTAAGCAGAAAACTCTCGTAAGTGCCCACACAATACGGAGCTCCCAAATAACAGAGGTTTGAGTTTTTCCATGAAAAAAAAAAAAGGCATTGAAGCTTTATGAAGAAAACAGTTCTCCTCAACTTTCCCAATACAGTATATGTATTAACTTAAAATAATTGCCCTATTGGTACTGGAAAATAAATTCTACTACAATCATGTTTATGCCAGTTTCTGGCATATTTCTGCATCCAGATTCATTAGTCTCCTTAATGGAGCCCATCATTTTTCCAATGGCTTTCTCCTTTCTTTAAACCCTAACCCTGAAATTCTATAACCAGTTACATCACGTGGCTTCCCTGAGGCACAAAGGTACCAAAGTCTATAATTAACTATCGAGGAATGATAAATATGCTCTCTATTTATATTAACAGATTTTAATTCTTTTGGGCCACAGTTGGGGGAAAAAAATCCAGAAACCTTAATACTTACTCTGCAGGGTGAACTGTAGCCCTTTTTGCTAAAAGCTGAACCAAATAAGGGAAATGTTGAGAGTTGCAGCATGCATGACCCGGCAGCACCGATTATTAATAAAAAATTCCGGACTAGAAAAATACTCAGAGTTGTACTCCATCCACTCTGAATCGTTTTTTTTTTTTTGTAGTAAACGACATAAACAACTGAAAAATATTTCTATGGGAATACATCACTGGGGCTTTTACTTCTGGAAAGTTACTTGCAAAAGGCATTAGAGTCAGGCCAAAACAACTAATTGGTCTGCAATTTCCTTGTGTATGCATATGAGGGAGTGGGGCTAGTCCTTTAAAGTGATGGCAAGCAAGACATAAAAAAAGAAGTCACCTTGGAGAAATTACTTTTCTGAACTGTATTTCTCTACCTTGGTGAGCTACAGAGTTCTTTATTCTCACAAACTAACAACTGTGAAAAAAGAATCTCCTTAGTCAAAATTATAAAGGGATCTTCCTACAAGTGGCCAAGAACAGCCTGGTGTCCTTTTTGCTAACTTGCCACCTCTCTGCAGTTCCTTAGGCAGGGTGGGCAGGACCTCACTTTGGAAGCCAAAGGAAAAGATGTGGAGCCCATGGAGGGCGGTTCAGTTACCCCATCCAAGAGCTTGGAAATTATTACCCAAATTTCAACTTACATTTAAGCTGAATTTACTAAAAGTCAGAAACTTTTAGTTAGACATATGCCCAAATATGGGATGTGTCCAACTTGGGGGATATGTCATGTTGCAGGATGACTAGACTCATAAACAGGACTTGAAATGGAAAATTATGATATACCTAACTCTCTGGAAAAATATCTTTTTTCTTGGTAGGTAAAATCTGGCCTTTCTGGATGCAAGACCATTTAGCTAACAAGATGGTTTTAGGGCATCAAGAATCCTTCAACCACTTTCTAGGCGTACAGCAAGAAAAGAGAAAGAGTGCCTCCTTTATCATTCTTTGGGGCCCAAAGAATTATAGGCTGAAAAGACAAACTCTATCAGCGAAAGCTAATCATCAGAGGCTCTGGCTAAACCAAAAGGCATTAAATATATTATTCTAGGCAAGTCCATCTTTTTCTTTCATTTTCTGTCTGCAGGTAGAGTAAGCTATACAGAATAGAGCAAGCTATCCATAAGAGGACTGTTGTCAGATTTTCACATCATTTAAAATTTATCCAAAAAAACCAAAACCAAAAATGTCTCATCCTGAACAATGATCTCCATTGAAAAATAAAGCTATATTAAAACTGAGAGGCTGAACTTTAAACATATTAAGTCAAATTAAGCAGCAGCAATCAAGAGTAATATATCATATCACTTTAAGGAAAAGGGTACTCAAATAGGTTAGAATGGCTGAAAATAGGCAAAATATTTGCCAGTAGGCAAAATACGAAAAAACCAATTCAAGTATGGATATAGTACATTAGAATCATATAAATTATGTATATGTACAAAGGTTAAAAAAAAGTCACCCAAATCTGCAAAGGTCAAATTAAGAGAACATCAGTTTAAATAAATACTTACTCCACGTGGCAGGGTTTTATTTTATCTCAGCCAGCTTCTACTAGTCTCATGTCCTAAAGGATCTTTGCCTTCTGGGAGCAGTGATACGACTGGTGCCAAGCATCCAAGAATTATTAACCAAAATGAAATGAAAGTAACAGGAATGGTGGAGCTCATATGAAATTCTGATTTAATTAATCCTCAGCAAACACCCATTTGTTCTCTCAAAATCAGGAATTTTGAATTATCTCTGCAGACATACCACTTGGTGTTGTGTATATCTAATGATCCCACTTAAATTTAGTTTGATTTGCAAACATTTTCAAAACTTACTGGGCTCCTTAAGCTGCAAGGGAAGGTGACAGCAAAAAGGGAGTGCACAAAAATGCCTGTATCATTGTGATTGGTTTGCTTTCAGACTCACAGAATTTGGCTTTCTTAACAAAGGGAAAAAAAAAAAACACAAAAAAACCCCCCACAAACTTTATGAAACCCCAAGTGGTTTTAAAAAGTAAAAGCTTATTTTTAATCATTCTTAAATCTTAATTCAGTCAGCAAACAAACATGGTAGTATAGTACCCAGACCATGTCTACTACTGTAATTATCCTCAGTTAGTGAGTTTTTAAGAGCTGATGTATTTTAATCAACCAAACAGTTCTAGCCGTGCAAGATGAGTATCAGGGGCAAATCATATTAGGCAGAAATAACAAAAGACAGGCTAAAAAGTTATGGGAAATTGTCTGTGAAGTGCCATGTATTTGATGAATGAGTATCTGAAGTAAATTCCATTGAAGTTAAAAAAAAAAAAAAGGCCACAAGATATGAATATTCTCTCCCCCAACCAGTCAGAAAAATAAATCAGAAAGAAGCCCCAGATTTCAAAACCACCTGTGTCTAAGGCCATCTGTCCACCAGTCACACTGTACAGAGCCGCCCCTCTGCTGTCTGGTCAGGTTGGAGCCACGATCAAGTATTTCTAGACACTGTGTGCCCTTCGCATCACACCTACACCACACTGCACTGAAGGGAACTTCATGAGCCCACACTTTTGAATACATTTCTTCTACATCTGTAAAATATGATTTAAAGTCTTGTTGAAGATTACAAAACAAAAACAAAAACAAAACTTGGTTAAAAACCCAAGGTTAAAAATAGAAGCATGGCATTTTAAATCCAATTATTACAAAGATATTATGGTTTAATCAAGCAGACTTCAATGACGATGCTGCTGTTCTGGGCATGCAACACACCACTGGTCTCTGTTACACTGCTGCCATGCTTCATCACTGTGTCCCCTCTCTTTATTTCCAGCCCCGTCACCCTCCCCTAATAAACAGCATTACAAAAAGGTAAAATCTAGAGTTAGTGGCAAAATATTCACAGTAACCTGTTAATAAAGTCGTAGATGGCTGTCAAGGGTGTCAGTCAATTGGACCTTGGAAAATTAATTTGATGCAGTTTTGCTCCCCAACCAGCTGCGTAGCACAGAAAGGGCAAGCAGCGTGAAATGCATGAGTTCCATGAGGCAATGGGATCTGAGACCAATATTTTGCAGACTTCTCCGAGCACACGTGTCCACAGGGAGTGAAAGCATGAGTTGGCGGTCCTGCGTCTACATAAAATCCTGCCTCACAGCCAAGCCAGAGAGGCACATAGGGGCCCACAGTCCTGCACATGGGACACTCCCTCTCGTTGGCCTCCGTGTCACTCCGATGGCCCCAGTTGTGGTACCCATGCACATGGCCACAACTGAGATATGCCCAGGGCTGCTTCTCCTCCACCACCTCTTTCCTGTTGATGCTGGGGAAGGCCAGGGTGTTGAGCCCCACGGGACACTGCGGCCGGGCGGCGTTAATCTCCTGCCGGAGGGCTTCTATGTGCTTCTGAGTCGGAGTATGAAAAAGCCCATCTGCTGTTCTCCAGAGGAGAGTGGCCCCACACAGGTCAATGAGGGAGCCGTCCTGTAGGACGTTGGTCTCACTTTCCACCTACAACAAGTTTGAGACACATGCCTTTTAAAAGCAAAATCAAGCAAATCACTCCAAGATTCTTTCCGTTCAAAACAAGAAAAAAATCTCTGAAGGTAACACAGGGAGGCAATTTATCCCACAGAAACAGAACTGGGGGAGTAACCTATCCTCCCCAAACCTCAGTTTCCTCATCTGATCACTGGATATAATACATATATGCCTTATATACAAAGCCCTGAGCACAGTATGTATACCTAGTTTTACATGTTCAATTACTATAGTGGTTATTTTAATGAACTTCACAAATCTCCTAAGATTTTCTTTTTAACTCCTTAAGTCAGTAACACAATGACTCACTGATCCCATAGGACGAGAGATGTCCTATCAGTTCATCCAGTGGAGACTCATCCTCATTTCGACCACAGCCAATCTAGAAGACCTTGCTGGGGGCCTGCAGTCACTACAGCAGGGTCCAAAGCACTCCTGGTGACCCTTAGTTTCCTCCACCTTGAATCTATCCTTCATTATTCATTTGTAAGGTTTGAAGCTGAACAGTTCAACATGAGCCTTCATTTTTAGAAGGAGGCCTGTACTATGCACTAAGTGCTTACAAGACTGATGAACAGCTGATAAGCAGCAGCTAGGCATGGTCAGCAAGAATCTGACCACTGCCTCCACATGCCAGACGCATGCTAAGCCTTGGGGCTACCAAAGGCCAATAAAACCTCTTCCCCATCCTGCTCTTCAGTAGTGGAAGGCAGACATGCCCAGAGCTCAGAGTGCATGAAGGCCAGTAAAGCGTTGTGCAAGGCCACAAATCTACAGCAGCCAGGAGTGTGGACTCTGGGTTTGAAAGCTGACTCTCCCACTTACTAGCTGTATGACACTGGGTAGATTACTTAAGCTCCCCGTGCCTCAGTTTCCCCTTGTGTAAACTTTAGAAAAGGTGGTTGTGTTAGATAAGTAAATGCAGAGAGTTCTTAGAGAACACTGTCTGGTACGCAGTAAACACTATGTAAATACCTGCTACTACTACTCTGATGATGACAGATGGTCAGAAATGGTTTCTACAAGGTTTTTCTTTAACAGAGATTTGAGAAAGATGTCAGGCCTCAGTAGGGAGGATAGCAGGAAGGCACAGCAGGGAGAGGGAAGAGAGGCCAAATGGCATATGCATCGAGGGAGCAACAGGGAGTTTGACGAGGCTGTGCAGCCAGGCTGAACAAGGATGGACGCAGTTCAGGGCACTGAGTGGGTGGGCGCGAGACCCAGGCGGGAGGGAGAGGGAGGCTGGCGTCCATGCCCAGAGGGAGTTGGTGGGGGGTTTAGGTAACTACACAAGAACTGGTTTGCCTTTCAAAAAGATCACTTCTAGAACTTTGGAGGGTGGGTTGGAGGGGTAGAAGATGAGTGGTGAAGGAGGCACCTGGTGCTCTCTCTGGGTAGAGAGGATGAGTACACCTCAACAAAGACAGTCTCAGTGGCAAGAGACAGAGGCACAGGGAGTAGAGAGAAAGAAATAGACTCGATGGCACTCAGCTCTTGATCTGAGCAAGAGCCTGTTACGTGCCTGGTTGTCTGGGTAGAGCAGGGCTTTCCACAGACAGAGAAACACAGGAGAAATAACAGATGAGAGAGCAAATCCTGATTTCACCACTGAGGAGCTCTGTGGTCTTGAGTCAATGACCAACCTCTCTGGGCCTGGCTTCCACATCCATTTAACTGGAATAATGCTAATACATGTCTTATAGGATTGTTGTGAGAACCAAATAAGTTCAACAGCAAAAGCCAGGCCAGTTCAGTTTTGGGTGTGCTGAATGTGAGGAGTGTGCAGAGTATCGGTGGTGGTAATGCATACAAGGCACGTGTGATGCAGTGTGGGAGACAGATCAGGCTCGCAGAAACATATTTGGGATATTACCGGCACCTAGGTGAAGCTGTGGGAATGGATGCCACTGCCCAGGTAGGGTTCCAGAGAGGACTGAGGACAGAGCCAGGGGCTGGGGTGGAGGAAAAGAACCATATAAGGGAAAGAGAGAGGTATGGGAAGCACTAGAAATGTTGTTAATCTTTGGTCCAAAGAACTCTGCGGCTCTCTGCTGCCCTTGGGGTACAGCCCAAGCTTCTTAACACACTTAAAAGGTCACTCCCAATGCAGTCACTCGACTTCTCCTGCTGTAGCTCTTCTCTTCCTAACTGGAAACCAGGACTGCCCTGCGATGAGCTGCAAGGACCTAGAGTCCATGAACGCACTACCTCAGACTACCCATAGGCAGGTGCAAGAACAACCTCTGCCTAGAATACTCCACCCCAGCACACCCTACTCCAGCTGAGCCCTGGGCTGGCAAACTCCTACTTGTTATCCAGGTCTCACCTGGACGTCACTTTGCCCTGGACATTTTCCTTGTCATGAAGAAATCAGCCCTTCCCAAGTATTAGTTGTTAGAAAAAGTTAAGGTCCCAGGAAAATGATAAATCTTAATACTGTATAGGATACACACTGTGACTCCTTTCAAACAGCCTGAAGTTTGCTGATGCTCCTTCCCCGCCCCACCACGAAACCGAGCATCCCATGTTCTCCTCTCCCCTAACTGGTGTCATGAGGCTCCTGCCCTTGCTGACCACAGGCAATTCTCAGGGGAGGCCTCATTGCAGGATAAAACTGTGTCTAAAGGATTACACTGATGTGGTAAGAAGCTGAGGTGTGGTGGTGGCCTAGCCTCTGGCTGTGGAACAACCCCCTTTTCCTCCTGCAGGGCACTTCTTGGTAAACAATGAAGTCTTATCATAAATCTGGGGTGTATGGCCTTTTACTTTCCACATACCTTTGACTCCCACATCTGGGGTAGGTGTTCTGTGGAGGGAAAGTACCTTTGGTATCTTCTCATGACTGTGCTCATCACACAGTATCTGCTGATCTGCTGCCTAGTCTGTGACCTCCTCCAGACCATGCAATTCGAAGGCAGAGCGTGGACTTGGTGTTTTCTGCCATATCCCCAGTTTGCAACCCCTACTTGGTAATAACAACCAGCCAGTTATGGGGCATTACTGTGTCCAGCACTGTTCCAATCCTTTCCAGCTACTGTATTTATTTAGTTCTCACAACAATCCTATTAGACATGTATTAATATTATTCCAATTTAGGAGATGTGGAAGCCAGGCACAGAGAGGTTAAATCATCGATTCAAGACCACAGAACTAAGTGGCGAAACCAGGACTGGAACCTGGTGGTCTGATTTAGCAATCATTAGTAGGCATGAATTCAGATTTTATTTTTTAAATTCTACCACAAAAGAAAAGCTAGGAGCAGGCACAGGAATTGACAGTACTATGGAAGCAAGAGACATTTGGCCTCCACCATGGCAACTAATGGCCCCTACATAGCAACTATCTAAGCACAGGGTAGTGAAGTCAACCCCCCATCCACCACTTCTTATTAGCAAGCGACTTAACCTTTTAAAGCCCAGGTTTCCTCATCTATAGATGGACACAACAGCACTGACTTCATGGGTTATTTTAAGCAACACTGGAAAGACAATTAATGTAAAGCACCTGCTAGAGCCTGAACATAGTTACTCTACGGTTATTTTTATAATTTCACCTAAAATTAGGTATGCAATCAACTTAACTGAATTTACTTAATTTTATACAAAGCCAGTTTAGTTTAATAAAATATTTCATATATAATTTAATTAAATACTCAAGGGCCTCCTAGACTAATATTATAAACGTTACCATATGTTATCATTAGCTAAAAAAGTAGGGCACAATTCAAACTCCATTCACCTATTTATTCAAGGTTTAAAGGCCTGAAAAGACATTTCCCCCACATTTAATTAATTTTGTTGATTAGCACATCATTCTGAGGTTCCATCATTTGCTGTAATAATGAAAAACAATGGTGACTTCTTGTTACACATACATTAGTATACTGATTCATATCAAATGCTGTGTATGACATGAATACATAATCTTCCACCAGCACTAGCTCCACAATGTGACTACTACTGTTTTAACAAATATTTTAGACTTTTAGCAGATCACTTGATTTCCCAAATTTCTGTATTAGACTGCAAATGACAAGTACTGCCAGAGACTGTCCCCAAAATCTAATCTCCAGATAAACATAATTTATATCGAATGCTACCAGCAACATGTACAGGACCAATGAGTCATGAATTAAAACAGAAGCTCTTTAAAGAGTCAGTAAACTTTCCTTGAAGACAGACAAAAAAAATGTTCTCCAGAGGTTAACAAGAGGAGATTGCAGGAAGGATTATCCGTTCTGTGTACCACAAGCCCAAGGTAAGGCTGATGGAAGCCTTTGTAACTGGTCAGGTTAATCGGATGCTATCAAATGGGATGGCACAATTTTACATAGTTTTAAGTGTTGCTTATAGGGACTAACTTCAAAAATAGCCTGTATATTTAATACAACCCATTAATACAAGCCATTTTTGGAATTCTTTCTTTTCAGTCACACTGTAAAATTCTCCGGCACATGTAGCAGCCTAAGAAGGGTCGCTACACAATAACCAGAGTGGACAAGAAACTCATCCTGTGATATGACCTCCTGGACAAAGGCACTCCCCATGGAGTCTAGTGTATGCTTTATACTCACCCAGGGAGGCAAATGCTCAGGTGTAAACCATCCCTGGCTCCCCACAACATGGTACTGAGTAGTATTAGGTGTCCAGGCTCTCCATCAGGGAGACCTGAGTTTGAATCTCACCAGCTGCCACCTTCTAACTCTGTGACACTGGACAATCTTTAATTTTATGCCACATCTTCCTCATCCATAAAATAGGGATGACTCTACTTCCCTAAGAGGGCTGCTGTGCAGATGAAGTGAGCTGATGTCGGAAATGTTAACGCAGAGCCTGCACCCAGCAACCATTTACTGACTTCTTACTCTTGCTGTTATAATGATGAATAATCAGTGTGGCCAATCTAGGTTGGTTTTGTATAAAACTATCCAGTGATCAGAAACAAAAGATTATTTAGAAAAACTGCTTTCACATTTCCTTGTTTACAATTTCTTGAAAACATTTATGCAAAATTTATTGAATTTGCTTTTTTTTTTTTTAAGAAAATGCTTCTTTTATTCAGCCATAATGCACTGTAAGATGCATAAGCTGTGCCTGTAGCTGAAAAATGGTGTAAAATAGATATAAAAATAACCATTCCCTAAACACAAACATCCAGTAGAGAACAGCAAATGAGGTTAGCAAAACAGCCCCCAGCTTCTTTTTCCATCTTAGACATTTTTGATGATCTTTCTAACAAGTGCTAGGTCAAATCCTCTATTCCACATACATTTTATTCTGTGGGAGTTTTGAAGAACTCCTCTTCTAGCTTCTAGAAAAAGACATTTGTTCTCTCTTGTTCTAGCTTCTACCTAGCAAATTAAGCAAAAGTACAGGAATGGACAGTTTACTAAAAATCAGTGGCTGTGCTACATGGCTATAGCAAGATCAGAAACCCAGAGTTACACATTTAAGGTATTATGATTATTCTCCAAGAAAGAATGGGTTTAAAAAAACTGCTTTAGGGCAGGGGTATAAGTGGTGATATTTATAGGAAAATATTAACATGCCAGGTCAATGCAGTATATAAATCATCTCAAGAAAAAAGTAGCTGTGATTCTGGTGGACAGTATAGCGAATTCTGCCTTAATATATAGGAATTCAAGGGGAAAACCAGCTGACTTACTTTTTAGTTCCAGAAAGTCTAGTAAATAATTCCTTAATTCATAATTTTTACTAATTGTTTTTGGACTGCTCAAATGTTTTCCATATCAATAAAGTTTTACACTAAAAGTAAGTTTATTCTTCTTAAAGTGAATTTAAACAGATTTTTGTGGTGAGGTATACAATAAAAGATAATATTCTTCAGGTGGTAAGGAGCAAAACACAATTTACTCCCCAAAAGTTGAACCACTGAAGGAGATAAGGCCATTTCCCTCTTGCTTTCAGGGGCTTGTGGAATTCTGCTTCTGCTGAGTTATGGTACATGGCGCTTGGACTCGCACAAAGGTTCCGAACGTCAGGGGAGGGAAAACAACAGCCTTCGAGTTAGGCTTGTGTAGTCTGGTATGTCTTGCAGACTGAAGCGCACTCACCAGCTTTCCTCGTTGCTGGGCCGACCTGGTTTCTCGCAAGGTGTACACATCTCCACAGACAGAGATCTCGCGCCAGACCCCAGGCTGGGACTCCTCGGTGAAACCCCCTCGAGGGTGCATCACCAGGACACCATTAGTAGTAAGCCCATCCATGTGGCCATCAGGGTTTTTCCACTTTGCTGCCTTTTCCTGGAGGGCACACGGCAGAACAAAAAAAGTAGGTTAAGATGATGTTGAAATGGGAAGGATTCTGGAATTTCTTTAATACATTGTGTAGAGGCAGAGGGGAGGAAGGTGATGAATTTTCATTTTTTATTTAAAGCTAATAATCACAAGGATAAAATACACAATTATTTCGACACTATAAAAGAAGTGCTGAATGGATGAATGACTTATCACTGGACACATACTATAGTTCTCAAGAACTTGCAAAAAATGGATGCCTGGGCTTCTCCCTCTAAGATTCTTTTTACCCTCCCCACAGCTCCATGAGATTCCAGGAATCTGGTGTGTTTTCTCTTTTCAGTTATACTTGTGCCATGCCCTTATCGTGATATCTAAAAGTGCTTTCTATGTACTCACTGTCAGGATAGAGAACAAAGGATAGTCATAAAGACAGACTTTTTATTAAAGCTAGAAAATTCAAAAAATGTTAAGCCAACAAGTCAGGGTCATTATGTTTACACAACCATCAGTGTTTAAATTCTCAAAGGTAGATGGCACATGTAGCTTGACATGATGATAGGACAGACACTCTTGGGTGCTTATGCCACAGCTCTTCCCTTCAGCTTTCTTGGTGACAGAGCTCAGCTACTGTTTACATGGCTGGGGCCAGTGGGGGGAATCCTGATTAACCCAACATGACACTCCCAGCCTTCTTCCCAATGGCTGGTTTACAGGTGGGTACAGCACATGACTGGGCTCTGACTGATGACACAGGATATCTTCTGGGAGGCTTCTGAGAAAGGTGTCTGTGCTCTAAGAAGGGACAAAGAAGAAACAGTGCTTCTGTCACCCTCTTCTCTGGCTGGAAGTTGTCATGTGGCAGGGGACATGTGAAGGTGCAGGAGCCAGCTCTCACTCACAAGACCTCCCATGAAGAGGCTGGTGCACCATGGGAGGCAGAAGGCAAGACAGAGACAACCCGGTGCCCTGGATGTCACAGAACCACCGAACCACCAACCCTGCAGCTGGCCTTCTTCAGCACTTCTTATGTGGGAACAGTACATTTGCATTGATTTTAGACCATTTTAAGTGGGTTCTTTTTTTCCTGCAAAAATATCCTAATTCAAAAGGAAACTATGTTAAACCTGGATATTCACTAAAACTTCTGGGCTTCACTTACAAGGAAACCCTATAAGCATAGGGATTCAAGTCTGTTTTGATCTCTGTAATCCCACATCTAAAACGCCCAGTATGGAACATAGCAAACACTCAATAAAACATTTTTGAATGAATGAATCACTAACATTTTCCTTTAAGCCCTAATGATCTAAATTTGGCCATTTATTTTTCTCTCTGAAATAAGCCTCTTAATTGCCATAAATACATTATGGACAATGTTACAGGCATATTTTTTAAAAAGTACTTACTGTAAATATTACAATATAAAAAATATAATGAATAGCAAGTAATGCTTACTAATGTTCAGATTTTAACTGGCCACCTGAAAACTAAAATCTCAAAATCTCACTAGAGGCAACATACAAAGCCAATATTTGTTTTGCTCCAATTAAATGTTCCATGTCATAATCACAAGCGTTTTTCTAGAAATCATGTACTTCTTGACAGTACTTACTCCAAGAAATATATTTTTGGAAGAGTCAAATCCGGCGGCAAATATCCGTGCTGTGTAAGGCTCATTCCTGTCGCACACGATCCTGCAGGCAAACCTGGATATGGTGCTCTGTGTGATCTGGGCTTCGTCCGTGTTCTGGCTGCCAGAAATCGTGTCTGTGACAACGAAGTCGATAGGGCTTTCTGTTGATCTGCCCACCTAAATAAATCAAATGTACTCGTGATTCACTCGGAAAATAGCAGGGTGCCGTATTTTATTCACATGGAAAAAGCATTCAAGATCCCTTTAACACTCACTATCTTTGTTCTGAGGGTTAGAATTTAATGCAAGATTTTCATTCATGCTCCTTTTCCTATTTGACTAGGGAAGATATTAGGGTAACCAAATATTAGAGATATTCATTTTTAATTGTATTGTATTGTGGTAAGAACACAATACGAGATGTATCCTCTGAAATATGTGAGCACATAATGCAGTCATTGTTGACTACAGGCACAGTGGTGCACAGCAGATCACTAGAACTTATTCATCTTGTTTCACTCACTTTATGCCACTCATTAGTTCATTAGATTTTAAGTATTGAGAAAAAGCTCAATTAAGAGGACACCAGTAGATCTTTGGCTACTCATCAGACTTTATCTCTTGGATCCAGGAAGCAATATTACTTTCACAACAATTTTTTTTTTTCCTATCTCGGGGGTTAAAAAAAGCAAGATTTTAAATAAAGGAACTCTTGCTCCCTACTTTCTTGCCCAGCTCCACAGAATGGTTTTCCTTGTTAGGTAAATTCAACAGTGACTCCCAGCACTGAGCAAGAACAGCCCTAATCCAGACATAGAGATAAATGTCCATTAACACTACTCAGCATGAAAGAGAAGGATATGAAGTCAGCCCAAAGTTTGGGATGTAGTCAAATGAAAGATTTCAAAAGCTGGTCTTGGCATTTCAAGTTTGAATTTTTAAAAAACTCTCTTGTGGAAGTCTAAAAGATTGTCAAGAATACTATATTGACTAACCTTTCTTTGTGAAGATTTAAACGCTGCCAGAAAGAATACATTTCATTAGGAAGATGTGACAAAGTTCTAACAAAGCTTCTAACAAAGCATCCAATAAAGGTTTAATGAAGCTTGTCCTATTCGATCAATTCAAGTAAGACAGGTATTACTCTCTCCTGTGAACTAGGAAAAGTATTTGTTTACAAATATGTAAATCCTCAATATGGAATATTTAAAAAGTTATGTAATGCTGCTTCATGAATCTCTAACTGGAAAACAGTGCTAAGTGTTTTATGTGCCAAAGGGACTTCTTAGGTTAAAATCACTTATACATAAATTAACACTTTCTCACTAAATATGATATTAATGTTCTCTCCCAACAACTGTAACTCTGATTCTGAAGCTGCCAATGGGAGGAATGCAGAGACCTGAGATGTATGCACATAAAGCTCCCAAGTCAATTTCCAAGGTATTTTTACTCTGGTCTCAAAGTTCTGTCTACAAACTAGGCAATGTAATACATTTTTCATCCAAATGAATAAAGTAGAAAAAAATCTTGTATCACTTAGCTCAGCTTGCTTCCTAGAACAATATCAAATTTCTTTTGTAAATCTCATATATACATTCTCATGCACAGACTATCTTTCTAAAACCAATGACCACAGATATCTATTTTCTCTTGTTTTTATAACCCTTAATTTCTTGTCCTAATGAAATATGCTTGGAATGAACTAAACTGCTGGTTTCATTGAAACTTAACAATTTGAACAGATGCATATTGCCTAGATATATGCATTTCAGGTTTAGAAAACACATAACTTGTTAAAAAATGCAATGTAAAATCTAAATTAGATGTATTATAAAATCATATAATTCATCCTTCTAAAGTTGCAAAATCTCCTCTCTGCTAGATTCATTTAAAAACCGGGTAACTTGGAAGATCTACTGATTCAGACTGCTTTAATTTTGTTAAACAATTTTTAAAAAGAAAATTAGAAAAGTAATGAAGACTTACTGCAAAATATTTAACAAATAGAGAAAAGTATAAAGGTGAAAACAAAGCCAACTTCAAACTTAGACGCAAACCCGTCCTGAGCCTCTATTCCAATGAAGTTTAGGAGTAAAACGTGATAAATTCTAGAATTTTCCAGTCATCTCACCAAACCTGGAGCCTCACAGCAACAGTCACTGTCCCAAGATTTGTTAATCTCCATGGAAGAGGGCAATGCCTTTTCAAGCTCTGTTATAAGTTCAAACCAACTCTGCTGGTTTGAATGTTTTGTAACTACTCCTTCTTGTGTACAGTAATTATTCTTTTCTAGAAGGGCCACATTCTGAGTTCATCCAAATGTATTAAATTAATGTCTTGATGAAGTCATTGACTGTAAAACAGGAAATTTTATTCTAACTGGAACAGACTGCTAGGATCAATGATTTTAAGTCATGACACTTACCTTGATTGGTCATATGTATGATTTATCAGTTTGCTTCCACTTAAATCTAACCTCTAGAGTGCTGGTAAAATTTTATTCTTTATGATGCAAGCCTCATGTTGCTTTTTCCAGGAAAACGAAACAAAACAAAAAATAAAACTAAGTAACTTTCCTGCTGAAAAATCACTCAAATGTGGAAAACTTGCAGCCTGCCCTTTCTCTTGACTACTGGATCAACTCTACATTATTTTAAAGGCAGTCATGCACACAAGCCAAGATGCTTTTGAATTTCATCTGATATTCATATAGCACGCAAGCCAGGATGCTTCTGAATTTCATGTAATATTCAGAGTGCTGATAGTTATATAACCAGCTACAGTGAGAACCTGCTCCATTCAGTATGTTAAATTTTATATATATAAGAAAAGTTTGGGTTTGCCTGGATGTCAGCTGAAGCCAGGACAGGTAAGATGGTATCAAAGCATCTAGAAGGGCCTCCCGTTTTTCTCACCTCCCTCAACCAATTCCTACCCATCTCCCTGCATCAATCATTTTATTTTCTGACTTCCCTCCTGGGATAAGGATGAAAAGTTGTTGCTCCCATCTAAAAGCAATCTTTCCATTGACACTTGGTATTCCAATATTCTCCCTTTCCCAAGGATTTTGCTCCTAATACTATCTCCTCTCTTTCCTGAGTCACCAATTTCTCCTTTTATACTGGATGGTGCCATCAGCTCTCACACACATTCTAGAGCTTCTCAAACTCTGTGGTTAAAGGACCAGTATTGTTGCTGTTGTTGTTTTAAATTTTAACCCATCACTGATGCCTTTTAAACATACAATAAAAATGAGTACTTGAGAAATGATCGTCTGCTTGGATGTTTCGGCAATGCCAAACTGTCATAAAGGTTTCCTCTCAACTTGTATGCTCATCTCATTCTGTATTTTAACAAACATTTCACTGCTGGGCAGAGGGAGTGCAGTTTGAGTAGCACTGCTCGGGACTAGTCTCCCACTTTTAAAAATGCTTTCCTTCACCTGCAAGCAACCCTCAGGCTCCAGCCCCGTTTCTCTGATTCACTTAACAGCAAGACTTCTTAGAAAACCTGTCATTAGTTATTTCCTCCCTTTCCTCACCCATATCTTTAACTTCCTTCTTCCTCAACCCACTCCAACTGAGCTTCCTTCCCCACAACTCTACTGAAACCATTCATGCTGATTCCAACGATCAATATATTGCTAAATCCAGGGCTTACGCTGAGCCAGCATATCCTGGTCCATCTCTACTTGGTACTAAGATAATGAAACTTTCAGGTTAGTTGGTAAATAGTTCCCCCTTCCCTTTTCTTTCTGTTCTCTCCCTAGATAGTATCACCAAATCCCACCAATCAGCTGAAAGTCGATCTCTCCCCTGAGCTTCAGACCAGCATACCCAATCTCCACCTGTATGTGTGATAAATATCTTGAATGTAATATGTGCCAAACAGAACTTGGATATCCCTTCACCCTGGGGCTTCCCTGTATCAATGACTGACTGACATACAATTTGCTCAAGCCAAAAGTCAAAACCCAAGAATAACCCAGTTCTTCACTTTCCTCCATGCCCACATCAGCCCTCTGTAAACACTGTCAGCTGAACCTCCAAACACATCCTCAATCCTTCCACTTTTCCCATTTTGGTTTTGGTTACCATTATCTCTTACTTGGGTTCTATCATCTTAGCCTCCAAACTGGTTTCCCTGTTTTCATACTTGCCACCTAGATTCTTTTCCACACAGTAGTTTGAGAAATTGTACAAAAACGTAAATCAGATTATACCTCTCTCCCGCTTAAAACCCTCCAACAGCTTCTCAAAACTCCTAGAACAAATCCCAAACTCTACCTAGCCTGAAGGTCCTACCTCTCTCAGCCTCTACCTGCCCTTCCAAGTCCAGTGGAGTTCACTGCCATCCTTCTCCACTATGATCTTGACTTGCAGCCTTTGCACTCACTGTTTCCTCTGCCTGAAGGGCTTGCTTATTTCTGGTCTGCTGCCTCCTCCAGATGTAGGCTGCTTGAGAGGAGAGCCTTAGTTCTCTCTCCCCAGCCACCAAAGGAGTTTCTGACACAGCAGATGGTCAAGAGATGAAAATAATAATTGGAAGATAATGACACGGAGGCCGAATCCTATGAGATATACACATACCTGCACAAGCCTGCTCATGTGCAATGGTTGTAGAAATACCCACTAGAAAATGTAGACATTCTTTAATATTTTCCTCTTAATAGATACTAACTAAATGTTATCATCTAAAACTACAGTAAATCAACTAAATTGAAAACCAAAACCAAAACAAAACAAAACAAAAAAACCAAAACCCAAAAATGTTAGGCCTTGTAGTACCAGGTTCGAAGGCTGTGAAAGTGTGAAATCTGAGAGAAAGGACCCCTGAGGACTGGCTGCAGGACCCAGTCAGTCTCCTAGCCCCTGTGGTCAGAAGGCACTTGGCACTGCACTTTAGGCACAGTCAAAACAATGCACCACTTCCTCTAATTCCTTCCATGAACTATTTTCTCCTTTATGTTTCACTTTCTTGTTAGACTTTTTCTGTCTTTACCCCTACTCCAGACAATAATGACCAAGATCTTACTCTTTCTCATACCTTAAATTCAGATCTAGCTTTGATTTTTCCCCTCAGGCCATAATATTTCTGAGTTCTGAGTCTACTAACTTGACTCCACAGTGGGAAATGCAGCATAAAGCCCTTTCTTGGTTCATTCTGATATTCTGCCTTTGGATACTCAATTAACCCTAGAAATCATTTTAATGGGAATGACTAAAACGAACAAACTCTCCACACTAAGGTCCATACTTGAGAACTGTGAGTGCTGTAGTGCTTTTTGCTTGGTGATTTTTGTCAGTAGTAGGTTTTGGAAATACAAACTTGTTAAAAGGAGGAAAACGCGGAAACAAATCTATCTTTTCAAGGTCTTCTGAGAGTTGCTTAGTTCTCTGCTTAAAATGATCTGCCACGGATCCTTCTAATAGGTCCAGTTAGTCTGTGTGTGTAATGTGTTATGTTTCCTTAAGAAACATGTGAATTCTTGCTTGGCTTACCATACTTTACTTAAAGAGGCTGAGCTGGTACTATTCAGAGAATGAAGAGCCCAGTGACCTAAATCTTAGCTCTGCCCCTAAAGCCTCCTCTGACCTTAGTTTACATTACTTTTCCTTTCAAAGATCCAGATTTCTCAGCTATGAAATTAAGAGGTTGGTACAAATCAGTATTCTCAGAATGTGGTTCATGAGCCCCAGAGGGTCCTTGAGACCCTGCCATGGGGTCTAGGTACATGAGGCCAAAACTACCTTCATAATAATACAAAGACATTAACTGCCTTTTCCACGGTGCTGGTCTCTACACTGATGGTGCTAGAACACTGGTGGGTAAAGCTGCTGGTGCTTTGGCATGATTCAAAGCAGTGGCACTAAACTGTATTGACAGTCATTGTATTTTTCATTGCTGTGAATCTGCAGTTAAAAAAATTATGAATTTTATTAAATCTTGAGTCTTTTAATGTTCTGTATGACAAAATAGGAAGTATGCATAATGTACTTAGAAGTTCGTAATAGGAAGCTGAAAAAGTCCAACTAAATCTTTAATTCATTCTGCAGAGATGAGAGGGAAGAAAGTGACCACGTGAGTCGAATGTGACTGTTGAATAGTGCGGAATACACTACGTGACACATATGTCGCTAAAGAATATCTATGAAACTCTGAAAAATTCCAAAGAAACAAGATTCTTCTTAAAGGAATTTAACGTCTCACACTTTGAGAGTAACTGACTTACCTATAACAGGTACCATCACAGTAAGTTCTTGAATTTAAGTGGTAAAAAAGTATCATGGACAATTGTGAAATAGGCTTGATCCACTTTTTTTAGGATTAAGAACTCTCTGTAAAAAAAATCTTTAAAATCTTTACTGCTACTATAAGTAGGGAAAAAAATTATAAATTGAAAATAAATAATTGTAATGAGTATGAAAAAGACATAATAATGAAGTTTCATAAAAATATCAACAGGGAAGAATATGCATATACTTATGTAGGAAGATATTTTCCTTAACAGAAGAAGAAGAAAAGACATTTATAAGATTATATAACAAAATGGCATGGAGACTTTGCCCAAACATGATAAATCTTATTTTTGAGTTCAAACTGGCACTTTAATAACTATGTTTATAACTATGACTGTATATTTTATCTAAGATTATTTAGTTTTAAAATATCTAATACATACACATAGTTCCAAACTCGAAAAGTGTAAAATATCTCCCTGTATACCACCTGCTCAGTCCCCTTCCCCACAAAGGCAACTGCTACATTAATGTCTTGTTAATCATTTTGGAGATTTTTTAATGCATATAAGCATTATTTAAACCATTTTACAATATTAAATAATGTAATATTTTACAATATTAAAATAGTAATGTAATATTTAATATTATTTAACATTTAATTTAGTAACATTTTAAATTAATTGAATATATATTACCAATATGACTCAATATATTCAATAATATTAATATTTAACTCATTTAATATGTTTGGAGCTCTTTCTGTGGCTATACATACAGCTTTTCTTTGTTCGGTTTTATACCCTTGGAGGGCTCCACTGTATAGCTGTACCCAAATTTACTGAACTGGTCCACTACTGAAGAATATTTAGGTTGTTTCCAGTCTTTTCCTATTAAGCAATGCTTTGAGTAATAACTCTGTACAAATGGCATTTTGCATGTAGGTAAGGATATCTCTGGGGTAAGTCTCTAGAAAGAAGAGTTTTACAAAGAGAAGAGCTGAGTCAAACTATGTAAACATTTTGTATTTTTCATAGGTATTTTCAAATTGCTACCCCATAAATGCTATACCAATTTATAGAATGTAGGATAGTGTCTGTTTTCCCCACATCTTTGACAAAACCTTTTGGATTTCTGCCAATCTGACAAGTGAAAAGTGGTATCTCTATGTGGTTTTAATTCACATTTTTCCTTTTGTAAATGAGGTTGAGCATATTTTCTTATTTTTAAGAGCTACTTAGTTTCCGTTTTTGGTGAACTATCTGTCAAATCCTTTGCTCATTTGTCTATCTGACTGTAGGTCTTTTAACAAGAGATTTCCAGGAGTACCTTATATATTTGTGACATTAACCTTCTGTGATACAAATTGTAAACATTTCCCCCACCTGTAATTTGTCTTTGGCTCTTCTTATCAGTCTGAGGTGTTGAAGTTCAGGACTACTACAAATACATTTAAAAACCACATAAAATTTTCTTTCTTTCTCAATCAAAAGTACTGACTTAGGTGATCCAGATTAGGCCTGCACTTCACAATGTTATAGAAAATGGAAAAAGAGCTGGGGCATTTCTTTTTAGTCCCATCTGTCTTTCATACCTATGTTTATGTGTGTGCATATAAAAATAAAGCATGAAGTGGATGGACATATGCCTTTTTTCATTTATTTTATTGTATTTCCCATTTAATAGTCATGTAATGGCTGCACGGTATTTTGCATTTAAATGCACCATACTGTAATCATTCTTACCTACTCCTGGAAGTGTAGGTTTATTTCTACTTTTTTACTAGTATATACAACACTACAATGAACAACCTTTTGGTCAAATCTTTGTTCATATTCCTTAATTATTTATGTATAAAAATGACTGAAGTTAGAATTACTGGGTCAATTGGTCTGAGTGTTGAAATTCATGGTAGTATTGCAATGTTGCCCTATAGAAATGCTGCACCAATTCACAGTCCCATCGGGGGACCAATTCCATACAATGCTTTACAGTGCTGTATTATTTAATATTTTCCAATTAATAGGTAATAAAGAGTATTTTATTAATTCATTTGGTATTTTAAAATTATTTTTGTATATTTATTGGCCATTTATATTTCTTCTTCTGAGAATTGTATGTTTTGTTCTTTGTCCATTTTTGAAAGCATGGGAAAAGTGATTACTGTATAGTAGGTATCAGTCCTTTGTCTACTTGATTTGTTGCCCTAATTGCCTCTAGTTTGACTTCTAATTTTTGTGACATTTAAAAATAAGTGAAAATGTGTAGGGTAAAATCTATTTCTTCATTTACTATTGATCCTTCCCTATTCCAAGAATATGAATTCTCCTAAGTTTTTTTCTAGAACTTTTTGTTCCTTCAGTTTTACATTTAAATGTTTATTCTCTAGAATTTACTTTAGCAGAATATAATGTTAGTATTTATCATACTTTTTTGATGTTTGTTTTGATATCATTTATGTAATAATTTAACTCTCCATACGGAAATGCAAAGCCTCACCAATTCCAACTTATGCTTTTTTCTGTTATTAGTCTAAATTTTAATTGTTCGCTGTTTTAAAGTACTAAATCTGGAATATATCATTTATTCTCTACTTTTTAAATTCATTAACTGACGAATATTTTTTTTCCTTCCTACTGCTTTCTTTTGATGTACTTCTGGACTTTACATTATATACCACTAAAACTATGCCCAAACCCATCCTATACTTTCTTAATTGCTGTCCTTTGTCAAAAAAGAACTTTTGAGATAAATGTTTAGTCCTTTGATTTTCTTTCTTTCTCTCTCTTTCCCTCCTCTTAGTAATGGAAACACTTAAGGCATTTTCTTCCGAGTAAGATGTTGGCCTCATCTTGTCAGTTTTGCTACATGATATTCTCACAGATATTTCTGAAAAGGTCTATAAATGTAGTTTGGATATCCCTTTCATTCAAGTGTTATTTAGAAAGTATTCTGAAAATGTTGGTTTTAAAAGTGGTTAGCTTTTAAAATTTTTATTCTTGTTATTAATGTCTATTTTTATTGCACTGAGGTCTGAGAATGTAGCCTTTATAATTTCCTTTTACAATTGAAGAATTAAGTTTTTTTCTTAATCTTTCAACAACCAAACAGGAATAATTTTTATATTATTTTCAACTTTTTCCCCCTGGACACTGGGCTGGAAGATCTGACTACATATAAAAAATACAGAATTAAAGGAAAATGTGCTAAAATTTCTATTAAAAAAGAAAAATATTACCTGAAACATATCCGTATCTTTATCATGTGTGTACTCCACCACCACAGTCTGATTCCTTGACAAAGTGTAGGATATACTGTGTTGACCTTTGCAGCTGATAGCCTAATAATAAAATTTTAAAAAATCCATTAAAATCACATTTCAACAACTTATCAATTCTGTTTGTAGTTATGAGCCATCACTCTACCAGCAAAGCCCAGCACAAGCCAGCATTTTCCACACAGTCAGGGTTTTTCCCTATGCTCTATTCCCTCAATCACAGACAAGCCGAGAGTCACAATTCTGGTTTTAGCAAATATTCTGTCTTAAAGTGAATAATATTTTACTTAAATCAAATCAAAGTTTACTTACTAGTTTGCAAGACTTGATTCAATCAGATTCTTAGAAAAACACATACTTTCTCCATATTACCTAAATTCAGTAATAGAATTTTTACACTAATATAGTCATTTATTTCAAATTTTAAGATTTCACACAACAGGTAAGTCACATTATTTTTCCTAGGTGATAGAGCTTATCAGCATAACAAAAGGATCACTGGAAAATCTGTCAATGTTCTAATTGAGATTTCAATATAATAATACATAATGTTCTAATTGAGATTTCAATATAATAATAATTATTGCATTATTTCAATACAATAACATATGGTTATCCTAGTCAATGATAACCATATTTGTACTGTGTTCTACATCTCACTTAAATCTTGTATAAGCAACTAGTTATCTCAGATATTTACCTTACTAATAAATAAAGTAACTAGCAATTTTATTTTTTTCAAATTTTAGGCTAGAAAAGGCTAATATTCTTTTTCAAATAGCCTAGGAATAATACGACATCATTCTTGTTTTGTCCATGATATGGTTGAACAAAAAGTTGTGGTCACATACTTTTAATGTTTCTAAATTAACAAATAAATCGTTACAAAGTGGACTCCAAATTATTTCAATTATATTCTATTCATTCTACTTTAACTTATCTTCATTTTTAATCTTTTACATTAAGTATTACAAAATTTTAATAAGCTTTTCTATTACACATTTATTGAATGACGACACTGCATGAAGACCAAGAAAGCAACTAGAAGAAACTGGACATGCACAGCATGTTAATGAAAATGTACTGAACATTTATATTTGACTAATGTAATTCCTTACAGCAATAAACAGTAAAACATGCCAAATCAACTTTGAAGTTAGCCTGGTTAATCTCATGGTTATTTAATGATCTGCCCTGAGGAATTTCACGATTGAGCTGATGTTTTATTTTATGTGCTTCGTTAAGATAATACTTCTTTAACATGGTCAGGAAACTAAAAAATACTTCTTAAAGTACTCACACTACTAACAGACATCGTCTTAAATTTTCGTTGATCTGAGTCAGATAAATTCACTGACAGTAACTGTTTGTGAAAGCCAAATTTATAAAGAACTATTTTCAATTTAAGTGGATGTAATCTTTGTGTTAATTAACTTTTGTGGTGATCATTTCACAATGTGTATATATATCATCATGTTGTACACCTTAAATATATACAATTTTTATGTCAATTATACCTCAATAAAACTGAAAAACAATTTGTAAAAAGTAGATGTTTATCTTAACAGTCAGTGAAAAACCTACTTGAAGAAAAATAATTTATTAAACTCAAAATTATAAAATTAACAATCAGGAGGTGATTATAAAATAATTTATTTCAGGGTTTCCTATAAAGTATCTATTGCATTTTAAATGGATTCAATTTACAAATATATCAACTCCAACACAACTTTCATGGCATATACATATTGCATAAAATGTCTATAGTGTACAAATGATTTGCAAAACAAGGAGTTAATAAGTGCAATAATGGGAAATACTTTTAAAGGTTATACATTGTTGTACAATGGCACCTGCTTAAGTATGGTGTTTCTCAAACTTCCACTCCATTTGCCTGAATAGGAAGGGTTACTTGAACCTGGAGATGTCTGGGGAGCAGCTCTCAAATGGAGTTTCTCAGGCTTACAACATCTTACCTTAAATTATAAATTTTTTTTATTCCCTAACACATTTGCTAGTTTTAACATTTAACATTGTCTCACGAAGAATTGTTCTGCTCACCTGAGGCCTAGCACAGCCATGGACAGGGTGCTCCAGAGTAGTGGTGCCCAACCTTTTTTGCACCAGGGACTGGTTTTGTGGAAGATAATTATTCTGTGGACTGGATGGGGGGAATGGTTGGGGGATGATTCAAGCATATTACATTTATTGTATACTTTATTTCTATTATTATTACATTGTAATATGTAATGAAATAATTATACAACTCACCATAATGTAGAATCAGTGGGAACCCTGAGCTTGTTTTCCAGCAACTAGATGGTCCCATCTGAGGGTGATGGAGATACTGATGGATCATCAGGCCTTAGATTCTCAGAAGGAACACGCAACCTAGATCCCTCACACACACAGTTCACAATAGGGTTCGTGCTCCTATGAGAATCTAATGCCACTGCTGATCTGACAGGAGGCGGAGTTCAACCCATAATGTAAGCAATGGGGAGCAGCTATAAATACAGATGAAGCTTCCCTTGCTTCCCTGATGCTCACCTCCTGCTGTGTGGCCCAGTTCCAAAGAGGCCACAGACCACTATCTTGCTTCCTTGCTCACCCGCCGCTCACCTCCTGCTGTGCGGCCCAGTTCCAAAGAGGCCACAGACCACTACCTTGTTCCCTTGCTCACCCGCCGCTCACCTCCTGCTGTGCGGCCCAGTTCCAAAGAGGTCACAGACCACTCACTACCTTGGGGTTTGGAGATTTCTGCCCCAGAGGCACTTCCTCGCCACTTTAGAAAACACCAGAAACAGCCATTTTATAGGCTGCAAGTTGTTACTGGACACAAATTCTTGTAAGGTGTTTCATTATAAAAATATTCTTGTGACCAAAACTGTAAGACTATGTAGCACATGAAAAAAGGGTATTTCTAGCGAAAGCATCACCTTACCTGGAAAATGCCCACAGCAAAGGGGAGTCTTACCCAAGCTCCCAAAACAGAAAGAAAACACTGATGTAGGATGCCTTGAATGTTGAGCCAATTTAAAGAAAATTTATGATTTCAGACTTCTGCCATTTTTGTAGGTTGTTTAAGGCAAATGGCCAGGGTTAGGAAATGGGAATGCTCTTAGGTTAGGAAAACACCTTTTCTGTGTATTTTAGATTAAAAAAGTACTAGCCACGGGCTGTGATTTGGAGGCCTTGGAATTTGGGGAAGGTAGGAAAGTGGGAAAAGAGACTGCAAGCAGAAACAAATCCCATGAAGGTGGGGAGTGGCTCTGGGGCAGCAGGTGAGGCACACCCTGTAGCATGGGCAGCTGAGGAACTTCAGAACCAGTGTAATCATCACCTCGAAGTCACTTCCAGTTCTGGCAAGGATTTCCCTCTGGTAATGCTAAGCCAGGAGAAGGGTCCTGCCCCTACAAGGGCCCAGAGTACTGGTGCCCTGGGGTCCAACAGGCTGCCACCTATGGAAAGCAGAAACATGGGCTGAGCTGGCCTGAAAAGATGAGACTGAAGCCAGCACTGGGATTTGGTGGCAGTAAAAACCAGCGCGCCTAAGGCCACCATCAGAATCATAGCCAATAAATGGGGAAGTGTGGACTTCCTTCAGTTACATGAATTAGGGCTCACATGACCTTGTTTTCACGTATTAAAGTCTAAAATAGAGTCAGATTTAGGCGGTTGGGGTAAGTTAAAGAAGAGTTTAAGCCTGAGATCAATTTTCACTTTCCTTCTTGGGTCATGTCTTACAGAAAAGTCTGCCAAGTACATATGGCATTGAACTTTTTGTTACAAGTATCAATTGTTCAACAATAGTTTTTAATATTTAAAATATGACGTTCAAAAATAGAGCTTCTAGTAAATCACAGATTCACTGACTTGAGTCAATCATTTCCAGTATTTTGGAAATAAAAGTTTCTCTAAGGCCCTAAGTTGTTTTGGAATCTATTTCCAAAATATCAGAAAGGACACCAGGTAGGGCCTTTTCTTGGCATTCACTATAACTTAGTTCAAACACACTTACTGTAACATAATGCCATGATCTTACTAAACTAACACAAATTTAGAAAGCTCTTTAACATTGTAAAGAAAACCAGCTCAAGCAGCTTGTTGTGTAGACCAGAGGTCCCCAACCCCTGGGCCATAGAGTGCTATCAGTCTGTGGCCTGTTAGGAACCAGGGCATACAGTAGGAGGTGAGTGGCAGGCGAGCAAGCGAACTTTCATCTGTATTTATAGCTGCCCCCCATCGCTATCATTACCACCCGAGCTCCTCCTGTCAGATCAGTGGCGGCATTAGGTTCTCATAGGAGTGTGAACCCTGTTGTGAACTGTGCATGTGAGGGATCTAGACTGTGTGCTCCTTATGAGAATCTAATGCCTGATGATCTGTTACTGTCTCCCATCACCCCCACATGGGACTGTCTAGTTGCTGGAAAACAAACTCAGGGTTCCCACTGATTCTACATTATGGTGAGTTGTATAATTATTTAATTATGTATTACAATGTAATAATAATAGAAATAAAGTACACAACAAATGTAACATGTTTGAATCATCCCCAAACCATGTGCCTCCCTGGTCTGTGGAGAAACTGTTTTCCACAAAACTGGTCCCTGGTGCCAAAATGGTTGGGGACTGCTGGTGTAGACAATAATGATTTCCTATATCCACTTCTCTATTGTGCAGCTGTGATGAGAAGGCAGGTTGCCATCTCTGTTCTCATAACACTGCTTTGTGCCTCGAAGGCACGTTCAGTCTTATTTATTTTTCCACCCCTAGCACCAAGAGTGTGGCAGACATTCAATTAATGTCAAATGAATGAATGAATGAATGAACAAACGAACTGCTACAGATACAAGATGAGATTTAGAGTTTCTTTCTTCAGGTCTTCCCCTCACCTTCCCTACTTCTCACTAGCAAAGGTACCAGTAGTGATACTCTCAGCTCAAATGTTTTGCGTCTATAAAAACCACTTTATTACAGTTTAAATGTTATTAGGTTGAAATATAATTGGGCAATTACAGATAAACAGATTAAAGAATTTCAGCTTTATCCAGCTGAAGAAATTAAGCCTTACTTTGCAATCCTAGATGCCCAGACCAGATGTGAGTCAAGGTATTTTCTTCTCAGCTGAGGATATGTATTTTCTTACTGCTATGCTGCTTGTGTCACAGGCTCAGTTCTGCCAGACTTTGCCATTCAGGGATGAGAACAGTTAGAACTGGCTGTCCTGCCTCAACTTACAACTAAAAACTAATGTCAGGGAGTTCTGTGAGTCTCCAGACTCTAAAACAAACATGGTTCATATGTCTGGAGAATTTTCCTCCTCTTATAAACCCATATACATACATAAAAGCACTTATATAATATGTTATGATAACAGAAAGCAATCTTGCAGAATACACAACGGGTAACACGTCTTAATGGACATGTTACTGAAGAATTTTCATCCACATTTTAAAGTATGAGGGAAACAATTAAATCTTTTATTTGTTAAGAAGCAGTGGTAGCTCTCAACCACACAAGTGAAAGCCAATAGAGAAACTAACACGCATCCAGAAAATATTAATTTATTATAGTTATGATTTAGCCCATTTAATTCAAGCTCTATAAGGCTGCTAAGTGAGCCTTTATCAACTGTGTGGAGAGAGAAAATGGGATTCATCGCTGTGGCAGACACCGTTGGTTGCCTGCCTAATGTCCTCCTCTCTGCTGGCTGAGCTGGCTGCCTGTGAAAAAGCCTGAAAGCATCAACGCTAGCTCTCCCACTCTCCTCTGAGGCTAGCGTGTGGAAATGTGATCCACTATCAGCCAGTGGGACTTAGGAGAGATCTGGTGTGGAGCTCCTGGGGATGAGAGACATTGAGAGAGACTCCTTCCCTTCTCTGTCACTAAAATATGACACGATGTTTGCAGCAGAAGCAGACCACCTTGCAACATGACAGGAAGGTCAAAAGACTCTCACAGAAGTTGGCTCAGAGCCCTGACATCTTTGAGATGATGAATCAAACATGGAACTACCTGTCCCCAGACCTCTGGAATAAAAATCAGGGTTTTAGGCTGCTGTAGGTTAGGCATTTTGTCACTTGAGTGTACGGCATCATTATATGGTTTGGTTCAAACATTTTCTCCTTCTGGGTTTCCTATTTCAGTCAATAGCATAACAGTCACTCACACTTAAAAGCTTCATGTCACCCCTGAGCCCTCTCTTGCCACTGTTGTTCACATACAGTTAGCATTATTACCATCATAATTAATCCAACAGGGAGTCAAAGACGGGCTGATTTCACTGTGTTAAGGCAAAAATCAAATACAAAACAATGTGTAACATTTCACTTTTTCTCCTCAAAAACAAAGTAGTTGTAGGGCAACCAGTAGCTACAAATCTGATTTATTCCTCAAAGGAATTTCATAATCAGCTTTTTTATAGCCCTTAACTTCCTGTTCTGACGATGCTTTTGTGCAATCTTCATGTATCATCTGGCATCTGGGCTGGCTTCAGCAGCTTGCTCACTGACCAAGAGAATGCCGTGGATGTGACACATGGGACTTCTGTTACTAGCTCAGGGAAGGCCTGCAGCTTCTGTTTGCTGCTCTGGGGGTTCCCAGCTGTGGGCAAGAAGCCTGACTATGCACATGCCACTAAGCTTCAAGAAGCCAAAGCAACAGGGAGAGGGCCTGGAGAATGAAATGCCACATGGGGAGAGGGAGGCCTGGGAGTACCAAGATGCAGACATGTGCATGGAGAAGCCTCCGTGAGAGTGGATCCTCCAGCTCCAGTTGCCCCAGATGTGGACCACAGACTGACTACTCAGTGGTGCCCTTCCCAGATTCCTAACCCACAAAATGATGAATAAAACAGAATGGTTTTTGTGAAGTCACTAAATTCTGTGGTAGTTTTCTACACAACAAAAGATAACTGAAACCATCAGCTTACAAGGCCTACTAGTACCAGAGCACTTATGTGACTCATCACCCAAGACACTATGGTTATCTGTGCATACGTCTTACCTGCACCCAAGAGCATGGGATAGATGTGTCTACCACGGCAGGCAGCAGTGTCTCCACACAGAGCAGGGTCTAGGTTTCTCATGGAAGTGTTATGTGCTCCTGAATGTATGTTAAAAGGTTGTTTGTGTTTAAAGCAAATATGCATTTGTATTGTTATAATCTCCGATTAGAAGACTGAGATGTGAAGAAAATTTTGTATTAATATTTAAAATGATCATAGACTATAAAAAGTATCCGTGAATCATTCAAAGTATTGCCAGAGAAGACAAAGGCCACCAAGTGTGTCACATGGAGATTTTTGTAGTCCTTACATTTAGAGCAAGAATAGAAGGGACACTAGGAAGGCAGAAGAAGAAAACCACCACGTATGTTAGAAACTATAAAGCCACTTTGCAAACTACATGTATGATGTATACCAAAAAAGTATGCCTTATTAGAGTCTGCATCCTTTAAGGGAATACAGTGTGCATGTGTGTGTGTATGCATGTGTGCACATACATGAGCATGCTCGCATCTGCATTTCAAATAAAATGAAATTCTTTTTCTTCAAAGGATACCTAATTTTTTTATTATGAAGTCTTTCTTAGTACCAAATGACTCAGGAGTTTAATATCCCTCTTGTCTAGACGTCCTGGAAGTTGACTATTATAGAACTGCAATTATTGTTCCTGGGCCACACAATAGTCTGGCTAAATCAAATGAATGTTTCTGAAATGAGCACACCCTGCATATTCTTCTTTGTGTGTAGATATAATTAGGGTTGTTTTTGCCTCTCAAAAGTAGAGGGCCAGAGACCTGGTGTAGCTTATATGCCGAAGCAACCTTTTCTAGATACCAAGCTGCTCTGAAAAGCTCTGCACCACATATCTGAACGTGGTGCTCTTCTCTAAGGCTGCTCACTGTTCCTGCCTTTCACGTCCCCGCAAAACACCTAGGAAGAAAGAGTCCCTGGGGCTGGATGTGCTCTGGGCTGAGCACGCATCTCCTCACTCTGCCTGTGCTCATGCGATCTGCTCTCTGTGAAGAAGTCAGAGGTTCTCTAACAGTTTGCCCGACGGGGGCAGGGCTAGGAAACGTTCTGAACGCTCTATTGGGACAGCTAGTCTTCGGGGTTCTACTAAGAAGCATAACGTAAGCTTGTGTTCTCAACAGCCTTCTGAATGATGGCCACAACATGGCACTACTTAATACGACATCATAGACTAAATATCGGCTCCCCTGCCGATGATGATGTGTGTTTTAGACAAGTTTATTTTCAGCCACTTTAACTGTTAAATCTAGTTTGTAATTTAATATTTCAGTTCATCATAAAATCTAAATAAGTAACTACACAAAATGACTACTACAGAAAGGACCGAATGAAATTGGAAAAATGACACTGACCTCTCACAGTGGCTCTGGTTATGAAATACAAGCTTTCTATGACAAGGTGTATTGCTGTAGAAACATTTTAATTGGTATGTGAAAACATAGTAATAAAACTGTTTGGGGGTAGGTCTGAGTGGGGCCAATGAGTCGAACCTTGGTTGTTCAGAAATAACTTCTGATATTTATGTTTATGACAGAAAGCTGCACACTTATGAGCAAATGAATGAGTTTACAGTGAGCGTGCAGCAGCCTGGAAGTAACTGCTGAATGATTTTACCATCTCGAGCACTGTGCACACTGTGATGTAGAGGCAGAGCAAGGTGAGGACTAGAGGTTATCAAACATATATGGGCATGCACTAATTATCCCGTGAGGCATGATACTAATTGCATCTAAAATTTCATCACCTCACGCAGTAGCCACTGATAATCCAGCAAATGCTTAAACATCGGACAGAAAAAACATTTATATCAAACTGGCTCTCTCAATGGTTTTATTCTGCTGAGCTCAAACTTTACATGTACTTTAGAAAAATGGAATAACCACATGTAGATACTGCAGAGATCAACTTGGCTAGTGGACTCTAATGCTGGAAAAACAACACACTGGACCAGGTTTGAATCCGAGTTCAGATACCCACCAACCAAAACCTCTCTGATCTTTCAGCTACTACCTTTATAATTCATTAACAAAGGGAGTCAATGTCAGTAGCACTGATTTCACTGGATTCAAAGCAGAGGAAAGGATGTATATAAAACATGGCATTTTCTCTCTTCAAATATGAACCTGTATTTACAGCAGTTCCCTGCAGTCCATGACACATACTTTGGAAACCACTATAGCGTTTGGCTTTAAGTATATGCTAGATATTGACTGTATTAATTAGAGATAATCCTGGTATGACAAATATATTTTTCTAGAACTACTGACTTTTATGTCAGGCTGACAAGTATAATTAGGCAATAAATCCTCAATCAGTCTGGTTCAATTTGCTACAGGGAAGATGAGGTCTCTGCCATCTTTGTCAATTTATGTTTAAAATATGTATGAGTACTATTTCTAAAGAGAGGAGGTGGCTCAAGGAATTCACAATTTATGTTGCATGAAACACACTCTTTAAAATATTCTATCTTTTCAAGGAACCACATTTCAAACAAGTGCCTGAACCATGGCTACGATAAGAAAGTCAAAAAGTGCTAACTTGGATTTCATCAGAATCAACATCATTTTCTAGCAAATCAAAATGATAGGCCTATTTGTTAGAAGCAATAGCTTTGAACTTGGCCCTGGGCCACTCCTGAGCCCATCCTGGATTGGTTTACTGAGCTATTCGATAAACCCTGGCACACAATCTATGGCACACAGAGTGCTGGACAGGGCTGGGGCAGACACGCTCAATCTATCAGCAAGCACAGACATCAGAGAGAGTAAGAATGTGTGAGGAGAGCCTGTTTCTAATTTGGGGTGACTCCCAAGTACAAAGAAGCTAGATCTGGCTGGTGGTACTAGTTTCAGAAGATGATCTGACTTGAACATAGTTGGGAAAACATGAACACCAAGGGCTGCAGCCAGAGACTTGGGCAGGTGACATTCACATGCTTTGTGGACATCTGTTCCCAGGAATCCTACCACTTCCAATCAGATGAAAAGCTCCTTGAGGGTAAGAACTCCAGTCTTTTTAAACCAGCCTTCAATTCCAGCAGTGTATTATTTGGCTAATAGTACAGATTGGGCTCAATCTCGAATCCAACATGGGCTGCCTGTGGGACTCTGGGCAAGTCAGGCCTCTGGCCTCATTTTTGTCATCTGTACAAGTGCTGGCCTTGTCCCCAGAAAGGTCATTGCTGTCTAACAGCTGAGATATTTCAGCTCCTGTATCTACCCAGTTTATGACAAATTGCTAAACAAGTGAAAGGTTCATATTCAAGTTTGTATGGATTTTTTCATTGAGTTTTAGAACATATTAAGTCAACCTAATGTGCAATCTTTTTTTTTGAGACAGGGTCTCACTTTGTCACCTTGGCTAGAGTACAGTGGCATGGTCATGGCTCACTACAGCCTCAATCTCCCAGGCTCAAGCAATTCTCCTGACTTAGCCTCTCGAGTAGCTGGGACCACAGGCACACACCACCACACCCAGCTAATTTTTTGTATTTTTTTGTAAAGATGGGTTTTATCCATGTTGGCTAGGCTGGTTTTGAACTATTGGGCTCAAGCAGTCTATCTGCCTTGGCCTCTTAAAGTGCTGGGACTACGGCTGTGAGCCATTGCACCCAACCCAATCAATTCTTTTTATTGCTTTATTTGTCTCATATCTTTTGGAAAACAGGGGCAAAGTGTAGCTTTCCCACATAGGAATGCTGTGATTCAGTCACATATCTATATAGACATGTTTACATTATCAACCATGCACTGTACACTAGTTACCATAAATGAAAGCCAATCAGGACTTTCAAAGTTCTTCTGCCTTTTGGTCTCAGTTGAGAAAGCACACACTTTAATGCAGATTCTAATGATATCTCACACCAACTCGGTGTAGCAACTCCCTACAAAGCATGAGAGGATGCAGCAGGGGTGCAGACCTGAAAGCGTCACATACCACAGCGTGACGCAATGCTCTGAAATCACACCCATCTCAACATACACACAGCAGGCGTCATAACTGCTGGTCACTTCAAGGACTGATCCTGCAGTAAGGACCACCCAAGGTCACCTAGAGAAGAAAGTTAGGGAAGGCCACACTTACCTGATAAGAGATGGAGAAAGTGACCCTGAACAACCCCATTCTTTAAAACAGCATTGCGTTTGCTTTTGAACATTTTACATTTCCAGATGTGAGCAAAATGCCGCACAGGAAGAAATGAAGGTGCAACATTCTTGTGAAATGCCAAGTGCTATAGTAAAAATTAAAATAAGATTTCTTATTGTACATATTAAGACTAAGAGAGAGAGAAAATCTAACTGCAGTCTCATGTAAGAACAGGAGTTGGTAAATTTTGTAAGGAGATATCTATTTAGTCAACAGATAATGCTTTAAAGGATGCATATGAATCTATCTGCTGTGACATCCTACATTTACTTCTCTAAATATTTAAGTACTGACATATATATGAGCTACTCGCCATGGGAAGCAAAACTTTGAACAAGTAAACCTAACAAAAATGAATCATAAGCAAAAATAAAGCATCCTGCAAATGACTAAGTTGAAAAAGCAAAATTCCTGGTTCAATAATTCGATTTGCCTATTGCTCTTTTAAAAATGCACTTACTAGGCAAAACAAGGTACATACCTTGTTTCTAAAGAGCACTAGAGAAGAAGTATATAGGCATCCACAATATACTGTGTGTTACAGTGAGTCAGTAGTAAATGCAAGTCCTAGTTTGTTGGCATGAGCAGGCAAACTTACAGATGCTATAAATTGAATCTGACATAAATCGATTTTATACTAAGATACCCAATGACTTACCATGTAATTGTTTTAATATGTAACCCAGTTTATCAGCTGTCAAAATGAACCCTTGAGTACTGAGGAATACAAAGATTGAAACTTACAAGGATAAGCTCCAAAGAAAACAAAATACATCCTATTGATTATTTATAGCGATAGAAACCAAAGTCCCCATTGAAATGATGTAAACAAAAAGGGGAAGATTCAAATTTTTCCCTCATTTTACTTGAATTTTTTAAGACTTGGCCTAAATTTAAAATTTGTTCATCTGTTGAATAATCTCATTTTCTTTATGGAATAAAACCAGATCAATAAGGCCACATTCTAGTTATACAGAATCATGAAAATATTTATTCTCAAAAAGCAAAAAATATTTTGACAGTTGGTATTTTCAAGATGTTGAGTCTGCTGGAAACGTGCAAATTACAATCTTAGTACACACAATTTTGAGTAAAATAATGAATGCCTTCCTTGGAAGTACCTGCCGCCATGCAATGCCATTCACAAATGTTTTTCTTCAAAGCCTGGAGATACATCTGGATGTTACTCCTCAAGCATCATTAAACTGAACTTCTTAAAAGGCTCCTTATTAGCTGTGTATTCTTAGGCCATACCCTGAATCTATTTCTTAATCCAAAAAGTACAACTACCTTGAAGGGTTTTGCTGGAAAAACTCAGATGATGTTTGCAAAGTACCCAAAGGACAGTACACAACACATAATTACTATTAGTCAATTGTTTTGATTACTATAACATCCATAATCTCTATAACACTTAATTTTATGGGGTCCCTCGGGTTCTTGACTGATTTGTAGAGCAAAAGATATTTTAAGGTAATATGTACACAGTTACTAAATGTTACCAGTGAACAGTATCTCCCTTCCAATTCCAATCTTCTATCACTAAGAAAGCCACTACTACTAGTTTCTTATATATCCTTCCAGAGAAAAGTCTATGCCTATACTAGCATAGTATACACATCAGAAATGATAGCATACTGCATATAGTGTTCTGTTCCCTGCTTCTTTAACACAATAACTTACAGAATTGTCTATATAATGTAGTTACAGTGCTGTCTCATTCTTTTTGATGTATACATGCAGCATGGCTTATTTAATGCATTTTTTTAGCAGACATTAAATTATTTAAAGTATATTTTCAAGCAGTACTGCAATAAATATGCAGGTATTCTTTTTGCATATAGGGAAATATATCTATAGGACAAATTGCTAGAAACAAAATTGCTCGATCAAATGGTACATGGTATGTCCACTTCTGATATTGATAGTTATTGTCAAACTACTTTTCATAGAAGTTACACCAATTTGCATTCTCACCAGAACTATATGAAAGTATGTTTTCCCCACTCTCACCACTATACAGAGTAAAGTGTAAAATGGCAGGTATCTTTACCTTCTGATACGTGAAAAGAATAATCTCATACTGCTTTTAATTAGCATTTCTACTATTATGAATAAGGCTTTTAAGAATGTTTAACAGTTACCTCTTTTTTTATTTACTATAAACAGTTTATACCCTTTGCTCATTATTTTTTGGGTTGCTTGTCTCTTATTGACACAGGCACTCTTTATATATTAAAAAAGATTTCTATTGTCTGTGATATGAGTTGCAAATCTTCCCACTCATTTGTGTTTTGACTTTACTTAAAGTGTTGTGGGTTTATTTTTTGTCATGCAGATTTTTTAAAAAGTTTCTATAGTCAAACTCATCAGTATTTTCTTTATGATTTCTGGATTTTACTTTATAATTAGAAAAGCTTTCCTCACTCCTAGATTAAGTGAAGAATTCTCCATCTTTCTTCAGTATTTCTAGGATTTTGGCTTTATGTTTAGAAATATTAGCTAAACATTTCAACAGTCACAGTGCTTATAAAAGCTATAGTTTATTTTCAGCATATGCATGTATCAACAGTTCATTACGTTTTTTAACTTTTTTATTGCAGAGTATTCAGTTTTAATGATAATACCACAATTTGTTCATTCACTCATCTGTTAATGAAAATTGGGTTAGATCCAATCCTGTCAACTTTTGGGACTGTCAGTCTTTTAATGTTAGCCATCCATATGAGTGTGTAGTGATATCTCATTGTGGTTTTAATTTGTACTTCCCTAATGATTAATGAGGCTGATAATACTTTCATATGTAAATATGACATCTATATATCTTCTTTGGGGAAGTCTCTGTTCAATTTTTTTGCCTATTTTCACAAATTGGATTCTCTTATTGTTGTTTTGAGAGTTTATACATTCTGAATACATATTCTTTATCAGATAAATGATTTGCAAATATTTTCTACCAGTCTGTGTACCTTGTCTTTGCATTCTCTGAAGAGTTTATTCCAAAGGGTATAAGTTCTTAACTTTGATGTCTACTTATCAATTTGTTCTTTTATAAATCACATTTTTGGTTTTATATCTAAGAAATTTTTGCCTAACTCAAAGTTGTGAAGATTTTTCTTCTATGTTTTCTTTTAGAAGTTTTATATTTAGTTTTATGATCCATGATGAACTAAGTTTTGTACACAGTGAAGATTATAAATCAAATTCATATTTCTGCATGTATAAATGAAACAGCACCGTCTGTTTAAAAGACTATCCTTTTTCAACAGAATTGCCTTCGCATCTTTGTCGAAAACCATGTCCATATATATGGGTCTATTTCTGGGCTCCACTGTGATGAATTATTTATCTATCTTTACACCAATACCACACTATCTTAATTACTGTAGCTTTAAAATAAAGTCTTGAAGTCACTGTGAATACTCCAACTCTGTTCTTATGTTTCAAAGTAGTTTTGGTAATTTTAGGTTTTTCACATTTTCAAATGAAATTTAGAATCAGCTTAGTAATTTCTATTAAAAAGTCTGCTGGAATTTTGATTGGTATCGTACTGAATTTACAGATTTTGGTAGAATTCACATCACTGTTGAGTTTTCTGATCCATGAACATGGCGCATCTCTCCATATATTTAGGTCCTCAACTTCTCTCAGCAATGTTTTTATAGGTTTCTGTATAAAGGTCTTCCACATCTTTTGTTAGATTTATCCCTAAGTGCAGTCAATTCTCATTATTCACAGTTATATTCTATCAAGTTGTCACAAACATTGATTTACTGAATACTGAGCCACTGCTCCTAAGGAAAATACAGGATTCAGTTCCTAGGAGGCTCTTGTTGCAACACTTTTGTCAAATGATCAAATAATTGTTTTCTGTTTTTCTGTTTAAAAATACCTCACTTAATATATATTTCTTACAAATAATCACATAATAATCTTTATAACGAAACACTACCCAAGAAGGGTTTACCATTTTCCTGCCCCTGGGTAATGTGACCATAAATTTCTTTGGCTTTCAGTTTCAGAACAATATTGTCCACTATGCTTTTTAAACTGGCTGTCATATCATGAATTCCCACATTTAGCCACTTTCCCATCATTTAGCCATTTTCCCATTTTTCCCATAGCTTCGTAATACACTGTACATGTTACTGTAGCACTTTCCAGTGTGGCCTTCATGTATTAACAAATCTCCTCCTCCTTTTTCTGGTGTACTGTATTGCTAATTCATTTCCACCAAACTCACAGTCAAGAGCACTAACTGAACAATGATAATCTAACATGTATTTTCTCTGTAAGGTACATCAGTCTTCTTGCACCTAGGAACACTAGAGAACACTTCAACACCACGCTTGGGCAACATTTCAAACAGTGAAATCACCAAGAAAAGCACAAAAGTGAGAAAAACTTAGCCCTAAATAGACCATGCAAAGAACACTTGTTGACAGTATGAGAACTGAAGCAAGAAGGCAGTGCTTTGCCTAGTTGGGCCTCACTTGGGAACGTGTGCCCTGGACAGGCCACTCACATATCTTGTCACCGTGCATACATCCACAAATAATTGCAAAAGGACCCTGAGTATTAATTTGGGAGTTACAAGTAAATTTTACTCAGTAGGTAACTTTGGAAACATGGAATCTGTGAATAATGAGCATCAACTGTGTTTTACATTTTTTATGCTATTTTGCAAATAGTATTTTTAAAAACTTTTTCAATTTCTGAGCTTCTGTTGCTTTTAAAAAAATCTTCTGCATTGTAATCTGTGCTTTCTTTGCCTTACCTGTATTTTATATGATCACTGAGAAGGGGCATATTCCTATTCCTACAGTTACTTTTATGCATCCAACTATAAAAATGTTTGCACCCATTAACTCTCTAATAAGAACAATGATGAGTAAGACTATTTTCATTTTCTGTCATCCTTCTGTGCACATTTTCAATTATTTTTAAATTGTTTATTGCTGTTTGCTTTTTTAACCTTTACATATATCTTCCTGTTTTAAGTGATAATTTTTGTCTCCCAGCTATAAAATCTGAGGATATTAGCATGCTTACAGAACCTCTCTCCTTTTCTTTCCTTCCTCGCCCACCTTTTGTAAGTTCTATTATTTCTACATTGTTGGAATAATATCATTTACATTCTATTCTGTGGCAATCATTTTCTCATTTGTTTTAGTCCTTCAGATAGAGTGTAATTCAATGTTTAGATGATAGCTTTCCATTCACCTCTCTTTTTTTTGCTGAAATTTGTCTTCTGGTAATTTTTTCAATAAGGGCTCATAAAAATTCTATATCCTGCATTCTCTTGTATGTTTATCAGTATTTGTCAATTGGTTTAATATTTAAAAGAAATGTGGGGTAAAGAAATCTTGGGTCACTAGGCTGGGCGTGGTGGCTCACGCCTGTAATCCCAGCACTTTGAGAGGCCAAGGTGGGAGGATCACCTGAGGTCAGCAATTCAACACCAGCCTGACCAACATGGTGAAACCCTGTCTCTACTAAAAGTACAAAAAAATTAGCCAGGCATGGTGGCGGGCACCCATAAATCCCAGCTTCTCAAGAGGCTGAGGCAGGAGAATTACTTGAACTTGGGAGGCGGAGGTTGCAGTGAGCCAAGATCATGCCACTGTACATCCTTGAGCAAAAAAATCAAGGCATTTAACATCAGAGTGTAGAAAATCTATAAATAACCCCCCAGATAAAACAGGACTCACTTAAAAAAATGGGTAAAAGTTATTATACACAAAAATGGTTTCCCTTGAGCATATTCTATATTAAAACTTTTACATTCTGGCTATATTTGGTTGAGAATATGATCCAAAAAAGTCAGGGATATTATATAACACAAGAATCAATGCAGTGACAGCAACAGCACTAGGACATCCTGTGCCAGGGGACACAGAGTTAGATCAGGAACAAGGCACTCAGCTTGTGGCACAGCCCTAACGTCAACTAACCATGAGTCCTTTAGCATGTGACTAAAACCTTACAAATCGGCCAAAGAGGAAAGCCATGGCACAGATTTTAAATGTTACTTCACATTGTGAGAATACATTCTATCTATGGTGAAGAATTATTTTTATCATCCCCTCCCCAGTCTCAGCTATATTAAAATTAAAATTTACATTTCTTTAGAAATTAATGGTGAAAGAATTGGTTGTGAGGAACATCTCAGAGAAAATACTCTGATATGAAAAAAAATCTGTGGTTGATGATCCTTTTGCATATAATAAAAAAAACAACAGGGAAAGTTAAATGGCTTGATATTGAATACACTGGGGATTCAGATCTAATTCATTATTAAATCAATATGACTATTATTATTGATTAAAAAGTCTATCCATGCAGTAGATAAAATGTTTATTCCTTGGGTGTTACTGTGGAACAAAACTCCTAGAACTGCAGCTAAAAATACCAGGGTCAACATTAGGTTATCATACTTGCTGTCTAGCTAAAGCAAGACAAATAAATGAAAGGATAGATTTGCCTTAGGATTTTGCCTGTAAATTGCTGCTTAAAATAAACTTGTCCTGCCTCTAGTACTTTTGGAAAGAGACAGAATGTAAATAAATTCAACAAATAATATGTTGGCCTCTTATGGATAAAGCCTGTGCTGAATGATAAACCCTAAAGACATCACCCACTAAAGCAACTTTTCGAGAGTCAAACTATGTGATAACCAGAGCAGACAAGTCTTATTTATGGGGGACGGAAAGTCAGCACTCTTCAGTCAATATATTTATGTGTGAAGTTTAATCAGATTAGCCATCTACAAGTATAAAATCTCCTGCATGGATACAACTCCAACTAACAAATAAGAAACCCACACAGATTTATAATATAAACATATACACCTTAATAACCAAATCAGTGAACATTCTGGGTAGCTAGTGCTTTTTCAAGGCACAGTGTTATCGCATTTATTGTTTTACTGCAGTCATCTGATCCACACAATCACCGTGAGGTGAATATTGTTATCTCCATTTTGCAAAATAAGGAAACTGACTTGGAGAGGGTAAGACATTTCCTAAGTGGATGGGCAAGTCTATACTGCATTGCATACTCTTTTCTTTGTTTCTTTACAAAAGAATTTCCAATTTTAGGGGAGAGGATTTATATGAATTTTGTAATCATTTATAATTTAAGAGACCATAGGATTGGAAAGCACTTTGAAAAGCAATGTAGTTGAAAGCGATGTAGTTCAGTCACCCATCAAATCCCGTTTCCATCATCAGAAAACAACAACATTAAGAGAAGTAACAGAAGAACCAGCAAAGAATGGCACTGTGCAAATCAAATTTGTAAGAATGAACTTATGAACGAATGAACAGAAACAAGCAGTAAGCAAAACAGTCAGCTGGGGCAGAGAGATCAAGCAACAGAAATGAGTGGCTGTTGAATGTGAGTCATCTGCGGCATCACAGAACACAGTTACCAAGTATTAACACAAGCTGAAAACGAGCCTATTCTTCAGAAGTGTTTAGAATCTCCTTTACAGCATACTGCCCTTGTCAACAGTATCCAGTCTAAAAAGTTACCAAACTTGAATAACCGGGAAGCTTCGTGGTGGGTAGACAGCTATCTCCCTGTAACCAGAACATTTAAGAAAAAAAAAAAAAAAATACCCCAATCCCTCCACATTTTAGAGTACTTCAAATATCTAGAAACAGCCTCACTGTACCTCATCTCACCTCCAGTGATTCCTTCCTTTGGTGAAACACCTCTCATTCCTTCTCATTGTCTTCAAAATACATGGCTTCAAATCTCTTTACTCTCCCGGTTATTCTAAGCTGAACACAGATGTGTCCATATGCATTCATTAGGAAGTCACGTTAACAGAACTTCATAACCTGCACATGGGCTGATCCCAGGCAAAGTAAACAGTTCTACTTTTGTCACTTCAGAAGAAGAGTGTGTTCGCTTCTTGAGGAATCCATCATACTATTTACTCACACAAGGATTACCAAATTGTCAAATGTACTTTATGAAAAACTTTTCCATACTTTAAAAATCAGCTTCATTGAAGTATAGTTTACATTTACTAACATTCACCAGTTTTAAGTGCACAATTTGAGGAGTTTTGACAAATGAAAAGAGTCATGTAACCACCACTTTAGTCAAGATATAGAACCGTCTCGTCACCTGCAGCCAATCCCTGAAACTGCCTGCTTTTCCCAGCAACCACTGATGGGCTTTCTGTCACTATAGCTACATCTTTTCTGGAATTTCATACAAATAGAAACTTAATATGTAGTCTTACATACTCAGTGTCTTCACCAAAACCTTTTGAGATTTATCTATGTTATTATGTGTCTTGGTAGTTTGTTCCTTTTTCTCTATTAGTAGTTATTCCATTGTATGGACATTTCTTAAATGCTTTGCCTTCAAATTTTCCATTCTCTGTTACTTATTGCTAGTATAGAAAAACTTTTTTTGTATATTGGTCTTGTATCCTACAAGTCCACTAAACAGACTTACTAGTGTGAATAGCTTCTCGTTTTGTTTCTACTGTAGGATATTCTATGTGCATAATCATACTGTTGTGAAACAAAACAAGTAAGTGTAGTTACCTGTTAAGTTTTTCAAAAACATCCTTTATCAAATCAGGAAGTTTCATCTATTTCTAGTTTCCCAAGAGATTTTATAATGAATGTTTAACTTATCCAGTGCTTTCTGTGCATGCATATGGAGATGACTATATCATTTTCTTTTTAGTCTGTAGAATTACATTGACTAATTTTTGAATGATTAACCAACCTTGTATTCCTGGGTTAAACAATCCAAGAATCTTATGGTCTCCTCTCTCCTATCCTTGATGCTGCTATCATTTTATTTCTATGTATGTTATAAACCCCACACATTATTATTAATTTGGCTTAAAAGTCAATGTTGTTTTAAAGAGATCAAAAATAAAAAAGAAATGTCTTTCATATTTCCCCTCATTTTTACCACGTCTAGTACTCAGTACTTTGTATAAATCTAAATTTCCATCTGTTGTTTTTTCCTTCAGCCTGGAAAAGTTTAACATTTTTTGTTGTGCAGGTGTGCTGGTGGTAACTAGTTTTAGCTTTTGTTTTTCTGAAATAAAGTCTTTATTTCTCTTTCACTTCTGAAGAAATTTATGCTAAATTCTAGGGTGATAGTCTTCCTTTGTTTCCCCCTACTTCTGTCCCTCCCCTTCAGTACTTTAAAGATGTTGGTCCATGGTCTTCCCACTTGCAGTGTTTCTGTTTAATTTTTTCATTCTTACCTTTGTTCCTCTGTGCATATTGCCTTTTTTCTTTGGATGATTTTGAGATTTTCTATTTATTATTGCTTTTCAACAATTTGACTGTCATGTGTCTTACTACAGTTTTCTTTATTTCTTTTTAGAGCTCACTGAGCTTCTTGGTTCTTAGATTTTATCATTTTCATCATATTTGAAGAAGTTTGGTCTTTTAAAGTTGCTACTTTTACCTCCACTTATCTTTCTAGGACACCATTTACACATATTTGAGACCACTTGATACATACCCACAATTTACTATGGCTGTCTTTATTTTTTTCAGTTTTTCATCTCTTGTCCCATATTGGAACTCCCTATTGCAATACCTTCAAGTTCACTGATCTTTTCTTCTTCAGTTTCTAATGTACTGCTACCTCAATCCAGTGTTTTTTTGTTTTTTTTTTTTCCACTTCAGACATTTCATTTTTCACCTTCAGAAGTTTCACTTGAACCTTTTTTCTGACATTGCTCTTCTCAACATGCACGTTTCCCTTTACATTCCAGGTCATAGAGAATACATTTGTAACAGCTATTTTAACCTTCTTTTCTGTGTCCAATTCCATCTGTAATTTCTAGGTTTGTTTCTATTGATTGATTTTCCTCCTGGGTATAGGTCTTATTTTACTACTTCCATACATTTCTGGTAATTTTTGATTGGATGCTGGCCATTAATTTTTTTGGTGGGTGGTTCTTGATTTTGTTAAGAGTGTTAGACTTGTTCTGGCAGGCAGTCAACTTTAGATCAGTTTTATCTCCCACGGCTTGCTTTCAGCTTTGTTTGGGCAAGTCCAGAGCAGACTTTGATCCAGGGATAATTTATCCTCATTACTAAGGTGATACTCTTCTGCAGAGACTCGATCCTATTTCCCTTGTATTTTGAGGTCTTTTCACTCTGCAGGTGGGAACATAACTAAACTCAGCCCTCTGTGAGCTACAGAAGTTGTTCAGCCTATTGCTTTCCAGTAGTTCTTTCCCCATTCTGTGGAGCTTCACCATGCACACAAGCAAAGCAGTACCTGGCCAAGGGCTCAGAGAGTATCCTCTGTAGCTATACAAAGTTCTATACCCCTATGAAGCCCCCTCATCTCTGGTAGTCTCCTTTACAAATTCCAGCTGTCTCACCTCCTCAGACTGTAATATTTGTCTCTTCAACGCAGATCATAGGGCTGTTTGGTTTCGTATTCCTTGTTCTTGGGCCTGTGAAAACCACCTTAGGCAGTAAGCTGGGGCTCACCTCGCTTATTTCCCTTCTCTCAGGGATCACAGCCCTGAGCTGCCTGTTGTCTGCAACCAGTCATTTAATATATTTTGTCCAGTTGCTTACAGTAGGGAGAGGCAGTGAATTCTGTGACAGCTAATTCTTCATGCATGGAAGTGGAATTCCGTTTTGCATACATTTTAGAATTTCTTCTCTGTTCCTCTGTGTGTGTTTCATATATTCATTCATATATATATATATAGAGAGAGAGAAAGTCTTCATATATATATATATACACACACACATAAAGTCCAGTACACCTGAAGCAATGACAATTTTTAAACTTAAATAATTTTAATAATAAAAAAAATTTAAACTTAAATAATTCACCATCAAATTATGCTTCTAATAACATCAAATACTAAGTAACACCCCGATCCAGGTGTCTCTAATTTTATTTTCTTCAGAGCATTTACAAGAAGCTAGTTGTTCACTGTACTTATTTACTTCTTCCTGCCAGCCCATATTACACTGTAAGCTCTGAGGGGGCAGGATCATTTTCTTTGTTGTTCACCGCTTTTATTTCCAATACCTAGAACATTTCCTAGCACATGCATACACGATTAACTTAACTCTTCTCTGATTGGGTAGGTACTTAGTAGAAAATATACTTAATTATTATAAAGGTAATTTTGATTAAATAATATCCTACTTGCCCTTGATGCCCACTATATACTATTAATACAGAGTCTCATATGTGAGCAGGCAAACATTAAGAATAAAGATGAACATTAAAATTCATATTGAAAGGAAAAATTAACAGTATAAACTTTAATGTTTATCAAAGCAAATAATATACAATAAGGCAGGGTATCCTACCTAGCTATTTAGACAGCTGGCACCTTCCAGTAGCACACGCTACTATGAATTTGAATACAGAAGCCTACACGCTGAAGCCTACATACATTCTAAAAAGCTGCCACTTTAAAATGTGTAACCTACATTAATCAGAGCATGCAGGGTAGAGGAGAGGAAACCTGTCTGAAATTTACCTGCAAATAAAATCCTTTGTTATTTAAGAGGATCTACACTAGGTTATCTCAGAATTTTACGTATTCTACATATTAGTTACTTTCCAAGAAAACTGAAGTTTTGAATTTTCTTATTACATTTTGTCTTAAATAAGAAAAGCAGACTTAATCTCCACATAAAATCTTGGCAAAAAATTCCAAAATAAAAAAAGGTTATTTAATCAGAATTCAATAAATATTTTCTGGATATATGTTTTCTTCAGAATCACACCTGGCTTCTTACACGTATAATTAATTTTCACTTTGAAGTTAATGGTTTTTTTTTTTTTTCCTTTTTTGAGACATGGTCTCACTCTTTGCCCAGGCTAGCATGCAGTGGTGCCATCAGAGCTTACTGTTGCCTCAATCTTTTTAGGTTCAAGAGATTCTCCCACCTCTGCCTTCTCCCACCTCAGCCTTCAGAGTAGCTGGGACTACAAGTGTGCACCACCATGCCCAGCTAATTTTTTTTTTAATTTGTGTTTTGGCGAGATGGGTCTTACTATGTTGTCCAGGCTGGTCTTGAACTCCTGGGCTCAAATGATCCTCCTATCTCAGCCTCCCAGAGTGCTAGGATTACAGGCATGAGCCACCGCTCCTGAGTGTAAATGGTATTTTTTGTCTTGCCTAACCAAAACTGATTCCATCATGAGCACTGATGATATAGGAGTTAAGATGAAATTACTTAGACAGATATAAGAAAGGGTATTGGAGTCCTTGGTAAGGCTTTTCTTTTTAATGAAAAGCAGCCCAAAATCATTTTCTAACAAACAGCACCCTGTAAAGTTGAGCTGCAGACACAGACAAAAAAGCTGGGAGCTTGCACGGGTGAATGCCAGCAGGAACTAGGGACTAGCCATGTTCAAGGTGATGGCTCCATCTTCCCTTCTCTGCCAGCCACATGTACAGTAAGGAGCAGACAAGATGGCGCCAGTCAAGGATAATTCATTTGCATAATAAGATTAGGGTGGGGCAGCCAGCCTTCCCCACACATTATGTAAATGACACACCTGATCACACCGATCTGTGGGCCCTACGTAAATCAACCACCACCTCCTCCATCCTGCCTATACAATCTGCTGTGGTCTGCCACGTTCCCCCAACCCCACTTTTTAAAAAATTATACTTTAAGTTCTGGGATACATGTGCAGAACGTGCAGGTTTGTTACATAGGCATACACGTACCATGGTGGTTTGCTGCACCCATCAACCCCTCATCTACATTAGGAATTTCTCCTAAGACCCCTACCCCCTGACAGGTCCTGGTGTGTAATGTTCCCCTCCCTGTGTCCATGTGTTCTCATTGTTCAACTCCCACTTATGAGTGAGAATATGTGGTGTTTGGTTTTCTGTTCCTGTGTTAGTTTGCTGAGAATGATGGTTTCCAGTTTCATCCATGTCCCTGCAAAAGACATGAATTCATACTTTTCTACGGCTGCACAGTATTCCATGGTGTATACATGCCACATTTTCTTTATATAGCCTATCACTGATGGACATTTGGGTTGGTTCCAAGTTTTTGCTATTGTGAACAGTGCCACAATAAACAAATGTGTGCATGTGTCTTTATAGTAGAATGATTTATAATCCTTTGGGTATATACCCAGTAATGAGATTGCTGGGTGAAATGGTATTTCTGATTCTAGATCCTTGAGGAATCGCCACACTGTCTTTCACAATGATTGAACTAATTTACACTCCCACTAACAGTGTAAAAGTGTTCCTATTTCTCCACATCCTCTCCAGCATCTGTTGTTTCCTGAACTTTGTAATGATCGCCATTCTAACTGGTGTGAGATGGTATCTCATTGTGGTTTTGATTTGCATTTCTCTAATGACCAGTGATGATGAGCACTTTTTCACATTTGCTGGCTGCATAAATGTCTTCTTTTGAGAAGTGTCTGTTCGTATCCTGTGCCCATTTTTTGATAGGGTTTTTTTTTTTCTTGTAAATTTGTTTAAGTTCCTTGTAGATTCTGGAGTTCCTTTGCTGTGCAGAAACTCTTTAGTTTAATTAGATCCCATTTGTCAATTCTGGCTTTTGTTGACATTGCTTTTGGTGTTTTAGTCATGAAGTCTTTGCCCATGCCTATGTCCTGAATGATATTGCTTAGGTTTTCTTCTAGGGTTTTTATGGTTTTAGGTCTTATGTTTAAGTTTAATCCATCTTCAGTTGATGTTTGTACAAGGTGTAAGGAAGGGGTCCAGTTTCAGTTTTCTGCATATGGCTAGCCAGTTTCCCCAACACCATTTTTTTTTTTTTTTGAGACGGAGTCTTGGCCTGTCACCAGGCTGGAGTGCAGCGGTGCATCTCGGCTCACTACAACCTCCGCCTCCCAGGTTCAAGCAATTCTCCTATCTCAGTCTTGTGAATAGCTGGGACTACAGGCGCGTGCCACCACACCCAGCTAATTTTTGTATATTTGGTAGAGACAGGGTTTTGCCATGTTGGCCAGGATGGTCTCGATATCTTGACCTCATGATCTGTCTGCCTTGGCCTCCTAAAGTGTTGGGATTATAGGCATGAGCCACCATGCCTGGCCAACATCATTTTATAAATAGGAAATCCTTTCCCCATTGCTAGTTTTTGTCAGGTTTGTCAAAGATCAGATGGTTGTAGATGTGTGGCATTATTTCTGGGGTTTCTGTTCTGTTTCATTGGTCTATATATCTGTTTTGGTACCAGTGCCATTCTGTTTTGGTTATTGTAGCCTTGTAGTATAGTTTGAAGTCAGGTAGCGTGATGCCTCCAGCTTTGTTCTTTTTGCTTAGGATTATCTTGGCTATCCAGGCTCTTTTTTTGTTCCGTATGAAATTTAGTGTTTTTTTCCTAATTCTGTGAAGAAAGTCACTGGCAGCTTGATGGGGAGAGCACTGAATCTTTTGGCAGTATGGCCATTTTCACGATATTGAGTCTTCCTATCCACGAACATGGAATGTTTTTCCAATTGTTTGTGACCTCTCTTGTTTCCTTGAGCAGTGGTTTTTAGTTCTCCTTGAAGAGGTCCTTCACATCCCTTATAAGTGGTATTCCTAGGTATTTTATTCTCTTAGTAGCAATTGTGAATGGGGGTTCACTCGTGATTTGACTCTCTGTTACTGGTGTATAGGAATGCCTGTGATTTTTGCACATTGACTTTGTATCCTGAGACTTTGCTGAAGTTGCTTATCAGCTTAAGGAGATTTGGGTCTGAGATGATAGGGTTTTCTAAATATACAATCATGTCATCTGCAAACAGAGACAATTTGACTTCCTCTCTTCCTATTTGAATATCCTTTATTTCTTTATCTTGCCTGATTTCCCTGGCCAGAACTTCCAATACTATATTGAATAGGTCTGGTGAAAGAGGCCATCCTTGTCTTGTGGCGGTTTACAAAGGGAATGCTTCCAGCTTTGGCCCACTCAGTGTGATATTGGTTGTGGGTTTGTCATAAACAACTCTTATTATTTTGAGATACGTTCCATCGGTACCTAGTTTATTGAGCGTTTTTAGCACAAAGGGGTGTTGAATTTTATCGATGGCCCTTTTCTGCATCTATTGAGATAATCATGCGGTTTTTGTCATTGGTTCTGTTTATGTGATGGATTACGTTTATTGATTTGCATATGTTGAACCAGCCTTGCATCCCAGGGATGAAGCCGACTTGATCATGGTGGATAAGCTTTTTGATGTGTTGCTGGATTCTGTTTGTCAGTATTTTATTGAAGATTTTCACATCAATGTTCATCAGCGATATTGGCCTGAAATTTTCCTTTTTTGTTGTGTCTCTACCAGGTTTTGGTATCAGGATAATGCCGGCCTCATAAAATGAGGTGGGGAGGAGTCCCTCTTTTTCTATTGCTTGGAATACTTTCAGAAGGAATGGTACCAGCTCCTCTTTGTACCTCTGGTAGAATTTGGCTGTGAATCCATCTGGTCCTGGGCTTTTTTTCGTTGGTAGGCTATTAATTACTGCCTCAATTTCAGAACTTGTTATTGATCTTCCTTTTTACCAGATGTCTCTCTCTCCCTCTCTCTCCTCTCTCTTGCAAGAAGCTGCTCTTTTCTTTCTCTCTCCTTTCCACTATTAAACTTTCTGCTGCTTAACCCACCCATGTGTCCATGTTCTGAATTCTTTCCTGGCGCAAGGCAACAAACCACAGGTTATTCCCCAGACAAAGAAGGTGTTTCACTGACACTCATCTTACAATATGTTACAGTTTAAATGTGATTTTATATAGGTAACTTTACAACTATATTTTCTAAGACTTCTTTCAAAGCTGCTTGATTTGGCAAGTAACAGAATGGGTTACAGTAGTTTACATACAACAGGTGTCCCAGTAAAGACATTGTGATATTAATGAACAAGGTATAGGAACACCCTCACTTTGGGAAATCTTACTCTAAAACAGGAGTGTGCCACCATTAACTATGAAAATACTTTTAAAGACCTAAACTCCTTTTTTTCAAGTCTGGCTACTGTTATAGCACACTTACCCTACGCTATGACAACTATTTACTTGTTTATGAATTTTTACCTTCTTACTGCACAATATCTGGTACAGAGAGAGAGCACTCAGTGTTTCCTGGACAAATTATTGAAGCAGAATACCCTATTCTGCCAAGTATCCTAGGTGCCTGAGACATTATTACCCTGTGTTATTGTCAAACTCACCTGATAACAATTCTCAAAGTCCTGCATCATAATCCATTTACGCTTCACTATTAAGAATTACGGTGTATACACTTGACATCTCAAGCTGTCATGTCAATCTAGATAAGAATCCAAGATGAGTACAAATTGAATAGCTAAAATATCCCAGTGATTACTCTTGATGTGAAGCGTTAACAACTTGTCCTGATACGCTATGCTATGCTAGCTTTAAACAATTAGCACAGCTAACATTTTAGATCTAATGTTCCCGCAAACATTTATGCTTAGCAGCCTCTTTCCAAGAGTAGTTCGTGTCAAAAACTTGGGTTTTGGACTTGATGTTGCTTAACGACTGCAGAGGCTGCAGGGTATGATGAGACTGAAACGGAGTGTGGAATCACACAGGGGCTCACTATTACAAGGGCACTTGTAATGGCACACCAACCATGAGGACACAGGCGTGTCACTCCACCTCCCTGCACCACAGCCATCAACCAACAGGGTAACAATAACGAACTGCTGCAAGGATCAAACAGAAAACTCGGCAGAAACCACAGCTGCTTGATCTTAAGTCATTTAAGCTTCATGTACTAGAACACTTGACTGTAAAGACTCAGTAACTACCCTGCTCGCCTTACAGGATTGTTGTAGGGATCAAACAAAATAAGAAAATAAGCTTGGTTTTTAAAATTCAAAGTGCTACACAAATATTATGCTACTATCTTCCTAGGAGGATAACTGCATCTGTGAACGGAATGAGGCAGAAGAAGTAACGATGTCAACTTGTCTCTGAAGGAGCCTCTGCCAATGGCCCTCCCAGGCTGAGCTCCTGCTGCCCTTTGTGAGCAGCTGAGTGCTGGCTACTAATAGCTCACAGTCAAGTCCTTCTCCAGAGAACTTTCCTTGGCCCACTCAGTCCAGAAATGCCTGGGAGATGGTGCCCCCAGGGGTGGCCTGTAGCTCAGAACCAAGGAAAGAAGGCTGAGCCCCTGCTCAAGGTGGGGTGGCTATGTGGCCTCAGAGCTCCCCAGGGGGTCAAGCTGAGACTAGACTTGGGCTGAGAGCACTTTTTCCCAGCTTCTTCCCTTGCTCTCACTTGCTTCCCTCACTTCCTTCCTGGTTTCCCCTGACAGTACTTCTTCAGTAAATCAATTGCACTAGCTTTGTGTGATGGTTAATACTGAATGTGAACTTGACTGAAGGATGCAAAGTATTGCTCGGTGGGTGCCTGTGAGGATGTTGCCAAAGGAGATTAACATTTGAGTCAGTGGACTGAGAGAGGCAGACCCACTCTCAATCTGGATGAGTACCATCTAATCAGCTGCCAGTGCAGCTAGAATAAAGCAGGTAGAAGAAAGTGGAATGAGGAGACTTGTTGAGTCTTGTAGACTTCGTCCTTCTACCATGCCGCATGCTTCCTGACCTCGAACATCAGACTAGGAGTTCTTCAGCTTTTGGACTCTTGGACTTAACATCAGTGGTTTGCCAGGGGCTCTAGGGCATTTGGCCACAGACTGAAGGCTGCACTGTCGACTTCCCTACTTTTGAGGTTCTGGGACTTGGACTGGCTTCCTTGCCCCTCAGTTTGCAGATGGCCTATTGCTGGATTTCACCTTGTGATGATGTGAGTCAATTCCCCTAATAAACTCCCTTTCATCTATTCATCTATCCTATTAATTCTGTCCCATTAGAGAACCCTGGCTAATACACTTTGCTTCTAGAAAACCTCATCTAAGCCACCACCAGTATCTTCTAGTATTGACTTATCTGGCTGAAGTCTCACATCCATCAACAAATGGAAATGTTTCCAGTTTGGCTCAAGCTCTCAGTAGGAACTGTCAGTGCATCAGGCAGTGCTCCACAGGTCCAGTCAGTGCTGATGGCTTTTGGAAACAAGCTTGAAGCCAAAGTTTTGGCAGAAAACATGGCATTACCAGAGGGAGAGGATACAGCCCTGCTTGGAGCATCCTCAGTAAGGATGATAGGGCGTTCCAAAACCTACAGGCCAAGGGGACTTCTGTCCCTTGGAGAAGATGAGAGAGCACCGATCTTGTTCCCTGTGTGAAACACTTCTCTGATCTAGTCTGTGCACAGAAGTCAAACAGATCTCCCAAATGCTCTCCCCACCTCAAAAATATTTGAATGACATCAAGATTCGCATGACGCATGCTAGGCACGTGTAATCCTTTGTTCAGTGACTGAGTCAGGGCACACATCAATGCGACAGAGCAGTGAGAGACACATTCCTGTTGTCAGTCGCTCTCAAATCTCTAACCTCTCTGAGTTCCCACAGAGCTGAACACATGAGCCACACATGTTGTCAGCCACTTGCTGTCCCAAATGCTGTGTAACTCCTTGTGCGTATTCTCACACTGCCTCCTCAAGGGAATACAAGCCCTTCCTTGTTCATGAGACACACCTGGAGCCTCAGCATCATGCTTAGTACTGGGGTTACAAAGGATAGTTCTTGTCCCTTAGATACTCACATGGGACTCTGCACCTAATAGTTCCAGAAATACCCATTGAATTAAACTGACTGCACCTTGGAAGAGCTGAATGGAGGACGAAGTGGTCTTTGGCCGGGATGCTGAGGCTGCAAGATTTAGACAGGAGGGAAAAGGTATCTGGGGGAGGAGAGGCTTTCGCACTGATGGCGACAAACATGTAAATAAGAATAACCAACAATGTGATGAGGGCGGATGGGCAAATGCATGATATATGTAAAGGATGTTGAAGCAGGGAACCATTAATGCCCAGGGCATGGGGCCTTACTTTTTCTTCTCTCCCACTCCTATGCCTGCCTGGCACACAGTAAATGCTCAAAACTGCTTGAATTTTAGTGGATGTTAATTCCTTAAGCCTAGAATTCTCATATGTGAATTTTTGGAAACTAAAACATACCCATATCAATCTTTTGAAGCCAATACACACTTCTGAGCATCACATAATCTATCTCCCATGGCCAATTCACGGCACCACTATGACAGGAATTACCTGTTAAAAGTACTCAAACCTTTGTGGGAAAGGCCCAACAGAAACACAAACACCAAAAGTAGGCACAAACTGGGAGAGAAGACTGTGCATTTTACTTTTTGAAATGACCATTAACCCTGCTTCCCTGAGACTTGCTAAGAAGAAACGTGATATCCTCTCCAAGTGGCATTGTAGGCACAGCCACAGCATACGGACTGCCCTTCTCATGGCATTCAGCAACCCCCGGGGGGTTTCCAACAGCTAAGTCCCAGAATACTAAGGAGCAGCAACAGCCCTCTCAGTGTCTTCTCTGCCTGAGCCTGATTAGAGTCACCCCCTTTCTCTATACCTCCCAACCGGCTTCTCATGTTGCAGATTCAAGGCCAAATTCCTGGGCCTGGAATTCAAGACTCCAGGATTTGGTCTCCTCACGGCACCCTTTGGGTCAGCCTCCCCATCCATGCCCTTGCATGCCTTCCTTCTGTTTGCCAACCCTCCAGGTTCTCCCGTGCCTCTCCACCAAGGCTCCCTGCCAGCCTGGATGCTCCTTCTCACAGTCACCCTCAGCAGAACAGTAAGCCACCTCTTGTGTGAAGCTTTCCCTGACTCTCCTGATGATCAGAATGAATCGCTCCTTTTTCTGGGCCGTTTTAATTCTCTGTGCTTCAATTCCTTCAACTAAAAAAAAAATGGGAATAATGATCCGTATTCTTTCACTTCAGAGTTCTTGATCTTAAAAAATTAAATAAATTAAAATGTGCGCGAAACTTAACGTTCTCATTATTTACTATGTTCAAAGAAGCCACATATTTGGTTGGCTCATATGACATGTTCGTTGCATAATAACAGCATGGTAGACACTGAAAATTATTTTTGGACTGTATTTCACATTTAGGCAACTACTTTTAATGGTTTAAATCAACCCAAATATTCTGAAAATATAGTTTAACTGATTATATTAAATCTGATCTTGCTAAAAAATTGCCAAATGGAGCATCAACACTGGAGCCAGTTATGTGGCAGCTAGCCTAACGAAATCAAAATAGCACTGACACTTTTCCTTCTCTTGGCGATAAAACAGTGGGCATTTTTAGACATTTTTCAGACGTTTTCCAAAGTATAGACATCTGTCGTTTATATTTCAAGTTTCTCCAAATATAGAATATAGTGTCATCCTTCCAGACTGGGTAGCAAAGATTACTCACCAAAAGACTACTTTCTTAACAAGATTCCATGAAGGCATCTGACAAGGTCTGTCTTGACATTTCTATACATACAATGGAGAAATATGGTTAGAAGATAATACCCGAAGTAGATTTATACCTGGGTGAATGATTATACCTATAAAATCAGTTTCAACATAACAGGAGCCCTCTGGTGGTAACTACAGATTTCCGTCTTATGTTAATCCATGATTTTCAAGATGTCAACAAAGTAGGTTGATCACAATTTTTAAAATGAAGCAATAGCAAAGACAGTGAATCCACTGATGACAGGGTCAAAATCTACCCAATGACTACATTATAAAAACAGGCCAAATATAACAAGATAAGGCATTTTTAAAGTGATAAGTGTATATTTATATGTGTAGGTTCAGACAACTCTCATGAATAAAGATCTATGCTAAAGCCGTCCCAAGCACCACTGTTTCTAACAGCATGGCGACAACCTAAACATCCATCCGTAAGGGGACAGCTAAATAAATTAAGGGGATAGAGTATACTTTGTAGCAACGAAAAGAAAAGCTACAGTGGACTGAAATAATGATTGGAAGAATATACACGATCAATCTTGGGTGATAAAAGTAGTTAAGCACTGGGCGCAGTGGCTCACGCCTGTAATCCCAGCACTTTGGGAGGCTGAGGCAGGCGGATCACGAGGTCAGGAGATCGAGACCATCCTGGCTAACAGGGTGTAACCCCGTCTCTACTAAAAATGCAAAAAACTAGCCAGGCATGTTGGCGGGCGCCTGTAGTCCCAGCTACTTGGGAGGCTGAGGCAGGAGAATGGCGTGAACACGGGAGGTAGAGCTTGCAGTGAGCCGAGATGTGTCTCAAAAAAAAAAGAAAAAGAAAAAAGAAAGTAGTTTAAGCATTTTACACACAGACTGTTCCCATTTTTGTTTTGGTTTTGAAAGAATTCCATGTGTGTGTATGTTGATTTTCATACACACATTATGTAAGTGTTTGTACGTATAATAGCAACATCTGAGCCCTTGCTGTGTACCAGACACAATTCTACAGGTATATTATATTTATTAACTCAGTCTTTTCAGAGACACAGGTACAGATTCATATGTCTGTATTTTATTTAGGTACAGAAAGTAAGCAGTGGACCAACAATGTAAAAAGGTACTCTCATATCACACTGCCACATGGTTACTAGGGTGGAGAAGGTTTTTCTTATATATTTCTGTATAGTTCAAAGGTTTTTCAGAAGAATGTAATATTTCTTAAATTCAAAAAAGGAAATGTGGCTAAGATAGTAAATGTGAGAAAAACTGCACAATGTAAGTCAATGTATGATGAAATAATTAAATGGGATACGAGACACAGCTCTGCTACTTCCTAGGTAAATTACCTTGAACAATTTCCTTAACTTTTGAGTCTCAGTTTCCCAGTGTACTAGAGATAACCAAAACTATTTGCAAAGTAATATGGGTTAAATAAAGTAATGTATGACCATGTCAAGCCCATACTTCATGGTACACAGTTGGCCTACGTCCGCAAACACTGCTTTTAACAGAGAAACCACAAAAAATCACTCCAATCAATACAGGAAGACCACACGTGTCCTGAAGAGCACTCAAATGCAGAGGCTCAGAGAGGCCAGAAAGGAGGACATGGGAAACACAGGAGGAAGGGTTGAAAGAATCAGTGCAACTTGCCCTGGAAGTGATGTCTTAGGGGAAGATTAGCAGCTTAAGTGGTTACTAACATTAGTGAAAATGTTGACTTTTTCTGCTTGGCTGTGATGGACAGAATCAAAACCAAGGTATGAAAGTTATGGTTAAAGGGAAGGGGGATCAGATTTGAGTGTAAATATATAAACCTTGTAACAGTTATACAGCTGTTGAAAATGGTACCAAGTTGCCCAGTAATGGAACTGTTGTTCTTGCCAAGTCACAGCAAGCTTTACAACCTCTGTTTGCCCCATGAGAGAAAGTTCATGGAGAATGCACCAGGTGCGCTGCAGAGGAGATTCATGCTTGCAGAGGAAGGATAAAGTAGATTACTCCTGAAGTCTCCTGTAACTTTAAGATTTATACGATCTATGGCATTCAAAGGCACTCTGCAGTTCAAAAAGTCTATCAGTTTAGTAGCTACAGTCATCTTTCAGTGTCCAGGTGGACTGGTGCCAGGACCCCTGCAGATACCAAAATCTGAGGATGCTCAAGTCGCTTATATAAATTGGTATAGTATTTGCATAAAACATATATATTAATACATCCTCCTATATACTTTAAATCGTCTCTAGATTTCTTATAACATCTAAAACAATGCCAATGCTATGTAAATAGCTGTTATGCTTATTGATATACAGTATAAAATTCGTATTATTTTTTGTTGTATTGTTATTTTTCCCAAGTATTTGTGATCCTCAGTTTGTTAGATCTGCAGATGTAGAATCCGCGGACAGAGAGTTGTAGTATTGCTATTTTGACTAGTAAAACTATCTGGCTATTCTCATTTTTATAGATGAAGAAATAGTTCCCAAAGAAAGAAAATTTGCCTGTATAGAGTCACATAAACACCAGGCCAGAATAACAACTCTCCAACGCTTAAGGCAGTATATTCCAAACTTTTGCCAACTAGGAATTCACTTAATGGGCATATGGTAGACATGCAGAAAGATAATTTGTTACAAAATTAATAATTTTTACATGTTTATCATACATAGTTTTACATGTTTTAAAAAATATTGATAAAATATATTTTAAATTAATTTTAAGTATTCTATATCAGCACAATCTTTCACTTGGGTTCAATGACATATTTAGCTTGAGTAATATTCTGGTTCCACATCTAAGCTAATTACTTAATAGATTTTCATTTACACCAATTAGAAAATCACAACTCATGTACTGTACAGACTTGTTGGTAACTGTTGCAGTGTTTTGTTCTAGTAAGGAGTATAGATATTCCCACCAAGGATGAACCCAGATATTATAGAAAAATTTACTAAAGGCCTGGCTTGGAATTTATTGGAAATCTGTTATCCTTTAAGGCTGGGAGATGCAACGTTTAAAATTAAGAGAAGTGGGAAACAGATTCTTCATTCATTTATTGCTTATATTTACCTCCGGTTTTGACATATGCCCAACATTTATGCTTTCTTGATGAAAATCACACATGCTAGTAAACAGATCTTAGTGATCCAGTCTCAGTGGTATTATCCAGTTTTAAAAAATTCTATTTCTTATTTCTGTTATTGACCAGGAAGAGACAGATTCAGTCTGAAAAGAGAAAAGCCTATGCAATATGCCATCTGTCTAAGCCAACTGATACCATAGACATGGTCTTTACTCACATCAAGACCATGAAGAAATATTTTATTTCATACCTTAGTCCAAAAAGATCTCCTCAACAGCTAGCACAACTCAGTGGAGAAAAGTTGAGCTATTTACTTGCTGAGAATCTCTTTACACAGCCCAGGGGAAATACACATTCAGTGATGGAGCTTTCATCTGCTCTTGGTGGAAGTAGTGGAGGGAGGATGAGCATTAGCAGACTGGCATCTTCCTTGCTGCCTATTCAGCTGGTGCCCTGTCATTAAGAATGTCTGGGAACCTTTTGTTCATTATCAGTGACTTCCAAATGAACAACTCAAAGAATCTCTCCTGAAGCAAAGGGTTTCAACGACAAAAATTAGAGAAAGTCACTGAACATTTCTCCCTCATGTGTTAGACATATTCTAAGGACTGATTCATATTCTACACAGTGAATTCAACAAGCTATAAAGCAAAATATTTATGCACGCACGACTGCTCTTCCACATTGCATACCCCTGATATTATGTCACACACAACAGCAGTATTTGATCAAGGACTTTGCCAAAAGCTTGTTCCTCTTTCCTTTTGAATATGTTTGTCATCAGTGTTGAGGTTGATGTTGCAAACTTCTCAGCAAACCTACTTTTGTTATGATGAATGTAACTATGAATGATGCCTCTGAGGTTTTGTTCTATATTCTGGGCCCTCAGTAACAAAATTCATCAATTTCACCCTGGAAAGCACTATTTTGTACTTGATCTGGGAAGACTCAACCGGTTTACTGGAGAGGCCACTGTACTGTGTCTGAAAATGACTCAAAAGCATTGGGGGGTTTATGCCACTATTTGACAAAGTTTCATAACAGAGAAAGCACTGGAGACCATGGACAAATAAATCACCTGCCAAGTAAAATTCAATTTTCAGACAGTCATTATGATACTTTCTATTTACAATTTTTCTTCTTCTGTGACTTAAGTAAAATTATCAACCTGGCAGATTAACTGGTCCCTAGACATTAAGATTCACATTTTATAATGACACTGGGTTTCCATTCACTATTTACACTTATGTTATTTTGAGCTGTAGTGTTTCTTATTTTTGTCACTCCTTTTATACTTCAAAGAACCACTTTGAAGTACTGATCCATTCTTGTGAACTGGATAAAGAAAACAACACAATAACGACCCAGAAATGCAAAGGTTAACAAAAGTAAACAAATAACAAACCCCAGTATGCTTACTATGTGCCATGCACTATTTGCAAGATTTTAATTATCTTAACTGATTTACTCTTCACAACAACCTTAGGAAGGAGGTAGTATTATCCCCCTTTATAGATAGAGAAACTGAGTTGTGACTTCACTTGCCCAACATCACAAAGTGCCAGAAACTGAGGCCAGGCTCTTCCCGTGCTCTAAACCCTCTCAAACGAGAAGAAAGCCTGCAGAGATCAGTGCCTGTTAGCTCCGTCAGGGGCCTCACTGCAATAACGTCATCCCAACCCCCTCACAGCTGGAATCTGCTTAGAGACGTCAACAGCTGGAGGCTCTCAAAGGACACACTCCCAAGTGATGGCTGCCATCCTGCGTCTTACGTCAAGGGGGAATCACACATTCCCCGGGCAGGCTGGTTCTGTGTTACATGACCTACCAAGTTACTCCCTTTATTTTCTTTTTTCTGTTGTTCTCTGTTTCTAATCAATAGATTAGAAATCAACAGACAGACATCTAGAAAACTCGCAAATATTTGGAAATCAAACAAGATACTTTAAGCCACGGATGAAAGGAGACATAAAAAGGAAATTAGAAATATATTTATTCAACTTCAATAGTTTTTGGGGAACGGGTGGTGTTTGGTCACATGGATAAGCTCTTTAGTGGTGATTTCTGAGATTGTGGTGCACCCATCACCTGGGCAGTGTATACTGTACCCAATGTGTAGTCTTTTATCCCTCATCCCCTCTCTCCCTTCTCCCCTGAATCCCCAAAGTGCTTTACATCCTTCATATGCATTTGGGTCCTCATAGCTTAGCTCCCACTTATAACTGAGAACATACTATAATTGGTTTTCCATTCCTGAGTTACTTCATTTAGAATAATGGTCTCCAGCTCCACCCAAGTTGCTGCAAATGTGTTTATTTTCTTCCTTCTTATGGCCAAGTAGTATTCCACGGTGTGTATATATATCACATTTTCTTTATCCACTCACTGATTGATGGGCATTGAGGCTGGTTCCACATTTTTGCAATTGCAAGTTGTGCTGCTCTAAACATGCATGTGCAAGTGTCTTTTTCATAGAATGACTCCTTTTTCTTTGGGTAGATACCCAGTAATGGGGTTGCTGGATCAAATGGCAGTTCTACTTTTAGTTCTTTTTGATTACATGTTACTTGTGACCTCCTATTTTACATGATGAGACTTTAACTTCCTCACACAGACTCTCCTCCCCCATGCTGCTAATATAAAATAATTTTGTATTCAATTGATAGTCACCGTTTTCATGGCTATGACTATGGTATATAATGTTCACAGGAGAGTCTGTAGTGCACTACGGGTGTATTTCCTTTCTTAATAACTCTGTTTCTTTTGGAATTGTAACTTTGTTCACGGTCTCCTGGTTTTCTACTTTCCTATTACTAATTCATCCCCAAACCTTCTGACACAACTATAAAATCCTCTGTGCAGAACCCATGAGGTGGCTCCTCGGTAGGTCCTCCTGTTCCCTGGATGCCTCGCACACAGCCATTCCTTCCATGGGCCTCTGCCTGCCTGGCGGCTGATTGCTAGGCTATGGTAAAGCTCTGTGCCTCTCACCATCCTGGGAATTCCCTTTGCTGCCTTCTTGTGCTGGATCTCATTTCCTGCATCACTTGTCTTCCTCTTTATTTTACTCCTTCATTTTAGTGGAGTGTATCCTTACAGCAGCTAAATAGTTTATTTTCGTCCTTACGGATCTAAAATATCTTAGCTCTACTCTTGTACTTGACTGTCTGGCTAAGCACAGAACCATACGCTGGAACTCATTTACTCATTTCCCCTCAAAAGTAGTGTGCAGCTTTATCACTGGGAATTCCAATGCTATTTGATCCTCGATCGTTTAAAATCAAACCTCATTTTCCCCTCTCTGGATATTTTTACTATTTACCCTTTATTCCTGGTGTTCTGAAATTTCACAATAAAGTGTCCTGGTGTGAGTCACTTAAAAAATTGTTAATGTAATTCCAACAGAATATTACACTCCACAATCGCACAGGTTTTTGTCTGCTTCCTCCCAACTCCTGTGTCTCTAGTGCACTGGACACAGCCTGTCCTCTGGTAGGCCTTGGCAATACAGGTAGAATAAAAGGCAAAACACGCCTGTACTTGCTGCACCCTTTCTATTTGGAGGTGCATCAATTTCACGCATTACTTCTCTGTAACTTTCTGCCCACTACTACCTTTGTAACTCATATTAGTTGGGTGTCAGACTTCCTGAATTGATTCCAGAATTTCCCAAATATTCTTTTCCCCCCTCACTGTTCTACTTTCTGAGAGATTTTTTATTATTAAAAGTTGCTTTAATCTTTTGTTACTAAATTTTAGTTTTCAGGAGTTCTTTCTTGTAGGCCTAACAGTGGGTTATTGGGAGTCCCATTCATTTTACTGGAGGGAGCAGAATCTTCACACTTTGCTATCTGCAAGTCTTTTTCTCGCCATATGGTTGATTTCCTCAGAGAAGAATCCTCAAACTTCCCAGGAATGATACTGGTCCACTTTCCAGTGTTCCAGGAGCCAAGCAAGGGGAGACTGCCAAGATCTCACTACTCAGTACAGGGATTTTCACTTTGAAAAATCCCCATGAGTTCTTGCTTTCTCATTATTTTAAGGAAATACGTATGAAGATAATGCAGTGGAATACAGGGAAAAACAGACATGGTCATAATGTGTTATTATTCTTAGTGGCCCACTTTACAGAGAAGGCAACTGGGTCTAATCAGATGGGGGCAGGATCCAAATCCACGTATCCAGACTTCAGCCTCAAGCTCCTCCCCACAGCTACTCCACCGTGGGGACCCTCATCCATCCAAAGCTAGCATTCCACCTGAGCCTGAGTATCAGCATCTCGTTATCCCCTAGTCCCCTCTTGCAGAGCTACTCCATTTCCTCTTTACTGGCTTCTTAGGTTGGCATTCAAACATGGCCTATCTTAAAGATCCCCTCTTGCTCCTCATCTCCGTCTTCTTACCACTACAGATGAACACAGCCAAACTCCTTGAAAAAGTAGTCTTCCTGTACTGTCTCCATTTCATCACCCCTCTCACTCATCAACTATCTAAAATGCGGCAATTCACCCCCATGAAACTATTCTTGCTAATATCACTAACAACCTTGTCTATAATTCAGTTCACACTTTCACTTCTGGCATCATCCTTGTTGCCCCCTTTCCTTAAGCCCCACATCCGATCATTTACCCAGTTGGTCATTTCTACCTCCTACACATCTCTGGAGTTCATCCCCTTCTCTCCTGCTCCACTGTCATACCCCCAATCATCTTGCCCCAGGATACCCTAACAGCCTCCCATCCTAACAGGTCTCCTGCCCTCCAGTCTTGCCCTCCACACTGCACGCGAGTGGCGGTCCTAAAACACAGATCTGATCGTGTCACACATCCCTGCTGAAACTACTTCTGTGTTGTCTCACTGCCCTTGAAACAACATTTCAAACGCAACACAGCTTATCAGGCCTTCATGATCTGGCCCAAATATCTTAATGAATAAGGGACTGGAAGTTCCCAGAGGGGTCAGTGACTTGTTGCCATTGTTGGCTCACCAGCAGGGGAGACTGAGTTTGAACCTGGGTCCTCATCTCCAAATCCTACTCTTTTCTGCTGATAGATTCTTTTATTGTCTACTTTATATTATCCATCCTCCTTGTCATTTCTATCAATACATGTAACTAAGAGTTGATCACTGATGAAGAAATGTAGACTCAGGGAACTTGCTGAAAGTCACACAACAGCCATGACTCCCCCTGAGTTCTGTGCTCTCATTGCTTCTCTATAGGACTTCCCAAATCACTGGTGCTTTGAGAGGTCGGGTCCCTCCACAAGTGCATGGGGGTTGGGGAAGGACCACGGGGCACTGAACTCAGAAGACCTGGGCTCTAGTCTAGTCTGTATGCATATCCACAAACGGGATAAACACGAGGCTTACTCTGTTTGCCACTCAGAGCTCTTATGGAAATCAAACAATAGAAACAGGAAAATACCTTATAAATATGTTGTAATTACTACTAATAAGGGCAGGTTTAAAAATAAAGGTCTAGAAGAGCATGCGTAACCAAATAGTGCATTACAACATACCTACTTACTCTAAAAAGTCAGTTGTCGTATGTTGGTAGGACTATCAAACTCAACTGAAAAGCAAGTCAAAGTTAGGAGATACTCTCTTGGGAAGTCCAGGAATTTTTAAAGCTGGTATTCTAAGATATCCTCTTTTTGAGGACTATTTCCCCATTTTCCATTCCAAAGAATGAACACATATTCATCTTTCTAGACTTTCTAGACTATTTAAAGCTCACAAAGGCAACTGTTTTGCACTTTTGAAACTGTAAAGAGCAAGACAGGCAATAAATATCATTTGTGGTTTAATAATTAATGTTTTTCATTATTTTAGCCCTTTTACAAAGATGAATTTATACTTTAAGATCTCCAGTTCACTAACACATAATTAGCATAAAAAGGCCTCTCTGAAAAATGTGATAACATTTAGAGTTAATTCATGCTTCTAATCAAACCCAATGAAATAAACATTTTTCACCATTAACAATAAAGTATGTTTAATTTACTGCTTGAGTTGGTTTAATCACATCAAGGAAGTTTTCAGCTACCTTCCTACCTGTTACTCTTCTAATCTCTTTTATCTCTAGAAAAGCATTGTTTTTCTAGTTCACTGAACAAATCCTTTCATGTGAACCTTAAGATAACTTTAACCCACAAATTCTCCTGGTTAAACATCTCTGTCAAATATGTTCATGGGCCCAGAATCTGCCACTCACCTGGCTTTTAGATACAAGCTTTGTGTCTCTGTACAATTAGTTTCATGAACTATCTTAGTAATGAATTAATTTTACTCCGAATTCAGTGTCTGAAATTTAGAAAAAACCTTATCACAAATACAATCACAGTAAGTCTACACAACCTAGCAAGCCCTTCCGTCAAAAATCAGGAAACCCAGCAAAAGTACTTAAGAGCACAGAGGGATAAGGGTTTTATTACGACAGCGGCAAAATCATTAGAGAGATGGATTAAGGACCCTAAGCATCTTCAACTACCACTGCTAGAACTGCCTCCTAAAAATATTTATGGCAAGAACCTAAAATACACCTAATAGATTTTTTGGATGTATTATGTACTAGAAGACTGAAATCAGCAGGAATTCTAATTAATGCAGTTAATATAAAACAGCAATTGACATCAAGTGTTGGGTAAAATGAGATTTTAAGAACTTTAATCTCTTCCCTTAAAGACAGTAAATGAAATTCCTCTGTAAAATATAGTATTTTAAAAGTCAACAGAACTGCAAGAGGCATATTAACTCAGCAGAGTTGGTTATTATTAATTATAACTGAATACCTACCAACTTCTGCAGACAGAACTGACTGACAACAGGTTAAGTCAAAGTGACAGGCTTTTAAACAACTTAGGAGATTTTCAGATTCCAGATAATTTTCTATTCAAGAAAATTATTCTTAAGCAAAGATAAATAGAATTACATCAGGGCCTTAATATGCCCATTCAAAAAAGAATCATATAAAAGCAATATCATTTATCTTTTTTTAAAGACATATTGTCCATAATTCGAGGATGAATAAGATCTGAGTTAAAACAGTACATATGTGAAAGCTCAGGGTTGGGGGTAGGAGGAGTAGGGAGTGGGGAAATAAGAACTGATTGACTATTAGTTCTATCAACTGTAATGAATGGTGCCACAGTGCTACACAGAAAGACACAGATAACATGAAAAGAAGTATCTGGTCAGTCCACATGCTCTGACATGGTCAAGTCATGTCTGGAATAGTATGTCTAACTATGAACACGCAGTGTCTGAGGAACGGTTTGTACACACTAGGTATCAAATAGAGGGAAATAATCCGCAATTATGATGCTTGGGGATGGAGATCTACTTCAAATCATGTTGCCCAAGAAGCAGCTAGAGACTTCTTGGGAAGTCTCTAGAAAGGGAAGGAAGCTCAGTGGTGGAGGAAGGAAGAGGCCCAAAATACATGAAGCCACGTGGGAAAGGGAGATTCATCTGTGTTGCTTCAAAGAACAGAATATTAAACAATGGGGAGAAATTAACGGAAGAGAGAATTTAGTTCCGCCTAAGAAAGAAGGATCTAAAAATTAGAGTTGTCTGAGTACAATGGGATGCTGAACAAGTGAGTACTGAGTATTAAGCAGGGTCTGGATGCCTCTCTGCCATGGATTCTGTGAATTTTCCTAGCCCCTGCAGTGGAAAACAGACAGGCTAAATAAATAATTGATTTCTTAGGAATTAATTGAGGATTTCCATTTCTGGGGTGTTGTCTAAGTAGGCACTCTGACCAATTTTCATACTGAAAACTAAAAATGATGTATACAACATTAAAAACAGGTCAATAATAAATAGGACCTGGCTGGTGAGTAAGGAATATTAGAAGTCAAAGCTTAAGTGAGGGCAGGAGTCTCCAGAGGCAAGGAGGGACATTTGCTAAAGCGGGACAGACTTTTCCTTTGATTTTCACAGTCTTGCGAAAGTGCTAGGAGCAGGGGGAAAAGTCCAGGGGCTGCCCAAGATGGAGCATCTAATAGGGCACCCCAAAGGACCACAGCCTCAGTATTTGGCAAGGAAACAGTTAAAGTGACACCTCCAGAGTACAAAGAAAGTTGCCTGTCTCAAATCTTGGTACAAATAGAACAGGGAGAGATCCATGCACCTTCAAGAATTCATAATCACAAGCCAGCCCTTCTATAAGTGTGTGGCCAGAAATAACTTGAGGTCCAAAAAAACCCCAAGTTGAAAGTTGACTTTCCAGTGCCCCCCAGGGAAGGGGAGGGTGGTGGCTCTAGTCACCTGGGAAAAGCAAAGGCAGCTCCTCTCTGGAGGAACCTGCCCTTAACTCCTGTCTCAGAGAATTACCCCAGATAGGATTCCAAGAAATACGAACTCATAGTAAAAAATAAAAATACAAAAACCAATGCACCATGAGTAAAAGTCAGCAAAAACAACAGAGAATAGAATCAGAACTGTAAACGCTTTAGCTACTGAATTTATCAAAAACAGGACTGAGACTGAAGGCATGCATATGTATGCATCACACACACAAAACTCAAAGCCAGCTAGAAGTCTGGATATGCTGGAATCTCATTCATTCCCCAGAAGTATCTTAAGATCAGAGCTTTAGAGTTGCCGTAAAAGTTATTACATAAAGCATCGTTGAAACCCGAGAATAAAAGCCTCCTCCAGGTATTCATGACATGACAGCTTATCTCCATACAAAGAGACGTAGCTAGAATAATGCTATATGGGTACCAGTATATATATGCCTCTGAACATGTGCTTTAAATCAACTCCAAGTATGTTTACTTTGAAACATACTAGAGTAATTAAAAGTAGTCAGTTTAGAAATTAAAAAACAGAATTAAAAATTCTATTAGTTTCACAAGAGTTAACTTTAAAAAATCAAAACAAAAATTTTTTAAGTGACATATTTTTAAAGTGATAATTTTTTTAAAGTAATAGTGGGGAGGCAGGTGAAATCCCACTAGCACCGAAACAGAAACAAAAGAAAATGTCAAGGACCAACAGTTAAATTCTTTTCTGAATTTGATTCCTTGTAATTACATAGATAATGAAATTGAATAAAAAAGCACAGTAGAAATCTAACCCCACCATCTAGAAACAGGTTATGCCTTTGCACCTAAATGTATGCAAAAATGCCCTTCTCTTCCCTGTCTTCCCCATGGTTTACAAGCAGGGATGAGCAACAAGAAAACTGGGCAGAGAGCCCTTCTGCAGGATAGACACTTATGTATTAGAAATGGTATAAGGAAATGAAAACATCCATCTTCCATTCTTCTATAAATTGAAAGATACAGATTTGCCATAAATACCATGTTCTACAAACAAGTATTGCTTGTACCACTACAGCCCTGGATAGCCAGGCTTGGACTGCACAACTCTGGCAGGGCCAGTCCCTGCATACAGGTGACCACAGGAGCACTGGCAGTTTGAGGCGAGGGCAGTTAGGCCAGCAGTTCTAGCCCTGGCTCTAAAAGGTGACCTGAGCAACAAAGACAGACGCCACCCCTTAGTGTAGAGAAAAAGATGAAAGCTCAAAGATGTCATAGGAGTGAGCCAGAGTTCTGAGACTGAGTTTTGCAGTTTCCCTTTAAGAACAACGTACATTTTCAAAGATTTCTGTGAAAGTCCCCAAATATTTGGGGGACATATTTTGACACTGTAGTTATAATAATATTTTTTCTTTAGGTCTTTGTATTATTTACTTCTCTAGCAGGTAACATTTTATTCACCACCACATTAACTTTATTTTTTTTTTAGGTGGTTTTAGTAAAGGAATATTAACTATTAGGTTGGTGCAAAAGAAATTGTGGTTTTTGCCATTAAAAGTAATTACCAAAAACACAATTACTTTTGCACCAAGCTAATACTAAACTTTGAGGTAGAGATGATAGTTTTTTTCCTGATATACTTCCTAACCCTATTTCAGTTTTCTTAGATGTGAAACAAACATAACACCCTCAGAAAAGAAACTGAAGTAGTAGGAAGGAAAAGGCTTCCATGCTAAGCTCTTTCGGGAAGATCAAACTTCCTAGTCTCTGTTACCAGGTTTGGGCAATTCAAGCCCCTGCCAACACCCGCAACCAGCCCTCCATCCCCATGCTATGCACATGCTGAACCAGCTCCATGCTCCATTGCCTTCTTCACCTTCATTTCCAGTTTTCCTACAAATCAGTGCAAAAACACTCACAGGCCTCACCAGGTTTCACTTTTTAAATCTTTTTATTTCTTTAAAATACTTTAAGTTCTAGGGTACATGTACACAACATGCAGGTTTGTTACACATGTATACATGTGCCATGTTGGTGTGCTGCACCCATCAACTCGTCATTTACATTAGGTATATCTCCTAATGCTATCCCTTGCCCTCCTCCCCCCACGACAGGCCCCAGTGTGTGATATTCCCCACCCTGTGTCCAAGTGTTCTTTGTTCAACTCCCACCTATGAGTGAGAACATGCGGTGTTTGGTTTTCCATCCTTGCGATAGTTTGCTCAGAATGGTGGTTTCCAGCTTCACCCATGTCCCTACAAAGGACATGAACTCATCCTATTTTATGGCTGCAAAGTATTTCATGGTGTATATGTGCCACATTTTCTTAATCCAGTCTATCATTGATGGACATTTGGGTTGCTTCCAAGTCTTTGCTATTGTGAATAGTGCCACAATAAACATACAAGTGTATGTGTCCTTATAACAGCATGATTTATACTCCTTTGGGTATATACCCAATAATAGGATGGCTGGGTCAAATGGTATTTCTAGTTCTAGATCCTTGAGGAATCGCCACACTGTATTCCACAATGGTTGAACTAGTTTACACTCCCACCAACAGTGTAAAAGTGTTCCTATTTCTCCACATCCTCTCCAGCACCTGTTGTTTCCTGATTTTTTAATGATTGTCATTCTAACTGGTGTGAGATGGTATCTCACTGAGGTTTAGGTTTCCATTTCTCTGATGGCCAGTAATGATGAGCATTTTTTCATGTGTCTGTTGGCTGCATAAATATCTTCTTTTGAGAAATGTCTGTTCACGTCCTTAGCCCACTTTTGATGGGGTTAATATTTCCTTATAAATTTGTTTAAATTCTTTGTAGATTCTGGATATTAGCCCTTTGTCATATGGGTAGATTGCAAACATTTTCTCCCATTCTACAGGTTGCATGTTCACTCTGATGGTAGTTTCTTTTGCTGTGCAGAAGCTCTTCAGTTTAATTAGATCTCATTTGTCAATTTTGGCTTTTGTTGCCATTGCTTTTGGTGTTTTAGTCATGAAGTCCTTGCCCATGCCTATGTTCTGAATGGTATTACCTAGGTATTCTTCTAGGGTTTTTATGGTTTTAGGTCTAACATTTAAGTCTTTAATCCATCTTGAATTAATTTTTGTATAAGGTATAAGGAAGGGATTCAGTTTCAGCTTTCTACATATGGCTAGCCAGTTTTCCCAGCACCATTTATTAAATAGGGAATCCTTTACCCATTTCTTGTTTTCATCAGGTTTTTCAAAGATCAGATGGTTGTAGATGTGTGGTATCATTTCTGAGGGCTCTGCTCTGTTCGATTGGTCTATATCTCTGTTTTGGTACCAGTACCATGCTGTTTTGGTTACTGTAGCCTTGTAGTATAGTTTGAAGTCAGGCAGTGTCATGCCTCCAGCTTTGTTCTTTTGGCTTAGGATTGTCTTGGCAATGCGGGCTCTTTTTTGGTTCCATATGAACTTTAAAGCAGTTTTTTCCAATTCTGTGAAGAAAGTCACTGGCAGCTTGATGGGGATGGTGTTGAATCTATAAATTACCTTGGGCAGTATGGCCATTTTCACGATATTGATTCTTCCTATCCATGAGCATGGAACATTCTTCCATTTGTTTGTGTCCTCTTTTATTTTGTTGAGCAGTGGTTTGTAGTTCTCCTTGAAGAAGTCCTTCACATCCCTTATAAGTTGGATTCCTAGATATTTTATTCTCTTTGAAGCAATTGTGAATGGGAGTTCACTCATGATTTGACTCTTTGTTTGTCAGCTATTGGTGTATAGGAATGCTTGTGATCTTTGCACATTGATTTTGTATCCTGAGACTTTGCTGAAGTTGCTTATCAGCTTAAAGAGATTTTGAGCTGAGATGATGCGGTTTTCTAAATATGCAATCATGTCATCTGCAAACAGGGACAATTTGACTTCCTATTTTCCTACTTGAATACCCTTTATTTCTTTCTCCTGCCTGATTGCCCTGGCCAGAACTTCCAACACTATGATGAATAAGAGTGGTGAGAGAGGGCATCCCTGTCTTGTGCCAGTTTTCAAAGGGAATGCTTCCAGTTTTTTGCCCATTCAGTATGATATTGGCTGTGGGTTTGTCATAAATAGCTCTTATCGTTTTGAGATACAACCCATCAATACCTGGTTTATTGAGAGTTTTTAGCATGAAGGGCTGTTGAATTTTTTCAAAGGTCTTTTCTGCATCTATTGAGATAATCATGTGGTTTTTGTCTTTGGTTCTGTTGACATGATGGATTACATTTATTGATTTGCATATGTTGAACCAGCCTTGCATCCCAGGGATGAAGCCAACTTGATCATGGTGGATAAGCTTTTTCATGTGCTGCTGGATTTGGTTTGCCAGTATTTTATTGAGGATTTTTGCATCGATGTTCATCAGGGATGTTGGTCTAAAATTCTCTTTTTTGGTTGTGTCTCTGCCAGACTTTGGTATCAGGATGATGTTGGCCTCATAAAATGAGTTAGCAAGAAATCCCTCTTTTTCTATTGATTTGAATGGTTTCAGAAGGAATGGTACCAGCTCCTCCTTATACCTCTGGTAGAATCTAGTTGTGAATCCTTCTGGTCCTGGACTTTTTTTGGTTGGTAGGCCATTAATTGTTGTCTCAATTTCAGAGGCTGCTATTGGTCTATTCGGGGATTCAACTTCTTCCTGGTTTAGTCTTGGGAGGGTGTATGTGTCCAGGAATTTGTCAATTTCTTCTTGATTTTCTACTTTATTTGTGTAGAAATGTTTATAGTATTCTCTGATGGTGGTTTGTATTTCTGTGGGATCGGTGGTGTTATCCCCTTTATCATTTTTTACTGTGTCTATTTGATTCCTCTCTCTTTTCTTCTTTATTAGTCTTGCTAGTGGTCTATCAATTTTGTTGATCTTTTCAAAAAACCAGCTCCTGGATTCATTGATTTTTTGAAGGGATTTTTTATGTCTCTATCTCCTTCAGTTCTGCTCTGATCTTAGTTATTTCTTGCCTTCTGCTAGCTTTTGATGTGTTTGCTCTTGCTTCTCTAGTTCTTTTGTCATGTTAGGGTGTCAATTTTAGATCTTTCCAGCTTCCTCTTGTGGGCATTTAGTGCTATAAACTTCCCTTTACACACTGCTTTAAATGTGTCCCAGAGATTCTGGTATGTTGTGTCTTTGTTCTCATTGGTTTCAAAGAACATCTTTATTTCTGCCCTCATTTCGTTATGTACCCAGTAGTCATTCAGGAGCAGTTGCTCAGTTTCCATGTAGTTGGGCAGTTTTGAGTGCGTTTCTTAATCCTGAGTTCTAATTTGATGGCACTGTGGTCTGAGATAGTTTCTTATAATTTCTGTTCTTTTACATTTGCTGAGGAGTGCTTTACTTCCAACTATGAGGTCAATTTTGGAATAAGTGTGATGTGCTGCTGGGAAGAATGTACACTCTATTGATTTGGGGTGGAGAGTTCTGTAGATGTCTATTAGGTCTGCTTGGTGCACAGCTGAGTTCAAGTACTGGTTATCCTTGTTAACTTTCTGTCTCGTTGATCTGTCTCATGTTGACAGTGGGGTGTTAAAGTCTCCCATTATTATTGTGTGGGAGTCTATTGCAGAACGGCAGATGTTGCTGCCTGATCCTTCCTCTGGAAGCTTCGTCTCAGAGGGGCACCCGGCTGTATGAGGTGTCAGTCAGCCCCTATTGGTAGGTGTCTCCCAGTTGGGCTACTCAGGAGTCAGGGACCTACTTGAAGAGGCAGTCTGTCCGTTCTTAGATCTCAAACTCCATGCTGGGATAACCACTACTCTCTTCAAAGCCGTCAGACAGGGACGTTTAAGTTTGCAGAAGTTTCTGCTGTCTTTTATTCAGCTATGCCCTGCCCCTAGAGGTGGAGTCTACAAAGGCAGGCAGCCCTCCTTGAGCTGTGGTGGGCTCCTCCCAGTTCCAGCTTCCCAGCTCTTTGTTTACCTACTCAAGCCTCAGCAATGGTGGACACCCCTCCCCCAGCCTTGCTGCCGCCTTGCAGTTCAATCTCAGACTGCTGTGCTAGCAGTGAGTGAGGCTCTGTGGGCATGGGACCTTCCGAGCCAGGAATGGGATATAATCTCCTAGTGTGCCATTTGCTAAGACCATTGGAAAAGCGCAGTATTAGGGTGAGAGTATCCTGATTTTCTAGGTACCGCCTGTGACGGCTTTCCTTGGCTAGGAAAGGGAATTCCCTGACCCCTTGTGCCTCCCAGGTGAGGTGATGCCCTGTCCTGCTTCGGCTCACACTCCATGTGCTGCACCCACTGTCCAACAAGCCCCAATGAGATGAACCCGGTACCTCAGTTGGAAATGCGGAAATCACCCATCTTCTGTGTCGCTCACACTGGGAGCTGTAGACTGGAGCTGTTCCTATTTGGCCATTCTGGAACCCACCTAGCCATTTTTTAAATCTTCACACAAATTGAGCAGGTGAATTTCTTAATCCAGTTTTTAAAAAACGTAAGTTTATAATCATGTATTTTCCCATAATAAAGTTACTCAATATTTTCATCACCTAAGTATAAAAAACACGATTAACTGTGAACAAAATAAAAATAAATAAAAGATATTCAACTTAGGTATCCTTGAAAAAAAATTAGGCCTTTATAGATATATAGGATAGATCAGAAGTCTAATTCTCCAGGATTTCAAAAAATTGTTTCTTTTTCCTTCCAATAGCTACATGTAGGTTCCCAGAGTGGCCCAGATGGGTGGCTGCATCATGCTGAAAAAGGGAAAGATGAACCACAGCGAGTCAGGTCAGTATGACTGACTTCAAATAATAATTTCCCTGTCACAAATTAGAAATGCTTAATATCCATTTGAAATAAAAGTGTTATATTTTATACACGGTTATTGTTCTCTCTATTATCTCCTGAAATGAAAGTTTTACAGGGCAGGAGCTTTCTTTGAACTCATGGTCTTCTACTCAGATAAAATTACTATTAAAACATTGCACTATGTATATTAGGAGTGATACATTATTTTCCATGCCTACAAGCAACAAAGGGGTAACCCTTGGCTTTTTAGTTCCACTCCTAGTAGTGGCACAGATCCACTCCTCAGTTTGAATTTGCATTATTTTTTGGTGGGGAACTTTAAAATTTACTTCGGTGCTGATACTCTCCAGATTTGCTGGTGGAACTCCTTCAGTCTGGCTTGTGAGCCCTTCTAAAAGGCCTCTATAATTTTTGAGCACTCTCTTACTTTTTGGCACAACACAATGTTCAGGCCTATTTTGTACTTTCCCTCCCTAGGTCCTGGAATTGGTCAGTTCTCCAAGGAGCCCTGGTTCCTTTCAGGGGAGAACGGTATCTAGAAACTGAGATCTGGATGTCTGCTATACTTATTGCTACTGGAGGGCTGCTGCTCCCAGGCTCCGCCAGCAAACAGAGCTAGAGACTACATGTAAGTCTACAGATATGTACACATATATTCATATTTGCATATATACTTATTTCTATTTCTGCATGTATTGAAATCCATGAGCTTATACCAATAACTCCAATTCAAAACTACAACCACAGCATTCATTCTCATTTTCTCCTCTCCATTTTTGTAATTCTTTTCTCTGAAGTGAGAAATCTGGCTCCAGTTATCCTTGATATACTTATGTATTTGATCTATTTTCCTGTATGTAACTAACCACTCATTCAGTGCCTTCACTGGGCCTAGCCCCAGTGGGGGCACTCTCTTCACTCTAAGTGGGCTCAAACACCCTGAGTTGGGCAGCTACTGCCACTTCCCACATGCCATCTCATTCCTCTCAAGCTCTGCACCCAAATGCCTTCCCAAGAAGATGCCCTTGTCATCCCTGCTGGCCTGCCCTGGCTCAGTGCCCCACTCCCCACACAGTTACCTTGCCCAGGCCTACCTAATGACTTCTGGGCTGAAATGTTGAGGAAGTGGAAGAGGAAGAACTTGGTAACTATCTTTAAAATAAAATATAACTAATATTTTATTAGATAATTTGTTTCCATTTTATGTAACAGACACATTCCTAAAAATTGCCACAGACATTTAAACTTTTATAGAGGAATCAAATTTTAGAGCCCTGGGGGCCTTCTACTTAAAGAAATGCTGTGGTATTTCATAAAGTAAAAAGTCATTTTGTAATGTGAATAATTCCTACTAAGGTATATGTTCTGTAAAATTTGATTATCACCAAACATGAGTTTTTAAAATGCTAATATCTGAAGTAAGATACAAAGTTCACTAAATAATCATTCAAGGTACTCCAGAAATTCAAAACTTACGCCTGAACAAACAAAATACCATTTCATTGTAATGGAGACATCCCAGGGCATAAACTTCTTTTTCAGTAAAATAAATCAAAGGGCACATTCGAGAAGTTTCTAACAGCTCACAGAATATTACTTATCTTAACACAAGTGCCAATGCATCTACGTCTGGAAGAGAAGGTAAACTAGGAATTCATAAAGTAATTGTGCAAACATATGCCCATTAATACAATTTGAGGGATAATTACCTGTACATTTATTTAAAACTTTGGTGTGAAATCCATGCAAATGGATTAGAAAAAAAGCACAGCACCTTTCACCTTGCTTTGTGTCATTAATTGTTACCAGTAAAGCACAAAGCACCTCTCTGCCTCCAAATAATTCAGGAAGCAAGGTTTGCCTGGCAGCAAGGAATACCTCCAAGAGGCAGACGGCAGCACTGGTGGGCTGGCCAGTGAGGCTGATGATCAGTGAGGTGGGCAGGGGTGAAAAGCAAACGGAAGGAATGGAGAAGCAGCCTGGGCCTGGGTTAGCTATGCATGTGCTAGAACCTGGGAGCAAAATCCTCACTGGGTCAGGCGGTGGTGGTGGGCTAACGAGACAGGTGGGTCAGACCTATGTCAGATAAGCAAGGTGAGACTGGGGTATCAATCAACTATGAGAGTGACTCAGGCTCGTTTGACCTGACTTCTTCTCTTTTTTTTTTTTTTCCTGTTTGGTATGCTGGGTCTTCCTTTGGCAACCTTGACCCTGGCAGTCGGTTTCCACACTGGGAAAGGGAGTGTAGACTACTGTTAAAAACACAGATTCTGAAACCAGACTGAGTTCAAATCCAGGCTTCACAGTATATTATTACAAGATTTGCAACTTCTCTGTGCCTTCGTTTCCACATGACATACATATCCTCAAACACCAGAATGTGGACTAGTGGAGCAAGGGGCCCCCCGCCCACCTTGGTGACGTGCTAGACCATGGAAGGGCAGCTGTGAAGTCGTTTGGGGGCTGTCCCAAGTCAGAGGCTTCTCTGGATAGGTTTTCTTCAGGCTCTCCTTTGGTGGCTTCTGCCTCCTCTAGAACAAGAAAAAAAGAGGGAGAAGTACCAAAGTGGGCACCACCACTCCTGAAAAGGTGATGCTGTTGGGTGTTGTGAGCGCTGCCCCTGCCCCTTCCCTCACTGCAGCCTTCTTGGTGTGTCCCCAGGAGAATGACCCAGGCTGCATCACCCCCACAGCTAGCACAGGACCTCACTTGAAAATGTGCTCCATTCAGCCCAATGTGGGCCCCATCTCCCATTACTCTGGGAGCTCCTGGAGGGACTTGGTGTGGTACCAGCCTCATCCCAGCTCCCTTTAATCACGGGCTCCTCATCCTCCACATCTGATAGTTTTGTGGTCACATCGCTCCTGGTAGTCTTACCTCCTTCACACGCTATACTCAGTCGGAGCTCTCAGAAACCTTCCTGATTCCTCAGGAATCTTCCTGGAGAAGTCAGCCTCTGCCTCACTCCAACACTGCTCTCCTAACAGCAGCCTGATGCCCCACCTCAGCCTGTGCCTCACTCCAACACTGCTCTCCTAACAGCAGCCTGATGCCCCACCTCAGCCTGTGCCTCTGAAGTCCCACGTTCATACAGCTGCTGCTCGGAATTCCTGGACAGGCCCCATCCTTTCCCTGTTGACCAGGGTCAGACCTCCATTCTCATTGTTCATCCTTACCAAACACTGATTACATATGCACACGCACATGTATTTACTCACTCTCCGCGTACTAAGCACCCAGCATTACGGTAGGCTATGGGACATCCACTGAACATACAGTTATGTGCACACACCAAGAACTTCAAATGAGGCAGAGCACTGGGGGAGAAACCACTTAGTAATTACTATCAGCAATTACAGGGCAATGTGGCTGGTGCTATGGCAGGATTATGTACCAAATAGGAGGGGACCCAGAGAAGGGAGCTAAGGCAGACAGGAAGTGGGTGTGGGGGCCAGGATTTTGCATTTTAATTCAACTGTACTTCACGTGTTGACATTTTGATGAGTCTCACAAGTCCAGTAAAAAAAAGATTACCTTGTTAAAATACAACAAGTCCTGCAAAAATGTAGCAAAACATTTCCTTCCATGTGTACATATAGAAATCAAATTATTATAGAAAAAATGTATTAAATTCTGATTTGCTTTTGTGAGCTAATAATTTTAAAAGTCCTGACAAAATGCAGTGGGTAGAACTGGTCTTGAGCTCAGTTTCTAAAAGGAGAGAAAGATACATAACACTTTACATTATACTGTAAGAATTCTATCCCTACTGAACTTTGAACAGATGGCCCTTTTCTCAAGTGCAACAATTTTACCAGCTAAGTTTCTGGGTAAGCTATTAATGAGTTTTTAAAAAGCCACCAGAGGGCAAATCACAATGGACTTTCCAAGTGAGAAGATTCCAACTTATTAACTGTGCAGACCACACTAGGTCATAGTCACCACCAGGTGGGATATGAGATTCAAGACAGATTTAGTAAACAGTGCCAGAATCTGCTTTTTCCTGAGTCTACATCACAAGTCTCTATGAAGTCTGCAAGCAGTATTAAATCATTGTATGGAAGCGAGTATCCTATAACTGAAGATGGACACCCGAAATCAGCCCATTCAAATGAATACTGAAAGCCATCTAGGCATTATTCTGGATATTTCTGAACCTGTTCTGATTTCTAAACCAGAGCTTTTAAAAGTATATATACATCAGTCTCTTCTCTTTTCTCCTTTTAAAAGCCATGTTCATCCATATTTTCACATAAGATCAATTTATATTGCTCCATTATTTTGTAGACTATGAAGTCATTTGCTCTCAGAAATACACTCTAAAGTACATCGATCTCCACCATCCTTGTATATTTCTATTTGCCAAAATGGGGGCTGGATGGTACGGGAAAACAAGTATTACATGATACAAACTGGTAAATTAATCTCCTTCTGGAATTTTAGCAAACTGCATTCAAATCTTATGAAATCAGAGTGAATGATGTCTAAATTAGAAAAATGAACAAAAAACTTACTGTGACTTATTTTGCCCTTCTGCAACTTCAGAGAGTTACTAAACATGGTATTGAAATCTGCATTTGGTCCTCAATGAAGTTAATAATAATAAAGGATCAAATATTTTATAGTATGAAAAGAAGAAAAATAATCAAGATATATATGCAACTTATAAACAGACTCTTTTACAATTAGATTTTCCTCTCTCTACAGCTGCTTTCATATTTTGCTTTCCTATTATTATGACTACACCCAATCCATAATTGTGACCTTTTCCTGCACATCTGCAAGCCATAGGGGAATAGGATAACATGGGAGTAGAGACCAGAATGTTCTTTAGAGACCAAGGGGTGGGTCTCACCACCTATGGGCTGAAGACTACTCAGTGACTGGGAACCCCCATATGAGTCAAGGGGGAGAATGTCAAAGCTCTAAAGTATTTCACACCATCCCACAGTGGCTCTAAGTCCTTCTCCCAGAGAGCACTGGGAGCCTAAGAATTCCCTCTGCCCCTTAAGAAGAAGCACTATTAAGCTCTGAAGTTAGAAATTAAGACCAGAGAGGGAGTTACGGTTAAGGAAAGAAAGACTCCCTTGGCAGCGGCAGTGGTGGTGAGAGTAGTGCAATTTGCTTGGGTTTTCCAGAGCCCTCTTTATTCCTTTGGGTTTTGGCCACAGGCTGTAGAGGTGGATGCAGGCACGAGCATCAGGGGTCACCGGGAGGACCAAACTGCCTTACAGGCCTTGAACAGGGGTCGGCTGCAGTCATTTACCCCTTCCTCTCCTCCCCAATTATCAAATAATGTTCTCGATTATTCACCATTTGCCAAGGTATCATTTTGTACTGTACGTGTTCCCTTCTCCTTTATTCATCCTTTGTCCTTTCTGCATCAACACCTTGACCCACTCCACCCCACCCACAACGTGCAAACATACACTTCAGCTACCATGTAGTTAGGCCAGGCTGTGCAATGCACAATAGTGCACAAGAAGCTGGAATCTACCCTGCCCTGAGCTCCCTGTACCACACAGCCTAGTGTCAGAGAAACAGAGGCACGAAAGCACCATCCATTCACCAAGCCTGTGCAGTGTTTGCCCAGAGAGGGCATCCTTTTCTAATACGTATGAACTAGGGCTGGCTCTGCTCCCTATCCTCTTAAGCTTTCACTGTAAACTAAAAAGACAATTTTTCCATCAAAACAAAATATTTTCATATTACCTTTAATAAAACACTTTTTTCAGTTTAAGGCATGATATCAGTTCCTCTAAGTCAAACAGAGCTGTTTTAATGGAAATAAATGAAGGGTTTCAGACAGTGTCTGGCACAGTCACCTGGTGAGCTTCAACTAAGTGTTAGATGTTAATGTTCCTACCTTTGTAAAGTACCATTCAATTCTTGGTTCACCTAACAATGCGAGCACTTCTAATAGTGACTTAAGGAAAATCTGCCTTAGGCAAATTAAGGGAACTAAGTTGTTCCCGCTTCTGATCTACATCCAGCAAAACGACTTCTGGAATTTGAAAAAAAAGAATCACAGCTACAAAATGATTTAATTAAGCCACACATATGCAGACCAATGAAAAAGACATCTTGCCATGAAGATTAAATGAGGTGACACAGATAAAGCTTCTAGCATAATACAGCAGGAAGTTGGTAAAGTTTTTTATCAGTACACTTTTTTTCAAAACCAAGAAAAGGAGGTGGAAAAACTATTTAAAAAAAAAACAGTACAAAACTAAAAAAGAATAGCAGCCTAGGGCCATTGTGCATAGAGGAAATCTACCTCAACACAAAATAATTGTTATTCAAGTCAAGGACTCCTTGCTGTGTAGTCTCTTCCACACTGGCAAGAGGCAGGAAGCTAAACTTCATGGAGTTCCTCCTGTGGCTGTCCCACGTTATCAGGATACGAATGTTATCATACGTATGCTAAGCTCATCAGTATTCTACTAGCTGAGGGTTGTTATCCCTCTTTCATACAAAAGGAACCAGGCAATTAGTCTCAAGGGAGGACATAACCATGCAAAAGAAGGTTAAAATAAAATTTGAACGTTTAAATCATCAACTATTTAGAAAACTCTTCTCTACAGAATCACTCATTCACCAATAGTTTCAGACAGAGCTGAAGGTTTCCATCAGTACAATTTCCCTTTGAGCATCTACACAAAAAAAGGAGAACTCTTAAAACAGTATGCTGGGCCCCTGTGGGTTTGCGTTTTGGCCTAGTCTCTCATAGTCACAGGTCTAGTTATCTTGGCAGTCAGACAAAAGAGGTTTAGAGAAGACACTCATTTCCAATTTGGGATCTGGCAAATACAAGTCTTCTGCAGTTTGTTTTATAAAATGGAATAATTATTCCTGAGCACTGTGTTAGGTGGAGTATAGGGAGTTGGAAAACCATGTGCCTATTCCTAGATTTTTAGCCTCAACAGTTGGCAGGCAAATCCTTGGAACCTGCTGCCAACACTGCAGGTCCAGGGCAAGCTGATGCCTCAAACCCCCTTATCCTCTGTTCTCCAAGTGACCACTGGCTGCCTCATCTGAATCCCCTCCTATTAATGTCTCAGGGACTAAGTAACACTTTCTGGGCACAGATCCTCCTTAGGTAGGTCCTTCCTCTCCTTCCCAATGGCCTAAATTCAGTGCCTCACAAAATGTTTGTTCTTTTTAGAATTCGGTATTACAGCCTCCGGTGCAGTCTATGAAATGTAACTTTGGCTTCCTAGAAAGCATGGCCAGTTTTGCAGGTGGAGGCATGGCTTTGTCTTCAGTCTGTTACAGCTGTCTATGGCACAGAATGTCATGAGGCCTGTCACCTGGCTTATAAACGAGGGCTATGTGCCTCTTCTCCTTCACAGCACTGCTGAAAGGACAGAATCATGTGCTTCTGAAAACTGAAGAAATGTAAGAAGTATCTAATTCAAATTGTGCAGCTGTTTATATTTTCTGGAAGTCTGTGTGGGATTCTGAATTTTAGTCAACAAGTCGGCACCATTTCGTGTCATTTTCTCCTTCCTACTCTCCATCTTCATGTTCATCTCCTTTACCTGCTCCTCATCTTGGTGCAGGTTCTCTATCCATCAGTTATGCAGACACCTGGCTTTTCAATCTATGCCACCACCCTGTGCTTTTCAACTGTAGGGCAGATTCTTCTTTTGCTCCCTCCTTTTTTGCTTTTAATTGTTATACTCTTAAAAAATTTCAAACCAAAAGTGCAAACATACTGATTGTTTCATCTCATGGTTTTTTTGGCACAATCACATGCAGTATTGGAATCAGTGTTGTCCTTTTATACAAACTGTTATATAAATGCCAAAACACAGGGAAGCTATTGCTTGGTTTCTGGGTATTTTTCCAAGGTGAAAATTTTGATTTTTTTCCAGAAGAAAAATATAGATACATGCTGTGCCTTATAACTATGTTGTTTCAAAACTATTATTTTCCTTTCTCTTATTTTTTCCCCAAATACTAGCTTCCAGCCAGACTGTCATCTGTGTGTCAAACAGTAAAATACATCCCGCTGGTGTGCCTTTGCACAAATGAAAATAATCTGATTTGGAAGCTACAGAGAGTTAAACCATCATTCCCGCAGCGTGGCCCACTGTGGTCACCTGGGCACTGGCAACAGTGCTCTGTCACACTGAGTCAGCAGCTGGGACACGTCTGTTGTGTGTCTCTTGTCCAGAGCCTTATAAAGAGAACAGAAGCTAGGGACAAAGTAATGCTAAATGTCTGCAGCCTATAGATAAGACACATGTTTGGTAAAACAGGAAAATTCTCAGTGTTTGTCAATTTATTGCTTTCCTAAACTGTTTATGATATGATTCCCAGGGCAAGCATTCATAAAGCAATAAAAAATGTTAGCAGAACACTTCAATTAACTGTTCTGCACAAGAGTTTTTTCAATCCTGGGCTGTTTTAAGGAGCCTGTATCCATTACAGACATAACAAGGGGCTCTTTCTATAAGGATGTCAGCTGCCTCAAGTCCACTATGGAATGGGGCAAGTTACAAACATGTAAAAACAAATACATAAATGACTCTACTGAATAGAGTCAAGGCATGTCATGTCATTTTTCAGTTTACCAACCTAAGTATAATTTTCCCCATCTAATTTTCTGCTTTTAAATTGGCTACTGAAATAGAAATGGGATAATCAGCCAGTTAAGAATCATCCATAAACAAGAACAAATGAGTCCTGGGAGTAGGACGAAGGAGGCCTCTTATGAGTGTGTGGCAGCTCAGAGACCCTTTCTTTGACTTCCTTGTTGATGCCTACTGTTTGTCTCTGTAAGACTGAGGGAGAGGTTGCTCAGATGAGAGAGCTATGACTGTGATAGCTGAGGGGTAAAACACATCTGTAGTTACTGTGAGAGGAAAGGATGATAAAAAGATGGAACCTGAACAATGAAAATCAAGGAGGACTGGTAAGAGTTAAAACAGTTTATAACTTCAGGAAAATCAACATCCATTTAAAAATATTTTAAGAATTAAGAGGGGGACCTCCTCTTTCAGCTTTGGAGCCCGCCTCCCTCTGTCTCTGTACAGGGGAGCTTCTTCCTTCTGTCTTCTCCCTTCCTTCTTGCCTATTAAACTCTCTACTCCTTAAAACCAAAATAAATAAACAAACACTTTATAGTCCTAAAGTCATCCAAAAAATAAATAAATAAAAAAAGAATTAAGAGACCAGGATACTTAAAATGGCTTGTATTTGAAGCTACCTTCCCTTTCTAGGATACTGTTTATTCTTAGAAAAAGAAATGCAAAAGAAAACAGGAAATGGATCTGGTCATGCTCAAGAAAGTACAAGGACTGGGCATTTTATAAATCCAGGTAAAAGCAGTGCGAGAGCACTGTGTGCTGATTTAATATGTGCACAGCATTACATGACCAACCCCTTCATATTTACCACCTCTGAAAACTCAACTCCCATCACATTAAATGCTGACAAAATTTTCTGTGAATCAGAGCACACTCCACAGACACAACACAGTTTCAGACCAATAGCTCTCTTCCTTTGTGTAGCTTCATCTGTAATCATCTTGGCAATTAAATCATCTCTCTTCATTCCCCATCATCCTCCTTCTCTCTCTCTCTGTCTCTCTCTCTCTCACACACACACACACACACACGCATGCGTGCGTGCACATAGTCTTGGATCTGATTTTTCTTAAGGCATTACCCACAACAATAAAGAAGAAGATTTCCATTTCCATTTCCTAGGGAAAACAAAGGAAAACATCTGGGGGGTGGAAGAGTAGGCGGGAAGAAATTAACCTTAAAATTTCGCACAAAATATTAACTTGTATACAAATGACTACACAGTCAACTACAGAACTGTCAAATGTGTAAAACTTGGCCACAAGTAAAGAAGTAACAATGTCGGTCTCAACACCAATCATTTTTATTATCAAAAGATCCACCTGGAACTACTTCTTTGCTCTAGTGCCATGAGGCATAAATAAGAAGAAAGTGCAGTTCTTGGCTTATATGTTGAACACTAGACTAGTTTGCTTAACTGAACATCAGAACAGACAAAAAAAAATTCTCTAGTTGCAAAAGCTACTAGCTACTTTTTAGAAAAGGTTTACGATATTTGAAGGGAGATGCGCCAGAAAACAATGATAGATCACAACTACTTAATCTGGCCAAGGAAGGGACAAAATCAGTCTGTTCTTTGTTAGACCACTGGCTATGGAGTCCGGCAAAACAGGGCTCAAACCTCAGGCTTATCACGTATTAGCTACATGATGTTGAGCAGGGGTCCTCACTATGCCTCAATTTTTTCATATATAAAATAGGAATAGTTAGAATATTCAACTAATAGGGTGGCTGGAGGAATTACAGGAGGTCCTACGTGAAAAGTAGTTAGCAGAGTGCTTGCCTGGTGAACGACCCTTCCTAAGTAGTAGCTCTGTATTAGCTGGCTGAGCAAGAGCCTGACTAAACAGTATTTGCAAACAGATCCTTGAGCTGGTGAGTGTAACACTGTATGGAGCAGGCAGAAGGGAAAAGCAATCCTACCAAGGAGAAGTGACACCATGCTGAGCCAAAAGAGGAGAGAACAGAGAGATGACTGTCAAATTTTTTAAATCCCAAAGGTGAGAAAATAAGAAATAAACTGCCTTTTTCTATTACACGTTTTTGCTTTTCCTATAATGAAATATACGTCTAGCTTTTAGTGTGGAGCAGAATGAAAGGGTATCAAATGTTTGTTTAATGCAAACCTCAAAAACTACAGTTTCCTGATGCAGTGAGGTGGGCGAAAAGAACGACCCAGCCTTGGCTGTTACTCAGAAAGTGGCAGACAGGGGACCCCCTGGTGGACCCGTGGCCAAGTCGGACGCAGCCCTCCCCTCACTGCCAGGAGTCCTCCTCTTACAACAGCAAAATACGAATCTCATCTGTGAGGTTAACAGTCTCTGCACCACCTGATGATGGTTGGTTAGATACTATAATCCTCTTTTGTGTTCTTGTTATATGCCCATTCCCCTCCTAGAAGACAGGATGTGCCCAGCCTGCCAGGAGGTGGAGGGGGTAGGGGCACTGGGCTGCAGACCACAGGCAGCTATGTGAATCTGGGCAAAGTCCTTACCCTACCTTGGCCTCAGTTTCCGTTTCCTCCTCTATGAAAAGCGGAGACACAGCTAATATTTTGGCCTCACAGAACTGTTGTTATCCTCAAATGAGAGATGCAACTATAATGTAGCAAAAGAATGCAAGGAAATCTATTATTAGAAACCGTCTGTTTGGAAACACTTTCCTTAATGTATTTAACACACTATTACACTCATAGTGAATGCTTTAAAAAAAAAATAACTTCTAGAACTGAATTGAGATGCTGACAAAGGACTAAATAATTTAGGGCATGTTTGAAAATGATTAAATTCTTGCATTATTATATAGGTAAGCAAAATTATTCTTAGGGACATTGTAACACTGCATGCTAATCAGCCTCAAGAGAAGCAGTAACTGTCAACAGCTCATGGCACACAGCCAACTGTCTGCCGGGTAAGTAAAGAAACTGAATTAGCTTTTTCAGGGGAGCCAGAACACTGAGCCCTGATGACATGAATCCTGAAAGCAATGGAACTCTGAACACAGCCTTTGCCTACAGAGTTTTGCTCTTTTCTTGTCTCTGAATTAAGTTAAAATGAATGCCATTGCCATCAGTTTATAACCACGTAGCAATGTTCATTCAAAAACTATCATCAAATGTATGAAAACTCAGTCACCGCAAATTAGAGAGTCAGAATTTGACAAAAATGATACAAATCCTGTGAAATATCTGCCTTTAGGAGTGTCTGTGCTTGCAGCACAGAACAGCCTATGTCTTGTTAGGTATGAGTACGTGTATTTTACAAAATAACAGTGCTGCTCAAGTATCCAACAACACGAGCTCACACTTCGCTGAACAAGTAGTTTAATATACTTTAATAATAAACCTGGAAATGAACCTAGAGAACAAGATTGAACACAGTGTAACTTCATGACTGGCTTAGAAAACAGAAAACAGAAAAGAACCTTAACAAATAACACTACAATCACACATGTATTTTCCCTTTGACCTTGGACAGCCTCTGCCTGACTCCCTAGCCAAGAAGCCCCACACATGTAAAATCTGAACCAACTAAAAGATGATTTCACAGGTACACAAAAAGCAAATACATAAACAACTGCATGAAGTTTTTTTGTATTTACCTTTCTACAATGCTGACTAAAAAATAAAGCAATACTAAATGCTACCTTGAAAGCTTAGAGATGACTTCTCCGCAAAATATAAGCCAGATTAAGCAAATTCCTGAGTAGTACTGGCATGTATTTCCCACATAAAAATAAAATTATAATATTAGCATAAATGTGATATATATTCCACTGCATCATAACAACGTGAAATGTGACTACAAAATAAAACTTCATAATTTCTATAACCCACTGTTGTGTCGTTACTTTGCAGTAACACTGTTTTAAGCTACTGACTAAAGCTCACAGCCTTAGGTACCTAAATTCCACACCGCTGGTGATAATGACAAGACCTGACAGGCATAATTAAACAATAGTGAGTTCAATTAAAAATCTGATTTGCAAAACTGGGCTATACTTCAAGACTCTGATTCTGATTCTCAAGACTCAGTTAATTTTGAAATTAAAATGCTCCTTAACTCATGTGTTTGGCTACCAAAATGTAGAGTTAAATTAAAATATTATTACAGTTTAACACCAAAAATGAATTTCCAACAACTGATTTATTTTGCTTCTAATCATGTCTTTTGAGTCTTGGTTCATGAACTAATGACGTTTTTAAAAAGCTGTAATTAAGTCTTAAATTTAGAAGACAAGTATTATTTCCTTCTACCTACCTATTGAGGAAACCCAAAATCATATGAAAAGAACATCAGAGTCTATTCCCTCACAATGCAGTCAGCAGCATGCTCCCCACTGCGGGCTTTCCTGTGTGCTAGCTTCACTACAGCAACAGTATAGGGTTGTCTATCCTCAAATGTCCAAACCCCCTGGTGCCCACGAAAAGGGTGTAGCCTCCAAGACACATTAAAACCCCTCACTACAGAATTATTTCCTAGAGAGCAAATACACTTCTGAAGATAGGAAAGAGAAGTTTCAATTGCTGAGTCTCAAGGCTGATAGAAATCCATTCTGATGTTATCTATATTAGAAGTGAGACTGTCACATAGATAAGAGAAGCACAATTGTGTGATTCATGAATGACATATGCCAGCATCTTAGAGCTAAGCAAAAAAAGCAGTTATTAATTACTGATACATCCTCTTACTGACCAACTATATGTGTGACTATTAAGCTAAAGTTGCTAAGATGTCCAGAATATCTAAATTAAAATTTAAAAGGCTATTCAGGAGAGTATGAAGCCCATGCAGTCACCTGCTGGTCCTCAATGCTCCTCTGTCAACACTGGCAATGATGCACTGTACTGTTTATCTCCTTGGTCATTTCTCCTGAGGCTGTGGAATCCCAGAGGCTATGAGCTGTCTTAGCCTATCTATCCCAGCATGTCACCCAGGAAATCTGAAGGGACGTCCTCTGTGTGGCATTCAAGACATGTCAATGTCTCCCCAAATCTACCCTTCCAATCAGCCTTTCCTCACTAACCAAACTTCAAAATGCTACCCTGTGTCCCTCAGTGTATGTATATCTTACAAATGAAAAACACCTGGACAGTATTCCACCCAAAATGATTAAACATCCAGCTTCCAAACTCTAGAGATTGCCAGGCCCTCCAGCCTGCTCCAAGGCTGCCCCTGACATGCAGCAGCAGCTGACTCCAAGCTGGCTTCCCTCCAAGACACAGGGTTCCTTGCCCTCTTCCTACTAAGAGAACCAAGAAGAAACCACTTGATAAAATTCTGGACACACTCAGGAGAAGGGCTGGGAGAGGAAGAGAGATTAACATTAAGGATGTTCTACCAAAGCAATGATCATACACATTATCATTTACAGATAGTCTAAACAATACTTCCTAAACCCAATCAGTCCAACCTGTGAATACCACCAACATCCAAAAATGGATTCAGAGAAAAAAGTAGCATCATTTCCTATTCCAAACCATCCTGTAAGGCCACTGCATAGCTTCCAGGGCCTCTAGCCCCTCTCCCCCTTCCCCCTCAACCTTCCCTCTGTGCCTCACAACTGCAGATGCTCAACCCTCCAAGATGGGAATTATACTGTAGTGACATTAGGACAAATCTTGTAAATGAGTCTTTAAAAACAACCACTGTGGCCAGGTGCAGTGGCTCACATCTGTAATCCCAGCACTTTGGGAGGCCGAGGTGGGCGGAGTTCGAGACCATTCTGGCCAACATGGTGAAACCCTGTCCCTACCAAAATATAAAAATATCAGATGGGCATAGTGTTGCATGCCTATAGTTCCAGCTACTTGAGAGCCTGAGGTGGGAGGTGGACCTGGGAGGTGGAGGTTGCAGTGAGCTGAGATCATGCCACTGCACTCCAGCCCAGGTGACAGAGTGAGACCCTATCTCAAAAAAACCCAAAACCCAAAACCAAAATAAAGCCACTATTCAAGGTACATATCTGTCATTCAGAAAACTGATATATCCTTCAGGAGAAATCCAACTAAATACATAATCCCAAGTTTTTTACTGGTATCTTCCCACCCCTCACCAATACTGCTCACTCTGAGTCCCTCTCTTCCTACTTCAATGCCTGCCTCCCTACCACTGGCTTATTAACTTCACCCCCAAACACATTTTTGCTTCCTCCATCCTAAAATACCACCACCACCATTCTTCTCATTACAATGAAACTGTCAAACTGCTGAATGACAACAGTCCACTTGCTGCTTCAGGCTTTGCTCTTTTAATCCTTATTCTCAGCAATCTGGCCTTTGTCCCTCTCTCTCTTTCTGTCTCCAGGAACTGCCCTAAGCTGCCCTGTGAGCTAGTCGCTCCTCTCGCCTGCTAATTTGGACTCTGCTTTTAAAGTGTACTCTTTTCAGGGTATCCAATCAGCTAATTCCCTTCTGGATCTCCTTTTTCCTCTACTGTGCAAAGCTTCTGCCTGGGCCCAAAAAGTAACAGGCAAAACAGAAATAAAAGTAATTCATGATGATAAAAACTGTAACTTCATCCACACATGTTGGAGGAGAAAAGGCATCATTACCCTGACAGTTTCCACTTCCATCCAGGTAACCATCAGAAGTGATAGGGAAAGGGTGTCTCCCAGTGCCAGAGTTCCTATTCTTCAGAACGTGATACTCCAGTTTACCTGCAGTCACTTTCTAGTTTTAGGAATAATTTTAAAGATGCGCTTGAGTCAATAAGAAGACTGAAGGGCAATGACGGCCAAGCTGCAGGTCTAGGAAAGGGCCCCTGCCATCCACTTCCGAGCCAGGGCTCCTGAAAAGGGCACATGCACTGCACGTGTGGACTAAGACCCTTCTCATGACCCCACTCTACAGCCTGACTTTTCATCCCTGCAACTCTGGAGAGTCTAGCCATTGGCCTTAGCTTGATGTCTCAGCCATGGCTCAAGCTTCCCCTCTCCTGTGGGTAAGGTGTGTGTTCAGCCTCTGGTCCATGCCCAGACTGGACACTGGTACACATCCCCTGTCCTGGCCCAGCCTCCAGGACACTTGCAGGAAAGGAGCTGCTGACAGAAGACTGAAGAGTTATGAAGAGTCTTAATGCCCTGCACGATTGACTCTGACAATTGCTACATGAGCTTGGCAGTGCAGCTGCCACAGGCAGGACTGTGATCAAAGATCTCAAAGTCAGCATCCTCATGCCCCAGAAGGAGAACAAGACGACAGCATTGAGGAGCTTCAGTTGTCCTCAGAAAGCCTCATACTGTGTCTTCAACTCCACTGCAGGAGCTAGGCCAGGCCATGGTCCCTGGCACAGATCCTCTCTCCCTCCATCCCAGGGAGGCAGGGAAGAGAACAGGGATGCCTAAGACACATGGCAATGACATCAGGGCTTCTTAAGGAGTAGAGGCTAAGGCTCAGTGATCGACTGAAAGTCAGCCCTGGCAGGAGAGTTCAGGGGGAAATAGTGACACTTTCCAAAATAATAAAATAAAACACAGCACAGTAGTATCTGTGAAGAGCAAAGCAACGTAGGGTAGAATGTGAAAAACCAGCTATGCTCAGTACCTAATGAAGTAACAGAATGGATTGTGTTGTAGACTTCAGACATAGTTCCCCAAGCTGGCTTTGGAGACATATTAATGTTCTAAGAAAATGGGGTCTCTGTCCCATTTTTCCCCCAGCTATTTTCACTGTCTTGCTCTTCTTTGGTGACATCTACCCCAACTGGTTCTCTAATTTTTTCTGCCCCAAACACTAACCACCAGGGCTATTCCAAGCACATAAGAGGCTCCTGATACAATGTGCTGACTAAATGAAGGTCCCACTCAGCTATTTGACTTTGGGTCTTCTATTTCAATGGTCCACAAAATCACACTTCTATTCCTGGGGGAAAGTCAGCACGTATGTGTTTGTATGGATCTTGAGTTTTGGTCACACATATTTTTCCTCTTAAAAAAAAATAGATGAATTACCTAGATATACCAAAACAAACAAAAAAAAAAATTAAAGAGCCTTTTAAATAGCATCTCCACACCACCCGCGACTTGGAATTTAGCCATCTGGCAACCTTATCAGCTGTAAATAACAAATACAAAAATAACACACATTTGTTTAATACTTTTATAATGAAATTTCTCTAAAACTTTGATGTAAGCCTAACGTCCATCTTATTTATGTTAACCCATCTATCCACCCCAAAAATATATATTTTCACTTAATGACAAGTACTATGACTAGAGCTGAAGAGACAGACATCATTCACATTCTCTATCTCAACAAAGTTGAAAAACATACCTGAAAATACATAACTATACAACATGTGAGATACTGCATAAGAGGTACACACTGAGTACCCTGTGAGCACTGACTCAGCTAGTACATGATGGGGGAGGGGAGTAGAGGGGGCAACCCAGGGCAGGCTTCACAAGAGGTGAGAGGCCACAACAATTCTGTGACATCTCAACTCAGAGGTCTGTCCACCAGCCAGAAGAAAACAATCATCTCGTGACCCCATAAAGACCTTCAGGGTGGCCTGAGCCAGCCAACCAGCAACTGTGCAACTGGGGCATTCACAGTAACCGACGAAAGTTCCTTCAGCACTGGCAGCACTGCCTCAAGGGATCAAAGCACTTGACAGAGGTGATGGAGCAAACGTCCACAGATGAGATTTTTATCTTCCTTATGGGTGCTTCTCAGTTGGCAGTGTAGCAAGACAAAGTACCACCGGTGGGCTAAAACAGCTTTGGGATGGCTTAGAAATCTCGCATACACAATATGCTCAGGATGTGTGAGCTGCACCCAAATGCTCTTGGTAGTTACTTAAGACCAAGGATGTGAGCAATACCTACCACCAAAAGGAACAGCAAAAGTTACTCAATAGTTATTTGTAGTTATTTAGAGAAAAAAGATTTCTCTTTTCATTTATGTCAAGGTAAAACTCTGAGGACGTTCGGCCACAGGTCAGACAGAAATAGCTGAGTCCCATCCCCCTCAACTTACTGACCACAGGGACTGCAGACTGAAGGCTGACCACAAGCACTGCCTGCCTAGCACTTCAAATTATGCCATGATTGTGGGAAACTTCAGCACATTTGGTGGCCAAATGGAACCTTAGCCTTTTGGTCCTCTGACCTCCTTAACCACAGAGACTTTCAGTCTATTCACCTATTCCCAAGGGCATTTTCTGGGTCTCATCACATCTTTATGTCTAGAAATCTTAAATGTGAACTAACGGGATCACAAACTCCTGTTCACTTGGTAATTCCACAATATTTGTTTCTGCAATTCATCAAGCCCTCCCTATTGGTCTCTAGGATTTTCCCTCTGATTTTTAAATTTTTAACTTAAGAAATACAAGTACATCGTTGATAAAAAAAAAAATCATTCTAAAAGGTTTACAATAAAACACAGAAGCCACTGACTGACCTGCCCCTTCTTCAATACTGACTTCCCAGTCCTCATCCCAAAGAAAACCACTTTCAACTCTATGGCAGTTCTTTTGTTAATTAGTATTAATTCTTAACAGCACAAGTTCCAATTGCAGACAGTATCCACTGATTGATCTCTTTCCCTCTTCTTCCTCTTCCGCACCCCTCTCCCCATCAACATACTTTTTTTTTTCACTTTTCCAATCTGAAATGTGACATTTCACTCCTAAATACTTTGGTATGCTTCTAAGAACCAGGCAAATTTACCCTACATAACCACAGTATCATTATCACACTAAAGAAATTTAACATTAATATAACAATGTCTAATACACACCCACATTCAAATTTCCCTGATTTCCCCAGTAATGTCTTATATCATTTGCATTTCCTCCAATCCAAGATCCAATCACGAACCCCGGGTTTAACTTCAACTCTTTATCTCCTTTCACCTGGTACAAATCACCCAGGATTTCCTGTAGTTCCTGACCCTGCTGCACTAGCAATTTCCCAGTTCCTTGAAAACTAGTGGTAAACCAAAGAGTCAGTGAGGGCCTTCCCAGGTATTGGTCCTCCAGCCCTTCAAATGGCTTGGCAAGCATCTAATTGCCTTATTAAATGCTTTTCAGTTTCAAGTATTCAAATCATTGGTTCTCAAACGCTTTAGTCTCAAGGCTTCTTTACACTGTCTAAAAATTACTGAAAAATCCCCAAAAGCTTTTGTTCATGTATCTGTAGGCATTTACCATATTATAAATTAAAAATTTTTAATTCATTAATTCGCTTACAAAAAACAACAGTAAACACAATACATACTACCACAAAGTATTTTATGAAAAAACCTAATTTCCAAAATGAAAACAATTTACTGGAAGAGTGATGTTTTCCATTTTTAGAAATCTCTCTCATGTCTGGCTCAATTCTCATATCTGCTTCTGCGCTGAGTCTGTTGCAATACATCGATTTGGTTGAAAGTATATGAAGAAAATCTTCCTTTATGGTAGATATGTAATTGGAAAAAGGGGTAATTTTTAATAGCCTTTTCAGAAAACAGCAGACGCTGCTGTGGTACTACACCAAACTCAGCAAGTGGGGGGTCACTTCTTAAAGGTCAGTTGGAATATGGAGTCTGAAACTACATCAATGAGCTTTTCTTACTCCGTGATGTTAAAATTCGTTGGTGTCATTTATACTTTGAATTAATCTTTTAACTATGTACGACTCTGTAACATCACGCATTGATCATCTGGGAAATCTCAATTCACTGAGTTATATAGGTCTTCCAAATGTTGACATATTTCATTATACTCATCAAAAAATCACATTTATTAACATCACCACCAACTTCATCAAAAAAATATTAAGTATTGGGAACTGTTAAGTCTTGGTAGCAGATACAAGTTTTCCAAAATCCTAAATTTTTGCTTGAAAGCTTAAATTTTAATGCTGGTAACAAAATTTTTCTGTAATTTCCCTATAGGAAATCGTTGCCAAATACCCAAGTCTGAATAACCATATTTATATGTCATTCTTTTAGGTAAAAATGGTCTTCTATGAAAGTGGTGAGTTCAGCTTGCAAGTGAAACAACTGCACAAGCGCTTTTCTTAGAGATAACCATCATACTTTGGTATGTGACAAAAGTTCTATCTATGTACTTCCCATTTCATCATGCATAATAAAAACGCGTGAGTACTCAAGGGTGGAGATTTAATAAAAATAATGTTATTGCTTCTACAAATGAAACTGCATTTTTTTCACTGCAGATACTTTGTGGCAATGAAGAATAAAATGACTACGGTTTGGAGCCACTGCATTGACTCATGCTAAAGTGCCAGCAGTTTTACCCACCAATGCTTTTGCATCATTAGTGGAAATGTCAACACAAGGAAAAAGGCAAATGCAACCGTATTGTAGCAGCCTCCATTCTCCTACACCTTCCAGTGAAATAGAAATACTTTTAGTTCTTAGAGCAGATTCTGCTGTGCCTGTCTGAACAGTCATTTCCCATCTCCTCCTCACACTCCTCCATCCAAATTTATTTTTCAGGTCTTAGATTTCATCTCTTCTGGAAAGTCTTCTCTGTTGCCCTGAAACTAGTTAGATTGCCATGCTGGGCACTTCCATAGCACCTGTATGCTATGGTCAATGACTTTAGTAGGAGCTCCTGAGACAATTTCTTCCCCACTAGTGCCTGCCCTCATCACTGCAAGCACTCAAGAAAGACCGTTCCTTGCTCACCAGATGACTCCTAAGTTGTTAAAGTTCTCGCTATAAAGCTGGCTGATACACCTGGATAACACAGCACTTTGAATGTAGGCACCAATGCCGTATCTGACATGCAAGAGATGTCTGGCTTTTACAGCCTGTATGTCTGGAAAAGATTAGAGTTTTATGTTTGTCTTCTGAGTCCCGGTCTGAATACCTGATAACCTCCAATGTGCCTGTCATTTGGATAAAGGTCCAGAGTCTGTGCTGAGAGAAGGCATAATGGCCATGTTCCTAGGATGGCCAAAGACAATGAGGTACCGTCCTGGTCAGAGTTCCTGCTCTCTACTGGTGAACTCTGTGGATGCAGGTACTCTTTACCTTCTGGCCAGACAAGAAAAGCCTCGGTTGTCTTTAGTTTCTACCCCTTTTGGCCTTTAGCTGATGCGGAATCCTACCTAGAGAGAGGGGCTCTGTAGCCCTTACCAGCCCTCTTTTCCTAGCAATCTCCATATCTGTTTCCCCTGAGTAGGTCTAGGGGATGTTAAAGCTGAATTGTGCTTTATCCACACTATGTAAGTCTCATATCTATGTAAATACAATTTGCTAAAGGAAAATGAACATGCTAGAAAGTTGGCCCCTGTTCCTAATATACCCCAATAATATCATATTCTAGTGGGACTTCAAATTTTCTTGCTGGAGTCTCCTATTAAATTACAAATCCCTTGTGGGTAGTGAGTATAATATCCCCAGTAGCTACCATAGTATCTGGTATATAGTAGGTGATCAAAAAATATCTGTTGGTGCTCCTATAAAGACACATGCACACATATGTTTATTGTGGCACTATTCACAATAGCAAAGACCTGGAACCAACCTAAATGTCCATCAGTGATAGACTGGATTAAGAAAATGTGGCACATATACACCATGGAATACTGTGCAGCCATAAAAAGGATGAGTTCATGTCCTTTGCAGGGACATGGATGAAGCTAGAAACCATCATTCTCAGCAAACTGTTGCAAGGACAGAAAACCAAACACCACACGTTCTCACTAATAGATGGGAATTGAACAATGAGAACACTTGGACACAGGGTGGGGAACATCACACACCGGGGACTGTTGTGGGGTGGGGTGGGGGGGAGGGATAGCATTAGGAGATATACCTAATGTAAATGACGAGTTAATGGGTGCAGCACACCAACATGGCACCTTTATACATATGTAACAAACCTGCATGTTGTGCACATGTACCCTAGAACTTAAAGTATAATAAAAATATATGAATCTGTTGCAGCAATTAAATAATATGTATAAAATTCTTAGCACAGTGACTAGAACACAGCAGTCAATAGCAGAAGCTGTTCTGATTTTGATATGAAGACAATGACAGGATCATTAAGGTTTATATAGAGATTATTTAGTAACTTTTTTTCCTCTCTTGGCTTTGTGGTCAATGTGCAAAGTACAGTATTTATTAAATACTAGTAATCTAGTAATCTTAGCATATGTCTAAGGGCGAGGAGAAATGACACCATTCGTGAATCCTAAAGCCATATGTTTACTCTGCTCCGGGGTGGTAATTTTTGTTAATAATTTATACCGTCTCTCCCATATTTCTCTGCAGAATTACAACTGAATACCCATGTAATCACTGAAAACTAAGAACCCTTATTTGATAACTTGTTGAGCACATTTTGATTAGGCATAGCCAACATGCTTTCAGGAATGGCAAGTCATTCTCACATAACATGCAGCAAATCCCTCTGAGGATAATACCGACAAGTTTAATCAAAGGAGTGGCAGTGATCTTGGAATTCAGAAAATACTTGACAGAGTTCCGTATCAAAGGTTAACAGTCAGTATATGAGAGCCAGAAACTGAGAGGAAAATTGGTATTAGACTGATAAAACACTCAGCAGCAGGAAACAAAAAGAAATGATCAAGAGGAAAGAAAAAAGCCATAGAATACTGCACGGGCTGCTGATAAAGTCCAGGATTTTTATGTTATTTTAAAACATCTGAAGGGAAACCACTCTGATTGTGTATTCTAGGAATGTAGAACCATCAGAAAAACAAAGTGGCTTTTAATGGAATACAGGAAATAGACATAGCACATTAAAAGAGTCATTTACTGAACTCTGAAATGACAGCTTACTGGAGTGCTTGGTATGACCAAAACACTAAAGTTAAACTGGAAAGAACCTCTTAAAACGTTTACAAAGTATAATCCATTTGGTGAAGGAGAATGTTGTAAGGTTGGGACAGATAGAACAGATACTTTTGTCAATTAAGAATAAGTTAAAATTTGTTTTTCTTGAAAGGGAAATGGAAGAGTGATATACAGACCCACATTCTAATGTAACTTTTGTGTTTTTCTGATTAATTCTAGTAACAAGTCACAACACATCTCTTCTGATCAAGTACAGGGAAGTAATCTGAAGTACCACCCTGTAATCAGAAGATGAGAAAGCTCCTGAAGTTACCATTTGTTCTAATTAGGTCACCTTCCTACTGCAAATACTCTAGTAAATGAAGTGTGTCGCTTCAGTACTCAACCTTTGCAAAAGACAGTAAACTTCTGAATAGTTGAAACACTTTCTGCTGGGAGCACCAGTTTGAAAGCTAACTGCTATTTGGTAGGTTATCTGTAGTTCTTTTCATGCATCAAAATAATGGTTACTGATTAGTCCACAGGAAAAAAAAACAATCCAACTCTCCAATTACCCTCTTAGGTACCCATGATACTTAGAGTAGCCTTTTATTTCAGCTGTATTTAGTTAATTGCTCCCCTCCTTCTCCCAATTACTTCCTAACTCCAAGATCCAGCACCCAGTGCAGGGTCAGGTGTGTGTGATGGAGGCAACCCTGAGCACAAGGGCCCTCAAAGCGATCAGAGGTCCTTGCAGCAGCCCCTTAGAATGGTGCTGTGCTCTTGAAAGTCAAAGAGCACCCCACAGGGTCCCCACGACCCTTGCACTGGCAAAGCTAGCAGGGTTTCTCAGTCCTCTCTTCCTGACCTCTAGCTTCAGCTCCACATAAACACTGACAGCAAAACATTTTACTTACTTTCAAAACCACTGAATATTTTTGCTTTTGAAACATTCATTTTAACTTTCTATAGAATCACTGCCTTTATCTATGCTTCCAAGCTTCCCCTTAACCCCACAACCCCCACAACCTCATTTCAACAAAAGAGGATTTCATGCTTCCTCAGTCCAGTCCTAGCTAAGCTCAGGTCACTCCCGCCTTCTCGAGGATCCAGCTCAATCAACTCTTCCCTGCTGAATTTTCAATCTCCCCCTTCCCCTACAGGCTCATGACCCCACAGGCTCACTTAAGCAAGACTCGCCCACATTAAAAAATATATATGAGTAAATCCTTCCTTGACTCCACTACACTACCAGTATCACTCTTTCATCTTCTGTTCACAAATTGCATGCGTTCCTGGCTTGCCATCTCCATGTCTTCACTGCCTCCCACCTCACAGTCCACTCACGGTAGCATGGACCTGTAACTTCTCCAGTGCTCCATGTTCTAGTCAAAGAGCAGGGTTTCTCAGTCCTCTCTTCCTGACTTCTCGCAGCCTGAGTCTGCTACCCACTCCCTGGTTTTAAAGCACTTTCTTTTTTTTTTTTTTTTTTTTTTTGAGAGAGAGTCTCATTGTGTTGCCCAGGCTGGGGTGCAGTGGCATGGTCTCGGCTCACTGCAACCTCTGCCTCCCAGGTCAAGCGATTCTCCTGCCTCAGCCACCCGAGTAGCTGGGACTGCAGGCGTGTGCCACCACGCCCTGTACAAGTACAGGGAAGTAATCTGAAGCACCACCCTGTAATTAGAAGATGAGAAAGCCCCTGAAGTTACCATTTGTTCTAATTAGGTCACCTTCCTACTACAAATACTGTAGTAAATGAAGTGTGTCGCTTCAGTACTCTATATTTTAAATGTATATATTAAATATATACATTATATTTGTATATATTAAATATATAGTCAGTATATATTAATAAATGTATATATTAAATATATAGTCAGTATATATTTTTTAATGTGGACGAGTCTTGCTTAAGTGAGTCTGTGGGGTCATGAGCCTATAGGGGAGGGGGAGATTGAAAATTCAGCAGGGAAGAGTTGGTTGAGCTGGATCCTAGAGAAGGCGGGAGTGACCTAAGCTTAGCTAGGACTGGACTGAGGCTAACTTTTTGTATTTTTAGTAGAGACGGGGTTTCACCATGTTAGCCAGGACGGTCTCGATCTCCTAACCTCACGATTTGCCCACCTCGGCGTCTCAAAGTGCTGGGATTACTAAAGCACTTTCAGATTCTCTTCCCACCCTCCATACCCTAACTCATAGACTCCCACCTCTTTCCCAGGCCCTCTTCTCTTCTTAACAGTTTAAAAGTCCTTTCCAGAGGAGTCATTCCCTCTTTCTCCAAACACCATCTTTATGAAAAACTCCCTAATCTTACCCAAACCCCACTTCTGAGCTCCAGACCCATACATTTTACAGCCTTCTGAATGCCAGCACTTTAGGTCTTACAGATGCCTCAAATTCATCATAGCCCAAACCAGTCATCTTCTCCCCCGCTCTACTGCCTCCAAGAAAAAGACCATGGTCCTCCTCCAAATTCACATTATCTTTCCATTTCTTCAAGTCAGAAGCTCAGAGTGGCCCCAGCCTTTTTCCGCTCTTAGCTGCCACATCAAGACAACCTAAGGACTGATCCAAGCATCCAAATTAACCTACTATGTGAATATCGCTCTAGGTTGTCACCTGCTCTTTAGTTTTGCTGCCACCAATTCAGTCTAAAACAATTCCATCTAAATCACATCACCTTGCCTGGACAATAGCTTCTAACTGATCTCCAAGTATTCACCAACTCTGAGATCTTTAATCATCTCTATAACATCAAAGCAATCACCAATGTGACTGTTCACAAATGGATATTCGTTCCCATCAGTCGGCCCCTGTTGAACAAGCCCTCTAACGCCTGCCTGACATTTGGGATGGCAGGTCCTGCCAGGAGCTCAGCCCTGCTTACTGCTCAGATCTCCCTTCCTTACCCCTCCCAGAGGCAGGGAACTGCCATTATTTTTTCTTGCTAAAGCAGGGCCTTTGTACTGGCTATTTTTCTTTCATTTGTCATTTTCCCTATTCCTCTTCTACCCACTCACCCTTTAACAGATAATCCTAATCTTTTTATGGGGGAGAGACTCAGCTGAAAAGTCACTGATTTTCTCTACTCTAATTTAGAGTAGGGTGGGACCTCCTGTACATATAGCCATAATCCCTTTCCAAAACAACAACCCTAATTACTTGTACTTGTATCAGGCTGCAGAGTAGACCAAGATGAGGACTGGGATCTATCTTGCTCAGGAGCACCTGGCACAGTAAGGGCAGACTTAGCAGGTACTCAATAAATCTTTGCTTAATGAATTATCAGGCTAATAAATGGCCTCATAAACAACATGTTTTCATTGTTTCACTGCATTTTTAATCACTGCTTCGTCCTTCACTGTCCAACTCTGAGAAATTAATGTTTCCATAAAAAATCATATAGTTCCCAGAAAAAAAGTCTACAGATATAGAGGACATCTATATACATACATCACACACACACACACACACACACTAGTATGTGTGTGGAGAAAGAAAAAGACATGTACATTTGCAAAAAACATAACTTTATTGGCTGAACTAATTCACACTAAGTTGCAAACATTATGATACCTCACCCCTAGATTTATTTATTTATTTATTTTGACAGAGTCTCACTCTGTCACCCAGGTTGGAGTGCGGTGGTGTGATTTTGGCTCACTGCAACCTGGGTTCAAGCAATTCTCATGCCTCAGCCTCCCAAGTAGGTGGGATTACTGGCATGTGCCACCATGATGCCTGGCTAATTTTTGTATTTTTAGTAGAGACAAGGTTTCAGCATGTTGGCCAGGCTGGTCACCCCTAGATCTTTCAGCAATTTCCTAAGTAATCACAATACTATTATCACATGCAATAAATTAATGTTTGTGCAATAATTACTCCATACTTCAACTTCCCAAACTGTTTAAAAATGCACTTTAATTTTTTAAAAAATTCAGGATCCAAGGGATGATGGCACATTGCATTTGGTTGTTCTACCTCTTTAATCTCTTCTAATAAAGGACAACTTCCCTGCCTTTTATTTTTATTTAATTTTGGTCTTTCGTGATAAATATTTTTGAATAGACCAGGACAGGTATCTTGCAAAATGCTCCATGATCTGGGTTTGTCTAGCTGTTTCTCAATAATCAGATTCTGGTTAAAGATGTTGTCAAGAAGACTTCACAGATGATATGCTGTGTACTTCCCACCACTACAGAACATCAGGAGACACATCCCCAGAAGACCCCGCCTTCTCCCAATTCAGTAATCCTACACCTAGGCCCAGGCTTCATGAGTCCCACCCTTCCCCATTCCCAGACTCCAGCTGGCCCCCGCTGTGAACAGACATCCAAGTATCATCAGACACTTAAGAAAGCCTCTAATGAGAAAGACAGACACAGAGCCAGCAGGACACTGGCTGTGAGCAGACCTGGAGAGCAGGCTCCAAGTGTAGCGAAGGAGGGGAGGGTTTTGGAAAGCTGTCTCCACTGAGAACAGAACTGACAGGTAACTATGAGTCAGAATGGGCCAAGGAGGGCTTTCACTTCTGTGGGACAGAGGAGGTACAAAGCCATTAGAGAAAAACTGAAAATGAAGCCAAATTTTTTAAAAAAGCAACTCTTAAAGGCAGGCTTATTTTGATATTTAAGACAATATTCCCTCAAATTTTTTTTACTAAAGGGGTGATGCTATCTGCTTTTTCCTTCCATTTTTACAAACATGGTACAATCAACCCCACTGTTATTTGGTGAAAATAATGAAGTATTTTTTAACAACAACAACAACAACAAATACCTTCTATGGCCCCAGATGGATAATTTTAAGTTGGTTAAGGATGTGGGCTTTGGAGACCTGACACATCACTTAGTAGTTGTGGGACACTGCCAGGTCATCTCATGCATCTCTGTGCCTCAGTTTCTTCATCTATCAAATAGGGCAATCAATTTACCTCATTGGGTTGTGAGAATAGACAAGTTAACACATGTTAAGTGCTAGAATACTATCTAATACATAGTTAACATTCAGTAGATTTTTGTAATCATAGTGAGTTATTATTAATATTATTGCAAGCCTGTGGTTAAGAAGTCTATTTTAACTTTAAAATGATTTGAGCCACTCTAGAATTCAGCTTTTGTAAATAAAGATTATGAACTAATTGACTATGGATGGAATTATTGTATATAGTTAGCTTGCTGAATTCTTGGTTAAGCACTACTAACTATATCTTGGTAAACTATGGTGCAACTGAGCCACCCCCTAAAAGCAAAAGACATTTAGCAGTTCACCATATTTTTGCAATTAACTAGATGAGCGCCCATGAGAATAAAATGGTTTCAGGTGGAGTTTGACAATACAATTCATCCACGGTATACAGGGAAAAATATTTCCTCAAAAATAACATCTATGTGGTAGGCCCTTAAAAATGATGGATGAACGCGTGTGAAATTCTCTGTACACAGAAACACGAACTTAAAAATAGAGTACCACTACTACAATTTTTTAAATCCCCAGCTTTTTCCTGGATAATTGTCACTACTGGGTACATTACTGTCCAAGATTCCAGGATGAGTGACTATTTCACATCACGTGGAAGACGGCCTGCAGGCCTACTTAAGTGAAAAAATCTGTCACTGGTCCTAGCTTATCTTTATCTATATCTTTTGCATTTCTCCTAAGTAACACTCTCATGGAAAAACCACCAGTGAATCCAGGATCATCCTTTGACAGAATAGTGAATTTGAAGAACTGCATGGAAACGGTACTTATCTACAGTTGCATTTTGCTGGTTTCTCCCTAAAGCTCAGAGACAGTGAATCATTTATCTGGAGCCACATTGCAGGGAGCATGTTCCACATGCATAGGCCAGGGCTCTTCCTTGGGTTCACATTTAAAGACCAAGTTTAATTTTTTTTAATTGGTATTTTATACCTAGATTAAACATACTTTAATATTAGAGATGACTATATGCCTTTCTGATTTAAAAAGAAGGCCTATGAAATCCAAACAAACTTGTGAAATCTCTATAGACGCTTGCATTTAATAATGATCACTAATGGCCATTAGACCAGGCAAAATCTATGAGGCAAACAATCAGAATGTTTGTTTGAAATGCAAATGTAAGACAACTAATATAAATGCCAACAGTTCTTCTGCTAAGGCCTGCTGTGATATTAAAAACAATCTAACAGGAACTTTAATAAGGAGAGACCTGAGTCAGGAATTCAGTTACTTAAAAAAGAATCACTTCTGCCTGAACTACAGGCTGTTCACTTACAGTCATCAGCATTTCAGAAATCAAAAAGCCAGTATTTCAACACCTGTGTATGTATTTTTGGCTGAATGGTGGTTATATTGATTATTTTACCAGCTTTTAGTGAGATTTCCTTCCTTCTTGGTCGTCATTTCCAGTTCTAGATGGTACCCTATACGGTAACAGAAGGAAGTAGAGTGTGGTAGTTATGAAAGGAAGCTCCGGCATTAGACAGACCCAGACATGTCTTCACTCCACTTCTCACCAGCTGTGTGACCTTGGGGCGGTTACTCAACACTCTGTGCCTCACACTCCTCATCTGAAAATGGACATGATAAAAGCCCTACTTCATGAAACTCTTGTAAGGGAAAATAAAAAAAATATGCAAAGTGCTTAGCACAGTATCTGGTGGCCAAAGATATTACCTATATGACACAGAATAAGCACTCTGTATTTGAACTCTTATTATTATTAGGGCAAGGTGGTGCAGTAGTAGTAAAAGAAAGAAGAAATACCTTCTGTTACAATAGCAACTACAAATATTTGAAAATGAATTATGAGACAGATTAGAAAGGATGTAAACAGTTATATTGAGGCCTTGAATTCTGGCTTTAAATCATTGCTCCCTGTATTGTAAGAACTCTTCATTAATCTGACTGCCAGCAAAACCTAAGCTTCATACAGACCCACTGTCTACCAGGTGAATACACTTAGCGTTGCCATCCATGTTAGGTAATTTCTACAGTGAAGGTAAACCCCAGATACACTCAATCAACATCAAGTCAACAAAGATTTATTGAGCACCACCTGTGTATATGGTACAACCATAAACAGAACTTGCAGTGCAGCTTAATTAAATCCCTGGGCCCTGGTAAGCTGAGCAAAACTGTATGTAAATACTTAAGAAACAGTTGGCTGGTTTGTCATACATGTTTACAGATTTTAATACACCAAAACAACTTTTATCTCATCCGTTTATATAACCTGTAGGGTCTGTGTTTAAATCAGGATGTGTCAAAGGAGCCATTAAACTTAATTATCAGGGGGTTTTCACTCATACTTGCTAGTTATAAACCTCAGTTCATTGCTGACCACACCCCGAGAAATCAACAAGAAGAACCATGAAGCACTGGATAGATTTCATTAATGTATTATTTCAAATGTAATCTTCCATTTTAATATTCCTGATATAAAGAAGAGTTTTTCATCGCGTTGGGGAATCTACCGTCTGCGATTACTTGAGCACTTTCATTCTCACGGTTCTTGGTTAATTCAACTGTGACTCAGCAGCAACATACCAAGAGAAAAGACCAGGCCAGACCGTCTGTTGTATAAACAAAAACAGAACAGAAGTAAATGGAGATTAGAGCCCAGGCAGAACTGCAACATTCAGTGTCCAAATATGGGCGCATGTGGAGACACTCAGGACAATCACTAAGGACGACCCAGAAGCATCACAGGATGACTCTCACAGGCAAGGCCTTGGGCAGCAAGCAAGAAACTTTTGGCTCACACATGGCACTAGCAATATTGCTTTTGTTTACAGAATTCTTGTAGGAAGAGGGGGGAAAGATATGAGCTAAAATTAATGAAATTTAAGAAAATAACAGTAGAAAAAGTAAGTGAAGTCATAAGCTGGCTCTTTGAGAATATGAGTAAAGCAAAAGCTATTTAAGCAAGAAAAGAAGGAAAAAAACAAAAAATATACAAAATTTGGAACAGACAAGGTGATATAATTACAGACACTAATGTTCAAATAAAGTGACTATTACGTAAACTTTAGTCAATAAATCCAGAGTAGATGGAAGATTTTCTAACAAAATATCAAAGTATCAAAATTGACCAATGAATAGATAGAAAACAAGAACCATTTATACCCTCTCTCCTTGTCATCAATATCCCACCATACTGGGTCATCTCCATCAGCATGTAAGCATGCTCTCCCATCATCCATCACTAAAAAGTTATGACCCCCAAGGCCTCCTTAGTTTTGCTACTCCCCATCACTGCACATCTGTTCCAAAGAGCTGCCACACATGGGCTCTGCACCTGCTCGTCTCCTGCTCACGGCTCAGCCACTCCATGCTGGACACTGTTCCCGCTGCTCCATCAGATTTGCCTTAGCCACCATAGCCACCAACCTGCAAGTGGTCAAATCTAGTCCCTTCCTTTAACTCACATCTCACTGGACCACTCAGCAGCATGTGATGTTGTCAGCTACACCCATCTGCCTTAGGCACACTCCTCTCATGTTGCATGATGCCAAGCTCTCTGGGTTCTCCTATTTCCTGGTCACTCCTTTTCAGCCTTTGTCTAAAGGATGAATTCGCCAACACTCAGTCCTAAGTCTTCTGCCCCTCTGTACGTGGTTGAATTCCAGATTCACGTATCCAATTTGTGCACTCAACTCTTCCCCTTGTATCTCACTGGCATCTCAGACTACACAAGGCCCAAACCAAACTCTTTGAGTTTCTCCCTAAACCGGCTCCTCTCTTTTGCCTTGAATGGCATCATCATCCATACATTACAACCAATTAATTATTCCTCTGAGAGAGTTCCGTTGCTTCTTCCTCAAAGATACATTCACTTCTCTGTACTCTACTCCCTCCATCCTAGTTGTATTAGGGTTCTCTAGAGAAGTGGACCAATGAGGTGTGTGTGTGTGTGTGTGTGTGTGTGTGTGTGTGTGTGTCTTCACCAGTCACGATCCCTGGTATGTGTGTGTATGTGTCTGTGTGTCTGTCTTCACCAGTCACAATCCCTGGTGTGTGTATCTGTGTGTGTGTGTGTGCACATGCAGGCTGGAGACCCCACAAAGAGCCAAGGCTACAGTTCAAGTCTGAAGGCCATCTGCTGCTAATTCCCTCTTGCTTGCATTGGGTTAGTCTTTTTGTTCTATGCAAGCTTTCACCTGATGTGCTTTACTCAAAGTCTAGAGATTTAAATATTAATCTCATCCAAAAACACCTTCACAGAAATATTAAGAATAACATCTGACCATATATCCAGGCACGATGGCCCAGCCAAGTTAACACATACAATTAACCATTACACTAGTCTAAGCCACTTCATCTCTGGTCTAAGTCAATGCAACAGGCCCTAACTGGTCTCTCTGCTTCCATCCTTTCCTTCCATATCAAAGCCAGAACACCCTCTTCATGCATAAATCTCTCCCCAAACACCCAACAGCTTCCTACTGCATCCAGATTAAAGCCAACACCCATGAACAAGACTTGACTAGACCCTCATCTCATCCCAGGCTCCAACTCCCCACTAACCAGCCCTCAAGCCTGCTTCAGAGTCGTAGAATATGCTGACAGTTACACTTCTGCCTCTCTCTGTTTGCAAAGCTAAACTCTATGCATGCCTTCATAACTCATCAAAACTTAAATATGTGTCCCTGGCCCTCACAGTATTCTCCACCGTTTGTTTCCTTGACAGTGCTGAGCACCAATGAATATTATATATTTATTCATTTGATTTCTTATTTATTGCCTGCCTCTGCCCCTATAACCTGTGCAGGAACCATGTTTGTTTTAACTCATCCTGTGCAGAGCCCAGGGCCTGGCACACAGCAGATGCTCAATCAATATTAATTAAATAAACAAAAAATTATAATGGAAGAAAAATCTAAACACACAGAATAAAATACTTAAAATATCTGAAAAATGTTATATAAACCTTGAGATAGATAAGTACTTCTTATGCAAAACAAGAAACTTATAAATCTTAAGTGAGAAAATTCCAGATTTGATTACACCCAAGTCAAAAAACTCAAGTATGAGATGAGACACCATGAACAAAGTTGAAAGATAAAGAAAATATATACAACACATATAACAGATTGTACAAATTAAAAAAAAAAGAAGTCAAATGATGCAATTCAAAAATAGGCAAGGAATTTAAATATCAGGTAGTTAATACATGTCAGGAAATTAACAGATTCCAATCTTAACACATCATATTGGCAAAAATTAAGACGAATGTGCCTAAAGTAAAAATATTTTTTAAAGACTATGATTTTAAAATGATCCTCCCTGGCCATTTTTCAAATGGGCAGTATAATATAATCACAGTGCAGAGGGCAAGACAGCTTTGGCAAGAGAAAACAATGTACAAAAGCAAGAGGTTGCAGATTTTTTTCTTTCAGCCACATCTGTGATGGATCCACACAGAGTATGTCTGAAGCAGAGGATTACACATTTTCCAAAGCGAAGATTACCAACCCAGAAATAGTGATGTAATTACTGTCTCATCACCAGATATCAAAATATCAGAGACTAAAAGTTTTCTGTGGCTCAAATTGCTTAGTAAACATAGACTCAGAAGGGCCTTCTCCAGAAATAAATGCCAGACACCCTAGTTTCAGGGTTCACAATTTCACTGAAAAACCCCTCAAAACAAAAACAAAATGAAAACATGCCTTGGAAGGAAACTGACATCATTATTTTAAGTGGGGGAGTTACTCCTAAGGAAACTCTTCTCTCTAGCCTTTAAATTCATTTGGTATTAATTCCATTTATACAATGTAACCTCCACAATCCTAAAAATTGTACTTAAAATCACAGTCATAACATTTTAACAATTTCTGTACTTACTGTACTCATCTGCTGAGTAAACACTTAACTGTACAGAGTCCCTCCTTCACCCCATCCTGAGTAATGATAAACTGACATTTTGCAGTTAAATAAAAGCCACATCCTGCCAGCTGGGATGGGAATACACTTGCAGGGGCCATGCTCTCCTGTCCGGAGCACCATCGCATGCTGCCTGACACCACACCTGCCAACCACGGCTTGTGCACATGTGCAGCCTCTGAGAACGGGGCCCAAACTCCCAGCTGGGCAGATTAGGCTTTTTGACATCTGACTCACATTTAAACAACTAGAAGATATCTGTAGAACCGCTCCAAAACCTAAGAAACGGTTTAATATGGACTAACACAGCCAAGGTGGGAAAGTTTCTCCAGATGAGGGGTTTGCAGTATTTGAACACAGAGGATGGCAGCATTTAGAGAAAAGGTATCCCCACCTGTTTCATTAGTGCCACTATTCGTAAGTGAAAAGATCTCCACTGCTTCTAAAGCCTTTAGCTAAATTGCTGAAAGGCCTTCCACACAGCAATTCTGTTTTAGGCCATTAAAAGGCCCAACTAGCTTCAGAACTGCCTCGGTCAACAGATGCTGTGGAAAGCTGCTTCAGCCTCAAACCAGCTGTGAGGGGAGGGGGTAGGACCGCCCAGGACTGCTCGAGGGAAGGGGAAGCTGAGGGAAGGGGAAGCCCCGCTCTCTCCTGGCAGTTCCGGTGTTTGTCTCTCCATGCCCACGTCCCTGCTAGAAAATGAGAGAACGGCAAAACAGCGAGAAGCAGGCACAAAGACACAACATGACAAGTAAACAGGGTGGAGACTGAGCCACAAGAGACTTCCAGAAGCATGCTTTTGAAGGGGGGTGGGGATTCCCTTTTGGAAGGATGGTTATAAGGAATACCAAAGAGAGATTCTCTTCATTCTCTAGACTTATTTATCTCAGGCTTGCATGCATCCTTCCACCTGCACAGATGCCTGAAAACATTTCACTGACAGCTGTAGAAACAAAACATTTGTCAAGGAAAAGCATTAAATTAATGAGCATCTAGTTTACAGTTTTAGACTGAATTCTCATCAATGGGAAGTGAATTATCCCACATTCATTAGGGTCATCATTGCACGCAGTGAATAATAGGTTATTTTAATTTTACACAGCTGGCTCTCGAATCCAAGGCACCAGCGCGCGGTCCTTATATTCACTTACATAAAAGACAAGATCTTAAATGTACTAATCTTTTACAATTCCCTATTGACTGAATTTTGAGGCAGAGGAATGGGCACTGGTGGAAAGGAGGCTAGAAGGGTATGGGGGGGGGGGCATTCTGTGAAAGACTTCATGTGCCATTCTCTGGACGTGGGGCTGCCTTATCCAGTTACCATGGAGAATTATTCAAGCTTTTCAATTGGGTGAAATGATGCCCCTGAGCAGACATGCTTCATGAGAAGGAGAAAGGGTTCCACGTTACCTTCGAAGTTATTTAGCACTCGAGTGTCACATCTAACAGGCATGGATATACTAAGGCCTGCAGTGAAGGGAACACTATCAGGGGCTCATCCACCAGTCCATTCACAAATGTCCACTGCAAATGTCCATGCTAGGGATCACGACTGGTGAAGAAGCAGATTCTGCAGGATCTGGGCACTTACTGGGGCAGTGGGGCCTGGTACTAAGGAAAGAAAACCTTAAGCATGATACAGGTTTCTCACTTAGATTGGACAGGGTAGGTAGTGAAGAGACCACAGCCAAAGACAGGAAAGACAGTGGAGACTGAGAGGGCAACAGCAGTGCAGGGCTGGATGTTGAGGACAGGAAAAGGGGCACCTGAGCCTGCAGTGAGAGAGGCAGACACATGTGGGGAAACATGTTGCCCGAGTGGGAAGTAAACTGTGTATTCATAGTCAGGGCCCCAGCTTCCAGGTAATAAAAGCATCTTACACTCAGCTGCGTTTTTATCAGTGCTTCCTACGACGTACAAGTCCACAAAGTTCGGAAACAATTACTCAATTTAAAAAAAAGAACAAAGTTGTAAAAGACTTGTATCAACTTCTTAAGCCAAATTAAGACTCCCTCAACAATGAAAAAATTAACAAGAGCTCAAAGCTCAAGCTAGCTAAGCAATCCTAGAAAGGGCCTGTAACTCTAGGCCTCAGTTTTCACACTGGGAAAAATGAACAGGAGGAATCAGAATCTTCCTAACATTCTAGGAAAATGGCATCATAACTAGGGCAAATTATATACTCTTTTACTTTGGCAAAAAAGGAGGCCGACTTCCCTTTAAAAAAAATCTCACATTAACTTAAAACACTTTTTCTACGTTAAAAATTCCAATTCTTTATCAAAAGTGTGTTTTAAAAATCAGAAACTTAATAAAATTTTAAAATACTGGTCATTAACATATTTGAGATTAACTCACATGGATTTTTTAAACCTATAAACTGGTCAATGTAATTCAGTTGCAAGTATCACTAGTGGAGATATTTGGCTGATTTAAATTATTTCAAGTCTATTTTGGTATGTATGACTACGTATCTGCTTGCAGTTTCTTCTCTTTTTCCTTTCCCATTGTCAGGTTTTAGGAAACAATATTCCCTTCTGTCCAATCTCTGCTACTCCTTCTGCACATCCTTCCCTCCCCCAACCCCTGCCTTTTTTTTTTTTTTTTTAATTCTATGAAATTAGCAATCATGGCCACAATCAGGGTTTCAGCAAAATAAATTCATTCTTGTCAAATCAGATAATGGGTTAAATTCAAGGAGGAGGTAGCTTCAACTGATTGAGGTAATGGAGAAAATCAGCATTTCTTTCAGCCCATACTCCCATCTGGGGGCATCTCACTACCCTCTGTCTTGGGCTAGGGACAGAAGGTCTCGAAATGTGCCTCCAACTCTGGGAAGACAGAGGCTCAGAGGACTGAGACCAGCCTTTCTTAATCCAAGACAAAGATACATTAACCCCATATCAAAAGTCAATTTGTAAGTCATCCCCCTCTATCTCCACAAAGCCTGATTTAAAGCAATGGTTTCTGCTAAGCAACACAGAATTACTGAAGGTAAAGGAACTTGTCAGAAGAGTCAGATATGCATTCACTGTGCCACACTGCCTGCCAGAGGATACAGCAATGCAGCTTTTTAAAATGAAGAATAATTTGCTAAGAAGTTTTCTCACTTACTATTTCCCCTTAGGTCTCCATTCTGTGACATGGTGAAAAATAAGAAGAAAAGATGTACTATAATACCCAATGTTCTTACAAATAAAAACAGTAACGTTGGTTAACATTTGTCGAGCATTTACAACACACCAGGTGCCATTCTTAAAGATTTAATGTATTAACTCATTCATTCTAACCTATGAGTTGAGTAATACTATAATCCCTAATGTGAGAGATGAGAAAACTGAGGGTCAGAGTGGTTGTCACTTGGCCAAAGAAGAGTTAGAATTTCAATCTAGGGAAGTTGACTTCAAAGCCTGTACTGTTAAACCGGATCCCATACTAACTAGTGCTTAAGAGTCTACATCAGTAGCCCTCCAGGGTACATCCAGTAATGCCTGAAGACATCTTTTGGTAATCATATGAGGGCACAGGAGATGCTACTGGTGTAGAGTGGGTAGAGGCCATAGATGCTGCTAAACATCCTAAAAGGCACAGCAAAGGTCCCACAATAAAGATTATCCAGCCCAAATTGCCAATGGTGCTGAGGTTGAGAAACTCTCAACCTTTAATTAGAAATAATATTCCTAAACCTTTTCATGTTTCCCTCCTTTACCCCAGTTTAACATGACTCGGTTTAGAAAATGATGAACAGGGAATGTACACTAGAAAGGTAACACTGTAACAAAAGATAAAATGCAAGAAATTTCAGTAAATTGGTGCTAAAAACTTTATTCCATTTTTCAAAAACAACAGTACCTTCTCATTAATCAAAAATAAGCCAAGTTCGGTGGCTCACGCTTGTAATCCCAGCACTTTGGGAGGCTGAAGCAGGTGGATCACTTGAGGTCAGGAGTTCGAGACCAGCCTGGCCAACATAGCAAAACCCAGTCTCAACTGAAAATACAAAAAGTAGCTGGGCGTGGTGGCGCATGCCTGTAATTCCAGCTACTTGGGAGGCTGAAGGAGGAGAATCGCTTGACCCTGAGAGACAGAGTTGCAGTAAGCCGAGATCATACCACTGCATTTCAGCCTGGGTAACAAAGCAAGGCTCTGTCTCAAAAACAAAAATAAAATATTTTCTTTCAAAAAAACAAAAACAAAGGTAGTTAACTAGAGCAAAACTTATTAAAAACAATTTTGTATTACAGCTCAAGTAGAAAGTTCTCAAAATCATAGTTTAGATTGCCAGATTTTGAGGTTGCTAGTGGCACAGCAACTTCACTAGAGGAATTTACACTGCCTCTGTCTAATCTCACAGACTCAAGAAAGTGGGCAAGGAATGGAAGGAGTCCCTCATGGGTACCAGCAACACCCTTCGGGCAAATACCCTTCTAGCAGCTGGTTGCAGACAACCTGATCTGAACCTGCTGCCCTTCTTCTTTATGAGGTGCCCAGGCAGGCAACCCTTCCACAACAGTTAGAGCCTTTGTGGCCTGAACTCCTCCCACCATCACTGTGTGGTTCATTTTTATTGCCAGCCAGCCACACTGCATTTTCCCACCTGAGGATTCCACTTGAGTGTTAGGTAAAGATGAAGTTTCACAAATGAGAAGAAAATATTTCAACCAATTTAACTGTCTGTCACACTAAAAACAGGTATTTAATTAGAAAAGCTTTCATCTGTTTCTGGTCAACAGTTATTAAACTGCTTTGCACTTCATGAAATTACCTAAAAAGCAACAGATTCTAAGAGTCCTAGCTGGGTGTTGCTCACTCATTCCAGCAGTTATGTGACCTTTTTTCTCTGGTTACCTGCCTATAAGAGTGGGTCCTGCTCTCCAGGACCTCACAATCTGCCGGGAACAGAGACTCGCCAGAACCAAGTCCAATGCAAGGCAGGAAAGGGCACACTAGAGAACACCGCAGATTTCACAGAAGGGGTGGCATCGGGGACTGTCACTCACCTTTCAGAATCAAGTTTAAAGGGTGTTAGTTTTTTAGTGTGCAATTAAGGGATTAAATATTAAAGATTCGTTTATATTTTAAATACTGAAATCCAGCTTCATGGACAATAAGAATGAGCATCTATGCACTTAAAAAGAGGAATGAGTCCAAAGTCTTCTCAATTTACTAATTATGTTTATGTTGGTGGTTCGGTACATAATGTAGACATAGAAAAGGACTTTCAAAATATCGTATGATTCCATCATGTCTTTACAACTTCCTCGCAAGGTAACTAAAAGGTCATTCACTAATTCCCCTGCTCTGGCCAGGAGGTGTATGTTCTGTTCATTCTGTCTAATCTTCACCAACAACTCTGAAAAGCTATTTCACTCAGAGCGCTTGTCCTGGTCACATGACTCGCAAAGAGAAGAGCCAAAATTCCAATGAGATTCTTTCTGTCTCCCATATCAGGCTGCCTCTGTATCTCACAAATGGAAAAACTGAGGGAAATTTGTGTGCAGGCCCCCAGCTTTAACAAAGATGTATGTTCCCTGCAAAAGAAAAGCAATACACCATAAAATCCAAAGTTTACCATAAAATTAGAGTTCATCCTCCAAATATTCAAGGCTGTAAAATCATTACTGTTTTAACAGACTAACCAATTTTCTAAGTGAGGATATATTTTCACTTATGCAACAAATAACTAGAGTTCAAATTGCTGCAAGTTATAAATGTGACCACTGGTAGCTTTTATTGACTTCCATATTTTTTGACTTTACATCCTAAAGTAAGATAGCTGACTTTTTAAAGTACCTTTAAAAATTTACAAAAACTTAACAGGTCTTAGTGTTATCAAAATGTTAAAGCATACTGGCTAACAGAATGAATATTCACACAATGGAATATTACATAGCAATGAACAATTATGATATCCAACAAAGGTTACTTCACTCACAAATATAATGATATATGAAAGTAGTCAGCAACAAAAAGTCTATACTATAGATCCCATTGTATAAAGTACCAAAACTAATCTGCGGTGTTTGGTCAGGATAGGGATTATCTGTTACTGCTTAGGGGTGGGGGAGTAACTGAGAACAAGGGGGTCTTTGAGGGTATTGATAATGTCCTGTTACTTGATTTGGGTACTGTAGAAGTAGGTGTGTTGACTTTAAGAAAATTCATCAAACTCTACACATATGATTTGTGTAAAGAAAATCTTCTTAAAAATGCTGGGTAAGATCTATTTATCAGAATTCTCATTCTCCTGCATTTTAAGGGAACCAAATTTAACATTCATTCTACCTAACCTTTAATACTTATCAATACTATTTTAGAAATTTTTAGAAATGATATTCTTAGATTTGTGACACTAGAGTAAATAAAATAATTTAATGTTGGGAAAAATTGCTGATGAACTGGTATGTCATGTTCACGATTTCAATCAAGTACCACAGAATGACTTGAAGAGATTTTTTAAAACCTAACTATTCATATGAAACTTCAATTTAGAGGTCCAACTCTAATTTGAAAAAAATGCACAACTCCTTTGTTCAAAATGCAGGAAATGAAACTAATGTTAGCAGACTCGAGAATGCAAAACTGATTTAGGTCAGATGCATTTTCATGTAAGAATGCCTTATCAAAATGTTGTAATTGGTAAGTACATTCTCCTGTAAGGAAAGGCACTGGCTTTCAAAGTTAGTATATTCAACTAATTTAGAAACTGTTCATTGTTAAACCTTCATTGCTGTGATTTAAAAACAACAACAAAAAAGGATACATTTAAATTGTAAAGTTTATAGAGGAAATCTATATTCAAATTATGATGATGCAGTTTTAATTTTCAATCTATCAATGCATTTTAGCTAAGTTTTTATATAATTAAACTACCAATAAGTAATACAAATGTTAGGTTTCATCATATCCTACACCTATGTATAACTTCTTATAACAGGTCATTAATACTTCCCAGAGAAACCAGCACTAATATTAGCTAACATTAATCAACTGCTACCATGTAGTAGGCATACAATGTGATCCAGGTGTTTCCCATCCTGAGTCACTAGCTGGAGGCAGACTGTATTACCACCAGCAGGGATTTCAGGATTATATATTCCCAACCTGTGAACTCAGGCAGACAGCCATGAAACTTGCTTTAGCCACTGCAACGGAAGCACGTCACTTCCAGGAAGAAGCTTGAAGAGCTATGTTCTCTCTCTTACCTCGTCCTACATCATCTCTGAAGTATACATCAAGATGGAACCTCCATTAGCAAAGGTTCCTGAATTTTCACAAGGAACACAGCCCCGAAGTTAACTCACGACGGACAAAACCTGAGGAGTAAATATGCTTTGTTGCTGTCAACCCACTGAGATTTGAGAGTTGTTACTGTACAATAACCTGGCCTCAATTGACTGATATAAATCCCCATTTTATTTTATTTTTATCTTATTTTCTTTGAGACAGAGTTTCACTCTGTTGCCCAGGCTGGAGTGCAGTGGCACGATCTCAACTCACTGCATCCTTCACCACCCGGGATCAAGCTGTCTCCTGTCTGAGCCTCCACAGTAGCTGGGACTACAGGCACAGGCCACCACACCTGGCTAATTTTTATATTTTTAGTAGAGACAGAGTTCCACCATATTGGTTGGGCTGGTCTCGAATTCCTGACCTCAGGTGATCCACCTGCCTCAGCCTTCTAAAGTGCTGGGATTACAGGCATGAGCCACCGTGCCTGGCCTAAATACCTATTTTATAAAGTGAAAGGTGAGCCACGAAAGGGCATTTTTTACCTAAGAGCCTACAGATATTAAACAGGAGAACTAAACATTCAAAAAATCTACATTTGAAAGCCCACACTTTCACTCAGTTCTGCTTTTCATAATTTAAACAATATATAATCAACTATTACATCTTAAAACTCAAAAACAAATGCTATGCCTGAAATCAGAAGGAAAAAAGACCGGAGATACACACAAGTTTTTATGCAAAGCTGCTTATCATGATCTTATTTATAATATCAAAATTTAGAAACAACAATAGAAGGGTTAAATTTTAATGTTAATACACTGAATACATTAACATAATGAAATACTATTCAGTGGCTAAAAACCAAGTTTTCAATGGTCATTTAATGATACAGGGAAATGTCATAACATAAGAGATGGAAAAAAGGATAGAAAGCAATATTCATAGTACAATCCCAAGATTCCAGAACTAACCTGAACAAAATTTACCAAACATACCTGATACATAAACCAATCTATGCATGTGCCTGTGGGTTTGCAGAATACCAATCCATTAGTTATTGACCCATTAGAACCAGTGGCTGTCCCAAAGCAGGTCACACTATTTGGTTACTCATTCAACAAAGTGTGCTTGGCAATGGGAGTACAGAAATGAAAGACAGTATCTGCCTTCAAGGAGCCTGCGGTCCAGGAAGACATGAGAAGTCAGCCAACTTCAATGCAGCATCAGAGCACTTGTGGGGGATTTACAAGAGGTACTCCAGGAGTTCACAAAACCACTTCTCACTGAGACTGGGAGTGAGGGGAGATGTCCAAGGAGGAAATGGCAGCTGGGCCAACTTTTCAGAATACTGATATTGAGGGCTAGTACACCAAGCTGAAGAACATCCTAGGCAATGACAACGCCCCCTGAAAAGGTCCAGAGGCAAGAGAAAACGTGGCCACTTGAGAAGCACAGAGGAGAAGGGCATGGCGGTCCTGCAAGGGCTCACCTGGCAGCAGAATGAGCACAGCATGAACCAAAAGGGAGCTGCCTATCTGAGAGCTCCCAAACCTAGGCTACCCTCCATCACCTTTAACTTCAGTAAAACAAAACCAAAGCTTCCTGAAGCCACTCATTCATGCTTCCCTGGAACATGGGTATGATCAATAAAGAGCTTATAAATAGGTATCTCTGTGAATCAGTCAGCAGTGGGAGGACTTCAAAGAGGCTAAAGTACTTTTTCAGAAAAGTTAAGGCCAATCATGCACTTTAATGTGAAAAGCAAAAGGTGTAACAAAACAGGCCGTAACCATTCCAAGTCAGCCAATGGTACCTCAATGGCCCTCCCTTGCAGTCTGTGACTTCTTTTCAGCTATACAGAAGTTATCCTGATATATTCTCTACTACAAGTGGTCATAACTACCCCTACAACCAAACTACTTAAAAGTCAAGCCTCCATCATTTTCGCTTTTGTAGAAAAGGCTCTTTCTACAGAGACCTGATTTTAGACAGCTTATCCTAACACTGATACTTACATAAAGTACAAACTTGTACCTTGCAAGTCTACAAAGCAACTTCCATTTTTACTGGCAACTACTATCATATTCACTTATTTTAGGGTTGCAGCATTCTAGTTTGCAAATGAATCAATTTCCCAATTCACACTACAAAAATGTGGAAAAATGAGAAGCAGAACCCAGCTTTGGTCTTATCCTTCAGAATATTTTCTACCTGCCATCTGCAGCAACAGACCAACATTCTTGGGTCCTGGGTAGCGCACCTGGCTTAGTGACTTAGGTCAACATACTGAGCTTCCCCAAACTTTTTAAGTCCTTCATTGTAAAATGAGCAGCCAGTTTGAATAAAGTTCCTTCCAACTTTAATGTTCCATGTTTGTTTTTTTAAGTTGCAGTAAGATTCTCTTTCTCCATGAAAAGATGGGTTGCAAGTGCCTGAATCAGGGTCATAATTCAAATAAGTTTGAGTACACGCATAATTATAAATGCAGATACAACTATCCTTCCACACTGACATGTTAAAAGCAACTCTAATAAAATTATGCTCTAAGGACAACACAAATTATTTTTCCAACTAATACATGCATCAGTCAAAATTATAATTACTGTATATCAGTAATGCAGATAATTACACAGATAATTAAGTTACTGAGTGCTAGAGTCAAGCTTTCCTGCTCCAATGCTCTCCATCCAAAAGAATTTTAAAAGAAACAAAAAACCTCATTCCCTGCCTCTCAATTCTTTCATCTCTTCCCCAGCCTTTCATTTCCCCAACCAGGAGATTAAGAGCTGCTCAGTAATGTGAGGTATTTTGTATTTAATTTTCCATCAAATAGTATGTATTAAGTTTTCCCTTGCAGTTATAACAAATTATCACAAAACTTAGCAGTTAAAAACAACACTAATTTCTTATCTCACAGATCTGTTTGCCAGAAGTCCAGTAGGCTTGGCTGATTTCTCTGCCTGAGTCTCACAAGGCCAAAATCAAGGGGCTGACAGGGCAGCATCTCTTTATGGAGGTTCTAGGGAAGAATCTGTTTTCAGGGACATTCAGGGACCTGGCAGGATTGAGTTCCAAGTGATTATAGTTCCAAGGATTATAGAAGCCCTGGTTTCCTTGCTGGCCAGCAGCCAGGGCTGTTCTCAGCTTCTACAAGCCACCTGCACTCCTTGGCTCATAGTACCCTCTCCATCTTCAGATCCAGAAGCAGCAGGTGGAGTTCCTCTCATGCTCCAGATCTCTCTTGCTCCTTCTTCCCTCATACCTCATGAGTCTTCTCCATTCCCCTTTCACTATTAAGGACCCTTGTGATTACAATGGGCCTACCCAGATAATCCAGGATAATCTCCCTATTTTAAGTCTCATGACTTTAATTCCACCTGCAAAAGTCCTTTTGCCATGTAAGGTAATATATTCACAGGTTCCAGTGATTAATATATGAGCACCTTGGGAGAATGGGGACAGAAATTATTCTGCCAACCATATAATACATGCAGGAAAAAAGAGACAAATGTCCCTTTTTGCTAGAAAGCAATTAACAATTCTACCCAGACCACACAGCAAAGCAGCAATTTATGTTAAATATCAATACATACACACAAAATTAGTTGTTGGTGCCTGAAAAGATGAAACTACATATGCTAGAAAAAAAGATTACAGAAAAACAAAAATGTTAGTGTCAAACTATATTAATTGCTGAAACTAACAAAAAAGTGATATAATGAATCAACTCTTCTACTTTCTTGAAGTATTCGCAGTGGACATTGCAAATCATACCTGAAATTTTAATTTTAAAAATACTATATTTTAAAACCTACTTTAAACACTCTTAAACAAATCTGTATAAAGAAATGATGATAAGTATGCTGCTTCAGATCTTAAATCAGTGAAAGTAACACTGCCTGGCTTAAATACAGTGGCAAAAAGCTCAAAATTTTACTTAGATGATTTGAAAGAAAATGTATTTAAATAAGACAGCCTAACGTTTGCTTTGTGAGTAACAGAAGTAAAAAACTAAACCAAAAATAAGAAAGGAAAAGAACAGCTCACAAATTGCTATACTTACATTATTTGCAACGACAGAACTACCAAAAGAACTACAGAAAAACATAAAAGTATTGATTAGTCACATTTTACAGAAAAGTACTGATTAATCAAAGTTTATGGAAATGTAATAGAGGATTCATAACAGCCAATTCTTGATCCAAAACTCATTCTATGTAAAACATAAAATAGGATAATCACCTAATCACAGATAGATTTATTAAAGTTATTCATGTCAGGAGCGATATTATTTAACAACCAGCCTGTTCATAAAAAATTAGGCATATAAATAAAAAATTTTAAAATATTCCATTTATTCTCTAAATAATATGAATTACACATTTTATGAAACCGTATCCCAGGTGAAGTAAGTTACAACAGCAACCGTTCATCAAATCATGTAAATCATTTCCAAGTCATCTGTTAACTGTTACAAATTACTGGTATGATTTTTTATTTGATATATCTGTCACAATTTAAGCAATGTATGAGCTGTGATTGATATAAGAGACCAAATTCTTTCAAAAATTTTCCCCATTTAATTAAGGAAAATGGGCAAACCACGTCTTAATATACACAGATTTTTCCACCACATAATACTGCTCATAGTAAATCTTCCATTATCTTCTACTGAACTAATATTAGTTAAATTCTATTTTTTTCAGCCCTAATAATATTGAGATTTTCTATTCACTATTTCTATTACCATCCAAGCCTTATGAAAATCCTTATTTATTGGATTGTTCTGCTTAATTTCTGGCTTAATTATATAAAATTTTGCTTGCCTTCAATCTATGGTGCTTTGAAAACAACAATTAGCCAAGTTCTCAAAATCGATAAATTAAAAGGATGTAATTAAAATGTAATTGTATTCCTCAGATTTGTCACCAAATAAGTGTATTTTCTTTTAATTTGCCAGGCAATGTAAGTTTTTCCCTTGGAATTAACATTTTGTTTCATTTCAAACTTGTTTGTTCCTCTAATACCTTCTTCTCAATCACAGTTTCCTGTATTTGGTTTATATGTTCTATCACTTAGTATTTGTCAAATAAATCTGTCCATTTCAATAATTAAAATTTTTCTGTTTTCTAAAACCGTGGAAAAAATTCACATTGCTTAGTATATGATGTAATAGAGCCAAACCGCTAAAAAAAATTGTCCAAATGCTGTTTTACCAATGTCCATTAACACAAATATTCCCATCTTTGGTTGCCCATTAAAAGTCCAAACAGCTACCTCAATTCCAAGGTCTCAAATACGTTATTTAATTCTCTATTACTTGATATAAGATAAATATAAAATTTCCAAAACAAAGGTAAGTGGTTTACTTGGCTTATCTTCCTACTGCATCATCCAGAGATAACCAAATATAAGTGAGACAGTATCCAATTAAAACATCTAAAAATTTTCCTAGAATTTCAGCTGAGACAACTTTTTCTCCCTAACACTATACTTGCACCATCTGTAAAACATTCATAAGGTTTTCATGTAAATATTTCTCATTGAAACCATTTTTCTTGAGTATGACTAATAAAGTTTAATATATTTCAGATGTTCTTCCTTCCAGCTCCATGAAATCAATAAAAACCATCACACTATCTTTGAAGTCTTGAATATTGCATTTTAAGTAAATTATTAAAACAATTCTATGTGAAATTGTTGGAGCTCTGTCAATAATGACTGAAATTTTACTGCTCTGATTTATAAGTTCTCCAAAATGCATTTCTGCATCTCAGTAGATATATGTTTTGCAACAATTAGGACCATAAACCTAAATGTCCATGCTACATTCACATAAAAACTATTCTTGAAGTCCTAATAAATACTTTATGTCAGAAAATTATTTTAAACTATACAGTACATTATATTGATACTTCATAAATTGTTTTTCCCTTGCCTTGTCAAAACTCTCAGATAAAATGTTTTTGGACGTTGTTATTTCAATTTTTGGAAACTGATTTATGTCTATTATTTTTTGTTGAAATAATCAAATTGTTTTTTATTCTAGACCTACAAATCATTTGTTTCAGGTTTATATTCCTGCATAGTACTAAAGATATTCTTAGCTGTGTTTTATTACTGTTATTTCTTTTTTTCTTCTCTCAGAGATTCAGAATACTCATGTTTATGACATCTAAGAAAAGAAAATTTACCCAAACTTCATTGCCTCTTTATTTAAAATAAAATACTCAACAAATTAATTCTTGAACTTCTAAGTACGAAACACCACACATGACTAATCCAAGAGTTATAATGCAGTAACCATGAAATAAACCAAAGAAAGACCTATTTAAAACTCAGTTATCTAAAAACAGGAGCAATGAGAAAGTCTGAGGCTGATGATAAGCCGATGACTCTCCCAAAGAACGGAGGCCCGAGCTCCATCATGAACGTGCAGGAGATCGACACCACTCACTGCCATGAGACAGAGGCTCGGCAGACAGACAGTGAGCGCTTTCAAAGTGGACCCCAGCACATCCTACAAAATCAGCTTGGGTGAATGAGTTTATGTCGAAAATTATATCGTTATTCGTTTTGCCACTTCTCATGGTTACTGTTGTATTATTCATCAACTGATAAGAAAGAGTTTCAGTATTTTATCAACGAGTAGAGCCACAGCAGCCCAAACAGGCTGAAGAGCAGCCTGGTTGTAACAATGACATTAAATGGCCCTCATGTTTCTCTAAACTATCAAAGACCACTAATATTTTCCATTCGGAAATAGGCCAGCTGGAATAAAGTGATTTTCAGTTACTTTTTAAAAGTAAAAATACCCAAAAAAGGACATTTCAATAAAGCATAATCTAAGAAGGGAAAACCATTATGAAGAGTTTTCCATAGTAATGTTGCTAAATTTAAAACACGCAGCTAACAAAATATTTCCGATCAGGCACCAGTATCCACACCGTCACCACCAACACCATCATACTATTTACTGGTTAAGTAAGAGCAAAATAGTTGTCCCCTATCATGAAAAAGTAAATGAACACATAAACTGACTTAAATTCTCAGTCATATCATGTCACTCCCTCTGCTTCACACCCTTCAATATTTCCCCTTACATAAAAATACAACTTTTCCACCCAGACCCACAAGACCCCTGATCTCTGCTCTTTTGGTCAACTCCTCCTCTCCAGCTCACAGTGCTCGCACCACTTTTTTAGAGATCCTTCCTTACACCTTGTCTAAACTCTGTGACCCCTTCCTCTTAGAGCTTTCCCCAAAGTGCAGTCGAATGTGTATCCTATGATTCTTTCTCGTTTGCCTACTCACTAGAAATTTAGCTCCATGTGGATGTGTTTGTTTGCAGCAGAATATCCAATACCTGGCGTGATGCCTGGCCATGGAAGGTGCTGAATAAATATTTGTTGAATAAATGGATGGGTGAATAAATTGCTAAAAGCCCTATGCCTATGCAACAGAATGGCCAGAAGTAAAACAGGACTTTTGATTAAAAAAAACCCAAACCACACACACACACACATTACATAATCAGAGAAATACCTCTGAGTATTATTCTAAGTACAAATATATACATGAATAAACATTACACAAATAGAGATTACACAACAGTAGCACACACTTGCCATCCTCATCTGACATGCATGGAAAACTAAGAGGTCCTGTTTCCCAGCTGCCACGACCACCAGCAAAGGGCTATCCCTGTTCTGCCTCCAGAATGCGGGCAGAGGGAATGATTGTGGCAGAGGGAAGAAACAACACAGCCAAAAGCCAAAGAACTTAAATCCTAGTAATGAATAACCACACCTACCCTTCTAGGTCCCACGTTCCCAACTCCAATTAAACATGAACTTTCATGACCAATACTGCAGCATCAAAAATGTCAGGGTACACAAACCACTGTCATTTCATGCCAGTGTCTGCCAGGTACCATGACATTTACTGCCATTCTTAAGGGGCATGGGGTGAGCAATAAAGACAAAAAGAAAAAAACAGTCCAGCAGGGTCAGTAAGAGCCCAGAGTCAGACACACAGGAAGAGAGATACCTAAAGAGCCCGGAGAAAGAGAATCTGGAGTGGAATTAAGACATACCTGGAGAGGCCAAGTGGGCCAGTAACTGTGGCAAACAGAGATAGGCTAACGGGCTGGATGTCTTGATGATAAGAGATAAGGAAGTATATCCAGAAATAGAATGAACTGGAGATAATTCTCATTTGCAAGTGACAACAGGCTGTAAGGGGCACCACATCAGTGGGAAAAGTGGAAAAGAAACTGAAAGAGTTAACGTACTACAAACCATAGATGCTACAGGGTCAGGGAGAAAGAGACTCGGGGGCAGGTACTGAGTCACTGAATATGTTCCACAAACGTAAGATGGAAAAAATAATAAAAGAGTGCATTCATTGAAAATCAGATTCAGTTAAAGCCAGGAAGTGGGAGGGGGGTTATCTGAAGAAAAGGTTAAACAAGTAAAGGGCTGAGTTCCCAACTGGCTGGAGCTCTAAGGTAGAAGGTGCCAAAAGAGCAGACCTAGCAGCAGCAGTGGCCGGGCACAGCTGGCGGGGGTGACAGTTTGAGACGGAGCAGGAGTAAGGGGCGGAAGAGGTAGATGTGAGGCTCCAAGGTAGAAGGTGCCAACAGAGCAAACCTAGCAGCAGGAGAGGCCGGGCACAGCTGGCCAGGATGACAGTGTGAGAGTCTGAAAGGCAACACGGGGTGGCTGATCTACTCACAATAAATATGTCCGGTCTTAGTTTGCCCATCTGCCTTGGTCATAATTCAGTGACCCAGGGTAGGCAGACCTATCAGATTCTCTCTCTTGAAAATGTAAAACCTTTAAAAGAGATAGAAGCTGATTGGAGTAAAGTCACTATCTAACACTCTTGAAAAAAATATCCACGTGCACTCCTGTTGACACTCCAGTTCTACTCTCTCTCAAAACCTGGTTACTCAACTTTTCCCTGATTCTGAGGGCTAGCCTATAATAATTTCTCTAACTTTTGTCTGTTTTATCTTAGCCAGAATAATTGCTATTGTTATAACCAAAGTATATTTTCTAATTCAACAGAGCTCCTGCTTGAAGCCAATTTACTCAGTTTCTAATGAGTAAACTGAGGCCCTGAGAATATATTTTTCCCAGATTATAAAATATAGAGGGTCAAGACCAAAACCCAATCTGCCCTACTTTTAGTACTGCGGGTAATATTTTTAAACACAGACTTAGATGACAATTATCAAAAGATTAATAATCTAGATAACTTGAAGTAAAATCTAGATATAAAAGTAAAACATAAAAGGCTAAAATGGGAGGAGATGGCAGTGGCTGAAGAATAAAGAAGAGATACTTTTCTCTCAATAGTTACAAATTTTCATATTCTATCACAACATGAAGCATGAGTAATCAAAGCAAGAGTTCTATACATTTTTTTAAAATGTCAGCCACTGTATTAATCTGAACCCAAGATTTTTAAAAAGAGGAAGGAAAAGAAAGAAATGTCAACAAACAGACAAAATTACAAGGACCACATCTAAATACCAGAGCATTTCTGGCACTTATCACATGCTTCAAAACGTCTGCTTTGGTATCCTTCTTCACCACATATTTTTGGAGTACAAAATGTATCTCCTATTTCCTTGACCTCTTAAGATTCTGTTGCTATTTTACCTCTTCCTTTCCTGAGAATCTTTGTAAAGCTGGATTTCTTTTATTTTCCTTATAAAATGTCCTTTCTGCCTACAAATGTTTAGTTTATTTCTCTTTTTCTAGCTTTGGCTTATCTACTAAATATTAATCTTTCTTGTTTCCTTGGTGTTTGCTATTTTCTTATCTACTCATCCCCTCATTAATACAAGATCATTTCAATTGGCATCTCCTAACAAATTCTTTCAATGGCACTGCTTCAGAAATAGGAGCTTTTTAAAAACAAAAACATTAACAAAGGTGATCTATGTTTACATTGCATATAAATATCACACGTGCTTCCATGAAGCCATTCCTTTTTCTTCCAAAAGTAAGTTTTCAGGAAAAATGGAAATCAAGACTCTCATTTATATGCCAGGTGGCCCAAACTCATGATCAACAGGTACAGCCAATAGTCCCATATGAAATGCTTCATGTAAATATATTTTATAGAAAATAAGATTATATATTAAAGAATTTAATTAAAGAAACACTGTAATAAATCTACTATGTAACATAAATCAACTGGAATAAAAACTCAGATTTTTTCCTTGACTTATAGATCAGAAAACAAATAACCAGTTATTCTTAAATTAGCATTTTATTCACTTCAAAATTATGAGAAAAATATGTATAGTTGGCCTCTTTTATCACTTGGTCGTGTACACTTTTCATCTTTCTACGAGCCACACAAATTCAATTCCACGTACATACAGATTATATAAAACCACGTACTACACTCAATTAACAGAAGGAAATTAAATCATGAGGTTTATATCCAGCTTTAAAACAAAAACTCTTTAGGATAAATAACATCATGTTTCAACTACATCTATTCCAAAATAATAAACGCTAGCTGCTTTGGTATCCTAAATCAGTGCTTCCTAACAGGACAGATTTTACCTGCTCAGTCCTCCCCAGGAGACAGGCTGCAATGTCTTGAGACATTTACGGTGGTTAACAACTGTGGGGAGCAAGAATGGGCGGGGTGCTACTGGCATGTAGCAGGTCAAGGACAGGGAAGCTGCTAAACACCCTAGAATGCACAGCACAGCCCCTCACAACAAAGCATTATCCAGCCTCAAATGGTCTGAGAGACTGTCCTACATGAAAACAAGACTAAAGGAAAGAGAGTGACAGACAACAAGTATCTGTGAGTCACTGTTTGCCAGCACCCTCCCAACTCTTGGCAGACCCACCTACCTTAGATGCCTGGGGCGTGGATATCACATGGACTGTGCTGGGTTTGACACCATTTGCCTTGGGCCGCTTGTAGAGGGCAAATCTGCTTTTCCTCCGCCCTCTATCTCCATTGGGTAAAGCACCATTGTACCTAGAAACAGGGAGGAAAGAGTTCATCTATCTGCAGATTTTTCAAGTTTTAAACATAAAAGTTAGAGGTACTGAATAAGGGAAAAGACAGGAATGGTCATAAAATAATTGCCCACTAAACACTCCACAAAAGGAAACAGTTGCAACACAGACTTCAGCTGTAATGAAATTCAAATCACTTCTAGGAACTTAATTTAAGAGTGATGTACAAGTAATTATAGGTTTCCTATTTTATAAAGTCAGACTCTTCAAATCTTTTTGGAAAGTGGCAGAGTATAAATAAGGAAATGAGTATTCTGCAGAGGCCATATTAGCGCTGGCTCAATTCAACTAGCACCATTCTAATAGACCCCAGAGATACAGTTGAGAATATTTTTAAATGAACTAGTTAGAAAATAGCATACTAATTAAACCTCAACTCTCACTTTCAAACCACGTTAATGTTGTCGGCAGGATCTTTATTTGTAAGACAACCAATTTAGTTACTTGCTTTCTTAAAAGTTCTGAATCCTCCACATTCACTCCCATCTCTGTTTGAACCCTAAGCTGACAGATTAGCAAAAAACAGCTTGCAGAAATTAAACATATTTTTGTTAGCAAAAATTAGCTTGCAAAAATATACACACGAGTTTTAGTCCACAAACTGTCAAATAACTTAGAAGTCATCTGGAAAACATATAATGTCCGTAAGCAGGTTTCCTGTATTTAGCTAATATTAGTGCTTAAAAGAAATGCAGGATCACAGTTAGCATTTCAATTTTTAGTTGTGTTTTCTAACTCTGTATTAATCGGCCCCTGTATGTTCTTACTGATGGCCCGTATTGCTACATTAACACAACTACTCTCTGCTTCCACCTTGGTGGAAGCTCTTTTCAAGAAAAAAACTAAAAGAAGGAACATTTGAAATTTACACACATATGTATCACAGATCCGAGGCTCCCCCAGAACACCAAGGTTAGGAGATAGCAGGTCTGGTGGCTTGTTCCTGTCCCACAGATCCCTGGGCCTTCTCCACTTTCCAGCTACATCCAGAAGGGAGTGGGCAGATGGGGGAAGCAGGAACTTGTGAAGTCCACTGGGGAACAGAAGTTGGAAGAAAGGGGTTTTGTGTGTTTGTTTCACCAGTCAAGTCATCACTACAGTCTGACAATGGTTTTAAATTATCACTGTAAGTTATTCCCACTGTCTTTTTAATGTTTCCATTTCCAGCACAAAGGAATGTCAGCTATATAAAAATGTCTCATGAATAAAAAGATAATTTATTTCAAGTCTTATTCCTCTAGTTTTTCTCAGGCAAGATCAGAATCGTGTACAATATTTTCTTAAACGTATTTGTGATGACTACTATAAAGTATCCATAAGTCAACAACCATTACAAACCCGCTCTGTTTTAATATATTTCCATGTCACTCAAATCAACATGAACATTCTATATTAAAGGAAGCATATGTGAACCAATTAAAGCCAGGACTATAAAAAACTCAAAGGAACATTTTCACTACTGTGGCCTACACACAATTAGTACAAGATCTGGCAAGGCTTGCTACGCCCTTCACTTCTAACCAGCTCTGTGTGTATGGCAGGTGCATTTGACAGCAATGATGTGATTGAGAATGACCCTGTATGGTAGATGCACCTGAATGTGTGTTCAGAGTTCCAAGCTACAGTATCCAAGAGTGGCCAACCCAGAGTCATTCCTTACCTGTGAGGAACATCTGAGTGCCCACCCAGTCCCATGGAACGCAGGCTCTCCAGGATATCAAGGCCCTTTGCTTTGGTTAAGTGAAAGTTGGCAGGTGGCAGTTGTTAGGGGGAGCATGTTAAGTGAAAATGCTAGGTTAACTGCATGCTTTTTATACGCAGTTGTGGTTCTCCTGCTCAACCCACCGCCACTGGACTCTCTCCCCTGTATATAAGCCACCAACAAAACCCCATGTCTCATCTGCTGGCTCTGAGTCTCTTCTTTCAGCCTCTTGAAACTGGTGCCATCCCCACTGGAGTTGGTAGGGGTTTGGTACAACTCTGTGCTGTATCTCTCTTGCCTCAACTATAGACTCCAGGTCAATAGGCCTTAGCCTTGTAAGAGTGCAGCAGACGCTTGTTTGGCTATCTGATCACAACTATACTTCCTTCTCTGGAATCTATTCCTTAACTCCAAAAGTTGAACCCCAGCACCACATTTGAATGAACTGGCCACGCCAACATCTTCCCTACCACTCTGGGGCTGACTGGCCAGAGGCTGACATCTGGCCCAACCTGGCCAACAGCATTCTAACTTTGGAAAATACAAAATGGGGACAGAGAGAGAGTCATCCATTCTCAGTTGTTGGCTAGAGCTGTAAAAAATGTAAACCCAGGAGCTGTGGGGATGTCACAAAGTGTTATATGGCTGAAAAAGCAGACAAAGTGAAGAAGGAAGCAGATGAACAGAGACAAGTAGCAAAAAGCAATGGAAAGAGGATCCTTAAGGGTTTCTATTGGCCCAGATGTACTGCGGCCCTTCTTGACAAAATTCCTTTAGCTTCAGCTAACTCAATTTGATTTCCACTAGTTACAACCCAAAAGCCACATATAATATAAAGGGAGGAAAGAAACCAGAAGTGTCAACCTTAACACATGCAGAAACATTTTAATTTAAATTGCCTAAGCATAGAGGCACAGATATCGCAGGTTAAGCAAATAATAAGCCAGCCTACTTACAGACTGCCTACTTACTTAATACATTGAGATGAAAAATCCTATTGGAAATAATTAAAGTAGTAGTGGAAAAACCAGTGTCACCATGAGACAAGTTTCTAATTAGGTTAAGCTACATGGTCATTCATTCGATATTTATGCCAAGTACTAGAGCTACAATGATGAATATCAGCTTCCCTGTCTTCACAGAGCTCTCTGCTCAGAAGGAGAGAAAGGTACAATAACAAATATGATAAATATACATGTAACAAGATGTACTTATAGCACAAGGCATATGGGAGGATGCATTAGAGAAGGCTTCATGGTGGAAGCACTGCTTGAACTGTCAAAATCTTTGCCAGGCACGTTGGCTCATGCCTGTAATCCCAGTGCTTTGGGAGGCCAAGGCAGGCAGACAGCTTGAGCCCAGGAGTTCGAGACCAGCCTGGGGAACACGTTGAAACCCCACCTCTACAAAAAATATGAAAATTAGCCTGGCATGGTGGCATGCACCTGTAGTCATGGTTACTCGGGCGGCTAAGGTGGGAAGATCACTTGAGCCAGGAAAATAGAGACCGCAAGTCAAGACCATGCCACTGCACTCCAGCCTGGGTGACAGAGCAAGACTGTCCAAAAAGAAAAGAGAGAAAAAGAAATCTAAGTAAGAAATCTAAACGGAGAATGAAGGGGTGATATAATGTGCAAGGCAAGGAGGACTCCATAGTTCAGCACTGTGGAGAGTACGAAGTTCAAGTGGAGAGAGTAGTGGGAAAGGAGGGGAAAAGGTAGGCAGGAGCCCGATTGTAACGTCCTGCTTCTATTAGTCCATTATCACACTGCTATAAAGAACCACCTGTGAAGAAAAGAGGTTTAACTGACTCACAGTTCCACAGGCTTAACAGGACGCTCGACTGGGAAGCCTCAGGAAACTTACAATCACGGCAGAAGCCAAAGGAGAAACAAGCAGCTTCTTCTCATGGCAGCTGGAGAAAGAAAGCTCGAAGAGGGGAAAGTGCCACACAGCTTTAAACCATCAGATCTTGTGAGAACTCATGAACTATCACGAGAACAGCAAGGGGGAAATCCAACCTCCCACCCCACCATCCAATCACCTCCCATCAAGCCCCTCCTCTGACACACAGGAATTATAATTCAAGATGAGATTTGGGGGAGGACACAGAGCTAAACCCTATCACTGGTACTCCCTAAGAGTTATGGCTTTTTACCCTAAGGGGAATGGAAAGTCTGGTAAGATTTAAGCAAATGGCGAACATGATTGGAAATATAAAGTAATCACATAGGGTGGCACAGTGCAGGAGGAACTGGAAGAGATTAGAGGCAAGACCAGACCAGATTAGAGGCAAGATGATCAGATAGCAGCACCACCACAGCCATGGGGAGCTATGTGCAGTGGGTTGAATGGTGGCCTTAAAAAGATACATCCAAGGCTGGGCACAGTGGCTCATGCCTGTAATCCCAGCACTTTGGGAGGCCGAGGCGGGTGGATCACTTGAGGTCAGGAGTTCGAAACCAGCCTGGTCAACATGGTGAAACCCTGTCTCTACTAAAAATACAAAAAATTAGCTGGGCATGATAACACGTGCCTGTAATCCCAGCTATTCAACAGGCTGAGGCAGGAGAATCGCTTGAACCCAGGAGGCAGATGTTGCAGTGGGCTGAGATCGTACCATTGTGCTGCAGCCTGGGCGACAGAGCAAGACTCCGTCTCTAAAAGAAAAAAAAAAAGATACATCCATGTCACCTGTGAATATGGCTTTTTGCAAAAAGGGTGTTTGCAGATGTAATTAAGTCCAGAATCTCAAGATGAGATCATACTCGATTACTGATAGGTCCTAAGTCCAATGGCAAGTGATTTTGTAAGAGATACAAAGGGATGGAGAGGAGATGACCATGTGATGAAGGCAGAGACTGGGGCGATGCAACCACAAGCCAAGGAACATTTGGAGCCCCAGAAGCTGGAAGAGGCAAGGAAAGATTCTCCCCTTAAGAGCCTTCAGGTCCCAGAAGGTTCCCTTTTTACCATCTCCCAGTCAGTAGCTCCCTCAGATAAGCACAAAGTGGGTAAACACCATCACAAAAAAGGATATATATTTAAGCTCAAAATCCTGAAGGTAAACTTATATAATAGAATCCACAGAGTATCTAGATTGGGTCTTCAGACTTTCAGCTAATACTCAAGCTAGTGAAAACGCTTTATATCTTAATCTGGGTGGTGGTAACATGGGTGTACACAGATGTAAAATTTCATCTAGGTGTGCATTTAAGATTGTGGACTTTATGGTATATGTTATACCTCAAGAAGTAAAAAAGAGTGTTTAATCCACTTTATGAAATGCCTACCAACTATTTTACAGTGAATCATTCATGATTTTGTAAATCAAAATGTATAGGGAAAAAACAAGTCATCTGATGCTCCTGGCATAAAAATCGCTAGTCACTTTCAGATAAATATCTGAAGCTGGAGTAAAAGCTTCAGTGTTGAGAAGTCACTAACACACTATCTGAAATGGTGGCAGGAAGATTACAATGTATCAGTTTAAGTATAAAGGGTAGAAGTGTTATAACAGTTTAAACGACAACTAGATTAGAACATCCTCAAATAAGTGACACGACTATGGCATCATTATCTGATTTGTGATAACCTATGCTGCTTATTTCCACTTACTGCTTTGGGGTTTTGTCATTGTATTGTTTGGACTTTCAAAGGATGGAGAAGGAAAATAATAAAAGTTAAATTAGTTTTGTTGTTTTCAAAAAAAAAAAAAAAAAAAAAAAAGCCTTCAGGGGCAGCAGGGCCCTGCTGACACTTTGATTTCAGACTTCTGGCCTCTAGAACTGTAAGAGAATAAACATCTGTTGTTGTTACCAAGTTTGTGGTAATCTGTTACGGCAGCCACAGGAAACTATAAAAGCCTGAACCAAAGCAGAGATGGTGCAGATGAACTGGAGGATTAAGAAAAATTTTAGAGTTGTTTTCAATACAAAGTGAACATCAGAATCACCTGGAAAAAACCTTACAAAAATATGAACACCTAAAACCCAAGAGATTCCAGTTCAATAAGCCTGAGATGAGGCTCCAGGTCTGCATTTTTGCAAAGCTCCCAAGTGATGCAGCCACAGGTAAGAACCCTGGTTTTAAAGACAAAATTCACAGTAACTGGTAACTTGTTTGGATGCACAGGGTGAGGGATAACGGGAACATCGTATAGCCTTCTGGCCTGGCCAGAGTGACAGCATTGTTAGAAATAGGAACAGGAATTACAGGGACATCAGGGGAGGCATGGAAGAGGCAACTGAAGTTAGGTCTGGAGCTCCAGAGAAATAACCCTGGGGCCTTCACCATGCAGGGGCAGTTAAAGTCATGAGAATAAATGAGGCTACTCAAGAAAAAGGTGCAGAATAAGGAAGCAAGGAAGGCTGGGACAGAGCCTGGGAAATACAACTATTTAAGGAAACAGCCCCTTCTTTGTCACAGGCAGAAGGACCAGGACCAGGAGAAAGTTATATTGCCAAAGACCAAAGAATTTCAACAGTGTTTAATCAGTTAAGAGATCAGTTAAGAGACAGAAAATGCACAACCATGATTTGGAAAAGAATGAGTCATTGGTGATCTCACCCATCTTCAAAACCAAGCAAAAACAAGCAAATGCCTCCAACCCTAAGCTTCACTGTGAGCCTCCACTCTGATTTCCATTTTCTCCTCACAAAGCCAAGAATCTTGAAAAGTACCCACACCCATTATTCTGCTTCCAATACTTGCTGGCTTTTCAGTCCACTATCATTCAATCTTTGCCCCCAGATCCAAAAGTACATTTGATCATTCATCATACACCCAGCACACCAACCAACCTCCCCTCCTTAAAGTCTCCCAGCTGCTCTCCTATCAAGGAATCCAGTATAGTAGACTCAAGAGGGCTTCTTCTCCCACTAAGAGGTGCAGTCTAATTCCCCTCTCCCTAACTATGGGCTGGCTCTAGTGGCTTGCTTACCAGCAACATGCAAAGGAAGTGATGTTCTGAGACTTCCGAAGGCCAGTGTGAAAAGCCGACTACCCTGGGACCACCATGCTGGGAAGGCCATACATAGGCACTCTGCTTAGAAGTCCCAGCAGAGCCCACCCTTCCAGCCACCCTGCTAAGGCAGCAGACGTGAGTGAAGTCATCATGGACACTCTGGACCAGCTGATGACCACCAGGTAACCTCAGCTGATACCACATGGGGCAGAACCGCCCAAACTGCTGACCCACAGAATTGCGCCTTAAGTAACATGTTTTAAGCCACTAAGTTTGGGGTAGTTGATTACATAGTAATAGATTCCTGGAACAGGAAGCCCCAAACCCTTCCCACAGTCACAGTCATCCTCTCCCTACCAAACTTTTTTTTTTTTTTGGAGACAGAGTCTCCTCTGTCACCCAGGCTGGAGTGCAGTGGCATGATATTGGCTGACTACAACCTCCATCTCCCGAGTTCAAGCGATTCTTATGTCTCAGCCTCCCGAGTAACAGGGACTACAAGTGTGCACCACCATGCCCAGCTATTTTCAGTATTTTTAGTAGAGACAGGGTTTCCCCATATTGACTAAGCTGGTTTCGAACTCCTTACCTCAAGTGATCTGCCTGCCTCAGCCTCCCAAAGTGCTGGGATTCCAGGCGTGAGCCACTGTGCCCAGCTGGTCCCCAATCTATTTTAAGTGGAGAACTGTCACCTCCTCCTGAAAACTATCACCAAATCTTCCCCTGCCCATTCCCACCCCCCATCTGGCCCATCTGGAATGTGAGTTCTAAAAAAGTGAGGTCTTCTGTATATCTGGCACCTGGCACAGTGTACCAGGGACACATGGTGGGCACTGAAAACCTACAAGTTGGCTGGCTGATGAGAGGACCATTATGTTAGTATGTTTTGTGCTGCTATAACAGAATATCTGAGACTCGGTAATTTATAAAGAACAGAGATTTCTTTTCTTACAGTTCTAAAGACTGGGAAGTCCAGGGTCAGAGGGCCTGCATCAGGAGAGGCCTGCTTGGCCTCCCCAGATGTTCCATTCCATGGTGGAAGGGCAAGAGGGCATGTGTATGAGAGAATGCAAGCAACTGAACTCATCCTTTTATCAGGAACCCACTCCTGAGATAACAGCATTAATCCATTTATAAGGCGGGGCCCTCATGCCCTCATCACCTCTTACAGGCCCTGCCTCTCAACACTGCTGCATTGGGGATTAAGTCTCCAACACATGAACTTTGGGGGGCACATTCAAACCACAGCACCCATCTTTTGTATAATAGAATAGAGTCCAGACATAAAGACGAAACTCTGCTTACAAAGGCAAAAAGTTACTGCCCCATGAAAGAAGGTCAGAACGTTCCCTGGGCTGGCACGCTTTTCAGCCAGTAAGTTTGTAGAAATAAAATGTCTGAGTGCTGCTGCCACACCTGTTTCAGCTGCTGCAACAGGGGTATTTCAATTCGAACCCATAATAGCCTTTCAGGCTTAACTTTCTTTTTTATTCTGGAGATTTAAAAACATTTATTTAATAAATGTGTGATGAAAATTTAACTCTTCATATATGCAAACAGTTGGTCTTTATAGTAAGGGTATTTGGGAGCTGCAAAGAAAAATTAAAAGTCTGTGTAAGAAACTTTACCAAGTAATAAAGGGTTTTTCTGTTTTATAATTTAGAGTTCACATATTAATGGGAATTAATAACATTTGCTGTATACTTACTATGTGCCAGGAAACCCTGTGAAGGAGACATTATTACTCCTAGTGGACAGATAAAAGACTCAGATTGGCTGATCACACACAAACTTACAGTTAAGAAAGGTCAGGCAGAACCTAAAGCTACATCAGTTCTGTCTGACTCCAAGTTGCATACTCTTTCCAGTAGACAACACTGACAGTTTTTAAATTCAAGACATTTTTTGGCATACAGTGCAAAGATGGAGTCTTAAAAAGATGTCTGCCACCTACAAATGTATTTGTCAGTAAGAATTTTCTATGGGAAACCAGAGCAAGAAGGGGGGTTCCAGGTGCTCCCAGTCACATTTTTGAGACGTCACGGTTTATCTTAACTAGCCTGAACTCTTACAGTAACATCCACATGGAAGGGAAGTGATGTGTGCTCCAGAAGTGGAGGTTACATCAGCATCACAGGATCAATTTCCAGAGGTGGTCAGCTCTTCATTACAGGCTGAAGGCTCTGCCTTCCTTCCAAAGCAACTGCTCTGTCATTTGCACCAACAAATCACAAGCAACTACTATAATAAAAGTAGACAGTGCACTGCAGATGAACAGGATGTGACACTAGAGACAGACAGACTCAAAGGCAGGTACCAGTCTTGAGGTAGCTCACCCTAACTCACTGTATAAATGCACTATTCCAACCGCGTTTAAGTAATTGCCCATATGCCAATAAGTGCCTAACATTGGTTTTATGGAATTATAGTCCCAACTCCCTTATTATTTAACCTATCATATACACATGGACTTCCTCTGACCCAATAAAGCCCAGAAACGCAACAATGTTTATTTCTCTATGCTTCAGAAATGCTGCATATAGGAGGAGGCAGAGCAAGATGGCAGAATAAAAGGCTCCACCCATTGTCCCACCTCACAAGGACATCAAGTTAACAACTATCTACACAGAAAAAAACACCTTCACGAGAGCCAAAAATCATGTGAGCACTCATAATACCTGGTTTTAACTTCATTATCACTGAAAGAGGCTCTAGAAGAGACAGAAGAAACAGTCCTGAACTACCGACACAATCCCTTCCACACCCCATGCAGCAGCAAGCCTAGTGCTAAGAGCTTCTCTGGGAGCTGAGGAAGGACAGCACAGTAATGGTGAGGCATTGAACTCAATGTTGTTCTGTCAGAGCAAAAGGAAAACCAGACCAAACTCAGCTGATGCCCACCCACGGAGGGAGCATTTAAACCAGCCCTGGCCACTCGCCTATCTCAGTGGTCTGAACTTGAGTCTCCGCAAACCTCACCACCAAGAGATATAGTGCTCTGTGTCTCCATGTAAACTTGAAGGGCAGTTAAGGCCAGAAGGAATGCAACTCTTAGGTGAGTCCTAGTGATGAGCTAGGCCCAGAGACCGTGGGCCTGATGGCAGGGAGAGGAGGCACACATGACATACTTAGACACCAGCTGGAACTAGCCCAGGGAGTGTTGGCATAACCCCTCCCCTAACCCCAGGCTGCACAGCTTGCGGCTCCAAAAGAGACCCTTTCCTTCTGTCTGACTGAAGAGAGGAGAGGGTAGAGTGGGGAGGACTTTGTCTTGCATCCTGGATACGAGCTGAGCCACAGTAGTATAGGGCACCAGTCAGAGTCGTGAGGTCCCCATTCCAGGCCCTAACTCCCAGATGACATTTCTAGATACAACCTGAGCAAGAAGGGAATCCACTGCCTTGAAGGGAAGGACCCAGTACTGCCAGCATTCATCACCTGCTAAATGAAGAGCCCCTGAACCCTGAATAACCAGCAGTGATACCCAGGTACCACATTCTAGGACTTGACTCTTGGATGTCATTTCTGGACCTTCCCTGGACCAGAGAGGACCCCACTGCCCTGAGGGTGAGTTCCTGGCCAGTTAGTATTCACAACAAGTTGACTTAAGAGACTCTAGGCCGTAAGGGAACATTGGCAGTACTCCTCACAGCCTAGGGTGGCAGTGGCTACCGGGTAAGGCTTCTCTACCTTTGGAAAGGGAAGGCAAGAACAGGAAGACCTGCATCTGCTAGTTTGAGGGCCAACTCAGCCATAATAAAATATAACACCAGGTAGACTCCTAAGGCTTTTGACTCTAGTCCCTAACTTCAGGGTGGCACTTTTGGACCCACCCAAGGCCTGGGGGACCTCACTGCTCAGAAGGGAAGGACACAAGCCTGGCTGGTTTTGCCACCTGCTGATTACAGATCCCCAGAGCCCTGAGTGAACATAGGCAGTAGCCAGGGAATAGTTACAGCAGGCCTTGGGCAAGAGCCAATGCTGTGCTGGCTCCAGGTCTGACCCAGTGCAGTCACAGTGGTGGTGGCCACAGGGGTGCTTATGTCACTCCACCCCCAGCATTAGGTGGCTCAGAACAGAGAAAGAGACTCTGTATGTCTGGGAGAAAGTAAGGGAAGAGAAAAAGAGTCTCTGCCTGACAATCCAGAGAATTCTCCCGGATTTTGTCCAACACCATCAAGGCAGTATCTCTATGAGTCTCCAAGAACCAGGGTGTTACTAGGCTTGAAGTGCCCCCTAAAGCCGATAGAGTTTAGATCACAACACCTACGTCCTTTCAAATATCCAGCAAGCCATCCCAAAAACGAGGGCCACAGATAAGCCCAGAAAGTGAAGACTACAATAAGTACCTAACTTTTGAATGCCCAGACACTGAAGAACATCTACTAGCATCAACACCATCCAGGAAAACATGACCTCACCAAATGAACTAAATAAGGCACCAGGGACCAAACTTAGAGAAACAAATATATGTGACCTTTCACACAGAGAATTCAAAACAGCTGTTTTTGAGGAAACTCAAAGAAATTCAAGATAACACAGAGAAGGAATTCAGAATTCTACCAGATAAATTTAACAAACAGACTGAAATAATTAAAAATCTAGCAGAAATTCTGGAGCTGAAAAAGTGCAATTGGTGTACTGAAGAATGCATCAGAGTCCTTTAATAGCAATATGCATCAAGCAGAAGAATTTGTTAGGCTGAAGACAGGCTATTTGAAAATATACAATCAGAGGAGACAAAAGAAAAAAGAATAAAGAACAAAAAAGCCTATAAGATCTCGGAAATAGCCTCAAAGGGGCACATCTAAGAATCACTGGTCAAGAGAAGGTACAGAGAGAGACAGAAACAGAAAGTTTATACCCAGGAATAATAACAAATACTTCCCAAATCTAAAGAAAGATATCAATATCCAACTACAAGAACATTACAGAACACTAAGCAGATTTAACCCAAACAAGAATACCTCAAGGTATTTAATAATTGAACTCCCAAAGGTCAAGAACAAAGAAAGGATCCTAGGCCGGGCACTGTGGCTCACGCCTGTAATCCCAGCACTTTGGGAGGCCGAGGCGGGCAGATCACGAGGTCAGGAGATCGAGACCCTCCTGGCTAACATGGTGGAACCCTGTCTCTACTAAAAACACACACAAAACAATAGTGGTCGTGGTGGTGGGCACCTGTAGTCTCAGCTACTTAGGAGGTTGAAGCAGGAGAATGGTGTGGACCTGGGAGGCGGAGCTTGCAATGAGCTATCACACCACTGCACTCCATCCTGGGCAACAGAGAGAGATTCCGTCAAAAAAAAAAAAAAAAGAAAGAAAGAAAGAACGAACGAACGAACGAACGAACGAACGAACGAACGAACGAAAGAAAGAAAGAAATCACATACAATGGAACTCCAATATATCTGGCAGCAGACTTTTCAGTGGAAACCTTAGAGGCCAGGAGAGTGGCATGACATAGTTAAAGTGCAGAAGAAAAAACTTTTACCCTAGAATAGTATATTTAGAAAAAAAAATCCTTCAAACATGAAGAAGAAAGACTTTCCCAGACAAACAAAGCTGAGAAATTTCATCAATACCAGACCCTTCCTACACGAAATGCTAAATGGAGTACTTCAATCAGAAAGAAAAGGATATTAATGATCAACAGAAAATCAGATGAAGGTACAAAACTCACAACTAATAGTAAATACACAGAAAAACACAGAATATTATAACACTAACTATGGTGTGTAAACGACTCTTATCCTAAGTAGAAAGACGAACCAATCAAAAATATACCTATATCAATGTTTCAAGACATAGTACAATAAGATATAAACAGAACAACAAAAAGTTAAAAAGCAGGTGGAGGGGTGGCAAAGTTAAGGGATAGCATTTTTCTTAGTTTTCTTTTTGTTTGTTTAGGCAAATAGTGTTAAGTTGTTATTGGGTTAAAATAAGGTGTTATAAGATAATATCTGCAAGCCTCATGTTATCCTCAAATCTAAAAAACATACAATGGATACACAAAAAGCAAGAAACTAAGTCATATCACCAGAGAAAATTACCTTTGCTAGAGGAAGACAAGAAGAAAAGGAAGAGAAAACCATGTAACAACCACAGAATAAACAACAAAATGGCAGAAACCCTTATTAATAATGAGAGTTCAGTCTATTTACATTTAATGTAAAGACCCATTAATTTGACCCACTGATCTGTGACCTACAAGAAACATGCTTCACCTATAAAGACACATATGGACTGAAAATAAAGGGATGGAAAAAGATATTCCAGCCAACAGAAACCAAAAAAGAGCAGGAGTCGCTATATTTATATCAGACAAAATTGATTTCAAGAAAAAAACTGTAAGAAGAGACAAAGACAGTCACTATATAATGATGAAGGGGCCAACTCAGCCCCTTTAGATAGAGAGATAAGCCCCAATAGAACAATAACTGGAGACTTCACACCCCACTTTCAACACTGAACAGATCTTCCAAACAGAAGATCAGCAAAGAAACCTTGCACTTCCTCTGCACTATGGAAAAAAATGAATCTAATAGGTATTTACAAAATATTTCATCCAAGAGCTGCAGAATACACATTCTTTTCCTCAGCACATGGATCATTCTCAAGGATAGACCACATTATATGGTCTGTCCAAGGTCATATGTGTTAGGTCACATAGGAGCTTGAAGACAGGGTATTTGAAAACAAATGTTAAACAAGTCTTAAAACGTTCAAAAAATGTGAAATATCAAGCATCTTATCTGATCACAATGGAATAAAACCAGAAATTAATAACAGGAGAAATTTTGGAAACTATACGAATACATGTAAATTAAAAAATATGCTACTGAATGACCAGAGGGTCAATGAAAAGAAAGAAACTGAAAAATACCTTGAAACAAATGGTGGAAACACAACATATCAAAACCTATCAGATACAGCTAAAGTAGTATAACAGGGAAGCTTATAGCTGTTAAGGGCCCACAACAAAAGAGAAAAAACTTCAAATAAACAATCTAATGATATATCTTAAAAGGACTAGAAAAGCAAGAGCAAACCAAACTCAAAATTAGTAGAAGAAATAATAAAGATCAGAGCAGAAATTTAAATGAAAGAAACAATGTAAAAGATCAATAAAACAAAAAGTCGGTTTTTTGAAAAAAAAAAACCAACAAAATTGACAAACCTTTAGCCACACTAAGAAAAAAGAGACAAGACCCAAATAAATAAAACCAGAAATGAAAAAGAAGACATTACAACTGATACTACTGCAGAAATCCAAAGGATCATTAGTGGCTTCTATGAGCAACTGTATGCCAAGAAATTAGAAAATCTAGAAGAAATGGAAAAATTCCTAGATACAACATACAAAGATTGAACCAGGAAGAAATCCAAAACCTGAACAGACCAATAACAAATAAGATCAAAGCTGTAGTAAGACGTCTCCCAGTAAAGAAAAGCCTGGAACCTGGTGACTTCACTGCTGAATTCTACTAAGCGTTTAAAGAAGAACTAATACCAATCCTACTCAAATTATTCCAAAAAATAGAGGAGGGAATACTTTCCAAACTTACTCTATGAGGCAAGTATTACCCTGATACCAAAACCACATGAAGACACATCAAGAAAAGAAAACTACAGGCCAATATCTCTGGTGAATAATGATGCAAAAATCCATAATGAAATACTAGCAAACCCAATTCAACAATACATTAGAAAGATTATTCACCATGACAAAGTGGGATTTATTCCTGGGATGCAAGGATGCTTCAACATATGCAAATCAATCAGTGTGATACATTGTATCAACACAATGAAGGATAAATTTGACTTTTACTTCAACTGATGCTTAAAAAGCATTTGAGAAAATTCAACATCCCTTCGTGATAAAAGCACTAAAAAAACTACGTATAGAAGGAACGTACCTCAACATAATAAGAGCCATATATGACAGACCCACAGCTAGTATCATACTGAATGGGGAAAGCTGAAAGCGTTTCCTCTAAGACCTGGAACACAACAAGGATGCCCACTGTCACCACCATTACTCAACATAGTACAGGAGGTCCTAGCTAGAGTAATCAGATAAGATATAAAGGGCATCCAATCCAGAAAGTAAGAAGTCAAATTAATATAATCTTATATTTGGAAAGATATAAAGACTACAAGAAAACTGTTAGAATTGATCAACAACTTCAGTAAAGTTGCAGAATACAAAACCAACATACAAAAGTCAGTAGCATTTCTATGTGCCAATACTGAACATGAAAAAGAAATTTTAAAATTAATCCCATTTACAATAGCCACACATAAAATTAAATACCTAGGAATTAACCAGTGAAGTGAAAGATCTCTGTAATGAAAACTACGTAACACTGAAGAGGACACCAAAAAAATGAAAAGACATCTCATGTTTATGGATTGGAAAAATAAATATTATTAAAATGTCCATACTACCCAAAGCAATCTACAGATTTAATGAAATCCCTATCAAAATACCAGTAACATCCTACACAGAAATAGAAAAAAAAAAAATCCTAAAAAGTATACAGAGCAACAAAAGACCCAGAATAGCCAAAGCTATCCTAAGTAAAAAGAATGAAACTGGAGGAATCACATTACCTGATTTAAAATTACACTACAGAGCTACACTAACCAAAACAGCATGATACTGGTATAAAAATAGACACATAGACCAATGGAACAGAATAGAGAACGCAGAAACAAATCCACACACCTACAATGAACTCATTTTTGACAAATGTGCTAAGAACATACCATGGGAAAAAGTCTCTTCAATAAATGGTGCTGGGAAAACGGGATATCCATATGCAGAAGAATGAAACTAGACCACTATCTCTCACCATATACAAAAATCAAATCAAAATGCATTAAAGACTTAAATCTAAGACCTCAGACTATGAAATTACTACAAGCAAACGCTTGGGAAAATCTCTGGGACACTGGCCTAGTGAAATATTTCCTGAATAATATCCCACAAGCACAGGCAACCAAAGCAAAAATGGACAGCCATTTGTCACATCAAGTTAAAAAGTTTCTGCACAGCAAAGGATACAATCTATAAAGAGAAAACCCACAGAATGTGAGAAAATATTTTAAAACTACTCATTTGACAAGGGATTAATAACCAGAATATATAAGGAGCTCAAACAACTCTATAGAAAATATAATAATCCAATCAAAACATGGGCTAAAGATTTAAACAGACATTTCTCAAAGAAAGACATACAAATGACAAACAGGTGCTCAACATAACTGATCATCAGAGAAATACAAATAAAAACTACAATGAGATATCATCTCATTCCAGTTCAAAAGGCTTTTATCCAAAAGACAGGCAATAATAAATGCTGGCAAGGACATGGAGAAAAGGGAACCCTTGTACACTGTTGTTGGGAATGTAAATTAGTACAACCACTGTAAGAACAATGTGGAGGTTCCTCAAAAGACTAAAAATTGAGCTACCATATGACTCAGCAATCTCACTGCTAGGTATATACCAAAAAGAAAGGAAATCAGTATATCAAAGAGATATCTGCACTCCTATGTTTGTTGCAGCACTGTTTACAAGAGCTAAGATTTGGAAGCAACTTAGGTATCCATCAACAGATGAATGGATAAAGAAAATGTAGTACATATACACAATGGATTACTATTCAGCCATAAAAGGAAGTAAGATCCAGTTATTCGCAACAACATGGATGGAACTGGAAGCCACAAGTGAAATGAGCCAGGCACAGAAAAATAAGTATCACATGTTCTTACTTATTTGTGGGATCTAAAAACCAAGACAACCGAACTCATGGACACAGAGAGCAGAAAGATGGTCACCAGTGGCTAGGAAGGCTGAGGGGAAGGTAGGGATGGTTAACAGGTATTAAAAAAAAAATAGAAAAACGAATAAGACCTACTATTTGATAGTGCAGTAAGGTGGCTACAGTCAATAATAACTCAGTTGTACATTTTTACATAACTTACAGAATGTAATTGGATTGTGTGTAACTCAAAATAAATGCTTGAGGGGATGGATACCCCGTTCTCCATAATGTGGTTATTTCACATTGCATGCCTGTATCAAAACATCTCATGTACTCCTAAATATACACACCTACTGTGTGCCCACCAAAATGTTTTTAAAAAGGGGGAAAAAAGAAATGTTGCATATGGGAGAGTCTTATAAAGTAGGTAGGCTTTGATTTCTAGCCAGAGAACTAATATGGTAGTGCCATAACATATTTTCTCTTTAGAGATAACCTGCAGCAGCTTTGTAAACCTCAGTTCATTCAGAATATGTTCTCTGGCTTGGCCTTAAAATAGACTCAAGTCCCCATTCCTAGCTGGAAATGGTCTTTGCTTCAAGTAGCTGCTTAAGATATAATTGAAAAAAAAATATGTATTCATTCAAAATGCATCAAGCGATGTGGATGGGGCATGTTAGTCCCAGGGCTGGATGTTAAGGGGCTTAGGAAACAAAAAGACACACTGTCTTTTGACAGACTCAGTCAGGTAGACAAGACAGTCAAGGTAACAGATATGAAAGACTCGGCCAGGCACATGGGCTCACGCCTGTAATCCCAGCACTTTGGGATGCCAAGGCGGGCGGATCACGAGGTCAAGAGATCGAGACCATCCTGGACAACATAGTGAAACCCCGTCTCTACTAAAAATACAACACTTAGCTGGTTGTGGTGGCACGCGCCTGTAGTCCCAGCTACTCGGGAGGCAGAGGTTGCAGTGAGCTGAGATCGTGCCACTGCACTGCAGCCTGGCAACAGAGCAAGAAACACTCTGTTTCAAAAACAACAACAACAACAAATCAGATGAAAGACCCCTGACAAACACTAACGAAAGTGACTCAGAAAGCACAACAGGAAAAAAAGAAGTAAATGAAAGCAGAACAGTAAGCTCTGAATTGGGATGCTCCTCTGGTGTCTCTGAAGGGCTATTTCCTGGCATGTCTTACACATGTGATTCCAGTCATGGAACCTTAATAACAGTCTTCTATATCAGACCCATGTGACAACATAAGTTCATCTTCCATTATCTCACACATCTGTACTGGATGTTGAGAAGTTTCGTATTTCTTTGCATACTCCCCTTTACCTCTACAGGGCACCTTAAAACAGAGGAGGGGCCCAATAAAAGTCACCACATTTGTGTGAAAATAATGACAGTGGTCTAAGGATCATGAAAGAGGGATTCCAGCTCTAGCTCTTTCTTAGCTGATGCTGGGAACTTACCTAAATCATAACTAAGATGGGCCCCAGTTTCCTCAGCTACAAAGATAGTAACACAAAGTTACAAATTCAGTTTTTAAACGATTCCCAAGAATCTTTCAAACATTTCAATTCAGTATGGACACAGAAGGCATTTCATCCAATTAAAATACTGGCATCTACTCTAAGAAAGGTGGAGGCTGTCATTGCTAGGTTAATTACTGGCTTTGATATGTTGCTGTTTACAGAAGACCCCAAATTTTTATAGCAATTGAAATGTGGGAGTTAACTTTCAGGTAACCTTTTTCTTATCTGGAAGTTTTCTAGCTTCCCCATGCCAAAATGCTTCCCAAGGCTAACTACTAAAAAGATTTTAGTGTCAGAAACACAGTACCACACCCATGTTCATTAAGTTTTAACCTGTTCTTTCTGTATTTATATACCCACACACCATCATTCATCAGCCCCCCACTCTCACCCCAAATAAAAGGCCTGGTGCAAAGGGAAGAGGAAGACTGCGTCCTGGCTCTACCTCCAACGCCAAATGTGACTTTGCACAACACCCTTAACTTCTCAGAGTCTGTTTCCTCATAAAGTAGAAAAGCATAACACCACATGGTTTGGGTTCTGGGACAGTGTGGTGTGGGGAGGTATGGGCAGAGTTAACTAGCTCATGGGAGGCCTCGACTGACTGCCAACCCCAACCTCATTAGTACCATATGTACATTGATCCCTGGGCAAGCACTGTTCCTTCCTGCATTTATTCCAATCCCTATTAATTCTTGAAAGTCAAATTTCCCTACTTCTTCCTCCAACCAGGCCACACACAAAAAGAACATGCAAAGTAAATCCAGTCTACCTAAAAAAAAAACAAAGAAATTGTTTATGAAAAGAACTGTATTATCTAATATTTAGTTGCTTGCCTTTTTGAAGTCTTTCTCCTCTCCTTTTTCATCTCAAATAGGTACCGTCATTGAATTATACAAGATTTTTTATTGTACTGAATCTGACTTCTGAGCATTGCTGGAGGGTCAACAGCAGAGTACTTTTTACTGACCACTTGAAAGTGGGTAAAGTACCAGGAGTCAGGAAGGCTATTTATGTTATCCTTAAACACTGTTTCTTGTATGCTGCTGTTGGTTCTAACCATCCAAAATATCGCCACTTAAGTATATATTAATATAACATTAGTTACATTATCGAAGAATTTTTTTACCCTATGGGTAAAAATTATTTTTAAAGTATTGCCCTGCAGTAATTTTTGATTCCCAAAAGAAGAGAAAATATCACACCAAGAAAAAAAAAAAAGTGTAGCAACAAATAGATCAGTATGGTACATATTTGTATAATGCAAGAACCACCAGGTAAAGGTTTGTTATTAAATCTTATTCCTGAATGAGGGCCATTTTTATACTCCATACTTTATATATTTTACCAATTAATAATTTTGGGGTTAGGCCATGTGACTTGCTTTGGCATGAAATGTACTTGGCAGTTGGTATTATACTCTGGCATCTCTGCCATGGCCTAGCCTGCCATGCCAGGGAGAATGAGAGACACTTGGAGAAGACCCAGGCCACATCAACACAGCAGGCGCAAAGCCACTCCACCACAGCCTAAAGCAGTGCCTCCTCAATCAGCCCACAGATTCAAGAGAACAAACAATTGTTTTAAATCACTGAGTTTTGGGATGATTTGTTACACAGCATCATATGGCAATAATCAGCTGACACTCTTGTGTTTCAAATGCAAATTAACTTAAGCAGCTTCTTCTGTATCTAAAGACTGTGAGCTAAACACACATAAAACACCAAATACATACCCTCTGAATGTTTTATATATAAAGAATACTCTTTCAGAAAGAAGTCTAAAATTAGGGATAACTTCAAATGTCTCCCTAAGAAAATCAGATTCTTTTAAAAAATGAATACATATTAAAGAAAGAACAGCTGGTACTATTAAATTGTATGTCCTTTATTTTTCTTTCCAATAAATCACTATGTCTATTAAAATCTGTGGTCCCTCAAATAAGCCAAATAATGTGTGTGCACAAAGATCTCAATCTCTAATAATCAATTTTAGATACAAAAGAATTAGGACAAATTACTAATTATTTGGCAAACCATTGACTCTTTTAAATCTGTTTATATACAACTTCTACTATAGTAAGAAGCCTCTTAAAAAATAATCTTCGTCAGATGTGGTGGCTCACACCTGTAGTCCCAGCACATTGGGAGGTCAAGGCAGGTGGACAGCTTGAGCCCAGGAGTTCAAGACCAGCCTGGGCAACATGGTAAAACCCCATCTCTACAAAAAGTAAATAAACAAAATATAAAACTAGCCAGGTGTGGTGGCATGCACTCGTAGTACCAGCTACTCAGGAGGCTGAGGTGAGAGGATCACTCAAGTCCGGAAGGTCAAGGTTGCAGTGAGCCAAGATCACACCACTGCACTCCAGCCTAGCTGACACAGTGAGACCCTGTCTTGAAAAATGAAATTAAATTACAACAAGAATCTTGGCTGGGCACAGCGGCTCATGCCTGTAATCCCAGCACTTTGGAAGGCTGAGGCAGGCGAATCACCTGAGGTCAGGTGCTTTGAGACCAGCCTGGCCAACACCATGAAACCCCGTCTCTACTAAAAATACAAAAATTATCCAGGCATGGTGATGTACATCTATAATCCCTACTTGGAAGGCAGCTGAGGCAGGAGAATCGCTTGGAACTGGAAGGTGGAGGTTGCAGTGAGCCAAGATTGCACCACTGTACTCCAGTCTGGGCAAAAGAGTGAGATTGCATCTCAAAAAAATAAAAATAAAAAAAATAAATTCAAATAAGAATCTCAAAAGCAACCTATAAAGAAAACAGTAACAGAATAACACTGGCCCTATCATCTAACATTTCAAATAAAGAAACTTGATGGTACACAGAAATCTGATTATTGCCCTAAGTTTGAAACTAGGTATTAAAGCTGGAAATTGAAACTAGCACTGGAATCTCCTCTGTATCATACCTAACTACTAAAATAATTACTTCTGATCTCTTCTCCTTTTTTTAACATTTCATGGCATGCCTTTCTTACTACTTCTAAGAATCACACTACTGTATATTTGCTTTAAACTTTTTGAGTATGTTTAGAGAATTTTTCGAAATTCCTGGAAATATAGACATGCCAGATCGAGCAAATCCAACTTTGAACATTAATGGACAACATCCAAATTACTTACTAAGGAGACACTTAATTGCTATTGTACAGAAAAACAAATTCTCAAGATGATAATTTTCACAAATTATTTTGGCTTTGTTCAATTACCCCTGACAGATTTTTTTTGGTGGGGGAAGTGATTTTATATGAAATATAAACACTTTTTAATGAGCTACAAAGCATAAAGCCATTCACAGCTTTACATGGTGTATATTGATGCTACATGTATTCATCCTCTTCATATGACTTTTCTAAAGAAAATTCTTCTATTTCTAGAATATCTACATATAACTAACAGCTGAACCATGAGATTAGAAAATATTAGAAATAAAATGTATACAAATTCAAGCTTATTTTAAGAAATGGAAGCACTCTCTAGAGCTGCATTTTCTAACTGCAAAGGAGTAAGTGAATCAGGTCAATTACTCAAAAGTGCCTTTGAGCCTCTCAGTAGTAAATGATGTTTGCCACAACCAACTCTCCAGTGCTATGAAAGTATATTACCTAGAAGTTAATTTTAGTTTGACACATTAACCCACTGACTGCAAAGAGGGAAGCCCTTCATATATGCCATGAAAATACATGAATACACTAACTTGGCAATTATCACAAATAGCATGTTATATTTTACATGGATGCTAGGAGTCAGTCAACAGCCATGTACATAATCTGAATACAGGGAATACATTATCAAAAATTCAAGAATCAGAACACAACAGCAGTTTTCCCCAAAATCTCCCAGTTTACAAATTCTTGAATTATAAGAAGATTCTTGGGTAATTTGCAGCCTTACTAGAGAGGCACAGTTTGAGAGCTACAAATGACCTTATAGGTATACTGATTCATTGTATAGATCTGTATTGTTCAATATAGTAGCCACTAGCCATATGCAGTCATTTAAATTTTAATTTGAATTAATTAAAGTTAAATAAAATTTAAAATCCAGTTCTCCATACTAGCCATACTTCAAGTGCTCAACAGCTACATGTGGCCAGTGGCTACCATACAGGACAGCTGAGACATGTAATACTTCCAACATTGCAGAAAGTTCTACTGGACAGTGCTGGTAGAGATTTTCAATCATGTCAAGTGATGAAGCATCCTCAAGGTCACACAGCCAATCAGCAGAAGAACCATGAATGCTAGTTCAATTCAGTCCTCAGGATTTCTAGAATTTACCAGTTTTTGGACATTATGTTGCTAAAATAGTTCGTTGGAATAATGCCAGGAGGGCTGGAAGACATTCTCAAACTCACTCACTCTCTCTCTGCTTGAAGATGTTTTTCTCTCTAAATGGTAATTAAGAAAATGTCCTACTGCCTTTTAAGGGAAAGGGAACATTTTGGCATCAAAAAATATATTTTGCTTGGGGCTGAAGCATTTTCTCTAGGGACACATTTTGGAATTTGCAATATAAGTTACTCACAAAGTATGATTCACCTATAAAAAATCTATAAACAGCTTCCAAATTCAGACTTAAAACAGATACTGAGAAGACATTTGACAAATTATTTATTATTCCAGATTAGTGTTTTTAAGAACCAAGAATAAAATAATTCCTTCACATAATTAAAGATAAAACAGTAAAAGTACTTATATTAAAAATCAGAAACAAAACACGGATGTCCACTATTACCATTTTCCTAAATACTGTTATAAATAAAAGTTCTAGCCTAATCAATAAAATTGAAATGGAAATAAGGGGTACTAATTGCTGAAAAACAAGGCAGAAAACTAGCACTGTTGCTACAATAATTAAAACAGTGTGTTACCTGAACCTGGGTGCTCACGCCTGTAATCCCAGCCCTTTGGGAGGCTGAGGCGCGCAGATCACGAGGTCAGGAGATCAAGACCATCCTGGCTAACACGATGAAACCCTGTCTCTACTAAAAATACAAAGAAATTAGCCAGGCATGGTGGCGGGCGCCTGTAGTCCCAGCTACTCGGGAGGCTGAGGCAGGAGAAAGGCGTGAACCTGGGAGGCGGAGGCTGCAGTGAGCCGAGATTGCGCCACTGCACTCCAGCCTGGGCGACAGAGCAAGACTCCATCTCAAAAATAAAATAAAATAAAAATAAAAATAAAATGTATTACTTGAGAACAAAAACCAAAAGCCAGTAGAACAGAAGAAACACTTCAGAAATAGACCCTTGATATATTAAAAGTAATGTATGATGAAGAAAGAACCACCAGTCAATGAGAAAGAAGCTGGATTATCCAACCGATTGTGCTGGGGAAACTGAGGCTACTTTGAAAGAAAAGAATTGTTTTGGGCTGTATCTTACATTCCACCACAGAATAAATTCTAAAATACTCAAAAGATCGATGTGAACAGTCATAAAATAAAAGAATAAACAAAGTTAACTATTCATCTTATCCCTGAATCAGGAATAATGTTCCTAACATAAAAGCAATGAAAAATTAACCAAAAAAAAAAAAAAAAAACCCAACAGATTGATATGCTTGAATACGTAAAAACCTGAAACTTCTGCGTATCAAAAATTATAAAATTACACAACCAACAAAACTAGAAAAAATACTGGCAATAACATGACAAAAGCCTCGCGACTTTAATAAACATTTTTACAAATAAAGGGAAAACACAGACATCTTCATAGACACACAATAAAAAAATTGGCAAAGAACATGAGTAGACAATTCACAGATAAAACATAACAATGGCTAACGAACAGCTTTTAACATAAAATTCCTATCAGTAATCAAAAAACACAAATTAAAGCAAGGTTTCATTATTTGCCAATCAAATCACCAAACTCTGATCAAATAACACAGTGCTCTAACATACTACTGGTAAGAATGTTAATTAATACAATCTCTCCACAAAGGAATTTAGCAACATTCATCAACACCCTTGTAAAAGTACTCATGAACTTTGAGCTAGTAATTCTAATTTGAGGGATCTACCCTAAGGACATAAATTTGAAATGTAAGTCAAGTTTTATGTACAAAGATGTTAATTATGTCACTGTTTATAAGGGGGAAAAATATAAACATGAATGTCTGTATTAGTCCATTTTCCTACTGCTACAAAGAACTTCCCTGAGACTGGGTAATTTATAAGGGAAAAAGGTTTAATTGACTCAGTTCAGCATGGCTGAGAGACCTCAGGAAATTAACAATCATGGCTGAAAGCAAAGGGGAAGCAAGGACCTTCTTCACAAGGCAGCAGGAGAGAGAATGGGGGGAACTGCCACTGATAAAACCAACAGATCTCATGAGAGCTCACTCACTATATCATGGGAAAAGCATGGGGGAAACTACCCCATGATACAGTCACCTCCCACCAGGTCCCTCCCTAGACACCTGGAGATTACAATTTCAGATGAGAATTGGGTGGGGACACAGAGCCAAACCATATCAATGTTCAATAACAATGAATCAAGTAGACTGTGTAATTCTACATGATGAAATTATATTTACTACAAATTAAGAGCAATGAAAAAAATTGTGTAAACCAAAATATACAAATGTACATATAGCATCAACTCTTAAACATGTTGAAACTTTTTAATATGCATAAGAAAAACTAAAATAAACACACCAAAATATTAACAGTGGATGATAGCCATTAGATATGGGTAATTTAATTATTTATATTTTTCTTTATCTTCTAAATGTCTGTATTGAGTATATTTAAACCAGAATTAAACATTGTTAAAAGGGTATACTTTGTTAAATAAGGTGTCTTCATTGTTTTAATTTCTAATGGTACAGTATTACTCAATTTAGATTTGAAACAGAAGCTAAAAACAAAATCAACTCTTACCATAAGAAGAGGGTTTAAATTTATACTCAGTAGAAGGCCACCATGTACCTAAAGTGTTAAACAGCTACATACACAAACGCCACTAATGCACGGATTATCTCTAGCACAAGAAAAGAACTCGGTTTTTCAGGATGCAGAGTGATGACCTCCATTTTAAATACACAAAACAGTTGGGGAAGCTGTTTACAAAAAACTTTATGTACCTATCATTCTTATACTTTATTTTTTAAATTAAATCTCAAGTTTCTGCTTTTACTACAGATATTCCTCACATACATATATTTAATTCTTTTATATAGAATGTTAGTCAAATTTTTAACTCATGTAATTTATCATTAGCATACAAAATTGGTTTCTAGGGCCTAAGGACACACTTTTGAAAACATTTCAGTCTGAAAAGTTTGTACTGGATCAATTCCTAAAAGAAGAGAGTTGTCAGCACCATAAATCAGGCAGTATCAAACCCTTTTCTCTCACCAATGACCATCTTCTTGCTACTTTCTCTCTAGCTGAACAGGGTAGTAAGCTTTATCTTTAAGCTTGACCCTAACGACAATTAAGAGCAGGAACCACAGGTAACTCGGATTAGGCTCTCTCATACTGCCAAAATCATTATATACAAAAACCCCATTTTCCCAAATGGCTATAGCCAATAACAAACCAATAAGCCAAAAAAATTCATCTGCAAATGAGTTTGTGAAGAGATCTAAACAAAATTAAACAGGGTTTTCTTTATTATCTTTCTCATGCTTTTTAAAAAAATGCTAATGTAATAAGATTCAAAGAGTTATGAATCTCCAGGTGGAAAAAACAACATGCAATATTTCCCAAGTGTACTTGACCCACTCTCCTACTATCATGGCACACATAATCATTTCTGGAATAGTGCTCTAAGCAGCTCCTTTTGGAACCACAGAGGTAGGTGTGTAGACATACAGTACCACAAAGCCCACCTCACTAGATGAAGACGTGGGATGATGTCCTGGAGAAAAAGGAGTGAGAAATAATTAGAATGCATATTGCCTACATTCCCACTAATCCACATTTTCTAATTGACATCAACTGGAAATGAATTTCAGTATGTGAAAACTTCATCTTACAGCCATCTTTTTACAAATTTATCTACTGTAAGAAAGAATTAACATTCTAATCATAAACTAATATGGTTATACACAGAATGTTTTCTTTACTTCCTTAGTATATTAATGACAAGCTCTAGTGAAGGAAGAAATATATATGGAAAATTAAGAGATCAAAACCATAAACACAAGATAATAAACCTTTCTCAGACTGACCCAAGGGAGGTCTAAACAAGACCTGGGCAGGACATACTTAGATAGAGCTGAGAAGTTCCTGGGACCTTGAATAATTATAGTAAGTTGGTGGCCACCCAGAAACCTCAAATAATGAGGCAGGCTGCAGAGCTCCAGTCTCTGGTTTTCCTCTCATACACAGACTGTTAATTGTCCCTCAGTACTCATCTTCCCATCTTCCTTTTAGTAAAATAACAATTACAACTTCTAACATCTATATAATGCTTCCTTTGTGTCAACCCCTGTCCAGAATCCTTCATGTGTATTAAGATAATGTAATTCCCACCATAACCCCATGAAGTAGGTACTCGTATTACCCCCATTTTATGGATAAGAAAGCAGATACAGAGAGGTTAAAAGGCTTTCCCAAAGTCTTACAGCCTTAAGTGGCAGAACTGGGAATCTAACCTGTCCATCTGAAGGAAACTCCCTCAGTTTCCCTTGCAGCTAGGTGTGGCCACATAATTGTTTGGGACAAAGGGATGTGACCATAAGTACAATTTTTGGCTCTTCTCCTTAAAGTTGAAACCACATTCCCTGGCTTTCTCCTTCCTGAATGCTGGAACACAGACTGGAGACAGGGCAGCTTCTACTATGTGAGTGGGACCAGCTACCTGGGAGTAACAGCATGAATGGAAGCTGGATCCCTGAACGATCCTGTGGACTACAGCAGCCTTGGGCTACTCAACTTTGGGCTATTTGATGAGACAGGAAACATCTACTAAATTTCAGCTATATGACTTAGGTGTCTTTGGGTTATCTTTGTTAAGAGCAGCTTAATCTCATTTTCTTTTGGCCCAGAACTTTGTCTTCTTAAATAAACTACTAATAATTTGTTTCTTAATAAAACTTGTTTCTCAGCTTTAGTCCAGATAGTAACTATAACTTACTAAATGCTTACCTGATATTGTTCTAAGCACTTTACATATATTAACTCAGTTAATCTTAACCTTATGGGGGAGGCCCTGTTAATATCCTTATCTAAGAGAAGAGAAACTGAGGTGCTGGTTAAGTAACTTGTTCATCATCACGTAGCTAAGAAGCAGCAGAACTGGGATGAACCCTGTGACTTCAGGTCCTAGCTGAACAACTACATTCTAACGGTTGAGGTATTATTAAGGTCACACAATGCACTGAGAAAGTTCAGCCCTTGAGAAATGTCCAACACTTACATTATGTAATGTTGTTCTAGAACAGATCTCAGTAAAATAGCAAGGAAGCATCACAGTTGAAGGACCTGGGGCCAGCAAGGATGAGCAGTAACCATGGGGTAAAGATAAGTGAGGATCAAAAGTGAGTTCACAGAGGTGATAACTGCAGAACAATGCACTGAATAGAAGTAAAAATTCAGCCAGGTGCGGTGGCTCACGCCTGTAATCCCAGCACTTTGGGAGGCTGAAGCGGGCGGATCATGAGGTTAGGAGATGGAGACCATCCTGGCGAACACGGTAAAACCCCGTCTCTACTAAAAATACAAAAAAAGTAGCCGGGTGTGGTGGCGGGCGCCTGTAGTCCCAGCTTCTAGGGAGGCTGAGGCAGGAGAATGGCGTGAACCTGGGAGGTGGTGGAGCTTGCAGTGAGCGGAGATCGCGCCACTGCACTCCCACCTGGGCAACAGAGCGAGACTCCGTCTCAAAAAGAAAAAAAAGAAGTAAAAATCCACGAGGTAAATGGGGGACGAGGGAGGGAGCAACAGGAGAATGATACAGGCAAAGGCCACGTAGCGTTAAACCCTGCAACTGCTCCAAGTCACTAAAGATGCTGCAAAGAGGCCACATGGGGTGCTGTGGGCGGGTATGGGCAGGCAGGCAACACTGTCAGAACACGGGTCAGAAGCACCTACTTCAATCTCATTTTTCACTTTTTATTTCTAAGTTCCAGCCACAAAGATGGCAAGGGTGCCTGAATCTTTCATTTTTACAGTTCTTAACATGCAAAAGACAAAATCATTTCATCTCCTTAAACTTCAATCTTCTTATCCATAAAGTTACATCAGATTTCTCAGGGTCAAGGGTGAAGGAATCCTGTGCATCACCTGGTCCAGCTACTCCAGTGCTGCCCAGAATCCACTCTGCGAGTTCTGAGACAGAGGGTTGGCCGACCAGCTGTCCCAACTGGATGGAGCACAGGCACAGAAGGCCAGCTCACGTCCCTAGTAAAGGTTTTCTGTATATTATGTTAAACTTGGCTTCTTTGTCGTTTTTACTCAATGTCCATATCAAGCCCTCTTAACCAATGCAAGAAGTCTGCCACTTTTCTACCTGACAGCCCTTCAAATATTTAGAATCTTGGAAATAAGAGGTTGTAAGATATTTTCCAAGTACTATAAATACCTCAAAATATATAAACAGATACTTAAACATTCTTAGTTATGTTAATTACCTACTCCCAAAACTCATTAATAAATAATCTAGTACTGAGCAGTGTGTCAGATACAGGCTAGCCTGACAAAAAAATCACTTATCTTAGCGTGACTACTGAGTACACTTAAAATAATTTTTCAAAAAACTAAGCATATGGGTAATAGAAAATGGGATCAATTATGAGATTACATTGGATTAATTAACATACATAGCATTCATTAAAATACATCTTCATTCTTAAACTCTATCTAAATGAATTTCTTTATTTTGGCTTATACATGGGGAAATGGTTTCCTTCAAGCTGGCATATTGGCAGTTAACACTGCATCTTAATGTTCACCACCAGACACACTTGACAGCTACGCCGTGCTTTCTGCCAGGGACTTAATCCCCACACTATTTCCTCCTCAAACTACTTTGCTTTTGAAGAGATCAAAGCACTTTACCTTATTTATCCTTACATCTCAAGCACTTGAGACGGAAGGTAGCAAGCATAACTAAAGTTATTAACGTTTTCCTCTTAATAACAATATTACTAATGTCTGTAACATAGATTTCTAGGAAAACTATTAATCCCATCCACTAGGTAGCTGGAGCAGCATAGAGAGTTACAGGGAAGCAAGACCTGTTAAATCTCCGACCAGCACCAAAAAAGGAAGAAGGCAGGAAAATGCATGTTTTATATACATGGGAGGAAAGACGCTAAACATCCCCAATGAAAGTAAAACACAAAATATTTGTATTAATCCCTAAAAGATACTTGAGCTTTTAGACCAAGAAACAAAACACTACATATAAAATATTTTAGAGATTTTAAGATATTTTTCAGAGATACTGCAAAGTGAGATAATCTGGAAATGAACTGAGGCAACATGACTCCTGAAGGTCAGGTAAAAATTAATCTACCAAAACAACAAAAAAGATTTCACAATGTGATGTAGTTTTAAAAATAAAAAAAAAAAAAAAAGTAAAAGGTGGGCTCCAATCTCCAAGGAAACTGAACCATGAGCCAAATGGAGAAATACCTGCTGTAAGACATATTCTAACATTTCTTCTCTCATAGCATTTTCATCCTAGACTCCCATGCTCCTTGAGGCAGGCATTCTTATTTTGTAAGGCATAATTCCACATGTGATTACACTTGGCAAGTTGTAGAAATAAAAAAGGACAAAGAACGAGCTGCAGTGTGCAGAATATCTTACCAGAATACATAAAGCAGAACTATGCATAAGAAGAAAGTTAAACAGGGAAAAGTACGTTGTTTGCAAAGCCCTCACTTTTCAATAACCATGGATATGTGGTTTAACGTTTATCTACTAGGTTCACCCATTTTGGCATTTAACAACTCTTGTTTCAATTTTATTACAACCCTGGTCAGAATGTTTTATCTGCCTTCACAGAAGGATCTATACATACTAAGGCCAAAAATATTTAAACCCTAGTTTAAAGGATTTAGGTAAAATGTCAGTCTACATTTTCTTAGCACAAGGTCTTTGATGACCGCAACAAGCTAAGGGGGTGGCCTCTCTCATGAAGCTCTTTCCAATCAGTGAATGGGTTTGGGTCTCAGCCTTCCTCAAAGACAGGGTTACTCACACACCTCCTCCTCCAATATTCATGGGCTGCCTCTCACTTCTCACAAGTATCTGCTGCTCCCATCCCCCATTTTCCCTCACTCCTCTTCCCTCTTCATCTGAAAAGCCTTGTGGAGTGTTCACTCGTGCCAAGCATAGGACCAGACGCCAGGGTCACAAACATGTAAGAAAAGTCCCTGCTACCAGGAGTGCACAGTTCAGCAGGGGAGCAGAACACACTGCTACAGTCCCTGGGGACAAAGGACAACAGGAAAGTTGGCAAAAGTGCTCGGAGAACCACACAAAAGAGAGGAAGAGAGGAGGGAAAAGATGTGTGGGAAGGTTTCGGGCAGCTGAGGCCCCTACACTGAATTTATATGTTCAGAGCAGACAAGGGCTGGGGAGGACAGGGTGTCCCAGACAGAGTAGGATCTGCAAAAGCCTGGAAGCAAGAGCACATGGACCACCTGAGAAGCTCCAAGAATAGGCTGCAGCCTGTACATGAGGACACAGAGGGGGCTGATGTGGGCAGGGCCTGTACTGTGGAGGCCTTTTTACATCACAGAACATTTACACCTTATCCTAGAGTCAACACACATACGCATACACATTTTTACATAAATCTTAACAGGGTCACAGCTCTTTTCATTTTTAATAGATCTCTCTGGTTAGCACTGTGAAGGATGGACGGGAATGGAGAAAAGATGAAAAGGAATAAGGAGGCTACAGGCAAGCCTGGGATAGAAAAGAGAAGTCAGATTGGACGTAAGGAAGTATAAAAAGCTCAGGGATTTACATGACATGAAGGGTGAGGGAAGGATCCAGGCTGACCTCCAGGTTCCGGTTTGCACAGCTGCCAGCTGCCCAGAGACAGAATCCAGTATAAGGAAGTGGATTTACCAGGGAAAGACAACGATCTAGTGCTGAACTTTATATTATGACCCAAAGGTATTCAGTAATCTATATTTCTCATCTAATGCTATTAAAACACCAAACCTAAACTGAACTGTTCCCAGGTTCAGTTACACAGACCATGAAGTCTTGTACCAAATCTGATTCCAAGACAACCTGTCAGACTAATAATGCTGTGGTCAAAATGCCACATGGGTAATAACATAACAGTACTCTAGTTTTCCTTTTTAACACATACCCAAACCACACTCCTCAAAATATTTGCTCTTCCTCCTACATATTTATAGCTTTCGCCTAACTTCCCAAAAGGCTAGGGCCAGCGAATTCCATCACAAGACAGAGAATTGTAACAGTGTTGTTTTAGCCCAATTGGGGATCACTGTATTTTTCTAGATTCCACGGATCGACAAATAGTTCACATAAAACCAGAGCTCATAAAGAGAAAAAGAATTAATATAAACATTAAACTTCAGGAAGAAGAAAGTTATATCCTCAAAATGCCATTCTATGCAATTTGGTGCTGGTGTAGGAATTCAGAATGTTAAGTGAGAGACAAAGAAAGAAGCCATCCCACCAGTGATTTTCATATCTTCTCATTCCCTCTGCCCCACGTACATGTGCTGCTGTTCACCATAAATGCAAATGACAACACTATGGCTTGTTGCCAGTAATACAATAAACTCAGTAAGATGGTACAGCATCTCATCACAAGACCTAGCAATTCCACTACTAAGTATCTACCAAAGAAAAACATACATCCACGCAAAGAGTTGCAAGCAAATGTCCATAACAGTTTTGCTATTCATAATAGCAAAAACTTGAAGACAATCCAACTGTCCATTAACTTATCAATACATAACAAAATGTGGCATGGCCATTGATATACAAGGGAATATCACTTGGTCATAAAAAGGAGTAAGTGCTTATACATGCTACAACATGGATGACTACTGAAAACATGATGTTAAGTGGAAGACACCAGACACAAAAGACTAAATCCTGTGTGATCCTACATTACGAAATTTCTAGAAAAGGCAAAATTATAGAGACAAAGAGCAGATCAGTGGTTGCCTAGAGCTGAGACGAGCACAGGAATTAACCACAGACTGGCAGGAGGGAACACTGTACGGTGATGAAAGTATTCTGAACCGGACTGTGGTGATGAATACGTAAAGTAATATGTAAATTTACTAAACCACTGAACTATGCTGAAGTAGGTAAGGTGTGGCATATAAAGAACACCTCAGTAAAGAAGAAGAAAAAAAGGAAGACCTTTATCTTATAATGTTATTACACGAGTAAAATTTATGTCTCATCATGCAAACATAAGAATTCCCTAATAAAGACTGTGCTAGAAAGCTACTTTCAACTTCACAAGTTTGTACTGTATTCCAGTAGTACAGAACCACTCATTCCTCCAAGACCCTATGACTGTGTACATGCTGGTAGTCTGGCTGGAAATGCCCTCCTTTACATGTCAACCTGGCAAAATCCTTCTCATCCTTCAAGTTTCAACCTAATGCTCACAACTTCTCCTACCATCAGATGGTACCTTATACGAACTTCCAGTACAGCAATGAGCGCATCATATGGTGAAAGTATGTTTGCACCTCTCTCTCCATGGAACCAATGTGTCTCGAAGGGAGATTCATGGACCTATTCTTAGGGGTCCACAATATGTAAAGAAGCCTATTTTTAAATCTTCGTTCTCAGTGCCAGTTTGTACTGCATTTAGAGTCATCATGGGGCAAACTGTTACCCTTTCCATTGTCTGTCACTAACAAAAAACCAAGAGGCAGACCTACTACACAGATGATGCATTTCGGGCAAAAGAAGACCAAATGAAATCATACTGCACTCCACAAGAACCAGGACTTCAGCATTTCCGACACAGAACAGGGAACACTGAGTCATCCCACACAGGAGAGGTAGTCTGAACTCAAAAACCTCTGCCTGGATGAGTCAATACAATATTTTGTATTGCAAGTAGTCCTTTTGCTTTAGCAAAACAGTGTCATCTGTCACATTAAATTAATACAGTCAATCTGAATTTCAATGACTTTATAGTTTTATATTTCATTACAAACTGGCTACAGTTCATAGCTGTAAAAAATATATAAGCATAAGGTGCTTATTCCTAGTTCCAGGTTTTTACACACTTAAGTAATATTATAACAAAAGTAAGGTAAGTCAACAACGGGAGTTCAGATAGTTCTTTTCCCTTTGAAACAGAACCATATATTACTCAAATGAGAGAAACAGTACACTAGAATATATACCCTTTCATAGCAAAGGCCATATCTTTTCCTTTCTCTAGCCCAAATGCATAGCACAGGAAAAATCCTCATAAAATATGGTTGAATAAATGACAGTTTGCATTCTGCTGCTACTCCAAAAAACAAAAATGTGAACTGTTACTGTCTGATAATGCCCTCAGCTAATCTATTCCGGAACTTTAAACCATGGGGAGTTATCCTGCTCTCAAAGGTATAAAACCTAACTAAGCAGAACTTGTAGAAGGAGTGGAAAGGTGTGGGGAAGGGAGGGAAAGCAGGCATTCCGTGAATGAAACAGATCTGTCATTCACTGAACTATTTCAAGATTAACCAGAGGCAAAAAGAACATTTATGAAACATCTTCCTAGAGATATGATCTGGCTGTGTCCCAACCCAAATCTCATGCTGAATTGTAATCCCCAGTGTTGGAGGTGGGGCCTAGTGGGAGGTGACTGGATCATGGAGGTGGTTTCTAATGGTTTAGCACCATCCCCCCAGCGCTGTTTCATGATTGATAAGAGTTCTCATGAGATCTGGTTGTTTAAAAGTATATGGCACCTTCCCCTTCACTCTATCTCCTGCTCTGCCATGTGAGGATGTGCCTGCCTTTTGCCTTCTTCCATGATTGAAAGTTTCCTGAGGACTCCCCGGCCATGCTACCTGCACAGCCTGCAGAACTGTTAGCCAATTAAACCTCTTTTCTTTACAAAGAACATAGTCTCAGGAAGTTCTTCATAGCAATACACCTAGAATCCAGGACTTAACCTAACACCCATTTTTTGGTCTTTTTCTAACCCCTTCCAAACTGGGTCTTGCACATCCCTCTTCTCCTGTAATGGAAACAGTGGCAAAGAGTAAAGTCAGTAATAAAGAAATATGAGGATAGAAATCCTTATTCCTTTTATTCCTGTACCAGGCCCCATACTAAGTGCTACGGTTACAGGGCAAGACAGGGCTGGAGTTACAGGGCAAGAGGCCCAACAAGATTATAAATAAAAGGTATAATTAGAGATTCTGAACAGTGCTATTTTACATTCATCATGTCTGTAAATTTTACAATTCTTTATAATTTCACAAATGTTATAATCGTGTCTATCATACTAGCAATTTTGTAACTATATTATGCATATATGAGGTGTGATGGCCAGTTTTATGTGTCAATTCAACCAGACTATTGTCCCTAGTTATTCGAACACTAATCTACATGCTGCTATGAAGGTATCTTGTAGATGTTTTTAAAGGTCCATAATCAGTTATATTTACATAAAGGAGATTCTCCTAGATAGCCTGTGGGGACTGAATCAGATGAAAAGGCTTAGGAGCAGAACTCTGGCTTCCCTGAAGAATCCCCCTGTGGACAGCAGCTTTGGTTCATGCCCAAGAGTTCTAGTCTGTCTTTCCTGGCAGCCTGCTCTATGGATTTTGGACTGACCGAGCCAGCCCCACAATCACATAAGCCAATTCTTTGCAAGAAATCTTTTTAATATATCTCTTGCTAGATCTGTTTCTCTGGTTGAATCCTCAATGATACAATAGGATTGAACAAAGAGGTAAATATGCTGTAGTAATGAGAACCAAGTTTCTCACTGTCTATGAAAGAAGTTACAAGTAAGGGAAGAGAGAAGGCTAGAATGATTTCTTAGGGTGTCAGACTGGAATCAGCGGTAGTACAGTATGAGTATACACATGCACACACACACACAAATACATGTATATAGAAATAAATATAGATGCATATACAAGCATAGGCTAGTATACATGCATGTTTTTCCTAGCTCTCCACTGCGAGGGTCTGGAAGCAATGATAATCCAGAAGCAATGAGTTCAATTAGCACCCAGATCCTGGCTTCTAAATATCATCTTCTAATAAAAGGAAATAAGGCTCTGTGAAAAGGTGGTTGATTGCAGGCTGAGACAGGGAACATACAAGGTGAGCCTAAAACATCATATGCTGCCAAAAATCAAGGAAGTGCCCAATGAGGCATGTCAAAAGGACACAGGAGCCAACCTGCTGGAACTCACAATGGCCAAAGCTGGAAGAGTTCGAGCAAAAAAGTAAATAATAATTTACTCCTTTGGATTATAATCATAAAACAAAATAAGTATCTGAAACTCCATTTTGATATAAAAAACTGAATAAATATTTAAATGAAGGAGAAGGGACAGATCTTCCTTATGGAAGAATTCCAATAAACATAAAAGAAATGAAGGAAATACGAAATCACCATTAGGCAAACATTACAGAAATGACTTGCAGGCAAGATCTACTGATGGATGCTAAAATCAGTGGATGAAAGTCTAAGGGAAAACATGAAAATTCATCTCAACGTGTCTCCCCCAAGATATTTATCAATTACAAAGGAATAATACTAACTACAGAGGAGAATTAAGCAGATATCACCTTCACTAAGTGATCAAGGTAAGACATTTCATCATCATTTGTATACAATGTATCCAGCTGTGATACACTAAGAACACATTACTTCCGTGGACTTCTAGACAAAACTGGATAGCCTCAGCCTAACCACAAGAATATACTGACTAACCCAAATTGAGAGGCAGTCTACAAAACAACTGACCAGTGCTCAACAAAAGAGTCATGTTCATGAAAGACTGAGGAACTGTCACAGATTAGAAAGAAGGGAGTAAGGAGACACGACAACTAATGCAATGTGAGATACTGGACTGGATTGTGGAACTGAAAAAAAGGGATTGGGGAAAAACTGGTGAAATTTATAGAAGATCTGTAGTTGCAGTAATAATATTGTACCATTGTTGATTTCCAAGCTCCATAATTTTTCCATAAATATGAAAACTGATACTAGAAGAAGCATGAAGGATATACTGGAACACTCTGCACTAGTTGAACCATTTTTACACAAGATCAAAATGAAAAGCAAACAAAAAACGCTGTAGTTTAAAAAGATCTAAATCTGGTCCTATAATGTTTTAAACTTAAAAAATAGGGCAGTAGTTTTTTTCATCTTTTTTATTTGAAACACGAAGGCTATGTGCTCCTATTTTTATTAAAAATAAGTATTATAAATAGCAATCTTTAGTGCTTAAAAAAAAAAAAAAGTATGCCATAACCTCATCCTCTTCATTTACAATGAAAAGGAACTGAACTGGCCTGGAAGGAAAAAAATCAAACTGAGAATTTTGTAAAGGACAAATATATATGTAATTATGTGTAAATGTGTATGCAAAGAGAAGGGTGTGGAAGATTGATTCATTCATTCCTTGTTTAACACATTTCTACTAAGCCCCCACAATATTCTAGGCCTCTGCCAGGTTCTAGGTTAGGGATACTACTATGATGTCATCCCCACGCATGGAGCTCACCACCACTTCTAAGTATTAAATTCCTAACTCTGACACCTTAGCGACTGTGAGGCATCCAGGGGCGAGTTACTAGGTAAATGGGAGCCTAATGGCTCAGTGGGAGTTTCCTCTCACAAGCCCACCATATTCTCAGATGGTGCAGTGGGTAGGAGCAAGCCTCCACTTAGAGATAATAGCATTCAAGAAGTGGCATGTCTTGATTCCGTCCAACAGACTTCTAAATGAGTAATATATTTGTTGCCTATTTACTTGAAACCTTAAGTTTGTTTTAACTTTAAAGGGTAAGCCAAAATTTTACAGGTGAAGCAGAGATCAGTATCACTATCCAAAGTTATGAGCCCACGGTGACCTCTTATTTCCAAGGGGGACAGGCAGACTCAAATCACAGTAACTTAAGAAATGACTGCTAATACAAGAGCTCTCTAGAGCTGGAAAGATCAGAACTACATTGATGTGGTACCAAATAGCCACAAGCAACACCCTTTGCATTTGTTTAAGCTTATGAAGGCCTTTGTACAACGCTACAAGGAATTTTCCTTGTCATGAAATATTAATAATTCAAATCCAGGAATACGGTCTCATATGGTTTGGCTCAGTGTCCCCACCCAAATCTCACCTTGAACTGTAATAACCCCCACGTGTCAAGGGCTGGGCCAGGTGGAGGTAACTGAATCATGGGGGTGGTTCCCCCCATGCTGTTCTCATGGTAGTAAGTATCATGAGATCTGATGGTTTTATAAGCATCTGGCATTTTCCCTGCTTGCCTCATTCTCTCTCCTGCTGCCCTGTGAAGAGGTACCTTACAATCAGGTGCCACAATTGTTAGTTTCCTGAGGCCTCCCCAACCATCTCGAACTGTGAGTCAATTGAACCTCTTTTCTTTATAAATTGCCCAGTCTCGGGCATTTCTTCATAGCCATGTAAGAAGAGACTACATGGTCTATGAAATAAAGTATCTCCTAAAAACTGTGAGGCAAATTCCACCTCAGAAAAAAACCTAACACGCCAAAGAGGAAAAGATGTTTAGTTGCCTAACTGGCCATTCTTATGCCAGCCAGTCTTGCCCTGCCAGTCCTAACGTCCTTCCTGACAAAAGCCCTGAGGGTACAGAAGAGCACATACAAGATTCTGGTCTGATGACATCTCTTCCTACATTTAATTTTCCCGGACCCATACACACACAGTAAACAGAATAATGCCTGGAAAATGTTAAGCATTTTCATTATGAATCAAACAGAAACTTTGTCTTAAGTTGACTGAAACAAGTTTTACTTTCATCTATGCAAGGGAATCCCAGACTTCCCAGGAAACTGTTCAGTACTATGAATAGCCATCCCTCCCTGATGGTCCAAGCCTTGCCAAAGCCTTTGGGTTCTCACCAAACCAGACAAAACGACTATTTTTATACTCCTGAACTAATGCTCTCCTCAGCTGACAGGACAACTAAACAATACAGTAGTCGGGGAAAAAGGACAGAAATCAATGTTCAGCTGCTATGTCAGCATCCCCATGCCCAGGCCAGCAAACCCGCCAGCTTCATGCATCTTTGTCATTCTCTTGGCCTTCCCTCCTGTACCTCGGGATGAACAGTGATGCTCCCATGATACCAAGTCACCACCCAACTTGCCCATTAGATCCCGTGCGCACTAGTTCTTGCATCGTCAATTTTTCCATCTTGTGGTTAAACCAAAATTTCAAACTGAAAACACTATTAAGTCCTTGGGATAAAGTTAAAAACTAAAACACTTTTAAGTCTTCAATATTCTTCTTCCCTGCCATTATTCCATCAGGAGAAGTTGACAAACATCCTCTTAAAGAGGCATATGATCCTGAGGACTGCATTGCATCTGCATATAACTCTTTAATGTAGGTAGTCTTGACTTAGAAACTTTCAAAAACTTGTTTTCAAAACAGAAGTTGTTTTCAAAGGTTTGATTAAATTTAACGTCCTTTTCTTTTTAGACCTCACTGTGAAGGCAAAATAGAACTTAAGGAGACATTGTTGTATCTACTGTTGCTTTGACTACTTTTGAAGAATTAAATTAATTTGCACCTAACAAGAATATATTCAAATGGCTTTCATTTAAAGTGACCACTGATATGGTTTTAACTCTTTTTAAATGAATAAGTACAATGGGGTAGAAGGAATGTGCTTGTGTTTTGGGAGGAGGAGGCTGTTATTAACTATTCTTTACAAGTCCTGACGACATTAATGAGAGGCATGCATCAGTTCTGTAAAATTACAAACCTTTCAGATGTAAGAGCACTGAACTGAAGCACCCAGCTCTAAATTATACATGTTTGAGGCATGATGCATGATTTAGCTATAATCAACAGAGCTATATTTCCGTTTCATTCAGACATGTGCTAAGACGTTAACAAGGGAGGAAAAAGAGAAGGGGGAAAGAGGAAAGGTCCATTTTCAGAATAAATTAATTATTCATTTCTGATGAAAGCCAGTTTGAACAGTAATGAGCTGCCCTACAAATGACAAACCTCAAATACTAAAATCTCACCTCTTTTTTTTTTTTTTTTTTTTAGTAAAGAAGCTGGTTTGCACCACCCCTTCCAAAGACAGGAGCTGAATTTTACCAACTATAAAGACTGCCGAATTGGGAGTGGTGTGTGACATGATTATTATTGAGGACTTCTCCTGGGTCGGTTTTTCTTTCATCTGTGCTAGTAGAGTCTCTCTGGATAGCAGAATCATATTTTTAGAAAACTATCTTTAAAAAAATAAAGTTTGCAACATAGAAAAACAGAAAAAGGTGTGTGTGGTGGGGGGACAAGCTGAAAACACAGAAGGTAGTAAGAATTTTATTTAAAAGACCTTCAGGTACTTTACAAAAGTAAATCTAAAATTTTTTTAATGAACCAAAATGTAAAATATACCCAAAGAAGAAGAACGAAAAGGAAAGGTAAACAGTAATAAGGAGCAACAAATCGGGGGTAAGAAGTCAGTTCGATAACGAACTGTCACAGTGCAACAAAAACTACAGGGTCCTTTCCTTAGAAAATAAGCAATCTCATAGCAAATATATAAAAATCAATCAATTTTCATAGTTTCATAACTAGTCTAAGACAATTAAATCATGAAACTACTAAGAACAACGAAAACCCACCATTTTTCAATCCCACTGTATTCAGCAGCCCACAGGTCTCTCTCCTCCCCCATCCTCTCCCTCCTCCTCCACCTTCCTTGGCCCATCTGTCTTCCTTTCCTTCCTCCCCTTCTATCTCCACCCCCAGCCAGCACCACACCAAGGAAAGTGATTGGGTAGGCAATGCCCTATCATCTGGGGTGTGCGAGAAGCAAGGCACATTGTCAGAGAATTAAGGATTCTGTGGTTTATCCAGTAAGTCCCCCTCCACCCAGCTGTCCCTGCAATTCTGAAAATCCCTCCAGTCCCGTCGGGCTGGACCAGCTTGAATCACACGTAACCACCATTTTTTCCCATTGCCTTCCCACATGTTCATCAACTTAGCAGGAAAGAAGTAAAAGTCAGGCTGTGAAAAGGCACCTGAGAAAACAGGCAAACCAACAACACAGGAGAAATCATTGTTTCAACCTGAACTCAGCGTTTCCATAATCACACGATTGAGACTTCACACAAGCTGAGTGAATGAATGACAGATACTTCTAGCCTGACAATACGCGAAAACAACGTGCTCACTATACATTTTAGTTATGCCATAAGTCAGTTATAGTCTGAAACAGAATAACTGCTAAGACAGGCTTGCTGGATCAAACCTTTAAAATTTTAATATTCCATTATTATTCACACATCACTGATAGCAGATTTGACTTTTTCTTAAGTGTACTAAGCAGGACATTTTACGAAGTTACTAAAGTCAAAACTATAATATTCCTGTTAAGCAGCTGTCATTTCATAGTCTAATAAAAGGTAGATATTATAGAACATAATTCATGAATACTTTTCAGTCTTTGAAAGAAAGAACCACAGAATCGCCCGTACTTTGATTGAAAAGTTGCAGGGGACCCCCAAGAGAGGAAATGCTCAAATCCTGGAAAATGCCTTTTCTAATTCCACAATCAGACTCTAACTCCAAGTGTATGGAACTTTGTGTCAAAATCTATGTAGAAATGCACTGTATGTTTTGAAATGTGGCACTTTTTGCCAAATACATGTGCAATTTTCAAAGAATATTCCTGAAGTTACTTGTACCTCCTCATGGAAAATGACTAATTTAAACAAAAACAGCCAGTTCTTAGAGAAAGCAATTTTCTGAGCCCTGCAACGCTCTGGTGAGCACCTAACAGACGCAGGCATCAGTGTCAAGCTGGTGCAGGGAGAGCGGGCTGGGGAGAGGTAAGGCATGTGGCCTGGCTGACCCACATCGCGGAGTATCTGAGCACACAAAGCAGCCTCCTCCACGGATACAGAAGCAGCAAAGGCAGCAGCCACAAGACTGCCCAAGGGAAATGTGTACCTGGGAGCTTCCCATAACTTCGTAGGTAAAGAAGTGATGTCAGGCAAGTAACCGCAGCCCAGAGCAAGCGAGCTCATTCCAACCTCAAACTGAAATATCTGACATCAACTAATAGTTCTATGAGAATGATCCAAGCACTACTCTTAAAAGTTTCTGAATTCTCTGCAACGATCAATGTTTTCAACTCCCTAAAGAACATCAGCAATTTAAATAAACTCAGAACAGTTTACCATCTTAAAACCATCAGCCTCAAATGTGATCGCACAATCTTGTTTTTTAAACAACCGATGGTCAAATTAGAGCTCCACACACCAAAAGAGTGGTCTTTTTCATAACTATATTGCTCAATACCCTAGAAGGGGAAAGCATGCACTTTTCTACACTGCTCCTTTCTATATGCATGAGCCTGATCTTCAGCAGAAGAATCGAACTTAAGACATTCAAATCAGCAACATTCTGGAGGTGATAAGGAACCAGGGTCAGAGTACCCTCTAGGGAACCTGGAAAAAAAAGTCTGCTGTTCTGGCAACGGGACAGGTTCCAATGACCCGCTAAGCTCTAGGTAGTGTAGGGTTTCATTCTTTTCCTCCACTTTAATCCAGAGACAGAGCAATGACATGCTATGTGGTCCAAAAACCTCATTTTTTCTCTGTTACCCACTCCAGTGACTGAGAAAGACACCTCTCAAATTTCACGTGAAAAATTCATCTTACTACACATACTCAACAGCCTTTCTCGTCTAAGAAAAAAAAAAAAAAACAGTTACTATGGGCTTGTGTTAATAATGAGACATAAAACCTTCTGAAAGAGGTTACAAATCCCATCTTTAACTCCTAGCTATAAACTTGACACTGTTACCTCTTACGCAGTACAGGTTTCTATTGGGTAGGTGAAAACTCATTTTGTTTCAGTAACACCCAAGCAAACCTGTCCAGTCAACATAAGACTAGACACTAGCCAGGCATAACACTGTCACCTCTAGCTAGAAGGCAAGGAAGTGTGAAGTAGTTTTTCAAGAAGCTGAGGAAACAGACTAATTCTATATTGGTGGGTTTTTCTCCACATGTATCCTAGAAGAAACTGCCAAAGACAAACTGTGAAGGTCTACCTGGAAAGTAATGATCTCAGAGTGCACAATTACAAAGAGAAGAAGTGGAGAAGGGAGAGGAAGAGGAGGGATGGTGGAAGAGAAGGAGAAAAAGAAAGACACATTCAACTTTAGAGTGAGACCCTTGGCAGGAGTCCCATATAAATTCTGTGCTTTATGCACCAATTAAAACCCCTAGCACTCAGTAAGTTACACAAATAAATTACATCAGAGGATGTAATAATTTCCAAGATCAGAGGGCTGAAATAGCCAATTATTATTTTTATTCTTATTTAAACGAAAGGCATCCCTCTAACTAAACAGCTCTGGCGAATGATATATCACATATGACATCTCCAGCTTTGCTTTCCAGTCCCAGTTCTCCTCAGTTGAAACCCTGATTTAATCTGATTTTCAACAGCCCAATGTATTACAAGAAAATGCCAGTTTAAAAGGTTAAAAATATAATCTGACAGCAGTGATGCTTCTAAATTATAGACACTGCAGATGCACCAAGTAAACATGTTTATTTTGTTGCCATGCTATCTAAATCCAGAACCTCTGGGTGTGACCAGAGACACTGTGGACCTCAACATTCCACCACACCCCCTTGAAAATACTCAAAAACTCAAATATGCAGAATCTAAGTGAACCGGTGGAACCCTGGATGACAGAAATACCTTCTGTCCTTTAAAACATCCTTTAAACTTGGTTTTTAAGTTTTAATTTTATCTATAAGAATAAAATGTATAAATGGGATTTTCAGAGAATTCTTTGAAACTTGGTTTTTAAGTTTTAAACATCCTTTAAACTTGGTTTTCAAGTTTTAATTTTATCTATAAGAATAAAATGTATAAATGGGATTTTCAGAGAATTCCACTGGGTTCCAGTTTTCTGCGTCTTTTAAATTTACAGTGTTACGCAATGATTACTAATGTTCAGAAAGATCAAGAAGGCAAGCCTCATCCACCAAAGAAAGATGCAAGCAGATTCCATATGTTATAGTAGAAAAAGCAGAATCACAAACTCTAATTAAAAAAAAAATTCCTCTACAAAGATTTCTGCTTAATTATCAGTTAACCTAAAACTTCCATAGTCCATAAGGGTGCCTCTTCTGAAGCATTCCAGTTAACAGAGGTCTTTACTACATAAAGCCAAGGTTGTCAGCCACTCACTTAAGTTTTCTTAGCAAGCAAAACATACAGCATATTATTCTCTTAGTCTTGATCCTTTTCTTCACCCAGTTACTTTTGGTCCAGAAGAAACAACAGTTCCAGATTTTGGAAAATAGTCTATCAGAAAAATAAAGGCTGTTTTCAATTAAATAATAGTCACCACGTGTAGCTGATACATTTGTAACAGAAAGCCAAAAGATGTCAGCTCTTGAAGAAATCTCACTTTAGAGAGATCTTCAACAATAAATTGCTTCATCAACCACCAACATGCCCTCAAAATCTCTGAGCTACCATCCTTGAGAATTATTTATCAGAGAAAATATCTGCAATTTCTGGATCATTTTTTATTGAGATCATGTACCCATTACACACCAGAAAGAAAATCTACAAGGCAAAAAACAATCGGCCAGATACTCACCATAAGACAGTCCCTTATTATAATCCAATCAAAACTAAATGAACAAATTCATTAAGCCACTTCACAAAGCCACAATTCACAAATCATTTGGACTGCGGCTTACTCCCAAGGTGTGTGCACACACTGGGCAGCAGACCTCACCCTTCTACTCGCTGGCCCCTCACGCAGCAGCACACAGGCTCACGGAACCAGATTTGTGTCTGTGTATCTTTCACACTTACACTACAGCTCTGGGGTTGCAGAGACACCACTAAGACCCAGAACTTTAATTCAGAATAATTTATGCCACCACACTGCTCTCCATTGTACACGTAATTTTAAAAAATATTACATTTCCCTTTTTATGTGTTACAAATCCTATCAGTAGTTGAATTTTAGAAATTTCATTATCCATTATGGTCCCTATAAAAACTAGATTAGAAATGGAGAAAGGAGATGAATATTCATTTGAGAATTCTATGAATGGAGGGCGGGTTGGGAAATTGGATTGGGGGATGGTGTAATAAAAGAAAAACAGAAAAAAGATGGCTTATATTTTCCTGCTATACTCAACTCTCTCTAGCAAAAAGAAATAGTTTACTGACAAGATTACTGGTTCCTCATAATGATTTTTTTAAAAAAGAAAGACAAAAAGGAAGAAAAAAATAAACTGAAGTTGGCTTTCATGGTATCACTCCAGCAGTCTTGCTTCAAATACAACAAGCTGCACTCAACATAGGAGCAGGGTGGAGGAAAAAAAGTCAACAAACAGCAAGTATTTTTGTAGGGACATGAAAAAAGAATACATCAAAATTGGCTGAACAGCAAATATCACATATAGATTTACAAGCACAAAGTTCTCTAAGAATCAAAGGAAAGGAGTTGAAAAGTAAAAGATTCAGAGATACACAAATACAAGCACACAAATGCAAAAGCCAGATGTGATAACTATCAGAAAAAAATAATAGAATATTTATCTGTGACTTTAGAGTGAAAAGAAACCAGAGCAACTAACGTTGAGTAAAAATAAAGCTTTATCACTGTCAAAACATGTTTCGGTTTGTTGATTTTTCTGGGGAGACTTTAATACTACACACTAAGAAAGATCATTTCAAGCAAAAAGCTGAAATTACTGTCAACTTCAGGCCACATCTCTGTACTCATAACTGTAACCCCTTCTCTTTCTTTAAGAAAGAGAACTTTAAAATTTAAACTTTAAAATTTATCACCATCTCACTTGAGAAACACAGTCAATTGTCAATGAGTACTTATAATAGTTATGTGTTGAATAATTTTATAATCTACCTTACCTCGGAAGACACAAACAGGAGAATGCTTTTAGGAAACTAAAGAAATATAAATAAACTAAGTAGCTATTTTAAACTAAACAATACATTCTTACAAACTACATCAGGGTACAGAAAAAAGGAGGAAGAAGATATCCTTATGAGAATGTTTATATTTCCAATCCATTCTGACCCTCCACGTACTGCCAAGTACACCAGGTACTTGACAGATGACAGTTGAATGAGCCCCACACCCTGCCCTGTCGTGGCGCTTGAAGGAGGGGACATTTACAAGGCACAGAAAGGTCACTAGAAATCCTTGCTCCTGACTGGAGGGAAAAGGGGGAGGATTCAGGAAGGGCATCATGCTGGAAATGACACCTGGGCTAAATCCTATCCGTTTAGCAGGTTGTAGCAGGTAGAGGGAGTTGCATGTGCCAAAGCACAAAAGATGAAGAAAAAGAAAAAAGTCATATGAACATGTAATGGGGGTGGGGGAAAGGCCCCAAGGGCAGAAAATTGGATCCCAAGCTTGCCTGGGCAGGACGTGTAAAAGGTAGTGTCCTTTCCTCTAAGTACCTAATAGACTTATTTTCAGAAGCCATGCCCTGGGCATACATTCGGTCTTTCAGAGATCTTCCAAAGATCTCAGAGGACAGAACACTGTTTCTCCTCCTCCCATATATCCTGTTAAAACATACAGAGACTTTAGAAATCACATGGCAATTCCTGATGCTGCCCCCTCAACCCGCCCAAAAAAAGCAGACTGGTATTCACTTATTAACATATACCTCACTCTGATAAAGAAAAAATATATTTGGCTTATTTTAAATGATTTTTAGCATAAATCAAATTCTCTAAAAATGAAAGTCAGTTGGCTAACGCTTTAAAAAGAAGCACATACACTATGTTCAAAATGAGGTGTATGAAAATACATATGTATATGGACAATAATTAGAAGTGAATATGAAAAAATGAAAATAATATTAGCATTATGGATTAAAGGAAAATGAGTATTTTTCCAAAATTTGGAAAAATTTTTCTTCCAAAATTTTCATTAACATACCATTTAGTATACTGCCTTTTAAATTAATACAATATTACCTAAATATAAATGGCCTGCCTTAAGAAAATAATCCCATTTACAAATTTTTTAGTGAAGAAAGCTAAAAGATTTGTTTAATGATTAGTGTTCACATCTAAAAGTTGTAGGAATCAATGAGAGAGAATTTAAAACTGGCTTAACCTAGGGAAAACTGGGGTGAATTAATTCCACAAGCAAAATCGAAGAGGGCGTGATTTATGGTAACCAACATAGTGAGTGTTCAAGTAGATAAAAAGACCCAATTAGATCAGAGAAACAGTCACTTAAACTGAGCTGAAAGGGCTACAGAAAGCCCTTCTCCTGAGGGAGCTGAGCTCTATTGTCTGGATTTGATCTGAATGGAGGTAACAGGAAAAACAGGGGCAGGCACCCTCTGACCCTTTCCGTGGGCCTGGGAGGGAAGAACAGAACAGGAACATAAGCAGGCCAAGCAATCCAGCAGCGGGGAGGGGGTGGCTCCAGCAGGGCTGTCCGCCTACACAGCTGTCCACCCCACAACAGGAGTCCCACGGGGAAGTCTCCAGCATTTCCACTGTCATCATTACAACTTCGGACCTTAATGTAAAACATTAAGTTACATCCTCCTGATCTCTATCAGAAGTTATTACGGACAATGATACAGCCTTTGGGCAGTGCCTCCAGTCTTGTAAAGTCCTGATACAAGCATAAGATGTATACATAGGCTTTGAGAAGTGGAATACACTTGAGCTTTAGAATCTCAGACCTGGATTCAAATTCCTGAACTTCAAAATCCTTTACTGACTGTGCAGAGTCACACAAGTCACTGAGTGTCTGGACATCAGCATTTCCTCACTTGTTCAATGGGATGGCATCGCCTCCTCTAGGGCTGCTGTAAAGGAGCACATGGCATGTGGCAGGAGCCTGGGCCCCTTTATAAGCCTCTCACACTGGGCAAGAGACTGGCAGTTCAATTTACTAATTTATAATTAGTAAATTGCACAGGAGAAAGGAAAATTCAGTGAGGGGGAAATCCCTCTACTCAGACCTCCGCACTACCTGCAAAGAGAGAAGCAACTCTCTCCTGAACTCGGCACAATTAAAGAGCAGTTTCATTTCATTTTTTTGAGACAGGGTTTCACTGTGTCACCCAGGCTGGAATGCAGTGGTTTTTATACAACACCAAGTCTGTACGCTTTGTTATCCCAGACAAGATTTCCAAGTAATAAACCCAAAACATAAGCTTTGACTAAAGGGGGTAAGGAGTGGGAAAAAGAGGAAACAAATTACTAAGGTGATGAAGATTTGGGCCTTTTCCATCTGTGCTATCTTTTAATATTCAAAACAGTAGTGCACAGGCAGGCAACTATGATAAGACAATAATTCAACTGAAGGGCATTCTGGTACGTGTAAACTACTCAGGTTTCACCCTTGTGTCGCTTATTACATTAGCAGAACCTGCTGATTGAATTACTTCCCTGCAGTGCTTCCAAGTCTCTAGTTTTTCCCATATAACATCTAATACTGCTTATGAAGATGCTGTATTTGTCCTTTGGTATTTTACTAACTGATATCTCAAGATGCCTGCCTGCTCAGAATGTTCTTCAGAAACTCTGGGTCATATGTACCTCACCACCTATGTAACCAAAAAGGCTTAACTGCTCTCACAGGAAGGTTCAAACTATACAGTGTAAAGCTATGCCAGCTCTCAGAAGGGTCTAAATCAACTGAGTTTCATCAAAGCCTTAGAGCTGGCATCTGGTCTAAGCTAACACAATAAGCAAATAAAAGGCACTTTTCCTGGACTGCTGTTGGACTCTGCTTTTTGGATTAGCTAAACCAAGTGCCACTGCTGGAACAAGTTATACCAAGTACTGTTAGTGAGGAGATAGGAACTATATGGTCTTTTCCCTTAATCAATACTAACAGGAAGATCAAAAGACAAGTAAGGAAAAATCAACACAACAGTGACATTAGTCCCAGGCAAAGACAGACCTTTATTAGAGAGGGAAAGTACTTGAAGCCCCTTTTCCAAACTATGAACAAAATACAAATTCTAGCCTAAATTACCAACCACAGCAACAAAAGCAAGAAGAAAGATTTCAAGGGTACATGCCATAGCTAATAAGGTTAGACAGCTTTTCTGGAAGGAGAAAGAAAATGGATCATCTTGAAAACTAGAGAAATGAACTTACTATTATGGATGATAAAGGCAGCTTTTCCTGCCTTTACCCAATATTCAATTCATATTGATGCATCAATTCAATATGAAATATAATTATATATATTATAATATATTCAGGTAAATAGGGCAGATATGAGGATTCGTTTTTATTTCCTCAAAAACATATATTTCATTTTCTGAAAACATACTGGGAGCACAATACTTACATGGGCAAAGCACGTATGTGGGCAACTTCCCAAAAAAGTTAATAAAAGTTGTAAACCCAAGAAAAAAAAATTCACCTTACTGGTAACTTCTTTGAATGAGTGAAGTTTTACACCATGTTTAATAAGAATACCCAGTATGGCAAGGGTTTGGTTAAAAAACAAAATAAAAACATACAAAACTGCTTTGGCACACATACTTAAAGGCAGGACTGAACAACCTGGAGTCAGAAAGGCCTAGGTTCGAATTAGCACTCTGTCACATGTGGCCCTGCACAGGTTTCTCAAGCATCATGACTCAGTTTCATGCATAAAATGATGAGTGATGGTACCCACCTCCCTTGGTGAACACTTAAAGAGGCCACACAAGGAACAGCACTTTACAAAGGACCCAGCTAAGAATCAGCCCTCAATAAAGGACAGATACCATCAGGGTTCAGGAGCCACCCCTCTGGGCACTTCCCCCAAGGAGCAGGAAGAACCAACCCACTACGCAGCAAGAGTCTAGCCAGAATTTCCTCATCTCCACAGGAAAAGAAAAAAAGACTCAGATCTCGATGCTTCCTCTTTAAGGATAATTTTTAAGTGCAGGTTCTGGCCAGGGACCTCCACTTCAATTCAAAAGGAGCAACCTGAAGAAATGGCAGAGGTCGAGATGGGAACACGACCAGGCCAAGCAAGACAGCCCCTCAGCAATCCAAGGCCACCACCTGCAGCAAATACTGCAAGGCCAGAAATCTGCTCTGCTCTTTTCTCCAGCAATGGGATCAATTACACCCTCAGAGCCTCAGAGGGGCTCGTCTGGGGGCAAAATGCCAGTCTCACCTGCTCCACACTATTGCTGCCACAGCTCAGCAAGAGACAGCCAAGACCCCAAGGCAGAGGGACAAGCCCACCACTGCTTGAAACAACAGCCTGGAGGAAAAGCAGCCCATTTTGCCTCCTGAGGGCAATCCCTTAGCTGGTGGGCACACTCTGCATCCTCCAATGCAGGAAAGAGCACGGGGCTATGGGTCCTTCTCCTCCCTTCTTGGTGGACAAAGCACTCAGGACCTCATCCCTTGGGCCTCCAGGGAAAGCAAGGCTCTGGAGGACAGTTGTCTGAATGGTTAACAGGAAAGAGTTCTTAGATCACTAACTGCTTGGCCAGTGGAGTTTAACCCCAAAACATTCACTGGTTCCAGCACAAGTTTCAAAATCAAATCACTGAGTGCCCAAATGACTAAACGGATCATGTCACCCCATCTCACTGTCACCATCGCACAGAAGGGGGCTATACCCATTGTGAGCAACTGTTCTTTGGCAGGGGAAGTGAGACAAAGGTAGGAGGGAAACTAACTACAAAAGGGAAAACAAGCCTATTTGGAGATTTCAAGCAAGACCGGGTCTTAAGGATTAGTTCACTAACCTACTCAGAAGGCTGACACTGCCTGCTACGTAGAGTCTGGAATAAAGCCCTTATTAGCAGGGCTTCCCCCTCTCAGAGGCCACAGACTTTATTGGGCCCAGGTCCTTCCTTTCAAGTCTCTCTCATCACGAAGGCCCTCTCACCCCTTCAATACCAAAGGCGCTGGATATCTCCCAGCCTCTCAGTCCCTCAACCTCTCGATGTGCCTTCAGGCACTCTGCTTTCCCCTTTCGAACCCTTAGCTAACTCACTCTTTCTACTTCTGCTGACATGGAATTCCTTCCCTCCCCACAAAAATCTGCCCCCCCACCAAAACAAATTTTGTCCCCTGCTGTACATGAAACCCTGTACTCCTTGACAGCACCTTGCCAGGTTTGCTTAAAGAGCTTCCTTCTTGATGGACTATAAGCTCCATGAAGGCAGGGACTACTCTGAGATTACCTATTATAACCCTAGCCCAAGTATTTCAATACCCCGACAATACCCCAACCTGACTTTCCAACTTCACCTCCCTCACCAAGTACTTCAGCCTCCAGCCAAACCCCTCAAGGTTCCAAAATCGCCATGCATTTATTACTACTGCTCTATAAAAACCCAGGTCACCTCTCAAGGCTCTGCTAAAGGCCACCTGCCCCAGGAAATCTTTCCCAATCTCCCAGCAATACACATGCCTCTCACCTTCACACTGGTGGAAATAATCAAGCATGAGAGCCATAAGGACCTACCTTCTAACCAGATTCCCATTTATTAGGGAGTGAGCCTTGGACAAGTCACTAAGCTGGAGCCTCACTGCCCAGATAACAAATCTGAACTCCTGGAAAGGATAATGTAAACCACCTAATGGAACCTGGCATATAGTATGCCCACAGCTCTCACCCACCACCCCTCTACATCCTAATTAATGATTTGTTGCTAAGTCATCTGTCTTGCCCTTAGACTATATACCCCTGTGGGGACATTTCCTTATGGAGCACCCCAGTCCTCTGAAGCGAAATTAGCCTTGTAAAATAGCAACAACAACAGCATCACCTAACATAAACTGAGTGATCAGTGTTTAGTGTGTATGCTGAGATAGTGCTTAATTCCTAGTATGTACAGGGAATCCCATTTTTTTTCTTCAACTTAAGGTTCAGGAGTCCATGTGAAGGATCTGTGAATCTCATTTTTAATATACCCATGCAGAACACACATGCAATAAAATATATACATACGTGCATGCATCTCAAAATTCTTATTATAATTTTAAGCTTTAAAAATGACAAAATTATGAAAGCTACAAACTTAACATCATTTGGAAGTTCAATTATTTAAATTTCTTTTACACTCAGTTGATCAATTTTGAATGCAAAAGTTTTTATTTTACATTTTTCATTCCCTCTCATTAGAAATGAAAAATGCTAAAATTCCCCAGATTTTGGGGAAATTTTGGAAGTTATGTTCACTTTAGCTACTAAAGGAATGTTTTCATTTTCTTTCTATGGCGAAGTGTTCAATCTGGAGGCAGTAACCAGTGGATGCTAGGCCTGTAGCTCTCCCCACCCTGAGTGCTATGCAGGTGGCTGGCAGCAGTGGCTGCTGTCTAAACTGCATCAGACAAGAGCGATCTTCTGCCTTGGCTTGCTTCTCACCAACACAGAACTGTTCTCCATGGTGTGGAGGAGACATAAAGTACTTCAGGAACTGTACTACCTTCTTACTGCCAACAGTCACAGACAGGTACAACCAATATAAATGAGCTCTTCATCCTGTCCTCTAACCACCGGAATGCAGCGTTAACATTCTTCTGGTCCTTCCGCCAACCTGTACCTGCAGGATGCTTCTGTAGATTACCTCACCTACTCCAATCTCTTAGTTCTGTTATTTCATGTCAGGTGACCTTTAAAAGCTTGAAAATCTGTGTCATGCATTAGCTCTCCTGGGTGAAAGCTGCTTATGTTCCAGTCTATCAGAAGCATAGTTCTCAGTAAGCTAGGCTATTCTTCCTTCAACTGTCGTGCTCTCAACAAATTTCAGGAGATAATACTGGAGATTAACAAATGCAAAAAGACTGGGAGATGACTTATAAATTATAAAGTCACTCTAAAAATGCTTTTGTTAGCTAAGATTTTCAAACCGTACAGTACTTAATGTTTGGAACAACTCGTCCAAAAGGCTGAAATTGTGCTCACTAGAATGATCAATAACCCGAGGAGGCAAAAAACAACTCAACAAAAACTGAATGAATTTATTTCATATCAGTCTTGTCAGGTTGCATTTTGAGTTATATCCAGAGCATGTGATGGAAGTACCCGAACCATAATGTAATCTCATGTACTCCATCAAGGATCTAGTCCGCACAATCTTCTGGGATCTAGTTTGAAAGCACACTCCTTTGTGTTTACAATCCTTCCGCAGGAAGGGCCTTTCCCCAACACAATCAATCAATCAATCAATCAATCATCAGTCCAGAAAAGCCTAATTGCTCCCCCATCACCAGTTCCGATTATAATTAGTGTTCTATAATCATGGAGCAGGAAGCACAAGATGGGAAAGGAGGGGGCCACCGAGGTCCTCCCAAGTACTTGGTAATCATGATCAGCCGTTTTATATCAATAGCCTAGAAGCCAAACACACAACTGCTCGCTCTAGTTAAATTCTGTTAAACCAGTACTAATAAGAATGGAAGTACAAAGCTTGAAATAATGATTTCTTATCCTAAAAACAGATTCTGCATGAGCAGAAAAGCAGGGATAAGCAGAGTTAAGTGTTTTGAGAGTGAGAAGCATTATGTGGATGGCTAGAAAGAAAACCTCAATCGAGAATGACTCTCAATAGCCTTAAACCTGCTGCTGAAAATGCCCCCTGATGCATATTTATTAGGTCTGTCATCCAAGAGGCTTGTATGCCACAGTATTTCCAGCCATCATTAACAGGCATTAATGACCACAGCCTTTCAACGCCACTGTGGCGCACTGCAATGCAGCTCTGAGCAGCTGGTGGAATCAGAACAGATGGCCGGCTTCCCTTCAAGGCAGGACTTTCTGCAGGTGACAACATGACTCCTAGGTGACTGACAAAAAGAAAAACAAACGAAAGCTGAAACTAGAATATCTGATGTCAGTAAAGCACATGTTTAGTTTCTCAGGGAAACTGTGACTTGGGCCCTAAAGGTTGGTAGGATTGTTTACAAAACTGCAGTTGTGCTACAGAAGCAAAATGTTCCTTCCAAGTCCAGAAACATTCACTGAGCCCTGGCCACATCTCCATGTGGGGTGGTAAACTAGGGTGTGTCACAGAAATCCATTTCTCCAAGAGGCTCAGCGAGTACCTAACATGCACCAAAAAGGTAAGCCCAGCACTCCAAGCGGGGTGGAAGTCGGGGTTCCTACCCTCAAGGAGCAATACGCTCTAGTGGAATTCAATGGCCACTCTGGGCACATGGCAAGCAGCACCGAGGGCAGAACCACGTTTTTGTCCAGGGATGCTTAACTATCTGCCCTTGTATTTGTCTACACTTCTATTTTCCCTTCAGTACATTGCTTATATACTTTGCCTCTTAACAACGGAATGCTTGGAATCTTCTGATTGTAAGAGCAGAACCCACTCAAGGTGGCTTAAACAGAAAAAAAAGTAAATAACTGAAAGAAGTGGGGACTCTCAAAGGACACAGGATTATTTTCTCAGAAAAGCTTTTCCTGATTATTCTGCCCGAAAGGATCCCCCGCTACCTTATCCCTAGCATTTTACCCTGCCAATTCACCCACCCCTGCCCACCCAATCACTCTCTTCCTCCTTATCCTGCTTTAGTTTCCTCCCAGCAGTCTCTGAAGTTCCCTTTTTTATCTACTCATTTGCTTGCTCACCTCTCCCAATAAAAGGTAAGCTCCAAGCAGGCAGGAAGGGAAGCTGTCCGTCTTGTTCGCTGGTGTAGCCCAGGGCTGGGAGCAGTACTGGTCCTCAGTCAATATATTGAGTCACTCAATGAATGGTCAATCACACGAAACTAGGTCTCAGGAGGTACCCAAACCATGAACTAGAAGCAAGACGGCTGCCCTCTAGCTCACACTCCATTCTCTCTTTGCTTTGTTGGGCTGCAGCCTCAGTTTCTCCTTCCAACTCCACTGTGCCTTCCAACTCCACTGTGCCTTCTAACTCCATTCTGCAAAGAGCAGAGGGCTTTCTTCACTCTCAACTCATACTGGAAAACTCTGCGACAGTCTCCTGTGCCCTCAGGGTAAAGTCCAAATCCCTTCGAATATCTTATAGGCCCTTCATGATCTCCCCCCCATCATCATCCCTCACATTATTTCATTCAATCATTCTTCTCTAGCCATAAAGAGAGGAATGACAGGAGAAAAACCACAGTTTAGTCTGTTCCTCAAAGTAGCCGCATGTGCTCATCTCCAGGTTGCAGAACATTCCAAATCTTCTTCAGAAAGCACTCTTTCCCTCTTATCCCCAACCTGGTCATCCCCATCTCATTCTGGCACATGGCTAGGGGACTCGCTAACACATCCACCATCCCAGCCTTCTGGTCTCCCAGCTAGGCTGTCAGCTCTGCAGCAGCAGGGACCATGACTGTCTTGTTCACCTGCACATCCCTTAGTGCAATCCACAGCATCTGACAAGTGGCAGATGCTCAAATATTTGGGGAATACATCAATGAACCACGTATCAGTAATGGTTATCCACAAAGAGGCTGGGACAAAAATAAGAGAGCAGTTCACCAGGAAAAGGAATGTGTCTGCCTTGTCCTAACTGTATTCCTCATGCCTGGAAGAGTCCACAGCCAATAAATATTTGCTGAATGAATACATTCCCGGATTGCCTGATATAACTCCACCCCCTTTTCTCCCACTTGAGAAAACACATCAGAATGCAAGAGGGTGAAAAATGGCATTATTAACAGGACATCTCCAAATCATTTGAAAGATCCACATTTTATTACTTGTCATAAATTACTGGCCACATACCCTCAAGACTCATCAAATATGAGGTAGTTGAGACAGTGGTTGAGAACAGCTGATTTAGACAAAACTAAGAAATACGAAGCACTTTCTGCTCTTATTATTTTATTTTCCAGAAGATAAAGTGACAATAAGCTCAGTAAGAACTAATAAAGAATTATTCTAACCTTTACTTTTCTTTTTATAAAATAGATTTCTGCACACCCCAGGAGAAACGTTTAATTAAATCAAAAGACATTATAAATTACTTTTCAGTTATTTTTCTCCCATACCAATGAGGTCTATCAAGTTGATGTTGTCTCCATTCAAAAGCCAACCTACAACCCCATATACATACTTTCAGGAAGGCCACACTGCAAGCCCTGCACAGCAGAAATAAAACCAGTGCTCCAATGTGACAATACTCGTCTCCCTCAAATATAGCAAGGGCTATTTTGTTTGTTTTGGTCCTTTGTGCATAAATATTTTATCTTTTCGATAAAATGTTTGGTAAAATTACTGAACCTGAATCAAGCCTATTTTACTTTCCTTTATATACAGTATCCCCAAATATTGATCGCAGGATGAAACACAACCAGAAATGAAAAGCCCTAATGAAGGTTTCAGTCTTGGTGTGTTAAAGAGAGAAACAAATAAATCTGAGAATGCCAGACCAGAAACCACACAGCAACACAGACAGCCACATATTCCAAACAAGGCTAAAGTTAGTAAAGGAAAATATAGCAACTCAAAGCCAGTAACACCATAACCCTTAATAGCCTACAGAATTAGACACTCCATCCACACAAACAGGTCTGAGCTCTTCAGATCACCCCACATGCTGAGTGACAGCAAAGATTTTGTTTTATAAATTTTTTTTAAGTTCAAAGACCTTTTAGTCTATAAAAGATACTAATGTTTGATGTCTTTGGGCCCAAATTAGAGTGGAGGATAAGAAAAGGAAAAGTGTTAGGGTATATTTGAAGGTTTCTCATTGCCACCAAAGGGTGGAGTAGTCAAGGCAAAGTGTTGAGGTTACAGCAACAAAAAAGCATATAGAAATTGGGACCTGCTTTAAAAAAAAAAAAGACCATAAACTCTACAAGCTACTATAATCCTCTTTGTCTTATCTGACAGAACACTGCATCATCCAAAGGAAATGAGGCAGGTATCTACCTCCTTTTGTGGAGCTTAATCAATTTCTACCAAAATACTTCATTTTCCAGTCATATTTATACATTTTCATTTGTAGAGGTTCTTACCCTCTTTTTGTGCCAAGAATCCCTTTGGCAGTTTGATGACATGTACTGAGCCCTTCTCAGACTATGTTTTTAAACATATAAAATAAAATACAAAGGATTACGATTGGTATCAGTTATGCTTCATTCTCAAAAGTCTTAAATTGTAATACATATGTGCACTTCTGTAATAATGCATTAAATAACAAAACCTAGCAGCAAATCTTTTTGTTGCCTACACTCATAAGTGAATGAAAATGCTAAACTGCAGTTTATCATGAAAATAAAGACATATTTTTCCCCCATCTAAGTTCAAGAACTTCCCAAACTCCATCTGTGGACCCTAGATTAAGAACCCTTGGTTGAGAGAGCCAATAAAAATACATTTTGTGAAGCAACAAAAGAAAAAAAAAAAAAGGCTTGCAAAACGCATTATCCATTCAACTGTGAGGTGAGAAGAACTAAGAGAGTAAGCAATATTTTTCCAAAAACCATCATGGGCCATTAGCAAGAGAGCCACATGCTTCAAATTGAATCCAGAAAGGATGCTTTGAAGAACTGGCAGCGCTGCTGGAATCTGTCTTAAAGTGGGGAAAGGGTAGAGTGGGGTACTACAGCCACCTAGCTCAGCCCAGATCAACTATGAACTTGAACCTCTCTCGTTCTGGGAGCCTCAGTTTCCTCATGAATAAAATACAAGGGCTAAACATATACCATGACCATTAGGCTTCCTTCCAGTCCTAATTTTTTTTATTATACTTTAAGTATAAAAATTATACTAATTTTTTTTTATTATACTTTAAGTGGGGTCCTTCCTCAAGGGGACCTGGCTTTCCCATCATTCAAGGGGTTCCAGGTCTGTAAACTGGCTTAAGTCTGGAAATTGATTGAGGGGCTGTGATTCTCTCTTTTTATAATTCAAATTAGTATTTTGTCCATTCAACCTAGAAGTTTTCTGCTTACATTAGGTATTTCTCCTAATGCTGTCCAGTCCTAAATTTTTAGCATGAGATCATCTCATCTTTACGCTGGTTATTTCCTTCTATTTACCTAAACTTCAAAACATCACTGTCTTTCTTAAACTTGGAACATAAAGTTTTACCCAATTTAAATGCTCTCATGGGTAATCTAACATCAGTGAGTCAAATAGATGTATATCATTACAACTTTTTTAAACATTGTGTTTTTAAGCACATCTCCTTCATAAAAAACAACCACAGCATTGGTCTTTTCTGCTATTAAAACAACTGTCAGGGAACTTAGAATATGTAATTAAATATTTTCCACATTTGCGCCAATGAACAGAATTACTGAGCACAGACCAGGAAGGGCTCTTGAAGGCGACCTAATCCAATCATACTTTGCAAATGGATAAAGAAACAGAGAGGAGGAAGAACTAAACCAAAGTCACAGAGCCAGTCAGCAAGAGAGCAGGGCTTATCCAGGTCACCCACGTGTAAATGCATGTTCTTCCCACTATATCAAACTGCCTCTCAAATCCTGATCCACTTCCCTAACCTTAAAACATTAGTAAGTTTAAAATTATAGCAAAAAGCCCTGCTGGTTAGACCACTCATTTTTCTCTACTTTCAGTTAAGCAGTGGACACAACAGAGAGTCGCGGCTATGATACAATAACTGGCTGGAATCATGAAATAATTAAATTCCACTAATCTGCCCAGAAAGTGATGAGCTCACTAAAATCCTAGCTATGTGGAACCTCTTAATAATATTGTGTAACACATGAAAAGATACAGAAGTATTTGTATATGGATATAGACATCTATCAGCTCTTCATTCTGCTCTCCAGGATTTCCTAGTAATGTTCTACTATGACATTCAAAAGTGAGCAAAAAGGACAGTCATATAACCATTAAAAAACAAAAAAGCACTGAATTTGACAAGCAAAGCTTCTATCAATATCAAATATTAGCCATTTTTAGATCTCAGGAATCATCTCATTATTCAGAAAATCTACTTGAAATTTTGTTTTCCAATATTTATGTCCCAGAGGACATAAAGATAATATCATAAAGATTGTAATTCTATGTGAATGTTATTGTTGTTTTAAGATGAAGTACACTGTCTGAAACCCTAAGGGTGGAATATGAATAAGGTTCTCTTTAAAAATCTACCTACCTAGTCACTCTTTCACCGGCACTCTTCAATGTGTTCAACAATGGTAAACAGTCAGAAACCTACTCTCAAAAAAAGAAAAACACCACAATTCAAGTATTCAAAAACCAGACTAGCACCCTCTATTCATATTTCACCTCCTGAGAGAGAACTTCCCTGACCTTCCAGTCGAAGAAAGCAATACCCACCTAAGCAGTCACTCTCCAAGTTTATCAGCTTCTCTTCAGAACTTGGTTACACCTGAAATGGCACTTATTACTCATCTATTTGAATGTTTCTTTCTGTTTATGCCTGTCACTCCACACTAAAATGAAAGTTCCCTGTTCTCACTGCATCAGCAATGCCGAAACAGCATAGGCACAGAGTAGGTATACAAATGACGATTGAGTGTCTCGCCCACTAAGGGCCAACTATGTCATAGCTTGGTCTCCTGGAAAAGCATTAGCAAAGGGCAGAGCATATGCAACTGCAACGTTATATCCACAGGCTCCTGTGCAGTAAGACTATGTATGATACTAGGACAATTCCGAAGCCTTTCCGTGGCTTCGGAATGCCCTGCACTTCCAGCTATGAACACAAAACCTCTTCAGGCCCACTCGCTGCTTTTCTGAAACATCTCAACAACGATTTCCTCAAAAGGAAATAATGAAAATAATGTCCTGGCATACGTTAATCTTCCGCATCAAATTCCCAGTGTTAAACATACTTTGAAGCCAGCCACACAAAACCAAACTCCACAAAATTAGGTTGGGCTGAAGTTACATAAGACAGACTAAACTGTGGTTTTTCTCCTGTCATTCCTCCCGCCTTCCTGTGAACCCTGATATTTGTCTTTGAAGTGCAATTAAGATGCAGGTGAGAAAAACACTTACCTGCAAACAGCTTCAAAATAGGTAATGAGATTTCCAATACTACCCCCACTTAATGCACTAGTAACAAAGTCAGGAAGACCGGGAAGCTTTGAGTTGTGCGGTGTCTGGAAGCTTCCCTTTAAAAACTCCTCTTAAATTATTTTTAAGTCAGCACTTACTTCAAGGTACTCAAGTATCAAAACACGTTTTCCAAAGTTCCCTGAGTCTTCCCACAGCCATGACTCCTCATATGTGTGCTAAGCCTACCTATCAGCGCCAAGGATGTTCTGAATACAGGTCTTTCAACGCAGAAGGACAAAAGCCCGGTTCCCAGGAGCGACACATCCAAAGGAAAAAATAATCCTTTCTTCAACACTAAACCCAAGTTGTTCCTTCTTCCCAGTTTCCTGCACTTCCCCCCTCCCCCTTCCCTTTCACTGCCCACTATATCCAGCTATAATCCCGCGAAGCCTCTCTCCTGGCTTATTAAGAGTAAACAATAGAAATGTCACAAGGAAACTCAGGAAGTAGATGAAGTCTCTAATTGCTGCCGTTTAACGATTGTACATAATTACTATCTACAAAATGCGGCTTTCACCAGCAGAGAGGGAGCCGAGGCGGCGAGGCTGGCGAGCTCCCCGCCGCCGGGAGGACACTGGCGAGGCCGGCACCAGGGGGATGCGGCCCGCGCCCCGGTGCCAGGCCCCGAGCAGCCGCATCCTGCCCCTCCCCACCAGGGCATTCCAAGCAAGGAGAAGCGGAGGACCGGCCGGCCCGGGTCACACACCGTTCACTGCCCTCGGGCTGCGGCGGCCCGCGGCGTTCATCGGAACAATTTCTAAAGCGCAGCCGGAGATCCCACACCCCGCGGCGGCCCGAGCTCACGGCGCCGCGCTTGGAGTTCGGGGGCGCGGGAACCACGGTCCGCCGGGGAGGTGGGAAGACGGGACTCCGGGCCGGCCGGCCTCTCAGCTTCGGGAAGCGACCCCGCGAAGTGCCCGCGACGGCGGCGCCTCACCCCGAGTTCCTGCCCGCCCTCCCCGGCCGGACGCGGCGCGCGGGAAGTGGAGCCCCTGCCCCCGCCCTCACGATACGGCCGCGGACCCGGTGCCCGGCGCTGCCCCTGCGGGGTCGCCCGAGTCCCGGCCGCCACTTCCTCCACCGCGTCTTCGCAGGGACAGCGCAGCCCGGCGCCCGCCGCAGCGCCTGGAGCGCGCGCCCATGGGGGGCGTCCCGGCCCTGCGAGCCTCTCCTGCCGCCCCGAGCGCCTCGGCAGTCCCCAGAGAGCGCCGAGCCACCCCGCCTGCCCCACTCGAGGATGCGGACGCTCCCCGCCCGCGCCGCTGCCCGGGACCAGGGACCCCAGGACTCACCCGAGAACCACCAGCTCCCCGTATTTCACTGGCTCCTTATTGGGGGCGCAGTGCTCCTCCTGGCCAGGGGAAAACATGGAGCCCCGCTCGGCCGCCGACGCCGCCGCCGCCGCCTCCGCCGCGATCCCCGCCGAGTCCGCGCCGCCGCTACAATCCCATCCCGAGAACGGGGTGAGCGCGCCGGGGAAGGGCACGGCGGCGAAGGGGGCGCGGGGCGGCCAGTCCCGCTGCTGCTCCGTCGTGGCTGCGCGGCTGCTCCGCCTGACTCCCCGGAGCTCCGCGCGCCGCGGCCGCCCCGAGTCAGAGCCGGCAACAAATGGGACCGGGCAGTAGGAGGACCTGCCCGCGCCGAGCGCCGCCGCCGAAACCCCGCGGGAGGGAAGAGAGGGAGGAGGGAGCGGGCGCACAAGAGGCGGGGGCCGCGCGGGGGAGGCGGGGGCCGGCGCGCGGGCAGGTGGGAACCGCCCCGCCCCACGCGGAGCCAGCCGCCCGCCCCCGGCCCGCGGGGTGCCCCCTCCCCCGGCGCGTGGGGCCGCCTGCGCCCACTCCCCGCCCCCCTCGGCCCGGCGGAGGCTCAGCCCCTGTGTTATGTAAACATAGAGTAAAAGGGAAAGGAAGTTCTTAAAGGAGCAGTTCTATTTTTTTTCCTCACTTCCTTCCCCAAACTTAAAGCGCGGGGTTCTCAGCCCTCGCCGCCTGGTTCTTTAGCCGCGAAGGCCCGCGGGAGATGCTGGAAGCGAGCGGCCGCGGATCCCAAGCCTACGTTTTCCTGACTGGAGTTCGATGGGATTAACTTCCTCTCCGAGTAGAAGAGCGCTCTCTCGGTGTCACTGTGTCCCGGCTTACATCTGGAGGTGTCTCACACACCCACTTGGGTGCCTCCCCTTCCAAAACCAAGCAGAAAGGCGTCTAGAAAATTAGAAGGTTTTGCCAGTTGGTGCTGGAGTAGAGGACGTTTCGAAGGCGCTTGGAGCACCCCCACCGTTGTACTGGATGTAGCTACCCCGGCTTGTCGTCAACAGAACTCCAACTGGCTTTGGGGGGTGACGGAGGGTTGGGGGAAGAGTTGTTTTTTAATCCATACTTTATCCACTTTTCCCATGCCTTCTTTCCATCCCCTAATACATATAAGAAGAAATAACCTGGGTGGATTTTTTAGTGAATGTAAATGTTCCTTTATGACCATGATTTAATCAGTGCAGTTTGCTTTCTATTGTTTTTAAGCTAGTCATTGCTACAGCTTTAAAATATTGTAGACTGTAATAGTTTTACTGATTGCTGTTTTTCATCATACAGGATTTTACTGTTCTAACATTTATTAAGCACTCATAATGTGCTAGAAACTCTACATATTATTGCCAGTCACTGCCTCTCAACACTGTTAAATATTTAAAGAAATAAATGCTGCAAAAGCTGCCCTGTATATAGTGACTGGTTGGCTATGACCCGAAGCAAAGGGCTAGAAAAAATAATAATTGCATCTGTAACCTTCCATTCCGCTGTGCTGCACCCCTTGTGTAACCTTCTCTGACAGGTTATTACAGTAGTGACATGATGTTTCTGGTAATTTTACTTCAGTTAGGAACTGATTTTTTTTAATTGAGGCTTTAGAAATAAATTATTCCAAAGTAACTAAAGTCACACCATTGGTAAGCCAAAAATAAACTTTATTAAACAGTTAACTTATTTCAGCTAACCATAGAAATTATATATTTCAAATGAATATTAGTTATTCTGCATATATTACATATTCTCTATATGTTTTATATGTAATAAAAAATCTGTTACAGTTTTAACCAGCACTCCTTCACTAGAGGGATAAATCATTTCTCCTCCCCAGTGTTGATGTAAATTTCTTTCAAATTTCTGCTGGATTAATGTCTTCATCTACTCTGTGCATCTCCTTACCACATAGATTGTATAACTATCAAAGATCTGTCAGAATCATTCTGCAGTTGCACGGTCCTGTTTAGGATGGTGCCTGCCTCTGTCACCCTAGCTTCTCTAGGCCTGCTCTATTGCTGCTCCTGCTCTCTAGGCTACCATTACCTCCCTCCTTCTCTCTTGGCCTGCTGTGCCTGTGTGCATTGCATTGCATTACACTGTTGCAGCTGCATTTCTTCCTTGCTGTGCTTCGCATCTGCTCTTAGGAAGATAGAAATATGTATTGACCTCCTACTAAGTTCCCAGCACTAGGCTGAGAGTTTCCCATAGGATATCCCCATCTTCCAAGGCCCCCCAGTCTAGCTATCTGCCTATGGCACCCCTGACTTTCAGAGGGATATGTCTCTCTCTCTACTCCCCTAACATGTCTTTGAGAATGTTTATAGTACTTAATCAGGTCTGTCTTTATCAGACTGACTTACAGGAAGTGTTGCTGTGAATGAGTTTTTGTATCAATGGAGGCTTTTTATCCTAGGCAGCTCAAGGCTAGATCAGCTCTGTGAATCACTCTGAGCCCTGAAAGCTTCTGGCTGGTAAGAACAATTCTATTGATCGCAGTCAAGAATACATACAGGGACCAGGCATGGAAATCCAAATGAGCAAATGGGCTGAGTGAGGACTGTGGCACATTGGTAGGGTCTGTGCTGTCTACAGGGCTTATCTGTCACTCATCTCTAGCTGATTGTTGCCATGTGACAATGACAGTTCACTCTTGCTAGATTTAATTTTTCTAAAAGCCTCAAATCCTGATTACACGAAACCTCTCAATTTTTAACTGTTGGCAACTCATTCACACTCTCAATTTTCTTGAAACACAGCATAAGCCCATCAAAACTATGTCTGTTTTTCTAGACTCGATGTACCCAAGGTCCCCACAGTTGCTTTCTGTGATTTCAAGGAAACAGACATGAGTAAAGGTAAAAAGAACTCTTCTCAAATGGTGTCAAATGGTAGGGATGGGGGAATGGCAGAGTGGTGAGGGGTGTTGATTTTCTCAGAGCATTGATGGCTTGTGTTCTTAAAGAAGCCAGCGTGTGACTTTCTCCGTGCATCTCTTATCAGAGTTATTTGCTCACAACTTAACCCAATTAGGACATGACCCCCACCATCCCCAGTTAATACTAAGAATCTGATTGTAGCATGGATTTATCCCCTCTTGAATGTAATTGTTTTAGTGAGTTGCTCCAGGCTGGTGGGACAATCTGGCTGTGCCATCTGCCAACCCACTAAGAGCCAGGGTGGGCTTGGCTGGCTTGATTGCCAAAGCAGACCCTTCCCTGCCCTCTCTGCTTGCCTTTCCATTTATGTCCCTCACCCCAGACCACTCTCTTGAAGAGGATGAGCCACCCCACAGCATCCCAGAGGGAGTCCGTGCTATTTCTTGGGCTACCAGAGGACATATGCTTACCATACAAATAAATAATGTAAGGCTTTCTCTTGACTTTTCCCCCGAACGTCTTCCTGTTTTGTTAAAATCAAAAGATTTAGTGAAAAAATGTTTGTATGTTTTAAACATACCTTAAAGTCAGTCAAATACCTTCCAGTATTTCTAGACCGAAGCATCTAATTTTTGGTCATTCTACATTCTACCTTACATGTTTATGTTTGGAAAGACTAAAGAGCAAGTAGACACTTTCAAAAATATGTTTGGACAAACAGAGCAGGATACAGTATGTTTTTTCATGGAACTTTAGATTACATTTCATTTTTAAACTGTATCTTTTTGTAGTTGTCTGAGAGTAATATAAGTTCTTTGTCAAAAGTTTTAGAAATATAAAAAAAGATTTAAAAATTGTATTAAATCATCTGTAATCTCATTACCCAGAAAAAAAACATATTTATCATTTTTGTGGGTTTTTTTAATTTTTAAATTTTTTTATTTTTAATTTTTTGACATATGTATAATCACCCTCTCTAAAGTGTATCCTGCCTTTTTGATTTAATATTATATTGTTAGAAGTTTTCTCTTATAACTAAAACTTCAAAAATATTTTTCTTGTTTCATCATAAGTATCAACATTTATTAACCGTTCCCCTCCTATGAAATATGTACAAGGTTTCTAATTTTTGCTCTTATAAATAATAAACATGTTTATATTTGTTATTACGTCATGAAGACATATTTCTATAGGTAAAATTATTATGTTAAAGGGTACAAATATCTGTAAGACCCTTTCATGCATATTTCCAAACCATTTTTCAGAAGGTTGTAACTGCCAGTTTATACTGTAACTAGTGGTATGTGAGAGGCTGCCTCAGGAAACTCCCACCAGCATTTAAAAATCCTTACTAATTTAATGGGTGATAATTTTTTATTTGCATTGTTATGATTTGCTATTGTAAGATACATTGACTTTTTCCTATTGTGGGAAAAAACCCCACATAACATGAGAACTACCCCATTAACAGATTATTAAGTGCACAGTACAGCTTGTTAATTATAAGAACATTGTTCTACAGCACATCTCTAGAACTTTTTCATCTTACGTGACTGAATCTTTATACCCATTGAACAGCAACTCACCATTTCTCCCTCCCCTTGCCCCTGGCAACCACCACTCTACTTCCTGCTTTGATGAGTTTGATTTTTTCAGATACTTCGTATAAGTAAATCGTGTAGTCATTTGTCCTTCCGTGACTAGTTTATTTTACATAGCATAATGGCCTCCAGATTTATCCATGTGATAGCATATGACAGGATTTCCTTCTTTTAATGGCTGAACAATATTTCATTGTAAGTATGTACATTTCCCTTATCCATTAATCTGTTAATGTCATCTGTTAATAGACATTTAGATTGTAAATAATGCTGCAATGAACATGAGAGTACAACATCTCTTTGAGATCCTGATTTTAATAGTTTTGGATAAATACATTGAATTAGAATTGCTGGATGATATGTTAGCTCTATTTTTAATTTTTTTAGGAATCTCTGTACTGTTTTCCATAGTAGCCACACCATTTTACATTCCCATCCACAATACACAAAGGTTCCAGTTTCTCCACATGCTTGCCAATGCTTGTTATTTTCTGTTTTGTTTAGTTATAGCGACCATCCTAATAGATACGAGATGATATCTCATTGTGATTTTGTTTTGCATTTCCTGATGATTAGTGACACTGAGTATCTTTTGCTATATCTGTTGGTGATTTCTATATCTTCTTTAATGAAGTGTCTATTTAAGTCCTTTGTCCATGTTTTAATTGGGTCATTTGTGTTTTTGTTTGTTTTGCTATTGAGTTATAGGAGTTTCTTATATATTTTGGGTAGTAACCTCTTATCAGATATATGTCTTGCAGATATTTTCTCCCATCCCATACCTATGTTTGATATGCTTTTCCCCTCTCTTGCTGGTTTCCTTTGTTGTACAGAAGCTTTTAAGTTTTATGCAGTCCCACTTGGCTATTTTTGCTTTTATTCACTGTGCTTTTGGTGTCATATCAAGGAATCATTGCCAAGACCTGTGCATGAAGACTTTCCCCTATGTTTTCTTCTCAGAGATTTATATTTTAGGTTTTATGTTCAAGTCTTTATTGAGTTTATTTCTGTATATGGTATAAAATAGGGGTCCAATTTTATTCTTTTTTGTGTGGATCTTCAGTTTTCCCAATACCATTTGTTGAAGAGACTACCCTTTCCCCGTTTTGTAATTTTGGCACTCTTGTGGAAGATCAGTTGACCATACATGAATGGGTTTATTTCTGGGCTCTCTATTTTGTTCCATTGATCTACATGTCTGTCTTTATGCCATTACCATATTGTTTTGGTTACTGTAGCTTTGAATATGTTTTGAAATCAGAAAGTGTGAGGCCTCCAGGTTTGTTTATCTTTCTCAAGATTGTTTTAACTTCTTTGTGGTTCTATATCAATTTTGGATTCAGTTTTTCTATTTCTGTAAAAATTGCCACTGGGATTTTGGTAGGGAAAGCATTGAATATGTAGCTTTGTTTAGTATGTACATGTTAACAACATTAAGTCTTCCAATTCATGAACATTGGATATTTTTCCATTTATTTATGTATCTTCAATTCCCTTCAGCAATGTTTTGTGGTTTTTAGTGTAGAAGTATTTTACCTCCTTGGTTCATTCCTAAGTACTTTGTCCTTTTTGATGCTATTGTAAATGGGATTGTTTTTCTATTTTCTTTTTTGGATTGTTTGTTGTTAGTGTAGAGAAATGCAAATGATTTTTGTGTGTTGATTTTTGTGTCTTGCAACTTTACTGAATTCATTTATTAGTTGTAACAGTTATTTTCTGAAGTCTTTAGGGTTTGCCATGTATAAAATCATGTTACCTGAGAACAGAGCTAATTTATTAACAGAGACCTTTTATTTCTTTTCGTTGCATAAGTGTTCTGGCTAAGAATTTCAGTACTATGTTACTAGAAATAGCAAGAGTGGGCATCCTTGCCTTGTTTCTGACCTTAGAGGAAAAGCTTGTAGTTTTTCATCGTTGAGTATTATGTTAGCTGTGGACTTCCATATGCTGCCTTTAATATGTTAAAAGAATTTCCTTTTATTCCTATTTTGTTGAGTGTCTTTACTATGAAAGGGTGCTGAATTTTTTCAGATGCTTGTTCTGCATCTATTAAGATGATCATGTGATTTTCATCCTTTGTTCTGTTAATATCACATTGACTGATTTTCATATGTTGAACCATCCTGGCATCTCAAGGACAAATCATACTTCATCACACACCACTGTACTCCAGCTTGGGTGACTAAGTGAGACCCTGTCTCAAAAAAAAAAAAAAAAAGGAAAGGAAAGGAAAGAGAGAGAGAGAGAGAGAGAGAGAGAGAGAGAGAGAGAGAGAGACAGTTAGGGGAGCAGGAGGCAGCACACACAAGCTGGAGTGCAGTAGCACAATCTCGGCTCACTGCAACCTCCACCTCCCGGGTTCAAGAGACTCTCCTGCCCCTGCCTCCCAAGTAGCAGGACTACAGGCGCCCACCACCATACCCAACTAATTTTTATATTTTTAGTAGAGACGGGGTTTCACGATGTTGGCCAGGCTGTTCTTGTACTCCTGACCTCAAGTGATCCACCTGCCTCGGCCTCCCAAAGTGCTAGGATTACAGACATGAGCCACTGCACCCAGCCACACGCTTTCAAATGAGCAGATCTCACGAGAATTCACTATCAGAAAGACAGCACCAAGCCATGAGGGCTCTGCCCACCAGGATCCAAACACCTCCCACCAGGTCCCACCCTCGGCATTGGGGATTACAATTCAGCATGAGATTTGGGCTGGGACAAATATCCAAACTATCTCAGGGTACACACTGGCCTCACAAAGTGAGTTTGCAAATGTTCCCTTCTCTTCAATTGTTTTTAGAAGGGTTTGAGAAGAACTGCCATTAATTATTTTTTAAATGTTTGCAAGAATTCACGTGTCCTGGAGCTATCTGATCCTGGACTTTTCTTTGCTGGGAATTTTTTGATTACCAATTGTATCTCCTTACTAGTGACAGGTCTGTTCAGATTTTCTGTTTCTTCATGATTCAGTCTTGGTAGGTTACATTTCTAGAAATATATCTATTTCTTTTAGGTTACCCACTCTGTTGGTGTATAATTGTTCATAGTTGTCCCTTACAATCCTCTTTATTTCTGTGGCACCAGTTGCAATGTCTCCTCTTTCATTTCTGATTTTATCTGAATCTTTTTTCATTTGTTCTTTTCAAAAAACCAACTCTTAGTTTTGATTTTTTTTTTCTGTTGTTTTCCTGTTATCTGTTTCATTTATTTCTGTTCTGACTTAATTATTTTCTTCCTCTTCCCAAGTTTGGGCTTAGTATGTTTTTCTTTTTCTAATTCCTTGAGGTATAGAATCAGGTTGCTTATTTGATATCTTTCTTTTTTTGAGACAGGGTTTCACTCTGTTACCCAGACTGGACTGCAGTGGCACAGTCTTGGCTCACTGCAACTTCCATCTCCCAGGCTCAAGTAATCTTCCCACCTCAGCCTCCTGAGTAGCTAGGACTACAGGCCTGTGCCACCACACCCAGCTAATTTTTTTATAGAGACAGGGTTTCAACATGTTGACCAGGCTGGTCTCCAACTCCTGAGCTCAAGAGATCCACCCACCTAGTGGATCCTCCCAAAGTACTGGGTCTACAGGTATGACCCACCGCACCCGGCCCCTTCTTCTTTTTTAATGTAGGTATGTATTGCTATAAACTTCCCGCCTAGTACTGCATTTGCTAAATCCAATAAGTTTTAGTATGGTATGTTTTCATTTCTGTTTGTTTCAAAATATTTTCTAGTTTTCCTTATTTCTTCTTGACCAATTGGTTGTTCCAGAGCATGTTGTTTAATTTCCACATATTTGTGAATTTTCCAACTTGCCTTCTGTTATTGACTTGTAGTTTCAACCCAATGTGGTCCAAAAAGATTCTTGGTATTATTTCAATCTTCTTAAATGTGTTAAGACTTATTTTGTGACCTAACAGGTGATTTATCCTGAAGAATGTTCTGTGAATCCATGAAAAGAAGGTGTATTCTGCTGCCTTTGGGTGGATGCATTTACTTTTTTTTCTTTTCTTTTCTTTTCTATTTTTTTTTTTTTTTTTTTTTTTTTTTTTTTTTTTTTTTTTTTTTTTTTTGAGATGGAGTCTCGCTCTTTTATCCAGGCTGGAGTGCAGTGGCACAATCTCGGCTCACTGCAACCTCTGCCTCCCTGATTCAAGTGATTCTCCGACCTCAGCCTCCCTACATAGCTGGGATTACGAGCACATACCACAACACCTGGCTAATTTTTCTATTTTTAGTAGAGACGGAGTTTCACCCCATGTTGGCCAGGATGGTCTTGAACTCCTGACCTCAGGTGATCCGCCCACCTCAGCCTTCCAAAGTGCTAGGATTACAGGCGTGAGCCACCACACCCAGCCTGCGTTCACTTTTTAAAACAAAAATGGTTGAGCTCGTAGTTGATCTAATCTTGGATTTTTGTCAGATGAATTGCTTTTAAGAAGGGTTTACCTTATCAGAACCTGTGCAACTAAATTACTGAATCTAAGTGAAATATTAAATATTTATTTCTTATTTCCAATTTGTTAGGTTTCAGACAATGCAATTAATTTTTTTCTCATTCTGCTAAAGAGATTTTAATTATTTCAATAAGTAATACATACAGACGGTAAGCAATGACAATAATACCAAAGGGTAAAAAATGTCTTAAACCTACTATTCTCCTCCCTAGTAGAAAGCACCATTCCCAGTTTCTTGTGTATTTTTCCAGCATTATCCTCTGTGTATGCATATGATTGTGCAAATAATATTTAAGAAAATATACAGAAATGGCAGCACACTATATATACTACTCTGCTAACTTTTTTCACTTAACACAGAGACCAGGAAGACTCTTAAAGGAGGCCTTTGAGCAGGTGAATGAATGATGACAGTGTCACCTGTGCAAGATCTTAAGGAACAATGATATTCCATACAGAAGGTACAGCAAGTACAAATGCCCTCAGGTGGGAATAAGCTTGGCATATATTAGGAACAGAAAGAAACCCATGCTACTGGAGCTTACTGAATGAGCAGGAAAGGCGTATAAGTTAAAGTTGGAGACGTAGATAGGAGTCAGATTATACTGGGCTTTCGGGTAATGATGGGAAAATGTGATTTGTTTCTCTTTGACACTGGAATTCTCTGACAATTTGGGTATAGTTGTTGAAACAATAAAAAATAAAATCATCTAACAATTTTACCTCCCATACATATCATGAGATCATAAAATGCTTGGCTGAAGTCAAGATATGCATTTTAAAAGTTGCGTAATAAATGATTTTTTAATAAAGGGATTCATTTTTACACTCTTAGTCCAAGGCCAGAATTATTGCAAACAAAGAGACAAACTTGTAACAGTGAGATGGTTCTGAAAGAGGGCCTCCCTACACTTGTTTAATAATGAGACAGGGACTCAAGTAAGAGGTTAACCTGAAGCCTGAGAAAGGGATTCTAATAGAGCAGAGAGAGGCCTGGTATAGGAGTCAGAGACCTCCGTTCGACATTACTAAAATTCCTTTTGCCTGCCTCAGTTTTCCCATCTGTGAGATAACACTTCCTGGCTATGTATCTCGTAATGTTTTTCAGAAAATCAAATGAGGTAATGCATGTGATGGTTACTTGAAGACTGCATAGTATTAGAATGTCTACAGTATTATTATTTTTGAATAAAACTATATGAAGAATATTGTGTGAGGGAGAATATAGAAATATTAAATAACACATCAGTAAATATGTGTTGAAAGCTTCCTGTACCTCTTAGGTTCAGCCCTGTAATAATAAGCAAATGTGATAAATATTTATTTAGTATCTATTATTTTGAAATCCTGGTGATAGATACAGCAAGTGATACAGCAGCAAGTAAGACAGCAGGAAACCAGAATTCCCAGTGGTCATACTTTGGAGGTAAAATCCTGATCCCAGAATGAGGGACAGTGCAAAGCTATGCAATGGGGAGGGTGTGGAAATCTGGCTGGTAAAGGCCACATAATCTGTAGCTTTCCTGCTAGTTGTGAAATGTTCTAGTTGTAACAACTAGAACCACAGAATTGAAATAAGAAATGGATCCAAATGAGAATGCTTTCTAAACTATAGAGTATTATACAGTAGCATGATTGTGATAGAATACTAAATTAAGATCAGCTTATGTCAGGAAGCTGCCTCTAAAATTTTGATCTACTGTTTCAATCATCTTCAACTAGTCCGTGAGTATCCATTTGACCTTAACTTGGGCACAATAAAGGCACTCATTTTATTCTTACCTTTTTATTATCTTTTAAATGTCGCCATTATCATTGCACATGTGAAGCGATCGGGTGTGTTTAGCTGCAAAATAAACAAATGAAGCAGAGCCACCTAATCTCTATTACCACGTGCTAGTTCACATGAAAAATCCAAGGGCACAGTCCCCAGACAGTCTCACTCTGTCGCCCAGGCTGGAGTTCAATGGAGTGATCTCGGCTCACTGCAACCTCCATCTCCCAGGTTCAAGCAATTCTCCTGCCTCAGCCTCCCAGGTAACTGGGATTACAGATGCACAGCACCACGCCTGGCTAGTTTTTGTATTTTTAGTAGAGACGGGGGTTCACCATGTTGGCCAGGCTAGTCTTGAACTCCTGACCTCAGGTGATCTGCCTGCCTCAGCCTCCTGAAGTGCTGGGATTACAGGCATGAGCCACCATGCCCGGCCTATTTAATATAGTCTTATTAAGCATTTTTGGTTGCAAGTCTCAGAAACCCATTTAACCTATCTTAAAGATGAGGAATTTGTAATAAGGTTATGTAGGTAGTTTATGGAAAACAAGGGCAGGAAGTATAATTGGGCTTCATCAGGGACAGAACCAGAAAATGGAAAATCTGACCAAGAACTAAGGCAGTTGATCTCTGTTTTCTTCTGAGACTGCATGGGTTCTTTCTGTTTCTTCTTCTTCTTCTCCTTCTCCTTCTCCTTCTTCCTCTGTTTTCACTTTTTTCTTCTCTCTGTGCAGTCATCTTTGTTTCATTATAAACCTGTCAGAGGGGAGCCACCCTATGGCTCCCGCAGTTACATGTCCTTAGCTCATGTGACTAACAAAAACTACTTAGCCACTTGCAATCCCAATTCCAGTTCTAAGGGCAAAGAATTTGATTGGCTTACCTTGGGCCAGGTGACCAGTCCTGGTCCCGTCAGCTAAGGCTAAGGGTCAGTCAGGGGCATGAAGTTCAAACATAGCTACTATGGGAGCAATTTTTAGAGAAGAAAGGATGTGGGCTGGGAAACACCTTGAAACTGTCTACTACAACTATCATTCCAATGGAGAGAAAGTGGGAAAAATGGAGTGTAAACAAAAAATGTTATAGAGCTATATTTAGCACTATGTTTGGGATAAAAATGGGAAAGCATAGCCAAAGAAGACACATTAATGGAAGTAAAGAATGGTGAAGGATTAGATCACCAAGAAGATTAAAATATAGAATGAGTAATTTGAATTGGAAGGAGAGAGGTCTTGTTGAAGATTTTGAGATGGGAGGTGATGAGGTCAAAACCACAGGAACAAAATCGACATTCATGCATTTAAAATAATTTTTCAGTGAGTGTCTCCTCTGTGCCAGGCCTGGTGCTGGGTCCTGGGATTAGTTTATTTGTATACTCTAGAGCCTCTGAAGGGTCTTCACTGCCTGGAGGGCTGCTAAAGGACTCTACTCCTGGGTGCTATTGAGGGAGAATGGCAACAGAGTCAGAACAATACAGTGACCAAAAAAAGGTAAACCGGAGAGGACATCACCTTGAGTGTAAATTTCATTTATTATTCTCTGATTTTCTCCACCTGTAATTGAGAATAAAGTATGTGTAACATTATACTTCCTTCCCAGAGGCATGAGAAATGCAAAGTTTGGTTTTATTGCAGAATGCTATAAAAGAACCAGGGTCAAACAGGAACTTGTGTTCCTTGTAACTTTGCAGCTCATCACCGTAGGGCCTTCAACAGGTTTTCAGTTCTCTGTGCCTTATTCCTGAAGTTCAGTAGGTAATAGTAGCATCATTAACACTGACTGAATGTTTATTATGTACCAGGTGCTATCGCACAGACTTTACACAAATAATATACGTAATCCTCACAAGAACTGAATGAGGTAGGACCTATTAGCACCATTATCCTCATTACCTAGATAAAGAAATTGAAGCATAGAGAATTTAAGTGCCTTGTTTAGAGCTCTCCAACTAGTAAGCGGTAGGAGCTGGGCTTTAGACTCAAAATATCTAGTTCCAGAATCCACACCTTTTAACAATATGCTATGATGCCTCTTAATTACTTTTTAAACTTTTACTTTACACCTATTGGTGATATTATCTTAGTGTCCTTTTATATGCCTATCATGCTTGTCAGTTTTTGTCACACATACACTTCTAGCATGGAGGACCATTTAGCTAACTAGATGTACATCCCTGTCCCAAAGTAACTAAAAGCACAGGGCCAGAGATATCTATTCGCAAGGTATTATAAACAGGAATCAGGAATCACACAGCCTGTGCTAGTCAACTCTCCAATAAGAGCTCCAAGCTCCTTTTTTGTGTTTTGGGTTTTTGTTTTGTTTTGTTTTTTGAGACAGGGTCTCACTCAGTTGCCCAAGCACTGGAGTACAGTGGCATGATCTCAGCTTACTGCAGCCTCGACCTCGTGGGCTCAAGCAGTCCTCCTGCCTCAGCCTCCCAAGTAACTGGGGCTATTGGCATGGCTGATATTTGCATATTTTATAGAGATGGGATTTTGCCATGTCGCTCAGGCTGGTCTCAAACTCCTGGACTCAAGGGATCCGCCCCTACTTGGCCTCCCAAACTGCTGGGATTACAGGCATGGGCCACTGCGCCTGGCTAACTTCAAGTTCTTGAGGCCAATTGATGTACCCAGTGCGCTCCCTGAGCAAACAAGAGAGCTGTTTCTCTCTGGGTGGGGGCCAGTGTTTAAAGGCTCAATCTCTGCTCACTGCTCTGCTGCCTCAGCACTATGTGCATGTGTGCACACACACACACAGACGCATACTTATTCTTGGTGGAAAAGGCATTCTGTGTCCTCACTCTCACAGAGGGACTGGCACATTGAACTCCCCCACCAGATCACTTCTGGCCTAGCTACAGAGTAATTCTATTATATGTATAATAGACCCTACACCCTATGTAGGGTGACTAAAAACTTTAACTTCGGGGCTCTTCTGACTCTGTACACTGAGCAAGAGTTTATGGCCTTGCCAAAGAACCATGCTGCTCGTTCAGGAACTGGGAAGGCCTTCTAATCATCACCCTATCTGTTCGTAAGAGACCCTAGACTGGAATGGTCCAGTCACCTCTGAGCAACACAGGTTTGTCTGTTGTCTATTGGTGGGTGTGTCCTCTGTAGCTGAGTCCATAGCCAGCTGCTGAGAGTGCCTACATCAGCATGGTTGAGGGAGAGATACAAACTTCTGGCTCCACGAAAGCAGGCCAACATGCAAATAATGCTTTACAATGCGGCTAACTCCAAATCTGCTTAAATTTCATTATTGAAAGGATCAATGTCAGTAACCTGAATATCAAATTATCAAGTTCCATTGCCTAATGTAAGTTGGCAGTCCTTAACCTTTTCACATGAACTCTGGATAAGATGATGTTGAGGTGTACGGTCTTTTGAATCACAAGAAACAGAGAGTCACTCGTGATACTTCAAGAAAAGGGAGATTTTGCTGTAAGTCTTCACCTGGATCAAAAAGAGGCCAGGGACAGTGGCTCACACCTGTAATCCCAGCACTTTGGGAGGTCAAGGCAGGCGGATCATAAGGTCAAGAGATCGAGACCATCCTGGCCAACATGGTGAAACCCTGTCTCCACTAAAAATACAAAAATTTATGGGCATGGTGGCACATGCCTGTAGTCCCAGCTACTCGGGAGGCTGAGGCAGGAGAATTGCTTGAACCAGGGAGGCGGAGGTTGCAGTGAGCCAAGATCACACCACTGCACTCCAGCCTGGCAACAGAGCGAGACTCCATCTCAAAAAAAAAAAAAAGAAAGAAAGAAAAAGAAACTGGGGCAGCTATAGGGGCCAGTGGGCTGTCTGTCCAGTTATCAGCAGATGCGTGATTTCTAATACGTTCCTGCTCTCCATCTCCTCTCTATAGTTAGACTTCCTTTATTGGCTCATAGTTGCAGAGCACACTGGAAATTAAATTCCTCTATGTTGTAATGAATGGTTCTTCTTCTGCTCCTAATAATGCTCTCTGAATTCCTTCTCTTGACATTTCTAAGTTCACATTCCTGAGAGAAGGAATCTGATTGGCTCAACACGTTTTTTTGAACATCAAGTCAGAGGTTATAGGCCAGCCTTGAACTGGGTTGTCTTTCCTGATTCCATCAGCTATAATGGTGAGGAAGAGTCAAGTGGTAGAAAAAAATGGCTATCGGCCGGGTGCGGTGGCTCACGCCTGTAATTCCAGCACTTTGGGAGGCCGAGGCAGGCAGATAACCTGAGGTCAGGAGTTCAAGACTAGCCTGGCCAACATGGTGAAACCCCATCTCTACTAAAAATACAAAAATTAGCCAGGCATGGTGGCAGGCACCTGTAATCCCATCTACTCAGGAGGATGAAGTAGGAGAATTGCTTGAACCCAGGAGGTGGAGGTTGCGGTGAGCAGAGATCATGCCATTGTACTCCAGCCTGGGTGAGGAGCAGAACTCTGTCTCAAAAAAAAAGAAAAGAAAAGAAAAAATGGCTGACAATGATGCACTCTTTTTTTTTCTTTTCCTTTTTCTTTCTACTTTTTTTGAGATGGAGTTTCTCTCTTGTTGCCCAGCCTGGAGTACAATGGTGCAATCTTGGCTCACCGCAACCTCTGCCTCCTGGGTTCAAGCAATCCTCCTGCCTCAGCCTCCAGAGTAGCTGGGATTACAGGCATGTGCCACCATGCCAGGCTACTTTTGAATTTTTAGTAGAGACAGGATTTCTCCATGTTGGTCAAGCTGTCCTCGAACTCCCAACCTCAGGTGATCTGCCCGCCTCGGCCTCCCAAAGTGCTGGGATTACAGGCGTGAGCTACCATGCCTGACCGCCAATGGTGCACTCTTGTGTGCACTCTCTGTCTCTGTCTCTCTCTCTCTGTCTCTCTCTTCTCTCAAGTGGAGATTGCCTCACTAGAAGCTACTCTGGGCTAGCAGGCACTGTAAACATGTCTAGTGTAAGTGGGATATTTGGGGCAGAACTGAGAACTTGATTGTGATTAATGTAATTAATTAACTTAATGTAATTATTTTACATAGTTATATTAAATTACAATGGGATCATTTAAAAAATTTTTAAATAATCAAATACAGTCATTTCTAAGCAATCAATCAATATTTTAATCTTTAAGATGTAAGCCTACCCATATTTTCCAAAGTTAATTCTTCAATAAGTTTATGTATTGCCTTTGAAGAAAGCAGATTTTAAATGAGTAAATTATCAAAGAAAGGTTTGAGACTACTTATAATCTCTTTCATCTTCACAAACTTCAAAAGTATCCCTAGCTTTTCCAATCTTTTTCCTGGAGTTTGATTTCCACTTGCCCACACCTCACTTTAATTTAGGCCAGATAGTCATTACAAATGAAACTACCAGATGCAACCAGAAATGTTCAAAGGATTTACCCTTGTTGTTTGGCTTCTCACATAGAACCTACAAGGTCAAAGTTTACAAAATTATCCTCTTAAGATAATTTTTAGAAAGGAAATAGCAGATTTGCAGATAAAGATGTATTTTAGCAATAAAAAGTAAAGTATTAGGTACAAAGTCTATGAGGCTAATTTTTATCATTTTTATTGTAAATATTCTCATGACAAGTAATCTAAACAGAAGTATCTCCCCCAAAGTCAGATTTCCATGATAATTTTGGGAGATTCTTGTTCTAGATATGTCCATCATTTTCCCTTGTCCAAACTCTCTTCTTAGATGACTTTTCCTGCTAAGGACCCTGAAGGAATATGACTCATGCCCTTGGTAAATGGACCGAGAGTGGGCAAATGATCTAGTCTGGACTATTCAAATCCTCTTTCAGAAATTTCAGAAATTGAAACATAGAGACTGGATACATTGACATTTTAGGCTTAAGAGCCATAAGGTCAAATAGAATTAATATTAGGATTGGTTTTATAGCATCCCAAAGTTAAATGTAGCTGAAGCTACAGGGAAACAGACCCTAAAAGACCTATAGAAGTTTGTTTCCATAGGGAAGATGGAGCTGACCTGCAGAGAGAAGTAAAGTGAAAAAGACCAAGACGAATTACCGCTTGAAGAAATTTAAGTTCCTACATGTCCCCAGCTGTATCATTAGATTCATAGGATTTTTTCAGATGGTTACAATAAATTTATCTTTACTTCAACTAGCTTGAGTGTGTTTCTTTTTCTTATAATGAGATTAAGATAATTCTGTTTTTATGTGCATATTTTTAATCTGGATGAATACTGCATTTAGTAATGCCTCAAAAAATAGAAAGGAATGGCCTCCACCCACTCTGGTGCTCTCTGAAGGAAATTGAAGGCAAGCACCAAAGCATGCATATCTTAAGTATTTGCAAAGAACAGCAGTTTCATCCAGAATGGGATTTGATGAGTAACTTCTGTGACCAAGATGGAACTTAATAGAAAAGCTTTTCCTCATAAGATGGATGGTTCAGTTACTGCAGTCACTCAGCAAATTATAGTAAGTGTCCACTGCATGTACTAAGCACTGCGTGAGCAGCTCTGCAGCCCTCAAGGAGATTAGGTAAGTTATAAGTAAGGTTCCCAGTAGGACAATGAGTAAATCACAGCTGCTATGTAATACACCCCAGCCCACTGAATGCTAAGGATGATTTCAAAAGGAAAGCACTGGGCCGGAGAACTGAAGGGTTTGAGCCACACATAAAAATTCAGGCCTTTCTTCCTTAAATTTCTCTGACAATGCATTCCAAGTTTAAACAAATTCCTGTAAGCAAGTTTCTGAGACAATTCTGAACAAGTCGACAAAGATTTACTAAAAACTTACCATGTGCTAGGCAGTGAGCCTACACTAAGATGAAAAGGGCTTGGCACCTTGTCAAGGAGTTTTTGTGTTAGAAAGCAAACTAAGATAAACACATCCAAATGGCTTTTGTATCCCGATAAGAGATATCATTCACTCACTAGCTTCCTATTTGTATTGATGCCTGAATATTGTGTTGGTGAATTCTGTAGCTATCTGAAACCTTTGTGACTCTACCTGATCTCCCGTCATTAGTTTAAATTCTATCCCATTAGGAGCAGATATGATTCCAAATAATGTCATTATAGCATCAGAAGAGTATAAATAACTGAAAACCCTCAACTTTCTCTCTGGACCAAGTCTAGGAAAGTCCACTGAGTCTTAGCCTTGGAAAGCACAGTGTCAGACTTTAAGCAATGATAGATTTGGTGCCATTCTTGTTATTGAAGCAAAGGGCAAGCAGTATAACCCTCTGAGTCCACAGGTCATGAGCAAGTTAAAACATCAGTTGTCAGCCCAGGAAGCAAGTTGAAAGAGAGCTCTCTGGCGCAAGAGCTGAAGCTGTCAGTCACATTAATGGAATAAAAATGCGTGTACAAATATCTCTGGATTCCCAAATCAAATTGTCTCTTTCTTCCATGACAGATCAAGGAACTTTCTCAGAATCAGTTAAGGACCTAGCACAGCTGGGATTAGAGACTTAGAGGAAGAAGCACAAGATCAGAAAATATTTAGACAGCATCTTGCAGATGCACAGTCCTGCCTAAGTGCTTCATAATCATAATGTTATGGTTGAGTGCCTATCAAATTATAGCTGAAGACAAAGCAAAGCACAGACCTTTTCAGAGCAGTTACTGCTTACTTAATGGTCTGATAGGGCAAAGGATAAATTCTTGAAATGTCAGGTATTCGTAAGTCATAGTCTTAGAAAGAGAAAAAAAAAACAGTCTTTCCAGAATTCAGGCTTATTACCTAAGATAAAAGTCACAGTTCATGTCCAGCAGGAATTTACAAAGACAAACACAAATGTTGCACTATTAGTCCCCAAAGCTCCATAATCAAACAAGGGATTTTAGCTGCTCCGAATTATTCAGCTACATGCCTAAAATGCCAGGTTATTAAGACTTGAAAGATTCCATAGTGAATCTGACACAAAGACCCTCAAGAGGAGGCAGACTGCAGCTATGGAAAGGGGAAAGAGCAGGTAAATTGAAGTAAGATGGATCTGACTTTAGATCTCAGGGCCAACATCTGACAACTCTGTTCTTTGTTCAAGTTATTTAACACCTCTGAGCCTCAAGTCTGTCTTCTGTAAAACGACAGTAATAATACCTACCTCACAGGGTTATTAGGAGAATTAAGAAAGGTAATGTGTGATGCATACCTGGCGTGTGGTGGATAATCAATAAAGGTCTGTCCCCTTTCCCTAGTCTAGCCTAGAAGTAAATGTCACTTTATAGTTTGTGTTTCCTTATACTTTATGTTTCTTCACTGGACTGGAGAGGCACTATGGAGGGGAGTTAAAGCACACAGCAAATGGAACTGAACTGCCTGTGCTTGAAGCCTGGTTTCACTGTTCTCTAGCTGTATAACTGGGCTAGTTTCTTAGCCTCTTTGGATCCCAATTTCCACTGAGGCTGAACTGAATGAATATAGATGAATGGTGTGGAACAGTGTCCAGCACATAGTGAGTGCTGTAAGATTTAGTTACTATCATTATTACCATTGTTGTTACCTGCCTCCTGGGTAAAAAAAAATATATATATATATCACCCGAAGCAATAACTTCCATCTCACATTTATCTTTTACAGTGTGACCTGTTGCTTCTCCATCAACAGGTAGTGTCCCCTCACCTTGAATCTGGGTGGGCTTTTCACACCTTTGTTCAATACAGCATGGTGGAAATAATTATATGAGTCACAACACAACATTCAGCTTCTACCTTGTCTACCAAACACGTTCGTTTAGAGTCCTGAGGCCACCATGCTTGTGGAGGCTGAGCCACATGGGGAGGCCACATGGAGGTGCTCCGGTCAGCAGCCCTACTCCACAAGCCACCTTTTTATCCCAGGTATGAGAATTCCAGCCCCCAGCCACTGAGTCACTCTCAGCTTTTGAGCCTTTCCATCTGAGAACTCAGATGTCACAGGGCAGAAGGAACACATCCTTTTTGTGCCCTATCCAAATTCCTGACCCACAGAATCTATGAGCTTAATAAAATGGTTGTTGTTTTAAGTTGCTATATCTTGGGAGAGTTTGTTGTGTGGCAGTAATATCTGGAACACTTTTTTTTTTTAAGCAGAAAGGTACATTATTTGAACTTTCCTGGAGTTAACATGTGAAAAAAATTATTTTCTGATGAACAAGAAATATGACTCCCTTCATAATTATTCATGGGAATAACTTGAAAAAGTAGCCATTTTAAATTATATTTTTCTTATATGAGTTGATGGGCAGGGCCTGGAACTGGTGTTATATATGATATGTCAAAAAGCTCGCATGGTTCTCCTCTTCCAACATGTATTCAGTTATCCATTACTTTTCTAGAATTGGAGTTCCCAAGAATAAATTCTTTTTTTTGTAACTGGAGTAACAAAAGTCTCTCTGGTGTTTCCCAACTCTGAAATAGAAATAATTTAGAAGTATTCAGACAGCCATATTCCATTATTGCTGGGCATGTTAAATACCTAGTGGTCTCAGATTCAAAATTATTCACACCAGCTTATTAAAGTGGTAAAAGGGTCTCTACTGATTTGTATTTCTGTACATATTCGAATCCCTCTTAGTAAGCTGGGCCACTCTCATCACAATATCACTGTGGAGAGGCCTATCTTATGTTTATAAAATTGGAAAAATTGTGGCTAGGTATGCAAGACACCCAAAACAGGGTTTGTTCTGTGTTAATTAAGAGCACGGAATTCCATTTCTTAAGGGAAGCTTTCCTGAAAACAACCATCTGTCTTGTGTGTGTGTGTGTGTGTGTGTGTTTAGCGATCCTGATTTCAAACCAGAAGTTCTAGTAAAAGCTGACCTGAAACATTTCCATATGTCAGCTTTCACTACCTTCTCGCGGGCAGATCTAGTCTGTCTGATCAGTGTTTGTTTGAAAGGACACAGGTGCAAGGGTGGTAAGCAGTGACAGATTGTCCCTGTCACATGGTCTGAAACTTCCCTGGTCTCAGTTTTTAGGTTTTTGAGGCCTTCTTCCTTAGAAAAAACTTCTTTTTGCCAGGTTCCCTCCCCACTTCTCTCTCCTGTGCAAGCAGCTTGCCCCTATCACCCTCCAGGCCTTCTATAGCATGGGCTTTGCCATTAGAGACACCTGGATTTAATTCTTGGCTTCTCTACCTACCAGCAATATGCCTTTGGGCAAATTACCTAAATTCTCTGATCATCATTTCTTAACCTTAACGGAGGAGGCAATGATCTCCCTACCTTGCAAGATTCTTGTGAGAATTTAAGTAATAATGCCTCCTCATCACTAGAACAGTGCTTAGAATGTTCACTGCCCATTAGCTATTCTTTAGAGTAAATGAATGTATAGCATAGATCTTAGAACAGGGAAGAGCTTTAGAGTCCAGGCCCCTGCTTTCTAAAATGACCTCTGGGACCAGGCACAGTGACTCACTCCTGTAATCCCAGCATTTTGGGAGGCCAAGGCATACAGATCACTTGAGACCAGGAGTTCAAGACCAGCCTGAGCAATATGGTGAAACCCCATCTTTACAAAAAATAAAAATAAAAATTAGCCACTTGTGGTGGAGCATGCCTGTAATCCCAGCTACTCGGGAAGCTGAGGTGGGAGGATCAGGATCTGCTTGAGCCCAGGCTGCTGACGCAGCAGTGAGCCAAGATTGTGCCACTGCACTCCAGCCCGGGTGACAGAGTAAGACCCTGTCTCTCAATCAATCAATCAATCAATAAAATGCCCTTTGGACTTCAAAGTTATTCTAGGAGTGTTAGAAATAGGCAGAGGTGTCAAAGCCAATAAAAACAGCTCCAGAGGGCACCTAAGGCTCTGCTGATGAACTCTGCAGAGGGCAGGCTCTTAATGGGATCATGCATTCCTGGTTTAATAGTGCTTTGTGTTCATCGCAGTTCCTAACAGGATTATGGCATGAGAATGGGTGGTCTGTTAGAGAGCATCCTCCTACAGGCTCAACAATCAGACACACCCTTGCTTTCTGTTCATCGCAGTGAGGAACTCCCCTGACAATATATATATAAATTATATGAAGATGCAGTCCCACCTGCCACAGGGGTTGGCTACCTGATTCAAATGTACGCTTGTTCTTCAGGGAGACCAGTGTCTCTCATTTTACATTTATGTAACAGATCAATCTTATGGTACAGGTGGCAGAAGTGTGACAAAGAGGCACTCAAGTGACCTTCTGTGGCCATGACAGGAGCAACTGTCAGATCCCTGGAAATGAAGGTAAGGAAGGTGACATTTGTTTTTAACTTTTCATTCACCCCCTCCAACCTCTCTTTCAGTGCCAGGAGAGTGGTTCCAACTTCTCTCAGGATCCTGAATGTATCACCAGGGGTACTCCACTTTCATCTCCCCTCCTCCAAATATCATAAGCTCCAAGATAGCTCTCCTTTAGTTAGCAGAGCACCACTCTCGCTATGCTTTGTACAAATTTGTTATCAGGTTAGACTAATTCATAGTAAGCTATGATGACCCATATGTCTTGAGGCTTAGAAATCCAGTGCAGTGGTTTGATTGTGCCTCCCTCTCACAAAATGTGTTAAAGTCTAGCCTTCAGTACCTATGCATGTGATTCTAGCGTTCAGTACCTATGCATGTGATTCTAGCCTTCAGTACCTATGCATGTGATTCTAGCCTTCAGTACCTATGCATCTGATTCTAGCCTTCAGTACCTATGCATGTGATCTTACTGGGAAAAAGAGTTTCTGCAGATAAAAATTAAGTGAAGGATCTTGAGATCATTCTGGATTAGTTGAGTGAGCCCTAAATCAAATGACAAGTGTCCTTATAAGAACAGGAGAAGACAGGGATTGGAGTGATGCAGCCACAAGCTAAGGAAATGCTGGAGCCACCAGAGGCTGGAAGAGGCAAGGAAGGATTCTCCCATAGAGTCTTTGGAGAGAGAATGGCCCCACCAACATCTTGATTTTGGACATGTGGCCTCTAGAACTGTAAGATAATACATTTCTGTTGTTCAAAGCCAACCAGTTTGTGATAATTTGTCAGGGCAGCCACAGGACATAAATACACTCAGAAATCTCAACCACCACAATCCCAGCCCCCTGACTCCAAAATGGACTTTCCCATACATTATTCCAATGCCACTTTCCAAGAAGGGCAGAAGTAGATTCCTGATCTCACCTTTACCGATGGAGAGCCTGAAGTTCAGAAAGGTTCACTAACTGGCCCCTGACACACAGCTAAGACTCAAACATTTCTCCGCTTTTCTCTTCTGCCAGTTTCTCTAAGGAATTATTGTTGTCGCTTTTCTTTTTAAAGAGGATCCTCCCGGCGAGCAAGATGGCTGAATAGGAACAGCTCCAGTCTCCAGCTCCCAGTGCGAGAGACACAGAAGACAGGTGATTTCTGCATTTTCAACTGAGGTACTGGGTTCATCTCACTAGGGAGTGCCAGACAATCGGTGCTGGTCAGCTGCTGCAGCCCGACCAGCGACCAGTGAGAGCTGAAGCAGGGCGAGGCATCGCCTCACCTGGGAAGTGCAAGTGGGAAGGGAATCCCTTTTCCTAGCCAGGGGAACTGAAACACACAACACCTGGAAAATCAGGTAACTCCCACCCCAATACTGCGCTTTACCAAGGGTCTTAGCAAATGGGCATACCAGGAGATTATATCCCACACATGGCTGGGAGGGTCCCACGCCCACGGAGCCTCCTACATTGCTAGCACAGCAGTCTGTGATCCAACGGCAAGGCAGCAGCGAGGCTGGGGGAGGGGCAGCAGCGAGGCTGGGAGAGGCTTAAGTAGGTAAACAAAGCTGCTGGGAAGCTCGAACTGGTGGAGCTAACAGCAGCTCAAGGAGGCCTGCCTGTCTCTGTAGACTCCACCTCTGGGGACAGGGCACGGCTAAACAACAACAACAACAACAACAACAACAACAAAAAGCAGCAGAAACCTCTGCAGACGCAAACGACTCTGTCTGACAGCTTTGAAGAGAGTGGTGGATCTCCCAACACGGAGGTTGAGATCTGAAAACGGACAGACTGCCTGCTCAAGTGGGTCCCTGACTCCTGAGTAGCCTAACTGGGAGACATCCTCTACTAGGGGCAGACCGACACCCCACACCTCACACAGTGGAGTATACCCCTGAGAGGAAGCTTCCTAAGCAAGAATCAGACAGGTACACTTGCTGTTCAGCAATATTCTATCTTCTGCAGCCTCTGCTGCTGATACCCAGGCAAACAGGGTCTGGAGTGGACCTTGAGCAATCTCCAACTGACCTACAGCTGACGTTCCTGACTGTTAGAAGGAAAACTAACAAACAGGAAGGACACCCACACCAAAACCCCATCAGTACGTCACCATCATCAAAGACCAGAGGCAGAAAAAACCACAAAGATGGGGAAGAAGCAGGGCAGAAAAGCTGGAAATTCAAAAAATAAGAGCGTATCTCCCCCTCCAAAGGAATACATCTCATCGCCAGCAATGGATCAAAGCTGGACGGAGAATGATTTTGATGAAATGAGAGAAGAAGGCTTTACGTACCCAGCGCAAAGAAACTAAAAATCTTGGAAAAAGAGTGGAAGAATTGATAACTAGAATAATTAATGCAGAGAAGGCCATAAATGAACTGACAGAGATGAAAACCATGACACGAGAAATACGTGACAAATGCACAAGCTTCAGTAACCGACTCGATCAACTGGAAGAAAGAGTATCAGCGATTGAGCATCAAATGAATGAAATGAAGCGAGAAGAGAAATCTAAAGAAAAAAGAAGAAAAAGAAATGAACAAAGCCTGCAAGAAGTATGGGATTATGTAAAAAGACCAAATCTACACCTGATTGGGGTGCCTGAAAGTGAGGGAGAAAATGGAACCAAGTTGGAAAACACTCTTCAGGATATCATCCAGGAGAACTTCCCCAACCTAGTAGGGCAGGCCAACATTCAAATTCAGGAAATACAGAGAATCCCACAAAGATACTCCTCAAGAAGAGCAACTCCAAGACACATAATTGCCAGATTCACCAAAGTTGAAATGAAGGAAAAAATCTTAAGGGCAGCCAGAGAGAAAGGTCGGGTTACCCACAAAGGGAAGCCCATCAGACTAACAGCAGATCTCTCGGCAGAAAGACTACAAGCCAGAAGAGAGTGGGGGCCAATATTCAACATTCTTAGAGAAAAGAATTTTCAACCCAGAATTTCATATCCAGCCAAACTAAGTTTCATAAGCGAAGGAGAAATAAAATCCTTTACAGATAAGCAAATGCTTAGAGAGTTCGTCACCACCAGGCCTGTCTTACAAGAGACCCTGAAGGAAGCACAAAACATGGAAAGGAACAACCAGTACCAGCCATTGCAAAAACATGCCAAAATGTAAAGACCATCGAGGCTAGGAAGAAACTGCATCAACTAATGAGCAAAATAACCAGTTACTATCATAATGGAGGATCAAGTTCACACATAACAATAGTAACCTTAAATGTAAATGGTCTAAATGCTCCAATTAAAAGACACAGACTGGCAAACTGGATAAAGAGTCAAGACCCATCAGTTTGCTGTATTCAGGAGACCCATCTCACATGCAGAGACACACATAGGCTCAAAATAAAGGGATGGAGGAAGATCTACCAAGCAAATGGAGAACAAAAAAATCAGGGGTTGCAATACTACTCTTTAATAAAACAGACTTTAAACCATCAAAGATCAAAAGAGACAAAGAAGGCCATTACATAATGGTAAAGGGATCAATTCAACAGGAAGAGCTAACTATCCTAAATATATATGCACCCAATACAGGAGCACCCAGATTCATAAAGCAAGTCCTTAGAGACTTACAAAGAGACTTAGACTCCCATACAATAATAATGGGAGACTTCAACACCCCACTGTCAACATTAGACAGATCAACGAGACAGAAAGTTAACAAGGATATCCAGGAATTGAACTCATCTCTGCAGCAAGCAGACCTAATAAACATCTACAGAACTCTCCAACCCAAGTCAACAGAATATACATTCTTCTCAGCACCACATCACACTTATTCCACAATTGACCACATAATTGGAAGTAAAGCACTCCTCAGCAAATGTACAAGAACAGAAATTATAACAAACTGTCTCTCAGACCACAGTCCAATCAAACTAGAACTCAGGACTAAGAAACTCAATCAAAACCGCTCAACTACATGGAAACTGAACAACCTGCTCCTGAATGACTACTGGGTACATAACGAAATGAAGGCAGAAATAAAGATGTTCTTTGAAACCAATGAGAACAAAGACACAACATACCAGAATCTCTGGAACACATTTAAAGCAGCATGTAGAGGGAAATTTATAGCACTAAATGCCCACAAGAGAAAGCTGGAAAGATCTAAAATTGACACCCTAATATCACAATTAAAAGAACTAGAGAAGCAAGAGCAAACACATTCAAAAGCTAGCAGAAGGCAAGAAATAACTAAGATCAGAGCAGAACTGAAGGAGATAGAGACACAAAAAACCTTTCAAAAAATCAATGAATCCAGGAGTTGGTTTTTTGAAAAGATCAACAAAATTGGTAGACTGCTAGCAAGACTAATAAAGAAGAAAAGAGAGAAGAATCAAATAGACGCAATAAAAAATGATAAAGGGGATATCACCACCGACCCCACAGAAATAAAAGCTACCATCAGAGAATACTATAAATACCTCTATGCAAATAAACTAGAAAATCTAGAAGAAATGGATGAATTCCTGGACACATTCATCCTCATACAAGACTAAACCAGGAAGAAGTTGAATCCCTGAATAGACCAATAACAGGTTCTGAAATTGAGGCAATAATTAATAGCCTACCAACCAAAAAAAGTCCAGGACCAGATGGATTCACAGCTGAATTCTAACAGAGGTACAAGGAGGAGCTGGTACCATTCCTTCTGAAACTATTCTAATCAATAGAAAAAGAGGGAATCCTCCCTAACTCATTTTATGAGGCCAACATCATCCTGATACCAAAGCCTGACAGAGACACAACAAAAAAAGAGAATTTTAGACCAATATCCCTGATGAACATTGATGCAAAAATTCTCAATAAAATACTGGCAAACCGGATCCAGCAGCACATCAAAAAGCTTATCCACCAAGATCAAGTGGGCTTCATCCCTGGGATGCAAGGCTGGTTCAACATACACAAATCAATAAACTGGAATCCAGCATATAAACAGACCCAAAGACAAAAACCACATGATTATCTCAATAGATGCAGAAAAGACCTTTGACAAAATTCAACAGCCCTTCATGCTAAAAATGCTCAATAAATTCGGTATTGATGGAACGTATCTCAAAATAGTAAGAGCTATTTATGACAAACCCATAGCCAATATCATAATGAATGGGCAAAAACTGGAAAAATTCCCTTTGAAAACTGGCACAAGACAGGGATGCCCTCTCTCACCACTCCTATTCATCATAATGTTGGAAGTTCTGGCTAGGGCAATCAGGCAGGAGAAAGAAATAAAGGGTATTCAGTTAGGAAAAGAAGACGTCAAATTGTCCCTGTTTGCAGATGACATGATTGTATATTTAGAAATCCCCATCATCTCAGCCCAAAATCTCCTTAGGCTGATAAGCAACTTCAGCAAAGTCTCAGGATACAAAATTAATGTGCAAAAATCTCAAGCATTCTTATACACCAGTAACAGACAAACAGAGAGCCAAATCATGAATGAACTTCCATTCACAATTGCTTCAAAGAGAATAAAATACCTAGGAATCCAACTTACAAGGGATGTAAAGGACCTGTTCAAGGAGAACTACAAACCACTGCTCAGCAAAATAAAAGAGGACACAAACAAATGGAAGAACATACCATGCTCATGGCTAGGAAGAATCAATATCGTGAAAATGGCCATACTCCCCAAGGTAATTTATAGATTCAATGCCATCCCCATCAAGCTACCAATGACTTTCTTCACAGAATTGGAAAAAACTGCTTTAAAGTTCATATGAAACAAAAAAGAGCCTGCATTGCCAAGACAATCCTAAGTCAAAAGAACACAGCTGGAGGCATCATGCTACCTGACTTCAAACTAAACTACAAGGCTACAGTAACCAAAAGAGCATGGTACTGGTACCAAAACAGAGATATAGACCAATGGAACAGAACAGAGTCCTCAGAAATAATACCACACATCTACAGCCATCTGATCTTTGACAAACCTGAGAGAAACAAGAAATGGGGAAAGGATTCCCTATTTAATAAATGGAGCTGGGAAAATTGGCTAGCCATAAGTAGAAAGCTGAAACTGGATCCTTTCCTTACTCCTTATACGAAAATTAATTCAAGATGGATTAGAGACTTAAATGTTAGACCTATAACCATAAAAACCCTAGAAGAAAACCTAGGTAATACCATTCAGGACATAGGCATGGGCAAGGACTTCATGTCTAAAACACCAAAAGTAATGGCAACAAAAGCCAAAATTGACAAATGGGATCTAATTAAACTAAAGAGCTTCTGCACAGCAAAAGAAACTACCATCAGAGTGAACAGGCAACCTACAGAATGGGAGAAAATTTTTGCAATGTACTCATCAGACAAAGGGCTAATATCCAGAACCTACAAAGAACTCAAACAAATTTACAAGAAAAAAACAAACAACCCCATCAAAAAGTAGGCAAATGATATGAACAGACATTTCCCAAAAGAAGACATTCATACAGCCAACAGACACATGAAAAAATGTTCATCATCACTTGCCATCAGAGAAATGCAAATCAAAACCACAATGAGATACCTACCATCTCACACCAGTTAGAATGGCAATCATTAAAAAGTCAGGAAACAACAGGTGCTGGAGAGGATGTGGAGAAATAGGAACACTTTTACACTGTTGGTGGGATTGTAAATTAGTTCAACCATTATGGAAAACAGTATGGCGATTCCTCAAGGATCTAGAGCTAGAAGTACCATATGACCCAGCCATCCCATTACTGGGTATATACCCAAAGGATTATAAATTATGCTGCTATAAAGACACATGCACACATATGTTTATTGCGGCACTATTCACAATAGCAAAGACTTGGAATCAACCCAAATGTCCATCAGTGACAGACTGGATTAAGAAAATGTGGCACATATACACCATGGAACACTATGCAGCCATAAAAAAGGATGAGTTTGTGTCCTTTGTAGGGACATGGATGCAGCTGGAAACCATCATTCTCAGCAAACTATCGCAAGAACAGAAAACCAAACACCGCATGTTCTCACTCATAGGTGGGAACTGAACAATGAGATCACTTGGACTTGGGAAGGGGAACATCACACACCAGGGCCTATCATGGGGAGGGGGGAGGGAGGAAGGATTGCACTGGGAGTTATACCTGATGTAAATGACGAATTGATGGGTGCTGATGAGTTGATGGGTGCAGCACACCAACATGGCACAAGTATACATATGTAACAAACCTGCACATTATGCACATGTTCCCTAGAACTTAAAGTATAAAAATAATTTTTAAAAAATAAAATAAAGAGGATCCTATAGTCCCAAATGCATATTTAACTGGTAAAGAACTTTTTTCTCATTCCTCCTGCTTCCCTTACTCTGTTACTTTGTTTCCAGAGCTGGAGGCCCTAAAGGTCTCAGCTTTTCCACTTTGATGCCTTCAGAGAGGAGGGGGAAGGAGGCAAGGCTGCATGAAGTAATATCAAATAGGAAAACATAAATATTTGCAGTTTTTCTACTTCTTTTTCCATGCCCCTTTGTGAGGGCTCAACTGATACCATGTCCCAGCCCTTCTCTAATTTGTGAACAAACACTTTGGCAGCACTGTTAATTCCATCATCATCATCTGTGCTTACAAATATTTTTAATTAAATGATATCATCAAATTTTGGTCACAGCTCCCCATCCTCTAATTTTCAATAGCAATTATCCTTCTGGTTATATATTTCAATATGTTTCAGAAACATTTTCTTTCTGATTGATTCATTGGGGGGAGTTCCCCCTTACGTTTTTCCATAGAAATCAGAAGCTCATCAGCTCATCCCCTCATATTAATAATTTATTGAGGCTCCAGGCAGCTGAGCTATCAGCAACAACCTATCACTTTTTTGCTTCCTGTCTTGGGAATTGCTCAAGCATTCCAGCATCTTTGTAAGGCTGAGAGGTGCTGAAGTTGGCACATACGTATTGAGTGGCTCCCCTCTATAGAGCACTGTACTCCAGTTGCTATAGAAATAAGTTAGAGCATCTAACTCTGGATTCTTGTGTCTCATGTATTCAAATTTAGATGAACTATGATGTGGCTACAAAAAAAAATATGCCAACTTCCATGAGATAGAAATGCAAACCTGCCATGTCATTTTGCTCCTTAGACTGATAAAGCAGTCATGGAAAGACAAAGGAGGTCATTTATCTGTTCCATTTTATTATCGTCCACCTCAAGGGAGCTTCATTTATAGCAAAAACTTCCTGGGTGCTTTTGCTCCCTTGAAACTTAATGGAATGGGAGAGAAAGACGGAAGAGAGGGAGTTACAGCAGAGTGATATGCATGGCACATTCTTCTAGTGTTTGAGATGACAAACTGCTTCTGTTTTTTAAAATCATATCACATAAAGAGAATTCACTTAGAGACTGGCCAAGACCGAGACTGCGGAGTCTGCAAGATAGTACAGGTGAGGGTAGTGCAAAATGTGGACAAAGATTCGAAGAAGAAAAAATAAGGAACCAAAACCAAGCACTGAGTATTGTGGAAGAAAGAGGCAAAATGCTCTATTTCTGATTGCCCTTCTTTTGAGCCAAGCTTTTTTAGCCTTTCTTGAAAAGAAATTGAAAATCAATCCAGTACACACACTACTCTTTAGCTTTTGTGACTGTAAAGCATACGTTCAATTTAAAAGTGGTATTGCTGAAAATAAAGCCATTGAGAAAGGCTAAATAGGATGAGGAGAGGAGAGGGAAGAGAAAAAAAAACAAGAGAACATAAAAAGTTTTAGATCTCATAAAAGTAAGTCTTTAAAATGGCATTTTCCCTTTACACCAAAACAACTAAGAAAACCTGCACTTAAGAAAACACTTGAATAAATCTTTCTTCAGCTGAATTTCAAATGCTGTGTTGCAACGTTTGAAGGGGAAATTGATTTACATGAGAACAGTAAAACAGGACTTATACATCACATTACCTCTCAGTGATTTGCACCTTAGCATTTGCACCTTAGGTGTATAAGTCCAGGATTTAGAGACCCAAGGTTACCTACCTTCAGCAAGGACAGTGCCCAAATATTACAACGTGCAGGGACTCTCTGAGAGTTTGGGGCCTGGAGATGTTAACTAAGGAGGTAAAGAGACCATAACATTTATCTTTGCTTCCATTTTCTTTGGAGAAAAAAGACGATCATATTGATTGATCTTCTCATGACACAAGAGGAAGTGACAGCTAACAGTTTGAAAGGCAAGTGGGGGAATTTAAGTTGATTGTTAAACAACGAGAAGGTTTCACAAGAAACTAGAAATGTTATTTAAAAGACTTTCAGATGATGAAAGTCTTGGCTGTAGGCACCATCCTGGCAACCCCTGCCCAGGCACATAATTCTATAAACTATAGCAGCAGAGTAATGTAGCAGAAAGGCAATGGAGGATAGTGACTAAGTGATTTCCCTCTGGAATCAGATGGAAGGTTCAAGTCTCAGCTCGACTACTTGACCGCTGATTAAGCCAAGCAAGTTATTTAGCCTCTCTGTGTTTTAGTTTCTTCAATTATACAATGGGGGACAATAAGTATTTCCCACTTGGGCTCCAGTGAGAACTAAGTGGAGTAATGAATACTAATTGCTAAGCCTCATGTCTAGAACACAGCAGATATTCAATAAATATTAACTCCTATTGCTGCTACCGTCGTCACTACTTCTACAGAAGCAAGATAATAGCCTAAGCTACTTCTTTTAATTTGTATCGCATGCTCGTAGAGCACCAGTATAATCATACCAGCCACTCTCCCATTACTACTTCAGTTCTTCAGAAACTGCAAATGTACTAGGCCTAAAGCTGCCTACACATTTCATGTCTGGGTTGACCTTTAACCTGCTGGGACAATATTAACCCACTCTACCAAATCCTGCAACACTTCGCTGGACCAATATCAGCTTTGGCATCACATTACCAGAAACATACTACCTTCCGCTAATTTGCAGTTTCTCTTAGGTCTTAGGGCTTTCAAAATTGGATATGGTCAATTTTCTTACCAGTGGTCTATAGAGTCAATTTTAAAATCATTTGTCTTTGTAAACTCAAAGGTGCACCCATCAGCAAAGGTTCTTGCAGAATTTTCATTATTCTGGGCTATAGAGTGTATGGATATACAGGCAAAGTCCATCTCATAGCAATAAGATTATAATGACTTAACAGAGAAATGGTTATCTGCTGCAAATGGTATACGACTTGCATTCTTAGTGAATTTTTTTTAAGTTGCTGAAAATTAGTTTTGGGGAGTTATTAGGACCATCCAGCTAATGAGGGTTATTTGTGCAAGCTCCTAGGAAATGTAGGAAGAAGGTGGCTCACACCTGTAATCGCAACACTTTGAGAAGCCGAGGCAGGCGGATCACAAGGTCCGGAGTTCGAGACCAGCCTGGCCAACATGGTGAAAGCCCCATCTCTACTAAAAACACAAAAAAATTAGCTGGACATGGTGGCGGGTGCTGTAATCCCAGCTACTTGGGAGGTTGAGGCAAGGAGAATCGCTTGAACCCGGGAGGCAGAGGATGCAGTGAGCCGAGATAGCACCACTGCACTCCAGCCTGGGTGACAATGCGAGACTTGATCTCAAAAAAACAAACAAACAAAAAAAAAAAAAGAAAATGCAGGAAGATGAGATGAGACAACAAAAAGGTAGAGAACCCTTCTCTGGTCAGGCCTTTAGGAGAGGGAGGAAAAATGCAAAAGTTCTGTGCCTTTGCTTACTGACTTATTTTTGGAATCCAGACATGGGATCTGAGAAAAGTCATTCTCTGTTTTGGTGTTTTTCTTGGTACTTGTTTTCTTTTTATTTCCTTTTTTTTTTTTTTTTTTTTTTTTCTGGTTTTAAACCCCAGGTAACGATGAGTAAATTAGGAAAAAAATGAGCAATCATTGCCTGACTAAAAAATAAATAAGCACACATAGAAACAAGAAGAAATGAGTTTCCCAGTTTAGAAACCATTATAGGAATAGGAAGAGTCTTCTGACATTTTTTTCCAGGAAAAGTCAGCCTCCAGTAAATCACCTTTTGGAGACATGGCCTTTGCACAGCAGTGAAAAATGAACAGAGGCAGATGGAATGAAGGGAAGCTACTTTACTTTGCAGAGCTAAGTTTAAATCCAGTTTTCTAAAATGTCTTCTGCAGGGTTCAGAAGTTGAGGGAGAATTAGCTCAATGAAAGCAACAAAAGAAATGAAGAATACCTCCTTAAATTTAGGAAGCCTGTTAGCCCTGTCCCATGACAACAACATCCTGGAAAACCAGTCTTCGTGCATTAAACCAAAAAAAAAACAAAAAATACAATGACAAAAATAAAAATTATTGTAGATAGGAGTTCCCTGTTAAAGAAAAGCCTTTGCTTAAAATTTGGTCATCATTATTTTCAGAGCAGATGGAGCCATATTCAGCTCAAGCTTCCTCACATGCAAAAACTGGCCAAATTCGCTACTAATTAGCAAGCGCCACACTGTTCAATGGCCTTCTCAGTCCATTTGCAGGCCAAAGCCTTGGCGACCTCCAATGCACCACCTGAGACCACGACTCAACAATGAGGGCCTGTGAATCGTCCTACAGCAGCCACCCTGTCAGTCGTGTTCAATGTGTAGGGTAACAAAGAAAGCCAGAAGGCGGCTTTAGTTTTTGCTTAGGTTTCCTTTTTAATTCCTTCAAAGGAAATTTCAATTTCTCAAAGGTCCTTGGCTAAGGAAAAAATAATAATTTTTTGTCTCACCACCTATTTTCCCTACTTCATATTTCTTATTTATCTTTCTCAAAGAAAGGAAATGTGAAGAGTATCTTTCTCTTAAAATAAAAGCAAGGAGAATCTTTTTCTTTTCTGTGTCCATGTGGTAATTTTCAAAAGTGCATGTGTTTGTAACTTGCTTTTCACTTGCTTTATATCATTTGGAGGAAATGGTCAACCCTTCTGCCAGGCAAAATGAACGTGTGGATGGCAGCAGCTGCCCTATGCTTCTTCTCTCCTCGCCTTCTCCATGGGCCTTTGGCACTGATGGATTCTCAGCAGGAATTGGGGCCTTCAGGATTTCATTCCAGCCGCAAAGGCCCCTGGACTCTCCCTGTGGCCTCCAGTATATGACTGGTTCTGTCATGTTCATGAAAACAAAAATTACATGTTTTTTAATCCCCTTTTCAAATACACCACCATTAAGGGAAACATTTCAGCAAATTTAGAAGTAGCACAAAGAGGTAGCTGTGCTGAGCAGACAGAAAATTCAATTCTTCAGAGTGTGTGTGTGTGTGTGTGTGTGTGTGTGTGTGTGTGTGTGTGTGATGGTTGGAAAATTTTTATACTTATACTTTCTCTTCCCAGCTTGTCCAGCACTTTCTCCAAACTCTTTCTGCAACAGCACATTCAAAGTAAAAGTAAAGAAGTAACGATATGTTCATTAGGGTAATCCTAGAAGGAGCCTTATGTTACCTCCCAAATTAAAATCTCTTACCACTTCTAGTTGGCTTTTGAAATGGAAACTTTGGATTCCTAATATATTATATTTTAAGTAGAACATATTGGATCTTCATCTCTGAAAACATGAAAGCAAGCATCTTCCAATATTATTGTAGTTTTTTTTTCTGCCTTTATAGTCTTCAATTAGCAGGAGCAAGAGCTAATATTTAAGGTAAATCAGGTAGTAATAATAATAATAGCTAACATTTATCTAGCACTTCAAATGGGCCTGAAACTATGCTGAGAACTTTATGCCCATTATCTCATTTAATTCTCAAGAAAAAACTGCATTAGAAACTAGTATTATCCTCACATCAGAGGTGACAAAACCAGGTACCAGAGAGACTGAGTAATTTGCCTAAGGTCACACAGCTAGGTGACTCGAGTAGGTCCATCTGAACACTTAACCATGACACTCGCCTACCTGCCTTTGCCAAGTGGCAAATAATTGTCTCTCTAAAACTTTTTGAGAAAAAACTTGCCTTCAACGTGTTTTTTCCGATCCCATCATGAATAAATATAGGCTACATTGGCATGCTGCAGCCGATCCCTTCCCACCATTTTGTAAACAGGAGTTTAGACATGGCCACAGACGAATCCCTTATGGAGAGCAGTTGGTTCTGACTGTTGGGAGCATCAGAATTAACTGCAGCAGTTGCTGTTGGCACTTCATTGTTAACCAAATTTTTCTGTAGTCGTTCTGGTGACAAATACTCTGGGACAGAATTTAGTAATCACAAAAACCAAAAGACCCAAAATATTTAGGCAGGCAAATAATCTGCAAGGGACATCATGTGAACCCCAGACCTTAGGGGTTTTCATTCTTTCCCGTTCTTTAACCTTGCCTTCACACGAGGGACTAGTTTAGAGTCATATTAAATCACAGTGAAAGTAGGAATGGCATCACAGTGAAAGTAGGAAAAAGGCAAAATCGTTTTGCCACTGTGGACCTTGATTCCTATTTCCCATTACAAATTAGTGTGACAAAGCCCCTGATTTGGCTAACAGGGACTAATTTAGTTATTTTAACAGATGTGGGGTTTTCCTCATCATCTTTAGAAGGAACTTTCTTACTATTTGCTCCTCAATGCTTAGAAAAATAAAGTCCCTGAAATGAGATAAAGGTCAGCCACCAACAGAGACTCTGTAATCGCTTTCCCATCTCCCTTCAGGCAGGTAAAATTCTCCTTCTTTATTGAAACGCTGTGCTCAGTAGAGGTATAAACAAATTGTAAGAGACCATTTATTTAACAGTCTGACAGCTTAACCAAATCTCCTTGTAGCAGAGCTTTCATTGTAAGATTCAGTTCTCATTTGCCACAGAGGAAAATTCATATTCATAGTAGTGTAATCTCATGTGAAAACCTGTCACGTTGATGGTACAGCCTCCACAGTTACACTGTTTACAGGACTTGTAGTGGCACCAGCCACATTACCATATTCGTGCTGAGGATCCACCATCTCCTGCATCTTGGGAAATCTTGGCATTGAATAAAATAAGAGAGCTGATCCTTTATGTAAATACTACCAGTAAACATGGGCCACTTAGCATATGCGCCTTGCCGGCCATAAGGAGCATTAGTATTGGAAACACCTCTTTCTGCCAAGAACTCTGGAGTCCTCCTGTCATGAACTATTTATTCAGAGATCAGTCTTCTTGTTGGCAGCTAACCACCAAACCCACAAAGTTGTGTTTAATGTGCTCTTGGAGGATAGACTGAGTTCTCCTCCCCGAACTGTGCGAGAGTGATGCCTCACTGAGGTGCCCTGGAAAATGTGGTGCCTGGAAATTGTCTGTACCAAAGCTTGTGAATGATACAGCACTTCTCATGGCTGTTAATGGCATGGCTGATCTGTTCCAGCCAGCCTTACCTGAAAGCAAGAACAAAATCAACACAGCAGACTGCATGGGCTCTTGAGGGAGATTTGGCTCTACTCTGCAAACTCAGAGCTTTCTACTAACAAAAGTCTCCCAACAGCCTGCTCGTTTGCACAGTAAAAACGACGGGCAGATTTCTTGCCAATTGGAGGGGTTATCCAGCAGCTATGACAAAACTTAATGCTCACATTTTTCTTATGAAATGTGTACATGTGGCTTGCCTCTTCAGCAATGACGTTCTTAATGGACCCATTTTTTTGTTGGGGGATCCACTCCTTACTCTCTCCTCATCCAGGGAGGCTGGACAGGGATCTACCCAGCTTTCAGATAGCGCTCATGCCCAGGCAATAAATGCATTGCATTTCTCTAGGTCACAGACACTGCAGGAGGTTTGCATCTAAATTGCTAGATGGTTGCTAATACAGAAGGGACAGAGGCTCTGCTAGTTCTTGTCGTATTCAAACTTGAAAGGCTGTAGCCTTAGAAGCTGCTGACAGACATCTTAGGACTACAGAAGGTATGGGAATAGAACTGATATGGAGGAAGCTGACCCAGAGAAAGGGCACCAATGTCTCTGGTGATGTCCTTTAAAGCTGACCAAGCCACACCTGAAGCTTTTAAGAAATTCAAATGACAGTTATCCAAGTACTTTATGTATTAGGATTGTCACAATTGGTCTTCATTAGAGTCGTATATTTTTCCAAAAATATTTTAGGGACAGTAAACATGTCTTACTAAAGTTATAGAGAATAGTGATAATAAATGTTTTGCATAGGCAAAGTGTTTAGTTTAGCAAAAGCTTTCAGAAACATGATTTCATTTGATCCTCATTAGCAAAACATAATATATATAAGACAAAGATTATTATTTTATTCTTGTAAGGATTCATTGGTGTCACAATAAAGGAACAAAAGGGCAGAAATTGACCTTAGTGATCATATGTCCTGCCCTACTATATGACAGATGAGGACGCTACAGTTCCCAAAAATCAGGAGACTTACCTAACGTCGCACAACTAGTCTTTTAATTAATATTTTAGGGGAAAAACCTTTTTTGAATTTATTTGTAAGTTCAAATGCTACCACATATTTATTATCCACCAGTCTCTTATACCTGGGTGTTTGAAGTACAGCTTCCTTCTTTAAACAAACAAAACAAAAACAAAACAGAACATGTTTCACTCATACAAAAGGAACATTAAATCTAATTCAAGTAAGGTACCTGAGCCCTTGAAATGTCACTGGGTCACAAACTGGACAGAGCCAATTTTCCCCTCCATAACCAGAACTATAACCAAGACCGTAACACAGCACCTTTCCTCACTGCCCTGAGATACTATCCCATCACCGTGACGTTGTAAATCAGTAAGAAGTGATTCCACCCTGTCTACGATGCCTCGCTTGGTAGTTGTGAGCACTTAGGGTCGTGAAGCTGGCTCTTCATTGGCAATGAGGCGTCTGGCTGGATGCTGGCCGTCAGCCTGCAATGAAGAAAACGCTATTCTTGGAGATCTCATTCTTGATTATAATGGGTAAGGTTACTACCGCGTAGTATCTTTCCCAGGTCTGGCATAAGTTTAAACTAGATTTCTGCCATATTTCTCCCCAAATGCCTTTAAAAATACCGGATGGCAATATGTTTGGTTACTCAAATATATTCAATTAATAAAATCCATTTATCCAAATTTTCAACAAACACTACGTGAGTGGTCCTGTTCTAGGTGCTGAAATAAACTTGTGAACAAAGCAGAGAAAAATATTTGACCCTGTGGGATATATGTTCTAGTGAGGACGCCAACAAACAAGGTAAGTAAAATGTATAATTATGTAGCAATAAACAATAAGGAGAGGAAAAAATTAAGCAGAAAAGCAGGATGGGCTTCCCTAAGATGGAAAGGAGGTGTGCTTCTAAATTGCTAGATGCTTGCTAATAATGAAGGGACAAAGGCTTTGCTAATTCCTGTTGTCTTCAAGCTTGGAAGGATATAATCTTGGAAGCTGCTGGCAAACATCTTCATGACTACAAAAGGCATGAGAACAGAACTGATGTGAAGGAAGCTGCTCTGATGAAAGAAGAGCAACTACCATCTGGTGATGTCCAAGCCTAATCAAGCCCTTGGAAGTAACTAGGAACTAAGATGGAGTAACTACGGAAGTGAGGGATCTTGTCATAAGAATACCTGGCAGAGGGAGCAATCCAGAGGGACCAGCAAGCGCAAAGATGCTGGGGCAGAAGCACACACCTCAGTTGTTTGAAGAACAGGAAAGAGGCCAGTGTGGTTGCATAGACATGATTGAGGGGAAAGCAGTAGGAAATGGGGTCAAGGGATAAGAGGGCATCATCATGTGAACTTGACTTTTATTCTGGATGAGATGAGAATCTTGGAAGGTTTTGAGCAGAGGAGGGTCATGATTGAACTTTATGTTTTTTTAATAGAATAGCCCTGGCTGCTAGGTTGAGAAGAAACCTCAGAGGGCAAGGATAGAAGCAGAGAGACTGAGACCGCCACAGCAGTGAGAGATGATGGAGAGTTGAACCAGAATGGTAGCAAGAGGGTGATGTGAAGAATGTGAAGGACATATATATATATTTATATATTTTAAATACTTTATAATTTAAATATATATAATTTATATATTGTATAATGTATAATTTATAAACATTATATATAATTTTTAATTTTTTATACATATATATAAAATATATAAAACTAGGAACCAAGATGGAGTAACTAAGGAAGCGAGGGATCTTGCCGTAAGAATGCCTGGCAGAGGAGCAATCCAGAGGGACCAGCAAGTGCAAAGACCCTGGTGTCTCTTCCCCTAGGAATGACAGATATATATCTAGTATATGTGGGTATATATATAATATACATATATTAGATCCAACACTATTTGCTGACAGATCATATATAGGGAGTATGAGAGAGGAAAGAGTCAAGGATGCCCTTAGGATCTTTGGGCTGAAACAACTGGAAGAATGGAGTTAGCCAACAACTGGAGACTGCAGGCAAAGCTAGTTTCCAGAAGAATGTGAGGAACTCGTTTTTGGACATGTTAAGTTTGAGACATCAATTTGATATCCAATTGGAGAATCAAGTGGGTAGATGGTTGTGAGTTTAATGGAGAGGTCCAGAGTGAAGACACAATTTGGGAGTCATCAGCACAGAGGTGGTGTTAACGTTCTAAGACTGGAAATGTTTGCCAAGACAGTAAATGCAAATTACAAAAGCGAAGTATCAAGAGATGAGCCCTGGGCAAGTCCAACATTTAGAGTTTGGAGGGATGAGGAAGACACTGCCAGTGAAGTTGGGGGAACACCAGGAGAACCCGGGAGGCAAGAGAGAGAAGTGTTTCAAGGAGGAAAGCATTCAACTTTGTCAAATGCTGCCCATAGGTCAATTAAGAGGAGGTCTGAGAAATTACATTAGAATTAGCAGCGTTCTTGACCACTGGTGACCTTGAGCAGTGTGAGTGGAGAGGTGGGGGGCCCAAACTGGGTTCACAAGAGAGAGAAAGAGAGAAGCAACTCGCTTCTCTCTTTGCAAGAGGTTGCAAGAACAGATGCTTCCTTCAAGGGGTTTTTTTCTTAAAGAGAGGAGGAAATGGGATATAACTGGAAGAGGAAATACAGAGAGAAGAGAATTATTTGTAAGAAATAACGGCATGTTTGTAAGTTGATACGGCTGCCGTTGTAGAGAAAAACTTGAAGGTGCAGTGTCGGGGGTGGAGGCGGCAGGGAATTGCTGGAGTAAATGTCCTTGGGTACAATGGACAGTGGGACCAGGTGGAGACTTTGGCCATGGGCAGGAGCAAGGCTAGGTCATCACAGTGATAGGGGAAGGTAGAGGCCAGGCCAGTGGCAGGTAGGCTGGCAGATGCAAAGTAGAAATCTCTTGACAGTTCTTCTCTCATCACTTCCATTTTCTTGCTGAAGTAGTATGCTTTTCATGCAAAGAGGTTGCTTTCAATATTTTTACGAAGCTAAGGAATATCTATGTTGAGAATTTCGTGACTACGAAACCTAATAAGAGTTGTGCAGCTATTGTTAGTTTTGTGCCTAACTTCTTATACTCTTCAGAATAGATGGCTCTGCTATCCTAGGACTGGGTCTGTCTTTCTAGAAACAAATTCCTGACACCCAGATTAGATGGTTCTGAGGAAGTCTAAGATACCTGATTCTGTCATTCCTAGGGGAAGAGACATAAACCTTCCCTTATCTTGATTTTGTGAGTGCCTGCCTTTTTTCTCTTTCACAAAGTTCCCCCTTGCCTATCAAATCTCTTTTCAGACATTCAGGAGAGCATGCTCTGGAGGTAGTCGCAGCAAACAGTAGACCAGAGGAAACCCCAGGGAAACTTCAGGGAGGTCCTGTATCTTACTGGTTTTTCCAGATTTACATTGAGATTGTCCCTCATAATTCCTTTCTCTACTTTCATGACTTTTAAAAACTCATCCTTAAATCTTTAAGAGAGATGTTTATAGAACCATGATGGATATAATAAATACACTCTTTTCCACAACTTAGAATTTGAGATTTTCAAAGTGTTTAGGCAGGTAGGGAAAGAAGACGGGGGATTGCTTATGTCATCCAATTCTGGCAGTTCTATGAGGTAGGTATGATTATCTCGATGTTATAGATCAGATTCAGAGAGATTAAGTAACTTGCCCAAATAGTAAGTAGGGGTCCCAGACTTGAACGCTGGACTCTCAGAGCCCAGCACTGTGCTCTTTTCATTGTACTTTGCTCTATGATCATTTAGGAAAGGCAAGTATGTCAGTAATTTATGAAGGAATTTCCTGCCCTGTCCATAGCCTAGCTCTCTAGATAACTCAGAAACTCGTACCTCACACCCTTGTTCTGTGGGGTTCTCTTTGGTGTACACATGTCTCAGTAAGGAAGGAGGTTTAGGCACACAACTAGAATGTGAAGCTGCCTTTTTTTTTTGGTCTTTGGCATTGCTTGCTTTCAAAACCAGCTTCCATTTCCCCCCATCTCCATGACAGCGTTGTTTTCTTGCCCTTCATTCTGTGTCCCAAATATACTTCTTAGGCATTCTAAGTGGACATTTACAACTTTTTACAGGTCAGCTTTTCCAAGCACATGATCTACAGTGGCACTCCTCTATTTTCAGAGCTCCTAGCTCCTTTCATTAGCAATCTTTAGTGAGAAGAAGGAGGCCATCCTAGGTAAACTTCCTCAACTCCTCTACCCTTTGCATCAGATTTGCTTCATGTTTATTCCACCCTCCTTCCTCTAGTCTCAGAGGCAGGAAGCTGTGTCCCTTATCTTTCCAAGATAACCTTTCTGTGTGTGTCCACGATGCCACTTCCTCCCATGTCTTTAATGGTAACCTCTTCTCACATGTTCAAGCTCATATTTAGCCTCATGCCTAAAATTTTTTAAAAGGCCTGCTATCCTGTGAAGCCACTGCTGCATTTCTTAAGTTTCACTATGTCAAACTTTTTGGACGAGATGCTAAAACTCAATACCTTTATGTCTTTTTATGGCGATCTACCCAAATTATTCTATTGAAATCTCTCTTTGGATGCCTTCCCTTGGGAATTTTTTCATCCCTTAGCCTCCCTGTCACTGAACTCTTAGTTCTCCTCCAATCTCATGGTTTTCTCTAAGCGCCTGCATTGAGCTTTTCCTCTTCTCTCCCTCGAATCTGTCAGTCTCCCAGCTTCTGCCTCTCCCTTTTCCTTTCCCCGCTGTGTTCTCCCGCTCGGCTCGGTGATATGACTCACTCCACAGCTCCCTCTCCCCTGGGGTGAGCTGGTACTCTCTTGCCAATGCCAGGCCATGACTCCGCTAATTGGCTAGAGATCTCCGTGCTCCCTCTTCCCCGGTAGAGCCCATCCTCAATGTCTCTTCCTTCACAAAGCCTTCCAGGCTCATCTATGCTTGGTTAGAATCAGCTCTTCCTTGGGAAGTTTTCACTATCCAGAACCTTATATATATTTGTGTACTTATTATAATGTGTTTTATTATTACTTTGAATTATTGTTGATTCCTTCATTTGACTGTAAGCTCCACAGGGCAGGCGCCATATCTAAGTTGACTTTTTACTCCCCACACCCCTATGCTGAGTGTGCTGCTTTTCTTATGGTAGGCCGAACTAATTTGAACTGAGTTAAGTAGGACACAGGAAGGACAAGTGGGGTTTGGTGAATATTCAGATACCCAGGCACCTCCAATACTTGACCCCAAGTTATGGGAAGCTCACAAAAGCCAGGAAACCCAGGTGTTAAAGAGAAATCAAAGGAGGAAAGCATAAAAATGAACCAAATGAAAGGACTTGGGGTTGACAGAACCATAGCAGAGAATGGAGAGAGTAGAGCAAAAGGAAAGGTCAAGGGGAGCTTGGGAAACAGGGGGCATGAAGGCAGGGGTGAAGGGGGCACAGAACAGGAGAATCCCATTTTCTCTGTAACTTTCGACCTTTATTTCTCACACGTAATTTCTCTGGCCCAGGGAAAATAAAACCAAATTTTCACAAGGATATTTGGAAGCTTATTATTTATAAAGTTTTGGAAGATCTTCAAACATACAGCATAAGAGAGAGATTTTATTGTTTTGTAAGTAGTCTTTAATTTTAAAGTGAGATAAATGTCTTTAAATACAACTGGAAAATACGCCAAAAGACTTTCCCTTCATTTTTCTGTTGAAACACTAAAAATAAGATACATTGACCACACTGACTGTAAGTATCTATTGAATGAATTTTTAATGACCAGATGAAAAATAGTAATTGATTATATATAAAATGCCTATTTGCACTTCCTTGTTTTACTTATCCTTTTACCAAAAGGGGGAAAGAAGCAATACAGTAAATTCATTTTTAATTTTAGTTTTCCTCTCTTTCTCCCATTTTTCTTTGCACTAATAGTAAATATTATAGTTAATTAAGCTAAAATTTCACAGGCTGCTCTCCTAATGTGATCATTTAAATACAGGCCAGATGCTAACCAAACCCTACTTAAACAAGACCTTCTCCACTCTTAAGATTCACCCTAGAATGTTTCATGGACAGTTTTAGAATATTTATTTCTGAAAACTGACATACAAACATTTTCCACAACAGGAAAGAAAGCATCAGCTTTCTATTTGCAGCACAAGAAAACACCACTGGGATGAAGCCTCAAAAACACATTTGGGTGACGGCAGATCACGAGACACTTGGAGTCAAGATATCAGGTTTCAATCAAAAATATATAGACTGGATATGAATAAACTCCCCTGAAATCTCACTCTCTTCCACTGACTGGGGTTTCAGATGGGGAGATCAGTAACACTTGCGGATGACTCCGGAGAAACAAGGATCCCATCTGCAGACAGATGAAAAAGAGGAGGAAATTTTTCTTGGGTGCTTTGCTTGAGACGTGTTAGAAACAAAATAGTCTATCACATCTTTCCAAAAGCATCAGCTGGTAGTCTTTTGCCAACAATTCAATTGGTTTAGAATGCTAAGCTTGGAGAATTGCATCATCTGTCTCAGAGGTCTGCAGGCTCACTCCTGCCTAACCACTGGGAAATGAAGACATGAAAAGTCAATGACATCCTAGCATCGGCATCTGTTTTGTCTTTGCGCTCACATGCAAATACAGCACAATGAGGGAAATTATAAATGGCAGCATATTTTCAACCTTATCTCAATCAGATGTCTTCCACTGTCCTGTCCAAATCTACTCTCCACTCTGCTTCATGCAACAGAAGGCTGACCCGTACACTACCAACTGGGCTTGGTTAATGGAACACTCTGGCAGGAGACTGGAGGAGGGAGGAGAGTGAGGTCTGGGTATGGATTCCTCAGCTCCCTCCTTGTCTGATTGTAAAGACTGCTTCTCTCCACCAAAGGCTCCTGTCAAATGCCTTCTTCATGTAGCCACTCCTTCTAGATTCTTGTAACCACTTGTCCCTTCAGGCCTAAGAGTGATAAAGGTTAACAATAGTCCCTGTATTAAGCACCCTTAAAATTATTAGTCTGAATCTACCAGCTGCTTCCTGCTCATCCCTGACTGAAGTGTGGGCTAACAGTGATAACATTACTGGTGACTGCCCCCAATAATGTTGTATGAAGATTCGAAGACTAGCACACAGATCACAATAACAAATGCTATGATTGTTTTTTGGTTTTTTGTTTTTTGAGATAGTGTCTTGCTCTGTCACCCAGGCTGGAGTGCAGTGGTGCGATATCAGCTCACTGCAACCTCCATCTCCCGGGTTCAAGCAATTCTTCTGCCTCAGCCTCCCTAGAAGCTGGGATTACAGGCATGTGCCCCACAGCCAGCTAATTTGTATATTTTTAGTAGAGATGGGCTTTCACTATGTTGGCCAGACTGGTCTCGAACTCCTGACCTCAGGTGATCCACCCACCTCAGCCTCCCAAAGTGCTGCTATGATCCTTTGTTGTTGACCTTGGGCATGGGAGGAAGAGAAAAATGGCAAAAATCCCATATATTTCCTATTCCTGCCACAGACCTTTATCATGGTAGATAAAGATTGGGCCATAAGGAACTTCAATCTAGGATCAAGTATTTGCTCTTATAATTTAGTTGAGGCTTATTGATAATTTTCATTTACATGTTGAAGATATCCAAATGTTAATATGAATATGAAGAAGGAAATTATAACCACAGGATGACCTGAAATTTTTTTCGAAATGGAGTCTCGCTCTGTCGCCCAGGCTGGAGAGCAATGGCGAGATCTCAGCTCACTAAAAGCTCCGCCTACCAGGTTCACGCTATTCTCCTGCCTCAGCCTCCCAAGTAACTGGGACTACAGGCACCCACCACCACGCCCAGCTTATTTTTTGTATTTTTAGTAGAGACGGGGTTTCACCGTGTTAGCCAGGATGGTCTCGATCTCCTGACCTCGTGATCTGCCTGCCTCGGCCTCCCAAAGTGCTGGAATTACAGGCATGAGCCACTGCGCCTGGCCAAGGATGACCTGAAAATTTTAAACCATATTATCCTATAGAACTTAAAACTGGCAGATGAAATTTTGAAAAACACTGCAGTTGGATTCAATTTTCCTTCCAGTCTGTCCTTGGTTTTGTGTTTTAGTTTTTCTCCTTCAGTCTTACCATTTATATAATAACAAGATCCTTATTTCTGTACTAATCAGTTCTCTTTACTTAATTTTCCACTTGAAGTTATTTAATCCTTCTTAAGAAGGCAAATGTGTCCTAGAAACTAGAGTAAGAAATAGGAGCACGTTGATCAAATTATGTTCCTTTGAGTTAAACTTGCCTTTTCTTGTGCCTAAATTTGTCTTTTGGCAAAGTGAGAGAAAATGAGAGTTAATACCCCTACACTTTAGTAGACTGAGTCACACGAAAAGCTGACAATGCCTCGGGACTCGTGGTAATTCCAGCTTTACTACAAAAAGGCTTTATTGTTACATCATGGACATTCTCCTAGCAGACGGATGCAGCAGAAGGTATATCTCAAAAATAATTCTTTAATATTAAAACGTATTTGTTTATAAATGAAATGGAGAAAACGTGTTTATCTGAACACAAGGTGTAAATGCAGATGCTTTTTCAAAAGGAAATGTGTTCTTCTTGAACTGTCAGCATCTTTCACCCAATTGTTTGATGAGCTTATGGTCCTAACTGTCAAGACTCTGCCTAATTTGCTGTTATTATTATTTTTACTTTTAACACTTAAATAAAACTTTTACTGCTTATAAGGGAGAAAAGGGGTTTTGATCACTGAACAGAAACCTTCCAGGACTGCAGAGCTTGGTGGGTATTATCCATTTGCCTTTCCCATCCATTATTCATCCAGAATTCATTCATTTATTCATTCATCCATCCATCCATCCATCCATTAATTCCATTCATCCAAAACATTTATTAATAAATGGCTAACTATAATACAGTGTAAGTATTATTATTAAGGTTTGGATCACAAGATGTGGGAGCCTAGATAGTTCTATAGTTGAGGGTGGGAAATGAGGGGGCATTCAATTTTATGTTGGGACTTGAAAGATGAGCAAGAATTCAGTCAAAACAATGGATGGGGAAGGAATTCTGGGCAGAAAGAACAGCACATATAAAAGCCAAGGAGCATGAGAATGCCTGGTGTGACCAGGTGATGAAGATTGAGCCAGGTGTCAAAGGCCTGGTGTGTTGAGTTAGAGTCTGAATTTCATCCTATGGACACAGGGAGGCTTTAAAGTATTGACCCAGGAATAGGACATACTCACACTTGTATTTTTTAAAAGTTGTGTTGTTTAAATTTTGGATGGATGGGAGGAGGCTTGGAAAGCAGGAAGGGGGTCACTCTAAAAGTCAAGGTGCAAGACAGTGCAGGTTTAAATTAGGACAACAGCACTGGAAAGGAGAGAAGAAGGATATAACTCACATATATTGTAGAGGCACAAATCAACAGGACTTGGGCTGTTCATGGGGAGATGGGAGCGAGGGAGAGTGAAATGAGTCAGAGATGACTCTGAAGTCTTTAGTGAACCAGAGCAACATGCTTGTGGGAAGGAAGAATGAATTCACTTAACGATATGCATGGTTTGTGGTTACTGGGACCATGCAGATGGAGATATCCAATTGACAGGTGAAATGTGAAGGTGGAGCTCAGAAGCCAGGAGAGGACTAAAGATTTTGGATATCATTACTTCATGAGATTGATGCCATGGAGATGGATGAGATCATGCAGACCAAACACAGAGAATGGGAAGAGGGAAGGGAAAAGGAAAAAGTTAAAGTCCAACTGGCATGTGCTTTTTCAGCTGCACAGTATTCATTCCTTTTTTCTGGTGCTAGTTCTTTATTTCCTTTGGCCAGCCACACCTCCCTGCTGCATGTAATTCTGTTGGAGTAAACCTTCATGTTGTTCTGTCCAAATTATGCTATGCTTTCTTCTCCAGGATGGACACAGTATGTGTCTCATCAAGCTGGCCACATTGACTTGATCAGCTATGTGGCAATGACATGCTAGAATGGGCTCCTTCCACTTCACAAGTGGCATTATATCAATAGCTTGAAGTTAGCCATGGTGGAGGTATTTACACCACAGAAATTAGCAAACACTAAAAATCAGTCCCTCCCTCCTTGCTGAGAGCCAGGTTACTGGCACACTACTGAATGTGGGCATAAACACATGCAGACCAATGAATGTCTTCCCAGAGATCTGATATACAAATCTCAGAGAAAAGGTGCCCCTTTTCACTCTGATTGCAAACTGTGAGGTGTGCTCATGGCAAACTTTCTTGCTGTGTAGAAAACCTGCCTGAGAAAGAACAGACAATACAGAGGGAAGGTTGCCAGAGGGAGAAGAGACAGAACTCCCAGCACAGGATTTGTTGCTGTTTCGTTTTTTCAATTTTCAAAAACTTCCTACATTTCAAAAATGCACCTACCCATAGAAAATTTCATATAACCTATGTGTTCAGTTAACAAATTAAAAAATAAATACTGAATGCTCACTGCTCAGGTTAAGATATAGAATATTATCAATTGCCCAGAAGCCAACTGTATACTACTTCACTCCTCTTCATCTTGACCTTTGTCATAATTTTCTGGATTAGAAAAATCAATTTTATGACCTATGTATACATTTATAATTGCAGAGCGCTCTCTCTCTCTCTCTCTCTCTCTCTCTCTCTCTCTCTAAGTCACTTAAGGGAGAAGGCAGCATTTAGGAAATCATTGGTTTTCCTGGTGTGTGGAAAATGGGATAAGTTTATAGGATGATATGAAAGATCCAAGGGAGAAAGATTGAGGACAGCAGAGCCAGAGAGATTTAGTGCACAGTAATAGGGAAGGCAGAGGGACATTGAATCCAGCATGCTGAGGGAGGCCTCAGCTTTGAAATAGAGGATCGAGAGATGCCTAATACAAGGAAGGGAATTAGTGTCTACTCATGAATTTCTTTGACTGATATATGAAACGTACAACTGAAAAATAGTAAGTGCTTCCAATTTCATCTTAGCCCATGCTCTATGAGTGCTGAGCCTTCCTCGAATAAGCTGCTGCATCCGTGGACTTTGGAGCTAGTGACCTGGGATCTCCTCTCCCTTACTCTTTTGGCCTGGCATCTCTGGGCACAGGTCTTTGTGCTTGGCTCTGGCTCCTGGAACCCAGTACTCCTTGACTTTCTCCCTGGCACAAGGCTCTGGTAGTGGCTTTGCCCCATGAAGCCTTAGCCTATGGCTCAGCACCATTTCTTACTTCCTTTGGAACATCCAACACCCTGGCCCGGTCAGCACGCTTACTTTCTCTGACCCTAGTTTTGTCTGTAAGGAAACCAGCTCCTGCAATGGGGTGGGGTTCAGGATTAATGGGGTGGTTGGTAGGAAAGGAACAAAGCAGGTAAACGTGGAGGTGGAGGTGCAGGAAGTTGAGTTGACAGGATCCACTCCTGTGACCTCCTTTGCTGAATTTACTTGCTTAGCCCACAATCCCACGTCCAGAAAATATTCCTAGGTCCTCTGTAGTCTTCTCGTCCAAGAATTCTTGAGACCTCAGATCTATTTTCCAACCTATCCCTGCTTCTGATTAAGTGTGTGTTTAAATTGCCTTGGCTACATCAAAAATAAAACATTTCTACAAATTAAAAACTTTCTGGAGTCCTTGCCTTGTTTCTGAGCTTGCTTTTGAAATACCAATTAGTCAGAGAAATATATGCTTCATGTTTCCAAAAAAAAGAAATAGGGAAGACCTCGCTAAAGACAGCTAGCTCTGGTGAGAGATGTTTTTTCTTTGAGGAGCTGCAACTAAATGTCTATGTACTCCAACAACATTTAGCAAAAGATGTCCCCTGTCCTTAAAAGAATGGAAGGCACTGAATGAGAAGTCTCTCTCAGGCCGGGCAATAATGAAAGGCTTTCAACGATTAGAACTAGAGTCTGAATTGTATAAAACATTCATCTTTGCAGGAGCAGAAAGCTCAGTGAAATGACTCCTAACAATTCCTTGACTCTGGGTTTGAATGGATAGGTTCAGGCACATATACCACTTTAACTGAGCTGACACCAAAGCGTTCCATCTCATCCTAATAGATGGCAAAGGTCACTCTTTCCCTTCATTTGATGAATGACTATGGCACCACCACATTTGTCTTGTATCTGGCAGTAATTCTCAAGTTAGTGATAATGAGGGTCTTCGTAACAAGGGAACCAAGTGCTCTAGAGAGTTAGTGGAAGCCACTGCATCTGCCCAACTACTTCACATACAGTTCACAGCCGAAGGAAAGTCCTGCAGCCCAGAGGCACACAGCGAAAGGCTCTTAATGCAATAACATTTCTGAAGATAGCAGTCCCCAAATAGTGATCATAAAAACTCATACACACTGTCAGCCCATAGAATAATATTATGTTGGTGCAAATGAAATTGCAGTTTTTGCCATCGAAAGTAGTGGCAAAAACCGCAATTACTTTTGCACCAACCTAATACTATACTGAGCATGGAACTGACTAAAGAAAAAATATCAAATTTTCCTCCTCATTTGGAAGAATTCTAGAAAATGAGAATGGTCATCATTCCACTCCTACCATGTTTCATTTGCGTAGAAGTTCTGCTGTACCAGTGGATAATTGCATTGATAACTTAGTCCTACCCAGCAGCTGCTTACAAATTAATGTGGTGAGTGGGAACAATATTTCTTTAAGAGGAAATATTGAACCAAGAAGAAAGACTAGAAGTGAAGTAAGAATGTCAGAAGACAGAAAACACAGATGTGATGAAGTAGAACGTTGAAAATATGATTTTGTTCTATTAGACATAATGAGACTTTGACTCAATGACCTCCTTGACTCTCCAAACCTGGAATTGGTTTCACATAGGAATTGGAATTCTTACTCATTGGCAGAAAAGCGTTTGTTCCTGGGGTCAGCAATGCCTTATACTTTGCAGAACATACTCCACAGCAAGTCAGCAGCTGTACCAAGGATGGAGTTCTAGATTCTCTCTAACAAACTTCAGACACAAAGCAGGATATAGACCCCCCTCCATCACTTAGTTCTTTCATCTCTGAGGAGCATGCCCAACAGAATGGTTGAAGAATAAATGACATTGCAGAGGGGCTGTGGTTTTAGCTCCACAATACTCTTTAATATGATTCTGGGCTACAATCGAAACTTTATTTAAATAAATTATAGGTGCACTTCTTTCTCCTCGTTAATTTATTTATTCTTTGGTTGGTTGTCGTTTTTTTAAAACCTATACATATAAGAAGCACTTTCTGTGTGTTAGATACCGTGCTAGATGTTAGAGAATCAAAGGAAAATAAACAAAAACAAAAACATGGTACCAGCCCTTGAAGGACTCTTGGTGTCTAGTAGAAAAAGATTGTCACATTAACAAACAAGCCAAATAAAGACATGCAACTGCTACTGCTGGAAATACTTATATTTACTGGATGTGGTGAAAAAAAAAGGAGAAAGTGGTCAATTAACTCTGTGTGTGTGTGTGTCTGTGGGGGTGTGTGTGTGTGTGCATGCGTGCGCATGTGCTCTCACACATGCAAGATAGCGGTGGGGATGTAGATCAATAAGAAAGGGTTCAGGGAAAGCGAGGCCCTTGAATGGAGTCTTGCAAGATGAGTCAGCACTGACTGGGAGAGCAGGGTGAAGGAGGCAGCGTACTGTGGTCTTGACGGTTGGAATCTGGAGTGTTAGTGAGGGCATCAAGTGACCGGGACACAAATATGGTAGAGGCAAGATTTCAGAAGGCCTTCTATACCGCATTAAAAAGACTGGGCTCTGCCCTGCAGTCACAGAAGGTTTTAATCATATTAAAACTGTAAACTATTGCTGTTTTGGAACAATCCCTCCCCAGCAATGCAGAGGAGAGACTGGAGGGGCGGGGGCTGAGGCTGACCAGATGGCAGGCCATGGCAAGGTCCAGCCAGTTGAGACTAGGCCAAGGCAATAGCAGTGGAGGCTGAAGAGACGTACAGGAGGGAAGCCAAGGAGGGGAGTGGCTGAGGGAGTGAGAGAGAATACAGCCTCAGAGCCAGCCCAGGCTGTGGGCTTGGGTGGAGCATCCATGGAGATCGGGAGTGGAGGAGTAGATGAGATGATGAGTCCATTCCACTTGTTTGAATTGGAGTTGCCTGTGGGACATCAGGGTGAGAGGTCCAACAGGCAAGATAATATAGGGATTCTTACATGAAAGAGTTTAGGGTCCGTGATCTTGGGTGGGAAAAAAATTGCATTTTTCTTTTCATTAACCTCTAACTAAAATTTAGTATTTCCTTTATGAGAGTAGGCAACAGACCACAGTGGTATTAGTAGTACCTTTGACTTTGTCATCAGTAGAAATGACAGATGTATTCTTATCACCTTTCAGTTATTGCAGACGTCTTGATATATTGCTCACATGTATCACTGCTTCAGAATGATGCTTGTTATTATGCCTGTGGCTAAATATTATTTAATGTTAATAAAAGGCATGCATACTATGTCACACCTTTATTTTTAATATTTTAATAACTATATTTCTACATGGTTTGTTTTATTTGTAATCTCACATATTTTATGTCAAGTATTTAAAACATTATTCCTAGAAGGAGTTCGTGGGCTTTAGCAGGCTGCCAAGTGTATCCATGGACCAAGTAAAGGTCAAGAACCTCTAGTCTAGAGTTTGAAGACACCAGGCTGGTTCAATAATTCACGGAGTTCTGCTGAGCAACAATGTGCTGAGAAGGATGTGACCTATTCCCAGAGCTCCAGAAATAGATTGGGATGAAAGAAAATGGTTGACTGCGAAAGAAAATGAAGTTTGCACTTGTTTGGTCAGGAAGCTTCTGGCCTCCCGCCTGAAATAGTTGGCCTTTATAGATGCAAAGTCTCCTGCTCAAAATGTGCCCTGGGCTGGTTTCAGTTATTGCTCTTGGGAAACTGTGAAGGCAAGAATCATGAGCCAATGCGATGTTGTGCACTGATCCCAGAGTAGGGCACTCTTAAAATGAACATCATTCAGCAGAGAGTTGAAACATTTGTTAAAAACAGTTATAATGAGAGGAATGTAAAGCAATGGCAGAAATGTGTAACTGTCCCTGGGAAGGACTTTTCCTTTCCTGAGTCCAGATCCTAGTGTTCACTCAGCCACAAAGAATAATGTTGGAAACTGGGCAGAGAAGATACACAGGGGTGGAGGCAATCAGCTCAGCTGATTCACTGGACATATGAGGCCTCCCTCAGTTCATAGAACATCTCCTTTTCTGGCCCCCTAAGGCCAAGAGGTTGAACTTGACACTTGACCTTCCCACTAACCCTACCTCCTTCTTTACTTCTGCCATCTCGTAGCTGTTCTTGTGAGGCAAAACAACCTAAATTACTACGTGACTTTCCACCCTTAAAAAAGTGTAAAAGTCTACTTCGGAAGTCAAGGCCCTGTATCTTTACTTCTGGAAATCTATCCTACTAAAATCTCACTCCTGCAATGGTTGTTGATTGAAGCATTATTTGTGATTTTAAAACTTGAAAACAACCCAAAAGTCTATCAAGAGGCAACTGCTTAATTAGACCTGGTTCACCCATACTTATGAAGTACTTCAAAGTGCTTGAAAAGTATACACCAGTGCAGACAGATATTCATGCCACATTGTAAACTGAAAAAGAAATTGTAGAATAATATGCATAGTAGGACGATTTTTTAAACAAAAGTGTGTGTGAGGTCCTCAATAGGTTTGTGAATGTCTAGATAAGGATCTAAAAGATGATCCCTGCACTTAAAAATGCTTATTTTGAAGGCTGAGAGTGAATAAATAGGATGGGTAAGGGAGGAGGAGAATGAGAATTTCAAAGAGAAATTGTTGCTCTGTACTATAATATCTCCATGTTGTTTGAAAGTAGAAAATTACTTTGTGATTTAAAATATAACTGGAAGGCAGATCATATTAGCTCTCATCATATGTAATGGTGATCATCTGGGAATTGTTTTGTAAATTTTAATTTGTCAAATAAACTCATGCTATATCAGAAAAAGTTCTGTATCAGTTAGGATTAGGTTTACCTGTGAATAAAACAGTCCCAAAACAACAGTGTCTTAGACAAGCGGGGACTGTATTTCTTTGGACATAGACAATCCAAGGCTACTTTGACAGCTGTTTCCCTGAAGGCTCCTTTGAGTTCAATTTCCAAATCCTTTATCTTGAGTGTGTGGCCTCAGCCTCGTGGTACAAGATGGGCATAGAGCTTTTGATACCTCACTCCTGTTCTCAGAAGCAGAAGGACAGGCCAGGTGTGGTGGCTCGTGCCTGTAGTCTCAGCACTTTGGGAGGCTGAGCTGGGTGGATCACTTGAGGCCAGGAGTTCAAGACCAGCCTGGCCAACATGTTGAAACCCTGTCTCTACTAAAAATACAAAAAAATTAGCCAGGCGTGGTGGCAGGTACCTGTACTCCCAGCTGCTCAGAGGTTGAGGCAGGAGAATCACTTGACCCTGGGAGGCAGAGGCTGCAGTGAGCTGAGATCATGCCACTGCACTTCAGCCTGGGTGAGAGAGTGAGAACCTGTTTAAAAACAAAAAGAAACAAAAAACAAACACACACACACACACACACACACACACACACACACACACACACACGAAGGAAAAAGAAGGGACTCATTTAGGGGCAGAACCAGCCCCATTGTCCACATATTTTTTTCTAAATCACCAGTTCCATATTCTTTTTTTTTATTATTTTTATTGTACTTTAAGTTCTAGGGTACATGTGCATAACGTGCAGGTTTGTCACATAGGTATACACGTGCCATGTTGGTGTGCTGCACCCGTTAACTCGTTAACTTGTCATTTACATTAGGTATATCACCTGATGCTATCCCTCCCCCACCCCCGACCCCACAACAGGCCCCAGTGTGTGATGTTCCCCACCCTGTGTCCAAGTGTTCTCATTGTTCAATTCCCACCTATGAGTGAGAACATGAGGTGATCGGTTTTCTGTCCTTGCGTTAGTTTGCTCAGAATGATGGTTTCTAGCTTCATCCACGTCCCTACAAAGGACATGAACTCATCCTTTTTTATGGCTGCATAGTATTCCATGGTGTATATGTGCCACATTTTCTTCATCCAGTCTATCATTGATGGACATATGGGTTGGTTCCAAGTCTTTGCTATTGTGAATAGTGCCGCAATAAACATATGTGTTCATGTGTCTTTATAGCAGCATGATTTATAATCCTTTGGGTATATGCCCAGTAATGGGATGACTGGGTCAAATGGTATTTCTAGTTCTAGATCCTTGAGGAATCGCCACACTGTCTTCCACAATGGTTGAACTAGTTTACACTCCCACCAACAGTGTAAAAGTGTTCCTATTTCTCCACATCCTCTCCAGCACCTGTTGTTTCCTGACATTTTAATGATTGCCATTCTAACTGATGTGAGATGGTATCACATTGCGGTTTTGATTTGCATTTCTCTGATGGCCAGTGATGATGAGCATTTTCTCACATGTCTGTTGTGTGCATAAATGTCTTCTTTTGAGAGGTGCCTGTTCATACCCTTTGCCCACTTTTTGATGGGGTTGTTTGATTTATTTTTCTTGTAAATTTGTTTCAGTTCTTTGTAGATTCTGGATACTAGCCCTTTGTCAGATGGGTAGATTGTAAAAATTTTCTCCCATTCTGTAGGCTGCCTGTTCACTCTGATGGTAGTTTCTTTTGCTGTACAGAAGCTCTTTAGCTTCATTAGATCCCATTTGTCAATTTTGGCTTTTGTTGCCATTGCTTTTGGTGTTTCAGTCATGAAGTCCTTGCCCATGCCTATGGTCTGAATGGTATTGCCTAGGTTTTCTTCTAGGATTTTTATGATTTTAGGTCTGACATTTAAGTCACTAATCCATCTCGAATTAATTTTTGTATGAGGTGTAAGGAAGAGATCTAGTTTCAGCTTTCTACATATGGCCAGCCAGTTTTTCCAGCACCATTTATTAAATAGGGAATCCTTTCTCCATTTCTTGTTTTTCTCAGGTTTGTCAAACATCAGATGGTTGTAGATGTATGGTATTATTTCCAAGGGCTCTGTTCTGTTCAATTGGTCTATATCTCTGTTTTGGTACCAGTACCATGCTGTTTTGGTTACTGTAGCCTTGTAGCATAGTTTGAAGTCAGGTAGCGTGATGCCTCCAGTTTTGTTCTTTTGGCTTAGGATTGTCTTGGGAATGTGGGCTCTTTTTTGGTTCCATATAAACTTTAAAAGTAGTTTTTTCCAATTCTGTGAAGAAAGTCATTGGTAGCTTGATGGGGATGGCATTGAATCTATAAATTACTTTGGGCAGTATGGCCATTTTCACAATATTGATTCTTCCTATCCATGAGCATTGAAAGTTCTTCCATTTGTTTGTGTTCCCTTTTATTTTGCTGAGCAGTGGTTTGTAGTTCTCCTTGAAGAGGTCCTTCACATCCCTTGTAAGTTGGATTCCTAGGTATTTCATTCTCTTTGAAGCAATTATGAATGGGAGTTCACTCATGATTTGGCTCTCTGTTTGTCTATTATTGGTGTGTAGGAATGCTTGTGATTTTTGCACATTGATTTTGTATCCTGAGACTTTGCTGAAGTTGCTTATCAGCCTAAGGAGATTTTGGGCTGAGATGATGGGGTTTTCTAAATATACAATCATATAATCTGCAAACAGGGACAATTTGACTTCCTCTTTTCCTAATTGAATACCCTTTATTTCTGTCTCTTGCCTGATTTCCTTGACCAGAACTTCCAACACTATGTTGAATAGGAGTGGTGAGAGAGGGCATCCCTGTCTTGTGCCAGTTTTCAAAGGGAATGCTTCCAGTTTTTGCCAATTCAGTATGATATTGGCTGTGGGTTTGTCATAAATAGCTCTTTTTATTTTGAGATACATCCCATCAATACCTAGTTTATTGAGAATTTTTAGCATGAAGGGCTGTTGAATTTTGTAGAAGGCCTTATCTGCATCTATTGAGGTAATCATGTGGTTTTTGTCTTTGGTTCTGTTTATGTGATGGATTACGTTTATTGATTTGTGCATATTGAACCAGGCTTGCATCCCAGGGATGAAGCCAACTTGATCTTGGTGGATAAGCTTTTTGATGTGCTGCTGGATTCGGTTTGTCAGTGTTTTATTGAGGATTTTTGCATCGATGTTCATCAGGGACATTGGTCTAAAATTATCCTTTTTGGTTGTGTCTCTGCCAGGCTTTGGTATCAGGATGATGTTGGCCTCATAAAATGAATTAGGGAGGATTCCCTCTTTTTCTATTGATTAGAATAGTTTCAGAAGGAATGTTACCAGCTCCTCCTTGTAACTCTGGTAGAATTCGGCTGTGAATCCGTCTGTTCCTGGACTTTTTTTTGGTTGGTAGGCTATTAATTATTGCCTCAATTTCAGAACCTGTTATTGGTCTATTCAGGGATTCAACTTCTTCCTGGTTTAGTCTTGTATGAGGATGAATGTGTCCAGGAATTCATCCATTTCTTCTAGATTTTCTAGTTTATTTGCATAGAGGTATTTATAGTATTCTCTGAAGGTAGTTTGTATTTCTGTGGGATCGGTGGTGATATCCCCTTTAACATTTTTTATTGCATCTATTTGATTCTTCCCTCTTTTCTTCTTTATTAGTCTTGCTAGCAGTCTATCAATTTTGTTGATCTTTTCAAAAAAACAGCTCCTGGATTCATTGATTTTTTGAAGGGGTTTTTTGTGTCTCTATCTCCTTCAGTTCTACTCTGATCTTAGTTATTTCTTGCCTTCTGCTCGCTTTTGAAAGTGCTTGCTCTTGCTTCTCTAATTCTTTTAATTGTGATGTTAGGGTGTCAATTTTAGATCTTTCCTGCTTTCTCTTGTGGGCATTTAGTGCTATATACTTCCTTCTACACACTGTTTTAAATGTGTCCCAGAGATTCTGGTATGTTGTGTCTTTGTTCTCATTGGTTTCAAAGAACATCTTTATTTCTGTCTTCATTTTGTTAAGTACCCAGTAGTCATTCAGGAGCAGGTTGTTCAGTTTCCAGGTAGTTGGGCAGTTTTGAGTGAGTTTCTTAATCCTGAGTTCTAGTTTGATTGGACTGTGGTCTGAGAGACAGTTTGTTATAATTTCTGTTCTTTTAAATTTGCTAAAGAGTGCTTTACTTCTAATTATGTGGTCAATTTTGAAATAAGTGTGATGTGGTGCTGAGAAGAACGTATATTCTGTTGATTTGGGGTGGAGAGTTCTGTAGATGTCTATTAGTTCCGCTTGGTACAGAGCTGAGTTCAAGTCCTGGATATCCTTGTGAACCTTCTTTCTCGTTGATCTGTCCAATGTTGACAGTGAGTGTTAAAGTCTCCCATTGTTATTGTATGGGAGTCTAAGTCTCTTTGTAGGTCTCTAAGGACGTGCTTTATGAATCTGGGTGCTCCTGTATTGGGTGCATATGTATTTAGGATAGTTAGCTCTTGTTGTTGAATTGATCCCTTTACCATTATGTAATGGCCTTCTTTGTCTCTTTTTATCTTTGATAGTTTAAAGTCTGTTTTATCAGAGACTAGAATTGCAACCCCTGCTTTTTTTTTTCTTTCCATTTGCTTGGTAGATCTTCCTCCATCCCTTTATTTTGAATCTATGTGTATCGCTGCATGTGAGATGGGTCTCCTGAATACAGCAAACTGATGGGTCTTGACTCTTTATCCAATTTGCCAGTCTATGTCTTTTAATTGGAGCATTTAGCCCATTTACAGTTAAGGTTAATATTGTTATGTGTGAATTTGATCCTGTCATTATGATGTTAACTGATTATTTTGCTCATTAGTTGATGCAGTTTCTTCCTAGCATTGATGGTCTTTAAAATTTGGCATGTTTTTGCAGTGGCTGGTACTGGTTGTTCCTTTCCATGTTTAGTGCTTCCTTCAGGAGCTCTTGTAAGGCAGGCCTGTAGTGACAAAATCTCTCAGCATTTGTTTGTCTGCAAAGGATTTTATTTCTTCTTCACTTATGAAGCTTAGTTTGGCTGGATATGAAATGGTGGGTTGAAAATTCTTTACAAATGTTGAATATTGGCCCCCACCATCTTCTGTCTTGTAGCATTTCTGCCGAGAGATCTGCTGTTAGTCTGATGGGCTTCCCTTGGTGGGTAACCTGACCTTTCTCTCTGGCTGCCCTTAACATTTTTTCCTTCATTTAAACTTTGGTGAATGTGACAATTATGTGTCTTGGAGTTGCTCTTCTTGAGGAGTATCTTTGTGGCGTTCTCTGTATTTCCTGAATTTGAATGTTGGCCTGCCTCGCTAGGTTGGGAAGTTCTCCTGGATAATATCCTGAAGAGTGTTTTCCAACTTGGTTCCATTCTCCCTGTCAGTTTCAGGGACATCAATCAGATGCAGATTTGGTCTTTTCACCTAGTCCCATATCTTTTGGAGGCTTTGTTCATTTCTTTTTACTCTTTTTTCTCTAACCTTCTCTTCTCACTTCATTTCATTCATTTGATCTTCAGTCACGAAACCCTTTCTTCCACTTGATCATATCGGCTACTGAAGCTTGTGCAAGCATCATGTAGTTCTCGTGTCATGGTTTTCAACTCCATCAGGTAATTTAAGGACTTCTCTATACTGTTTATTCTAGTTAGCCAGTTGTCTAATCTTTTTTCAAGGTTTTTGGCTTCTTTGCGACGGGTTTGAACATCTTCCTTTAGCTCAAAGAAGTTCGTTATTACTGATCATCTGAAGCTTTCTTCTCTCAACTCATCAAAGTCATTCTCCATCCAGCTTTGTTCCATTGCTGGTGAGCAGCTGTATTCCTTTGGAGGAGAAGAGGCACTCTGATTTTCAGAATTTTCAGCTTTTCTGCTCTGGCTTCTCCCCATCTTTGTGGTTTTATCTACCTTTGGTCTTTGATGATGGTGACATACAGATGGGGTTTTGGTGTGGATGTCCTTTCTTTTTGTTAGTTTTCCTTCTAACAGTCAGGACCCTCAGCTGCAGGTCTGTTGGAGTTTGCTGGACCCTGTTTGCCTGGGTATCACCAGCGGAGGTTGCAGAACAGCAAATATTGCAGAACAGCAGATGTTGCTGCCTGATCCTTTCTCTGGAAGCTTCGTCTCAGAGGGGCACCTGGCCTTATGAGGTGTCAATCAGCCCCTACTGGGAGGTGTTTCCCAGTTAGGCTACTCAGGGGTCAGGGACCCACTTGAGGAGGCAGTCTGTCCGTTCTCAGATCTCAAACTCCATGCTGGGAGAACCACTACTCTCTCTTCAAAGCTGTCAGACAGGGACATTTAAGTTTGCAGAAGTTTCTGCTGCCTTTTGTTCAGCTATGCCCTGCCCCTAGAGGTGGAGTCTACAGAGGCAGGCAGGCCTCCTTGAGCTGGGGTGGGCTCCACTGAGTTGGAGCTTCCAGGCCACTTTGTTTACCTACTCAAGCCTCAGCAATGGTGCATGCCCCTCCCCCAGCCTCACTGCTGCCTTGCAGTTGGATCTCAGACTGCTCTGCTAGCAGTGAGCAAGGCTCTGTGGGCGTGGGACCCTGAGCCAGACGCAGCATATAATCTTCTGGTGTGCCATTTGCTAAGGCCATTGGAAAAGTGCATTATTTGGGTGGGAATGTCCTGATTTTCCAGGCACCGTCTGTCAAGGCTTCCCTTTGCTAGGAAAGGGAATTCCCTGACCCAACTGGTTGCACTTCCCGGGTGAGGAAATGCCCCACCCTGCTCCCTGGGCTGCACCCACTGTCTGACAAGCCCCAGTGAGATGAACCCAGTACCTCAGTTGGAAATGCAGAAATCACCCATCTTCTGTGTTGCATACGCTGGGAGCTACAGACTGGAGCTGTTCCTATTTGGCCATCTTGGAACATCCCTCGCCCATTCCATATTCTATGAAACTGCAGCCTTTATTCTATGAAAGTACAGCCTATGAAGAGGAAACCTTGAGCTGCCTTTCCTGCTGACTCTAGACCAGAGCAGTAGTATCTAAAGCCTTCTTCTCAGGGCCTTTTCTTTTTCTTCCTTCACTCCACCTGCCTTCTTCTCCTTCCATATCCCCTTTCCGTATTCTCCCCTCTCCATACACTTTGGTTCACCAAGCAGGTACCAGTCAGAGATGAAGAGTTTACTACTTCCTAGGTTGCTTTGAGACTTACTAGATCCTCACAATAGAATGGCAGGGACCACAATGAAGGCACTTTCCTTCTGGGCAGCATTTGGAAAATTAGCTCTCAGGGTGTGAGACAGAAACATACAAAGCAGAAAAGACACAGCCATTCAGCCAACTATGGGTTCTGCTTCTGGCTGCAGAAACAGCTAATTCTGTGTGTGTGTGTGTGTGTGTGTGTGTGTGTGTGTATGTCTTACAGAGGGTGCATGTGTAATGTTTATGTGAAATTTTAGCTGCTTGATCTCTAACATCTCTCTCCCATCCAAACCCCTAAAATGTTTCACTAATGCCTCTCTTATGACATTTTTCTTCCTTTTTTGTTCTAGTTATTTGTACATCTATTTTCTCTCTCCTACTAGACCATAAACTTCTTGAGGGCAGAGGCTATTTTGACGCATCTGTATATATTTTAGCCTCTAGAAAGGTGCCTGGCACAAGGCCCAAGCTCAGTGTCTATTGTAGGAATGAATGCACCAAATGCTATTGAAATCTCAAGCGATTTAGGGGTCGCAAACTTCCCAGAAAAGGCAGGTTATGGTTGCACAAAGATATTGTGAGGTCTTTTTGAACACAAAAAAAGGGAGAGGATTTAAATAGGAGGAAAATGTGAGGAATGAGTTTGTATTCTGACACATTTCTGTCTGTCTTCTGTAGTCTCCCCTCATTGCCGAGTTGACACTTTTTTCTCCCTCCCTGCATCTCCTGTCACACTGACAGTCTGTCCCAGGGCAATGCTGCTCACTTTCAGATTGGATCAGCTGCCCATTGTGACTCACCTCCATATTTTAAACTCCCTCAAGGCATAGACCTTGCCTTACACTTTCTATCCCTCTAACATAGTGCCGGATACATAGTAGATGTCCAACAAATATTTTTTCTTTTAACTGATGACTAAATCATCTCTGAATATATTACATATGAAAGGGTTAAAAAAGATAAATAGGGACACATAATGGAACACAGACTCTAAAGTTGTCTTTCTTTTCCTGTTTTATTTTCCCATAGCATCTCTCACCTCTAACACGCTATATAATTTGCTGCTTATATTTAGAGACTGTCCCTCTTCCCACTGGCAACTGGAATCTCATACATTGATGAGAGGTGTGTAAATTGTTACAATCACTTTGGAAAATTGTTTGGCAGTGTGTACCAAGGTTACCAAAGATTACCATACTAAGAATTCTACTTTGAAATATCTATTTTCTATCTATCTATCTATCTATCTATCTATCTATCTATCTATCTATCATCTATCTATCTAAGAAATGAATGCATAAGTCCACCAAAGACATGTCTTAAAATGCTCATATCAGGTCAAGCATGGTGGTTCATGCCTGTAATCCCAGCACTTTGGGAGGCTGAGGCAAGCAGATCACTTGAGGTCAGGAGTTTGAGACCAGCCTGGCCAACATGGTAAAACCCCATCCCTACTAAAAATACAATAATTAGCCTCATCTGGTGGCACGTGCCCGTAGTCCTAGCTACTCGGGAGGCTGAGGCAGGAGAATCGCTTTAACCCAGGAGACAGAGGTTGCAGTGAGCCAAGATTGTGCCATTGCACTCCAGCCTGGGTGACAGAGAGAGACTCTGTCTCAAAAAACAAAAAAGTTCATATCAGCTTTATTTATAAAATCTTAAAATGGAAACAATCCAAGTATCTGTCAACAGTAGAATGAATAATAATTATATACACATTCAATGAAATGTTATATGAAAACAAAGAACAAACTAGTGATACTGCAATAACATGGGTGATCCTTACAGAAATTTTTCCTTAGTAAAAGAAGTCAAATACAAATAAAGCAACCCCAAAGAGCATATACTATGTGATTTCATCTATATGCATTCAAGATGAGCAAAACTAGTCTATAGTCATTGAAATAAGGACAGTGTTTACCTCTGAGCAGGGTAGTATTGACTGGGTAGAAACATGAAAAAAACCTCCTGGCATTTTGGAAATATTTCTATTTCCTTATCTGGGCAGTGGTTACATTGTTATATACATACACAAAAACTCATCAAGCTGCACACAATATTTGTGCACTTGTCTGTATATATACTGTACCACAGTTTGTTTATATTAGAGAAAGAAAAAAAAACATAGGCTCCCCAGGGCAGGAGTTCATGAGTTCTACTCATTATAATATCCTCACCACCTGCAGAACCTGAATGTAGAGTAGGTGCTCAATAGCTATTTCTTGAATGAGTGAAGCCACTAACTCTGGGTTTGCATCCTATTTTATTCATACTTCTTTCTATCCATGTTTTGTCTGCAGCTCTTGGTTAAGCAGGAGTATATGACAACAGGCCCGGAGAAGTTTTGTACCTTGGCCATGAGAACCCAGCTAGTTAGAGAAGGGAGATCCTGTTTGCCTCCAAAGTCTGTGCTCTTTTTTTCTTTTCCAAAAAAGCCAGTAAAATCTGACTTTGTTACCTAGATCCATAGGCCCCAGCTGATGTGAGCCTGCTTGGGAGTTTCCAACTTCATCTCATTCTCTCTCCACCACCCTTGCTTCTTAGGTTTCAAATATTCAGGTGTTTAATTTTTTTAATAACAACTTTATTGAGTTATAATTCACATATCATACAATTCACCCATTTAAAATATATAATTCAATGGTTTTTAGTATATTCACAGAGTTGGGCAACCATCACCACAATCAATTTTAGAACATCTTATTGCCGCCCAAAAATCCCGTACCCTTTAGCAATCACTCCCTATTCCTCCCAGTTTCCCCAGTCCAAGTCAACCACTTAGCTACTGTCTTTATAGATTTGTCTGTCTTATTTGTAGCTCTTGAGCACACAAAGCTCTTTCCTGCATTAGGTCCTTGCATATGCTCTCTCATCTGCCTCAAAGGCTTGCCAGTCCACTCCTCAGGCTCCCCACTCCCTTCTCTCACACATCACTTGGCTGGTTCTTCACCTTTCATCCCTAGATTGAAAAGTAACCTATGAGAGGTTTTTCTGAGTACCCTCAGACCAGATTCCCGATGCTTTCCTTTATCATAGCTCCTTACTTGTTCTCTTCTTGGTAGACTCACAGTTGGTAACCATTGGTTTACCAGCTCCCATTGCCTGACTTCCTTCAGTTGACTTTCAGCATAATAAGGGGAGTGGCTGTATCTATCTTGTTCTCCATTGTATTCTAATGCCTGCTGCAGGGCCTGGTGCTTAGAAGACCATCAGTAAATATTTGATGAATGAATGACTGAATATACCAGATAACTGAACTCACATTGCTTGGAAGTAAGACCCCCGTGGCTGTTTCAAGCAGCAGATATTACAATGCAACAGCATTTTACCATCTAAGTTTTCTATTGATGTGAAACAGTTGACCTGAAGCCTTCCTCTCCTCTCCTTTCCTTCTTTCTTTTTCTTTCTCTCTCTCTTTCTCTTCTTTCTTTTCCTTCCTTCCTTCCTTTCTTCCTTCCTTCCTTCCTTCTCTTCCTTTCTATTTCAAAACAAGGACAGTTGACTCAGAAGTCTGATCAGAATGCTCAATTGCAAAACATGGCAGCAGAATACTTCTGAGTGAGTGATTGGACGATGTCGGGCAGTTTTGCTTTTCCTTCTCTTCTTAAGATTGTCACATTGATTGATGCTCCTTTGTTTTAAACATTAACAGTATGACAATCACTATTAGAGCAACTCTGTCTGCTAGGTCTCCCTGTTGTTATAAAGGATCCATTAGTGTTTCCTCACGCTGTTTCCATTACTGTGAACACTGTTCAAGGTGCAGTAGTCAGCTCTGGGCAAAACCAGATTGTAAACCAATTGAAGGAAAGGGTTATATTCCATGTCCACCTGTAATAAACTGCCATTCTATCCCCATCCACACACACATCCAAGAATCTTGCAAGTCGTAGCTACTTGTAGAATGTCTATTTAATGAGTGGCACTAAGTATTAAGTAGTATCTCCCATTTTTCTTTGCTGCTTTCATCCTGTCCTCCCCCTGCCCTTACCTTGTTACTGCTTTCTCAATCCTGAACTGTCAGGCTGTTCAGATATCTCAGTCACAGAGGAAGTAAATCTGATTGATTGATTCACACTATGCTGCTTTGTGAACCTAAGCAGCGTGTGCTGGAGCAGTTTATAACGGTTCATGAGAGCCAATTGTGTGTATCTCGTTCAACTCTGCATTCAGTGACATCAGGTTGCTAGCTTGAAATTAGCCACCGCGGGAGCATTTACACCAGAGAAATTGGCAAATACTATACATCAGAGCCTTTCTTTTTGAAACCAGTTGTTAAATATTTACACCACTGATGTCATATATTAACATTATTTCCTGTCTGTCCTCCTCACCCCGTTTTCTTTTTTTTAATTTTAATTTCATTTTATCCTAAGTTCCAGGATACATGTGCAGGATGTACGGTTTGTTGCATAGGTAAACATGTGCCTTGGTGGTTTGCTGCACCTAACAACCCATCACCTAGGTATGAAGCCCCACACACATTAACTATTTATCCTGATGCTCTCCCTCCCCCTGCCTCGCTGACAGGCCCCAATGTGCATCGTTCCTCTCTCTGTGTCCATGTGTTCTCATTGTTCAGCTCCCACTTATAAGTGAGAACTTGTGGTGTTTGGTTTTCTGTTCTTGTGTCTGCTGAGGATAATGGCTTCCAGATCCATTATGTCCCTGCAAAGTACATAATCTCATTCCTTTTTATGACTGCATAATATTCCATAGTATATATGTACCACATTCTCTTTATCCAGTCTATCACTGGTAGGCATCTGGGTTGATTTCATGTCTCTGCTATTGTGAACAGTGCTCTAATGAACATATGTGTGCCTGTATCTTTATAATAGAATGATTTCTATTCCTTTGCTCACCCTGTTTTCTAAGAGAATGCTAAACCAGGCTTAATTTAAAGAATGACTCACCTGTGGTGCATACCTGTAATCCCAGCTACTCAGGAAGCTGAGGCAGGAGAATTGCTTGAACCTGGAAGGCGGAGGTTGCAGTGAACCAAGATTGTGCCATTGCACTCCAGCCTGGGCAACAAAAGTGAAACTCCAACTCAAAAAAAAAAAAAAAAAAGAAAAAGAAAAGACTCACCAAGAAAGACTTTGAGGCCAAACACTATTTTCCCACTCTCTTGTTCAGGCTGTTTCACAGCTTTCACTGTTAAGTGCTTTGAAACCTTAGCTCTGTTCTTAACAATGTACTTCATAGTTTGCCACAACAGGCTGAAATCAGATTAGAATATCTTAGGGATTTTACTTAACTTGTTTATGTCAGTTTAGAGAGAAGGAAAAAGACTACCTAAGGCACACATCTTCCAATTCACAAATGGAACCAGATAAATGCTTACATTGTTCATATATATATATATATATATATATTCACTCAACCTTCTGCACTTCTGTCTTTTGAGATGAAAATCACCCTAAAATTCCTTGGGAAATTGCCTGTCTCCTAGCTCAGTGACTCCATATCACAGATTCAGAGAATTTTAAGTTTACCAGAAAAATAAGAGACCATCGGATGCAGTTTCCTCAACCAGGCTGCACGTTAGCATCACCTGGGGAGCTTAAAAAAATCACATGTCTAGGCCCCATGCTAGACAAATTCAATCAGAATCATCTGGATTGGGATCAGGGCATTACTAATTTTAGCGGCTCTCCAGGTGATTTTAAGGGAGAACCATTGATCCAATTGTCCCTCAATTTTCAGAAGAGAATCCCAAGACCCAGTTCTAAAAGCTTTTCTCAAAGTCCCAGAGTGGCTGAATGGAGGCAGCACTAGTCTAAGACTCAGATTTTTTTTTTTTTTATTCCCAGACCACAGATCTTTTAAAATCATGCCCCAAATCTCTGGATGTTCCCATTCCTGTTTGATAAGCCCCCAAACATCAGTCCTAGAAGCAAAAACATGTTTTCCTATGGCAGAAATTTTATCAGGCCTGATTTCATTCAGAAGTCTAATTGATCTTTGATCTTGAGCAAATGATTTTCTTACTTTTTTTAGTATTTCAGAATATCTAAAAGGGGGGATCTTTGTGACAAGATATAGTAATGTAAACTATGTAAAGACATGGACCAGTGTCTAATCTTTACTATGTCAACCATAGGGCCTGATCGATGCCACATGTTCATGTATCCATTTATACCTACTTGATGTGTTAAGTGCCTTGACTAGATGTTTGAAAGCATTTGTTCACACTACGAAGTCATATATCTCAATTTCAAACCCTGGCTCCACCACTGACCAGCCTGAGGCCTTGAGTAAGTTATTTAACCATTCTGTGCTTTGATTTTCTCACTTGGAAAATAGTTCTACACTGTAAGGTTGCTTTGTGCATTTACGAGGTAATGAATGTATATAGGACACTTAGCATGTTGCCTGGTCCAGAACCACTCAACCAATATTAATTATTATTTTGTTATTATTTTTATGATTTTGTTAATAATATTAGTTATTATTATTTTGTTATATTAACATATCTCTACCTCTTTGCTTGAATCCTGCTGGGAGAGGAGAGATATGAGTGATGAGGGAGCAGGAAGTGACAACCTACGAGCATCATGAACTGAAATCTCTGCCTTGGCTTCAAGGATCACTGTCAGCTAAGAGGAAACTGCACTACACCCCTGAGGGCAACACACAGGAGGAGGCCTGGAGCAGGGCACTCTGGCCTGGTCCCATTCTTTTTCCCTCCAAGAATGGCATTGATTCTTGAGGGCAGCGGCCCCTATTCTTGCTCATCCCTCTAAGTGGGCACTGGACTCTGGGCCTGAGCTACTGAACCCAAGGAGTGCTGACACAATGCCAGCTCTCAGTGACCAATCACCACCTACTGCTCCCCATGGCTGGTTCACAGCTCAAGTTTGCTTTTCACCCGGCACGTCAGTTCAGTAAGCATCTCCCTTCCAGCCCAATAAGAGATGTTATCAGAAGTCCATTCATAACACTGACATGGCTTCTGCTCCTCACATCAGTTTTTAATGAAAACCCCTAGGAGATTAAAGCAGAGAAGAGAAAGGAACAGAGAATGATGAATGTCCTAAAGTGAAATGAGATATAGTTCAGAGATGGTTGGGTTGCAGTTGCTCTTTCAGACAAAGATTGTATGAAAGACATTGGCAAAGTGTCAAAAACTACAGTGGTTTGAACGTGTCCCCCAAAGTTCTTGTGTTAAAAACTTAATCCCCAATGCAACAGTGTTGGGAAGTAGAGCCTAATAAGACATAATTAGTTTATGAGGCGTCTGCCCTTGTGAATGGATTAATGTCATGATCTTGGGAGAGGCGAAACTCCATCTCTACTAAAAATACAAAAATTAGCTGGGCGTGGTGGTGTGCACCTGTAGTCCCAGCTACTCAGGAGGCTGAGGCAGGAGAATTGCTTGAACCTAGGAGGCAGAGGTTGCAGTGAACCAAGATCATGCCATTGCACTGCAGTCTGGAAACAGAGTGAGACTCCATCTCAAAAAAAGAAAAAAAGAAAAGAAAAAAATTTACTAAAGAATTTAGGAAGAATCAATATCGTGAAAATGGCCATACTGCCCAAGGTTATTTATAGATTCAATGCCATCCCCATCAAGCTACCAATGAGTTTCTTCACAGAATTGGAAAAAACTGCTTTAAAGTTCATATGGAACCAAAAAAGAGCCTGCATTGCCAAGACAATCCTAAGTCAAAAGGACAAAGCTGGAGGCGTCACGCTACCTGACTTCAAACTATACTACAAGGCTACAGTAACCAAAACAGCATGGTACTGGTACCAAAACAGAGCTATAGACCAATGGAACAGAACAGAGTCCTCAGAAATAATACCACACATCTACAGCCATCTGATCTTTGACAAACCTGAGAGAAACAAGAAATGGGGAAAGGATTCCCTATTTAATAAATGGTGCTGGCAAAATTGGCTAGCCATAAATAGAAAGCTGAAACTGGATCCTTTCCTTACCCCTTATACGAAGATTAATTCAAGATGGATTAGAGACTTAAATGTTAGACCTAATACCATAAAAACCCTAGAAGAAAATCTAGGTAGTACCATTCAGGACATAGGCATGGGCAAGGACTTCATGTCTAAAACACCAAAAGCAACGGCAGCAAAAGCAAAAATTGACAAATGGGATCTAATTAAACTAAAGAGCTTTTGCACAGCAAAAGAAACTACCATCAGAGTGAACAGGCAACCTACAGAATGGGAGAAAATTTTTGCAACCTACTCATCTGACAAAGGGCTAATATCCAGAATCTACAAAGAACTCAAACAAATATACGAGAAAAAAACAAACAACCCCATCAAAAAGTGGGGAAAGGATATGAACAGACATTTCTCAAAAGAAGATATTCATACAGGCAACAGACACATGAAAAAATGCTCATCGTCACTCGCCATCAGAGAAATGCAAATCAAAACCACAATGAGATACCATCTCACACCAGTTAGAATGGCAATCATTAAGAAGTCAGGAAACAACAGGTGTTGGAGAGGATGTGGAGAAATAGGAACACTTTTACACTGTTGGTGGGATTGTAAACTAGTTCAACCATTATGGAAAACAGTATGGCAATTCCTCAAGGATCTAGAACTAGATGTACCATATGACCCAGCCATCCCACTACTGGGTATATACCCAAAGGATTATAAATTATTCTACTACAAAGACACATGCACACGTATGTTTATTGCGGCACTATTCACAATAGCAAAGACTTGGAATCAACCCAAATGTCCATCTGTGACAGACTGGATTAAGAAAATGTGGCACATATACACCATGGAATACTATGCAGCCATAAAAAAGGATGAGTTTGCGTCCTTTGTAGGGACATGGATGCAGCTGGAAACCATCATTCTTAGCAAACTATCACAAGAAGAGAAAACCAAACACCGCATGTTCTCACTCATAGGTGGGAACTGAACAATGAGATCACTTGGACTCGGGAAGGGGAACATCACGCACTGGGGCCTATCATGGGGAGGGGGGAGGGGGGAGGGGGGAGGAGGGAGGGATTGCATTGGGGAGTTATACATGATATAAATGATGAATTGATGGGTGCTGACGAGTTGATGGGTGCAGCACACCAACATGGCATAAGTATACATATGTAACAAACCTGCACGTTATGCACATGTACCCTAGAACTTAAAGTATAATTAAAAAAAAAAAAAAAAAAAAAAAAGAAAAAAAGAAAAGAAAAAAATTTACTAAAGAATTTAGGAAGAATCAATATCGTGAAAATGGCCATACTGCCCAAGGTTATTTATAGATTCAATGCCATCCCCATCAAGCTACCAATGAGTTTCTTCACAGAATTGGAAAAAACTGCTTTAAAGTTCATATGGAACCAAAAAAGAGCCTGCATTGCCAAGACAATCCTAAGTCAAAAGGACAAAGCTGGAGGCGTCACGCTACCTGACTTCAAACTATACTACAAGGCTACAGTAACCAAAACAGCATGGTACTGGTACCAAAACAGAGATATAGACCAATGGAACAGAACAGAGTCCTCAGAAATAATACCACACATCTACAGCCATCTGATCTTTGACAAACCTGAGAGAAACAAGAAATGGGGAAAGGATTCCCTATTTAATAAATGGTGCTGGGAAAATTGGCTAGCCATAAGTAGAAAGCTGAAACTGGATCCTTTCCTTACTCCTTATACGAAGATTAATTCAAGATGGATTAGAGACTTAAATGTTAGACCTAATACCATAAAAACCCTAGAAGAAAATCTAGGTAGTACCATTCAGGACATAGGCATGGGCAAGAACTTCATGTCTAAAACACCAAAAGCAATGGCAGCAAAAGCCAAAATTGACAAATGGGATCTAATTAAACTAAAGAGCTTCTGCACAGCAAAAGAAACTACCATCAGAGTGAACAGGCAACCTACAGAATGGGAGAAAATTTTTGCAATCTACTCATCTGACAAAGGGCTAATATCCAGAACCTACAAAGAACTCAAACAAATTTACAAGAAAAAAACAAACAACCCCATCAAAAAGTGGGGAAAGGATATGAACAGACATTTCTCAAAAGAAGACATTCATACAGCCAACAGACACATGAAAAAATGCTCATCATCACTGGCCATCAGAGAAATGCAAATCAAAACCACAATGAGATACCATCCCACACCAGTTAGAACAGCAATCATTAAAAAATCAGGAAACAACAGGTGCTGGAGAGGATGTGGAGAAATAGGAACACTTTTACACTGTTGGTGGGATTGTAAACTAGTTCAACCATTATGGAAAACAGTATGGCAATTTCTCAAGGATCTAGAACTAGATGTACCATATGACCCAGCCATCCCACTACTGGGTATATACCCAAAGGATTATAAATTATTCTACTACAAAGACACATGCACACGTATGTTTATTGCAGCACTATTCACAATAGCAAAGACTTGGAATCAACCCAAATGTCCATCAGTGACAGACTGGATTAAGAAAATGTGGCACATATACACCATGGAATACTATGCAGCCATAAAAAAGAATGAGTTTGCGTCCTTTGTAGGGACATGGATGCAGCTGGAAACCATCATTCTTAGCAAACTATCACAAGAAGAGAAAACCAAACACCGCATGTTCTCACTCATAGGTGGGAACTGAACAATGAGATCACTTGGACTCGGGAAGGGGAACATCACACACTGGGGCCTATCATGGGGAGGGGGGAGGGATTGCATTGGGGAGTTATACATGATATAAATGATGAATTGATGGGTGCTGACGAGTTGATGGGTGCAGCACACCAACATGGCACAAATATACATATGTAACAAACCTGCACGTTATGCACATGTACCCTAGAACTTAAAGTATAATAAAAATAAAAAAATAAAAAAATAAAAAAAAAGAATTTTTCTTAAAGGCAAACTTTAATATTATTTAATTTACAAAAAAAATTATTTGCACATAACATTTTAGGACCATGAAATTCAGAGTGGAAGCCTCTAAGGTATTATCTAGCCCCAAATCTTTAATTTATAGATAAAGAAATCAAGTTCGAGAAGGAGAAGGCAGTTCTTCCAAGGTCACATACCGCCGTTAGGAGCAAGGTTAGAATTTGAACTCAGGAACTCTGGCTCATGAGTGATTCATTAAGGAAATAGTTATTATACAATTATTATATGTCAAGCACTGTGTTAGATACTAGAACATATAAACAATCCAAAAAGAAATACTGCTGCCCTTGTATGTAGTGGAAAAGGAGATTTATACATGCAAACTTGAATGTTATGAAAAGAAGATACCATGGGATTTGACCTGGCCTGGAGGTCAGGGATGGCTTCCCTGAGGAAATGACATCTGAGCTGAGTTCTAAGAGGGATGAGTAGGAATTAATGAGATGAAGGGGTATGGCCTGGGGGAGCAGAAGAAAATTATAGGTAGAAGGGAGCCTGTGTGCAAAGATTCTGAGCATATTCCAGTATATATCACTATGTCTTGACTATTGAATCGAATAAAATACAGTTGGGTTTTTTCCAGCCTTCTTGTTTTTGTCTTTCCTTTGATTTAAGAAGGTGTAATGTATGAATGTAATGTCCAGTCTTCAATCCCTGTTTGCGACAAGAAAGAGCAAACACAACCTGTGCTTAGGAGAAAGGTAAAACTGGATCTGGAATGACGTTTTTGGTATAATTTTTAAACCTGCAAAAATAAAAGAATTGATTGGAACTCATTCTGAACTCACTGAAACATTTTTTTGGTCTTTTTAAATATTATTCCAGAAGTGAAAAAAATTACTCTCACCCCAAATCTCTTGATTTTCACCTAACTCCCATTAAATTCAATCCTTTACTTACAATTTCTCAGTTTCTTTGTCTGAAATACAAGGAAAAGAATGGAACTCTGAAAGCATGGAGATCACAAAGTCCACTGGAAAATAAAAACTTTAGAATTAGGGATACTTTGATATTTTGCTTTCATCTTAAAAGCAAGGAAATGTGAACCACATAGGACAAGCTCTGCATATGGGAGGAGGTGGGGAAGATGCATGAAGAAGGGACACCAGGAAAGCAATGGTCTAGGATCCATTCTTCTAGATGCAAGCCACTACCAACTGACTTGAACCCCCATCTTGTCTTTTCATCTTCTTTTAACAACTTAGCCTGCTGCACTCTCTTAACTGCTTATTAGAAGCTGTAGTGAGACATAGGATGCAAATGAGCAGGGTTGCACGTCAACTCAGTAGATCCATGGCTATGAGGTTCCAATCCCAATTTCAAATGGGGAGAATGAAGGCTATCTGAGCCATGACAGATAGAGAATATCTCCTCATCTGGAGAGGGGAATGGATGGGCAGTGAATGACCACATAGATGTACTATCTAGTGTGTATCTGGGTTTGCATGCTTGCATTATAAATACACCCTTGTGTCTTTCAATATGCTGAATCTCAATGGGAATTGAGATTCTTGTGGGTGCTAAATGTTACAGTTTTAAAAGAAATGAAGTATTCTATATTCTTTTGAGTCCGAGTCTTCCAAATGCATGTTAAAGTAAATATTGAAAGAGTTTAGAACGCAGACTACAAGGCTACATGGGAACACTGATTTAGGAAATCCTAAGCCCACAAAAATATCAGAGCACCAGTGACACTGTATAGAAGAGCCACTCAAGACAATGATACATAGTTCGTTTTTGCTGATGATCCCAAAGATTGGGACTAGCTGAAGGAGTTATCTTCACCATGGCCTCTAATTCCAAAAAACAATTCAGCCCTTTGTCCCCATTAATACAGCTTCACAATCTTTCTACAGTTTCCTCTTCTCTCAGTTCTTACATCTGTGGGTAGAACCAGTCTCTTTTCATCAACTTCAGGACAGAAGCCTGGAGTTAGCTCTTTCCACTCCCCATCGCTAATCATCTACATGCAATCCATCACCAAGTCTGCTTCTTCCTTCACTATTCTTTCACGTTAGTTCTTTCCAGCTTCTTTTTCTTTGTCACCATCCTAGTCCAAGCCCTCACCACCTCAGCTGGAATACTGCAATAACAGTCTAGCTAGTCTGTGATTAACCAGCTCCTCTTCCTGTGTTTAGACAGCTCTCCATTGTGTGAATCTTGATAAGAGATAGAGCCCACTTCCTGCTGTAGAAGCCCAAAAGGGCAGCTCATCTGTCTCCCAGCCTCTTGCAGCTGGAGCTTAGTTACCTAATCAGAAGCATCCATCCTCAACATGAAATCTGGGGCTAGTAATGCACAGGGCAGAAACAGTTGAGAAATCTTAGGTGGCAGCAGCAATGACAGCAACAGCAGTGGATGCCTTTAGTGTCACACAGGAAGTCCTAGCACACCAGTTCAGCCTCAGTGCCTAGTGGTCAGCCACTGTGCTATGGGTGTCCTCACCAGACCAATTCCATGGGAGTAAATTCAACCATGGCTCTGGCTATAAAGACCTCTTCACTCCTGCTCATTTCCTAAACCTGGTTTTCTGACCTTCCAGCATGTCTGTGAGTGATGTGATAATCCATTTGAAAAATTCCTTTTATGCTCAAGACAGCAAGAATTAGTTTCTGTTCTGAGAACCTTCAATGATATTCTCGTTTCTGTATCCAGCCCCTCTCCCCCAAGTTATCACCCATGCCGCTGCAAAACTCATTTAAAAACTTCACCTTTATCATATCATTTCTCTGCCTGAGAAGGTACAATGAATTCTACATGAAGTCAAGCTCCTTATCTTGATAGCCAACATCCTGAATAATCCCACCTCTCCCCATCTAACAGAAACTGCCATTTTCTCTGCTGTCTGTCAAGAAAGTAGCTTTCAAATTTTTTATGAGATCCACAGAAATACCAAAATTAAGAACCAATAAACACACAAAACTGAAGCAAGCTCTTCGTGAAAAACATACTTACTCTTACCATATGTGATCAATTCTGATATTCTCTATTCCATTCTGTCCCACTTTAAAAAAATGTTGGTTGATGCTCATCAAATTGATTTGTTAAACACAGGTTTAGCCTATATTGTGGTTTGCAGGCCACCCACACTCTGTTCCCAGTTCCATGCAAGAAGTACATAAAGAGATTAAGTCAAAACCATCAGTTAATCCCACTTTTCCTATTAAGGTTTCTTGTAGTTATACAAACCTTGCAGAAAAAAAAATTGTCATCACAAAGTAGGCCTATGAAAAATATTCATGAATACTTAATAATATTTGAATATGTAGTTAAATCAATTACAAAAACTGTTCTTTCCAAACTGTTCTTTGATATTGCTCTATTACTATGGAAGCAAATTTTTTGATTCCACATTTTTAAAATCAGTTTTTGCCCAGAGTTGGTCTCTTGGAAGGGTTCAAGACTTAGGGCACTGGCTACACTGGTTTGGCCTAGGACATTTCTCTGCAGAAACTCTAACCAAACACCTGTGTGACAAATCATTGCTGACACTTACCAAATGAGTGAGGTAGACTTGGACTATTAAAACGATTAGTAAAAAGGCAAGTCTACACAGGTGGGACTGGAGGTTTTAATGAGCTGTTAAAATTGCACACGTCTCTTTATTAAAATCCAAAAGTTGATTTGAGAAATGGAATTGGGGCAGGGGATGGGGGTTGGGATCTAGAAATGGTGGTAGGTGGAGACTGACAAAAGACTAAGCAACTCAGAACTGCTGGTGGTACATCTGAATTCCTGCTCTGGGGACTTCAGGGGCATTGTCTCACCAGCTGCTGCCCGTTCACAGCTGACGACTCCCTTCCTAGAGGTTTCTGATGTCAATGCATTTAGTCCTTTTGTTTGATGGCCTGTAGCCTTTGTGCTTTGCAGCCATTATAACAATCTGTTTACCTTTATGAATAGCTAATAGACAGTAGATGTGCTCCCCTGGGGTTAGAACCGTACACTGAGGTAAGAAAGGAAAGATTTTTCTTTCCGTTGACTCTGCAATGATTTATCTTGCAATGTATCATTGCATTCGTCCATCTTTGTGGGCTGGAGCTGGAATGCTAGCTGTATGGAATCAGATACACAGAGCAGATTCTCCCCCCGCCCCCCCACCCCTCAACCTGCTTCCCCTCCCCAGCTTAGGAAGAGCATAAATAATGACCCTCTCCCTCTTACTCCTATTGGCTGAAATCCCTTAGACTTTTGGCTATGTCCAATACCTTTGGAGTTCTCTTCAGCTCTCTGCTTCACAGCTTCCTTTGTCTACACTAAAAGAAGCACGCAAGAGTCATCAAGATAAACCCAAATCAGAAATTCCTGGGTAAACAGAAAAACACATCCTGTAACTTGCATGCTGATTGTCCCATTCCTGCCCCTCTCCCTCCCCATCCCATCTTCTCATTGCTTCAAGCTTTTGCTGGAGTGAAAAGCTACTGGTACTTTTGCTGGAGTGAAAAGCTACTGGTACTGGGGAGACAAGTATTTTCTTATTTTTTCTCTGTCTAATTTACAGGGACATCTTTGCCTTTGTCTGCACTACTATTTGGGGATAAAGTAAGGGAGGTTGACTAACAGATCATGGAAAAGAATCCTAGACATTGGAAGCCATCAATAACAAACATCCCTACTGCTGCCCCTCTCCCCGTACAGGGGAGGTAGTGTAGAATGGAGATTAAGAACCTGCAGTCAGATGACTTGGATTAAATCCTGCTCTGCCTCTAGCTTCCTATCTGACCTTGACACATTCCCAGTTTTCCCCTTCGAACTCCAGTTATTATTATTATCCCCTGCGGGGACAGAGGTGTGTGCCCTACCCTCTAGGAGCTTGCACTGAAATGGAAAGCGTATTCTGGCCACATGTTCTACATCACTGTTATCCCAGAGTTTCACCACAGTGGATGCTGGTGGGACCTACAGGAGGGACTTGATTTCCTTCACATGATTGAGCATTGTGGGCTAGGGAGCTCACCTTTCCCATCCCGTCTTTTAAGATAAATGACATCCTTGGCCTTCCAGGTTGGTTGATCTTCTGGTGATATGACACCAACCTGAGGTTTCAAAGCAGAATCTTTCCCTGTCAACAGCATGTATGGCACACAGCTGGCACCCTATTCAGAAGCAGTGATGGCCATATGTGAAAATGGATGCTTCTGGTGGCCAGCAAAATTTCTAATTTCAATGTGAGAGGAACCTACCTTCCTTCCTTCTTTCCTTCCTTCCTTCCTTCCTTCCTTCCTTCCTTCCTTCCTTCCTTCCTTCCTTCCTCCTCCCTCCCTCCCTCCCTCCCTTCCTCATTCCCTTCCTTCTTTCCTTCCTTCCTCCCTCCCTCCCTCATTCCCTTCCTTCTTTCCTTCCTTCCTTCCTCCCTCCCTCCCTCATTCCCTTCCTCCCTTCCTCCCTCCCTCCCTCCCTCCCTCCTTTCTTCTTTATTTTTCTTCACCCATTTCCTGCCAGAAATCATTAGATTATTTTGGACATCTTTCTTCATTCTTAAATTAAGCTTGTTGACATTAGCTAGATGTTATAACTTCTTCCAAAAGCCATATCTGCATAGTGTGTCTAATTAGACCCTAGCATTGTAACAACTCATAGGTTCAATTTTTTAATATACAAATCTGGAGGACACTAGAGAGAACTAAAGTAATTTCACCATCTGCAAAAGATTTCACAGACAAATAGTACTTAATCTGAGAAATCCCTTGATAAATTTGCCAGTAGGCCAACCCTCCTCACTGGTACAAGGGAGGCTTATAACAGGAACCCTTTGTGCATTGTGGAAGGCAAACACACATGCATTTTACATAAGCAAATTCTAAACCAACTGGCCATGATTTTTTTCAATTACACTTTCCCCAAAATAACCCTTTTAGAACAAGTTTGCAAAGGTTTTTTTCTCCATAATTGTACACTGCTCTTGGAGTGTCCGAATGGATGGGGAAGGCAAACGAGTCAAAGCTTTTCATGGAACCACAGTCATTTCTTGCACTGGAAGTTGCTTGATTTTGTCCTCTCTTGAGAGAGAATTGCAGAGAAGATTTTACATCTGTCTCAAAACTGATTATCTGTTTTTAGTTTTACCAAGTTCAGACTTTACAAAATCCCAACAAAAGAAACACAACAATAACACTTATCACCCTCTGCCACCCTGGCAGGCGAGTCTGCTGGGCGTTTGTGTTTGGAGTAACGTTATTTGTTGGTATTTACTATGAAATGCTACAGACTCACAAGTAGCAACAGGAGGACAGTGTGAGGACAGCTGCCTTTTTCTTGTGAATTGATTCAAGGCTCTCATTCATAAATTAGTTAGACCTTTGGTCAGTTTTTATATTTCTTTTTTCAGGTAATAACTTAGCGAAGTCTGGATCCAAGCCACTCTCATGAGTGCTACCCTTTAAACAAATTGTTTGAAGTCCAGCTTTCAATTTTTGGGGATAAACAAAAATAATGTTTAATATTGTAGAATCATTCTTTGTTTTTTTTTTAGGTGATTAATGGTCTTTTTACCAGAAGGACAAATGTATTGCATAAAACAATATTTAAGTAAATAAAGGTAGAAAAGTTACTGAGAAGCAGAAACTAAGACGAAAAGAGGCACAGAGGAGAAGGCAGAGAAAAGGAAAAAGAGGAAGAGAGAGAAGGAGAGGGAAAGAATGAAAAAGAAAGAGACTGAGGCAGGCAGATCATAAGGTCAGGAGTTCGAGACCAGCCTGGCCAATATGGTGAAACCCTGTCTCTACTAAAAATACAAAATTAGCTAGGCGTGGTGGTGTGTGCCTGTAGTCCCAGCTACTCAGGAGGCTGAGGCAGGAGAATCGCTTGAACCACGCCACTGCACTCCAGCCTGGGTGACAGAGTGAGACCCCATCTCAAAAAAAAAAAAAAAAAGGAAGAAAGAAAGGGCAAGGAAGAGAGAAGGGGAGAAAAGATTGGTTTTGGAAGACTTTACGAAGGGCAGGAAAAAAATTTAATGACTGGACTAAACATCGTCACTGGATCTCATTGGTGAGTACATAATAAAAAGTACTGAGAGCTTGTCCAAATTCTTCAAGCTTCCACACAAAGTTTTCAAATACATATCCAAACCCAGCAAGCAGTATCAGAATGGCCCAGTAAAGGTTATTCTTAATATAACCCACATGGCAGCTGGGATGTCCCTGACCCTTGAGAGCGAGATAAGTTTGGCTTGCATCCTTACTCTGTGTCTTGTAGAGGTCCAAATCTCCCCCGCCCTGAGCTTTCTGTAACTTTCTGGGAAGGTGGTGGTAAAAGGACATGGTGGAGTGTAAGTTTATCTTCTCAGTTTTACTGTGGGCTCAAAGAGCCTGACCTTGTTTAAATCATTCAATTTAGGGTTGTTCTCACTAATTCAAATGTGTTATTTTATTCGACACTACATTAATCCTGATGTAAATATTTCAATTTCCAAAAAACAATGACAAGGCTTTATATGTGGAAGGTACTTTATTGAATATTTGGGAAAGAAAAGAAGATTTTTAAATCAAGTTTATAGAGTTATTATTTAAACATAGTAAAATGCATCCCTTCTGAGAGTACAGTTCGCTGAGGTTTTACTCATGTAGTTATTTCGTAGCCACCACCATAATTAAGATATAGAACACTTCCATCATACTATAAAGTTCCCTTGGCCCCTTGGTCAATTTCTACCCCACCCCACCCCTAGTCCCAGACAGCCAGTGATCTGCTTTCTGTCTTTATAGATTAGTTTTGTCTGTTTTAGAATTTTATATAAATCAAATCATACCATATGTATTTTTTTGGGTCTGGCTGTTTTTGCTCTACATAATGTTTTTGAGATTCATCTTTGTCGTTGTTAAGTATCAGTACTTAAGTATCTTTCCCCTCTGAGTAGTATCCCATTGTATGAATATACTACAAAATGTTTATCCACTCACCTGGTGGACATCTGGTGTTATTGAGTTGTCTATTACGGCTAAATCTGCTATGTGTGGATGTTATTATTTAAAAGTCTGTGTGGATGCATGTGTTGTTTCCTTTGGAAAAAATACCCAGGCTTGGGAATTGTTGGACCATGTGTTAGGTATGATTAATTTCATAAAACTGCCCTACAGCTTTTCAAAATCATTGTACCATTTTAGAATTCCACCAGCACAACATGAGAATGCTACTTCCTCTACATCCACACCAACACTTACAATTAGCAGTCTTTTTAGTGCTAGATGTTCTAGCAGACGCGTAATGGTATCTCATCGTGGTTTTAATTTGCACTTCCCCTATGATTTCATGTTGAACATCATTTCATGTGCTTATTTGCCATTCATACATCTTATTGTGGTGAAGTGTTTGTTAAGTCTTTTGCCTGTTTTACTGCGTTGTCTTCTTACTAAGGAATTATGAGAGCTCTTTATACATTCTGGATAAAAGCCCTCTCTCAGGTATATATTCTGCAAACATTTTCTCCTGCTCTGTGGCTTGTCTGTTCATCTCCTTAATGCTGTTGTTTGATGAGCAAAGGTTTTAAACTTTGATGAAGTCGAATTTATTGATTTTTTTCTTTTATGGTTTATATATTCTAAGTCCTGTCTTAAGAAATTTTTCGTCTACTCCAAAGAGGAGATATTTTAAACATAATATTTCAAGCAATTTTAAGTTGAACATTACACATCCCTGCTGGCCTCTCATCCACCAAGATTTTACACTCACCATTCTGTGCAGAGATGCTTCAGACTGGTCCCACTCCTGGGCTCATCACTCCCTCATACTCCAGAGAATCTGCCATGCCAAACCCAACACTGCCTTTAATATGCAGCCGCTCAGATTTCTAAAGCTCCAGGATTACCTTTGCATGAGTAAAACCTACAAGATGTCCAGTAAAACAAAAGGGTTTTCCAGAACACAGTTGAGATTAGAATAGCATTTTTTCTCATTATGTTATTGAATCAACTCTACCTTCTAGCTCAAGTTTCCCAATGATATTTTGGGATTTTAGTTAAACTATGTATTTTACTGAAATAATAGTCAAAGCCCTAGAGACCTCAGAAATTTGATCTCTTTTTAACTGTGGTATCCATACTTCTGATTCTGATGTGATATGGCTGAATACAAAATGAATAAGCTACTTCCCTCCATGGTAGCACTTTGTCTTCTGGTCTTACGACATTCCACATGATCATCCCACAGTACAGAATGTTGTCCTAGTGACTGTCCTCTTATTCCAAACTCCTGTGCTTCACGCAGGGCTACCTATGGAAAATCTCAGACATTGCAGGGCTACTTTGTAATATAGAAACTCAGTCTTAAATTTCTCTTCTCAAGAGTTCAACTCCAATGTTATAATTAATAGATACTTTTCTTTAAAAATTTATCTTCTGTTGGATTCAAACTCCGCTGTTGCTTCAAGTGTAACATGTCCCAAAGATAATTGGTCCTTCCTTCCAAAATGGCTTCTCTTTTCTACAGTCCCATTTATGTCCTGCACACTTTAGACTCTTACATCCTCATTATCCTCTGTCTGTTACTGTGGGCTATTATCCTGAAATGCCTAAGATTTGTCCTTTCTTTTCTATTCCCACCCTAGATTGGGCCTTTCTTGCTTGAGTTACTGTGGTAACTTCCAACCTACTGTCCCCAAGATTTTTCTCTCCTCTCATTCTCTTGGCCCAGTCCTCAGCCCACAGAATTTTTATATTAGGAGATCTTTCTGTCCTTACTTAATAACCTCCCTTGCCTCACCTGCCTAACTTTGGATACCCCTGGAAACAGGCCTCACTCCACTTACCTGAATCTGGACCATCACAAGTTCTGTTCCAATGGGGCTGTCTGTGCACTCTCTCCCTATGTGTACCAAGCTCATTCTGTCTTTGGATTATTTGCTTGGGCTATTAACCCTGCCTAAACAACTCTGAACTTAAAATGTCACTTTTCACAGTTACTTTCTAAATCTTTCTCTTTTAAAATGTGGCTCATTTTACCTTCTCTGACTAATTTCTCTCTTCTGTAAATGACCATTTCACTTATAATTTACTGAGTCCCAGTTGGAATATCTAGATACTATCCAGCTCACAGAGTTCGTGTGAGAATCAAATGGAAACCAAAGGGAAACAAGGGGTAACCTGCCGACGACAGAGTCTCCATGAGGCACTAACCAGCCCTTGAAGCTTCTGGTAAGTAGGACTGGACTCTGCTCCTCCCCTTGACATTTGCTCTCCCTTCCACTAATTTCGAGGGGACTGAAGCTTCCTGGGGAAAACAAAGGACTTGATCCTGTTTACTGTTGGGAATTCCAGCCATGTCTGATGGGCTGGCTTGGTCTCAATAGGAGCCAAAAGGACATTCAAGTCTTCAGAGAAAAGTTATCACAGGGAACAAGGAGCCTGGCCCAGGAAACCAGAATGGAAGGGGGTTTCAGAAATGGTCCAACAGGTGATACCAGAGTCATCCCGACCTAGCGCAGGTGACAGCACTTGTTGTTGTAGAAACAAAGCTTAGTTATGTGAAACTGAATGGCTCTATATTAAGCACGACAGCACTTTGGGGCTTGATAACCCTTCCTGACAACTCTTTCTTCTCTTTCCCTGCCTCCCTGTCTGAGCAAAATACAGAAGAGCATTCTTCTCTTTTTGCCAGAGTGGTGACAAGATCTCTGGCCTCAAGGTACAGTGGCATGATTCCAGTTTCCCCAACAATGACTGCAACAGATTCCCACCTTCACAGGTGCCTAGAGGGACAAGGGCCAAGTTCCACTTCTAGAGGGGCACCTCTGTGAACCTGCCAGAGCCCAGACTGCAGATTCTGGGCTTGACACTGACCACAGGGGCTGGATGAGTAAGTGGAAGGCTGGATCACAAGCCGAGGCTCCCTCATCACAGCTGAGGGGAGCCCTGCACCCAGCTAAGTCTCCCAGTGTAGTTAAGATCAATTCTCTAATTCCTAAAGTGAAGTGTGACCTTTTTCTTCTACACAAAAGCACAGACTCGGAGTAGACATCAAAAACAACTACACTTTAATTGCACTCGCTGTCCTCCCATTACTGAGTTAGGGGAAGAGCAGGGATTCATATAAAATTAAAGGGCTAAAGTTTCTCACCAATTCAGGTGGGACTCAACGCAATCTGGCGGTGAGGAAGGAGTTGTTCTGATGGCCTATGGATTCCTGGGAAGTTGGGTCTTTATCCATTTGAAGGAAGAAATAACCTGAATGTAAAAGGTCTCAGGAGCTGCAGCAATAGTAACACAAACTAGGTGTCTATCCTCATTCCTTGAACTGCTCTGGAGCTCTTCCTTTCAGGAGGCCAGCTAATGTTGACCAGTCTCTGAAAGACAGCAGCCAGGCATGAAGGCTGCACTGTCTTGTCATATCATGGGTGACCAGGCTAAAGTATCCTACCCTTTAAAATCATATGGCTACAGCTATTCCCACACTTGCATTTCAAGCATAGCATTGCCACCTACATGCAAAGTATTATATTATATTCAAATTGCATCAGTCATATACAGGTATAGTCCATAAATTTCAACTACACTAGAGCACAAGCTGATGACTAAAGAAAATACTGCAAAGTGGCATTCACTTAGGGAGCCTGAGGCCACAAAAATGAGAGTGTGCTGGGGTCTCTACCAAGATATTACCCGATTCTACCTTGTATTTTGTGAGGCTTTGGTGAGACTCTCTGTCTTCAAGGCCCAGTGGCAACATATCACCTTTGCATTGGGTGTGGAGGTTTCTGGCCCTATTCGCATTATAGAAGATGAACTATGTAATAGGCTGGATTTGTAATAGGTTGTGATAGAAGTTGAACTGTGTAATAGGTTGGATCTGGCTCTATTAGTATTATAGAAGTTGTAATGTATAATAGGTTGGAAAGGGAAATGAATTTCCTTTTGCATTTGTTTTATAAATTTAAAATATGTCAAAGTTCACCTAATCCTATAAAATTCTGTATACACTTCCAACAGAAGGAAAAAATGTTACTCTTCTAGATTTTTACCTTCAGGGTTTTTTAATATAAATAAAATAGATAATTACAGTTAAAGTGCAAATTCTTGTTTCCCTCTTCAGCACGATTTATTCCCTTGTTTTTCCTCCTACAACCAACCTTTCCTGTTGTTTGAGCTCCATGTATATGTTTTTAATCTTTTTTCCTCTTACATTTATATTCGTGAACAATGTATAGTACTACTTTGTGTTTTTACATTTCAACACCGAAGCTATCACACTGTACAAATCTTTCGGAAACTGTTTTTTTCCTTCTACTATTTTAAGACGTATCTATGTTGATACATATAAATCTAGTTACATTCATACAGTATCGTCTTGCTACACAAAATGTGGTCTATGGCTTAGCAACAGCATCCTGACTAGGAAGCTTCTTAAAAAGGCAGAATCTTCTTCAAAGTTTCTTTGGTCATTCAAGATCTTCAGAATTCTAGAATCAGCTTGTCAATTTCTTCGAAACCCAACTGGAATTTTGATTGGGGCTGCATTAAATCTATAGATCAACTTGAGTAGCATTGATAGATGAACAACATTGAGTGTTTTGATCCATGAACACAGTATCTCTCTCCATTTATTTAAGTCTTCTTTAATTTCTCTTGACAATCCTTTTTAGTTTTAGTATAAAAGTCCTGCATATATTTTGTCAAATGTATCCCCAAATATTTTATATCTTTGATGGTGTTATAAATAGTACTGTCTTTAAATTTATGTGTCTACTGCTAGTATAAAAAAATACAACTGATTTTTAAATTATCTACCTCACATCGTGCCGTTTTAGTATTTTTTTTTTTTTTTTTTTTTTTTTTTTTTTTTTTTTTTGTAGATTTGGTAGAATTTTCTCCATACACAATCATGTTGTCTGTAAGTAAAGACAAGTTTTACCTTTTCCTTCCAGGTCTTTCTGCTCACTTTCTTCTTCCTCCTCCACTTTTCCTCTTCCTCCACATCCTCCTCCTTCTCCTTCTTCTTTGTTGGCTTAGCAGTTACAACCTTTTCTATTAGCGGTTGCTTTAAGGGTTATAGAATATATCTTTAAATAATCACAGTCTACCTTCAAGTGATATTATTCCACTTTACATGTAGTACAAGAACCTTACACCAGTATACTTTCATTTCCCTCCTCCGGGCCTTTGTGTATTGTTCTCATCATACATCTTGCTTCTACATATGTAATAAACCTCACAACACATTGTTACTATTTTGGTTTTAGATGGTCACTTATTTTTAAATGATTAAAAATAAGAAAAATATTTGCTATATTTACAGGTGTGCCTCATACTTTTTTATGTAGATTCTGATTTCCATCTGATACTTGGTGGACTAATTTCCTCCTCCTGAAGACTTTCTTTAATGTCATAGAAATTCAGGTTTGCTGGTGATGGATCCTTTTAGCTTTTGTATGTTCGAAAGTCTTTGTTTTTGATAAGCATTTCTGAACTACCCTTATTTTAGAATTCCAGAATTTTTTTTCAACTTTTAATACTTCAAAGATGTTGTTTCACTGTTTCCTGGCTTGCACTGTTTCTAGCGACTAAATGCAAATTTTAACCTGCGTTTTCCTAAAAACAATGTATCTTTTTTCCCTGGCCACTTTTAAGATTTTTTTCCTTATCACTAGTTTTAAGCAATTTGATTATGTCCTCAGTGTCGTTTTCCTCGTGTGTGTGTTTGTGTGTGTGTGTGGTTTACTGAGCTTCTTGACACTGTAGGTTTATAATTTGCAGCAAATGGGAAACATTTTGGTCATTAAACTTCTCCTATATATATACTTTTACTCACTTCTCCTTTTCTCACCTTCTTGGACTCTAAAACATATATATTAGGCCACCTGAAATTGTCCCACAGCTCACTGACGCTCTGTTTTTCTTTTCTTTTATTTTTTTTTTCAGTCTTTTCTCTCTCTGTTTAATTTTGGTTTCAATTGCTATGTCTTTAAGTTTACTACATTTTCTTTGTTGGTGTCTAACAACAAAGAACAGAGAGCAATGAACGAAAGTATGGAGTATAAAGTGCAGGAAACTAAGTTAGTTAGTGTTCCTGAATCTTAAAGTCCAGGGGGCAAAAATGAAGAGTGTTGAAACTGACAAGGTGTGGCCAGTGCCAGATAAAATAAGACCTCAAATACCTTAAGCATGTGAGACTTTGACCTATAGGTCAGTGATTCTCAACCTTCAGTGTGGATAGGAATTACTCGAGGAGCTTGTTAAAATGTTGACTTGTTGACTTGTTAAAATGCTTGCTCAGACAAGTCCTGTTTGAATTTGCAATCCGCAAAACTGTGAAACATAATAAAATGATGATTTTTTTAAGCCACTGAGTTGTTGCACAAAGTTTGGGTAGCAATAGACAACCAACACAGAATTGGGCCTCATATGCACTAACTACATATTAAAGTCACTTAGGGAGCTTTTTAAAAATATTGATTCCCAAATTCTAACCTTAGGGACTCTGATTCAATTGGTCTGAAGTGAGGCTTAGGTATTGATAGTTTTAAGCTCCCAAGATATGCCTTATAATAGACTCTATATAGATTTTGATGTGCAGCCAGAGTTTAAGGCCACTGCAACAGGTGTTGAAGAACCATGGAACAGGTTTGAGCGGGTAGCTGATGTAATTGAGCTTGTGTATAATACTATCATTGTCAACTATACAGAAGACAGAGTTGAGCTGAAGACTGGATCTAGGAAAATCAACTAGGCAGCTGCTACAGAAATCTAGGTAAGAAATGACAGGGGCTTGAACTAGGACAATGGTAGCAGGGCTGGAGAGGACAAGATGAATGAGAAAGATTTAGATGACACAACAGGTAGTTCTTGGAGAGTGAATATGAGAGATGAGGCAAAGGAAGGAGCTCAATATATAGTTGAGAAATGCAGCCTGGGTGCCTGGGTCAATGATGGTGACATTCATAGTAACTTGAATAGCAATAAGAAGAGAAACAAGTACAGCCTTAGTGATAGGTTAACTTCACATTACCTGGAATATCTAAGTGGAACTGTCTGGCAGAGAGTTGGATATACTAATTTGAAGTTCAGGGGAGAGATGTTAGCTACAGATACTGAGTTAGATAGTAACTGAGACCAAGAGAATACAGGTGATCTCCCAAGTATGAATCTCGAAGTATGAAACATCCATTAGCCTTTGGGCAAGAAAAGCCATGGGCTGAGGATAGAACCCCGGGAACACCAATGTTTGTGTGGGTCAGGTGAAAACCTTGAAGGAAGCCAAGAATAAATAACCAGTCAAATCACCTGGCTATACTGGGAGTCAGTGAGGGATACTTAGGCTGTAGATCTCAACCCCATTGTTTATGTTTTATGGTGTCTTGCTATTCTGCATAGGTGAAAAGTCATCAAATGATACTTGCTTGGTTGGAAGGCAGATGGGAGGCAGAGGCCATCCTCTGTCAGCTGTTTCTCCTGGCAAGTAAAGTCATGTATTCATGAGTGAAAAGACAATTGCAGGGCCAGATTCAGATGGCCAGATGATGGCTTTTTGGCTTCCATGTCCCCACCTTCTTCATCCCTTTATACCCATGCCTATATTTCTTATGGTCTTATGGGCTGTTAGAATCCACTATCTTCATGATGCAGCTCTGGATTCATACCTTTAAAGTTAAATAAAATTGTATTTTCTTATTGTCAGCATTTCTTAACATGTTAAAATCATCTAAGCTGCTTCAAAAATCTTGATGCAAAGCTCCCATGCTCAGATATCCTGATTTAACACAGCGAAGGAGTGGTCCAGGCATTATCATGTTTTTAAAAACATTCCAGGTAACTCTAACACATGCCTAGACTTAACTACTGACTTTTCAGTGAGCTGGAAAAGGCAGACCTCCCCTTAATCTGGGTGGTCACAATCTAATCAACTGCCAGCATGGCTAGAATATAAGCAAGCAGAAAAATGTGAAAAGAGAGACTGGTCTAGCCTCCCAGATTACATCTTTCTCACATGCTGGATGCTCCTGCCCTTGAACATCATACTCCAAGTTCTTCAGTTTTAGGACTTGGACTGGCTCTCCTTCCTCCTCAGTTTGCAGATGGCCCATTGTGGGACCTGGAGATCACGTGAGTTAATACTTACTAAACTCCCCTTTATATATACCTAGTAGCTGTGACCCTCTAGAGAACCCTAATACAGGTGTAGTCTTGATTATTTTGGTACAAACCACAAAACCTTGCATGCCCATTGTGTCTTCATGGTATGGGGCAAGAAATTGGGTGGTTATCTGATTTTCAGAGAAGAAACTGAGGGTGTTATTTACCTTGATTTATATTCTGAGTAAAACTTAGGTTGACCTAGGCTTCCTGACTTCAAAAGGTACATTATTAATGTTTACATACCTATAAGCACCTTCCTTGCCCTCAGTAGGTGAGCTATAAGTAATTGTAGAATAAATATTAGTGACTCAAGTATTTTGTAGAAGATTGGCTTCTAAATGTACTAACTTTCCAGAAAGCATTTTTGTAAGTACTCATTTATTTGTTAGATATTCATTAACAAGCTAGATTTGGGTTTGATCCGGAGTTAGGGTGTTAATATAGCATGTAAATGAGATGAACTAGGAGTAGAACCTGTTTTTCATGCCAACAGCATCTAATCAGGCTAGCGTCCTTCAAGTCAGTTTTCTGATTAAACATCCCAATTATCAGTTAATTGCTAGAGAATGGATGCAACTGACTCATTTATCTTCAAATTCCAAGCTGGAAGCCTCAAATGAACAAGAATAATTCTAGCTCCACAGTTAGCTAAATGTCAGGCTAAACCTGGCCAGTGTCATTATAAAATATGTCCTCAGGCTTCACAACCCTAGCATGTAGTACCAAAGAGATTTAACCTCAATAGGGTGTTTTGAAGAGCGCTATCACAGCAGAGAGAGAAAATCCAATAGCACAAACCACATGGATCTACATTTTTCAAGATAAATACTTCACATGACTCTTTAATTAAAGTCATTAACAATAATTAACCTTGTGGGAAAAAATGACTCATCTGATTGGTAACAATACACTTGGTTTCATTTGGGTCTATTGTCTTCTTTCTAAGGTTACAGAGGAATTGTCTTTCCTTGGACACAGGTTTACTCACCTGAAAAGCAAGAAGACAGCTTTGGATGACCCTTCTGTCAAGTTTTGAAAGACTTGGAGTACAAATGTGATACTGTATAAAAAAATGTGATCTCTCTTAAATAAGCCTGCTCTTCTCCCTGGAGAGACAGAATGGACACCCGTTCAGCTGCCTTAAACATTACATGGGTTGATCAGTGATAAATAATGCAAGATTTCTCACTTTACTGGCTTCCCCAGAAAAATCAATCTAGGGACTCAATTTATTATTCACCTAAATGCATGGATCAATTAATATGCATTTTTTACTCCTGGGTTTTAATCAGATTTGAAACAAATGTGCTATATTATGATACCATGAAGGAGCAAGATATGTAAAAGTTCCAATACTGAGGCAGAATTCTTCTAATTTCTCATTTTCAGTAAAGATATGATATAATCCTTCTAATTTCTCATTTTCAGCACATATGAAGAAAATCCTGTGAGTTTCACTGTTCACAGAATTGCCAGATTGATTCCCCTTTCTTGCCGGGGAGAATCAAGATAAATGAAATAGGCAGGAGGTGAATGAGCTATTCTTTTGACCCTAGGGGAAAAAGTCACAGGGGTTGGGAACCTATTTTATTAAAGTGGTATAAGCCTTGTTAAGGGGCTGTTCATGGATATTCAATTTAAAACAGATCTAGGTAACTCTTTTCTTCATTATGGCTACTTCTCATACAGTAGTTCCAATTTCCACAGGAGAACCCTGGGCAATTAGTCCACAGGTAACTTGTTCAGTCCTGAAATTAGGATCCACTGCAGATAGTGATGGCTCCTGACTTACAATAGTTCAACTTAAAATTTTTTTATTTTACCACTGTGCAAAAAAGACACATCTTCCGGAGAAACCATACTTTGATTACCCCATACCATCTTTCTGTTTTTCACTTTCAGTACAGCGTTCAATGAATTATGTGAAACATTCAACACTTTATTAGAACGTAGGCTTTGTGTGAGAGGATTTTGCCCAACCATAGGCTAATGTAAGTGTCCTCAGAATGTTTAAGGTAGGCTAGGCTGAGCTATGGTGTTCAGTAGGTTAGGTGTATTAAATGCATTTTCAACTTACAATATTTTAAGCTTATGGGTTTATGGGGATGTAACCCCATTGTTCAGTCAAGGAGCATCTGTAATAGAACCTACAGCACTTGCTTGAAATATAGCAAACCAGAAGGTTAAAGTCAAGTCGTATGAATTGTTCCTCTTTCATGTGGTATAGTGGATGCTGTGGTATGGCACCCAAATCCTGCTTTTAGAATCTAGACCCTCATTCCCTCAGCTTCCTGCAGTGTTGGCTGCTGAAGGGCCACAGCAAAGTTACCTTTTAAAAATTGCCAAGAGCCGAAGGGAGTTACCTCACCCGATGTTATGCCCTCTTTCTCCCAGGCTGGTCAGTGTATAGGGTGGAGAGGGAACATGAGCATGGGTGTGGATGTGGGTAGTGGTGGTTATACAAAGGCTCAGCTGCTTTCCTCGATTTGCATAATTCTGAAGGGCCACTCAAGCTCCAGAGGTTCCTATGGGATCAAAAGAGGCCTCTGTTGCAACTGCATCATCGTTCATCTCCCTCTGCCCAGTCCTGCTTCCTTTATTTCCTGAAAGGTATTGTTTCTCAGCGTACTCCCAATAAACTGCCTGCAAATAAATCTGCATCTCAAAGTAAGCCATATCTCTACCACCCTTTGCAAAGCAAAATATGGGCACAACTCAGTTCCTAGAAGTATCCTAGGTCATCTGTATTTCAGATAAATAATTACAATGTTGAAAAACTTCATTGATTTGGGCCAAGTTAGCATTTGCCCCCCTTTAGACATCACGTAACTGGGTACATTTAGAATAATATAGTGACTTTTTTTGCTAAACGGACAACCACACCTGTATTTATTTGGTTTGTAAAACATTGTGCATATATCTAGTATGCAATGTTTAAAGTAGATTAGGTCTCTAATGTGCTGGAAGGAACATATTTTCAACACTCAGGTACCTTAGAAGCACTCTTTGTAAAAACTGATACACTAATTACAGATTATTTTCTTCTGTTTAAAGCAGATCATCAAAGGGCCTTGTTTTGGAAACATGTCATTATTTTAGTTCTGTCAGTGATTTATTCTAAAAATTCTTCCATTTACTCCAAGTTATTGTCATTTTTTTACTATTATGATTAGAAATGTCTAAATTAAAATAAAGTGCCATTAGTCAAATCAGCATATGTTAATAGTTCAGGTATATTAAATATCTACTTTGCCTCAAGTACTTTCTATGTATAAACTCATATAATTCTTACACGAGATAAGTGCTATCGTAATTACTTTTTTCCAAATGAGGAAGAAACCTGCACAAAGTTGCAAACCTAGAAAGGAGCATAGCCAGATTTTTGATTCAAGTAATTTGGCTCCAGAATCTGTGCTCTCAACCACTTCACTGTCACCTCTTCAATATCTAACGCTGAGAAAAAAAGAAAAGGGGCTAAAATACTTTATGGAGGTTGGGGGTTGTAGAAAAGAAATATTACTCATATTTAGAGAAATCAGGGAAAGTTTCAGAGAAGTAATAATGTTTGAACCAAGTTCTTTTTTTTTTTTTTTTTTTTTTTTTTTTTTTGAGGCGGAGTCTCGCTCTGTCGCCCGGACTGGAGTGCAGTGGCCAGATCTCAACTCACTGCAAGCTCCGCCTCCCGGGTTTACGCCATTCTCCTGCCTCAGCCTCCCGAGTAGCTGGGGACTACAGGCGCCCGCCACCTCGCCCGGCTAGTTTTTTTTTTGTATTTTTAGTAGAGACGGGGTTTCACCGTGTTAGCCAGGATGGTCTCGATCTCCTGACCTCGTGATCCGCCCGTCTCGGCCTCCCAAAGTGCTGGGATTACAGGCTTGAGCCACCACGCCTGGCCTAACCAAGTTCTATAAAATAAATATTACTTAGAAGTTATAGTGAATCTCTTTCTCCTTTAAAAAAAGTCCCTATGAGAAAACCTCCCTTGCTGGGAGTTTCAGCAAAGAGAAAGGGGGCACAATGGGCTGAAATAATAAAAGGAAAAACCTAGCTAACTGATTTTCTCTGTCAATAAAAACAAATCATTGTCTGCCTGGCACTGTAGGGAACATCAAGACTTCTGATGTATGGTCAACATCTGCAGAAACTTACAACTAGTGGGGCAGATGAGACACTGAAGTTGAAAAGGTACCAAGCCATCAAGTTCTAGATGGTGAATACCAAATGAGGGTATAGTTGGATAAGCGGTAAAAGAAAGCTGGCCAGTGTCAGCAGTCCTGTCCCCAACCCCATCCTCAGGACATATTTCCAAAGACTCATTGAAAGACAGTCACTAAGGATTCATCAGAAGAGGATGGTTTACTGGGAAGTATTTGCAGTGTTAGAAGTGGAAATGATATGAGACCCAGGGCGCAGAAGAGTCTTTGAGACTAGATTAGAGTTGAGCTTTGTAGATTTCAAGGTTTTGAAGACTTAACCCTTACAGCACTCTGTGGAGCTTGCCAACCCAAGAGGAAAATGGCAGAGTGGTGTTCTTAGGGATGTGTTCTGGGTGCTGGAGTCCCCAGGCTTTTGAGATTGCTGACTGCTATCAAAGGACCACATGAGCCCAAGCACTTCAGTGGTACCTAGTGAAGACAAAAGGCCAGACTGTGCTGAATTGACCCCCAGGGACTTTATGTAATGAGTTGGGTGGGGAGCCCCAAAAAGAGCTGAGATTGACATTTTCCATCCTGTCCAGTAGGGCTTCTGAGTCTTTAAATTTGATAGAGAAAAATAAAGTGGCCCCGGTGTGGTGGCTTATGCCTGTAATCCCAGCACTTTGGGAGGCTGAGGTGTTGGATCACTTGAGGCCAGGAGTTTGTGACCAGCCTGGACAACATGGTGAAACCCCATCTCTACTAAAAATACAAAAATTAGCCGAGTGTGGTGGCGCATGCCTGTAATTCCAGCCACTCGGGAGGCTGAGGTGGGAGAATCACTTGAGCCCAGGAGGCAGAGGCTGGAGTGAGCAGAGAGTACACCACTGCACTCCAGCCCAGGCAGCAGAGAGAGAGTCTTTCTCTCTCTCTCTCTAGAAAGAAAGAAAGAAAGAAGAAATAAAGAAAGAAGGAAAGAAAGAGAAAGACAAGAAAGAAGGAAGAAAGAAAGAGAAAGAAAGAAAGAAAGAAAGAAAGAAAGAAAGAAAGAAAGAAAGAAAGAAAGAAAGAAGAAAGAAAAAGAAAGAAAAAAGAAAGAAAAGAAAGAAGAAGAGAAAAAGAAGAAAAGAAAGAAAAAAAGAAGAAAGAAAGATAGGAAGACAGAAGAAAGAAAGAAAGAAGAAAGAAAACCAGACAAGAAAAAAAAGAAAGACAAAAGAAAGAAAAAAGAAAGAACGAAAAGAACGAGAAGACGAACAGAAAAAGTACAGAAGGAAAGAACGGAAAAGCAAGGAAGAATACGGAAGGAAGGAAGGAAGGAAGGAAGGAAGGAAGGAAGGAAGGAGCAAGTGATATATCTTAACATTGGGTTGGATGCCATTACTCAGTGACGGGTTTTTTTGTTTTCATTATTTTGCCAACCTAGTATCATAGTAGATCAAAATTCATATAGTCTAGGAAATATAAATACTAAATTTTATGGATGACATAAATCACTACTGCCTAGGCATGTCAAGAAATTTCATGGGGCAAGAGTGATATCTAATAGATCCCTTGAAGATTCAATGAGATTGAGAAAGATAGAAGGAAGTGAGAAGGCAACATTTTAATGGCATTGTGATGGTTAATATTGAGTGTCAACTTGATTGAAAGATGTAGGATGTTGTTTCTGGGTGTATCTGGCTGTTGCTGGAGGAGATTAACATTTGAGTCGTGGATCAGGAGAAGAGAACCCACTCTGTGGATGGGTGGGTACCATCCAATCGGCTTCCAGTGTAGCTAGAAAAAGCAGGCAGAAGGTGGAAGAAGCTGACTTTCTGAGTCTTCCAGCCTTCATCTTTCTCCTGTTCTGGCTGCTTCCTGCCCTCAAACATCAGACTCCAAGTTCTTCAGCTTTTGGACTCTTGGTCTTAGATCAGTGGTTTGCCAGGGGCTCTCAGGCCTTCAGCCACAGACTGAAGGCTGCACTGCTGACTTCCCTACTTTTGTGGATTGGGGACTCGGACTGGTTTCCTTGCTCCTCAGCTTGCAGACAGCCTATTGAGGGACTTCACTTTGTGATCTTGTGAGTCAATTCTCCTCAATAAACTCCCCTTCATATGTACATATTTCCTATTAGCTCTGTCCCTCTAGAGAACCTTATTACAGGCAATATGCAAAGACATAGAGAAGGAACCTACCATTCTCAGGAGACAGGATACTTTAGGTACCAAGTACCTTCTCAAAAGCACTGAAGACACATGTTAACAACAGTATCTTTGAGATGGCCCTGAAGCACTAAGCAGGAACTGTTCATCTTTGTTTCTAGAGAGTCTCCAATACTTCTCAGTATGTTACCAGATTCATTTAAGCCAGAGCTGCAGGTTTAATTTATCACTGTGCATCAACCCTCTGTTCCCCTGAGATGTTCTCTTCAGGTCTCAGTGATGGTAGGAGTGGCTGCTCCTCCTGCATGATCCATATCTTACTTTGCCACATTCTTCATAAGGAATCAGGGTGACCAGAGGCTCCTCCAGTAGTCCTCTGCCTCTCTCATAGTCCATCATGGTTAAAACTGGAAAGTGCCACACACAGTCAGAAATGAATCATGCATCCTTTCATAATGACTTCGGACAGCAGTCCTCGTGGGTGTGTCCTTCTCACCAGTTAGTGAAAAATGCTGAGCCTGTTCTTTTCTAAATCATCTGTTGTTTCCGTAAAGGAGATGTCACCCTAGTTCAACTGGGTGCACTGGCCATAAGACACAAGTTTTTCCATGTGAAGTTTCCAAATTTTTATCTGATAAAGGATTTTACAAATCCCATGAGCCCATATTCTATATAAATGTTATTTTACAATATCATGATATCAATTTTGCTATAGAAATTGGTGACTATTGGCCGGGCATGGTGGCTCACGCCTGTAATCTCAGCACTTTGGGAGGCTGAGGTGGGCAGATCATGAGGTGAGGAGTTCGAGACCAGCCTGGCCAACACGGTGAAACCTCATCTCTACTAAAAATACAAAAATTAGCCGGGCGTGGTGGTGGGCACTTGTAATCCCAGCTACTCGGGAGGCTGAGGAAGGAAAATTGCTTGAACCTGGGAAGGGGAGGTTGCAGTGAGCCAAGATCATGGCATTGCACTCCAGCCTGGGAGACAGAGTGAGACTCTATCTTAAAAAAAAAAAAAAAAGAAAAGAAAAGAAAAAAAAGAGAATTGGTGACTATTTAGGAAAGCCTTGGTATTTAATTTTATCTGTGTATGTTTAATCAGAAGAAAACATATGAAAACACATAATTTCCTCCTTTTTCTCTGTGTCTCAAAACTTTACTAACATTCCCTTATTATCTCCTTCCTCTCTCTCACTCCTCCCTCCCTCTTTCTGATAGCATGGCTGGGCTCTGGTCCATAGTTTCAGGAGAACATGGAAAGCCAGCTCTCTAACTTCCTAGAGCAGATACTTTGATCACTTTAGTAACAATGAATTTGCTTCTTTGCCTTACATTTTTCTCCCATTTCTTCCTCTTGCTCTTTGTATATCATGACAATTGGCTTTCTTTTTGGTACAGTTCATTTTTTATATCAAAGAGATACCAGTTTCTGACTTTGCTGAGGAGAAAAACTCTTTTGCCTTGATGAATTACACATAGCAAATATTTAGGAAGATGTAGTCAAGATGAATAAATGATTTCTAACAATGAGCAGGCAAGATATAAAATGACTGTGATATTGTGAAGTATATATTTGGTCTTAGACCTCTGTTTCCTGACATACAACTCCTAGAGTCCTTAGAATCTCCAAAGTGATGTGTTTTGTATGCTAATGAGTTGGAATCATGATTGGCAACCCCTACGCAGCTTCAGGATGGGGACTGGTCACCAGAAAGACCAGTGGTAGGATTAGAGGGTTGGGACCTTCAGCTCTACCTCCCAACCTCTAGGGAGAGGAGAGGGACTGAAGATTAAGGGCAGGGTTACAAGGGTTTCCAGACAGCTGAGCACATGGACGCTTACAGGCAGGTGAAAGGGTGGTGCACCACAACTCCACAGGGACAGAAGCTCCTATGCTCGAGACCCTTCCAGACCTCACCCCATGTATCTCTTGACCTGACTATTTGTGTCTTTTAAAGTATCTTTTGCAAAAAACTGATAAATATAAGAGAATGTTTGCCTGAGTTTTACGAGCCACTCTAGCAAATTATTCAAACCTGAGGAGGGGGTCGTAGGAACTCTGATATATAGCTTGTTGGTCAGAAACACAGGCAACATTGCCTGGGGCTTGTGACAGGCATCAGAGGTGGGGAGGACAGTCTTGGAGACTGAGCCTTCAACCTGTGGGAATCTAACACTATCTCCAGGTGGATAGTGTTGGAATTGAATTAGAGGATCCCCAGCTGATGTCCACTGCAATTATAACCGAACGTTGCAATTACGTTTTTAAAATGTTCCTGTAAAAATTCTAACTGGGGGGATAGTACTCCCACATATAAACAAGAAGGATGAGCACCATAGCCCAATTCAAATCCCCAGAAGAGTCAGGGACCCACACAATCTAGTATTTAAGTCAAATAAACTCGAAGGGGTGGATTCAGGGTACCAGAGTCCCAGCTAACAGATTATTCTCACAAGGAATTGAGACAACAGATATCAAATTATAAACTTTGTCACTGTAGATGTTAGCTAGAAAGCCAGCTAAGCATGAGCCTGCCCTGGGACTTCTTACCGCTCTCCCTGAATGGAGCCCAAGTTCAGCACTAGAGGAAAGATGGTTGCCCCGTGCAGGGAGTGAGCAGCCTGGTGTGGAGTTTGCCACATGGAAGCAGGAGTGGCGAAGAGGGGAACCAGAGTCTGAGGGCTGGCAGTCTCAAAAGAGAGAAAGAATGGGCCACACACAATCAGTGACCCATGATGCACCAGTGTGTCTCATGATTCACTCCTCACATGAAGGTAAAGAGAGACAAGGATTCACCTAGGCAGCTGCCTTCTGAAGAGGGAAGTAAAAGTTCTCTCTCTTAGGAGACTCTAATTCTCCAAATAGAAGTGTACAAAGAGTGTTAAGTATGGTGTCTTTCTGTATCAATTTGCTAGGGCTTTTGTAACAGTATATCACAAATTGAGTGGCTTAAACAACAGGAATGTATTGTCTCACAGCTCTGGAGGCTGAATGTCTGAAATGAAGGTCTTGGCAGGGTTGGGTTCTTCTCGGGGCCATAAGGAAGGATCTGTCCAGACCCCTCTCCTTGGCTTGAAGACAGCCATCTTCTCTCTCGTCAACGGTCATCTTCATCTTTTCACATTATCCTCCCTTTGTCTGTGTTCAAATTTCCTTCCTTCCCTCCCTCCCTCCCTCCCTCCCTCCCTTCCTTCCTTCCTTCCTTCCTTCCTTCCTTCCTTCCTTCCTTCCCTCCTTCATTTCTTTTTTCTTTCTTTTTTTTGTAAGGACACCACTCATATTGGATTAGGATCTGTACTAAGGACCTCATTTTAACTCGATTACCTCTGTAAAGACCCTGTCTCCAAATAAGGTCATGTTAGGTATGGTTTCTTGAATCAAATGTTCCAGGAAAAGCCAGTTGAATAAATGTAGCAGTTTATCAACTTATCGAGCACATGCCAGACGGCAAAATGTCTCACTGACGTATGTGCGCACCTGGGGCAGCATGGCTCATGCTAGAGTGCCCAACCATGCTCCTCCAATTGCCGTTAATTCTGAACAAGACTTTTGGGAAAGGAATTCTCAGCTTCACAAATGCTTCTGGGTCCCACACCTCAAACAGAGTCTCTGTCAGGAACATGAATAACGGGCTCGTTTGCACATGTTCCCTTCAATTGTTCAGCAACCCAGAGCTCCCGTCGCTAAATATTTACGAAGTACTATTTATCTGAATGAAAGAGAATGTTTCTGTACCACAATGTCAGGCATATGGTAGCAGCATGAAATAGAAGATAAATCATGCGGGGTGATTCCAACTGGATTTAATGCCAGCAATAATTATTTTTAATCAGATGCAAGGTTCCCTTGATGATACCAGACCATGTAACATTGGAAAATAATTTTGTCAGTTCTCAATGTCTGATGCTGTTTCTATAAATAATCCTGTAGGACCTTTTGAAGTATAGCTTTTTATCTTTTCTTTAACCCTTTTCATTCTTTCTTTCTCTTATGGGAAATGGCCTATGGCTTTTGATTACAAGATGCCTTTATAAATTTACATAAAGCATTTGAGGCATGGCAAATGCTCTCACAAATACACATAATTTCAACAAATTTATTGATTCTCTGTGACCATCTTACCTCTCCCAGTCCCCCCAAAATAACTGATAACCTGAGAGCAGTCCCAATCAGGTGATATTTCATTGGTATTTGAAATGTGTTAGTGCCTGAGTCCAGAAGCAGGTTAGATGTGTCTCTGGGGTAATAAGAGCCCCAATGGGCACCTCTTGGCAAAAGCTGTGTGTGTATGTATGTGTGTGTCTGTGTGTGTGTGTGTGTGTGCCACCACACCCACATGCATCTGATGAAAACAAAAAAAGCATTTCCTAACCAGCTGTGATCTGGAATTTTGAAAAACAGCTGGTAATTTTAAAAATAACTGGCTATTTGAATTCACTTGTATGTTTAAAGTGTGTGTGTAGGCATACAGCTAAAAGTCCCATTTTCAACCAATACAAAGAGGAAGTTCTTGTATAGGAGAATCTGATATCAATATGTGATTAAAAGCAAAGCCACATCTGTGATTCAAACCCAGCATTTGGGTCAGGCTGATGAGTCCTTGGCTGTAGAGAGAATTTTGCCCTCTGGGCTTTATGCAATGCTGGAAGGTGACACCTGAAACACAAATCAGCTCACAAGCTCAGCTGCTCTCCAGCTCCAAGCTTGCCGACTGCCAGAGATGCTCTGTCCTGTGAGCTAAGGAATGGCTATCTGTCCCTCCCTGGAACTAAGTTATTCCAGCTTCCTTTGATGCAGACTAAAGTGGATCCCACATAGCTGCTGCCACCCCCAGAGCCAGAATCTCATCGGTAGACCTCCAACAGGGAAGAAATAGCTGCTGGGGAGTCACAAAAATATCCAAGGTTCACCATCAACCAAAGCTCTATGGGGGTCAGTGTGAAGATTTCAGACTTCCAGATGTGCCCCCACCTATAACTGATCTTGTTACCTTGCCTTCAGACAAATAATCCATTTTACAATCTGCCTTTGTCGCTTGATCAAAAAAGGCAAGAAAAGCCTTCTTGCTTTCTCATTGATAACTTTACTGACGATCCAGGGGTGTAAAAACCTCTGAGTCACCAAGCAAAGTTAGGGACATCAGTGTAGGCACTGAGAAAGGAAATGATCCTGATGACTGGGTAGCAATTTCCTTCTCATGTCAGGTGGTTTTTCAATTCTTAGCTTTTAAAGGAAACTTAGGAAGACCTAATCTAGTTGTCACCTCATATATTGTTAAAAATAATTTTGGACAATAGATTATCATGTGATTTTTTTGTTTTGCAAGTAACTCAGAGGGATGAACACAATTGGCAACTCTATTATAGCAAACCTCTTTCTATTCCATCTACTTATTTAGTTAGCACTTTGCTTAAATACCTGGAGAAAGTTAGTATGTGCCAGGAACAGGTTTAAGCCCTTTACAAGCATTAACTCATTTAATACTCACAAGAACCCCATAAGGTAAGTTTTATTATCATCCCTATTTTACAGATAAAAAAGAAAGCTCAGAAAGGTTAACTGTTTGTCCAAGGTCAGAGAGGTAGGAAATGACAGAGCTGGGATTTGAGCTTAGGCAGACTGACCCCAAAGTTTTTGTGGACACAGGCTACACTTGGCTAAATATGGTTTATTAGTTTATATCAATGAAAACAAAATGGGAATAAAATTGTTGTTGAACTCTACCTTATTTTAGCAGTATTTCCATCTACTAACAAATGATTAAGGTGAACATTTTACATGTGCTGTTCATATTAAGAAATAAATTTTCAATAAAATCTTACTTTTGCATTTAATCATTATCAAACTTTCTAACATATTTTTGCTATTTTTCATTAAGTTAATATTTCTAATACTTATATTGATAACCAATCCAGGAGAAATTTTATCATTTAAAGACTAGTCATAAGGAATTGAAACATTAAATTCCACACACACACACACACACACACACACACACACACATTTTTGTTGCAAAGTATAATGGAGTAAAAAAAGTAAGATTTGTAAGTAAAATTACTACATTCAGATAAATTTCTTTGGGTGAAACTTGAAGCACAAAAAGGAATAATGTAAAATTTGCCATTTTAAAAATATATTTTCCTCATTTTTGGCATTTATCTTTATATATCTTTTGAGATAATAGAATTTTTTTCTTATATATAACACATCCATTTTTTAAGTGGATAATGTGTATGAAATTACTACGGTAGTTAGAGTCCTTCGGATTTTTTTTTTTTCTTGAGACAGAGTCTCGCTCTGTCGCCCAGGCTGGAGTGCAGTGGCACAATCTTAGCTCACTGAAAGCTCCGCCTCCCGGGTTCTGCCTCAGCCTCCCAAGTAGCTGGGACTATAGGCGCCCACCACCACACCCGGCTAATTTTTTGTAATTTTAGTGGAGACGGGGTTTCACCGTGTTAGCGAGGATGGTCTCGATATCCTGACTTCATGATCCGCCCACCTCGGCCTCCCAAAGTGCTGGGATTACAGGCGTGAGCCACCGCGCCCGGCTGGATATGTTTTAAAGGGAAATGTAAAAGTTTTATTTTTAAATGTCAATAGTTACACTATGCTGGAAATGACACCCTTCATAACTATTGAACTAATGATGATTTTTTGGGGGGTGTCAATCTAAAATCTGCAAGGGCTACATCATTTTTCAAAATTATTTTGAAAAATAAGTGTTATGTGAACAAAAATGTTCAAAGGCCACTGCTCTCATTATGGGCATCCCTCGTCCACTCCTTGCATGTTTTATTTCTCTTACTCCTAACACATCCTAATTTATTCATTCAATTAATATTTGTTAAGCATGAACTACATGTTAGATATGGTATCAACACGACAGTGAATAAGACAGCTGCATTCCTGATTTTATGAAATAGAGTGATGCTAAGTCCTATGTAGTTTTTTCTTATTATTCCTTTTCTTGGGCTTCTGGATCACTTTCTTTTTTAAGTATTATTTTTAGTTGGGGCCTGGTGCCCCTGAGCAAAAAAAAAAAAAAAAAAAAAAAAAAAAAAAATTAAAACTATGAAATATTTCAAACATACAGAGAAGCATAAGGAACAGGAAAATGAACACTTGTGTTCTCAGCACCCAATTTGGATAAATCTTAACATTTTGCTCAACTGTTTCATATTCAACAACAAAATAAAACAAGAAAATGTCACATACACAGTTAAAGTCACCTAACTACCTCTCTCTAATTCCATGTGCTCTCCTCTCTTCTCAGAGGTAAACTCTATCCTGTATTGTGTTTCTAATTCCCAAGCAATTTGTATACTTTTACTACAGATAAACATAGAGTTGTATTGTTTTGTGTGTTTTCAAACTATGCAATTATATTATTTTGTACACATCCTATATCTTGTTTTTTGTCTTCAATGTTTTTAGATTGATGTAGTTTGTATATGTTACTCTAGTTAAATCCATCAATTTTTTGCTATATAATATTTCATTGTATGAATAAATTTGTTTAACCATTAACAATTTTTTTAATCATTCTTCTTTGATTGACATTTAGGTTGTACCTAACGTTTTGCATCACAAACAATGCGGCAATGAACATTCTCATGGATATCTCTTGTGCAAGTTTTGAGAGTTTCTCTGGCATCTACATCTAGAAATGGAATTCCTAGGTTTTAGAGTTTGTACAGTCTTAACTTTATTAGGTATTGCCAACTTACTTTTTAAAGTTATACAAGCTTACACTCCAACTGGATAAGAGCATTACTCCTTCTATTCTGTTGGTGAATACCCTTGAATTTTCAAAATGCATACCTGGGTTCTCTTTTTTTCTGTCATAAGGACCTGAACAGGTTTTAGCTACCCATTAACACTTCCTTCCTCATGTTATTGTTTCCTAGAGTTTTAGTTCTACTTTATTTTAAAAGCACAAAAATTTAATAATTTTGTAAATAAATGTTGATGAAATTTGCCATTATCAATTTTTCTATTCAGTTCCCCTAAATTCACTTTTATTTGTATTGAAGTACATTCTCTAATCGTTCTTTTAGAGGATGTACATCCTCTTATTGTTCTATGAGTGATATTGTGTTAGTACATTTTCACATAACTATAAAGAAAATTTATAAAGGAAAGAGGTTTAATTGACTCATAGTTTTACATGGCTGGGGAGGCCTCTAGAAATTTATAATCATTGCAGAAAACGAAGGGGAAGCAAGGACCCTCTTTACATGGCGGCAGGAGAGAGAAGAGTGAAGCGCAAAGGGGAAAGAGCCCTTTATAAAACCACCAGATCTCGTGAGAATTCAGTCACTATCAGGAGAGCAGCTTGGAGGAACCACCCCCATGATCCAGTCTCCTCGCACCAGTTCTCTCCCTAGACGCGTAGGGATTATGAGGATTACAAAGATTTGGGTGGGGAAGCAGCCCAACCATATCAGATATATTACATTAGTCTTTCTTTTAAAATGTCTTATTCCTGAATGACAGTGTATATCGGTATAAATGTGTATGTTGACAGCGCTTTTCTACCCTCAACACTTTGAAATTATGTCTCCATAGTGCCTGTTGTTTCTGAAGAGTCTAAAAGTTCCTTCTTCTAAAAAGAATGCTCTGCCAGTCTTTTATTCCTCTGCTTTGGTAGCTTTCTTTTTGTCCTTTGCATTCTTCTATTTTACTATAACATATCTAGGAATAGATTTATTTTTATTTATTCTGTTGGGTACTTGGAATGTATGTCATCTGAGGAGTCATAAAATTCTTAGCTATTGTCTTTGGCTTTTTAATTCAATTTTATCTAAATAAAAATACATGCACATAATTTTAATAGGAAAATATTTCTGTAAGACAGAATGAAAAACAGCAAATTTCTGCCTCAACTTTCTCCAGTCCTGATTTTTTTTTTTTTTTTTTGCTCCTTTGAAGCAGCCACTTTCTACTTTTAAATATTTTAGCTGTTTCTTCTAGAGTTCACTTCTATTATTAAAAATAACATTTGTATACTATTATTTTTTTTTTTTTTTGGTTTTAGATTTATCTATTGACTTTCTAACATGAAGGATAAGAATACATCCCTTTTAATCCTCACCCTCCTCAAACACACATTTTGCAGTCTCCAATCCTTCCAATACAGTTACGTTATAATTTTAAACTGACTGAACATTTGCACTATCATAACTATTAAAATATTATTTATAACTGAACCATGCTGTGATCACACTTTTTTATTGAAAAATTTTATCTCTCCTATACAAATAATTGCCTTGTTCTTTTATTCGGTTAAATTTTTATATACCTAGCATTAATCCAACTTTAAAACATATTTTTATATGATCAGACACATCAGATAATATGCCAGTTTTATTTATGTCTTATAGATATCTCTCATGGAGTCCTTCAACCTCCTCTTCCAATCTGAACAAGTTGCTTCCTACGTTGGTTGCACAGTTGTAATCCAGGAATCTTCCTTAAGCATCTCGATTCTTTTTTCTTCTTTTCTAATGGAATTCACTGTTCCCTAGATGTTATGCTTTTGTCCTTTTTTGGATTATGTTTTGATGTTGATGGAGTATATTTTCAAACAGCTTTCTGAGGAAGGGTGCCCAGAAAGTAAAATTTTTGAGATCTTGCATGCCTGAAAAACAAGATCTTTATTTTAATTCTTTAGAATGAATAAAGTAGCCTAGTATAAAATTCTAGACTACTAGCACTTTGGGAGGCTGAGGCAGTGGATCACTTGAGCCCAGGAGTTTGAGACCAGTCTGGCAATATGGCAAAACGCCATCTCTACATAAAAAAAAAAAAAAAAAAAAAAAAAAAAAAAAAACTAGTTGGGCATGGTGGTGCTCGTGTCCCAGCTACTCAGGAGGCTGAGTTGGGAGGATCACTTGAGCCCAGGAGGTAGAGGCTGCAGGGAGCCGAGATCACACCACTGCACTCCAGTATGCATGACAGAGTGAGACCCATCTCAAAAACAAAAACAAAAAACAAAAGAAAGAAAGAGAGAAAGAGGATTCTAGACTAAAAAATTTTCTCAGAATTTGCTGTTGAGCAGTTTAAATTTCTTATTCTTGATATTTTGTGCTTGAAGTTTTATAAATACTATTTAAAATATACTAGATTCTCTCCTCTTTTTCTTTTGAGATGGAGTTTTGCTCTTGTCACCCAGGCTGGAGTCCAGTGGCACGATTTCAGCTCACTGCAACCTCTGACTCCTGGGTTTAAGAGATTCTCCTGCCTCAGCCTCCCAAGTAGCTGGAATTATAGGCACTCGCCACCACACCTGGCTAATTTTTGTATTTTTAGTAGAGATGGGGTTTCATTATGTTGGTCAGGCTGGTCTTGAACTCCTGACCTCAAGAGTCTCTTCTTAATCTCCAGGGACTGGGAATTTCAAAATAACATACATTGGTGTGGGTCTTTTTCTTTTGGGGGAGAATTTGGTGGGCCCTGGCAACCTAGAAACACATTTTCTTCAGTACTTGTAATTGTACTGAATGGAATTAAGCCATTTCATCTGTGCCTGTTTTCCCTGATTCCAGAGTCCCTCAGTATAACTTCTTAAACAAACAAAACTCCAGTCTTCTCCCAGAGAGTGAGGAGGGTTGGTGACTTGACTTGGCTGGACCTGGTGAAAAAGGAGATCTGGGTAGTTCACTGCTTCTTCAATAAAGACTTTCAACCAATTTTCCTATTAGATATATCCAAGTCTCCAATTTCTGAACCACTCTTGTGTTTTGAGGTATCAATCATGTTGGTTACTGTTGACTTCTCCCTTTGTGGATTTGGCTTAAGCTCTCATTCACCAAATCTGCTATAATTTATTCATTTATTTTCAAGCTTAAGTTTTGGATCTGTTTTCATTTCTCCTAGCTATAACTTAATAGATTTATTTATTTGTTATCCTTTTACTGTCATGTTAGTAAAATCTTGGTAAGAAGCAGTAATAAATGCTTTCTTAACTAGAAGTTAAAGTTATTGTCTCTTCACATAATTGCTCTTTATTATTCTTTCCCATCTCTTTTTCTAGCATTTCTATTAGATGTATGTTGGAGGTTTTTCATTTATCCTGTATCTTTTAACAGTTCAGCCATAATTTTAAACTCTTTGTCTCTCTGTGTTATGTCCTGTACAAATACCTATTCATTTATTGTCTCTTCATTCATTCCAATCTAAAGTAAAGGCATCTATTAAATTTTTATTTCAATGACTATTTTTTAATTTTGAAAATTTCTAATTATTTTCTCATTCTTAATTTATCTTTAGTTTGATGGTTTAATATAAAACTTTTATTAAAAAGTTCATTTTCTCTAAAATAAATTCATGTTAAAGATCCAAAGTTGTCATCTTTGTTAGCATCAAATTTCTTTGCATGTTTTGCATTTTGAGTTTGCCGGTCAATTTTCAGTGTTTTTCATTCTCTTTCTCCTCCTATGTGCAATTATCCTCGTGCAGTGGTTTTATGCATGTCATTATTTAGCTTCCAGATCTGGCAACATAACAGAAGTTCAGTTTTCCTGCCTTGATGTGATATTGGTGACATGCAGATTCATCTAGCCAGCCAGTGGCTTAGTTTGGCTCCACGTTGCGAGATTATATCTGGTTCTTCCTATTTTCCTAGACCTGTAGCATATCGAGAGCCTTGCCCAGACAACAGTTTGAAGTAGCTTTTTTCAGACTGCTTTTAGGATCAGGGTGGCTCCACTAATTCAAGCAGCGAGCTTCAGAAATCTCACACAGAGCATGTTGAGTCTTCATTACCCCACAAGAGCCAAACTCCTATATACCATTCTCTGAGCTCAAGATCCCATATACGCCAGTGGTTTCAGCTCCTTTCATCACTTAGTGATTGTTTCCCAAATCTTAAGTTATGTTAGTCTTATTTTTGATCCTATGTCATTTTGCTTTTCTCTCTCTACATGACTAGACTGGACCATATGAAATTGCTAGTTTGTTGGTAAAATGATCAAATATCAGCAACTTTATACAGTTCACATTAATAAACCCATTTTTGCCATGTGTTTTGCATGAGTACATCAAAGTATGAACATATTGTGACATTTTGACTGGAGGTCTCTATATACTCTTTAATCCTTCTTTATTTCACCAATCAACTCACCTACTCACCAATCAGCCGACCAAACAGACATAGACTAGAATCCATGCAGACTTCCATGCAGAGATTCCCCAACCTGCCCCATAAAGGGCCTTTTAAATTTTGGAAGACTGCAGAGAGGTAGGGAGGAGGCAGTGGGAGTTGATAAACAATGAACGTTTGAGAAAGAACTTTCAGTCTACCTCCTCCAAACTGTAGTATTCTTCTTTCTGTCATCATCTAAAGGTTTAAACCAAATGAATTTTTATTGAATCTAAGAGCTATGATTGTTTTGCTTTCATTTTTCAGAGGGAAGAACTAGAAAACATGCATAGTAAGAGAGAAAATAACATATTCATATTTCATTATTATTAAAATCTTGACTTAGAGCCATTATCAGCAAACATATGAATAGCCTAAATGATACAATGAATAAAAAGCCGTGGGTAATGGAAATGTCTACTGTGTGCATTTTTGGAACTTGATTTTTATGAAAGACAAGGCAGAGAAAGCTGGAACATAAGGTTTTTCAAAGTAGTAAGAGACCAAGTATTCACCATCATGAAAAATTCGATAGCTCCCCCTCAAAAAGTTTAGGAAGCACCGACATCTGTTAGCCTCAAAAGATTCAGGATCCCTGAATTCTTGCTTCCACCCTGTAACATACCCCTCCCAACACACACAGACTACTAGTTACCCCTAAACATCCATTCTGTCCTTTTTATACGTGACATTAGCCCTGCTCTTTACCTGGACACATTGCCACCCAATGGAAAGACTACCTTCACCAAGCCATAAAGTAGTTGGCAGTGACCATGTGACTAAGTTTGGCCATAGAGTTCCATGTGACTTCTGGACGTTTCCAAAAAGGAAGGGTCATGCTCTTGGTCCCTACATCTGTCTAGCTGCCTAGAGCAAAAATATGAGGCTGGAGATTCAACAAGACATCTCAGAGCCCCAGGGAGGGCAGAGGGGAGAGCTGGGAGGGACCTCGGTCTCTGATGACTTAGTAGAGCTGCCAGAGCAGCTCCTGTCCTGTTCAAGCCACTATTACTTTCATTTTTTCTGTTCTATGCTGCCAATTGATAGTGCCTGCAAATTACCCTGGTCCTAAAATAAATTATGTATCATGCGTTCATGTGATTATAAGGCTCAGCACTTAGCATTTTCATGACAAAGTGGAAGGGCAGAGAGGTTTGTCATGTGATTCATTGTACTTTAATTCTAAATGCTTAAAAAAAAATTGGATTTCCCTCAAGTTTGTTTGATCATGCAGCAATTTCCAATGACTTCTGCCAGCAATATTTGAAAACTGTGGTTTTCATGTCATAACTATCTGGGCCTCTAGAGTAAAATACATCCTTTGTTTTCAAATGTCAGTCTCCCTCTGAAAGAGAAGAAATACTTTTAAAAGCTAAACCCTGTTAATTGCTGTGAGCTTGACTTGTACATTACTTGCCTTGTACATTACTTGCCTTGTATGTACAGGAACATCCACTACTTTCTTCCCCATAATTTCATTTTATGCCTGGCTAAATCCTCATCATTCCTAAAGAGAAGACCCATAGTTGTCAGGAATGTTTTGATTTAAAATGGGAGGAGACATTTAACTCAAGATAATGTAAGGAAAGCACAAAGTGTTCATGCCACTGAATAGTTCATGAGACAGAGCTTCAAGCTTGGCTAGGTCAGGTGGCATCATCAGAAATATGTTTTGTTGCATCCTATGACCTTGCTGTCCTCCAATGGTAGCAGGGTTTCTATGTATGATGAGCAAAATGTCTCCTAACAAACAAAAGTTCCCATAGTCCTTAATGTTAACATTAATACCCAAAAAATAGGCTGCCCCTGATTTGTCTGGCTTAAGTCATATGTTCATCCTTGAACTAATTCTGGGGAATGGAATGTTCTGATTAGCAAGGCCTGGTCCACATGTCACCCTTGTAGTCAGGGGTACTACATTAGCAGAGCATGAGAAAAAAAGAAGAGTGATTTCATCACCAAAAGAGAGCATACTTAGAAAGAAAAGACAACAGGCATCTTCCATGGGCAATCTAAGACCTTTAAAAAACAGAAGGACAAATAATGTGTTATTGTTAGCATCTTTGGATGCTTTCTAGGTCACACCCTTTTCATCTTACTGTATTTTACAGCTAATTACATTTTACTGCTAATTAATTTGTAGTACAGCTAGTACTTATTATTAAGTATCTATTATTTATTTAAGTTTCTCATTCTTCTAACTTCTAAAGTTCTGACTTTTCAACCTAGAGGTTCATGTTTGGTAAGACCAAAGCAATGTAGAAATGGAGGGATTTAAAATTATTTGCTTTAAACAGATGAGACAGCTGGGTTTGGAAGCTTTGAGGAATACTGACATAGAGAGGAAATAGCTCTGATTTAGGAAATGCTTTGAGAGATTACAATACTTGGTTCTATCCATATGGGAAAGGAATAATACTGACAACTAGCATAAAATGGATGGTAGAATTCACCTAGCATAAGTTTTTCTGTCCTAAGAGTTTCAGCTCCAATTTTTGCAGAAAGCTCAGTATGAGTCAGTTAGAGAGAGGAAGCCAGGACATGGTAAGACCAAAGGTGGATCATGAGGGATTGCTCACCGGTCATCCAAATGGCAAATGTCGTGCTCAGCTCTGACCAAACGACATCAATAACCAGGTGTTCCTGATGTGGAAGTGGCATAGGCAGAAGACAGCATGTAAGTCAAGGGGTGGCCCAAGTGTGGTCTAGGACTTCACCCAGTAGTGCTGGTTACAGACAGACCAGTGTTCATTCCTCAAGACTAGGTACTGGCAAAAGCTAGGTGAACTCTCCAAATCTCACAAATGTAGTTTAGTATTTAAAGAAAAACTTCACACCCAGGAGGCATCTTTAGGTACAAATCAAGAAACAAAGTCAATAATAGCACAATGATGACAGGGCAATTGGTCATGGCTTTGATCAAGGGCATGCAGTTGCCAGACAAATCCCAGATTCCAACAACTGGAGAGTATGTAACTGTTAATACCTTGCTGACGTGGAGCACAATGTCTGGAAAACTTAGGGCTGGGATTTCCAGTTTAAGATTTCAGCTTCAGGAGCCCTAGAATGATGAGGAAAAACAAAATAATGAATTTGAAGCAATCTTCAACTACTTTATACACTTACACTTATTTTTATATTTTGAAGCACCGACTCCAGTGCTGGTGATTGTACTCAGTACAGATGTACTGGATTAAAGGAAGAATGACATAAACACTCATTCATCTGTCCCAGTGTGACCATACAGAAACTGGGGGTAATTCCTCTCATCCACAAATGGGAAGAATGCTGGCTGGGCCATCTGCTGATGCAAACTTAATCCGCTTGCTGCAGGGTTCTAACCAACTGAGCCAACCAGCTTTCAGGCCACACTTTCAGGATCTACCAAAACTCTTGTTAATATCAATCTGCTTTCTAGCTCCTGGGAAACAATGTGGGCTCTTGGGTCTATGTTTTCTTGAACTTTGAGAAGACAGCTATTGGAAGTAGAAACGTGGGGTTTTTCACCCTAGAATGATGACATCTCCAGGCCCAGTGACTATCCATGAAGGGAATTTTGTGCTTTTATAGTTTTTACACTGGGGAAGTCTGGCGCAATACTTCTGGACATGCTCATCCATTGTATCTTTCTGGCTCCAATATTTAAAAAAAAAACCCTCTTGTCCCTTACTTATTTCCTTCTTAAAGAGCATGTAAACCCTGGTTAGAGAGGAAATCACTCATTGCTTCCATGGGATTGCTAGTTTTTGGAACCTCTTGGAAATCAAACAAAGTAGGTGTTGCCAGACCATCTTGGCCATCATTGGACTGACAGATGTCATATCCAGGTTGTCCTCATGCCCAAGTAGTTAGTGGGAGCCAGGCCAGAGCTCCAAGCTGGCAGTCCAAGGGCACACACGGTTGGAGTGGGCAGCGGGCATGAGGCATAGTCGAATCGGAGATATACCTGGGTCAGGGAAGGCAGGTAGGCTGATAGGTAATCAAAGTTAAACAAGGCAAGAAATAGACTTTTTATCTCATATCTGGGAAAATGTAGGCAGGGAGAAAATGTCAATGCACTGAACAGCTCTGTGTGCCTGTGAGTGCCCTTGTTTTTAGGGAACGCTTGGTTAAAGGACATCATGAAATCCCGTCGCAGTCTGATACTTTCTTGGTTGGTCACTACATCCTTCATTCTTACAGCTCTTTTCCTGAAAGGAATTCTGTTCCTAGTGTGTGGGACTTCATTTATATGGAATCACCTTTTTTTTTTTTTTTTTGAGACGGAGTCTCGCTCTGTCGCCCAGGCTGGAGTACAGTGGTATGATCTTGGCTCACTGCAACCTCTGCCTCCCAGATTCAAGTGATTCTCCTGCCTCAGCTTCCTGAGTAGGTGGGACTATAGGTGTGTGCCACCACGGCCAGCTAATTTTTGTATTTTTAGTAGAGACGGGATTTCATCATGTTGGCCAGGGTGGTCTCGATCTCCTGACCTTATGATCTGCCTGCCTTGGCCTCCCAAAGTGCTGGGATTACAGGCATGAGCCACCACACCTGGCCTGGAATCATCTTTAAACACTCTTCCATATACACTCAGGAGCTATAAGCCTCAGTGTCATGAGAAGTTCAGATCTTCAGATCTGGCCGGGCGCGGTGGCTCAAGCCTGTAATCCCCAGCACTTTGGGAGGCCGAGACGGGCGGATCACGAGGTCAGGAGATCGAGACCATCCTGGCTAACACGGTGAAACCCCGTCTCTACTAAAAATACAAAAAACTAGCTGGGCGAGGTGGCGGCGCCTGTAGTCCCAGCTACTCGGGAGGCTGAGGCAGGAGAATGGCATGAACCCGGGAGGCGGAGCTTGCAGTGAGCTGAGATCTGGCCACTGCACTCCAGCCTGGGTGACAGAGCGAGACTCTGTCTCAAAAAAAAAAAAACAAAAAAAACAAAAAAAACAGATCTTCAGATCTTATCTGAATTAGTATTGAGGATGGAGACAGGGACACCTTTTTTTTTTTTTTTTTTTTTTGGATACATGGTCTTTCTCTGTCACCTAGTGCAGTAGTGAGATCTTGGCTGACTGCAACCTCTGTTTCCTGGCTTCAAGTGATCCTCCCACCTCAGCCTCCCAAGTAGCTGGGATTACAGGCATGTGCCACTGCACCTGGTTATTTTTTATTTATTTATCTATTTATTTATCTATTTATTTATTTATTTATTTATTTATTTTGTATTTTTAGTAGAGACTGGGTTTCACCATGTTGGCCAGGCTGGTCTTGAACTCCTGGGCTCAAGCAATCTTCCTGCCTTGGCCTTCCAGAATGCTCCGATTACAGGTGTGAGCTACCATGCCTGGCCAGGACAACATCTTTAGGAAAGTATTTAGGAAGAGGTTTTAAAGGAAGATATTGTCCTTTAGGAAGGACAATGTCTTTAGGGACCGGGGAGGAGGCCTTCCCTGTCCTCTTGACCATTCTTTCACCTGTGGCCTCTAACTCGGGACAGGGGAGAGGCAGTACACTGCTACACTTCAGTGGAAGCTGCAGCTGGGAGTCTGGGGCCAGGGTGCAGCATGAACATTGCTGAGCCCACCCTTGCAGTGGCTGCAATCAGCCTTGGCATTTGTATGCAAGATCCCTGAGCCTCTGCATCATGCACAAGCACTTGGGAGGAGGTGGTAGCACCGAACAGACATTCTCTCCTCACCCACATAAATCCCCAGAGGGTTTCCTTCTGTGGGTTTCTAAAAGCCCTTTATCTAATTCATGGCTCAGAGAGTTGAGCTCACTGGCAAGAGGCTTTTTAAGTCAAATTTTGAATAATTTCTCAGCAATTCATTACATAGGAAAACAGGTCCTTTTTGTTCTAATACTTAGCCTAGGAATGCAACTACTCTCTGCCAAATTCATTAACAAAACCTGTGTATAAGGGCTGGCCGGCTCTGGCCAATTTCTTAAATGTGCTAAAACTTGCTGGTCATTGAAATGTAAATTTTTACCTTTGGCTAGAAATGATTCACAAGTGTTAGATTGTAGGAAATAGCAATGTCACTTTCAAATGCCCAGGATAGTTCCAGACCAAGTACCCATTGTGAGCTGAGGCTTAACGTGTGGCAACCAAGAGAGACAACCACATGTCATCTTTCTGATTGGCACAAAAGGAAGGCCCGTGAATGAACATGAGCACAGCTTGAAGGTAAAAGAGTCCCCTCATTGGCAACATAAAGTGACCAGAGCTCAGCAGACAACACAAGCAGGACCAGGCTGTTCAGGCCTCCTGGTCACACTCATTATTGTCACTATTAGAACAGTCCAGCCTTGCTACCCCAGGCTGGCCTATGTGGAGCACGGGACAGAGTTCTCTAGACAGTGGAAGAGAGGGCAGTGGCTAAAGGAGCCCAGAACAAAGAAGCTAGTGAAACAGGGAAAGGCATAAAGAGTCATCTCCAGGGATGCGGCTGCTTGATACGAAACTGGGTATACTTATTCCTAGTTATAGACATTATTTATATTATGTTGTAGTATAAGATACCATATTGTTTACATTAAAAATATTATATATGTAACTTATATGTAATATAAATAATACATTTAAAGTAAAATAACATATTAAAATATTTAGAAATAATATTAACCTTTATATCCTATGTATATTTTTAAAAATATGTGTTAGTATAGACGCTTGGAAAAAAATTGGAAAAAATTATATTAAGACAAAGCTATTGATTTTCCTGGCACAATTAAAGGTAAATTTTTGGTTGCTTCATTATGCTTTTCTATATGTCCTAAGTTTCTTTTAGTAAGCAGAGTTTTCTCTTATAATTATAGTTGTAATTATCACCACTATCAACTAACATTTATTGAGTAATCGTTTTGCTCCTGGTACCATGCTAAGCACTTTACATGTATTATTTCATAAACCTTATAACCACCACAGGTAACCAGCATCACAACCATTTGTAGAAGTGTTATTTGGTGACAGTTAAGTACTGTTCAAGATGCTCAGGCTTCGCAAGCTGATTCACTACCCAGTGTGTTAGAAATTCCTTTTTGGTCATATCCATAGAACATTCTGTCCCTGATTTCAAAGTTAAGACAAGTTGCTTGGTAGGTAAGACAAGTTTCTTTGTGCTAGTGTTCTCAGCATCACCTGGGAGTCTGTAGAGGTGGATAATTGTACCTTCAATTTGCTTAAATACCAGAATTATCTTAAATAATTACAGAGCACCTACTATGCATCAGGCCCTCAGACACCGGGCTGCAGATGAGAATGCCAAGAGAGAAGATGGCCCCACCTTCAGGGTCTGGTGGAGTTACAGACAGGAGAACAAGCTAACCTAGCATGTGATCAATGCTACAAAGGGAAGCCATGGCAGTGGTACAAAGAAGGGAGGACTCTGCCCCAGAGATGTCCACGTGTTTTATGGAGTGCTTTATGAAACACTCCATAATTATCTGGAGTGCTTTATGAAATTACAGACTGTGGATCTGAATCACTGGGGCAGAGCCCTGGGAATCTGTATTTTACAACAATTCTCCTGGTAATTCTGATTTGCAGTCAGGATCAGAAATCACCAATAGATTCTTCTCTTTGACTTGCGTGGTGCATGGTAGGTGCCATGTTTGACTGGCAGAGTAATCTTCTCTTTTTACATAAAAAAGAAAGAAGTTTTATAGAATCCATGACACTTAAGATGGGTGTGGAAGGATAAGCAGGAAACTTCAGTTTTATTCCCTCATTCAAGCAGCGTCCCACAGAATGATACATCTTGAAAAAGTGTTAAGAAGACACATCTCCCTCGTAATTTTTTTCTCAGTCTAAAATAATTGAGAATATTAGTGATTGTTTCATATAGTAAGTATTTGTATAAATATTTCTATCACCAAGCATCCAATTCAGTTCCCATGCATCAAACAATTCAATGAGTCTTTTTTGGACCTACTATGGGCAAAGTACATTGCTAATCAGTGAGCAAATAAGGCCCCTGACCTTGAGGAGAGCAAAAGGCTTTTTAGATAAGTAAGCTAAGAAGAGAGAAGAAGAGTAAGTCATGAGTGCGTATGGACATAGAAAAGTTTGATCAAATTGCACACAAGTTCAGTTTACATGAACCTCACAACTGTATTCATATTTTCCCACACTACTAAATTGTTGGTTGTGTATTGAGACAGAAACTGCTAGTTTCCTACCCGATATCCACCTTCCCCTTCTCTCTACATTACTGGAGTCAAAAATATGCCTCATAAGGAAAAAACCTTAAATTTTCCAACCTCCTTTACATTTAAGGGTGGCAGATGTGATGGAAGTAAGTCATTGATTGAGGCTTCCAATAAGGCCCGTTTTTATCCCTGCTGCCCTTTCTGTTGCCTGAAATTCAGATGGCAATTGTTGGAGCTCCAGCAGCCATCTTGAAACAATGAAGGAATGTCCAAATAAATCACAAACACCTCAGTTGTGATATCTTTGTGCTGTTGAGCCATGGTCAGTCTCTATTTACCTCCAGACTTCACAATATGTGAAAGAAATAAATCCTGTGTATTTAAGCCACTTTGGTCAGGTCTCTGTTCCTAGCAGCCATAAACACCACTTAATTGCACCCATTCTGGTCAGGTACATCTATCTCCCAGAGCCTAGGTCATACATACAGAAATCTACCAGTGTGCTTCAATGTACTTGTTCATATGGCTTGCAGACTGGACTACTGTACACCATCAAATAACTAACGAACATTTGATGAGGGATCTTCTATTTCATTCCCCTCAATCTGTTACATAAAGAATAGTTAGTTGCGAAAGATTTTTCTCGGAGGGCCGAGCAAGATGGCGGAATAGGAACAGCTCCAGCCTCCAGCTCCCAGTGCGAGCGACACAGAAGATGGGTGATTTCTGCATTTTCAACTGAGGTATCAGGTTCATCTCACTAGGGAGTGCTGGACAATCGGTTCCAGTCAGCTGCTGCAGCCCGACCAGCGAGAGCTGAAGCACGGTGAGGCATCGCCTCACCTGGGAAGCACAAGGGGGAAGGGAATCCCTTTTCCTAGCCAGGGGAACTGAGACACACAACACTTGGAAAATCAGGTAACTCCCACCCCAATACTGCGCTTTACCAACGGTCTTAGCAAACGGCCACACCAGGAGATTATATCCCATACCTGGCCGGGAGGGTCCCACTCCCACGGAGCCTCCCGCATTGCTAGCACAGCAGTCTGCGATCTAACGGCAAGGCAGCAGGGAGGCTGGGGAAGGGGCGTCCGCCATTGCTGAGGCTTAAGTAGGTAAACAAAGCCGCTGGGACACTCGAACTGGGTGGAGTCCACAGCAGCTCAAGGAGGACTGCCTGTCTCTGTAGACTCCATCTCTGGGGACAGGGCACAGCTAAACAAAAAGCAGCAGAAACCTCTACAGATGCAAACGACCCTGTCTGACAGCTTTGAAGAGAGCAGTGGATCTCCCAACAGGGGGTTGAGATCTGAAAATGGACAGACTGCCTGCTCAAGTGGGTCCCTGACCCCTGAGTAGCCTAACTGGGAGACATCCCCCACTAGGTGCAGACCAACACCCCACACCTAACACGGCGGGGTACACTCCTGAGACAAAGCTTCCAAAACAAGAATCAGACACGTACACTCGCTGTTCAGCAATATTCTATCTTATGCAGCCTCTGCTGCTGATACCCAGGCAAACAGGGTCTGGAGTGGACCTCAAGCAATCTCCAATAGACCAACAGCTGAGGGTCCTGACTGTTAGAAGGAAAACTAACAAACAGGAAGGACACCCACACCAAAACCCCATCAGTACATCACCATCATCAAAGACCAAAGACAGATAAAACCACAAAGATGGGGCAAAAGCAGGGCAGAAAAGCTGGAAATTCAAAAAACAAGAGCACATCTCCCCCTCCAAAGGAACATAGATCATCGCCAGCAACAGATCAAAGCTGGATGGAGAATGACTTTGACGAGTTGAGAGAAGAAGGCTTCAGTCCATCAAACTTCTCAGAGCTAAAGGAGGAATTATGTACCCAACGCAAAGAAACTAAAAATCTTGAAAACAGAATGGAAGAATTGATAACTAGAATAATCAATGCAGAGAAGGCCATAAACGAACTGAGAGATATAAAAACCATGACACGAGAAATATGTGACAAATGCACAAGCTTCAGTAACCAACTCGATCAACTGGAAGAAAGAGTATCAGTGATTGAGGATCAAATGAATGAAATGAAGCGAGAAGAGAAGTCTAAAGAAAAAAGAGGAAAAAGAAATGAACAAAGCATTCAAGAAGTATGGGATTATGTGAAAAGACCAAATCTACATCTGATTGGGGTGCCTGAAAGTGAGGGGGAAAATGGAACCAAGTTGGAAAACACTCTGCAAGATATCATCCAGGAGAACTTCCCCAACCTAGTAGGGCAGGCCAACATTCAAATTCAGGAAATACAGAGAACACCACAAAGATACTCCTCGAGAAGAGCAACTCCAAGACGTGTAATTGTCAGATTCACCAAAGTTGAAATGAAGGAAAAAATCTTAAGGGCAGCCAGAGAGAAAGGTCGGGTTACTCACAAAGGGAAGCCCATCAGACTAACAGCAGATCTCTCGGCAGAAACTCTACAAGCCAGAAGAGAGTGGGGGCCAATATTCAACTTTCTTAAAGAAAAGAATTTTCAACCCAGGATTTCATATCCAGCCAAACTAAGTTTCATAAGTGAAGGAGAAAAAAATCCTTTACAGGCAAGCAAATGCTTAGAGATTTTGTCACCACCAGGCCTGCCCTACAGGAGACCCTAAAGGAAGCACTAAACATGGAAAGGAACAACCAATACCAGCCATTGCAAAAACATGCCAAAATGTAAAGACTATCGATGCTAGGAAGAAAGTGCATCAACTAATGAGCAAAATAACCAGTTAATATCATAATGACAGCACCAAGTTCACACATAACAATAGTAACCTTAAATGTAAATGGTCTAAATGCTCCAATTAAAAGACACAGACTGGCAAATTGGATAAAGAGTCAAGACCCATCAGTTTGCTGTATTAGGGAGACCCATCTCACATGCAGAGACACACATAGGCTCGAAATAAAGGGATGCAGAAAGATCTACCAAGCAAATGGAGAACAAAAAAAAGCAGGGGTTGCAATCCTAGTCTCTGATAAAACAGACTTTAAACCAACAAAGATCAAAAGAGACAAAGAAGGCCATTACATAATGGTAAAGGGATCAATTCAACAGGAAGAGCTAACTATCCTACATATATATGCACCCAATACAGGAGCACCCAGATTCACAAAGCAAGTCCTTAGAGACTTACAAAGAGACTTAGACTCCCATACAATAATAATGGGAGATTTCAACACTCCACTGTCAACATTAGACAGATCAACGAGACAGAAAGTTAACAAGGATATCCAGGAATTGAACTCAACTCTGCACCAAGTGGACCTAATAGACATCTACAGAACTCTCCAACCCAAATCAACAGAATAGACATTCTTCTCAGCACCACATCACACTTATTCCAAAATTGACCACATAATTGGAAGTAAAGCACTCCTCAGCAAATGTACAAGAACAGAAATTATAACAAACTGTCTCTTAGACCACAGTGCAATCAAACTAGAACTCAGGACTAAGAAACTCACTCAAAACAAAAACTACATGGAAACTGAACAACCTGCTCCTGAATGACTACTGGGTACATAACAAAAGGAAGACAGAAATAAAGATGTTCTTTGAAACCAATGAGAACAAAGATACAACATACCAGAATCTCTGGGACACATTTAAAGCAGTGTATAGAAGGAAATTTATAGCACTAAATGCCCACAAGAGAAAGCTGGAAAGATCTAAAATTGACACCCTAACATCACAATTAAAAGAACTAGAGAAGCAAGAGCAAACACATTCAAAAGCTAGCAGAAGGCAAGAAATAACTAAGATCAGAGCAGAATTGAAGGAGATAGAGACACAAAAAAATCCCTTCAAATAATCAATGAATCCAGGAGCTGGTTTTTTGAAAAGATCAACAAAGTTGATAGACTGCTAGCAAGACTAATAAATAAGAAAAGAGAGAAGAATCAAATAGACGCAATAAAAAATGTTAAAGGGGATATCACCACTGACCCCACAGAAATACAAACTACCATCAGAGAATACTATAAACACCTCTACGCAAATCAACTAGAAAATCTAGAAGAAATGGATACTTTCCTGGACACTTACACTCTCCCAAGACTAAACCAGGAAGAAGTTGAATCCCTGAATAGACCAATAGCAGGCTCTGAAATTGAGGCAATAATTAATAGCCTACCAACCAAAAAAAGTCCAGGACCAGATGGATTCACAGCTGAATTCTACCAGAAGTACAAGGAGGAGCTGGTACCATTCCTTCTGAAACTATTCCAATCAATAGAAAGAGATGGAATCCTCCCTAACTCATTTTATGAGGCCAACATCATCCTGATACCAAAGCCTGGCAGAGACACAACAAAAAAAGAGAATTTTAGACCAACATCCCTGATGAACATCGATGCAAAAATCCTCAGTAAAATACTGGCAAACCAAATCTAGCAGCACATCAAAAAGCTTATCCACCATGATCCAGTGGGCTTCATCCCTGGGATGCAAGGCTGGTACAATATATGCAAATCAATAAACGTAATCCAGCATATAAACAGAACCAAAGACAAAAACCACATGATTGTCTCAATAGATGCAGAAAAGGCCTTCTACAAAATTCAACAGCCCTTCATGCTAAAAACTCTCTATAAACTAGGTATTGATGGAACATATCTCAAACTAATAAGAGCTATTTATGACAAACCCACAGCCAATATCATACTGAATGGGCAAAAACTGAAAGCATTCCCTTTGAAAACTGGCACGAGACAGGGATGCCCTCTCTCACCACTCCTATTCAACATAGTGTTGGAAGTTCTGGCTAGGGCAATCAGGCAGGAGAAAGAAATAAAGGGTATTCAGTTAGGAAAAAAAGAAGCCAAATTGTCCCTGTTTGCAGATGATGTGATTGTATATTTAGAAAACCCCATCATCTCAGCCCAAAATCTCCTTAAGCTGATAAGCAACTTCAGCAAAGTCTCAGGATACAAAATCAATGTGCAAAAATCACAAGCATTCTTTTACACCAGTAACAGACAAACAGAGAGCCAAATCAGGAATGAACTTCCATTCACAATTGCTTCAAAGAGAATAAAATACCTAGGAATCCAACTTACAAGGGATGTGAAGGACCTCTTCAAGGAGAACTACAAACCACTGCTCAGTGAAACAAAAGAGGACACAAACAAATGGAAGAACATACCATGCGCATGGATAGGAAGAATCAATATCATGAAAATGGCCATACTGCCCAAGGTAATTTATAGATTCAATGCCATCCCCATCAAGCTACCAATGAGTTTCTTCACAGAATTGGAAAAAACTGCTTTAAAGTTCATATGGAACCAAAAAAGAGCCCGCATTGCCAAGACAATCCTAAGTCAAAAGAACAAAGCTGGAGGCATCACGCTACCTGACTTCAAACTATACTACAAGGCTACAGTAACCAAAACAGCATGGTACTGGTACCAAAACAGAGATATAGACCAATGGAACAGAACAGAGTCCTCAGAAATAATACCACACATCTACAGCCATCTGATCTTTGACAAACCTGAGATAAACAAGAAATGGGGAAAAGATTCCCTGTTTAATAAATGGTGCTAGAAAAATTGGCTAACCATAATTAGAAAGCTGAAACTGGATCCTTTCCTTACTCCTTATACGAAGATTAATTCAAGATGGATTAGAGACTTAAATGTTAGACCTAATACCATAAAAACCCTAGAAGAAAACCTAGGTAATACCATTCAGGACATAGGCATGGGCAAGGACTTCATGTCTAAAACACCAAAAGCAATGGCAGCAAAAGCCAAAATTGACAAATGGGATCTAATTAAACTAAAGAGCTTCTGCACAGCAAAAGTAACTACCATCAGAGTGAACAGACAACCTACAGAATGGGAGAAAATTTTTGCAATGTACTCATCAGACAAAGGGCTAATATCCAGAACCTACTAAGAACTCAAACAAATTTACGAGAAAAAAAACAACCCCATCAAAAAGTGGGCAAAGGATATGAACAGACATTTCTCAAAAGAAGACATGCATACAGCCAACAGACACATGAAAAAATGCTCATCATCACTCGCCATCAGAGAAATGCAAATCAAAACCACAATGAGATACCATCTCACACCAGTTAGAATGGCAATCATTAAAAAGTCAGGAAACAACAGGTGCTGGAGAGGATGTGGAGAAATAGGAACACTTTTACACTGTTGGTGGGATTGTAAATTAGTTCAACCATTATGGAAAACAGTATGGCGATTCCTCAAGGATCTAGAGCTAGAAGTACCATATGACCCAGCCATCCCATTACTGGGTATATACCCAAAGGATTATAAATTATGCTGCTATAAAGACACATGCACACATATGTTTATTGTGGCACTATTCACAATAGCAAAGACTTGGAATCAACCCAAATGTCCATCAGTGACAGACTGGATTAAGAAAATGTGGTATATATACACCATGGAATACTATGCAGCCATAAAAAGGATGAGTTTATATCCTTTGTAGGGACATGGATCCATCATTCTCAGGAAACTATCGCAAAAACAGAAAACCAAACACTGCATGTTCTCATTCATAGGTGGGAACTGAACAATGAGATCACTTGGACTCGGGAAGGGGAACATCACACACTGGGGCTTATCATGGGGACGGGGGAGAAGGGAGGGATTGCATTGGGAGTTATACCTGATGTAAATAACGAGTTGATGGGTGCTGACGAGTAGAAGGGTGCAGCACAGCAACATGGCACAAGTATACATATGTAACAAACCTGCACGTTGTGCACATGTACCCTAGAACTTAAAGTATAATTAAAAAAAAAAAAAAAAAGAATAGTTAGTTGCTTGGAGAAGGTCATATAGGTAAATGGTCAAGTTTGAGACCAAACTCAAAGCTTTGGGTATACCTATGCTGTGTATTTCTACTGTTCTGTTGTCGTTGAGCCATCCCAGGAGGCTCTTGGACCATCCAATTCATCAAAGATAAAAAAGGCAGTCTTGACATTTATAAATTTTACTTAATCATTGATTTGTTGCTAAATCTGTGAGATTTGGGGAAAGATTCTGCTGTCATGAAAGACTAGATAGGACAGCCTCCTCTTTCATTCTTAAAGAAAATCTGCTCCTGCCCTGAAGCTTGTGATTCCATTTCCTTTGCTTTGATAAACTACAAGTGATTTTAAACTGAGTCATAAATTTCTCCAGGCCTTTTAAAGACCAGCCCCTGCCTTTGATTCCCTCACCTTCTATGGCAGTGAAATCTGGCTGGAGACATACACATACCACTTTGTGCACATTTAGACTCGGGGTTGGAAATTTACAGTCCATGCCTTGCAGAATGACCTCGATTTTCCGATGGCCTGAGATGGAACCAAAGAGATTGCCAGTGTAGATGTGCCAAGGTTGGCAGGTCTCTGGGACATACCCAAACCACATCTAGAGAAGACCCTAACACCATACATCAAGAAGTGAACAATTTATTGGTGGCTCCAATGAACTCCTTGAGTTAACGATATTGCCTCCTTGCTTTGGAGTCATGGACAAAGACAAATTTTTCTTTGTTAAATCATTATTTTTAAGTTATGTACTTTGGCCTGATTACCTATGCCTGAGCTACAGGAACTGAATAATTTTGAAGTGTAAAACCACTGTGTTTAGTAAGACATGATTAGTAAAATCCATCTCACCACTAAGTTCCTATACATCCCCTTGGTGGGTGTCTTAGTTGGTTTTGTGTTGCTATAATAGAATACTTGAGACTGGGTACTTTATAAAGAATAGCGATTTATTTCTTACAGTTATGGAGGCTGGGAAGTCCAAGGTCAAGAGTCTGTATCTGATGAGAACCTTCTTGCTGTGTCATCTCCTGGTAGAAGGCAGAAGGGCAGGAGATCATATTGCCAGAGAGAGCAAGAGATCAAACTCACAGAAACAAGCACTTTTATGATTGGCATCAATCCATTCTTGAGGGTGGAGCCCTCATAACCTAAACCCCTCCCATTAGGTTCCATCTCCCAACACGGTTGCATTGAAAATTAAGGTTTTATTACGTGAACTTTGGGGGACACATTCAAACCACACAACAGTAGGTCACAGCAGATGACTCTAGGCAAGTATGTGAGTCTCCCATCTATCCCTGCTGCTTCTCTACAGTCAGTTCATCAGATGAGAGAGACAAAGTCGGGTTAGAATGCTTCTACCTAAGCAGATGCAATGCATGTGGCCTGGAAATGGGAGCAGCAAACCCTTTTTCTGCACCCTGTACTTTTTACGGGCAGGGCTTGTAATCTCCAAATCATAGCCAGTTCTAGTCTATTCTTTGAGCAGGCCTGACTAGAGTGAAAGAAAACTTCTGCAACTTTGAAGTTTCTTCTAAAGTCAAACCCGCCCCCGGGTCTTTCTGCTGGCAAAACATTCACTGTCTATGTTACCCAGTCTTGGTCTTTCTTAATCTCACACTCACAACCCCAGAGTCTTCTCTGCTCTTCTCCATTGCTATTCCCATTCTCTCTCTCAGTACAACTAACCTCAGGAAATGTTAGAGAGATAAGACTCTTATTAAATTGATTCTCATTAAGGTGTGAATAATGTATAGGCTCCTCACCAACCACTGTCATCCTCTTAAATCATCTTCAATTTTACGAATTTGACTTTTAGCCCCAACTTTTCTTCCAATAAGCAGTGCAGTGTTGAGTAAATCACTTTATTGTAGAGCTTTCTTTAATTCACTTATATTGTCATTCATGCATTCAAATATTAACCAGCAGTACAACATAGTATTTAAAAGGTGTAGACGGCCTGGGTTACAGTCCTGTCTCTAAAACTATCAAGCTGTGCAAACTTGGGCAAGTTGCTTAACCTCTCTGCGCCAGTTTTGACATCTTTAAAATGGAGATAAGAGTAGTTCCTTTCTCAAAGAGTTGCTTATTTAAAAAACATTTTCATCACATTGAGGATGTACAGGCCCTCTTCTAAACTTTTTATAAGTATTATATACATTCATACATACTTACATATTATATAGAGAGAATATGTATATAATAATATGTATATAGAGGTATGTACTGTAGTGTCCCCTTATCTGTGGGAGATACTTTCCAAAACCCCCAGCAGATGCCTGAAACCACAGACAGTGCAGGATCCTATATATACATTATATCTTTCCTATATTATGCATATAGGTAAAATGTATACCTTGAAATACCTATGATACCTGTTATTTGCTCTATGAAAAAGTTTAGTTTATAAATTAGACACACTAAGAGATTAACAACAATAACTAATAATAAAAGAGAACAATTGTAACAATATACTATAATAAAAGTTATGTGAATGTATATGTCTCTCTCTCTCTCTCTCTCTCAATATCTATTATACTGCAGATCACTGAAACTATGGAAAGTGAAGCTGCAGATGGGAGTACTACTGTATGTATATGGATGCATGTGTATCCATACATGTGAATATGTATGTATATATAAAATAACTAGTTAAGCCACCCTCATATTATAAGTAGCTACGAGGTAGGTACTACTATCTCCATATTATGGTTGAGGAAACTGAGATACAAAATGTTAAAATAACTTCCTAAACCCACATAGCTAGAGAGAGTTGTAAGGATTAAATGAGTTATTAGGCAAAGCGCTTGGAACAGAGCCTGGCACATAGTTTAAGTACTACATAAATGTTAATTATGATTATGACAATGATTAGTATTATAACATTCTGGGCATCATACTAGAACAAGGGATACAATGATTTACAAGACATAGCCCCTGCCCTTTAAGAACTCACCATGTGGGGAAAGTAGACATGCAAGTTGATAATTATGCTGGAAGGTAAGTGTTAGAGGTAGAAAAAAAGGACAACAGGAGCACATGGAAGAAGTACTTGGCTCAGCCCAGAGCAGACCTGGCCAATAAAAATACAAACAAACTTCAAAAGGTTTGTGGAAAGTGGAATGAAAAGATACAAATAAAAAATATAAACTTTGTTTCTCAATATAAACTCCAAGTTCAAGACACTTTCGTAAGTGGTCATACCAGCCATTTAGTCCATCCCTAAAGACCTGAGGCTCCTGGGCATTTAACCATGTCAATGCAGTTTTTGTACATTATACCCTGAAGAAAAATGGGTGCCCTTTGCAGATATTTTAAGATTAGGAAACAACAAAGAAGTCAGAAGGAGACAAATCAGGACTATAAGGTGGATGACCAATGATTTCCCATGGAAACTCTCACAGAATTGTCCTTGTTGAAGTGAGGAATGAGCAGGAGTATTGTTGTAGTGAAGGACTCTCCAGTGAAGCTTTCCTGGGTGTTTCTCTGCTAAAGCTTTGCTAACTTTCTCAAAACACTCTCATAATGGGCAGGTGTTATCATTCTTTGGCACTCCAGAAGGTCAGCAAGCAAAATGCTTTGTGCATCCTAAAAACCTTTTGCCCTGAGCTTCGCTCTTGACTGGTCTTCTTTTGCTTTGACTGGACCACTTCGACCTCTAAGTAGCCATTGCTTTGGTTGTGCTTTGTCTTCAGGATCATACTGGTGAAGCCATGTTTCATCTCCTATTACAATTCTTTGAAAAAATGCTTTAGAATTTTGATGACACTTGTTTGAAATTTCCGTGGAAGGTTCTGCTTTTGTCTGCAACTGATTTGGGCGCAAAGGCTTTGGCATCAATCAAGTGGAAAATCTGCTCAACTTTTAATTTTTTAGTCAGAATTGTATAATCTGAACCAATTGAGATGTCTATGGTGTCAGTTATTTTTTCTGCTAATTGTTCTCTTCAAAAACAAGATGACTTTTTCCTTGAAAATTAATGTGAATGATCTGCTGTTGCAGGCTTCAGATTCAACATTGTCTAGCTGCCTCTTAAAATGAGTTATACATTTGTAAACTGCTGATTTATTTGGGGGATTGTCTTCATAAGCTTTTCGTAAAGCATTAGTGATCTCACGATTCTTCCACCCAAGCTTTATCATAATTATGATGTTTGTTTTTGCTTCAATTTTAGCAGAATTCATGTTGCTTTGATGGAAGCTCTTTTCAAACTGATGGCTAATCCTTCTTAGCACCTCAAACTAGATCCTATTCAGACATGTTGTAACAAGTTACTAAAAGTTTATTTTGGTGCAAAAAAAATTGAAATCCGTGCATGGTTTCATAATATGCACTTTCCATGAACTTTTAAAGACCCCTCATGTAGTACAAGCCAAATATGCAACTTTAAAGTTTCTAGCAGCCACATTAAAAAAGCAAAAACAAAACAAAGTAAGTGAAATTAATTTGGTAATTTCACAATTTTATTTAATCCAATATATCAAAATGTTAAAATTTCAGCATATCATCAATATTTTAAAAAGCATTAGTAATTCTGGGCATCACAGCTTATACCTGTAATCCCAACACACTGGGGGGCTGAGGTGGCTGGATTGCTTGGGTCCAGAGTTCAAGACCAGCCTGAGCAACAGGGTGAGACCTCACCTCTACAAAAAAATACAAAAATTAGCCAGGTGTGGTGACATGTGCCTATAGTCCCAGCATCTCAGGAGGCTGAGGTGGGAGGATTGCCTGAGTGGTCAAGGCTGCAATAAACCACGATCACACCATTGCACTCCAGCCTAGCAACAGGATGAGACTCTGTCTTTGATAAAACAAACAAAACCATTAGTAAAGTATTTGATTCTTTTTTGTGCTAAGTATTTGAAATCTAATGTACATTTTACACTTAGACTAGTTACATTTCAAGTAATCAATAGCCACATGTGTCTATTGTTTTCTGTATTGGCCAGGCCAGACAATACAGAAGGCTTCCCAGAGGGAATGACACATGAACTGAATGAAGAAGTCATTCAGTTTCCATTTACACCTGAGGAGGATGAGATTGCAATTCACTGGTGACTTTGACTCCAGGCTCCACTTCTCCAGGACAATGCTTCATATGGTTGGCAGAAAAATGTTCCTCAGAGATGTTTATGTCCTATTTCCCAGAACCTGTGAATATGCTACCTCACCCAGCAAGGAGAAGTTAAGATTGTAGAGGGACTGAAGACTTCTAATCAGCTGACCTTGAGATGGGGAGATTCTCCTGTTTTGTGCACATGGGCATAACTTAATTACTTAATTACAAAAGTCCTTATATGTGACAGGAGGAGGCAGAAGAACAGTCAATGTCAGAGAGATGTGATATGAGAAAGACTCAACTTGCCATTGCTGGCTTTGCAGGTGGAGGAAAGGGCTGTTAGCCAGGGAATGAAGGCAGCCTCTAGAAGTTGGAAAAGGCAAGAAAACAGATTCTTCAAAAAACAACCCCAATAAAAAGTGGGCAAAGGACATGAACAGACACTTCTTAAAAGAAGACAGTCATGTAGCCAAAAAACATAAGAAAAAAGCTGAACATCACTGATCATTAGAGAAATGCAAATCAAAACCACAATGAGATACCATCTCACTCCAACCACAATGGCAATTATTAAAAAGTCAAGAAACAACAGTTGCTGGCAAGGCTGTGGCAAAATAGGAACACGTTTACACTGTTGGTGGGAATGTACATTAGTTCAACCATTGTGGAATACAGTGTAGCAATTTCTCAAAGACCTAGAACCAGAAATACTATTTGACCCAGCAACCCCATTACTGGGTATATATCCAAAGGAATATAAATCATTCTATCATAGAGATAACATGCACGCATATGCTCATTGCAGCACTATTCACAATAGCAAAGACATGGAATCAACCCAAATGCCCATCAATGATAGACTAGATAAAGAAAATGTGGTACATATACACCATGGAATACTATGCAGCTATGAAAAGGAATGAGATCATGTTCTTTGAAGGGACGTGGATGGAGCTGGAAGCCATTATCCTCAGCAAACTAACGCAGTAACAGAAAACTAAACACAACAAACACTTATAAGTGGGAGCTGAACAATGAGAACACAAGGACACAGGGACGGAAACATCACATGCTGGGACCTGTTGGGAGGGTGGGAGAAGAGAGAGCATTAGGATAAATAGCTAAATGCATTTAGCTATTTAGCTAACGCATTTAGCTATTTATTTATTTAGCATCAGAATAAATAGCTAATGCATTAATGTAATTTGTTGTAGCAACAATAGGAAATAGTCCCATTTTTCCCTTCTGGGCACTGGGGAACTCGCCTCAACCCTACTTCTTTTATGAATCTATCTTCACCATGGTTAGGTTCCTGAGAACTGGGATGGGGTGAGACTGTGGGCTTTCTAGCTGTCCCCAACCCATCACTAACTATGATGATGTCTACCATCATGTAACACTCTTGTTTCCTGTGCAGTCCACTATTAAATGAGATAATGGAAGCGAAAGTCCTTTATCATCACAAAAATTCTTACCTGGCACTGCTGTTCATGTTAATAAAAAGCAAAAGGTGTTAATAATAAGGGAAAGTGAGGGCAGTAAGAACCACATGGGAGCACTGTACTTTCTGCTCACTTTTCTGTCAACCTAAGACTGCTCCAAAAATATAATCTATTAATTTTTAAAAAGTAATGTAAATACAAAGAAAAAACAGACTCACAATCCAACACCTGCAAATATGCAGAAGGCCTTGTTAGCAAGATGTAAAAAAGAAATCAGATGAGAACAGTAATGAAGCCACTTTTCAAAGCATAAAAGGAAGCCCACACTATGTAATGAAATGAAGAACCAGGAAACGATGGCTCAATCCCATGTTTCCACAGAAAAGAGGGCATGGCCACACTTGATCATCAGGAATGAGGGACCTCTGGTGTCCCAGACCCTTTCCCTTGGCATGTCACAAAAGGAAAATGGACCAGTGTTCCTGCCAAGTGATTTAAACAATGATCCCAAGCCCTCTCCACCACACCCAGCCTCATCCCCCTGGAAACCACTTGAATGCGTTCTTAACCACTGTTCACAGGAGAACAGCCGGATCTTCTTACAGGTCCCTTTGATGACTGAATGACTTCATTGCTGAAGGGGTGGCCAGTGAAAGGAGAGTGAAGGCTCTCTCCACCCTCAGGCCTCCTTTCTCACCATGACTCTTTGGGAAGAGAGGGAATAGCCTCTCTTTTCCTGTGAATCCTCTTCTTTCTGGCTCCAGAGGAAGAGGCTTGAAGGAGACACTGAGGAGTGAGAAGAGGAACACACGCCTTGGTTAATATTCCTAAAGTGTATCCAAGAGCTTGGGATGAAAGACAAGAATTCTATCAGCAGGCTTCACCTTCTGTTCCCAGCCAGCTAGGCAAAAACGGCTTTGTTCATTTCCTGTTTTCAAAAACAGTGCATTATCAGAGGGTTTTTGTTGTTGTTGTTGAGGATGTTTGTTGTTGTTGTTGTTGTTGTTGGGTTTTTCTTTTTAGAGATAGGGTCTGGCTCTGTCACCCAGGCTAGAATGCAGTGGTGCAATCACAGCTCATGGCAGCCTCTAACTCCTGGTCTCAAGTGATCCTCTCACTGTGGCCTCACAAGGTACTGGGATTACAGGCCTGAGCCGCCATGCCAGCCTACAAGAGGGTTTAAGATGCATGAGAGCAGTGGTTACAAGACCCAGCAGGGAAGAGAGCAGAGAGAAAACGGTGCCCTGAGAATAGCAGTGCTGTCTCCACCCTGAGGCCCATGATGCAAATGGAGAGGGAAACTTATTACTCACCTCAGGTTAGAAAGCGGACAGTTTCATCAATTGATATTCCAAGGACTTGGCAGTCTGAGATTTATGGACTTAATATAGTTTATTCTTTTGTGGCATCATTGGTTGGGAAAGTGCAAGATTCTGTGTTAATGAAACTCAAAGCAGAATAATAAATCACATCCCATGGGGAATGGGGGTTGCCCATTGAGACTCCCCCTGCATGGGCCCCAACAAACCCCCTGCTTGGGGCAGAACAACAGTTCCTGGGGTGTTACAAGCAGCTCCACAGACCCAGCTGGCTTTCTACCCCTAGACCCCTCCACAGTGAAGCAGTAAGTGACTCCCAGAAGGCAAACTCAGAGGCCAAAATTAGGTAAAGATACGTGACTTTATGCTAGACCAGATGGGACTCCTGGGATTCCTTGGAAATGCGAAAGGGGAAAATGCAGCTCCCTCGTGGGTGTCTATGCTGATGTGTCATCTTGCTGCCCATGGAAACAGCAGCAAAGAGAAACAAATATTTGTTTTATCTTATGGACATTGCCTCACACAGATATGGAAAAGAATTTTGTAAATAATTGGTTATTTGAAATCAGTGTTTTCCTTTTCTTGATGACATCCTGAAGTACTTATTACCTGGCAAGCAAATGACGCAGCTCACCTGGAAGTTTCAGGTACCCAGAAATTGATTTACTTGAATATTATCATCGAAGCACTACTTTTAAGCACCTAGTTATTAGAGAAGGAAGGGGAATATGTCTGTGAGCCGGAGGCTAGGAGTAATCCTAAGAAAACACAAGTTTTTATGGTGCTGTGGTGTGTCAGGACAGAATCCAGCAGACCTGGGAGACGGGAGATAAGAGTCATGGTTCCCAGCCTGTCACCAGCAACCTTAAGACTCCTTAAATACAGTGCATACTCATGGGCGAAACAAAGCGAGAAGCAGCACAGAGGAGCAGCCTGCGACTCTGCTATTTTTAAACTGCCAATTAGAACGCCTAAAATTACGTGGCTAGAACCACCATATCCGCTCAGAGTTAATCATACACTTCTGAGCTGAAGTTTTACATTTTCTGTTTTCCAAGTCCCTGATCGGAATATTTAAAAAGATTATTTCTTGGCTGCCTCAGGCCCACAGTTGAGTTGTGGTTCAGGATGATCCCTACTGGGAATGGCTTTTCTTGGTCAGAGTTGTTAAAATCTGTCATATATGTACACACACACACACACACACACACACACATACTTTTTTTTTTTGCGGGGGGATGAATTTTAAAACATAGAGATTTTAAAACGAAAGAGACAGGTAGACAGAAATGCAAAACAATCCAAAGAGTGACCTAATGGTTCCAAGATTCTGTTTGACCAATCAAATTACAATAATTAACATGGGCCTGGCCACCACTTACCCTGTTTCTCCTGCTAGGTCCTCTTTACCTCCAGGTCTTACTGTCTGTGCAGTGAAAGAATATGACATTTTGCTCAGGGCACACGACTCCAGTTTCCTCCAATGACATTGGACCCCAGAGCTCAATTCAAATGAAATGGGAGAGACAGTACATATTAAAATCCTCGTCATGCCCACTTAGAAGACCTATTACAGGGTCCAGACTTCACGAAGGCTGCATGAACCTTATACATGGGTTGAATCCCCAGTAATTCCTGCACTGCCCACACTGCACACTACCGACTTTGACTATCTATGCAGCATTTGGCTAGCAGTGGCCTCCCAAAGCCATATGAGAGAGAAGAACAGCTCTGAGGGACAATGAGAACCGAAAGAGAAAAATTCCAAAACAGAAAACACACACACACAAACACACCCCTCAAAACCAAAGGGGCTTTCTGGGTAGCATTTATGCAAAATTAATTTTACTAAGTGGAGGTATTAGAGGTTAGCCCATGCCGTTGTATGTTTTGAGAAAAGCATATTTCCATGTGGTTATTTAGAAGTCGCACCCTAGGCCGGGTGTGGTGGATCATGCCTGGTGCTTTGGGAGGCCAAGGATACAGGAGGATCACTTGAAGCCAGGATTTTAAGACCAGCCTGAGAAACAAAGTGAAACCCCCATCTCCACAAAAAGCGCACCTCAGGAGAGATAGAAAGGGAGCATGCAGAGCCCTGCGTGCTGCTCTGAGTGACGGCTGGTTGGTGAGGAAGTCTCCTGTCCCTCGGCAGCCTCCTGCTCCCTTGTACACTTAGCCCTGCAAGGCTCTTTTCTGAAACCAGAAATGATAAAGAGGAAGGACTCTTGCCATCTGTGGCATCTCCTTCCAAATCAGCCTTCAACGTGCTTTTCAATTATTACATTTCCCAGACAATGCCCTATCCCCTACAATCTTATACTTAACAAAAGGCTGCCTATACTATTTTTTTTAAAAAAATCAAAAGATGGTGAACACAAAATTAAATGAAAAATTAAATGTGTGCTTATGATTTCTAAACATTTAAAAATGTATCTGTGTGCATGGCGGAACTGCCACCAAATTATACCTCTTGCAGCTGAAACCACTGTTTAATGTGGTCTTTTTTGTACTTCAATAACTATAACCATTTGAATGAGTGCAAGATGATGACGGCAGCAGCATGCCAGGTTTCATAGCAGTATCATAAGACAGCTTCAAAGATACAAAAATAACAGTGATTCTATTTTATGGTGAGGAAATGAAGTTACACCATAATTAAATAATTGTTCCAAAATTTAAACTAGAAACAAGGAAGAAGAAAGAACTAGAACTCAGCAAGGGAGTTCAGATGGAACCCTGGTTTCCATGCTCTTACTATCTAGTCCTTTTCTCATTTACATACTACAGTATATCTTATTCCTGCCACAATAAATAATATCAGCTCTCTTCTCTCCTGAAACGAGTTCATTCTGGGGGCCAGACAGGGCGCCTATTTCTTTTTTAATACTGCCCCTCAGTCCTGTGAGCTCTGATTGAATGGTTTCACATGCTGAGTTAAATAATTGGAGTTGCCTAGTTCCCGACCGTTTGTTTGCCAGCTATAATGAGTGTGGCTGTTTTAAGGGAATGACTGATACACAAAAGCAGCAAGAAAAGCAAACAAGGCATCCTATTCAGAGAATGTGAAGAACGAAAGGTTACCATGGCCCAGCCTCCTGGGTACACCCCCAAGCCCCCCGCCCACCCCACACCTCCATGCTCATAAATTACAAATCTACATTCAGAGCACAGTGCTTTCGCTGGCAAGCTGCCTAAAAACTTAGAATGCTAGTAATGCCAAGGCCCGACTCCCAGCCCCTGTTTTCTTTCTGTCATTTACCAACCGAGTGTCCTTGAGCAAGCTGCTTCATTGTTCTGAGGCTGCAGTTTCCTCATCTGTCAAAGGAAAAGACCAACAGGACCTCAGTGACATTCTGTGCTTCCTCATAGGGAAGGTGGTTAAAGTTATTTTAATGAAGGTCACCATGATCACCCAGAGGCCCCAGTGGAGAGTCCATGAGCTGTAGAGTGTTATTTTATGGATTCCAAAGGAAGGGGAGGCTCTATACTGAAAAATGGACTCTATGTCTACACTTAAAAGCTTAAATTTTAATAGTGGCAGTCATATATCAAACTAGGAAGAGAAAAATAATAAAGGAGTGTGTGTACAATACTTGTTTTTATATATATTATATAAAAATAGGTCTTGATGTTTGAGAATTCATGAAAATATCTACAGAGCATCTTCTATATGGTCTACACTGAACTGGGGACTCAGGAAAGGATAAGACACAACCCTCAAGGTGCTACAAGTTTAATAGGCATCATGGAGTCCTGGAAGCCAGAGGAGGCATGTCTAATTCTGCCTGGGCTGAGAGGTCAAGGAAGACTACCTAAAGGTATGATGTAGGCTGAGCCTTCAAAGCAAGTAGGAGTTCACCACATAGTAAGGTTAATGATCCAAGGCAGAGAAAATACAATGCGCCCAGGAACACAGGCTGGAGAGAGCTGCTGCAAAGGGCTTGGAACAGCCGGGGTACGGAGTGTTGGGATGGGAAGGGGCAAGAAAGAAGCTGGAAAGAAGAACAGAGAGGAGCCATGAGGAGCAGACACAGAAGGGCCTGGGGGGCTAGGATTCACCCACAGCACAGCTCTGGGGGCACCTGGAGGGTGGGTGTTGAATAATGGATCATGTTTATGTTGAAGAAGATTATTCTGATAGCACAGATTTCAGATTAGAGTGGGCGGGATGGGGGGTTGGAGGGTGAACAAAGATGCAAGCATGAAAGAGTTTCCCGGTAGTGGTGACCATATTGGGGTTAAAATAAAGAGATTTCTGTCCATATATTATAAGAAAAGCACCTAAGGCAGGGGGTAAGCACACTGAGGCCCTGGGCCAAATTTTGCCCTGCCCCGACCTGGTTTTGGACAACCCCTGATCATTTTTAAAAGATTTTTTTAAAAAACCCAAAAGAAGACTAAAATTCATGGCACATGAGAATGACATGAAATTCAAGTTTCTGTGCCCATAAAGTTTAACTGGAGCCCAGCCAGGCCTCTGAGTTTAGGATTACCTGTGACTGCGTTAGCTACTACCATGGCAGAGTTGAATAGTTGCAATGGATCAAGTGACTTGCAGAGCCAAAAATACTACCTGGCCCTCAATTGAAAAAGTTCACAGGCCCTGGCTTAAGACTTACAGATGAGAGGAAATAATACAAATTTCTTGAGAGCAGAGATAATGTTTTCTCATCTCCCTATGCCCAGCTTACACCTGGCTCCTAATAAATATTCAAAGACTGCTGAAAGAAGGACTGAGTGAGGACCAGGTGGGAAACGTACCAAAACTATGATGATGACAAGGCAGCTCCAGAGACCGGCAAAGTACTTTACCTTGGCGGGATGATCTTTAGACCTGAGAAGGGCCCAGTGCCTCCTGCTCTGCACCTAATATGTTCTACTACTTTTGGTGGGGTGGAGAGTGGGGGTAGACAGAGAAAAACCCAAGTGAGTAACACAAAAAGATTCACTCACCTTTTTTCACTCTTTAATTTAAAAATAATTACGAGGTACCTACAAGAAGCCAGAACTGGGCTAAGTCCTGGGGATACATCTGGAATACAACACGACACTTCTAATTTTCTATTCTCCTGTTCCTCCTCTCCAATTCATTTTCCTCCCAGATACTAGGGTAATTTTTCAGAAACACAGAAGAGTTTCTGAAACACACATTTCAGCCTTTCCAAGAAGAAAGTTCAAACCCTGGACCATGGCAGACAGGCCCTGTGTGGGCTGGTTCTCCTTTCTGACCTATGCTCCAAGGTCATTTAGTTACTTTTGGTTTCCCAAATGGGCTAGGCTACTTTATCACTATGAACTTTTGTTTTTGCTTGTCCCTCTGTCAGGAAGGTGACCTCCTACACTTCCAACACCTACTCATCCAATATAATTCAGCTCCAAGGGACTAGTAATGGAGTTGGCGGGTGTGAGGACAGCACATGGAGATGGTCTTTACAGAGTTAGTGGGCAAGAGTGGCACAGAGAAGGCAAGCCTGGATGCTCAGACACCAGAAAGATTGAGTCCTCAAGACCCTGTTTATTAGCGATGAGCCCAGGGGTGAAACTGCGGGGCAGTCTTAGAGCTGAGGTTGAGACTCAGGAACAGGGTTGCTTTCGGGCTATCAAAAGCTATTTTTTTTTTTTTTTTTTTTTTTTTGGAGACAGAATCTCGCTCTGTCACCCAGGCTGGAGTACAGTGGCATGATCTCGGCTCACTGCAAACTCCACCTCCCAGGTTCACACCATTCTCCTGCCTCAGCCTCCTGAGTAGCTGGGAATACAGGCACCTGCCACCACACCTGGCTAATTTTCGTTTTGTATTTTTAGTAGAGACGGGGTTTCACCGTGTTAGTCAGGACGGTTTCGATCTCCTGACCTCATGATCTGCCCACCCCGGCCTCCCAAAGTGCTGGGATTACAGGCATGAGCCACCATGCCTGGTCAGAAGCTATTGATTTTTAAAAGCTAGAGTTCTTACACTTTGGTGTTCCTTAGAATCATCCAGGAGATTATTAAAAATATAAGTATCTGGAGGGTGGCTGGCAAGATGGCTCAATAGGAACAGCTCTGGTCTGCAGCTCCCAGCGACACCAACACAGAAAAAGGCAGGTGATTTCTGCATTTCCAACTGAGGTACCCAGCTCATCTCGTTGGGACTGGATAGACAGGGGTTGCAGTCCACGGAGGGTGAGCCAAAGCAGGGTGGGGCATTGCATCAGGGAAGTGCAAGGGGTCGGGGAACTCCCTCCCCTAGCCAAGGGAAGCTGTGAGGGACTGTGCCATGAGGAATGGTGCACTCTGGACCAGATACTACACTTTTCCCATAGTCTTCGCAACCCACAGACCAGGAGATTCCCTGGGATGCCTACACCAGGGCCCTGGGTTTCAAGCACACAATTGGGTGGCCGTTTGGTCAGACACTGAGCTGGCTGCAAGAGTTTTTTTTTTTTTAATATCCCACCTGGAACACCAGTGAGACAGAACCATTCATTCCCCTGGACAGGGAGCTGAAGCCAGGGAGCTGAGTGGTCTTGCTCAGCGGATCCCACCCCCATGGAACCCAGCAAGATAAAATCCACTGGCTTGAAATTCTCGCTGCCAGCACAGCAGTCTGAAGTCGACCTGGGATGCTCGAGCTTGGTGGGTGGAGGGGCATCCACCATTAATGGGGCTTGAGTAGGCAGTTTTCCCTTCACAGTGTAAATAAGGCTGCTGGGAAGTTCAAACTGGGTAGAGCCCACCACAGCTCGGCAAAGCTGCTGTAGCCAGACTGCCTCTCTAGATTCATCCTCTCTGGGCAGGACATCTCTGAAAGAAAGGCAGCAGCCCCAGGCAGGGTATTACAGATAAAACTCCCATCTCCCTGGGACAGAGCACCTAGGGGAAGAGGCGGCTGTGGGTACAGCTTCAGCAGACTTAAACGTTCTGCCTGCTGGCTCTGAAGAGACCAGAGGATCTCCCAGCATGGCGCTCAAGCTCTGCTAAGGGACAGACTGCCTCCTCAAGTGAGTCCCTGACCCCCATGCCTCCTGACTAGGAGACACCTCCCAGCAGGGATCGACAGACACCTCATACAGGAAAGCTCCAACTGGCATCTGGCAGGTGTCCCTTAGGGATGTAGCTTCCAGAGGAAGGAACAGGAAGCAATCTTTGCTGTTCCGCAGCCTCCACTGGTGATACCCAGGCAAAAAGGGCCTGGAGTGGACCTCCAGCAAACTCCAGCAGACCTGCAGCAGAGGAGCCTGTTAGAAGGAAAACTAACAAACAGAAAGGAATAGCATCAACATCAACAAAAAGGATGTCCACACAGAAACCTCATCCAAAGGTCATCAACATCAAACACCAAAGGTAGATAAATCCAAGAAGATGAGGAAAAATTAGCACAAAAAAGCTGGAAATTCCAAAAACCGGAACGTCTCTTCTCCTCCAAAGGATCACAACTCCCCATCAGCAAGGAAACAAGGCTGGATGGAGAATGAGTTTGATGAACTGACAGAAGTGGCTTCAGAAGATGGGTAATAATGAACTCCTCTGAGCTAAAGGAGCATGTTCTAATGCAATGCAAGGAAGCTAAGAACCTTGAAAAAAGGTTAGCGGAATTGCTAACTAGAATCACCAGTTTAGAGCAAAACACAAATGACCTGATGGAGCTGAAAAACACAGCACGAGAACTTCGCAAAGCATACACAAGTATTAATAGCCAAATCAATCAAGCAGAAGAAAAGATATCAGAGATTGAAGAGGAACTTAATGAAACTAGGACGTGAAGACAAGATTAGAGAAAAAAAGAATGAAAAGGAACGAAAAAAGCCTCCAAGAAATATGGGACTATGTGAAAAGACCAAACCTGTGTCTGATTGGTGTACATGAAAGTGATGGGGAGAATGGAACCAAGTTGGAAAACACTCTTCAGGATATTATCCAGGAGAACTTCCCCAACCTAGCAAGAAGGCCAACATTCAAATTCAGGAAATACAAAGAACACCACAAAAATAGTCCTCAAGAAGAGCAACACCGAGACACATAATCATCAGATTCACCAAGGTTGAAATGAAGGAAAAAATGTTAAGGGCAGCCAGAGAGAAAGGTCTGGTTACCCACAAAGGGAAGCCCATCAGACTAACAGCAGATCTCTCGGCAGAAACCCTACAAGCCAGAAAAGAGTGGGGGCCAATATTCAACATTCTTAAGGAAAAGAATTTTAAACCCAGAATGTCATATCCAGCCAAACCAATCTTCATAAGTGAAGGAGAAATAAAATCCTTTACAGAAAGGCAAATGCTTAGAGATTTTGTCACCACCAGGCCTGCCTTACAAGAGTTCCTGAAGGAAGTACTACATATGGAAAGGAAAAACTGGTACCAACCACTGCAAAAACATACCAAATTATAAAGACCATTGACACTATGAAGAAACTCCATCAACTAATGGGCAAAATAATCAGCTAGCATCATAATGACAGAATCAAATTCATACATAACAATATTAACCTTAAATGTAAATGAACTAAATGCCCTAATGAAAAGACACACACTGGCAAATTGGATAAAGAGTCAAGACCCAACTGGTGTGCTATATTCAGGAGACCCATCATACGTGTAAAGATACATATAGGCTCAAAATAAAGGGATGGAGGAATATTTACCAAGAAAATGGAAAGCAAATAATCATCATCAGCAGCAGCAGCAGCAGCAGCAGGGGTTGCAATCCTAGTCTTTCATAAAACAGACTTTAAACCAACAAAGATCAAAAGAGACAAAGAAGGCCATTACATAATGGTAAAGGGATCCATGCAACAAGAAGAGCTAACTATCCTAACTATCCTAAAGCACCCAGATTCATAAAGCAAGTTTTTAGAGACCTACTTAGAGACCTACAAAGAGACTTAGACTTTCACACAATAATGGTGGGAAACATTAACACCCCACTGTCAATATTAGACAGATCAATGAGACAGAAGATTAACAAGGATATTCAAGAATTGAACTCAGCTCTGGACCAAGCAGACCTAATAGACATCTAAAGAACTCTCAGTCCCAAATCATCAGAATATATATTCTTCTCAGCACCATATCACACTTATCCTAAAATTGACCACATAATTGGAAGTAAAACACTCCTCAGCAAATACAAAAGAATGAAAATCATAACAAACAGTCTCTCAGACCACAGTGCAATCAAATTAGAACTCAGGATAAAGAAATTCACTCAAATCGGGAGCAAGATGGCCGAACAGGAACAGCTCCAGTCTCCAGCTCCCAGTGCGAGCAACACAGAAGACCGGTGATTTCTGCATTTTCAACTGAGGTACCAGGTTCATCTCACTAGGGAGTGCCAGACAATCGGTGCTGGTCAGCTGCTGCAGCCTGAGAAGCGAGAGCTGAAGCAGGGCAAGGCATCGCCTCACCTGGGAAGTGCAAGGGGGAAGGGAATCCCTTTTCCTAGCCAGGGGAACTGAGACACACAACACCTGGAAAATCTGGTAACTCCCACCCCAATACTGCGCTCTACCAAGGGTCTTAGCAAATGGGCACACCAGGAGATTATATCCGACACCTGGCTGGGAGGGTCCCATGCCCACGGAGCCTCCCTCATTGCTAGCACAGCAGTCTGTGATCTAATGGCAAGGCAGCAGAGAGGCTGGGGGAGGGGCGCCCACCATTGCTGAGGCTTAAGTAGGTAAACAAAGCCGCTGGGAAGCTCGAACTGGGTGGAGCTCACAGCAGCTCAAGGAGGCCTGCCTGTCTCTGTAGACTCCACCTCTGGGGACAGGGCACAGCTAAACAACAACAACAACAACAAAAAGCAGCAGAAACCTCTGCAGACGCAAACGACTCTGTCTGACAGCTTTGAAGAGAGCAGTGGATCTTCCAACACGGAGGTTGAGATCTGAGAACGGACAGACTGCCTGCTGAAATGGGTCCTAATCCCTGAGTAGCCTAACTGGAAGACATCCCCCACTAGGGGCAGAACGACACTCCACACCTCACACGGTCGAGTACACCCCTGAGAGGAAGCTTCCAAAGCAAGAATCACACAGGTATACTCGCTGTACAGCAATATTCTATCTTCCGCAGACTCTGCTGCTGACACCCAGGCAAACAGGGTCTGGAGTGGACCTCAAGCAATCTCCAACAGACCTACAGCTGAGGGTCCTGACTGTTACAAGGAAAACTAGCAAACAGGAAGGACACCTAAACCGAAACCCCATCAGTACGTCACCATCATCAAAGACCAGAGGCAGATAAAACCACAAAGATGGGGAAAAAGCAGGGCAGAAAAGCTGGAAATTCAAAAAATAAGAGCGTATCTCCCCCTCCAAAGGAACGCACCTCATCGCCAGCAACGGATCAAAGCTGGATGGAGATGACTTTGACGAGATGAGAGAAGGCTTCAGTCCATCAAACTTCTCAGAGCTAAAGGAGGAATTACGTACCCAGCACAAAGAAACTAAAAATCTTGAAAAAAGAGTGGAAGAATTGACAGCTAGACTAATTAATGCAGAGAAGGTCATAAACGAAATGACAGAGATGAAAACCATGACACGAGAAATACGTGACAAATGCACAAGCTTCAGTAACCGACTCGATCAACTGGAAGAAAGAGTATCAGCGATTGAGGATCAAATGAATGAAATGAAGCGAGAAGAGAAACCAAAAGAAAAAAGAAGAAAAAGAAATGAACAAAGCCTGCAAGAAGTATGGGATTATGTAAAAAGACCAAATCTACGTCTGATTGGGGTGGCTGAAAGTGAGGGGGAAAATGGAACCAAGTTGGAAAACACTCTTCAGGATATCATTGAGGAGAACTTCCCCAACTTGTTAGGGCAGGCCAACATTCAAATTCAGGAAATACAGAGAACGCCACAAAGATACTCCTCGAGAAGAGTAACTCCAAGACACATAATTGCCAGATTCACCAAAGTTGAAATGAAGGAAAAAATCTTAAGGGCAGCCAGAGAGAAAGGTCGGGTTACACACAATGGGAAGCCCATCAGACTAACAGCAGATCTCTCGGCAGAAACCCTACAAGCCAGAAAAGAGTGGGGGCCAATATTCAACGTTCTTAAAGAAAAGAATTTTAAACCCAGAATTTCATATCCAGCCAAACTAAGTTTCACAAGCAAAGGAGAAATAAAATCCTTTACAGATAAGCAAATGCTTAGAGAGTTCGTCACCACCAGGCCTGCCTTACAAGAGATCCTGAAGGAAGCACTAAACATGGAAAGGAACAACCAGTACCAGCCATTGCAAAAACATGCCAAAATGTAAAGACCATCGAGGCTAGGAAGAAACTGCATCAACTAACGAGCAAAATAACCAGTTAATATCATAATGGCAGGATCAAGTTCACACATAACAATATTAACCTTAAATGTAAATGGACTAAATGCTCCAATTAAAAGACATAGACTGGCAAACTGGATAAAGAATCAAGACCCATCAGTCTGCTGTATTCAGAAGACCCATCTCACATGCAGAGACATACATAGGCTCAAAATAAAGGGATGGAGGAAGATCTACCAAGCAAATGGAGAACAAAAAAAAGCAGGGGTTGCAATCCTAGTCTCTGATAAAACAGACTTTAAACCATCAAAGATCAAAAGAGACAAAGAAGGCCATTACATAATGGTAAAGGGATCAATTCAACAACAAGAGCTAACTATCCTAAATATATATGCACCCAATACAGGAGCACCCAGATTCATAAAGCAAGTCCTCAGAGACTTACAAAGAGACTTAGACTCCCGCACAATAATAATGGGAGATTTCAACACCCCACTGTCAACATTAGACAGATCAACGAGACAGAAAGTTAACAAGGATATCCAGGAATTGAACTCATCTCTGCAGCAAGCAGACCTAATAGACATCTACAGAACTCTCCACCCCAAATCAACAGAATATACATTCTTCTCAGCACCACATCACACTTATTCCAAAATTGACCACATAATTGGAAGTAAAGCACTCCTCAGCAAATGTACAAGAACAGAAATTATAACAAACTGTCTCTTAGACCACAGTGCAATCAAACTAGAACTCAGGATTAAGAAACACAATCAAAACCGATCAACTACATGGAAACTGAACAACCTGCTCCTGAATGACTACTGGGTACATAACAAAATGAAGGCAGAAATAAAGATGTTCTTTGAAACCAACGAGAACAAAGATACAACATACCAGAATCTCTGGGACACATTTAAAGCAGTGTGTAGAGGGAAATTTATAGCACTATATGCCCACAAGAAAAAGCTGAAAAGATCTAAAACTGACACTCTAACATCACAATTAAAAGAACTGGAGAAGCAAGAGCAAACACATTCAAAAGCTAGCAGAAGGCAAGAAATAACTAAGATCAGAGCAGAACTGAAGGAGATAGAGATACAAAAAACCCTCCAAAAACTCAATGAATCCAGGAGTTGGTTTTTTGAAAAGATCAACAAAATTGATAGACCGCTAGCAAGACTAATAAAGAAAAGAGTGAAGAATCAAATAGATGCAATAAAAATTGATAAAGGGGATATCACCACCAACCCCACAGAAATACAAACTACCATCAGAGAATACTATAAACACCTCTACGCAAATCAACTAGAAAATCTAGAAGAAATGGATAATTTCCTGGACACCTACACTCTCCCAAGACTAAACCAGGAAGAAGCTGAATCCCTGAACATACAAATAGCAGGCTCTGAAATTGAGGCAATAATTAATAGCCTACCAACCAAAAAAAGTCCAGGACCAGATGGATTCACAGCTGAATTCTACCAGAAGTACAAGGAGGAGCTGGTACCATTCCTTCTGAAACTATTCCGATCAATAGAAAAAGAGGGAATTCTCCCTAACTCATTTTATGAGGCCAACATCATCCTGATACCAAAGCCTGGCAGAGACACAACGAAAAAAGAGAATTTTAGACCAATATCCCTGATGAACATCGATGCAAACATCCTCAATAAAATACTGGCAAACCAGATCCAGCAGCACATCAAAAAGCTTATCCACCATGATCAAGTGAGCTCCATCCCTGCGATGCAAGGCTGGTTCAACATACGCAAATCAATAAACGTAATCCAGCATATAAACAGAACCAAAGACAAAAACCACATGATTGTCTCAATAGATGCAGAAAAGGCCTTTGAAAAATTCAGCAGCCCTTCATGCTAAAAACTCTCAATAAATTCGGTATTGATGGAACGTATCTCAAAGTAATAAGAGCTATTTATGACAAACCCACAGCCAATATCATACTGAATGGGCAAAAACTGGAAAAATTCCCTTTGAAAACTGGCACAAGACAGGGATGCCCTCTCTCACCACTCCTATTCAACATAGTGTTGGAAGTTCTGGCTAGGGCAATCAGGCAAGAGAAAGAAACAAAGGGTATTCAATTAGGAAAAGAAGAAGTCAAATTGTCCCTGTTTGCAGATGACATGATTGTATATTTAGAAAACCCCATTGTCTCAGCCCAAAATCTCCTTAAGCTGATAAGCAACTTCAGCAAAGTCTCAGGACACAAAATTAATGTGCAAAAATCACAAGCATTCTTTTACACCAGTAACAGACAAACAGAGAGCCAAATCAGGAATGAACTTCCATTCACAATTGCTTCAAAGAGAATAAAATACCTAGGAATCCAACTTACAAGGGATGTGAAGGACCTCTTCAAGGAGAACTACAAACCACTGCTCAGTGAAACAAAAGAGGACACAAACAAATGGAAGAACATACCATGCTCATGGATAGGAAGAATCAATATTGTGAAAATGGCCATATTGCCCAAGGTAATTTATAGATTCAATGCCATCCCCATCAAGCTACCAATAAGTTTCTTCACAGAATTGGAAAAAACTGCTTTAAAGTTCATATGGAACCAAAAAAGACCCCACATTGCCAAGACAATCCTAAGTCAAAAGAACAAAGCTGGAGGCATCACGCTACCTGACTTCAAACTATACTACAAGGCTACAGTAACCAAAACAGCGTGGTACTGGTACCAAAACAGAGATACAGACCAATGGAACAGAACAGAGCCCTCAGAAATAGTATCACACATCTACAGCCATCTGATCTTTGACAAACCTGAGAAAAACAAGAAATAGGAAAGGATTCCCTATTTAATAAATGGTGCTGGGAAAATTGGCTAGCCATAAGTAGAAAGCTGAAACTGGATCCTTTCCTTACTCCTTATACGAAAATTAATTCAAGATGGATTAGAGACTTAAATGTTAGACCTACAACCATAAAACCCTAGAAGAAAACCTAGGTAATACCATTCAGGACATAGGCATGGGCAAGGACTTCATGTCTAAAACACCAAAAGCAACGGCAACAAAAGCCAAAATTGACAAATGGGATCTAATTAAACTAAAGAGCTTCTGCACAGCAAAAGAAACTACCATCAGAGTGAACAGGCAACCTACAGAATGGGAGAAAATTTTTGCAATCTACTCATCTGACAAAGGGCTAATATCCAGAACTTACTAAGAACTCAAACAAATTTACAAGAAAAAAACAAACAACCCCATGCAAAAGTGGGCAAAGGATATGAACAGACATTTCCCAAAAGAAGACATTCATACAGCCAACAGACACATGAAAAAATGCTCATCATCACTGGCCATCAGAGAAATGCAAATCAAAACCACAATGAGATGCCATCTCACACCAGTTAGAATGGCAATCATTAAAAAGTCAGGAAACAACAGATGCTCGAGAGGATGTGGAGAAATAGGAACACTTTTACACTGTTGGTGGGATCGTAAACTAGTTCAACCATTATGGAAAACAGTATGGCGATTCCTCAAGGATCTAGAGCTAGAAGTACCATATGACCCAGCCATCCCAATACTGGGTATATACCCAAAGGATTATAAATTATGCTGCTATAAAGACACATGCACACGTATGTTTATTGCGGCACTATTCACAATAGCAAAGACTTGGAATCAACCCAAATGTCCATCAGTGACAGACTGGATTAAGAAAATGTGGCACATATACACCACGGAATACTATGCAGCCATAAAAAAGGATGAGTTCGTGTCCTTTTTAGGGACATGGATGCAGCTGGAAATCATTCTCAGCAAACTATCGCAAGAACAGAAAACCAAACACCACATGTTCTCACTTGTAGGTGGGAACTGAACAATGAGATCACTTGGACTCAGGAAGGGGAACATCACACACCGGGGCCTATCATGGGGAGGGGGGAGAGGGGAGGGATTGCACTGGGAGTTATACCTGATGTAAATGACGAGTTGATGGGTGCTGACGAGTTGATGGGTGCTGATGAGTTGATGGGTGCAGCACACCAACATGGCACAAGTATACATATGTAACAAACCTGCACGTTATGCACATGTACCCTAGAACTTAAAGTTTAATAATAATAAAAGAAAAAAGAAAAAAAAAAGAAATTCACTCAAACCACACAACTACATGGAAACTGAACAACCTGCTCCTGAATGACCACTGGGTAAATAACAAAATTAAGGCAGAAATAAATAAGTTATTTGAAACCAATGAGAACAAAGACACAATGTACTAGAATCTCTGGGACACAGCTAAAGCTGTGTTTAGAAGGAAATTTATAGCACCAAATGGCCACAGGAGAAAGTAGGAAAGATCTAAAATCAACACCCTAACATCACAATGAAAAAAACTAGAGAAGCAAGAGCAAAGAAATTCAAAAAGTAGCAGAAGACCAGAAATAACTAAGATCACAGCAGAATTGAAGGAGATCAAGACAAGAAAAGCCCTTCAAAAAATCAATGAATCCAAGACCTGGTTTTTTGAAAAGATTAACAAAATAGACTGCTAGCCAGATTAATAAAGAAGAAAAGAGAGAAGAATCAAATGGACACAATAAAAAATGATAAAGGGGATATCACCACTGATCCCACAGATATATAAACTACCGTCAGAGAATACTGTAAACAACTCTTTGCAAATAAACTAGAAAATCTAGAAGAAATTGATAAATTCCTGGACACAGACCCCTCCCAAGACTAAATCAGGAAGAAGTTGAATCCCTCAATAGACCAATAATAAGTTCTGAAATTGAGGCAGTAATTAATAGCCTACCAACCAAAAAAAGCCCAGGACCAGAGGGGTTTACAGCCAAATTCTAACAGAGGTACAAAGAGGAGCTGGTACCATTCCTTCTGAAACTATTCCAATCAATAGAAAAAGAGGGACTCCTCCCTAACTCATTTTATGAGACCAGCATCATCCTGATACCAAAACCTGGCAGACACACAACAAAAAAAGAAAATTTCAGGCAAATATCCCTGATGAACACCGATGTGAAAATCCTCAAATCCTCAATAAAATACTGGCAAAAAGAATCCAGCAGCACATCAAAAAGCTTATCCATCATTATCAAGTTGGCTTCATCCCTGGGATACAAGGCTGGTTCAACACAAGCAAATCAGTAAACGTAATCCATCACATAAACAGAACCAATGACAAATATCACATGATTATCTCAATAGATGCAGAAAAGGTCTTTGATAAAATTCAACACCACTTCATGCTAAAAACTCTCAATAAACTAGATATTGACAGACTGTATCTCAAAATAATAAGAGCTATTTATGACAAACCCACAGCCAGTATCATACTAAATGGGCAAAAGCTGGAAGCATTCCCTTTGAAAAATGGAACAAGACAAGGATGTCCTCTCTCACCACTCCTATTCAAAATAATACTGGAAGTTCTGGCCAGGGAAATCATGCAAGAGAAAGAAATAAAGCGTATTTTAATAGGAAGACAGGAAGTCAAATTGTCTCTGTTTGCAGATGACATGATTGTATATTTAGAAAACCCCAGTGTCTCAGCCCAAAATCTCCTTAAGCTGATAAGCAACTTCAGCAAAGTCTCAGGATACAAAATCAATGTGCAAAAATCACAAGCATTCCTATATACCAATAATAGACAGAGAGCCATATCATGAATGAACTCCCATTCACAATTGCTACTAAGAGAATAAAATAACTAGGAATTCAACTTACAAGCAATGTGAAGGACCTCTTCAAGGAGAACTACAAACCACTGCTCAAGGAAATAAGAGAGGTCACAAACAAATGGAAATACATTCCATGCTCATGGATAGGAAGAATCAATATCGTGAAAATGGCTACACTGCCCAAAGTAATTTATAGATTCAATGCTATTCCCATCAAGCTACCATTGACTTTCTTCACAGAATTAGAAAAAACTAGCTTAAACTTCATATGGAATCAGAAAGAGCCCGTATAGCCAAGACAATCCTCAGCCAAAAGAACAAAGCTGGAGGCATCCTGCTACCTGACTTCAAACTATACTAAAAGGCTACAGTGACCAAAACAGCATGATACTGATACCAAAACAGATATATAGACCAATGGAACAGAACAGAGGCCTCAGAAATAACACCACACATCTACAACCATCTCATCTTTGACAAACCTGACAAAAACAAGCAATGGGGAATGGATTCCTTATTTTAAAAAATAGTGTTGGGAAAACTAGCTAGACATATGCAGAAAACTGAAACTGGAGCCCTTCCTTACACCTCATACAAAAATCAACTCAAGATGGATTGAAGACTTAAATTTAAGACCTAAAACCATAAAAAAACCTAGAAGAAAACCTAGGCAATATCATTCAGGACACCGGCATTGGCAAAGACTTCATGACTAAAACACCAAAAGCAATGGCATCAAAAACCAAAACAGACAAATGGGATCTAATTAAACTAAAGAGCTTCTGCACAGCAAAAGAAACTATCATTAGAGTGAACGAGCAGCCTACAGAAAGGGAGAAAATGTTTGCAATCTATCCATCTGACAAAGGGCTAATATCCAGAATCTACAAGGAACTTAAACAAATTTATAAGATAAAAACAACTCCATCAAAAAGTGGGCAAATGATATGAACAAACACTTCTCAAAAGAAGACATTATGCAGTCAACAAACACATGAAGAAAAGCTCATCATCACTGGTCATTAGAGAAATGCAAACCAAAACCACAATGAGATACCATCTCAAGCCAGTTAGAATGGCAATCATTAAAAAGTCAGGAAACAACAGATGCTGGAGAGGATGTGGAGAAATAGGAACACTTTTACACTGTTGGTGGGAGTGTAAATTAGTTCAACCATTATGGAAGACAGTGAGGCAATTCCTCAAGGATCTAGAACTAGAAATTCCATTTGACCCAGCAATCCCATTACTGGGTATATACCCAAAGGATTATAAATCATTCTACTATAAAGACACATGGACATGTATATTTATTGCAGCACTATTCACAATAGTAAAGACTTGGAGCCAACCCAAATGCCCATCAGTGATAGACTGGATAACGAAAATGTGGCACATATACACCATGGAATACTATGCAGCCATAAAAAAGGATGAGTTCCTGTTCTTTGCAGGGACATGAATGAAGCTGGAAACCATCATTTTCAGCAAACTAACACAGGAACAAAAAACCAAACACCGCATGTTCTCACTCATATGTGGGAGTTGAACAATGAGAGTACATGGACACGGGGAGGGGAACATCACACACTGGGGCCTATCGGGGGCTGGTGGGCTATGGGAGGGATAGCATTAGGAGAAATACCTAATGTAGATGACGGGTTGATGGGTGCAGCAAATCACCATGGCACATGTATACCTATGTAACAAACCTGCATGTTCTGCACATGTATCCCAGAACTTATAGTAATAATATATATATATCCAACTAGAATGACTAAAATTAAAAAGATTGATGATACCAAGTGTTGGTGAGCATATGGAATAATGAACTTTCGAACAATGCTGGTTAGAATCCAAAATTAATTCAACCACTTTGGAAAACAATCTGGCAGTTTCTCATAACGTAAAACAAACACTTATGACCCAGCAATTCCACAGTGACATTTTACATGGTTGCTTATAGCAGCTTTATTTTTAATAGTCAAAATCTGGAACAGCCCAAATGTCCATCAGAAAGTGAACAGATAAACGAATTGCAATATAGCCAAACAATGGACTACTACTTACCAATTAAAAGGAATGAATCAATCAGAAATGCAAACAAATGAATGAATCTCAAAACATTATGCTGAGAGAAATAAGCTAGACATATGAAAATATGCTATATAACACCATTTTAATAAAATTCTAGAAAAGGCACCAATTATAGGGACGGATAGCAGATCAATGGATCACTGGGTCCAGGGGTAAGCAGGGATTGAGTACAAAAAACAGGAAGCTTTCTTGGGTGATGGAAATGTTCTGTATCTTGATTGTGGTGATGGTTACAGGGGCATATACTATCATCAAAACTGATCAAACTTTGTACTTAAAATGAGTCCACATGGGTATGGCCCTAACAAAAGGTTATGCAAATTGTATCTCAATAAAGTTAACAAAAAAGAAAAAGATCCAGGCCCTATGAAAAAGTTGAATCAAAAGCTCTGTAGACTAGGCCCCGACCTGTGTGTTCAACAGGCCCTACAAGGCCATTCAGTTGGTCCTGTTTGCAAATCACCTCATTACCATTTTGTTGAGCTGCTTAAAATACCACAGCCATGCTTCTTCCTTCAGATCTCTCTTCATCAACCTTGGCTTTTAAAGAGGAGTGGCAGTGTCACAGTCTCTCAGAAGAGACTTCATTAAACTAGAAGAAGCCTTGTAAAGTCACACTGGCCAATCCTCTGCCTCTGGGCAACCCCAGACATAAACCTGCTCCTTGGGTTCTGCTTAGTCTCACTGCACACAGAAGAGGACTCCAGAGTGTCCTTGAAATGAGCTCAGAGTGGGCTTTAGGCTCAGAGTCCTCAGCGGGGGACACCTTCCAAGGGAAGCCCAATCCCAGACCTCCTGGAAGTGAGTGTAGGAGCCCCTGCCCTTCCCAACACTCCCAAGCGAGCCAATGGATCCTGCAGCCTAGTGTGTATTCCACAAGCAGTGCAGAGCTTCTGCAGTTAAGTTTCTTACAGTTCTGCATATTCTTATAGGCAACTGTGCTTGATTTTTTAAAAAATGTGTCAACTAATAGTTAGGTTACAGGAAGTTACAATTTTTAACTAAAATAAATATGCCATTTTGGAAAAGCACAAGTAATTCTGTGTCTGTGATTGTTCTCAGGATGGGTTCAGGAGTTTAGAGTGTAATGCAATGCAGGGCACTGCCTATGATAAACTGCTGATAACCCATAAGCAATGCATTATGGGTTAAGTTAAATTACCATCCAAACACTACTAATAAATCACAGCCAAGGGTAGAAATGAATATTATAATGTCTCCGGCAGTAGAGATTTCACCTTCCTGGAGGCTGACTACCTGTCTTGATCAGGGCTGCTGCTCTGTAGGCACCGGCATCAATAGAACAGATCTATAAAATGGAGCTAATGTCACAAAGTAACTGCCGCACAAAGAACAGTTTGAATTACAAAATCTCCTGACAGTGCCAAAGAAAATTCAATACCTAAGTCTAAAAGATATTTTACAGAATTATTGGGAAGATTATTTTTATTATTGCTTTTATTTTTATCTTTTAAATTTTTATTCAGTTTTAAGAAGCCTGATTCTGTAGAACAATTCCTCATTCGGACTCTTCATTAAGTCAATTTGGAGTAGAACAGATCAATATCCTTAAATAATATAAGACAAAACTACATGTACTACGCAGCTCTTGGAAGAATGATGGAACAAAATATCCTTGCCATCAGTATATCTTGGATATATTTAGCACTGGGACAAAAAGGGAAAGGCTTTGATGCCTCAAGAAAACAGAAGAGAATATTTGTCACATCCTCGCAGCAGTATCTGGAGTTAGGAATGAAAGAGTTCCTGGAGTAACAGTGGTGGACATTTGTAGTGAGCAGGATAGTAACTACTCCTTAAAGAGTGCTGTCTGTTGTGATAGTACAATCATCAAAGAGTTATTGTGAAGATGAGTGAAAGAATGTAGATGAAGCACATAGTATAGTTTAGGGGGCATTTAGGGGGCTTCTTAAAGAGTAATTAACATCATCATCTTTTTTTTCTTCATCAACCCTATTTTAGAAATAGGAAAACTGAGGAGCAGAGACTCAGTAGCCTGCCTAGAGTCATAAATTACATAGAACAGGACTCAAACTAATATCTGAGTGAGTCTAAATCCATCGTTGTAACCAATCTCTAGTACCTGGGTAAACCTGCTGAGAAAATGTAGCTGAGTAAGCCTGCTGAGAAAATGATTTCCTTCAATACAGAACTACTGCCCTTGGTCCAGGTCAGTAACTAAGGTTTTTTTTCTTATTCAGGCAACTCTCGGAGGTCTGTATTTATCTATTGTTGAGTTAGGGTACATGAGCTAGATGAGAGGGGCTCACAGGCTGAAGTGTATGTAGAGGAGGGGAGAGATGGTGACGGGCTAAGGGAACTGCATTATGTAAATCCTCCTTGGAAGTACCTTGGCTCCTGCACCTTCTCCACACACCCTGTTCCAAATCAGACTTAGCTTTCAAAGGTGTGCAGACCACACGGACATCTGATCTGAGTTGCTGGGATTTGTCCTACATCTATGGTGAATTTAGGCAACATATTCCATTTTTTTAGCTACTTGTTTCCTGGTTTATTTCAAGAAAACACAAAAGTGTCTAAAGTTAAGTGTATATAATTAGTTCTTTTTTTCATAAGGAACGACATTTCAGCCCTGAATGATGAAAATCACTTAGTTCGCCTCTAGTGGAAGACATACATCCATCCATACTCAGAAAGTATTGCAGAAACCAGAAACCAAAAATGTTCGTAGACAGCACTGAGATGCGTTCTGTTGCTAGGGTGCCCACTGATGCATACATTGATAAGGACTCCATAACATCATATTAATAAAGCTGATGTGTCTTTGGTTGACTGGCCAACTACAGCTGCCTTCAAAGTTATTAAACTTCAGACCAGGCTCAAGATTTATTAAGAGATCTTGCTGCCCGATAGTCTACATAGTGATTTTCTTATAGCAGTTGCTGCTATCACGTTCAGCCACTGGGTAAATTTCCAGCAACCAAGGTTTTGAGAGAAACTGAAATCAAATTTAATATAATTCAACTACAACAAGAATGCAACCAAAAAATAGAAAATGCCAGATACCAACGATTTTCTCAGACAATTATACATAATTGACATTAAAGAAGAATTGCGTCAGGAACCCAGGAATCTAGGGAACGAAATTTTTGCTTTACATAAAAACACTGTTGGTTCATTATCATCTTTATCATCATCATCAAGGCTAACATTTACCGACAACTTACCCCACATGAGGCATTGTGCTAGGTACTTTATTATCTCATTTATTTCCTCCCCCAAACTCCACAATATAGATACAATTATTATCATTGCTTTTACAGTGAGATTCCCAAGGTTTAAAGCAAGTGACTTACCTACATTTACATGGTTTCAAGTAGCAAAGCTAAAGTCAACTCAAGTCATCTGGTTCAGAGTCCACATGGTCACTGCGACACCAGGTATTGCGCTCTATACTTTTCATGAGTTCAACTTTGACTAGAATTCTATGTGGTAGGTACCAGCAGGGATTGGGCATAAACTTTGTGTGCTTTCTCAATTCTCTTGGTCACCTGCTTCATTCCAAAGGCTTCTCTCAGGCTGCACCACTGTGGGCACCTTTATTGTGCCCCTGCCCAGCACCCCTGGCTGATCAGCATCCACGTGAACCCCTGGGTCTGCCCAGCTTTCACGCCACACCTGTTGAGCCTCATCATCTCTGAATCCCCTTCTGCTTCCACACTGGGATCAAATGCCACACTGCAGACCATTGGAGTGAGATTCCTGAGCAGTCACCAAAGGGCAAGAAGATGCAACCTGGAAGCTGGGGAGGAGGTAGTTGCCAATGAGGTCAATCTGTACCAATGGGAGACAAGAGATAGTAAGGGATTGAATCAGTAAGTCCCTCTCCTTTCTCCCCTGTATGAATAGCTCTGAGATACGGTTTCTATAAGCTTTCTAAAGAATACCCTGCTGAACAACTTCCCGTAAAGCGGTGGCCAGCCCAGTGGCACATGGCATCACATTTTTCCTCATCTTTCCTTGCCTTGTTTCCCTACTTCCCTTTACATGCATGGCTCTGGGTTTGCATTTGTCAAAGAAAGCTTCAGTGCTTTAGTCCTTGCCTTGGCTCTGCTTCCTAGAGGTCTAGGCGAAGTATCATCTCAACCTTACATCTTAAAAAACTGGGTTTCCGGAAAGTAAAGTGACTTGCCATAGATAACATATCCACCAAGGCAGAACAAATATTTAAACTGAATACTAGCAAACTCAAAAGTCTAGTGTTGACTGAATTTCAGATTTCTGATTTCAGAAACTTGGTAATTGCATTGTTTTAAGCCTGTAGGAGTCTAGTAAGTTGACGTGAAATTCACATATTCGCTCAGTCCTGAATCATGAACATGCATGTAGACTACCACACACTCATGCACGTGACCTCAGGAAGCAAACTCAATTTGGAGGTACAGTGCTTCCTGTGCTATTTTACTCATAATCTTTGAATTGCTCTTAGTATTAATTGCAAACTTTTTTCTGATATAGTATGTCTTTCTCTTCTGGTTTGAGTAAAATTAAGTAAATGTCTGTTGGAAATCATCTACATGCAATGTACTGGGCAAACCACTCGACTGTTTCTGAATCTGATGCTGCTTATATATAACCTGGCCGGGAGAGCATCCAGTTTGATTAGCCTTGAGAATACCCCTGCCCTGGAATTGCAAATGAGTTAGATAGGGGTCTTTCTCTGAATTCTAGAGCATCCATCCTCAATCCTAATTGGAACACACAGAGAGATGTATAAAATTATCTCAAGAGACATAGAACATTTTCTTCAAAAATGTCTAAGCGAATTAACCTCAATGCTTTTATTTATTTATTGTTTTTGAGAAACAAATTTATGCTATCCTTCACTTTCAGTTAGAAAAGGCATTAGATAAAATCAACCTAAATAAGAGGGGATGTGGATGTCCCAAAACTGGTGGGGATTATGTTTTTAAAGCATGTAGGAAATCACCAGAATCTTGTGTCTGACCTGTGAGGATAAAAATGGATTAAACTAGTTCCTTGGAGAAAAGTATTAGAACCAATGCCTAGCAATTAGGCTTCAAAAAGTCAGCTCCTTCAGAATACAAAGAGGTGCTTGTGTTACTTTCCATTGTCAAAGCTTTTTGAAATATTGTGAAACAAGAAACATCAGCTTATCTCTGTCTGAGGTGAATGCACAGAATGAGGAAAGGATGGACTCACAACCCAGGACAAAGAGAGAATTCTCCTGCATTTTCCCAGGCTGTCTCCCCATCACCCAGAGGCTTGGGGGATGCCATCTACTACCAACCCTCTGGAAACAGGCCTAGTTTCTGCAAGGTGCTGCTCTCAAGGTACTGCGAGTGGCACTTTAAAGACTTCTTTTATAACTTCATTTGCAGCCCTTACCATTGGTAAAACAACTCATCTTCCTCAACATCCTTTTTCAAATTTTTGTCCCCTCCCTTCTGGTAAGAGTCAAGATAGAATCCTTATAGGGCTCTCTTCTGAATGGAATGCTCATGAGCTGTAGATGATTTAAATACATCCCCTCTAAACTACTGTCTTAGTTTTGGAACCTCCCCAAAGAGGTCCCCAGTCGAAGACTTGAGTGACAGTAGTTTGTTTGGGTGGCGATTCCTGGGCATAGAATTGAGGGAGTGGGAACATGAGATAGGGAGGGGAGAAAGCCAATAATGAGTGTGTTAATGGGAGGGTTACTACTAGGGGTAGTTAAGGCTCAAGTCCCCCGGAGAGCACACCTCAGAATCACCACACTGGAGGACACCGAGTTGGGTCTTATCCACTTTTGCCATCTCCCATTGGTGGAGGGTTGCCTCAGGGGCATGAGCTCCCCTGCACTTTCAACTTATCCCCAAGAATTCATGGGGGCATAGGGAGAGTGCAGGAGGAACCACTCAGGCAGAGCAGTGAGTGGCAGGTGCTTGGGGAGGGAAGCTGTTGGTGTGTGGAAAACTGTTTTCCCCTGCAGTTGCAGGTGGACTCAGGTGGGCCAGGGAATATGAGGCAGGCAACTACCTTCCTCTTACTCCCACCTGTCTCCTCTCAAATATGCTTTGAAATCCTTGACAAAGTTGCCTTATGAAAGAATCATACCTCTGGCCCTTACTAGGTATGTTATCATACGCTGACTTTAACCTCTCTGGATCTCAAATCCTTCAAGATGAAGATGGTAACAGTATCCACTTCATATGGTTTTTGAGGAGACTAAAATATGACAATACATGTAAAGCCCTTAGCACAGCGCCAGCACACTCAATAAAATACTGGCAATTGTTATGAGCTTTGTTTTGTATTTATAAGAAGTTTTTGGTTTCCTAATGCACATAAAAGTGATGTTTATACTACATTGTAGTCTATTAAGTGAGCAAAAGCACATGTCTAAAAAGCAACATATACAGCTTAATTTTAAATTACTTTATTGCTAAAAAATGCTAACAGTCATCTGAGCCTTCAGTGAATCATAATCTTTTTACTGGGAGAGGGTCTTGCTTCAGTGTTGATAGCTGCTGACTGATCAGGGTAATGGTTGCTGAAGGCTGGGATAGCTGTGGAAATTTCTTAAAATAAGACAGAAATGAACTTTGACATATTGATAGACTCTTCCTTTCACAAAAGTTTTCTCTGTAGCATGAAATACTTTTTGAGAGCATTTAACCCACTGTAGAACATTTTTCAAAATGGAGGTCAGTCCTCTCAAACCCTGCCACTGCTTTATCAACTAAGTTTATGGAACATTCTGAGTCCTTTGTTGTCATTTCAACAATGTTCACGGCATCTTCACCAGATATAGGTTCCATCTTAAGAAACCACTGTCTGCTCATCTATAATAAGCAACTCTTCATTCTTTAAAGTTTTATCAGAGATTGTAGCAGTTCAGTTACATCTTCAGGCTCTACTTTTAACTCTAGTTTTCTTGCTATTTCTACCACATCTGCAGTTAATTTCTCCACACAAAGCCCTGAAGCTCCCAAAGACATCCATGAGGGTTGGAATCAACTTCTTCCAAACTCCTGTTAATGTTGATTTTTTAACCTCCTCCCATTAATTATGAATGTACTTCATGGCATCTAGAATGGCTAATCCTTTCCAGAAGGCTCTCAGTTGACTTTGCCCAGATGCATCAGAAGAATCACTATCAATGGCTGCTAAAGACTTACAAAATATATTTCTTAAATAATAAGACTTGAAAGTTGAAACTGCTTCTTGATGCATAGGCTGCAGGATGGATGTTATATAAGTAGGCATGAAAATAATACTAATTACCTTGTACATCTCCACCAGTGCTCTTGAGTGACTAAATGCATTGTCAATGACCAGTAATATTTTGAAGTGAATATTAAATGAGCAGTAGGTCTCAACACTAGGATTAAAGTATTCAGTAAGCTGAGCTATAAATAGGTATGCTGTCATCCAGACTTGGTTCTATTTATAGAGTATAGGTAAAGTAGCGTGAGCAAAATTCTTAAGGGCCCTTGGATTTTCAGAATGGAAAATGAGCATTGGCTACAATATATAGTCACCGGCTCCACTAGCTTCTTACCAGAGAGTCAGCCTGTCCTTTGAAGCTTTGAAGCCAGGCATTGACTTCTCCTCTCTAGCTAGGAAGGTCCTAGATGGCATCTTCTTCCAATGGAAGGCTGCTTCCTCTACATTGAGAATCTATTGTTCAGTGTAGCCACCTTTATCAATTACCTTAGCTACAGCTGGATAACTTGCTGCAGTTTCTAAATTAGCACTTGTTACTTTACCTTGAACTTTTATGTTATGGAGACAGCTTATTTCCTTAAACCTCATGAACCAACTCTGTTAGCTTCCAACTTTTCTTCTGCAGCTTCTTCACCTCTGTCAGCCCTTATCAACAATGAAGCCTTTTTAATTTTCTTATTATTCATATATTCACTGGGGTAGCACTTTCCATTTCCTTCAAGAACTTTTCCTTTGTTTTCACAACTTGGCTGATTGATGCAAGAGGCCTAGATTTTGGCCTGTCTTGGGTTTTGACATGTCTTCCTCACTAAGCTTAAGCTTTTCTAGCTTTTGATTTAAAGTGAGAGACAGGGACTCCTCCTTTCATGTGAACACTTAGAGGCCATTGTAGGGGTCTTAATTGGCCTTATTTTAGTATTGTTGTGTCTCAGGGAATGGGGAGGCCTACGGAGAGGGAGAGAGACAGATGACCATTGGAGCAGTCAAAACACACACATTTATTGATTAAGTTCACCATCTTATATGGACCTGGTTTGTGGTGCCCCAAAACAATTACAGTAGTAACATCAAAAATCACACTGATCACAGATCACCTATAACAGATAAAATAATAATTTTTTAAAGTTTGAAATATTGTAAGAATTACCAAAATGTGACACAAAGACACAAAGTGGGAACCTGATGTTTGAAAAACTGATGCTGACAGATTTACTTGATGCAGGGTTGCCACAAATCAATTTGTAAAAAACAAACAAACAAACAAAAAACACACACAATATCTGCAAAGCACAATAAAGCAAAGTGCAATAAAATGAGGTATGCCTATACTTTGGTCCAGGGCACTGAGCAGCCATTGAAGGCTTTTAACCAGGGAAGTGATATGGTCAAAGCAGTACTTTAGGAAGAATTATTCAGCAACAAGTATGGGTGAGTCACGGCAGGGAAACATGGGAAGGTGGAGGTCAGTTTAGTAAGCTTTGTCTCCTCATCACTTTTTTGGCATTTAAAACAATAAAAGCCGCATTGATTTTAAGTATAGAGTCTGCATAGTGGGCTCTCTTACATACCCAATAACAAGATTCAGTTCTCTCATCAATCATTCTGGGTTCCATCACTACATGGAAATGATTTTGTGTCATTAACTATCTGGTCTCACATGTTTCTCAGACTCTCCATGGGGTAGGGCAAAGCCTTTCCTATTGATGCCTACTTTTATTTCAGCCAGACCACAGTAAATATGACTTGTGCCTAACGTGCTTCACACATCATCTTAACATTGCTTTATAATTTTCAACCCTCACATATTCCACATTGCCTTAATCTCTGCCTCAGGGTACACACATAGGACTTTCTTCTCCTACCTAGCCAAATTTCTACAGAATTTATCTTTTGAACCAAGTTTGAGTTCTCTAGATATTTTATTCTTCAGCTCTATCTCAGAATCCTCCAAATGCTTGTCCTATCCGTTGTTTCTGCCCGTGAGCAGGACAATGAATGCCCATTGTTCACTTTATCATTAAGACAGAGCATCTATTTGCAGTTCTTTCTGTCATTAGAATTCGAAACCGAGAGATAAGTTATTTGGACAGAAACATTTCCCCCTGCTGCATAGCAATGGGCTGGTATCCAAGCGGGGCCCAAGGGCACATCTCCAAATGGCAGATGGCGAATAACTGGCTTTGTATAAGTAACTCAACCTGATGATTACATCTAATAATTTCAGGCCTGATCCTGGGGACTCTGCCAGTACAGAGAGCAATCCTACCACCATTGCCAGTGTGAAACATTCTTGACAGCAAGCATAATTTCATTTTAAAAAACTGTGTGTATGTATATGCATATACATAGATGTTAAGACGTATAGTCCCACACAAGTTGGCAGTCACTTTTGCTTGTTCTTTACCTATTGCTTTTAATAAATCATTATTACTTTCTGTGTACAGCCTTTCAGCCAAACTATACATCTTTGGAAGATAACTGACATCTACTTACATAAAGCAATAATCATAGTGTATTTACTATTTGCTGAGTATTTGTTTTATGGGAGACACTGAAATGGCTCTCTTAAATTTCACAGTAATCCCAGGAAATATATATTATTAACCTCACACTATTGGTGAGGAAAGTTAAGTAATATGTTCAACACTATTTTGTTAAGAAGGGTGGGCCTGGGAATTTGAATTTGAGGTTTTTTTCTGGGTAGGGTCTCTTTAGGAATCTGTAAATATTTGCTAAATGAGTGAATGAGTAAGGGACTCTAAAACCTATAATCTCTATGTTATATGGGATTAATTTATAGCCATAATAACAAGCCTTGGACATTGCATATGTTCCCTAACAGTAGGTGATTAAAATTACACAAAATTAACAGTTGTCTTCAAAATGTAACACCAAGGGAATAAAATCCAGGAAGCTGCACAAGTAGACTGAGGGGATCTATGTGTGGAGGTTCCCTACCCTACACACTGGTCATCTTTATAGCCATCACTGACCACCACCATTCCCTAGGTCTGAACGTAGACTCCAACAGGCCACATCTACCAGGGACTGGCCAAAAGAAATAGATCAGTTTTGCCTTGGGCCATTAAATTCACACACCAAGATTAGGTCTTCGGGGAACTGAAAGACATTGGCAGAAGACTTCCTGTGAGCAAGTCATGGTGCTAGAGCCTAGGGTTGAGTTCCAACCTTCTCATTCACAGTCTGGGTTCTGGAGTCCATTTCCACTATCTGGGATGTATCGTTACTGTTAATATTTCTCTTTCTTTGGATCTTATTAATGAGCCAATAGACTGATAAACACACTCAATCCATGCACCATATTCTTTGATATTATAAAGCTAAAGAAGCAACATACTGTTACTTGGCTAGAGGCTGCTGTGCTCTGCCACCTAAATGTGCGCCAACGTTTCTCCATGGCTAAATTAAATGACTAGAGGGAATGAGACCCCATTCACGTTTGGCTCCCCCCATCTCTTTTTCTGAGTAGTTACATCTTTTTAACTCATTTCTCCCTCGAACAAGTGAATTTTCCTTTCTGTTGCAGGTTATCTCTTGAGTTCACTGTTATGTCCATTTTAATTCTTGCATTCCCTTATGAGATATTCATTCTAAATGAATTGCTATCCTGTCAGTTACGCAGCTTAGCTCCTGGCATGGGAATTGTATTTCTTTAATGGCTTTATTCATCTAAACATATTCTTTTTAGAGGTCTCCATTATACCCCAGTCCTTGGAGGGAGCCCTGGCAATTGTAGAATAGGGTCTTTGGCTGCCAAGAGGCCTGAGAAACAAATCTGAAATATTTTAAAACTAAAAGAGCTCATGAACTGATGCGTGTCCTGGATTGACTGTTACTGGGCTCTCAGCACCAAACACAACACAAAACGGCAATTCTTCTTCCTGGCTGTCAGGGTGCTGAACGAGTTTTTTCCGTACTTAAAAATGGACAGAGGTTTGCAGTAATTGAATGAAATCATGTACAATAATTTTAAATATTGTTCATTCGGAGAGAGATTAGGCTTTAATTAAATGGTGTCATTTAGTATACCGTCCAGCAGGTACTGTAATTGGTTTCTTTAGCAGAGAACACAGTAATATCTGAGCTTTACTGAAGTGATAATGATACTAATTTAGCTCAGTGGATACATAAACAGCATGGCTGCCTCTGACACCCCCAGTGAACAAGAAGTAAGCTTTGATCATGACACCTGCACAACTCTTAATCAGTCATTTCTTTCTGAAATAAAATTAGCAATCACTCAGACTAAACAAAATCTGTTTACATTAAACAGGTTTGATATCTGAGATTTTTACTGGCATTAAACTGCTCATTTCCTTGAAAACAAAAAGGTACGGCTGTCTTCAAAGTAGTTATGAAATTACATGTCATTTTAGCACAAAGAATTGCATTTATTATTTTTAAAACCTGACATAAACGCAAAATAGCACTCACCGGTTCGTTCAAAGAGGGCAGGCAATTTTCTGGCACCATAATGGCTACATATTTTAATTCCTATCTTCTCTTGGTCATTGACAAGGACATGTTCATTTCCAGGCTTGGCTCCTGTTTCCTCATTGCTCATTCCCGAAATGTGATACAATAAGGTCCTATTGTCTTTATGCCATGCTGCTTGATAATTCTGTACAAAGCCAGAAAGGAGGTTGGGGGTTGGGGTGGGGTGGAGGAATTTACCTGAATCTAAATGAAAGAGAAAAATTACCTTCCAAGATCTAATGCTCCAGACAAATTACAAAGTCACCAGAGATTAGATTACATTCCTTTTCTAAATTCTTTGTTTGCAAAAAATATATGCACTGCACCTAGGGATGGAAACCTTTCATTTCCCTGTTTGCAAATGACCGTCCACATGTTTATTTTGGAAAAGAATGGAAACATTGATTATAGCAAAGAGCTGGCTGGATCGCAATGTCATAAAAACAGTCTGGCTCTATCACTGGGTGGAGAAACAGAACTGGCCATCACTGGATAGGGTCCCTGGGATGTGACTCCACCTTTATAGACTTTCCAATGGATTATCAGGGATTTGCAACAACGCTTAGAGCTCCTCCCTTCCCCACTCAAACTCAAGGAGGAGGCCAGGGCGGTGGCTCATACCTGTAATCCCAGAACTTTGGGAGGCCAAGGGGGATGAATCACCTGAGGTCAGGACCAGCATGGTTAACATGGTGAAACCCTGTCTCTTCTAAAAACACAAAAATTAGCTGGGCCTGGTGGCAGGCGCCCGTAATCCCAGCTACTTGTGGGGCTGAGGCAGGAGAATCGCTTGAATCTGGGAGGTGGATGTTGCAGTGAGCCGAGATCGCACCACTGCACTCCAGCCTGGGCAACAAGATCAAAACTCTGTCTCAAAAAACAAAACAAAACTCAGAGAGGGTGTTCCCAGGCTCATCTTCAGAAGGTGACAAATGTAACTGGGGACACAGAAATGATCATAACGCTTCCTATTTTTAAATTACATCCTGAAAACTCTAAAATCAGGATAATCTCAACAAACTCAGGAAAGCTGGCAGCCCAAGTTGGAGAAAAAGACCCTGAGCTAAATAAAGGCTGCCCCAGAGGCTGCTTGTGTCCTCATGGTTAAGGGACAAACCATGCGGCAACACAACCCACATCACAATCCGGCTGTCATGGGCCATCATAGTCACTGATGGTATGAATAAACCACCAGGACTCCTGCGCTCCTTGGGTTTTCTTCCTTACAAAGCAAACCACATTCACTGGACTGGAGAACGACCACAAGAAAGCTACTATATTCTGAACAATTAGGGCCTCTGCTTTGCTTCCCTGAAAATGACTCTTTAAACCAAGGTCATCCAGTTGCCACCATAGCACCATTCTGGACAAGGCCCCACTGACCTCTTTGCCAAATTCAGTGTCCTATTTTCAGTCATTGCCCTTCTTGACCTTTCTGGGACAATTCCAATGGTTAAATGCTGCCTTTCTGAACGCTCCCCTCCACCGGCTCCAGTAACCTATGATACACTCTTTCTCCTCTCTGATTGCCAGAGTCATTGTTTCAGAATGTGGATGTGCTCAAGTTATCTCCGTTTGAACCTTACATTGGCTTCCAGCTCCTACAAGACAAAAAACAGAACTCAATGGCATAGCATGACAAAGAAAGCTACAAAGATGGCCTGAAACATCCTTCTATTCCTGCCTTGTTGCCTGAAACGTCCTTACTGCCATCTGTACACCTAATCTCTCTCTACTTATCTCTTTCTCCCTCTCTCTCTCAGAATTTCCTGTGACTATCTCAGCACCCAACCTTTTCCCAGGTCTCTGGGTCTTCCTCCATAACGGGACTCAAGTTATGTCTCTAACCTAAACATGTAAACTTCCTCCAAGCCCTTTCTGGCCCATGCAGGTAAGGTCTGCTCTTGTTTTGCCTGTTATTGGCACCTTGCACAGAGTTTGACATGTTACAGGTATGTGACACATGTTTGCTGCAATGAGTTAAGTTGATGTCCCCAATATTTAGTCACACTCTTCCTCATGTGTCCACTGAATGTTCTGTGTATCTTAAGTCTTACAAATTTTAATGTGGCCTTATTTAACTGGATGGGAATTATATCTACCAAAACCAAGATTTTCCAGGCCAAGGACCTTAGCCTGGTGCTTGGCACACAGTAGGCACCCATGAAAGGTGTGCTGGGTGAGGGCGGAGACTCTGGAAAGTGGTCCTATGAGCGTCCAGAGTGGAATTCCTTCTGAACTCCTGCTTTCTCCCTTGCTCAGGGTGGCATTTCTATAACTTTATCAGTGCCTCACAGCAGTCTTTTGAATTCTGTTTCTTGGATTCCTGCAGTGACCCAGCAGTCTCAAAGCCAGCAAGGACCGGTGTGGCATTTCACCCACAGCCCCACTCATAGTCTCCTTCAGGGCACACTAGAGCCTAACGCACACAGGATAAAGAAGCCTTCTCGAATCTAATCAAAGGACTGCTTCATAAGTCTTCATTTCCCCACATTCTCTGCATTCTCCTGCCTCCTCCCTTAGGCACCCACCAGGAAATAACAGCAGCCCCACAAGCCTGCAAGATAAACCCAATGGGATGACAGCCATTCCCCACAATTGAGCACACTGCGTTGCGAGATGTCCATACATTTTGCATTAAACACAGTGTATTAAATTAAAAATGAAACTTAAGTTGTTTGGTCAATGGCTTTCCCAGGCCTGAGGTTGAGACCAGACCACTGATCCGTCTCTTCAGGAATGTCAGCTGGTTTTGCTGCTTGCCACAGACACTGTTTAGCTATTATGTGGCACATGAAGCACTTTTATTCATTCTTAAACCTAATGTCCAATTAAGTGAGAAAGGGGATTCATTAAATAATGTAAACTAGCTCCAAATTAAAGAGTAGTTCTCTCAGTTGTACTTGCAAAAGAGTCCAATTCCACTGAAAGAATCATTTTAAACCAATGTTTGTTTGGGATGTTCTCTAATATAGGTAATTTTGAATCAGCTCCATTTATATCATCTTTTCATAGGTAACTTAAGAAAATCTAGCCTGTGGCACCCACATACAACATTTTCTCCCTGTTGATGAATTAAACTTAATTCTTTGAGAAACTACATGAGTTTTGGTCAAAATTATATGTTCAGCTTTTACTTATGAGGACCTGTTACACTGGAAGATGAGTCATATTCATTGCCAAGACGTGAGAAAAAAACCCTTGAGTGCCATCTGGAAAACTGGTCGGTTGTAGACATCATTTATATCAGTTTATTCTTAGAAGAGCTGAGAAAAGAACTCAGAATGTTTGACCTCTACTTCCATACATTTCCACCTCACCTGCTTAATAATCTGCCAGGAAGACCTGTAGCCCAGAGCTGCGCCATAGGAAATGCAGTTTAGAGGGTTCCAGTCAATTAACCCACCAGGTATTTGCAGAATGCATTATTGTGCTAGGGAAGGCAAGAAGAGAAAATTAATCTCCCATTCCTGAAAGTTGGTTTCTCTAAGTTTGTATGCAGCTCTTAATGCCAATTGGAAATGTAACCTCTTAAAGGGGGCAGAAAACCTGCAAGTATTTCTCTCAAGTCCAGGCCTTGACCCAGGCCACTGGGACTTCTACAATAACTTCCACCCCGTACATTCCACTAAGGAGGAGACCACCCCTCCTATTGGCTTCTGCCCAATTTCTGCCTCCAAAGAAAGAAGAAGTAAAAACTAAAAGGCAGAAATGAAATCCACAGGCAGACAGCCCGGTGCCACACCCTGGGCCTGGTACTTAAAGATCGACCCCTGACCTAATTGGTGATGTTATCTATAGATTACAGACATTGTATGGAAAAGCACTGTGAAAGTCCCTGTCCTGTTCTGTTGTGTTCTGATTACCGCTGCATGCAGCCCCCAGTCACGTACCCCCGGCTTGCTCAATCGATCATGACCCTCTCACGTGGACCCCCTTAGAGCCCTTAAGAGGGACAGGAATTGCTCACTCGGGGAGCTCGGTTGTTGGAGACGTGAGTCTTGCTGAAGCTCCCGGCCAAATAAAGCCCTTCCTTCAACTTGGTGTCTGAGGGGTTTTGTCTGCGTCTTGTCCTGCTATACCACTATGTCCTTTTCCAGACAGTGAGTCCAAAGAAAAGTACATAAAAATCATCCTTTCAGCAGGCCTTCCTTGGATGACCTAAGCCCCAAGTTCACTTTCATGACCACCTGCAAAACTCCCTGGGCTGAGGAAGCTGTTCTTATGGCTAATTTGTTCCTTAACTGGACGGGAGTTGTATCTACTACCTTTTTCAGGTGCATTTTCACAGACAGACTTTCTAGGCTTTGGATTTGTCTTTTCCTCTCTTCAGTCAATGGAATAATAATGAAAATAGTTATCATTATTATTTACAACAAAATACTTATTTCCAGGTGCCCTCTTGATACTGAGCAGATAATTAACACAGCCCTTCTCTCCCCGGAGAGAAAATCAGGCTGGGGCCAGCCCAAGCCAGAGACGCCTCTTCATGCTATTCCATGCTGCTTCCAATGCTGGTTTCCAGCTGCTCCCACTCACAAGGGTTGCCAGCAGTGTATTCTGGCAACTGTTCCTCCTGGGGCATCTCTCATCACAGTTGTACCTTCCACCTTGCTTGTCCCTTGCCCCAGTCCATCACTTAGGAAATTTCCAGCTGCTCCAGTCTGTGGCTTCTCTTGCCTCCATGAACAAGTCCATAACCTCCCAGGAGCTGGAAAGCTTCATTTACATTCTCAGCACCACCTCCAGAGAGTGGCTTCCCAAAGGGTCCACTCAGTGTCTTCCAGAAGCAGCTACAAAGGTCTGCGGCCCCTTTAACAAACATTAAGAGAAAGAAAACCACAGTGACACGTATTAAGAGGGAGATGGCTACACAGCATTTTTACCTCCATATTTATTTTCATTTTCACAAAAGTCATACAAGGTAAGTGGTGTTATTTTATAAGTGAAGGTTGTGGCAAAAAGCCCCAAATTCTTATGTTCCTCTGCCCTCTCTTTCGCTTTTGGAAGACATAAGGAAACCTAATTACTCTGCTCTTGTCACTTCTGTGCCCCAAATCATCCACGATTCCCCAGTGTCTGTGGAATAAAGGCCTAATTCCTTACCATAGGGCACAAGGCCGTATGCAATAAGATTAAGCCTGCAATATGATTTCCCATTTTGTCTCCTAGTCCTCTCTTATATGCATGCTGTGATCTAGGCAAAGTGAATTCCTGAGTGCCTCACACTTACCCATGTATGACAGACACCATAATGCTATAAGAAAAGCATTAGATTTGGATACAGACAGATTTGTTCAGATCCCCAGCTCTGCCCTTAACTAGCTGTTTTACCTCAGAAAAGTAACTGAAGCTCTCTGAGCCCCAGTTTTTAAAATGAATGCATTCATTTAAAATATACTCATTGGTGAACAAAGAGACCTAGTTCTTGCAGCTCTGCAGCTCACCCTCTGGGTTGGAGTGGAGGGATAGGGGAGTTGCTCAACCTCAGCGCTGGTCCAGTGAGTGGTGGGCAATCAGAGGGAGGTACAGAGGAGAGAACTGAAAGACTTCGTGTAACTGGAGGCTGGAAGTACAATGGAGAATGGTCCCAAATGAGGCTGGAGAAGGAAGCAGAGGTTGCATTATGAAGGCTTTTTAAGCTTTGTTCAAGAATTTAGACTTTATTCGAAGGGAAATGAAGAGTAATCACAGGGTCTTAAGAAGAAGAATGTGACCCAGTTTGTATCCTTCAAGGATCTCTCTGGCTGCTGTGTGGGGAATGGATTGGATGAGAATGGGTGGGAGGGTAAGATCAGGAGCAGCAAGACCAGCTAGCTGAAGGTGGTTGCAATAGTGCGTGAAAGATCATGTAGCCTGGACCAGGGCCAAGGCAGCCAGGCACCAGGAGAGTGGGTGGACTCCAGGGATGTTTAGAGGTTGGGATCAACAGGGCTGGATGATGCTGAGGGGCAGAGTTGGAAGAGGCAAAAATCATAAGGAAGACTGAAGCTTGGGCAACAGAATGGATAGTGATGTTATTACTGAGACAGACACACAGGACACAAGGGAGCTGGAGCGAGAGGAGGCAGAAAGAAGTGATGAGTTCAGCTCGGACATGTTGAGTTTGAGGTGGTTGTAGGATAAACAACAATACCACTCCACGGGGTTCTTATAAGAATTAAGTGACATAACACATGCAAAACTCTGGCACCTGGTGGATACCCACCAAGGTGTAGTTTTCTTTTCTGTTTCTCAAACCATTTCCCTTGCCTTGAATGTCCTCTTTCTCATTTCCATAAGTGCGAATATAACCCATATTGCAGAGCCCACATCAAAAGTCACCTTCTAGCACTTCCCCAACTTTCCCAGTCAGAAGTTTTCCATACTCTGACCTCCCAGAGCATATGCTTGACCTTGCATTGTAGTTATTTGTAGCTCTGTCATGTTGCTCCTATAGCTATGGACATTTCATTAATGATAGAACCCATACCTGATTGACCCCTGACCCTCACATTGGCATTTGGCAATAAATAATAATATTTATATAATAATAAGAATTTTTATGTATGTAATAATATATTGCAATATACCATTTATAGTGTATAGTATAATAAAATATAATCATATTAATGTAATAATTCAGGGAGCCAATACAGTTATTACTGAATGAATACGTGTATTTTGCCAGACCATTTTTCTCCTGAAAGTAGTAGAGAGTGGTGGGGAAAAGAGCGTCGGTTTCTGAGTAAAACTGACTTCAGTAAATAGTTCTTTCATTTCCTAATAGTGTGACTTCAAATAAGTTACCTGATATCTCTGACCCTCAATTTCTTTATCTGGAAAATGGTAATAGAATTACCTGACTCTGGAGGTAACCATGGAAATAGATGAACTACAGTAAGTAAAGTGTCCAGGACAGTATCTGGCCCTTCAACACTAAATTCTGACTTCTTCACACTCCTGCTGTCAGCATTCACTGAAGATAAAGGAGGAATGGAGAGCCAAACACTAGCAAGAAGAAGACAATATTGATAAATTTCAGATGTCTTCAGATATATTTATTTAGTATGCTCACTGATAGTACAAATTTCTGGTATGTCTGCTGCTGTTATTAAGGCCAAAATACTTCATTCCATGGTCTGTTTTCATTTCTCATTACGTTATATGCCTTGCTTCCTCTTACTTCGTCATTTCTGCAAATGTGTATAATATTCAGAAATGATAAACAAGGGCCATTGCTTTGATCAGAGTCTAACAGAAATCACTGATAGAAAGTTGACCTGCCTATTGTTTAAAGAATCTTATGAGGACAGGAGATGATGAAGTAGAAAACAGAACCAAATATTGACTGAAGGCAACCACAGAAGTCAGAATGCCACCCTATCTAATCAGGACTTAAAAGAAACAGCAAAATGTGTAAAATTGAACTTGAGAGATGCAAAGGCTCAGAGATGAGGACTAATTTGAAAATGTCTGCATTGGGGGATAAAAGGGATCACTGTCTTCTCATTAATATCCAAATTGGCTTTATATTTTTCAGGATCAATCACATAATTAAATATATATCTGGCAAATGAGAGCATAAAATCATTTGTTTATAGTACACCATATTAAGAAGTGTTTTTTAAAGTTCAAAATAAAAACAGGAATTATGGCCCTGAAAGAAGAGCAGACACATCATTTGTGAGTTTCCCCTGTGTTTGCACTAAAAAGGCAAGATGATTCATTTTCCATGCAAAACATGCTCGAGATTGAGAAGAAAGTTACTGCCAGCAATTTCTGAATCTTCTCTGGGTAATCAATCAAGGTATAGAATTTAGAACCAGGCAGCTCCCTCCCCAGTAGACCAACCTTCATCTGTATCTGCCCTTGTCAAAACAGATGCAATACCAAACCAGAAGGCAAGATCCTGGGCACCATTCCAGGTGAGTGAAGTGGAATTCTATGCACTGAGCTTTGACCCTCAGCTTCACCCTCATGTGTAAAATGGAGATAATGTAGTTTCTTGTCTATGTGTGCATGTTACCCAAGTGAATGCATGGCTCAGAGTTTATCTCACACTAATCATAGCTTTCAGAGATGGAGAGAGTATAATTCTAATTCTGCTGAAACAACCAGGCAATCCTATCTGAGAAGAAAAGCCCTAAAATCTGTCCTTAGCCCGAGGTCACCCCAATTTTGGGCCCTCTCCTTGCCCTATCAGCTCCCCTTTGAGATCCCAGCATGCCTTATAGTTGAGACCACATGGGTCATGTCTTTTTGCAGTATTTTTCCTGAAGAAGGTACAGAGTTTCAATGCTGTTACTTTATTCTAAGGCAACATTACAGTCATATTTTAATGAACTCATTCTCATCGGCTTTCTTTCTTCATTGATGTTTTCCTTTAGGATTTGTATGGTCTTAGAGAACAAGATCTATGTCCATTTTACCTACTGCGCAATTATCAATGGCATTTTAATAAAGATAATTTAAAATCTCACATCTGCTTTTAGAGTTCTTGGAGATTAGTTTTCAGGAATCTGGAAAAGAGGGCTTCTGAGCTTCTACTGGCAACCACTCAACTTTTATGGCCTCAGTGGGTGGCAAAGGGGGTATAGCGGGCTGTTGCAGTCAGAGATAGTTCTTCTTGTCACTATATCTGTCTTTCTTTTAGGGTTCTGGGAAAAAAAAAGTCAGGGATCAGCTAACCTTCAGCCCTACCCATGTCACAACTCCCAGTAGCAGAAGACTGCCAGAGCTCAGACTCACAAGCACTCGGTGGACAGAAGAAGCCTGAGCTGAGTAGTGGGGCAACCCTACCATGGATATTGTCATTTGGGGAGGGCAAGCTGGACTCATGTAGCTTGGGGACAGCCAATTCTATTGCCAACTTAGTTTAAAATCCAACAACAGACTATCAGCTTACAAATATCTTTAAACCTGACTGGGAAATAGGAGCTCAGGTTTTCTCAACAAGAGGGAATCATGGGTTTGGAAAGGGCCATGAGAATGCACAACCAATTGTCTGCCTTCTGCATCTCCTAAAGAGCTATGTTCCTACCCTGTAGAGATTCAGAAAGCGGAATATTTTGTAGGCACCCAGCACCACCCAAGTTCTTTATTCAAGAATGGTTTATTGAACACCTACTATGAGCTTAGGAAGTAACAAATAAATGTTACTTTTACCATCTGGCTAAAATTTTTTACAAGACACTTCAGCCCCTTGCTCCCTATTCTGGATTAGAATACTAGAATTTCTGAACTAGAAAGATCCTGGAAATTGAATTCAAACCCTTCTTTTTAGGGGTAGGAAATAAAGCCCAGGAGCCTAGGTGAATTTTTCAGTGTTCCAAAAGCAGATACCACAGAGGTAAGATGTGAGCGCAGGCCTCCTAGCTCGCTGTGCAGTGTCCTTTGCCTGCTGCTTGACATTTCTTGCAGTGTACACTGGCATGAGCTTCACTGAGTCCTCACAGAAATACACTGAAGCACCCACACATTATTTTCCCAGCAATCAATAAGGCTTTAGGTCTGCATTGTGACATTTGTGGAGCCCTAGGCACTTCTGTCTTTGTGGATCTTTTCCTCCATTAAAAAAAAAAAAAAAAGATTTAAAAATTCCATTTAACAGCTGAGCTGGGATGAAGCTGGACATATGCATATTATATGTAAAAACATTTTCTTTAACCTAAAAGTTAATTGTTTTCTTCTGATTTTAAAATAAATTAAAACATCTTCATGGACCCCTAAAAGTCTTGTGCACCCTGGGCAGTATGCCTCCTACGTTAATGGATAAGTCAGTCCTGCACTCACTAAATGCAAGTCACAGAATCCCTTCCTGGAAAGGAGACTGAGAAATGTCAAGATCTTTCCCATCAGCCAGCACCTAAGAATGATGAAGAGAAAGGATGGACTTTTTTTCATGATCTGCTTCCTTCAGAAATGGTAAAGGAATGGCATTTACTAAAATAAAAACTGTGCTAGTCACAGATCATTTCCTCCATCAGTGTCTCTCCACTAAGGAAACCCAGATGCAAACATTTTGGTTGAGTCACGCCTGTAAATTCTCCTGCCCTCTTTTGCCCAGTCATTTCTAACAACAGCCAACCAGGGGCTGAGATAATAAGCCCATCTTCAGCGAGGTAATATCTTCCTTCACTCCATCATCAGTTATGATTGGTGTCATCTTTCTTAATAAAAAGCCATTGCTAGAAGCTATCTCCACTAAATACTCTTGACATCACTTCCTTTAATAGAGCTTAAAAGTTATAAAATATTTAAGCAGCAAAGCGTGACAGCGCATTTATTACTCTGGGCCATTCATTCAGTTCTCACTCCTGGTGTGAGACAAGATGCTGAAGGCCAGTCTGTTGCCTGCCTCCCCTGGAGCTTGAGAGCAGATGCTGAATGCTACCTCATTGGAAAAGCTAATTTATTACCAACATTGGTCTTAAAAATAATTACTAGATGGAAAAGTATCAACACAGATGATTACCATAAAAATAAACTGACCCCCCTGACAGTGCCACGCGCCTGGCTCTGTGTCTTCTGATTATTCTATAATATTGTAGTCTCTCTGTGCCAGTGAACGCTAACTTATTTGAGTGAGGCCCCCTTAAACAAGGCAAAAAACTGTGTGAGCCACTAACATCACCTATTCCCAATTTTCAGTGGAGAAAGAACTGGATGATCACAAGAATTGAAGAGAAACTAAATAGAAACCCAAAAAAAGACTGTGCAGCATTACACACACACAAAACAAGCTTTGAACAGAAGTAAGAGCTACAAACAGAAGTTGATTAATGCTAGAACAGCAATGAAAAGCCACAACCATCCAAAGCAAAACTCATATTCTGTACTGTTAAGGATGCAATCTTTCTCACAAGTTTCAAGAATTCCAGTGATCTATAAAAGGGTTCTATACCCAGTAGGAACATTTCCAAAGAAGTAAGTCATTTTAATAGCATAGCTATTACGCCTTAGTTGGCTCTCCTAATGTGTTAATTTATGAATATCAAACTTTAGTAAGCTTTAATAATTTAGTTTGTAAGTTACTAGACATTACTTGTAAGTAAAAACAAAACTCTGTAAAATTATGCATTCATTTGCATATATGATCCCAAGAAAAGACATGTTCTTTTGAACTGGTTTTCACCTCACCCTTAAAAGCTACCAGCGGGCTACACTTAGAGAAACATTGTTCGGTTGAGACATGCCTCACACATAGTAGGTGCTCAACAAAGCATAAAATTTTGATCCTCATAGTTCCCACCATTCTCTCCTAGCCCCTTTCTCTTTAGTAGGATGATAAATCGTCACCTTTCTAAGAAAACATACATTTGCTTGGTATAATGCAGAGTCTGAGAGCCAGGATATGAAGTCCATATTCCTTGCTCTTTAAAAGCATCTCCCAGAAACATCCACAATTCTCTTGCAGGTGAGATAAAATTAATCTTTTTAATGTCTTTAAAATGAGTGGTTGAAGACTTTGAAAAATCAGATCAAAAATAGAAAATGTGGAGTGGAATGTGAGTATATAATTAGGCGGTAGCTCATGTCCTGACAGACGATTCCAGAGGAAAAAAACAAACAAAGCCTGCCATATGTTCAGCTTTCTGTTAAACCACTGTAGACAGAGATCTTTATGGAATATTCTATAGCATATGTCTAGTCAGTATGTTTGTTCCACCCTACTTGTTGCCAAGTTCTAAATGCTTAAAATAATTAACCTTTGCCTCCTCTTTGGAAAGCTTTGCAATACATTCCAAAAAAAGAGGCTTTATTCTGTCAACCTTACAGGTTGTATCCCACCAAAATTCACCAATGAAATAGATTTATTCTCCTCTGAAATTCAATCCCAGCATTTATGGTAGGAAATATGTTTTCCAGAATGCAATTCAGCTGGTTGTACAAACACATGTGCCAAACACTAGCTTTTCTTTTTTTTTTTTTTTTTTTTTTTTTTTTTGAGACGGAGTCTCGCTCTGTCGCCCGGGCTGGAGTGCAGTGGCCGGTTCTCAGCTCACTGCAAGCTCCGCCTCCCGGGTTTATGCCATTCTCCTGCCTCAGCCTCCGAGTAGCTGGGACTACAGGCGTCCCGCCACCTCGCCCAGCTAGTTTTTTGTATTTTTAGTAGAGACGGGGTTTCACCGTGTTAGCCAGGATGGTCTCGATCTCCTGACCTCGTGATCCGCCCGTCTCGGCCTCCCAAAGTGCTGGGATTACAGGCTTGAGCCACCGCGCCCGGCCGCTTTTCAACCATTACAAAAAATATATAAGAAATCATATTAATGAAACATGCATGATACTCAGTGTTAAGCTGCTATTTGTAAGAACATGGGTTTTTAAAAATCTGTTGTTTTACTGAATATTGAGTAAGTACCTACTACATCCTAAGTGCTTCAGATGCAAATGTAAGTGAGACCAGTGCTCTGATCAAAAGAACTTACACCCAAATAGTGGAAACATGCCTGCAAAGAACTATTTCTCTTACATAGGGAAAATATGGGGGATTGTACTGGGTCGATCAGCTAAGCTGGATCTGTGTTTCTCAGAATCCCCTTCCCTGCACAGTTCTAGGTTGCCATAGGCCACAAGAGCTGTTTTACAGGCAACTTGAAAGTAGAAGTGAAATCACCACATTTCTTTTACACTGGAGGGTTGAGGCAGGGGCAGGGGTGCTCCAGGATCCCACATATGCAGCTGCTTACCAGTCAGCTTGCCTGGAGGCGGAGGGTGGTGCAACAACAAGGCCCACATGGACTCCAGCTCCTGCTGGATCCTTTTTCAGTTTCTCTGACTCCTGGACCAGGTGCACAGCAAGCATGAAAAAGTGCACCAGCTTCTCTTGTAGAACATCTGCATCATTAAAGGCTTGGATTTCCAACCAAGGTTCCAGACCTACCCAGTTCATCCTCATAGGCACCATTCAGGTCCCAATTTGTCCTTCTTTCCCATCTTCCATTTTCAACTTCCTGCCTTCAAGATAAACACAACAACCTCCCAAAGGCTGTTTACCAACTAACTAGCGTCCACAATTGTGAAATGTCAAATTCCTACAATAAGTCATATATATCCTGGTGGTTCTGTCAGGGGACATCAAGAAATGTTTCTTAACCAATTGATATTTGAGCTGAGGGTTTTCAAAGATGAAGAGGAGTTCTCCTGTACTGAGAGTAAGAGTAAGACCTTGCATTCATGGGGAGTAGCAGATGCAAAGGCTTGGAGACACTCAAGACTATCACATGTTCAGGATACAGTGAACCCCAACGTTTGTAGGAGGGAGTCCTAAGAGTTGAAACTGAAAAGATGGGGCAGAGGTAGCTCTAAGGAAGCTGAGGTAGCTCCATGTGGGCCATGCTAAAAAGTTTGAGTGAAATCCAGTCAGCAATCAGGAACCATAGAAACATTTTAAGCAGATGTTGCATGGAGATGTGTATGTCTGTTGTGTGTGTAAAATAATAAGATTTGTACTTTAAAGATAATCCTGGCAGCTGTGTGAAGAATAGATTAGAAGGCATAAGACAGGCCCAGAGCCAGAGAGTTTGGTTAGGTGCCTGTTGCAATACTAATTAGCAAAAGATAAAGGATGGTAGAAGTTGGGGAAAGTCTCCTGTCCTGTAGAATCCAATTTTTCATTTTGTATATACAATTATAGGAGACATAATTCAATTACCATGCAGATGTGCAGGATCATCCCTTTAAAACTGTTTTTCTTCACTTAGAGTTAAATCACACTGACTCCCCATACCAGTTAGTTTCCCTCAAGGTGGGGGAAAAAAAAAAACACCAAGAGACCTAATCCTAACCAATTTAAACTACAAAAGACTTTAATGTAAGGTTCAGAGGCTGGACTTCAAGATCGGTTTGACCCAGAGCTTCAATCATGTCACCAAAATGTGGTGATTTTTGTCTCTCTGCTCTACCTTCCAAGAAAATTAAAACACAAACATACACCAAAAGCAATAAACAGATGTCTTAATTTGTTTGTGCTGCTATAACAAAATACCTTAGACTGGGTAATTTGTAAATACCAGAAATTTATTTCTCAGAGTTCTGGAGGTTGAGAAGTTCAAGATCAAGATGCTGGCAGATTTAATGCCCGGTGAGAGCTTATTCTCTGCTTCTTGCTTCCAACATGGCACCTGTTGCTGCTGTGTTTTCATCTGGTAGAAAGAGAGGAAGGGCAAAAGGACCAAAAGGGAGAACTAGCTCCTCAAGCTCTTTCATGAGGGCACTAATCCCATCAATAAGGGCAGAGTGCTTATGGCTCAATCACCTTTCAAAAGCTCCACCTCTTAATACCATCACCTTGGGGTTTAAGTTCCAACAAATGAATTTTGGAAGGGCACATACATTCAAACCACAGCAATAAAGAACACGTGTTAAGCATTTACTTTGCACCAGCTACTGTTTAAAGTGCTGTACATGTATTTACCAGGTTTCATCCTAAAGTAAAGTGCTACTAGCAGCAATTAAAACTACACAATTCCTTGAACACAGATCACAGGAAATGAAATAATCTCCCTCTGCTATCACCCAACAGTATTCACCCCAAACCAATTGCTATGGAAATAGCAATGAGATTATATTCACACTACTCTAATCAAATCTCATTCTGAATCTGGGGTTAGTGTCAATGACCAACAAAATAATTTGTAATTCCATTACAAGTGAGAAGAGGAGCCTGGAAAATCAACTAACGATACTCATTATTTGTATTATTATTGGTTAAGTGTCCCAGTCCCGGATTTGTACTCTTCCTTCTTGTGCTCTGCTTGTTATAGCTGTTATTGTCATGAAAAGTGGCTATTTAGTCCCACCGATCAATACTAAGGAGGACAAAGCCTTCTTTTTTCACCTTTAAAATTTTCTTATTCTTTCATCGTATTATAAGCACAGTCTCATGTCCCAGTAGGATTGTAGCTCATTGAAGACATGGATCTTGTCATATTATTTTGTATCACCTAAAGCCTACATACAGAAAACGTTAAGAAACGTCTTCTAACCTAAACTGGAATCATGGGGCCTAAACCCATAATTACATGGTGCCATAATAGTGACATGTATCCAGTTGATTCTATCCATTTTTACTTCATGTATCGGGAAGCTCTGTTATTCAGCATATACACATTTATGCTTATGATGTATTCCTGATGAATAAACTCTTTTTATCATTTAGAAATGTTCATTTATATCTGTTTTTTTCTGATATTAATATAGCTACTCCACTCTCTTATATTCTCAATTTGTGTAGTATATCAATTTTCCAGCCATTTACCCTCAACCTACATTGTTTTTATTTTTAAAGTGCAACTCTTATAGACAGCATATAGTTGGGTAGGGCTTTGTAAAATCCATGTTGACAACCTCTGCCTCTGAACTGAAGTGTTTAACTCACTAATGTTGAACACATTTATTCATATGTTTAGATTTAGATTTATCATTTTATTATCTATTTCCTGTTTGCCTGATTTTTTTTTTTTTTTTTGTTCTTCTGTTCTCTCTTTCCTGACTTCTTTGGATTTATTTTAACATGTTTTAGATTTTTTCTTTTAATTACTTTATTGGCACTTTAGCTATACCTCCTTGCATTACTTTTATACTCTTTGCATTACAGTATTTATTACTGCTAATATTTGCTGCAGTGATTACAAGATATATCCTTAACTTTGCAGACTACTTAAAGTTATTATTGTACCATTTTACATAAAATATGCTCCAATCCCTTTTCTTTTAACCTATATTTTATTTCTTTATTCCCTTGTTGTCATATGAATTTCATCCTCATGTATTATAGCCCTTCATGAAACATTATTTTTGTTAAATAGTTCTCTTTATTTTAAAGAAACAAAGAGGAAAAATGGTCTTTTATATTTACCTATTGCTCTATTATCTTAAGTAATCTTTATTCCTTCCTTAAGATTCAAGTTTCTCTCCAGTATCATTTCCATTTATCTTGGAGAGATTTATTTAACATTTCTTGTAGTGCAGAAACTCCTGATGATAAGTTCTCTTAGTTGTCCTTATCCAAAAATATATTTAGTTTATATTCATTTTGAATATTTTTGCTGAATATAAACTTCAGAATTTATAGGGTTTATTTTTCTAAGTGTGCAAAACATGTTGTTTTGCTGTCTTCTGACCTCCGGACTTTCTAAGGAGACACCTTCCTGTCATTTAAATCATTCTTCCCCTTTAGGTAATGTATCAGTTTTCCCTGGCTGCTTTCAATATTTTCTGTTTATATTTGAATTTATTTCAACTGTTTAAGAGATATTTAAGCATGCTTTTCTTCATCTATGTCCTGTTTGGGGATCATAGAGTTTCTTGAATTTGTAAATTTATGTCTTTCACCAATTTTGAGAAATTTTTGGCAACTGAAGAAATATTTGAATTTCTTCAAACATTCCTACTGTCCCATTTTTCTCTCTCTTTTTCTCCTGGGACTCCAATTACATATCTGTTGTATATTTTTGCCATTATCCCCACATCCTTGAAGCTCTGTTTATATCTTCAATCTTTTCTCTCTCTTTTTCTATCATCAAGTTTATTGACTCCTTTCTATCATCTCTATTCTGCTATCAAGGCTATCTAGTAGTTTTTTGCTTATTTTAGATATTGTAATCTTCCATTCTAGAATTTTCATCTGATTTTTTAAACATATTTTCTATTTCTTTGCTATGATTTTTAAATCCCATTTATTACAAGTACATATTCCATTATCTCATTGGGCATAGCTATGATAGTTCCTTGTTTGACATTCCAATCCAGGTTACCTTGGGGTAGGTTTCCATTGAGTGCCTTTTTTGGGGGACTGGGTCACACTTTGTATGTCAAATAATTTTAGCTTGGATTCTGCGCATTGTAAATGTATGTTGTGGAGGCTTTGGATTTTTGTTAAATTTATTATTACTATTTTTATGCTATTTTGAATGGAATTTTTTCTTTAATTTTATAATCTCTTCTACAAAAAAATAAAATTAAAATTAAAAAATAATAATAAAAAAACAGTTACTGCATCAGGAAGGGACCAGAATTAAACATAAAGCAAAGTAGGGTCTATAAGGAATCTACAGCATCATCTCTGATAGGAGTTGGCAGAGATACTGACCAATGACTCTGCGTGGTAAAATGAGGTGGTTTAAGGTATTGCTTCCTTCCCTCCTTCTGTACCTGAGTAGGAGAGAGCCACCACAAAGCTCTTATCCTGCGATCCCCTTTCTGGGCCGGCCTTTAGTGCCGCTAGTGCTGGTGGGATGTCCTGATGACCCCATGAAGTGGATGAATGGGACATACAGAGGGGGGCAGTCAGCAGAGAAGAGGGCTGGCTTATTGAGGGAGTAGGTCTTCAGTACTAGAAATAGCTTTTGGAAATAGTAGCTCACACCGGTAATCCCAGTGCTTTGGGAGGCTGAGGCTGAGGTGGGTGATTGCTTGACTCCAGGAGTTCAAGACCAGCCTGAGCAACATGGCAAAACATGTCTCTACAAAAAGTTTTTAAAATTAGCCAGATGTGGTAGTACATACCTGTAGTCCCAACTACTTGGGCAGCTGAGATTGAAGAATTACCTAAGCCTAGGGAGGTCGAGGCTGCAGTGAGCTGTGATAGTGCCATTGTACTCCAGCCTGGGTGACAGGAGTGAGATCTTGTCAAAAGAAAAGAAAAGAAAAGAAAGAGAAAGAAAGAGAGAGAGAGAGAGAGAGAGAGAGAGAGAGAGAAGAAAAAGGAAGGAAGGAAGGAAGGAAGGAAGGAAGGAAGGAAGGAAGGAAGGAAGGAAGGAAGGAAGGAAGGAAGGAAAGAAGGAAAGGAAAGAAGGAAGGAAAGAAGGAAGGAAGGAAAGGAAAGAAAGGAAAGAAAAAAAGAAAGAGGAATAGTAGCTTCAGTCACCACAATCTACCCATACAGGTAGTGACGGCTTTAAATCCTTTCTTAAAGCTATGCTTCAACAAGAGGCAAGTCTACAGAGTTTAATTTAGTACATGTTCCAAAGCATTTTCAAAGTTACTTTAAATGTGTTGCCTAAAATATTTCAGGAACAAAGTAGTGTATAAATAAATAATAAATAAATACCTATTTCTATAAGTGGGTCAAGAAAAGTAGAGATATAACCACTACTCCACAGATATCTATTGGGACTCAAAAAAAAAGGTGCTCCTTAAATAAAAACTCTCCCAAGGGATCTGTGGCCACAAAATACTTCTACCACGAATCCACTGAGTCATAGGACCCAAGAGCTAAGGGGGGTTTTGAGGTCATTTAGTTCAATATCCTACCCAAATCCAATGTACTGGATCCTATAGCCTAGTACATTGCTTAGGGATAAGTAATAATGATAATAATACAAAACACTTATGTATAGTTTACTATGTACTTTATAACATTAATTTATTTAAACCTCAGAATAACCTTGGAAGGTAGGTAGTAGAATATGCCCATTTTACAGAAGAGGACAACTGAAGACAGAGGCTTAAATGTCTATCCAACTTTTGCTTAATGTTACTGCCTTGCAGTTTCATTATGAAAAGGATATGCCTGATATAAAGCTCCCCTTATAAAAATTAGTCCCCAGAGTTTTTCCTCCCTAACAACTCTAATTCATTTTAATTCAATCTGAGCTGTTTCTTCTTCCTCCCAGATAATAGGAATTCCCAACCCAAACTCAGCATGCACTTCAGTCTATTGCCCTCCCTGTATGAAGGCAATGTTTTCTAGACAGCATCCCTTGGCATCACTCTAAAGGTTACTGCCTGAATTACAAATTTACCTTTGCCCTTTGCTTCAAGGAAGGCCCCAATTACCACATTGCTTCTTCCAAGGGTCTGGGAGCTCTGGGCAGGCAGTAATTCAGGTCTCTTTAACAAGCAGGCAGTGGCTCTGTTGTCCAGGGGACAGCACTCGATAAACATGCTGTGCTTCGTACTTCCCCCCATCTCCACTTACCTCTGAAACTAATGACCTTGCTAACTGCAAGTCATGCTAATGAGCTGCTGGACGATGGCAGTTTTTGTTCTCCAGAGAAAGGCCACAATGCAGTGGCAGAAACAACGGGAGCCTGGCAAGTTCAGGTCAGCTCTTCTCTGAGACTAAGCTTCGGAATTCTCAAAATACCACTTAGCAGGGAGACGGACTTGGATGCAAATTCCTCCTGGTGCTGAATGTCCTTTAATTAGCATTCAGGGAAATAAAGAAACATGAAGATTTAAAGGTCGCTGCATTAACATCTTACCCCCATTTCTGAATAGCTTGGTGTATATACTAATCTTCCACCCATTCCTTCTATTAATCACTGTCTCTAAGGAGAATTTGGCCAAAGCAGATTAGCCAACATGTTTCCTGATGGCAAAATTATCCTCCATAAATAATAATAAAAGAAATCCCTGCCTATTTGTTCAACATTAACGTTTTCATGTAAATGAGTGCAATAGGGGTGGTTAAAATTTTAGCTCCCACTGAAAAGAAGTCAGACAGAATTTCTTGTTTCTCTGCAAACTGAGATCAGTGTCAAGACCTTTTTTTTCAACTTTCGAATCTGACCAGTTATCCTTCTCCCTAGAAGGATTTCATTTTACAAAATGCCCATTAGTGACAGACTCTTTTCCTGGATGAACTAAGAAGTCATTACAATATTTCCTCTGCAAACAACGCAATATGTTCTTTAGATTTGAAACCTGTCAAGTCCGGAAGAAAGGCTTTAGGAAACAGTTTGGAATTCAGCATCTTCTGGTCACTGTACCTGTATCCTACTCTACTCTAGTCCCCCACCATTTGCAATAACCTCAAAGCCTTTCCCTTGAAATAGTATCTTTCCACACTGCCCTGCTCTCCTAGTCCCTGAATGAGTGAGAAGAGGACAAATTACACAGCCGAGCCCCAAATTCCCACAATGTTTGTTCAGAGAAAAAAGAGTCGCTGGGGGTTTCCTTCCAGAGGTCTTCAAATGGACTTGTACTGCTTCTTCAGCTCTGCCCTTTCACGGGAAACATTTTACACTGTATTGTGAAAAGACAGTCTCAGAGAAAACCCATCCCTGGTGCTACCCTCATACGGAGACATCTCAGAATCTGAGGGGCTGGGGGTCTGGACACCAACCATTCTGACCAGTGAGCATAGCCTTGAGCTTTGGTAGCCAAAAAAACAACACTTGTTTCTACAGCACATTCCATCGTGTCTCTTCTGCACACACTACCTCTAGTAAAAAAATGTTTCTAAAGCTGATGAGAAGAGGAGTGGATGTCCTGACAATTAATCTCTGCAATAATTTTTTTTTTCCAGCAAGCAGCCAAAAATCATTCCAAACCAGCAGCTGTAAAGGTCAGGAGGGAAATTTGTTGCTGTCGTTGAATAATTTCTTACACACATGAGGAGAATATGATAGAACAGGGAAAGGAATGGATGCCTCTTTCTTAGGTGTCAACCTGAGAGGCATGAGACCTTTCCTTCCCTGCCTCCCCACCCACCTGTTGGCATCACTCACGCCATGCCAAGGTATATTATTATCCAGACCATAAGAGCATTATTGATTCGCTGACTTTCACAGACCAGAGTCCTACCCAATGGACTCTGTTATTACAAATATAATAAGCAAGAAACTGGACTTTTCTTGTTAGACAATTCTAAGTTTTATTGATTCCATCACTTCTAATGGTACACAACCAGGAACAATAAATCTCAAAAAATGATTGAAAGCAGAAATCAAATGCATGTTTTCTAGTATTCATAGGCTGGTCCAGTCCTCTCCTCAGAGGAAGGAGTGAACAAAACATTACCTTTTGGCTGTGCATCAGGAGAAGTCCCCAAGAGGCACACAGTCACATTCATTGTTAAAAATAAAGAAGTTTAGGGTCCACCAGAGAGAGGGAAAAGGTTGCTGTGCACATAGGGTTTCAAGAACTTCTAATAAAGGGGCTGTACAATTTGGTCAATGGCTGTTAAGAGCAGACAGAGCCATACACCATCCCTAACTGTTACTCAGCCCAGTTTCCTGATGCCCATAGGCCAGTGGGCAATGAGACCTTCATTAAATGTCCCTGGGAGGGACATTTAAGGTCTCCAGAATATAGTCAACCCAGCAGCAGAAGAAAGTGAAAGTGACTGTAGCTCAGTTTCCTTGATCAAAAAGACAAGCATACACCAAGAATTATATACAGGGCAGGCTGGCACTTAATTGAACTATGCCTACAAACAAATAGGATGACAGAATTAACAAAATGTTTGAGCAAAATAATTGTAATGAACAATGTAATACTTCTGACCCTTCGTGGTACCTAGGCTTTATTTGGCAGAAGAATTCATCACCAGATGGAAGCAGCGAGTCCTCTGAGTCCTCCTGTGACCCTACCTTCTTTAGATCCACCTATGGGTAGAGCTGGGGTCACGGTAACAGCAATGTCTCATCTGTGAGGTCCTCAGCACTTCTGGAAGTCCCAGAGCATGTCTACTGTATGCTGATGAACAAGCTCCCTCCTGTGGGGCACAGCACATGCTTCGCCCAGAGCTGGGACCCTGCTGTATCGCCACCAGCACCCTGGCTTTCCACAATGCTATAGCTGCTTGGTTTATGGCAAATTGAGGTTGAATTCTCTCCTCCCATTTCAGTAATTCTTGCTAAAGCCATGCTTTCTGATATTTACAGTTTTCAGTAGGACAGCACTTGCAGTTCCTACCACTAATTCTCTCTCTGCTTAGGTTCTACAGAGTATCCAAATCCAGCAATGGACCATATACTGTCCTTAGAGCCACTGCACTCCTCTGATGATTAAGGCTGTGACTCAGCCAATTCAGCATATCCAGCTCCTTCTTTGTTTTTGTTTTTTGAGACAGTGTCTCACTCTGTCATCCAGACTGGAGTGCAATGGCATGATCTCGGCTCACTGCAATCTCCGCCTCCCAAGGCTCAAGCGATCCTCCTGCCTCAGCCTCCCAAGTAGCTGGGACTACCAGCATGCACCACTACACTCAGCTAATTTTTGTATTTTTTGTAGAGACAGGATTTCACCAGGTTGCCAGGCTGGTCTCAAACTACTGGGCTCAAGCAATCTGCCCACCTTGCCCTCCCAAAGTGCTGGGATTACAGGTGTGAGCCACTAGGCCCAGCCTCCTTCTTCCTTTAGGATACTTTCTCTCCAAGGGGTTTCCTTAGCTTGTTCACAGAAACTTGTGCCATGTCATCCTATGGTCCAGACAAATCATAGCACCAGCAGTGGGCAGGTATCAGACAAAAGCAGGGCTTCTGCTTATCTTTGTATAGGAAAATTCTCCCACACCCTCACAGAGGGGGCCCCATGGTGGCATGAGACCCTGGGGCAGGGAGTCAACACACAATGTGGGATCTTCTCTCATATTTATTTGCTTCATCTGATCTGACACACCTGTAAACTATCAGAGGAGCTCTCTGATGGAGGCAATACTTCACTGTTTCTAGAGAGATGGTGCAGACTTTTGAATCTAAAATTTAAAACCTTCTTGAACTTTCCTAATGAAATGAATTAAGTCAAGGTTTGGTTGATGGAATAGCAAGGAGTAATTTCCACCTTTTCTGTGTGGTATTTGAAGTCCTTCTATTGCCTATCAGGTTCACCTGCTCACAAGAGTCACTCTGGAAACATTTGCTGAGCAAAACTGAGTTCTACTTCACTTCTCCACCTCTAGGGAATAGCAAAAGAAATGAGAGACAGAAGTGGAAAGGATTCCTGTTCAACTCAAGTCCTGAACCAAATCCACCATTCTTGTATCTACTAAACAAAAGGCCAACATTTCCACCAGAGCAGGTCCTCATATCTTGTTTACTGTTGGAAAGCTGAATGCACAGAACAGCTCTAGACAACCCAGCTGAAAATGTTTCTCATAGTTTCATATTTTAAGTTGATGCTTAAAATAGTAAACACATATTTTATATTTACCAAGAACTTTAGGTTTCAGAGTACTCCTTAGCATTTATCTCACCCACAAAAGACTTGTAGATGACAGTCTTTTTCTTCCTATTTTAGAGCTAATTTATTCCTATTTAGTGTATGGAACCATTTACTCACACACTTACTCACTCTTTCACTTCCCCATCCATCCAGTCATCTATTTTCTATTCTTTCCATGTCAAACCTGAATTACATCCATTTTTCGCCTGTTTTTTTTTTTTTTTTTTTTGGTTTTTTTTGTTTGTTTTGTTTTTTTTTTGTGCCACAGTTACAACATGAGCAGGAGAGGGTAGAAGCTTACAAACTTTCTCCCTAGACTGTCTCTTCTCCATCAGTCAGGATTCAACAAGAGAAACAGAAACACTATGAGATAATAGGAGATTTATTGGAAATGACTGCTTATGTGACAGTGGGGCTGGCTAGGCAGGCCCAAAATCTATACAGCAGGCCATCAGGAAGGGTAGGCTGGAATTCTCAGGCACTGGCTGAAACTTCAGTCCACAGGTAGAAATGTCTTCCTCTTCCAGGAAACCTCAGCTCTGCTTCCAATGCCTTTCAACTGATTGAACCAGACCCACTAGATTATCAAGGATACTCTCCCTTACTTCATGTCAACTGATTATGGACTTTAATCACAGTTACAAAATACCTTCATGACAACACCTATATTAGTGGTTAACTGGGGCTGTAGTCACGCGAAGCTGACACATAAAACTGACCTTCATACCATCCACAAGACAACACTTCAAACTCACTAGTCTTTCTTTCCTCAAGCTACCATACTCTTCAGGCATTCAGAATTATAACTGCACTTTGAAACACAGCATTATGGGCAACATCCACATTTTAAGAGCTGTTAATGTGAAGTGTCTCTGACTGTTTTTAACATTTTTTAACTCCCTCATTCCTACTGAGACTATTCTCAACATCCATCATGTCCCAACCCTGGACCTTATCACAGGCACCTAGTCCACCAGCACACTTTCAGCCCCAGTCACACTCCACCTGATTTGGTCAATGATGCTCTAGTAACATGAATGTCCCCTCTCTGACACTCTGACATTTCTCCTGACTTAACCTGTCTTTTCAATTCCCACTGCTGGGAAACACCAGTTCCCCCATTTCCACCATTGTTTCTGTCTGTCTGTATCTGTCTGTCTCTGTCTATTATAATATCCTAGAAATTCATTGAATGAGGTCAAGAACTGATGCCATAATGAATGTATATTTTCCACCCTAAACGAGTCTCTCACTGCTACTTGGATTTTTACCCACCTCCATCTGATTCCCCATCGCTCCTCCAGTTTAGGAAATCTTCCCACTCCCTTCAAGCCTCCAGCTGCCCCTTCTCTGCAGGTGACCTAGAGTCCTAATCAACTGGTGCTGCAGAACATGAATTTTCCCTCCTCTTCCCTCCATTTCTAAATGTCTCTGTATCTTCCCTCACCCTTTCCTCCCTCCTTCCAATTACAGAGATAGTTCTTTCATTTCCCTCTCTGATCCTCCTTTACTTATATTAACCATCCTAAGCCTCTCAACTCTTCTTGGATTTTGTTTCTTGTTCTATCAGCCCCTCTCTTGTATCCAAGTTCTCTGCTCTTTATTGCTTTTCTCTCCATTATTAAAAACACATGCAGCATTATTCTCTTCTGAAACGTAACAGAACAAAATCCTTCTCTATGTCCCCGCTTCTTCCTGAAGTTATTTCCTCTTATCAGTTGCCCTCCCTACATCCTCAAAAAGCCTTCTCTGTCCACATTTATTCTATCCATGGCTCTTGCCTCCTCACCAAAGAAATCATTCCCCTGAACATCAAGTGACTTACCAGGCACCCAACCCAATGGTCATTTTGCAACACCTGACTGTTAAATCTCCCTCAGTTTCCAAGACCTGGTAATTTCTTGGACTCCTCTGCCTCTCTTGACTACTCCTTGTTTGTCTCCTCTTACCAGTGATTCTCCTTTGTTGCACATTTATAGATTATACGAACCTACGTCTTTCAAATGGAGTATTAATACCCATGAGGCTTCCCTATGATGCTGCAGGAGGATGTGAAGACACAAGATAACCAGAGTGTGTATAAAGTGGAGAAAACACATTTAAAAATAATGACAGGGACCCTTTACAGAGATTTCAAAACTAGCTATGACATTTAACACAAGCCTTCTAAGAAATAGCACATTTTTAGCAGGACGCTTTAAGCCACACCCTCCAGACTACCCGCGAATGCTATTCACCAGGTTCTGACACTAGACTTTGGCGGAAAAGTCTCTGAAACTTTGACCACATTATCTTATTTGACCTTCATGACAAACCTATTTTCAGGACACTATAATTATTACTCAGTTTTGCAGGTGAGGAATATGAGGGTAGAGTAGGTTCCGTAATTAATCTGGGGCTTCAGTTATCAAGTGCTACATTTAAAAACATTCCAAACTTAGTGGTTTGCAACAACCAATTTATTATTTCAAATGATTATGTGGGTGGACTGGGGATCAGCTGGACAGTTCTTTTGCTGGCCTCACTTGGGATTTCTCATGATGCTGCATCAGATGGTGGCTGGGCTGGAATGTCTTAGATGGCTCACTCCCATGTCTGGCACCTGGCTGGGGACAGCTAAAAGGCTGGGCTCAGCTGGGATGGCTGGGTCTGTCTCTCTATGGGGTCTCAGGGCCTCTCCCTCTTTATGGGCTCTCCAGCAGGGTAATTGGATTGCTCGCATGGTGACTCAGAGTTACTCAAAGAGCAAAAGTCTTCTTGGAACTTAAGTCCAGAACGAGCACAATGTCACTCCCACTGCATTCTTTCGCTTAAAGCAAATCATTGGCCTACGCCAGGTTCAAGCAGAGGGGAAGCATGGTCCATTAGAAACTGCCAATATGACCCACTACTGGACTTGTCTGAGTGACAAAGCTGGGGCTTGGGACCAGTTTTTCTTTAATTTTACCTTTTAAAATTATTTTTTGCTGTTACTTGGTGATGAACAACCTCATTTATGTAGCTTTTTAATGTCTGAGATTACCTCCTAAATGTCCAAAATTGGTGTTACTAGATTTAATAATATGAATGCTTTTATAGCTCTTGATGCATACTGCCAACTACTGTCCAAGACATTTAAACTGTTTTATAAAGAGATTTGTATATATCATATGAATAAACAATTTTCCTATCCCTTCAATTAGAACTGAATATTATCATCAAAGTTTTTCCAATTTGATTAGCAAGAAGTGATATTAATACTTCAGTTTCAAATGAGATCACTTGGACTCGGGAAGGGGAACATCACGCACTGGGGCCTATCATGGGGAGGGGGGAGGGGGGAGGAGGGAGGGATTGCATTGGGGAGTTATACATGATATAAATGATGAATTGATGGGTGCTGACGACTTGATGGGTGCAGCACACCAACATGGCATAAGTATACATATGTAACAAACCTGCACGTTATGCACATGTACCCTAGAACTTAAAGTATAATAAAATAAATAAATAAATAAATAAATAAATAAATAATAAAAATAAAAATAAATAAAAAGAAAAAAAAATACTTCAGTTTCAGTTTGTATTTCCTTGAGTAGTGAGGCTGGCCATTTCCATACATTTATTTACCTATTATAATTCTTCTTTTAGGAATTGTGTGTCCATGTCTTTTGCCCATTTGCCCTTTGATATTTTGCCATATTTCTTGTCAATTTTATGGTGCTTTATGTAATAATTTTCTATTGCCTATACATCTTTTAATAATTTTTTTTTCTCACTGACACCTGACTGGAGTGCAGTGGCATGATCTCCACTCACTGAAACCTCCACCTCCTGGGTTCAAGCGATTCTCCTGCCTCAGTCTCCTGAGTAGCTGGGATTACAGGCATACACCACCAGGCCCAGCTAATTTTTGTATTTTTGGTAGAGACGGGGTTTCACCATGTTGACCAGAATGGTCTCGATCTCCTGACCTTGTGATCCGCCTGCCCTGGCTTCCCAAAGTGCTGGGATTACAGGTGTGAGCCACCTTGCCCAGCCTTAATAGTTGTCTTTAAGTCACAGCCTTGAATATAACAATCTTCTCCTAACAATGAAAGAAAACAATCAATGAAAAGAAGAGTCAGCAGTTCCCTACTGTGTAACATAGCAGTTCCCACCACCTTCTCACTCAGGCATCTGTGACAGATGGCAGTCACGTGCCTGACACATCACCATATACCCTGGGTTATGCACATTTTGCACATTTGTTGTAACTTTACCCCTTTCTTTCACTTTTAAAAAAGTATATTAAAATTTTCTATTTCTCTGCTGTGATTGCCTATTTTTTCATCCGTTAAAAGTATATTTTAGTTTGATATACTCCCACTTGTTTATTTTTGCTTTTGCTGCCAGTACTTTTGGTACAATATCCAAAAGAATTCTTGCCAACACCAATAAAGGAGATTTTTCCCCTGTGTTTTCTTTTAGGAGTTTTATGGTTTCAGATCTTATGTTTAAGTCTTTAATTCATTTTGAGTTGATTTTTGTATATGGTGTAAGATAAGGATTCAATTTCATTCTTTATCATATGAAACTTCATACCCTTTGACCTTTGTACCTTTTGACCCTTTATCATGTGCATATCCAATTTTTCCAGGACCTTTTGTAGAAAAAAAATATTCTTTTCCCATTTTATCTTTTCGGTGACCTTGTTGAAGATCTGTTGGCCATATATGAGAGGCTTTGCTTCTGGGCTCTCCGTTCCATTGGTCTATACATTTATTTTTATACCAATAGCATACTGTTTTGATTACTATTATTTGTAATATAATTTGAAATTAGGAAGTGTGATACTTCCAACTTTTTCTTTCTCAGGATTGTTTCAGCTACTTGGAGGTTTTTTTGTGATTCTATATGAATTTTAGGATTTTTTTCCATTTCTGCTAAGTGAACTAAACCAGAACAGAAAGAAAAATGCTGGATAATCTCACTTATGTGTGGAATCTAAACAAAACAACAACAACAAAAACCCCTTGAATTCATAGAAACAGAGAATAGAAGGGTGGTTACCAGGGGCAGGGTTGGGGGGAAGGTTATAAGAGAGAGAATGGGGAGATAGAGGTCAAAGGGTACAAAGTTTCAATTATGTAGGATAAATAAGTCTAGAAATCTAATGTACAGCATGAGGACTATGGTTAATAATATTGTACTATTTAGTGAAAAATTACTAAGAGAATAGATTTTAGGCCCTTTTACAAAAAAAAAATTGTGAGATAAAGCATATTCGAGCATGGTTATAGCAGCTGCTTTTCTACCAATGTCTATATTGCTCTTTTCTAACAATTCTAATGTCTACATTATTTTGAAGTTAACATCTGTTGATTGTCCTGTCCCTTAGGAATGGGTCACATATTCCTGGTTCTTAAGTACTTTTGGACTTTGTCTTTAACACATCAATACTATGTTGTGCAGACTCTTAATTATTTTATACTTTTTCAAAGAGTGTTTTTTTTTTCTTTAGAAAGCAATCAACTTGGTTAGACTCAAAATGCACACTCTGTCTGCCCAGGATGTGGGAGGATTTAGGGGAAAGAATCTAGGGCAACTGGAATCACTGGAGAGTAATGGGGAACCCCAGTGTACTAGTCCCTTTTCATACTGCTGCAAAGAACTGCCCAAGACTGGGTAATTTATAAAGGTTTAATTGACTCATAGTTCAGCATGGTTGGGGAGGCCTCAGGAAACTTACAATCATGGTGGAAGGTGAAGGGGAAGTAAGGCACTTTCTTCACAAGGTAGCAGGAAGGAGAAGTGCCACGTGAAAGGGGAAGGGGTCCCTTATAAAACTGTCAGATCTCGTGAGAACTCACTCACTATCATGAGAACAGCATGGGGGAAACTGCCCCCATGATCCAATTAACTCCACCTGATCTCTTCCTTGACATGTGGGGATTATGCAGATTACAATTCAAGACGAGACTTAGGTGGGGACACAAAGCCTAACCATATCACCCAGAAAGCAGAAAACCAGACAAGGGAATGCCAGATTCTGAGTATAAACTATGTCCAAGGCTTTGGCTGACTGCTGAGCCACACAGAGGATTTAAGGAAAGGCTCCACCTTTAAGGAAAGGAAAGGATTTAAGGAAAACCTTTCCTTAAATTCTCTTACCAGAGAGGCACAGACTTTGTATTGAAGTTTTAACTTCGTGCCAACATTATGATTACCCTGAGGGTAAAACTCAGCAGTCCAAATTTGACTTCCTTTCTTTTCTGCTCTTTTACACTCTCCAGAGCCCTCAAAGAATAGTTGTTTTTTTTGGGGGGGGGTGGATTTTGGGATGGACTTCATTGTTGTTATCTGTCAGAGGGTCAGACTATTAGATAAAAAACTTACTTCACCATACTGGAAGCAGAACTCTTTCAGAATATGTGCTTGTTATGTGCAATAGAAAGTTCATAAAAATAAACATGGTATTTGTCCAAAGTGAGGAAAGGAATATTTTAGTTTAGGGAATCACTACTTACTCACAACTTTTTGTTAGTGATGGCTGTGGAAGTGCAAAATGTTGCAAGTATAATAGCATTTTCTTCTATATTAATTGCCTACACACACTTCTAAGAACATACACAGTTTTTGTACCTTTTTTCTGTTTGTTCTGGTTAAACTCACTGAAATATTATGTCTATCTGTTAAATATGTATGACATATTAATATTTAAATACATATATTTATATATTTTAAATATATTTTTGCTGTGAAAATATTGACATATAACCAGTCTCTCTCATCATCAGATCTATTTGACAAATATTCTCATGTGGATTTCCAGTAATATTTGGGTTTTTTTCTCCACACAAGCAGACTCTGATTAAATTGGTTTATGTTGACTCCCATAAATATTTGCACCTATATCATAACTACCACATAACATTGTTGGTATAGTACCTAGGTTTTGTTGCTATTGCTCTTTGTTGTTTGTTTTGGTTTGTTTAGAATTCCTGTACTGGGCCGGGCACGGTGACTGGAGTGCAGTGGCACAACCTCGGCTCACTGCAACCTCTGCCTCCCAAGTTCAAGCTCACACCTGTAATCCCAGCACTTTGGGAGGCCGAGGTAGGTGGATCACCTGAGGTCAGGAGCTCGAGACCAGCCTGACCGACATGGTGAAACCCTGTCTCTACTAAAAATACAAAAATTTGCCAGGTTTGGTGATGTATCCCTGTAATCCCAGCTACTCGGGAGGCTGAGGCAGGAGAACCACTTGAACCTGGGAGGTGGAGGTTGCAGTGAGCCAAGATTGCACCACTGCACTTCAGCCTTGGCAACAGATCAAGACTCTGTCTCAAAAAAAAAAAAGTATTCCTATACTAAGTGGTGTTAGTAAGTTCCACAAGGATCTGCAGATTCCAGTGGCAAGTCTGGAATCAGTGCTCACTAATAGACTTCTCCATAAATTCCCAAAAGGAGGAGGACTTTGTCGTGTTTGGGGAAGATCAATAGAATTTTGGTGCCTGGTAAAGGTGGAAGACTCCAGTTTCTTCTTGATCAAACCCCATAAGAACATTGGTGATATCAGCGGTATCCTGTGTTCTGATATGAACATGAGAACTTTGGCCATATCCCTAGTTTCCTCACTCTCACATGTTGGCCACCACTTGGTGCACCTGCTACAAATGAGTCTTGCAGCACCTCCCAGGAGGGCAGTGATGCCTAACTTCAGGCCTAAAGTCCATTTCTGCCAGTGAGTTTCCCATAAAGAGAAAAAAGAGTAAATATACCTTTTTCAGGCAAGCAATACTCACCCCATTAAGACTCCAAAATAACGACTGCTTTAGTTAACCATCTGCAACTAAAAGAATCATAGACACTAATATGTAATTCTTGTATTATGACCAAATATTTATGTGGATGCCTCTCCAAGGAGTAAACATATGTACATATGTTCAGTGCCATAGTTTCAACTCAGCTGCTATACTACAAAGCCAATCAGCTTGCTGTGCTGTGTCCACACTGTGATGGCTCTCACAGCTGACCAAGTACTTGGTCATCCTTACAGCCTCTTTCTTCTTCTTTTACCATGATGTCAAGCATACATGTCAACTCACAGCTGAAAATTGCTCCCCTTCCAGAAGCCTCCCCAGCAATTTCCTTTTATTGCTACAGAACATAGATCAGCAGGTCAGTGCTGCATTATTCCGCACTTGTTTTTATATCACTTCCTTGGTTAAACAAGATTATTGAGCACATGACTACCTTCACTCCCACAATCGCTTAGGTGGACCTGAAATTTTTGTGATATCCCAGACAGGTAGCCTGAAAAAAAAAAAAGATTATGGAAAATCTTTTTTATTATATAGCTAATTCTATTGTGTTGTGGAAAAATTATAAAATATAGAAAACAATAAAAATTACCCATAATTCTACCTGTAAGCAACACTAGCTGTTAGCATGTTGGTATTATTCCCTTCTAGAGAATACTGCATATAACTGTAGACAGATGTAGAGATAAATATGGATACAGACCCAGATGTCGATGTAGATATAGACGTATTGGAAAAATGTACAGCTTGTTTTCTAGTCAACTTTGAAAACTGACAAGATCATGAATGGTTATGAAGATAACAATTCCATGGGGAAATACAAGTTAGATACTGTGATAGTGTTAATTTTAGGTATAATTTCACTGGATTAAAGGATACCCAGATAGCTGATAAAGCATTATTTCTAGATGTGTTTGTGAGGGCATCTCTAAAGGAGATTGGTGTTAGAATTGATGGACTGAGCAAGAAAGAGTCATCCACAGTCTGGATGGGCTCTACCCCACCAGCTGGGGACCTGGATAGAACAAAAAGGCAGAGAGACTAATTCTCTCCTCTCTTGGAACTAAGACACCTTTCTTCTCCTGTCCTTGGACACTAGAATCCCAGGTTCTCTGGCCTTTGGACTCTGGAACTTGCACCAGCACTGCCCCCAGGTTTTCAGGTCCCAAGCCTTGGACTGAGAGTGACACCGTTGACTTCTCTGGTTCTAAGGCCTTCGGACTTGGACTGAGCCACACTCCTGACTTTCCTGGTTACAGCTTACAGATGGTCTACTGTGGGACATTTTAGCCTCTACAATCACATGAACCAATTTCCCTAAGAAAGTCCCCTCTAGCCACATGTCTATCTATCTATCTATCTATCTATCTATCTATCTATCTATCTATCTATCTATCTATTTATCTATCTATCTACCTATCTATCTATCTTTCGGTTCTGCTTCCTTAGAGAACCCTAATTAATACAGATATTTTACATTAACAGATACTCCACCAGTTCTTAGGTTAAATTCCAAAAGACTACTTTTCTTACCTGGAAAAGAGGAAAGGAATATTGCCAATTCACTGGCTCTAAGGCCTTTCCTGGATACAAGGAAAGTTAAATGTAAACATGAGTTGCTGGGGGAATGTCATGTAATCTCCTCTAGCTGTCTTAAGAGAAACAGTAACAAAGCAATATAAATTCTAGTACATAAGGACAATGTAAATGTGGCCTTCTGAAGGCAGGGATACAATGGCAAAACAATCCTCCAGGTTGCCACATGAAATTCTGCTTCAATCTAGGGTGTCTCGTGGCAAGGTGGGCTGAGTCATAAGCCATGAAACCCTGTTCTAGTTGAGTGCTTCTGTGACCACAGGAAAGTCAGTTTACCCCTCTGAGCAGCAACATCCTGAGTTTTAAAATAAGGACATTATAGGGGAAATCATCCATGAGAGGATGTAGCACATCAGCTGTGGTCATGATTCCTTACCTCTAGACAAGAAGAGGCTTGCTTCCTATTGGTTTCTAAACCTTTTTTTTCTTCCTCATGAGACATTATAAATAGAAACTTCTCTTAAGAAGCACACACACAAACTTTTTTGGAGTCTGTATCACTTGAGACTTATCAGTTTCTTAAGGATTGGCAAAGACTTTCTGACAAAATAAAGACACACACCCCCACCCCACATCTTTATACTCATAAAAAGATTTTATATGATCATATGACATTTCCTGGATTTGGTTTGGACTAGAAAATACAACACAGGATGAGAACCAAAAATTTCAGAGGTTTTAAAACTCAGACAGTAGAAAAATCAATGCAAACTATTGGAAAAACTGGGGAGAAATGAACCTGATCAGTGCCTGCCCTGCACTGTCTCTATGTGGTACAATGCTATCCCTGGGCGAAAGGTCTTCATAGAACAGAGTAGCCATCCCAATATTCAGAGAACTCATCACTTCCACACATAAAAGCAAACACTCTTTTATAACCCTGGCATTCTTTGGATAGGATTTTCTTAAACAGTATTGTAACATATTTATTAATATAGGGTTTCTATTTTTATCCCCCTTTGGGTATGGCAGAGAAACTAGAGGAAAGAATGAGTTGGTGAGGTGGAGAGTCAAGGGTACTCCACCATGTTCTCTAAAACTTGAGGGCCCGAGCCTCAGTTTCTCAACTGTAAAATGTAAACAGTAATTCTCAGTGAGGTGTCATGGTGCTCAAATTACATAACAGATCTGAAAGGGCTTGACAAACTGGAAAGCACTATATCATTACAGGGTAATGTTACTACAAAAGATGAAAATCTCCTTTTTGTACACTAAGCATATGTGACATCTAAGATTTCTTCCCATAGCACCTAAATGTACCTGTTTCATTATACTTACTATACTACCAATCTAGATCCCTTATCTGAGCTCCAGAGTGTTCATCCAATTGCTTACCTGACATGCCGACTGGGATATCTTACAGTTACCTCGAACTCTACAGGTCCAAAAGCAAATGCATGATCCTTCCTCCTCAAGCCTGGTCTTCTTTCAGCATTCCCTAACTCAGGGAATGAGGACACCTTTTATCAAACAATACAAGCTAGAAAATGGGGAATTATTGACATCTCTCTTTCCATCACCATAGGCTGAATTCAAAGACCTAAGGTAAAAAAATAACAGTTTTTGTCTTTGCAAATTTAACAAATTAAATAGTCTTTTCCACAAAGCAGTCTCCAATGTTAAAAGCAAACAAACAAAAATAACTTCATATTGAATTTAAGGACTCAGGACTCCTAATGCAACTAATGGTGACCCACCATAGCACCCCAGATTTCTTGACATGTACATACTATTAGGCCCTCCCTGAATCCGTGCTTCTTATATTTGAGTGAAGATTTAGGTAGGGAAAAGAATCTAGAGACTGGCTATAAATACCATTCAATTGATGCCAGCCAAATCTTTGACTGGATTAAAGTCAGGATCTGAAATGTGTTGTATTCTGGAAATTCATTCATTTCCCTACGTCTGTGGTTCCCTCCCTCTCTTAGTAAAAATGATAACCTTGTCATATATGAATGAAGTGGGATGGAAGTCTTCAATCGTCAGTCAGGTTAGATAGGTGAGGTAGGGGTAGGGGCAGCAGACCCACAAAACTGAGGGAGACAAACATTAGGACCAGAAGGCATAAAAATTAGTGCTACCATCGACTGCCAAGAGGGGATTTAACTATGCTACCCAGTGACATGCTGGGAGCAAAGGGCAAGACTGGACAAAGGAGTGGAGTGCTCAGCAGGGAAGGAGGGCCCCCTAGACACCCCAGATCAGGCCAACTGGGCCCCCTAGGTGAGTATCTGAGAGCAGGGCTGGAAGGCTGGAGGGCAGGTTGATGGCTATTACTATAATAATAGCCCTAGAGCTGAATCAGGGAGCAAAGCTGGGGACAGGCTTCTTTTCCGTTTTCCACCAATCATTTGCAAAAAAAAGTGTAAAGCACTGGAACATTTGCAGAAAAATTAAATCTTAAATATAAACTCAATGCATAACAGATCAAGGCAAGAAATGCTGCTCTAGTTACAGAGATGCAGGGAGATTGGGCTCCACTTTGTCTACTGGAGATGGGAGGGGTCCCTTTCTACTCCTCTTAACCACTGTGGATGGAGTCGGGGGGTGCAGAGGTTGGGAGTGGAGACATTGAGCCTTTTTTTCAATCCTTACCCCATCCCTGACTGATGAGAGAAAGATCTGTTAGCAAACTCTTGCCTCTGGTTATTTGCCTTCAATCCTGGCCAAGAAAAAAAGCAAATGGGAATGCTAAATCTTATTAAAGATCCTGGCAATGTTGGCCACACCTGGAGCCAAACCAAAAAAAAAAAAAAAAAAATCCCTGAAAGCTAGCAGGCTTTAAAGAAGATGAGGAAAAATATATTGCCCATATATTCCCTGGCATAAATTTATGGTGTAGAATTGTGCAATGACAGCCGTCATGTGAACAAGGGTGACCTTGGGCTTTGACTGCACATAATGGTTACCACTGAGGCAGAAAGTTCAGGGCTGTGGATCCGAAGCTGTCCTACAGTGAGCTGGTGTTACAGGAAGTTTCTGTGACAACAGTAAAGAGAACACACTCAGTGCTTGTGTCCAATAAGCACACTAAGTGCGGGGCTGAGTATCTGCTACATATTGTAAATAATGGCAATAAAAACACAGATGAAGGTGCAGGGAAAAGCAACTCATTCTTTATTGGTCGGAATGCAAATTGGTCCAGCTTTCCTTGAGAAATCTGGCAATAGTCATCATTTTAAGCATAGATATTCATCAGCACTGCAATTCCACTTCTCAGAATGTATCTTGTAGAAATACTCAACAAGTATACACATATATAGATAGATGAGATTTTTTGCAGCATCATTCTTAATAGCAAAAAGAAAAAGTGGAAGTATTAAAATAACCATTAGTAGAGAGCTTGTCAAATATATTATGAGCAATACTCAGGATGGAACCCAGCATAGCTTTTAAAATGGAATATATCCATATATATGAACGTGGAATTAATTGTCAATATAGTAAGCAAAAGAGAGTTTCAGGCAGTATGTATAATTCCACTTGTGTATAAAAAGCTCAAGATTATATGCATTTCTATAATCCATATTGACGGCTCTGGAGTCGTGGTTAGGCAATGCCACAGAAAAAAATTCGATAAACAGCCAATAATTTTAACAGTGTTTTCCCCCTTGGGAACAAGAGTGCAGGAATAACTCAAGGAATCTTCATTTTAACTTTATTGCGTTCAGTGTTATTTGAAAATTTTCAACGAGAAAACAATAAGACGGGTATGGGAAACACGAGGAAATGACAGTGTCAAGGTTTGTGGTCAGGTTGGACTAACTCCACCATCCATATTCTCTGCTCTGTGTCACAAGCAAAAACATACCACCGTCTATAATATGAATTGCCTAGCACTCTATCTAAGTGGAACCTTTTCGGCAGGTTCCACTCCTGCTGCCACAGTCTGCAGCCAAAATTTTGTTCATTGCTTTATCCTTCTCAGAACGGTGACTTGCCATATAAGAGTCTTAAAATTTGCCTGAGATAGAGAATGGGACAAGCTAGTTGAGGCCCTGGACACTCGTGACCAGGAATTCGTCCTTGTTTTATTAGTCAAAAAGAAAGTCCCCTATTAGCAAGCTAAGCATAAGCACAGATGAAGCAAACATCAGAGCAGAGTAGGTGTTCAGAAGAAACCTCTTGATCAGACAAGCTCCAAGGCCTGGTTGACTATGCTACCCTTCCTAGCATTTAAATCCCTTGTCTCATGGCTGTAATTAGGTTAAGGAGGGGGTCTGGGTACTTTACAGAGGGTGTGGACACCCTCCAAGGGTGACACTGGGTCTGGTTCAGGTTAGAAGCCTTAGAAACTGTCTCAGCTTCTCCTGAGCGCCTGGGACATGAATTTCTGAGACTTGCCCTCCAATTATTTCCCGCCAAACTTCCCTTCCAAAGGGAGCAGAGCCATGGCAGAAAGTACCCCTGGATTTCCTGATCTGCTTTTTCATCCTCTCAAAGCAGACCCTTTTACTAGTGCTGGTCAGGTGTCCACACATGAGCCCTGCTGCTCTAGGCTGTAACATCCTCTTGCAGCCTGTCGCTGGTCAATACAAGGAGACTTTCCTACCTTAGAGTGCTGCTTTACTCTTTCTTTATGTTTGGAAAGTATCTGTTCTTAATCTCCCTCTTTTCACACTTCACACCTCTGATCACCAATATTTTCCTCAGATATCATCAGTGACAATGTTTATCTGATTCTTAACTGTACCCACTATTGTGGGACTTTTGTACCCTCCTATTTCTCCATCCCTAATCATCTCCATCACTTTTCTTCTGGGAGAGCCTGATCTTCCTCAGAATCCACAGGGCAGTGGTAGCATTGCCACCTGCATTCACCTGCATTCAGCAATGGAGAGGGCAGAATCACCCCAGGGCACTCAGCACGTGGGGACAGACTGGGCTGGGGCCTTCAGAACACTGGCCTCCTGTTCAGTAAAAACCTGCCCAATGCCTCCCCTCACTGATCCTACTCCCATAAAACCCATAATCGTTTATTTAAAGTCTTTGTCTTCTAACCTTCAGTAAGATTCTGTGGGAAGTCCTGAGAGAACACATCTAAAATTTGGAGTGTATATTTTCTCTTAGAATTTGGGGCCCGTTTTGGAATTTGGAGTTTATGTCTACCTCTTCAAAAAAGTGTTTGCAATACTAGCTGTTGTAGTCAGCTAGGGCTACTGTAACAAAATACCATAGACTGAGTGGCTTAAACAACAGACATTTGTTTCTTGTGGTTCTGGAGGCTGGGAAGTTCAAGATCAAGACCAACAGTTTTGGCTTCTGGTGAAGGCCTTCTTCTGGCTGGCAGGGACCACCTTCTTGCTGTGTCCTCACATGGAGGAGAGAGTGAGCTTCAGTCTCTTCCTCTTCTTATAAGAACACTCATCCCATCATGGGCCTCACCATCACAACCTCATCTAAACCTAATCACCTCCCAAAGGCCTCACCTCCAAACACTATCACATCGGGGGTTAAGACTTCAATGTAAGAATGTTGGTGGCAAACAAACATTCAGTACTTAATTCCAGCCTCAGCAACTGTCAGTTGAAAAACCTTCATCTCTGTCATGTGAAGAAAATCAAAAAGATGGCCCCATGTTTGGGTCCTTGTAATCCACAAGATAGACAACTCTCTGCAGATGGTTACTCTAACTCGGAAAAACTGAGAGAGTGAAGAAAATTTGAAAGTATGTCTCCAAAACAGCCCTGATTGACATGGTAATTGTGCTTACCTGCCCTCCTCCCCCGACACAGACAGACAGACAGACACATTTACTCTGCCCCAGGTTCTGGGAGGTGAGTGTGGTACAGTGGATAAGGGTCACACTTTGGAGGCAGCGGTGGACCAAGCCTGAGAAAAGGGCTTTTGCAAGATTTCTGGAGACAACCCTCTTCTGTGGTCTGGTTCATTGGTATTTCTCATTTCCCTGCATAACTCTGTCCATTGTACCCATCCCATCCCAAATTCCTTCTCTTACCTACGTGCTTAAACTTCCAAAATGATTCTATTTGAGGGTATCCACTGGTTGCAGAAGAACATTAAATAAAGTAAACAAAGGATAGTACTGCAACCTACTGCCTTCTCCCCACTCTAGTGCCCTGTTTTTTTTTTTTGAGACGGAGTCTCGCTCTGTCGCCCAGGCTGGAGTGCAGTGGCCTGATCTTGGCTCACTGCAAGCTCCGCCTCCCGGGTTTACGCCATTCTCCTGCCTCAGCCTCCGCAGTAGCTGGGACTACAGGCGCCTGCCACCTCGCCCGGCTAGATTTTTGTAATTTTTTTAGTAGAGATGGGGTTTCACCGTGTTAGTCAGGATGGTCTTGATCTCCTGACCTCGTGATCCGCCCATCTCAGCCTCCCAAAGTGCTGGGATTACAGGCTTGAGCCACCGCGCCCGGCCTCTAGTGCCCTCTTACCTAGCTCTTTCTTGGTTTCCAAAGCACTTGTCTTCTGATATACGGTAAAATGCCTTGATTCATTATGCTTATTGTTTATCATTTATTCTTCCTATAGAATGTAAACTTCCAAAGGGCAAGAATCTTGGTCTGTTTTCTTTACTGATATATCCCATGCGCCTGTAAGAGGTCTGACAGGTAGCAGGGGCTCAAAAATAGTTTGTCAAATTGAATGGAAGTTGCACCTGGGACAGAATTCAAGGTTCTCTTCCCTAATCCCTGAACCCTCAGATTTTCAAAGCTTTTCTTGCTGACGGGTCAGGCCCACTTGTGCCAGCTTGTTGGCACTGGCCGTGGGCGCTGGCCATGCTTTCTCCAGCCAACTGTCGTGACACTGATTCACTGTTTGTATACAGCTCCTCTTAGGCACGAAGACAGTCTTCCGTCCATGGGCTTACTGCCGAGCTTCGGAAACCCAGCTCAGATGTGAAACCCTAGGCTTGGCAGCCAGCAGCCGGCAGCTGGCAGCCAGACATGGTAAGCAGTCCCTAGCTCTTTCAGCCATTCCCAAGCACTCCTGGGTATGCCACAAAACTACTCTGAACTTTTCCGCACACGTGCTTTTTCACTGAACATGACTTGGAAGGGAATGAGTGAGCCGTGGTATATTGCTCACCATCAGCTGCTTTGCATGACAGCAAACATTCAGCCATGCCCATGTGTTCAGCACAGGCCTGCCTGGGGAAGTAGGCACAAAGGCTGGGCCAGTCGCCAGCAGGTCTAGAAGTGGGCCCCAGATCTGTGCTCTCTACCAGACAGAAGGGAAGAGGGCTGCAGATTATCACTGGGAATGAAAAACCGAAAATCAGATGGGTGAGGGGACGTATCCAATGTTGCATTGTAAGATGGAGGCAAACCAGGATATAGCTCCTTCCCCTTCACTTCCTTGTCTCTTGGATGTTCAGCATCTTCTCTTAACCTTTTCCCGAGTGGCAGAGCCTGCCTGCATAAGTATGGCTCAGTCACAAAGGGCCTCTGAGACCTTTCTTGCCTAATCTTCTTCACACAGCTCAACTGGTTCTTCACTTAAGACAACTGACTTCCAAGACAGTTTCTCCTCTACCCCAGACCACCATTCTCACTCACTCAGGTTTTGCACATCTCTATACTCCTGAGCACCTAACAAAGTTCTCTGCATTAAGTACTCAATAGGCAATCATTAAATAATAAAATCAATCAATAAGTAAGTGAATATGCTGCATCCTCTTAGTGTTGTAGACTTGGGACAAAGTGTCTTTCCATGATTATCACAGTTTAAACACCAACCTAGCCAGACAGTCATACAGCTGACCAGTCCTCACTTCTTAGGACAGATCTCCACTGTGGATATTTTAGGAAATTTGGTGCTGTTATGCAAAAGCAGGGAGCAGAGAGCACAGAGCAGGCCTGCTGTTGAGCACTGGGCTCCTTGAAATTGACGTTCCAAATCAGACCCTCCAGGTCAGCCAAGGTGGGAGCAGTACTAAAGAAGCAGGTGCAAGATGGAAGAGAGGATGTGTTTCTGTCCTGGTGTGATTCAACATCAAAGCTGGGCAGTGCTAGGAAATCGCCCACTAGCTGTGCTAATGGGTCAGCAAGGACACAGATAAGTGAAAGCATTTGAGTTATGACAGTAGGTTTTTGGGTTAATTTCTGGAGACAGTGTGACAGAATGGAAATATCTCAGGCTTTACAGTCAAATCAACAAGTATTCCTATCTCTGCTCCACCAGTTTCTAGCTGTGCGACTTATGACAAGTTACTTGACATTGTTTACTCATTTGTAAAAAGAAGGAAAGTAAATCACTTGCAGGAATAATGTAAACAGGAAAGGAAACAAAAATGTGTGCATGTGTATGTGTGTTTTTATCTTCTCACAGTACCTAAAACACTGCAAGTACTACATTGCTAGTTCAAAACTAAGTTATTTTATGTATTCACTCAGTAATAGTTTTTAGGCAGTTGTTACACGCTAAGCAGAGGAAATTATGTTTAAGTTTTATCTTAAAATGTTCTAAAATGAGAAACATTCACTTTGAAAAAGTTTCTGGAAGTAGCAGAGGCGTTTTATACAAGTTGCAGGTAAGCTATTATGATATTGTGAAATATATACATTTAGTGTTCCCCCCATTTCCTGGCACACAGCTCCTAAAACCCTTGGAATCTCTGGAGTGATAAGAATGTATTTTGTATGCTAATGAAATGACTGCTGGCTGGGGTCCCCTAGATAACTGGGGACTGGTCACTGGAAAGACCCAGGCAGGATTAGAGGGCTGGAACTTTTGACCCCACCCTCCAATCTCTGGAGAGGGAAGAAGAGTCGATGGTTGAGTTGATCACCAATGGCCAATGATGTAATCAGTCATACCTACATAACAAGTTCCATAAGAAAATTAAAGAACTGGGCTAGGCGTGGTGGCTCACGCCTGTAATCCCAGCACTTTGGGAGGCTGAGGCGGGCAGATCACGAGGTCATAAGATTGAGACCATCCTGGCTAACACAGTGAAATCCTATCTCTACTAAAAATACAAAAAAAAAAAAAAAGAAAGAAAATCGCCGGGCATGGTGGCACACACCTGTAATCCCAGTTACTTGGGAGGCTGAGGCAGGAGAATGGCATGAACCCAAAAGGCAGAGCTTGCAGTGAGCCTGAGATCATACCACTGCACTCCAGCCTGGGCGACAGAGTGAGACTCTGTCTCAAAATAAAGAAAATTAAATTAAAGAACTGGGTTCAGAAAGCCTCCAGATAGCAGAATGAACAGAGATGGCTGGAGGATGGCTCACCTGGAGAGCACAGAAGTGCCATGCCCCTTCCCACATGCCTCGCCTAGGTGTCTCTTCCATCTGGCTGTTCATCTGTCTCCTTTGTAATATCCTTTACAATAAATGGGTAAATGTAAGTAAAGTGTTTCCCTGAGTTCTGTGAGCCACTCAAGCAAGTTAATCCAACCTGAGAAAGGGATGAAGGGAACCCTGGGTAGTCTGTCAGAAGGATAAATCACAACCTGGGATTTTATATTAGCATCTGAAATGGAGCAGTCATGTGGGATTGAGCCCTTAACCTGTGGGATCTGACTCGATCTGCAGGTAGTTTCAAAATTGAATTGATTTATAAGATAGCCAGCTGGTATCTGCTGGAGAATTGCTTAGTGTGTAGGAAACGAAGAAGAAGAAAAAATCACACATCTGGTGTCAGAGGTGTTGTGCCAGGTGAGTAGTGTGTACGAATAGGAAAAACACTTTTTTCCCTCTATCTTTATTAACTATAATCATTGATAAGAAAACACCAAAAAAAGTCAGCATGCAAAAATCTCTCAGCTTGATCACTACTAATGAGCAAGAGTTCACTCTCACTAAAGTAACTGGGGAATCACTGCCTTCTGAGTCGAGAGGATATGATCTTGAAAAATTTATCTTCTTAACAAAGGGATACTTGTATAATTTCTTTCATTTTGCACTTGTTGCAAGAAAGGAAAGTTGTAAAAATGTTAGAGATACTGCCCATGTCTTTAGGTCAGGTGTACCAACCTTTTTAAAATTAATGTACATCATGCTTAGAAATCCATTTTTATGACTTTTTTACTGATAATGGTGAGTCAAGAGGTTTCTCACTTGGTGTGAGTATGGAATGTAGTTCAAATATTAATTAAGCCCATGGTGAGTCTTTATTTCAAATTACCTTATTTTTTGCCTATCATTCTTTATGATGCTCCAATGTAGCTGAATTAAAATCAAATGGTTTGGAAGTACATAATTAATTATATTCAGCTTAAATTACAGTTCCTAATTAATCCAAATCTGTTAATATGATATCTGGTGGGAATCAGTTACAAATGGTGGCAGTCACGTGAGGTCCCCACTGGTTCTTTTGTATTAGATGAAGAACTTTAAGAAAGTTCTGGCTAATGAATCGTGGCTTGTGAGCCACATGTTGGACTCCCAGATTACTGGGGATCTGGGCAGCTCAAAGGGAGACTAAGACCATCCTGTAAACACTTCTGATAGGTTAGGCCTGGGTTGACAAGCAGTGGGCACTAGTGTTGCCTGCTGGATTCTTTACCCCAGCACGCATGACCAGTTGATCATCATGCTCTCTCCTGCTGAGCCTAAACTCAAATTCATAACAGTTTTTAAAAGCCATCAACAATTGTATCAACTAATTGATATCCAATTAGTTATCTATTGACACCACAGACTTGGTGGCTTAAAACAACACACATGTACTGTCTCACAGTGTGTTAGTCCCTTTACATACTGCTATAAAGAACTGCCTGAGACTGGATAATTTATAAAGATTTAATTGACACAGTTCCACATGGCTGGGGAGGCCTCAGGAAGCTTACAATTATGGTGGCAGGCAAAGGGGAAGCAAGGTACCTTCTTCACTGAGTGGCAGGAAGGAGAATGAACGCAGGAGGAACTACCAGACACTTATAAAACCATCAGATCTCATGAGAACTCACTCACTATCATGAGAACAGCATGGGGAAACCACCTCCACGATTCAATTACCTCCATCTGGTCTCACCCTTGACATGTGGGGATTATGGGGATTACAAGTCAAGTTGAGATTTTGGGTGGAGACACAGCCAAATCATATCACACAGTTTCTGTGGGTCAGCAGTCTGTGCTCTAAGATCTGTCACAAAGCTGCAATTCAGACATATTATAGGACTGAGGTCTCATTTGAAGCCCAACTAGGGAAGGACTCACTTCCAAGCTGAGGTGGTTGTTGGCAGAATCCAGTTCCTCACAGGCTGCCACACTGAGGATCTTGGTTTCTAGCTAGTTGTTGGCTGGAAGCTCCCTTCAGCTCCTCACATGGCTCTCCCCATATGCAGCTCACAAAAGGCAGCTTAGTTTTTCAAAGTCAGCAAGGAAAACAGTCTTCTAGCAAGACAGACATTATAATGTTGTATAATCAGGGGCATCCCATCACCTTTGCTGTACTCTGTTGGTTAGAAGCAAGTCATATATCCTGTCCACACTCAAAGGAAGGAGATTACACAAGGGTGTGAATACCAGGAAGTGGGGATGATGAACGTTACCTTAGACTTGGTTAGCCACACCAGTATTTCAGAGTTAGCAGGGGAAATGACATAGTTTTGCCTTTCTTGGCTTAGATAGGCAGAGCGCCTGTGATAGAAAGCTTTCAGTAGCTGAATGAGACAGCCTAAAAGCATTTGAAGGCCATGTTAAGTCAGTCTCAGAAGAACATGATGCTAAGGATTTTTGTTTTGTTACAAAGTATCACTCTAATCAAATTCTAAGGATATGCACCAAAAAATATTAGGGAAGACTTCCATATTCAGAAATACGGCAGACAATTTGTCCAGTATGGAACATCTAAAAATATAGGATAAAAATACAAGAAAACGCCTTTTAAGGGCATGGTTAAGCCTGTATAAAAAAAAAAAAAAAAAAAAAAAGATAAATCCTCAGAAATCTAAATGAGAATACCCAAATCTAAGAGGCAAGAGAGCACTGAAGCACTTGTCTGGGGCATGTGTTAATTTCTGATGTCCTGAAACTTAGGTTTAAAGGACCGAAGATGTGGTAGGGTGGGGCATGGTAGAAGAAGAGCCTGGGTCTCCAGCACTATGTTAGGTTGGAATGAAGCCCACTGCCCTCCACCCAAAAAAAGCCAGAACATAAGAAAGGACAGACCCTCGGAGGTAAACTAGGGGAAAACATTCATCTTTCATTGGAAGATGATATAAATTGTTTTTGCCTTGACTATTAGCAGAGAAGAAAATAAGGACAAAAATCTCCTCTAAGAATACCTAACAACCGTAAATACCTGTTATGAAGATTTTGGGGTAAGATTTTGCACTAGCACTTCCAAAAAAATCTCACAGTGAAAATTTAGATTAAAATTGTCTTGGAATATAGCTTCCCAAGGCCTTTGGTAGAAACAGATCAAATCCTCTTAGAAGGGATGCATGTTAAATCCACGCTTCAATGAATTCCCACAGAATTAATGAATGTACAACCACCACAATCACAGCAACAAAATCGCAAAACACATGAGGAAATAAGCCAGTGTGAGCTACCATCTGAAGAAACAGACTGAAAAACAAATCTAATCACTAAAAAGTAGACATGCAAAGGCATGATACAGAAATTATATGAAATATGAAACAAATATATTTTAAATGTTTAACAATGAAAAAGAAGAACTAAAGATACTAAGGAACAAAAGATTATTATATTTGATTGGGCAAAATGTTTGAAAATACAGCTGCTAGGAACACAAAGACCATAACTAATACTAGAAATTTGGTGAGTAAATAGCAGATTGGACATAGCTAAAGTGAGAATTCAGGAATTAAAAAATAGATCTGAAAAAAATTACACAGAAATTAGCCCAGTGAAACAAAACAATGAAAAACCTGGAAGAAAGATTAAGAGAAATGAAGGACACAGCGAGAAGGTCTAACCAGAGTTCCCGGAGATAACAGAGAGAATGGGGAAGAGGCAATATTCAAAGAGATTGAAGGGGCATTGGGTCTGGGGTAAATACCTGGGGTCTGTCATCTTGTGCCAAGAAGATTAAGGACACTGACACACTCGAGGAGTGAGTTTAGGAGCAAAGGTGTAATAGGCAAAAGGAAAAGAAAGGAGAGCAGCTCTCTCCCTCTTGCGAGAGATGGCATCCAAAAGGGAAAAGGCAGCCTGCGACAGACCACAGCAGATTTTACAGGCAGGCTTGAGGAGGCAGTGCCTGACTTATTTAGGGCCCACAGATTGGTTTTGACCAGGTCTGATGTTTACATAGTGCAGGGAAGGCTGGTTGCCCCATCTTAATCTTATTATGCAAATGGGCTTTCCACTTGGCCAATGCCATCTTGTCTGCGCCTTACTGCACACACGACTGGCAAAGAGAAGGGAAGATGGAGCCGCCCTTTTGATCATGCCTAGTCCCAGGTAGCCTTTTCCTATTGGCACAGCTGCCGTCATTCACCCCAGCAAGCTTCCAGCTTGCTTGCCTATGTCTGCAGCTCGATTTTACAGGTTGTTCTTTGTTAGAAAAGTAAATGATTTGGGGGCTGCTTTTCATTAAAAGGAAATTTTTTTTTTTACTTTCTTATAATAATCTTTTTCTTCATTTCTTCTTAAAAAAAGGGGGGGGGGATACATGTGCAGAATGTGCAGGTTTGTTACATAGGTATATGTGTGCCATGGTGGTTTGCTGCACCTATTGACCTGTCCTCTAAGTTCCCTCCCCTCACTCCCCACCAAAAGGCCCTGGTGTGTGTTGTTCCCTTCTCTATGTCCATGTGTTATCAGTGTTCAACTCCCACTCATGAGTGAGAACATGCAAGTGTTTGGTTTTCTGTTCCTGTGTTAGTTTGCTAAGGATAATGTCTTCCAGTTTCATTGAAACGAAAACTTTACCGAGGACTTCCTTACCCTCACTATCTGCCTAAATACTTTCTTTTTAACTCCTATATCAAGATGACAGATGAGAATTTTCCAGAACTGATAAAAGATATAAATCTTCATATTCAAGAAGCCCAAGAAGTGAATCCAAAGCAGGGTAAATTAAAAGAGGACAAACAAACAAAAAAACCCTAGAATTATTGTTAAATTTCAGAACACCAAAGTCAAACAGAAGATCTTATACCATGAAATATTTTAATCTGCTAAAGAGGAAAGGAAAATTACTTACAAAAGAACAACAGACTGACTTAACACACCTGACTTCTCAGCAGAACCAATAATAACAGAAGAGGATAGAATAATATACTGAAAGGGTTGAGAACAAATAACTGTCAGATTTCTATTATTTAAAACAATAATAATGCCTAACTTTGGGAACTTACAGAAAAAACAAACACACTGGGAAATAGTACATGTCTCAGAGTGTGATAGGAGTTAAATTCCTCACACTTTTCTGGGCAAAGAGAAAAATATTAACTTTAGATTTCATTGAATTAACATGAATATTAAAATTTGTGACTGGACACAGTAGCTCACATCTGTAATCCCAGCACTTTGGGAGGCTGTGGCAGGTGGATTGCTTGAGCCCAGGAGTTCAAGACCAGCTTAGGCAACATGGCAAGAACCCATCTCTACAAAAAATACAAGAATTAGCCAGGCATGGTGGTGTGTGCCTGTAGTCCCAGCTAGTGGAAGGCTGAGGTGGGAGGATGGCTTGAGCCTGGGAGGCAGACAGTGCAGTGAGCTGAGATTGTATCATTGCATTCCAGCCTAGGCAACAGAGCAAGACTCTGCTTCAAATAATAACAATAATAATAAGTCTAAGGTGAACATTGAAAAAAATAGAAATAGAGACTATAATTAAAACGAAAAAGTTTTAATATGGATGATAGCCTTAAATAATCTAAAATACAATAGTTCCCCCCATATTCATGATTTATCTTTCCATAGTTTCCGTTGTCTATGGTCAATCATGGTTTACCATTGTTCAAATATATTAAACAAAAAAACCCAGAAATAAACAACTCATTACTCTTCTGAGTAACATGATGAAATCTTGAGCTGTCCTGCTCCATCTCGTCAAGGATGTGAATCATCCCTTGGTCCAGTGTATCCATGCTGTATACACTACCTGTCTCTTATTCACTTAGTAGCCATTTGGTTATCAAATCAAAAAAATATAGTATGTGTGGGGTTTGTTACTATCCATGGTTTCAGGCATCCACTGGAGATATTGGAACATATTCTCCATGGATAAGGAGGGACTACTGTAAGGCAATAAGGGGAGAAAAGAAAAACATGCATAAAATAAGATGGTAGAAAAGAATTCAAATACATCAGTAAATCAATCAATCTAAATGGCCTGACTTCCCTAATTTTAAATTAAAAAGATGATCAGATGGGGGTAAAATTGAGCTATGTAAAAACACACAAAATTGAAACACAATAAAGTTTAAAACTTAAAAATTATATACTTAAGTAAGTAGTAACACAATGTGTTATAGCTATTTTATAGCAGGCAAAAATAGACTTTAAGGCAAAAATCATTACTAGAGATAGAGTCAATATATATAAATAAATGTTTAATTTATCAGGAAAAGATAACAGCTCTAAACTTGTGTATTCCTAATCAGATAACCTCAAAATACGTAAATCAAAAATCCGTAGAACTATAAAGAGAAATATGCAATTTACTATCATAGTGAAAAATGTTATCAGCTCTTTCTCAATAATGTATAGACCAAAACCTTGAAGATTTCAACTAAACCATTAAAACCTTGATCTAATGGACCTAAACAGACCATGGTAAGCAATAATTACATTCTGTTCAGACATTTTTTTTTTCTAGCAGGCATGAAACCCTGTGGTAGAAACAGGCAGTTGACTCTCAATCCCCCTTCTGAGTGTTCACCTGGGTACGAACTACATTTCCCAGCCTCCTTTGAAGCTAAGTGTGGCCACGCAACTACATTTTGGCCAATTGGATACATGTGAAGTGATCTCTGCATGGAAGGGAGGGGGCATGCTCTTCCCCTTCCCTTTTCTCTTTCCTCCTGGCGGGAATACAGTCCGGATGGTACATGTGTGCAAAGAGATAAAAACAAGAATGTTCATAGCAAGACAATTTGTGATAGAGCAAAACTGATAACACCCCAAATGTCCATCGACAGGGAAAGGATTAAATAGATTTGGAAAATCTATACAATGGAAAACTATTCCATTGTAAAAATGAATGAAAAACAGCTATACTTGTCAACATAGTGTAGAAAAAAGCAAACAGAACACAAAGGAATAAATATGATTCTAGTTATATAAAAGAAAACCTAAATACTGTATTTTAAGGGATGCATACAGGTGTTATAAGAAAAAACTATAAAGAAAAGCAAGAGAATAAATTCCACATTCAACAGAGTGGATACCTCTTGATGGGAGACAAGAGAGATACAGTCTGGGAGGGATGCATAGAGGGCTTCAGATGCACTGGCAATGTTTTATTCTGGGTGATTACACTGGTTATCAGTCTTTATTATCAGCTCTTAAATTGCATATATATGATATATTCTCTATTGTATATATAACATATTTCATAATAAAAAGGGTACTTCAAAAAATGGTTAGAAAGAAAACTACCAGATTTTTCCTAGACATTTATATCTTTAAAAGCCTATAACCATTATGGCTTATCTATTGTTTAATGTTTAACAGATTGAGTAAGTGCTTGTTACATAAAATTAAACTGGAGAAAATATTATTAGGAAGTGGTTCATTGATAAGCCTTGTCGTATGGAGCAAGCAAAGAAGAGCAGGGAAGAATTAGTGGCAGCATACTCTAACTGCAGGATAAATACCATGATTAATTAATTCCTTGAGTGCAACTTTGCAACCAGTTGTTCTATAGTTATAACAAAGATCACCTTCTTCCATTAATCTTTAGCTAGAAAGAGTAAAGAGTCACAAAAGCTAATGATTTGTGCTCAATCTTGTCTCTGCCCATCCTCACCTGCTCAGGAGATGTTAATTAAACTGCCTATATTAGCTCCCCTGAGCTGCTTCCATGTTACACTTTTTTATCCCCTTCCTGAATCCAGTTCCTTTTAAAGGCTTTAAGTTTTTTCATGTAGGGAATCACCCCTCACAAGGCATTCTGAGGCATAGCCTTTGTTTTAAAGGTCAAATTTCATTTCTTTAAAAGGTCTACACTTTTATTTTTCTATTCCCAACAATACAGTATTACTATAAGAAACTAGACGTTTCTTCATCTAAGGATCCAGAAGTATTGATCTACAAAACTTTATGTGTAAATCACCAATTCCTAGCATAGCGAAACCTGTGCTCAAAATCATTCCTGCTGGCCGTGCTCTGTGTCCCATCTTCTGAGACACTGGCATACTCTGGGTGGCAATGCAAACCTCTCCAGGTAACCACACTGAGGCTTCACGGCCACCTGCTCCCGTCTCCCTCCCATCTTAGACCCTCTTTCCTCTCAAAGGTGACCCATATTCCAGGGGCAGCTGGCTAGCAGCCCCTCTTGATGAGCTTCGATGACTTTCACACAGGACTTTTCACTCCCATGCTGTCACTGAGAATAAGTCTGTGACTCATGTCAGGGAGCACTTATACCTAGAGGACCAATTATTACAGCTGTTCATGGACTCCTATTATTAAGGTAAGACATCTTGGACTTTGCATATTCCTTGAAATACCAAAAATTTTAAGATATTGCCAAAAAAAAAAAAAAAAAAAGGTGGAGAGGATCAGGAGGAAATCACCACAAAGGTTGAAAAAGCCACAGCATGTTTATAAAATACGTAAATTAGTATTAAATAAATAGTAGGGGTGATGAAGAGGGATACATACTCCCAAAGGGCCCTATTTACTCATAAAAGGCACCACTGGGCCTCTTGAAATGGCCCCCGGTTAGCCCAGGCAGGGTTAATTGGTACCCATGGTAGCAGATTTTCAGTCTTTCCAGGAAAGCAGCTGCTGGCTCCAGAGTGCCCTCTGCCCTCTGGTCTGTTTTGCATTTGCAGGTCAGAGGCCAGACTTCCCAATGAAAGGCTGCCTTTGGTCGGGGGCACATGCCCAGTCCCTTCACTCCCCCGGCTGTGAACTGATCTTATTCTCATTTGCATCCTCTTGAGGCAGAACTCAGACAGGCTGTGAATGATCTGAGTACCGGACAGCCTTTCTCTCCCACCTTGGACTTTTTCTTCAAATGGACAAGTACTTTGGAATCAGGGCTTTTCTCATTTCTTATGAAGAAGGGCACAGGGAAGTTGGGACTCGCTGTCCAGAAAGGTAGGGAGCAGTAGCCCTACAGTGTGGAATGCTCCTAGAACAAAGCAGGCGCTCTTTAACCTTGTGGGGATGGTGGCAGGTAGAGTGACAAGATGATCCCACTGTCTGTGGATACACATTTAAAACTCCCTAAAGCTGGAATGCTGGGAGAGAAGATCTATAGCTTCCATCGCATGCACAAAGAGTTCATCACCTAGAGTTTACGACCCCTTCTGCTAAGCATATGGGCTCAGCAGACGGATATGACTTTGAATTCCTGCTGTTAGTCAGTAGCTTTCTGATCCTTGGAAACATTAACTTCACCTTGAAGGGCCTCAGCTTTCCTATCTGTAACACAGAATTAATAATATACGCGTCAAAGATTTGCTGTGAGGATTAATCCAGGCAGGGTATACAGAAGCACAGCGCCTGGCATGAAGGAAGCTCTCAGAATAGGTTGGATATTATTACTATTATTATTATTATTATTATTATTATTATTATTATTATCATTACTATCCTGACTCAGACAGTACGTTTCTGCCATCAGAAAAGAATACTTGTAAACCACAGAAGCACCATGTCTTTGCTTCATAGTTGACATACCATCAGAGCCTATAGTAGGTAGATCATGCAGGGAGACAAGTTTACCCCCAGGCGCTCTGGCCTTCTGTTTACCCTCCCTTTTCATACCCGCCTTTCACTGGTGGGTGCCTCTGACCAGTGCCAGCTCCTGAATTTCCACACAGGAGGGGCTTACACGCTCCAGGAAATGGGCTTAGGCTTGAACCCATATTGACACAGTGCTCGCTTGGGAAAATGACAGTTGACCATATTGAAGAACGGGGTGCTGTGGGCAGGAGCAGAGACAGAGGTCATGTGGTGTATGCTCAAGGTCACCTCTGTGCCAGGGACTCGCTCTCTGCTCACAGCCTTTGTTTTCTAGGAACTGTACCTCCCAGTCCCTCATGGAAACATGCCTCTGCCCTCTCCTTTAATTCTGCTCTGTGTGGCTAATCTGAAATGCAATCCACCCCGGGGCATTAATGGCTGCTCAGATGTTATTCTCCTTAGGGGGAAACAGCGGAAAAATGATCCTATCCAAAGGAGCCCCTCCAGTGGAGGAAATAACAGGCACCGTTGTGAACCAGTGAGGGAGAGTTTACAGACGGGCAGAGTGGAGCCAGCCTGGCACTTTGTTGTTCATTGGACAGCATATTTTTTCCAGGAAAGAGTGAAAGAAAGCTTAAGCCCGCAACCAGAAAGAATAAAGGGGTGAAGGTGGGGAAATAAACATGAAATGATATGAAGGAACTTCTAAAAGTGTTAAGAAATTTTAAAATGTAAGGAAAGGGTAAGGGAGGGAGTTGTGATGAGCCTGCTGTGAGAATTGCAGCTTGCAACCCCATTTAAAAATGAAAACAATACAGTGGTCCATAATCAGTGAACATTCCTCCAGGGACCCTTAGCACTTGAGGGGAAAATTTCCCCACCCTGCTTTCAAAGTAAAATTTTGTATGTGACGGCAGTGTTGCTTAGGGTCTTTTGCTCTTTTTAGGTTTGTTCATAAAATTCCAGTAGACTTTTAGGCTCTTGGATTTGAATATTCTAATGATTTTTTTTACATACTCATGATGAAAATCAATTAAGGAAACTTTCAGCAACTGAGGAGTCCATATATGTCCACAAAGGCCAACATACAAGCTTCCCCTTAAAAAAAAAAAAAAAAAAAAAAAAAGAGAAGTTTGTATAAAACAGATTTAACTGTCATTACCACCAAATATGAGGAAACTTCGTGAATTGACAACATGGCATAAACTGGCAATTGTCTCCTAAGACCCATGCTCCCTTCTTCTGTAGGAATAAAACCCCTAGTTGTTAACCAGCACAGAGCCACATGGTTAAGCTGTAGTCAACCTGAAATGATCAGGAGTGATGTGTGCAACAGCCAGGCATTGCTGATAAAGGGAAGGGACAGGTAGTCTATTTTGCCCTTTCTGGTTTCTGCTGGCTGAAATGCAAACATGAGTGTGAGACAGATTGGATGATGTGGAAGCGGGATGCCCTAGGAACAACAAAGTAGCAAGACTGAAGAAACCTGGGTCCCTGATACAGAGGAACTACCAAGCTAGCCCCAGACTGCTTACACTTGAACTGTCAGATGAGAGACAAGTTCCTGTCTCCTCTAAGCCACCATAGTTTTGGGTCTGTGTTATAGCTGCTATAATCCACTAGAAGGCTACCAAGATAATTAGAATCTGCAGAACCTACGTTATCAGTTTTTCTGCTTTGAAAAAACACACTTATGAGAACGAAACCCTGGCAGTTTGTTTTCCTAAAGGATTTGCTAGAATCTAACACCTTGGGAACTGAATGTAAATGTCTGCTGTTCTCCATTACAATATCACCTCCAATTAGCTTCTATAATCCAGAAGAGCTCTTAGCAAAACCAACTATTGTTTTCCCATTCATAAAAATATTTATGAATAAACACATTATTTTTAAGGCCGAATGTAAAAGCACCAAGAAAAGAAAGGTTGAGGAAAGAAAGGAGAAAAGGAGAAGAAAATGAAAATATCAGCTGGATTGCATGGTAACAACAGCACAAAAATATCCATTTACTCCCTTTCCTCTTTAACCAATTTGTTGCGAGCTGAAATCACTGTATTGGGATTTGTTGAATGCCAGTAAACCTCAATGTGCTTTCAAAAATTAAAGGTAGCTGATGATCAGACTGTTTTTTCCCATTCTGTGTTCAATGGTGACAGGTCTGAAAGTTTCTGATCTCATGGAATGTAGATAGATTCTAAAAAGGGAAATTGATGAGAGTTGCTTGGGCGATGCTAAATACCAATAAACTAGCTCCCGGCAACCAGTGACCAATCATGATACTTTTATTTTGGTTCCCAAATAATAGTCTTCAAAATAGGCTCTTGGATGGTCTTTTAGAACTCTGAAATTTTTGACTCCATTGCTAAGTCATAGAAAATAGAACTTTAGAGCTTTCAGAGGCTTTAAAGTCATCAAAAAATGTTTATTAAGCACCTTCTCTAGGTTTAGCCAGGTGATACACGCTGAAGAAATAAGAATAAATAAAACACACTCTCTAACCTAAAGGAGTTTGTGGTTTAGAAAATAACAAATCACTTAAACAGATTCATGTTGCAGTTCGATGAAGACTTAAGAAGTGGTGAATGACACAGTGCTACGGAAGGCTTCATGGGAGAGGTGATAGTTGAGCTGGGTTTTGAAGAGTGATTTGGAGTTTCCCAGATAGGAAGGAAAAAACTGTATTCCTAGTAAAGTGAATGGAATATGGGAAGGGTAGGGTCAAGTGAATAGAATGGGTGTAGGTAACAGGTTGTAATCCATAGCTACTCATGGGAGAAATAATGATGGGAATTGCTTAAAGTGGGATTTGAAGCCCAATTGTGAAAGACCTGATAAAGGAGACTAATGATTATTAAGTTCTTATTTCCTAGGCAGACTCAGGCCTAGACATATGGGCTCCTTGGACAGACTAAAACTTGTTTGTCGCTTCAAACCAGCAGTCTTTGAATATTTTTCCAGCATTCCGGTTACTTAGTGAGATTGGGGATGGAACTGAAAATACACTAATAAAAACTGTATAAAACAAGCAAACTAGCCAACAAGCAGAAGAGCTACACTATACTAATCCATTTTTACCAGCCAAAGCAGAGTTTCAATTCTGGAAAGAGCTCAGTTACATGGTTCTCACTTTTCTATAGTTCTTTTTCCCTTCAGTTTTCTTCTGGCCTTCTCTAAATCAGACATCTTGGGAATCACATTAAGGTTTTAAATTTTTAATGATAAAATAAATCACTCTTACCTGGTAAACAGTACCTTGACATGCATGTTTGCTTTCTAAATTTCAGCTGCCTGCCAACTTTCCACTGACTGAAACCTCACATGCACAGAGCAACAATACTTATCAGAGAAATGCAGCCAGGGAGAATTGTTTTTGAGTTTTCCACTGTGGGCTACCACCCATTGCAATGGGAATTGAATCAACTTTCTATTTTCCAGCCATGTAAGGACTTGAGTATGGAAACCTGAGTTTCCTGGCACCATTTTAGTAAATCAGAAATGGACTTCCCAGTTAGCTCTTGAGTTAACCCACTCTTTATTTTGTTTCTTGACTAAAGATTTTATACTTTAACTTTCTGGAATCTTTAATGTTTTTAGTAGATTCTTCTACTCAACGAAATCTTGTAGAAAACAAAGGCTGAGCTTCCTGACTGGAATTGTGATCGTTAATTTTATGTGTCAATTTGATTGGGCTAAGGGATGCCCAGATAGCTAATGAAACATTATTTCTGGATGTGTTTGTGCAGGTGTTTCCCGAAGAGATGAACATTTGAATCAGTAGATTGAGGAAAGAAGATTTTGTCCTCATGCATGCAGGTGGGCATTATCTAATCTGCTGAGGATGTGACTGGAAAAAACAAAGGTAGAGTAAGAACAAATTTCCTCTTTGCTTGAGCTGGGACATTCATTTACTTCTGCCCGCAGATGTCAGCCCTCCTGGTTCTTAAGTCTTCAGACTCCAACCAGGACTTGGAATAATTGGTCCCTCAATTCGCAGGCCTTCAGATACTAACTGGGACTTATACCATTGGCACTCCTGATTCTCAGGCTTTGGGGTTTAGACTGGAACTACACCTATCTTTCCTGGGCCTCCAGCTTGCAGATGGTAGATCATGGGACTTCTCAGGCTCCATCATCAACCTCATAATAAATATCTTTCTTATCTATACATATATCTTCTTGGTTCTGTTTCTCTGGAGTATCCTGACTAATACAGAAGGACAGGAGTACCTAAAACTTTTCTTGTAAATGCCGGATGTAAATCCCAGGATTCTGTGGCTCTAAGGAATGGGGGCAGTGGGTGTTTAATGAAGGCATTAAGCAGGAGTGACATTATCATGTCAGTGCAACATCTTTCTTTTGCAAAGGAAGAAACTAGAGCCCAGATGAATTCCAAACCATTGGCAAAAAAAAAAAAAAAAAAAAAAATTGTGTGAGTATTGGAGAGGTCAATGTAAATTAGATTAATGAGTATCTCCCCCATCACCTTTTCATAGTTATCTGCCAGACTCTGAATGTAAACACACATACGCATACACATATACATATTTGAGACACTACTCCCTGTCCCTTCTAAGCTCACCATGAATGCATTAACCTTTCTAATGTGGCTACTTCTGAAGGGAACAGCTGCCTTAGCAATGGTACAGGGTGAAGCTCATTATTACAGAATAGCAGGTCATGAAGCAGCAGAGGCAGACTTTTCCTGCTGAGAGAACCATTCCTACCCACCTGCTGTACCAAGTAACTGTCACTGTAAATCAAGGCCAGGGAGGAAGCACATGTTTGCTGGTATGTAGATGCAGTCACAACAACAAAAGCCTAGAGGAGGTGGGTACCTTGGCCTCTTCTCAACAGACCACCTGGGCCTCAGTCCCTGCACATGCAAAACCAGTCTGCTGTTCCAACTGCAGCAATTCCCTCTGAGCAGCGTTCACCTCTTTGTTCAGGTCACCTTGTCTATTCCATTTCTAGAGCTGTAGGGTTGAGGGTCAGGCTTATGCACCTGACCTAGAAAAATGTCCCATAAATGCATTTACATTAGAGACGAGGATAGCAAATTTCTGTGTGTACTTCATTGTGAAGAGTCTAGTACCCAAAATTTCTCCATTAAAATACATATGAACATTCATTTGGGTCTTTCTCCTATTTAGGATCAGGTCAACCCAAAAAATAGGTCATCTTTATCTAGAATATTTGAATTTTAATCTTTAACTTCCCACTTCATGTATCCTGATTGCCTTTGAAAATATGATGAAAGCTACAGACCCTCTCCCAGAAAAATGTGCAGAATTTTATACACAATTTCAGAGGGTTCATGGATCCCTGGAGCCATGTATGAAAACCCTTTGCTAGGCTGACAAGCATTTCTTTCTCCAATTATAAGAAGATCGCTTGGGCAAGAAGGAATAGTGCTTGTCATTATCAGCTACTATTAAGTCAATCTTTATTTGTCTCTTCAATAAACTGGTCAGGCTAAAAGCCCCGTTCAATCCACCACACTCATTGGGATATTTAGATTCCAACAGAATACAGAACAGAAAGTTGTAAAACATATTTTCTGCCTTTTCTGTCTTCCATTTCTCTCCTTGGATTTCTCTTCCTCCATCACCACCTTAAATCTTGGTTCTTGAACGCATCACTCTCCAGTTTAAGACATTTGTGTCGATTTAGTGTCTCCTACAGGGCAAAGTCCAATTTCCTTGACTTGCTTTCAAGGTCTTCCATCTTTCTCCTCTGGTCTCAGCTTCCATTCTTTGCATCATATTTTTTTTTCCGCCACCCAGAAGTACCAATAGCCCCACTCTCCATGCTTCTGCTGGTTCTGCTCATGTGGGCCTCTGGCCTGGAATGCTCCTCTGGTCACCTTGCTATTCCTACTCATCAATTCACTCATTTGCTCTAGGGAGCCTTTGCTGATGCCTCCGTGTGTTCTTTGTCACCTCCAGACCCCTTTTTCCTATAGGCACGTATCAGTTAATTGTTCACTGTAGGTCTGTCTGCCCCACAAGAAAGTGAACTTTCTGGGAGCATAGCCAAGTGTGTTCACCTTTGTATGACCAGGATCTTATGCATGGTAGGTACTCGGTAAACATTCGTGGAAGGAGTGAAGGAAAAGATTCCGTGAATACCCCCATTCCACTCAGGGACACTATATTCTCTAACAGGACAAAGTCTCCCTAAAAGTCTATACCCAGAAAACACTGTTAAATCAGAGAATGGACCAGGCAGGGTTGCTCACGCCTGTAATCCCAACAGTTTGAGAAGCTGAGGCAGGTGGATTGCTTGAGCCTAGGAGTTCAAGACCAGCCTGAGAAATAATGGCAAAACCACATCTCGGCTAAAAACACAAAAATTAGTCAGGCGTGGTGGTGTGTACCTGTAGTCTGAGCTACTCAGGAGACTGACTAAGGTCAGGATCACTTGCACTTGGGAGACTGAGGTTTCAGTGAGCCAAGATCACTCCACTGCACTCCAGCCTGAGCAACAGAGCAACACTCTGTCTCAAAAAATAATAATAATAAAAAACAAAAACTTTTTAAAAATCACAGAATTAAAGGGAGCAGACTTATTGTCAGTACATGTACCTGAAAAGAAGCAAATTGCTGAGTTTATTCCAGGGTAAGCCTGGTGTGTGGCACTCGCCATCCTTCCTTATAGCATCAAGGGTAAGAACCCAGAACATGGTTCTCAGCCTTGGCTGCATGTTAGAGTCACCAGGAAGCTTTAAAAACTAATAATACCTGGGTCACACCCCCCAGAGATTATGACCCAATTGTTCTGGGGTAGAGCTGAGGCATCAAGAGTTTTAATATTTCCCCAGGTGATTCCAAGGTGAAAGCACACCTGAGGTTGGTGGCTTTCGAGGTGCATCTGGGTTGGAGTCCAGCTAGCTATGGTACCGAAGTAGCTGTGGACACACAAGTCGCATAATCTTCCTAAACCTCAGATTCCTCCATGTTAGCTATTCATTTGGATTGTATGAGGAGTAAATGAGATGATGACCACCAGGTGCTCAGCTTGGCACACAGTGTGTGCTTGGTATTAGCGGATGCTATTTAGATGCCACCAACCAAAGATCCCCAAAGGGACACTCTAAGGAAGCTGGAAAAGGTAGCAAGTTACACAGCACTAGTTCCCACAAGGCTAGTTGGCTGGATGACACTTTGTTGTTCAAGCATTCAGGAGTCTGTAGGATGCACTTAGCAATCAACACCCCCTCGTTAGCAAGGTAAAATTACTGAATACAAATTAGCAAAAAAAATATTTTGTAGCTATTTTCAAACGAGGCATTGTAACTAATAATGACGTTCATGAACTCAATAAAGCAACAACAGTGGTTTGTTGTTGTTGTTGCTGTTGGTGTTTTGAGACGGAGGCTCGCCCCGTTGCCCAGGCTGGAGTGCAGTGGCGTGATCTCGGCTCACTGCAAGCTCCCCCTCCCGGTTTCCGGCCAGTCTCCTGCCTCGGCCTCCTGAGTAGCTGGGACTACAGGTGCTGCCACCGCGCCCGGCTAATTTTTTGTATTTTTAGTAGAGACAGGGTTTCAGTCCCCCACCTTGTTGAATCTGGACAACGTCAGCCGCTTAGCAGACAGTCAAACGATTCAAAAAACCTCAGGAGCCTGGGTTACTTTAGCTGAAGGGCTCAAACTGCAGAATCACCTGGAGGCATGTTCAAGTCCAAAGTCCTAGAAACCTTGGTAAGAGTGAGGCTAACAAGATTTTGGGGGAGGAAGGTTTTAGATTATACCCCATAATCTCCATGAGCGCCATAAGCCACCCCAAATTTTATCAAAGTAATGCACTTTAATAGGATTTGGACAACTGAAATTTTATCATTCTTCTGTCAAGTGTGGATCTTTAGAAAGCTTTGCTCTTTGGAAAAATCAACTTTATTGAGATATAACTTGTGTGCAACAAAATGTACTCATTTTAAGTGCACATTTTGAGAAGTTTTGGCAATTTTATATGACTGTGTAACTGCAACCACACCATTTACAAACATAAATACTTCTATCACCCCTAAAATTCCCTTCTATGCCCTCTCTCTAAATGCCAGAGTCAATATCTACCCCACCTCCCAGACATAGGTGACTGAGGATCTCATTTCTGTCCCTGTGGATTAGGTGGCTTTAAGAAGATAATCAAGGACTAGGCAGCCTTTTATGTCTGGCATCTTTCTGCCTAGCAGAGTGTCTGTGGAATTTATACATGTGGTTGCGTTTATCACTAGTTTATTTTTTTTTTTATTGCTGAGTTGTCCATTGTAAGGCTATTCCACAATTTGTTTATTCATTTGCTGTTGTTGGACACTTGGTTGTTTTCAGTTTTTGGCTTTTATTCAGTTACATACACAGTAAGTTAAAACAGTGAATTTACTACTTAAACAATTCCAAGACACGACATCTAGCCTTTTTATAAACCAAAAATGTTGCTGATCCTAAGTTTCTCCTGTATGAAAACTCTGTACTTGCCTGCTTCAGGGGTTCTGGTTAGGTTTGAGGTGTAGTCTAGGAGACTGCATGTTTTTTATTATTTTTACACTTTTAAGTTCTGGGATATATGTGTAGAACATGCAGGTTTGTTACATAGGTATACAGGTGCCATGGTGGTTTGCTGCACCCATCAACCCATCATCTACATTAGGTATTTCTCCTAATGTTATCCCTCCCATAGACCCCCACCCACCAACAGGGCCCGGTGTGTGATGTTCCCCTCCCTGTGTCCATGTGTTCTCATTGTTCAGCTCCCACATATGAGTGAGAACATGTGGTGTTTGGTTTTCTGTGCCTGTGTTAGTTTGCTGAGAATAATGGTTTCCAGCTTAATCCATGTCCCTGAAAAGGACATGAACTCATCCTTTTTTATGGCTACATAGAGTTCCATGGCATTAGGTGATCCCCTGGATCCTTGCAACTCCAGCCTGATTGCTCTGCCCTCAATTCCATGAACTACTATGGAATTGTATTTCATAAAGAAATTCCATTTTCTTTATCCAGTCTATCATTGATGGGCATTTGGGTTGGTTCCAAGTCTTTGCTATTATGAATAGTGCTACAATAAACATACGTGTGTTTGTGTCTTTATAGCAGAATGATTTATAATCCTTTGGGTAAATATCCAGTAATGGGATTGCTGGGTCAAAAGGTATTTCTAGTTCTAGATCCTTGAGGAATCCCCACACTGCCTTCCACAATGGTTGAAGACATTTACACTCTCAAAAAGTGTAAAAGAGTTCCTATTTCTCCACATCCTCTCCAGCATCTGTTGTTTCCTGACTTTTTAATGATCACCAGTCTAACTGGCGTGAGATGGTATCTCATTGTGGTTTTGATTTGCATTTCTCTAATGACCAGTGATGATGAGCTTTTTCATATGTTTGTTGGCCACATAAATGTCTTCCTTTGAGAAGTGCCTGTTTATCTCCTTCACCCACTTTTTGATGGGGTTGTCTTTTTCTTGTAAATTTAAGTTCCTTGTAGATTCTAGATGTTAGCTCTTTGTCAGATGGATAGATTGCAAAACTTTTCTCCCATTCTGTAGGTTACCTGTTCACTCTGATGATAGCTTCTTTTGCTGTGCAGAAGCTCTTTAGTTTAATTAGATCCTATTTGTCAATTTTGGCTTTTGTTGCCATTGCTTTTGGTGTTTTAGTCATGAAATCTTTGCCCATGCCTATGTCCTGAATGGTACTGCCTAAGTTTTCTTCTAGGGTTTTTATGGTTTTGGGTTTTATGTTTAAGTCTTCAATCCATTTTGAGTTAATTTTTGTATAAGGTGTAAGGAAGGGGTCCAGTTTCAGTTTTCTGCATATGACTAGCCAGTTTTCCCAATATCATTTATTAAATGGGACTGCATCTTTAATAATTATGCCTGGTTAAGCTGATGCCAGTGTTCTTCAAACTACACCTTGAGAAATACTATCCTAGGGTTTAGGGCAATGGTCCCCAACCTTTAGGGCACCAGGGACTGGTTTTGTGGGAGACAGTTTTTCCATGGACCAGTGTTGAGGGGAGGGTGATTTCAGGATGAAACTCAGATCATCAGGCATTAGATTCTCATAAGGAACATGCAACCTAGATTCCTCGCATGCACAGTTCACAATAGGGTCCACATTCCTGTGAGAATCTAATTTCACCGCCGATCTGACAGGAGGTGAAGCTCGGGCGGTAATGAGCTCGCTTACCTGCCACTCACCTCCTGCTGTACAGGTTGCTTTCTAACAGGCTACAGACCAGTACTGTTCCACAGCCCCCCGTGGTTGGGGACCCCTGGTTTAGGGCACTGGCTAACCCAGGTATACCCCTTCTTTGATCACAAGGATCTGCATCTTTCTTTTGAAAAAGGGCCAAGGGCTCACCAGTCTCCTACAATCAAATGGTCAAATCAAAAATGGAGAGAAGGCTAAGGTGCTGCTTTCCAAGTTGTGTGTTCTCTCAGGCCAGCGAGCTCACTGGTGTGGGAAGATCAGGGACTAGTGGTGAAAACCTTTCTCACATTCTCCATGCTCAGTCTTTTAAAGACACAGTTGTTAATCATATTAAGGAGGAAGACATGAGATGAAGTAAAGCAAATGCCACTGATGTCTGAAGCAGGGACCTGTATTAATGACCCGAGGAAAGATATCTCTGAAGGGAAAGTTATGGAAGAATTCCAGAGAGATGGTCTGAGTATCACTTCAGAGAGAGCCCAGATAGCCTTGATGATATCTGAAGAAAATGAAGTACGGTGCTGACAAGGCTAGTCAGCTTGGCAAGGATCCTTTCACAAAGATCTGAAAAGGAGAGCTTCACAAGAGATGAACCCATGAGAAGAGGATGAAGGTTTGCCAGGAGTTGTGGAGCTGGGGTGAGGTTCAGCAACTCATTACCTCTTCTTACCACCTTAAAGATCACACTGGTAAGCCACTGACACATGGATTCTCCTTTTTCCTCCAATAAATTATTGTATATAGCCTTTCCTCCCCCAAACCACTTTATTGTTCATTTCATTCTTTCAGTTTTTTCTTTTTGGTAACACTATGCCCCTGTAAGATACAACAACAGATAAGTGCATCCCTATGTTTGCACACACACAGAATTTCAGAAGCCGTATGCTTTTCCTTCTCCTTCTCTTCCCCCAGGCTCCTTCTCCTCCTCCTCCTTTCTCCCCCACGTCTTTCTCTGATGTCCATGTTTCATGACCTATGCCTGACATTTGACACAATACTGGTGTGTCAGAAGTCAAAGCAGTAAAATACTATGCCATGTCAACTCAACCCAGTCTATTTATGAAAATGGACTTGCCAGCCAATCCCAGCCTGATGATAGAAGTGCATTCAGTTTCTAATGGCTAATATTAAAAAGCCAAAAAATAACAGATGCTGGCGAGGTTGTAGAGGAAAGAGAAATCTTATACATTGTTGGTGGGAGTGTAAATTAGTTCAGCCATTGTGGAAAGCAGTGTGGCAATTCCTCAAAGAGCTAAAAACAGAACTACAATTTGACCCAGCAATCCTATTACTGGGTATATTCCCAGAGGAGTATAAAGCATTCTACCATAAAGACACATGCATGTGAATGTGCATTGCAGCACTATTCACGACAGCAAAGACATGGAATCAACCTAAATGCCCATCAATGACAGATCAATAAAGAAAATGTGATACATATACATCAGGGAATACTATGCAGCCATAAAAAAGAACAAGATCATGTCTTTTACAGGAACACGAATGGAGCTAAAAGGCCATTATCTTTAGCAAACTAACGCAGGAACAGAAAACCAAATACCATATGTTCTCACTTATAAAGTGGGAGCTAAATGATGAGAACTCATGGACGCAAAGAAGGGAACAACAAACACTGTGGCTTACTTGAGGGAGAAGGGTGGGAGGAGAGAAAGGAACAGAAAAAATAATGAATGGTTACTAGGCTTAATACCTGGGTGATGAAATAATCTGTACAACAAACTCCGTGACACAAGTTTACCTATATAGCAAACTTGCACATGTAGCCTTGAACCTAAAATAAAAGCTAAAAAAAAAAAAAGAAAGAAGTCTGTTTAGTTTCCACAACAACTGTTTCATTTGGAGTTTTTCTTTTATTGATTCATCCATCCATTCAACGAGGACCTGAAAAGTGCCAGGCACTGCCCTGGTTGCTGAGGATACCAAATGTAAATAAGATTGGCTCTTCTTTTCCAAGGGTTTACTGTCCAGTTGGAGAAACAGACATTGAAACAGACAAACGACAAGATGGCGCTTGTAGTTCAGGAGGAGAGATGAGCACAGGAGTGGGAGCACAGCGGATGCTGCTGGGAGAGTTGGGAGACCCTGCAATTTGTCCAGGAAGCTGCTCTGCCATCAGTGACCTCTGTCCATGCAAGATGCAGCAGGCTTAATGAAGTGAGGGAAGGATCATAGGGCAGGAGTGCTGAGAAAAGCTGTCATAATTTATCACTAGATGCATGCTGGAAACTTGGTTTCTCCCAAAATAAAGTCAGTTGTTCTAATTAGCTCTTTTCATTTGAAAGTAAAGACTGTCCCCACCAATCAGGACATTGTCAAGCAAATCTGTTATCCGTGAAGCTGGGAGATTAGATATGAAATTACAGAAGAAACAAGCACTTCAAGGAAAACAACATGTTCTCTCTGAGAACCTCTTGAAGGTTGGCCAGAGGTTCATACCAACCCTTTGTGCTGGCTAAGTGCCTGATTTCTGAGGAGTTCAAAGCACATAGTGGACAGTTACTCCATGGTTGTCATAGAAACTCTCCAACAGGGATGCATAGCCAGAGACATTGTCCAAGTGGGAGGTAAACAATAGGGAAGAACATAAGCTAAGGTACCCCTGAGTCCTTCTGGGGGCCTCTTCCCCTTGTTTTTCACATTTACCCATTACCTCCTAGGGCTTCCACCCCCATCTGACCCTGGGGACCCCTAGGTCTGTGGGTTCAGCCCTTGCTTCTTCTGTAGATTTAGAGCTCTCTACCTGGACATCCTCTGGATGTCCACAGCCACACGTGGCATCTAGCTTCTCCAGACCTGTGGGTGGGAAAGAAAGTACATATCAGGAAGGTATTTTACTCTAATGAAGATAGAGATGGAGATTCTAATCTCTTTTCTAGAATTTTTTAAAAAATCAGATCTGATAGTACAAAATGGATTAGTTTGTATTAGTTTGAATTTTGGGTTTTCTATTTGCTTTTCTTTTTGAAGAATCCCAATATCAGGAAGACAGAAAAAAAGCCCCAAGATATTTAAATAGAATGTGGCAGAAACTCTGAGCAGCCTCCTACTCCTCTCTTTTTCTTAACAACAGAACCTTGATTGTATTTGGTCCAGCAGTGCACACTGCTGAAAGGTGTTTGTCAGCCTGCTTTGTGGTTAGCAGTAGCCATGTGACTGAGTTCTGGTCAGTGAGATGTATCACATGGGACTTCTGAGAAGACTATTTAAAGAGATTTAAGGATGCCTGACATGCTGGGAAAAGAGGCTATTGTCCTCCTTCCTCCTTCCTGCTGCCTGGGATATAGACATGATGGCTAGAGCTTCAGCAGCCTTCTTCTTCTAAGAAGACTTGGGGGATTGAGAACTATGCTGAAGATAGAGGAACCTGGGTCTCTAATGACTTCACAGAGCTGCCATACAAGCTCTGGGCCACTTTCGTCCAGATTTCCTTAAGTGAAAGGATTTAAACCACTGTGTATTTGAGTTACTATATTCAGATCTCTGTTACAACAAAACCTAATCCTTACTGATAAATAATGAAGAATTAATTGTAATATCAGCAGCTTAAGCTTCAGAGAGACTGACAGCCATTTTGTGAGGGTGACAAATCAGTCCTTTCCATATTCAAGGTCACTGTGACCCTACTGGATGTGAGGCAGTGGCATCAGTGGGACAAGGAATGAAAATTGGGTTGAGGGGTACTGCATGGCCTGATCAAGTTCAAAGGCCCTGGTAGCTAATGCTCTTCTTGGTCTTGTTGTCGAATGACTTCTCTTTTAGCCAATTTCAGCACTAGGACGCTGACTCCTCAACCTGTATTGGACTGGGTCAGACTGTGAGCTACATGACCCAAGTTATCATGGAGCAAACCATCCTTACCATAACCTTACTTGGAAGCTGGTGACAAATCCATTCACAGCTGAGATCAACTGTGAAAGAGGGAAGAAGTCTCATTTAGTGAGAAAAACAAGTTACTTTCTGCCCTTCTCAACCCATCTAGTATAGCCATGCCCATCTCCACCAAACCCCAGCACAAGGACCATCCCTATCACCAGGATGACAGACTGACAAGAGGTCAGAGATCAAATTTTGCCAGTGGTATTTCCTCCCCCTTCACCACTGCCACTGAATATCCCATAGGGTCAAAAAGGGATCCAGAGGGCAACTTCCACCATCAGAGACTCAGGCGACTCCTGGAGTCAGCCCTGCCTACTTGCCTCTGAGAGCCCTTGTCTAGGAATGCAGACAGGACACAGTTTCCCCACAAAGTCAGTGGAGAGAGGCTTTGCCTTTCTCTTGTGTTTCGTTTGGCTCCCTGACATGAGCACAGCCTGTCCCACATCAAGGAATTCTTCAGGATTTCTTGGGAGTGCTGTGACGGCAGGAGCATCATTCCCAGGAGTCCAGGATAAAGCCACTTTTGATTGGATGCCTCCTTTTTCACATTACAAACTAATACTACTGTCGTTTCTTAATGAAAAACAGGGCTTTAGAATCTGAGAAGAATTAGTCCGATTTTTAACACCTTGTCAAAGACAACCTCACTCAGCACAGTGTTTGGAAACAGCCCTGGTATTGGCCACCTGAGGCTCGGGTTCGAGTGCTGCTGTTCTGTTGATTGGCCATGAGATCTTGGGCAAGTCACTTGGACTTACGGAGCCTCGAGTTGTATCCAGTCATCTTTATTTTTGTGACTTCTATGTACTAAGCATTTTCCAAGGTGCTGAGAATTCAAGAGTAAACAAATAGATCAAAAATCCTTGCCATTACGGGGCTTGTGATGGAGGGACGTGGGGATGTGGGAAGAGACCTTAAATACAGATGGCACATATTCATAGATGTTTATGAACTTTGATAAATACTATGAAAGGAAAGTACCTAGCTCTCAGATAGGTAGCCATTTAATTTAGATTGAGGGGTAGAAGCATGAGGAATGTACAGCAGATAGCCAGGCAAAAATGGGGAAAGACAGTTCCAACAGCAGGGAGTAGACAGGGAATGGATCTGCGAATTTCTCTTGCATAGTTCCAACATCATAATAATTATAATAGTCAAGTGGTCTGGGAGAACCTGCTGACTAAGACCAAATGAGAGCTGTGAGCATCTCTGGAGATGCTGATGGGACATAAGCCAGTCACCAATGACCAGACAAGAGGATTTGCACTCAGGTAGATGCCAACCACGAACCAAACCATCTACCTTCCACCTCCACTATACCCCTAATGCCCAGATAGCAGGTGAGGCCGGGAGCCTAGGTCCCCCTGAAGGTAAAAAAGGGGTGAGGGCAGTTATCCTGAATTGACTGAGATTAAACATGAAAATATTGAAAAACACTGCAGCAATCAAGCCTAAAGTATAGCTAGGTGCAGTTTTCGGCCACGGGCTTCAGACGGGTGTTCTTTTTGCCACAGGAGATCAAGGTTTTGTTTTATCTGCTCTGAACACCTGTATTGTAACCTGTGAAGCATTTCTGTGTGGGTATGTGATGTATGCCCTGTGCAAAAAGAGAACAGTGGAATGAGTCACCTGTTTGTTGTTATGAGGCACAGGTAGGGAGGCAGGCACAGCTACATCACTATCTTGAGAGACTGGTGGTGACACTCCCCACGCCCATGTCTGGGCTCCGACTCTCACCCCACTCGGTCCTCACTCTGGCCTGGTCCTCGCCCCTGCCCTCTAGGAGTGTGCACACTCATGAGAGGGGCTTCACCTGCCCTCTGGTACATTTCCCAGCCTGCTCCCAACTTTTCTTCTTCCTCTCCAGGATGCAGCTCTGAGAACCAGGCTTCTGGAGTATTGCCTCCCTGCAGCCCCCTCCCCACCATGCCCTCTGAGACACCCCCTGGGCGAGTCTACAACCCTGACTGCTCTCTCCCCGGCAGGGGCGGCTTCCACTCATGCTGCCATCCAGGGAAGGGGCTGCAGGCACCAACGTCAGGCAGAGGCCTGAGCAGAAATGTGAGTAACCATGAACACATAAGAGGCAGGCCTAGCAGAGGGAGGGATGGGCTGCACTGAAGCCTAGAGGGCACATGCCTGTGGTCCAGAAGAACAGCATCCCCCAGAGCAGAGAGACCATCTCCTGCCAAAACATACTGCCACGTAGAACTCACCCACGCGAAACCAAGACCCAGCCTTGTGTAACTAACAAATAGTATGAGGCCTTCCCTAGGGAGCACATTATACCAAGTCCATCATTGATTTATTGTGAAAACTGAGATTTCTTTTTTCTTCTGGCAGACAGAGAGCTTGCAGACAGGATGGGGGAACTACACCACACTGAGAGCTGACCACAACCTGGAAACTCAACCACACTCCCCAGTTACCTTGGAGGTGGGGAGTCTCCATGTGCCTTACAACACAGCAGAAAGAGAACTAGCCTTGGAATCAGACAGACTCAGACTTGCACCCAGCTCTCTGTCACCTGGAACAGGCTACTGAATGTCTCTAAGTTAGGGCGAGTATCCACTTCATGAGCGTTTTGGCAGATTCATGATATTGCATGTAACATGTGATATTGCATAATACCCGACTATATTTTTCTCTATCTCAGAAACCTACCGTTGACACTGCACCTATTGCAATTGTAATTATTTTATTAGTTTGCATTTTTACTTCATTTACTGTTATTGTTGTTACTGTTTATATCCCTCACCAGACTATAAAATCAATGAGAGCACAGACCATAGCTGCCTTGCTCACATACATTCTAGAACCTAGCACATAGTTGGTACTCAAGAACAATATTTTCTGTAAAATGTTTATTCATCCAATAAAAATTAGTTTCTTTTCTTCTCTTGGCTCTGAGAAGTCAAATATTCCTGAGCTAGCCATCAAAGCTGGGTGGTTGGATGTTCATTGCAGCATTTATACCCCAAACTCCTGAGAAAGGAGATTGAAGAAACCAGGAGGCACTGCTGATCACCAGAAATTATCTAATGGGATATTACTAAGTCACACCTCCAGGAGCCACTTTAGAAAGAGACAATAAACCGCCTCACTCTGCCGGGACCAACCAGAGAGATGCTGTCTCTGCCCCAGCTCCCAGGAGCCTCAGCAAGACCCTCCGGCCCAGGGGTGGGCTGCTGGCATGAGCAAAGCTTCCAGTAATTGCAACACAGTTTCTTCAAGAGATGGAAGGAAAGGCATTTCAATAATAAGCAAAGGAGAGGGAAAATCAATAAGGATGTGCGTAATGAATTTTTGTTTCCTGAAATAGCCTGGCAGGAGCCTTGCCAGGAAGAGTTAGGGCTAATCAGTGACAAGATGAGAGACACAAATCCAAGAATATTATTCAGCTCTGCAGCCTCCCTGGGTGAAAGAATGTCAGGATAAAGAATTGCAAAGAGCTTAGCATATTGTCCAGAAAAATAGGAGAACCTGGACAAAGGTAACAATAGCGCTTCTGCTTGTTTGGGAAGAAACCTGCACTTCTCTGGAATTTGAGTGGGGGTCTGAGCAGGTTGGACAAATGGTAACATTTTCTTTAACCCTCAAGTCAACCACCCCATCATCAATACTACATAAAAGACTAAATATGGGGCTACTGTGGGCTGCATGATGGTGATGAGCAAACTTCAACCCTGCCATTTACTAATCATTCACTGTATAGTCTTGGGTAGTTTACTTAAAACCTCTGAGCCTCAGTTTCCTTCTACAAAATAGACATCTAAGAGTTTCCAGGTTGTAAAACTATTGTGAAGATTAAATGAGGTAGAATGTCAATCACAGCTCAGTGCCTGACACAAGGTAAGCTCCCAATAAATGGTTGATGTTGTCACCGTTACAGTTAAATAATCCCATGTTGCTGTGAGTCCTTGTTAAGATCGCTGAAGTTTCTGCTAGACTGCATGCCCTTGACAGGACAGGACCACATTTTCATCCTAGAATACCCTGTACCTGGAAGAGCCAATAGATGTAGAAATAAGGACAAAGTGATTATCACTTTCATAATCTCCTTTGAACATCTGAGATTGTGTGTGTGTGTGTGTGTATGTATGTCCCTTGACAAATGGAGGGAATTCCCTTACACGGATTTAAGTGTCTAACAACTCACTCACTGATGATAGAGCAATTAGCCTTGTATTAGCACTTCTTAAAACTACTCTGAAGTATTTTCAATTTTTGCTATAGTTATGTGCAATGTAGTAAAGTGGTTCTGAAGCATACTATCATCTTTTCTGTAACTACATTTTTACATCAACTTTACTGAGGCACAATTTACATATAATAAAATAGACGCACTCTGGTGTACAGTTTGGTGAGGTTTGATAAATATCTATACTCAGGTAACTACTACCTAAATCATGATGTAAAAACTTTCCACCATGCAACTGGGCTCCTTTGCGCCCTTTCGTAGTCAATCCCCACCTCCACCTCCAGCCCCAGATAACCACTGGCACATCTGTTGTAGATGGGATGAGTCTTTTCTAGAGTTTTATTTAAATGGAAACATGCCATATTTAGTCTTTTATGTCTGGCCTCTTTTGCTCAACAGAACGTGTTTGAGATTCATTCATTTAGTTGCATGTATTATCAATAGTACATTTCCTTTGTATTGCTCAGCAGTATTCCATTGTATGAATATACCACAGTTGTAAAAAGTCTGTTCACCTATTGAGGAACTCTTTGGGTTGTTTCCAATTTTTAACTATTATGAATAAAGCCACTGTGAATATTCATGTACAAGTCTTTTGACACATTTTCATTTTTCTTGGGTAAATACCCAAAAGTGGTATCGCTGGGTCATGTAAGTATATGTTCAACTTTATAAGATGCTACCAGGCTATTTTCCAAAGTGGCTGTGCCATTTTACATTCTCACTCACAGTTAGAGTTCTTGTAGCCCCATCTATTCTCTAGCACTTGGCATAGTTGTGACTGCTTTTTAATGAGTTGTCATTGCTCTATTTTACTTGGACCTTTCTAGAAGTTCTTCTTCTCTCCCTCTCTGCCTGTTTTCCAGAACTTCTGTCTTCCATTTAGTGTCTCCAAAGGGCAGAAGGTGACGGTGTTTATCATTACATTGCAGAACTTGTTTTAAATACATTTTGAAAGTGCTGAAAGGACTGTCAGGGCTCATCTGTCAGAGAGAGTTCTTCCATCCAGATTTTCTCTTGTTTACTTCACCACAACCCGCACATGCAAAGCTATACATGTATGATCTCTTTCTCTGGGCAAACTGGGCCCTGGAATAGTTTATTTGTAGCAAACAAAGGTGAAAAATAGCTCAACTTCCTTTAGATACTAAACAGTCCATTTCCAGGCCATTCTCTTTAGCCTCTGCTCAGAGAGTGAAATCTTCTCTGGTGTCTGTCGCTCTAGACTTGCCTCCAGTCTCTCGTTAGCCCGCTTTGGCCTCTATAGCTTATGCCAGTCGCTAATTTCACAGTAGCTGGCTGCTGATTGCACCTGTAAACAGATTAAATGCTTCATAAACAGTAAGATGTCTTGACTATGTTTCCTTTCATGTTATCAATTACTGTCTTAGAAACTAAAATCTCAATCTGCAGCAGAACGAAGAAAACATACAAGGTATTTCATTATAAAATTATAAAGATCTTGACTTAAAAAAATTTCATGTACTTTAATTTTCCAAATTCCAACATAACCAGCTTTTTTTCTGGGACTGAAAAAAATAAAACCAAACAAATCTTTATGATGGAAATGATGGAAATGCCAAGATCTTTCTTAAAGTTATGTAAATGATTTCCTAAGAAAGGCGAGTAATAGAGTCTGGCAGACTTTCAGGTTCCTGAACATGTTTGGATGGTCAGATGATATTTTTTGAATAACTTACCATTCTTTTCCAAACCCCGGCTATAAGAAAGTGCAAACATTTTTGCCAAATGCTTTTTCAATTTTAAAACTGAGTAATTGAAGGAAGATGTTTGTGCCACTACTCCTTTCTACTTCAGTCATTCAATATTGTGAACCATAAAACCTTTGATATGTTTGGAAGTCATTTGTAAGGCTTTTCTAAGCCCTTTCCTTAGGCACAGAATATTTTTATTTTAAGAGTAAATTAAACATTGAAAGTTTCCTGTTCAGGTGGAAATGTCAAACCCAGGGGTTTTGGGTGCCATCCGCAGTGATCAGTCTAGCTTCCAGCAATAGAAATACAATGGTCAAACATGCTGCTGGAGGTGAACATGGCCAGTCCCTGTGACAGGCAGATGAGCAGTAATGCTGTCAGCCTCTTCTTAAGGGTTAAAGGATAGAGGCCCAGAGCTCCTCAACATTCCAGTAAATGAACAAAAACAAAAACAAAACACTAAACACCAAAGCATAGAATTGCTCATAAATGTGCAAAGTTTTTGCACTAACAGGACAATATGGTAAGGAGATAGTCATAGATGGTACAAATACAGAACTAGCAAGAAAATGATGAAAGACTTATAAAAGAGAAATACAACATGCACACTATGCATTGATTAAAATGCACGTTCTAGGACAGTGGATGTCACGACCAATCTTTCTTAAGTGTGATTCATGGAGCACCTGCCGCAGGATCATAGGAGGAGCTTGCTGAAATGAAGATTCCTGGATCCTATCCCAAATCTACAGCTCCTCAGACAAATCTTATGCACACTGAAGTTTGAGAACCACTTCCATAGATGGATGTATTTTTGGTAGCTAGAAAGATGGCCCCCCAACTGACATCCATGTCCTTATTCTGGAACCTGTAACTATGTTCCCTTGCATGACACAACGGACTTTGCAGATGTGATTAAGATTATGGTTAAATTGGGAGCATAGCCTGGATTATCCAGGTGGGTCCAACCTCATTCAATTTAATTTAAATCCTTAAAATTGGGAAACATTCTTAGCTGCAGTGAGAGAGATACAACATGAGAGGGACGATATCCACTGTTGTTGGCTTTGAAAGATGGAAAGAGTGGCCATGATCCAAAGGATGTGGGCATCCCTAGAAGCTGGGGATGGCCCTCCGTGTTCTTCTAGCAGAAAATGAGATCCTTGGTTCTACAACTGCTGGGAAAACTAGATTCTACCGACAACCCAAGTGAACAAGAAAATGAATTCTCCCCTAGAGCTTCCAAAAAGCAATGCCTTGCCAACACCTTGATTTTAGCCCTTCAAGACTTATACCTCCAAACTTATAGGGATTTAAAAAAATGTGTGTGGTTGTACACCACTAAGTTTGTGGCAATTTATTATGGCAGCAGCAATAAGAAAATAATAGTTATGAAACATCTTACAAGTTATGCACCCATCATACTATTTTAAAAGTATATACAACATGTTACTACATATTAGTACATATTTCTAGTATACACATATATACGTACTAGAAAATGCACCAAAATGTTAATGGCAGTCACCTTTAAGGGCTGGCTTTCTAAGCATCTTTTTCTTCTTTGTGTTTTTATTTTTCAAAAGTTTGAATAACAAATATGTATTACTTTTGTAATCAGAAAAAGTTACTTGAAAAATTAAGTAAAAAAGTAAAGGTAAGAAACAAAACCTAATAGGACTCAGTCAACACACTGTGCTGGAATCAACTCAGGAAAAGGCCTTGAACTTGGAGCTGTGGACCCTGAGTTCAGTCTTGGGGCATCCAGCATCCCACAAGGAGTTCTTTGCATGTGTGGATGGGACCCAAGCTCACCTGCATCTCTTTTATTCCAGGGAGAAAGATAGGGACTGAATGACTTTAAAACACCTGTTCTTCATGGGAAAGCAGCCCAGACAATTGATTCGATTATTTTTAATCCCTCATAAAAAAAAAAAAAAAAAACCCAAGTTGCTATTAATACAACTGGTGTTCTGTCCAACTAAGGGAGCAATTCAAAGTGGGTAGCAAAAAGGTTCCGTAATTGCTATTGCTAGAATATATTAATAACTCAGGCAGAGGTACAATATTTTAAGCGCATGAAATTCATTGCTGACTATGCTCAGCAGGAGAGAAAAAATATTCAGTAGATTGAAACCTTATTTGAAAAATGGAAGATATTTATTACAATTAATATAAAAGTGTAATGTCTAATGGATATAGTTTGCATGTCTGTCCCCACCCAAATCTCATGTTGAATTGTAATCCTCAATGCTGGAGGAGGGGCCTTGGGGGAGGTGTCTGGATCTTGGGGGCGGATCCCTCATGGCTTGGTGTTATCTTTGTAATAGTGAGTTCTCAGGAGATCTGGTCTTTTATTTTTATGTATTTATTTTTTGAGACGGAGTCTCCCTCTGTTGCCCAGGCTGGAGTGCAATGGCATGATCTCAGCTCACTGCAACCTCCACCTCTCGGGTTCAAGTGATTCTCCTCTTTCAGTCTCCAGAGTAGCTGAGATTACAGGCAGGCGCCACCATGCCCTGCTAATAGATCTAGTCTTTTAAAAGTGTGTGGCACTTCCCCCACCAACTCTCTTTCTCTGTCTTTGTCTCTCTCTCTCTCTTGCTTGCTCCTGCTTTTGCCATGTGATGTGCCTGCTCACCCTTTGCCTTCCATCACAATTGTCAGCTTCCTGAGGCCCCCTTACAAGCTGACCAGATGTCAGCACCATTCTTCCTGTACAGCCTGCAGAACCAGGAGCCAATTAAACCTCTTTCCTTTATAAATCACCCCGTCTCAGTTATTTCTTTATAGCAATGCAAGAATGGCCTAATACACTAAATAAAGTAAAATTTCTATTAGAATTATTTAATTCTGCAGATTGTTAAGTCAAAGGTAGTACTGGGAGGAGGTGTTGCTACCTGTTCACTGAATCAGACCCCTCAAGGCAGATCTGAGCATCAACATGACTACCTTAAAACAATGATAAACTAGAATAACAATTTGTTAATTTAGATGAGAAATCAATTTTGTATGGGGACTATAATACATCAATCCAGGTGACCTAGTTAAATTCACAGGCATCTGAGCCAAACAGACCTGGGTTCAAATCCCAGTCTTTGTAACTAATTACTGGGTGACCTTGGCTACACCTTGACCCTAAGTTTTAAGCCTTGGTTATCTCTCCTGAAGACAAACTGATAAGCACATCACCTTATTGAGGGGTTTGCATTAAATTAGATTCTACATATTAACCATTTGGAACATTGCCTGACATATGGTAACAGTTGTGCTAGCCATTATTATCTTATGTTGCAGATAAAGCTCAAAAAATGGTGGAAAAATTTGTCCAAGTTCCCAGATATAGAACATAGATGCAAATTCAAGAGGCCTGGCTCTTCATATACAGATCATAGATGAAGAGACAAGAGAAAGTAAGAAGGTCCATGTAACTGGAAAGAGACACAAATGCCTTCTAATTTCTGCAATATTTATCATCAATGCTAATCCATACTAGGGGAGGAAAGAGAATTCTCTTCTTCGTCATCCAAAGCTGCCCAAAGGGAAGCTGCCATGATTAGTTGTGCCCTGCACAACTCTTGAGGGTTTCATTCATGTAGACAGCAGTCCAGAACTGCAGGGCCATTATTATGCACTGGGACTAAGATAGCACTGGCAATGAAGAGTTAAACTGCAGAAGTTGTATATTTTAGGAGTACACGTAGACATCATCAAAACTTTCTTTGATTTGCAGATACACAGAGAGTAGTCCTTAGTAGCGCTACCACCTCTTTTTTCAGTGCTAAACAGTTCTCCCTTTGGAAAGGACAAAGCACTTTTGTAAATATCCTCATAATACCAGTTGTTGCTTTGGCAGTGCTCAGTCACAACAGGATCCACTGTTAAAAGTTTAAAATAGCTCCTGGGCCAAAAGCCTGCAGTAGGATTCTGAGGCATAAAAGCTATGCCGTGACTGGTGAATCTAGAATTTTAGGGGAATTCTTCTAGGAAGCAACAGCATGCCAGTCATCATTATCCCCAGCCTTCCAGGATCGCTGAGCTGTGCATTTGTGAGCCTTCGTTATGGCTGAGGCTCCCTCTCTTCTAGCATTCCTTGTGTGTCCTGTAGCTCCCCACACTGTCAGGCGCCTGAGAGCCTGGAAGGACTATCCTTCTCATCTCTGTCTTTCCAGTGCCTGGCAAAAAGCGGAGCATCAGGGCTCGAATGAATGAATGAATTTATATCTTCTTGAGGAGGTCTCTCTGACGGTTCACAGATCCGATAGTCATAGAAAATTCCACTGAGAAGTTTGCTTTTGTTAAAAAGGAATCAGGGTAACTTGCCGGTCCTAAGGCTGATGCTACCAAACTTTCCCCACACCACAGTGAGCAAAATCGTCTCTGGGATTTCATGATATTGAGTTCACCCTACTTCAGTCCAAAGAGATGTGTTCTATACTACACTTGGAATAAGGCATGAAGTGGACTGTCCTCAAAAGCTTTCTCAGGGCTACACTCAGTGAAGCTTACTCTTCAGAAACCATCACCATAGCTGTGTTCTTTATACTAAGCCTCTTCAAAGAAGGCAATGGGTGAACCCTACATTTATCTCTCTCGCTTCCTGGAGTCTGTCGTGATGCAGGCTGAACAAATGTATCTCCTCACTGTGTCCTGCAGCCTTTCCCCATTCTTTGGGCCTACTGCTGTTTTTTTAAAGTAATAATTACATGCTTAATGGTGTGCTAATCAAAAACAGTATGTTAGGGGGCGGAGCAAGATGGCCGAATAGGAACAACTCCAGTCTCCAACTCCCAGCGCGAGCGACACGGAAGACCGGTGATTTCTGCATTTTCAACTGAGGTACTGGGGTCATCTCACTAGGGAGTGCCGGACAATCGGTGCTGGTCAGCTGCTGCAGCCTGACCAGCGAGAGCTGAAGCAGGGCGAGGCATCGCCTCACCTGGAAGCGCAAGGGGGAAGGGGATCCGTTTTCCTAGCCAGGGGAACTGAGACACACAACACCTGGAAAATCGGGTAACTCCCACCCCAATACTGCGCTGTAAGCATACAGGCATTCCAGGAGAATATATCCCACACCTGGCCGGGAGGGTCCCACGCCCACGAAGCCTCCCTCACTGCTAACACAGCAGTCTGCCGCGATCTATCCGCAAGGCAGCAGCGAGGCTGGGGGAGGGGCGCCCGCCATTGCTGAGGCTTAAGTAGGTAAACAAAGCCGCTGGGAAGCTCGAACTGGGTGGAGCTCACAGCAGCTCAAGGAAGCCTGCCTGTCTCTGTAGTCTCCACCTCTGGGGACAGCGCACAGCTGAAGACCAACAGGGGAAGTAGCGGGAGCCGGTGCAGACGCGAACGACTCTGTCTGACAGCTTTGGGGAGAGCCGCGGATCTCCCAACGCGGAGGTTGAGATCTGAGAACGGACAGACTGCCTGCTCAGGTGTGTCCCTGACCCCTGAGTAGCCTAGCTGGGAGAAATCCCCCACTAGGGGCAGTCTGACACCCCACACCTCACAGGGTGGAGTACACCCCTGAGAGGACACTTCCAAAGGAAGAATCAGACAGGTACACTCGCTGTTCAGCAATATTCTATCTTCGGCAACCTCTGCTGCTGATACCCAGGCAAACAGGGTCTGGAGTGGACCTCAAGCAATCTCCAACAGACCAACAGACAGTCCTTCTGACTGTCAGAAGGAAAACTATCAAACAGGAAGGACACCTATACCAAAACCCCATCAGTTCGTCACCACCATCAAAGACCAGAGACAGATAAAACCACAAAGATGGGGAAGAAGCAGGGCAGAAAAGCTGGAAATTCAAAAAATAAGAGCGCATCTCCCCCTGCAAAGGAGCGCAGCCCATCACCAGCAACGGATCAAAGCTGGTCAGAGAATGACTTGGACGAGAGGAGAGAAGAAGGCTTCAGTCCATCAAACTTATCAGAGCTCAAGGAGGAATTACGTACCCAGCGCAAAGAAACTAAAAATCTTGAAAAAAGAGTGGAAGAATTGACAGCTAGACTCATTAATGCAGAGAAGATCATAAACGAAATGACAGAGATGAAAACCATGACACGAGAAATACGTGACAAATGCACAAGCTTCAGTAACCGACTCGATCAACTGGAAGAAAGAGTATCAGCGATTGAAGATCAAATGAATGAAATGAAGCGAGAAGAGAAACCAAAAGAAAAAAGAAGAAAAAGAAATGAGCAAAGCCTGCAAGAAGTATGGGATTACGTAAAAAGACCAAATCTACGTCTGATTGGGGTGCCTGAAAGTGAGGGGGAAAATGGAACCAAGTTGGAAAACACTCTTCAGGATATCATCCAGGAGAACTTCCCCAACCTAGTAGGGCAGGCCAACATTCAAATTCAGGAAATACAGAGAACGCCACAAAGATACTCCTCCAGAAGAGCAACTCCAAGACATGTAATTGCCAGATTCACCAAAGTTGAAATGAAGGAAAAAATCTTAAGGGCAGCCAGAGAGAAAGGTCGGGTCACCCACAAAGGGAAGCCCATCAGACTAACAGCAGATCTCTCAGCAGAAACTCTAAAAGCCAGAAGAGAGTGGGGGCCAATATTCAACATTCTTAAAGAAAAGAATTTTAAACCCAGAATTTCATATCCAGCCAAACTAAGTTTCATAAGTGAAGGAGAAATAAAATCCTTTACAGATAAGCAAATGCTTAGAGATTTTGTCACCACCAGGCCTGCCTTACAAGAGACCCTGAAGGAAGCCCTAAACATGGAAAGGAACAACCGGTACCAGCCATCGCAAAAACTTGGCAAAATGTAAAGACCATCGAGGCTAGGAAGAAACTGCATCAACTAACGAGCAAAATAACCAGTTAATATCATAATGGCAGGATCAAGTTCACACATAACAATATTAACCTTAAATGTTAATGGACTAAATGCTCCAATTAAAAGACACAGACTGGCAAACTGGATAAAGAGTCAAGACCCATCAGTCTGCTGTATTCAGGAGACCCATCTCACATGCAGAGACATACATAGGCTCAAAATAAAGGGATGGAGGAAGATCTACCAAGCAAATGGAGAACAAAAAAAAGCAGGGGTTGCAATCCTAGTCTCTGATAAAACAGACTTTAAACCATCAAAGATCAAAAGAGACAAAGAAGGCCATTACATAATGGTAAAGGGATCAATTCAACAGGAAGAGCTAACTCTCCTAAATATATATGCACCCAATACAGGAGCACCCAGATTCATAAAGCAAGTCCTTAGAGACTTACAAAGAGACTTAGACTCCCATACAATAATAATGGGGGACTTCAACACTCCGCTGTCAACATTAGACAGATCAACGAGACAGAAAGTTAACAAGGATATCCAGGAATTGAACTCATCTCTGCACCAAGCGGACCTAATAGACATCTATAGAACTCTCCACCCCAAATCAACAGAATATACATTCTTCTCAGCACCACATCGCACTTATTCCAAAATTGACCACATAATTGGAAGTAAAGTACTCCTCAGCAAATGTAAAAGAACAGAAATTATAACAAACTGTCTCTCAGACCACAGTGCAATCAAACTAGAACTCAGGACTAAGAAACTCAATCAAAACCGCTCAACTACATGGAAACTGAACAACCTGCTCCTGAATGACTACTGGGTACATAACGAAATGAAAGCGGAAATAAAGATGTTCTTTGAAACCAATGAGAACAAAGATACAACATACCAGAATCTCTGGGACACATTTAAAGCAGTGTGTAGAGGGAAATTTATAGCACTAAATGCCCACAAGAGAAAGCTGGAAAGATCTAAAATTGACACTCTAACATCACAATTAAAAGAACTAGAGAGGCAAGAGCAATCACATTCAAAAGCTAGCAGAAGGCAAGAAATAACTAAGATCAGAGCAGAACTGAAGGAGATAGAGACACAAAAAACCCTCCAAAAAATCAATGAATCCAGGAGTTGGTTTTTTGAAAAGATCAACAAAATTGACAGACCGCTAGCAAGGCTAATAAAGAAAAAAAGAGAGAGGAATCAAATAGATGCAATAAAAAATGATAAAGGGGATATCACCACTGACCCCACAGAAATACAAACTACCATCAGAGAATACTATAAACGCCTCTACGCAAATCAACTAGAAAATCTAGAAGAAATGGATAATTTCCTGGACACTTACACTCTCCCAAGGCTAAACCAGGAAGAAGTTGAATCCCTGAATAGACCAATAGCAGGCTCTGAAATTGAGGCAACAATTAATAGCCTACCCACCAAAAAAAGTCCAGGACCAGATGGATTCACAGCTGAATTCTACCAGAGGTACAAGGAGGAGCTGGTACCATTCCTTCTGAAACTATTCCAATCAATAGAAAAAGAGGGAATCCTCCCTAACTCATTTTATGAGGCCAACATCATCCTGATACCAAAGCCTGGCAGAGACACAACAAAAAAAGAGAATTTTAGACCAATATCCCTGATGAACATTGATGCAAAAATCCTCAATAAAATACTGGCAAACCGGATTCAGCAGCACATCAAAAAGCTTATCCACCATGATCAAGTGGGCTTCATCCCTGGGATGCAAGGCTGGTTCAACATTCGCAAATCAATAAACGTAATCCAGCATATAAACAGAACCAAAGACAAGAACCACATGATTGTCTCAATAGATGCAGAAAAGGCTTTTGACAAAATTCAACAGCCCTTCATGCTAAAAACGCTCAATAAATTCGGTATTGATGGAACGTACCTCAAAATAATAAGAGCTATTTATGACAAACCCACAGCTAATATCATACTGAATGGGCAAAAACTGGAAAAATTCCCTTTGAAAACTGGCACAAGACAGGGATGCCCTCTCTCACCACTCCTATTCAACATAGTGTTGGAAGTTCTGGCTAGGGCAATCAGGCAAGAGAAAGAAATCAAGGGTATCCAGTTAGGAAAAGAAGAAGTCAAATTGTCCCTGTTTGCAGATGACATGATTGTATATTTAGAAAACCCTATCGTCTCAGCCCAAAATCTCCTTAAGCTGATAAGCAACTTCAGCAAAGTCTCAGGATACAAAATTAATGTGCAAAAATCACAAGCATTCTTATACACCAGCAACAGACAAGCAGAGAGCCAAATCAGGAATGAACTTCCATTCACAATTGCTTCAAAGAGAATAAAATACCTAGGAATCCAGCTTACAAGGGATGTAAAGGACCTCTTCAAGGAGAACTACAAACCACTGCTCAGTGAAATCAAAGAGGACACAAACAAATGGAAGAACATACCATGCTCATGGATAGGAAGAATCAATATCGTGAAAATGGCCATACTCCCCAAGGTTATTTATAGATTCAATGCCATCCCCATCAAGCTACCAATGACTTTCTTCACGGAATTGGAAAAAACTGCTTTAAAGTTCATATGGAACCAAAAAAGAGCCCGCATTGCCAAGACAATCCTAAGTCAAAAGGACAAAGCTGGAGGCGTCACGCTACCTGACTTCAAACTATACTACAAGGCTACAGTAACCAAAACAGCATGGTACTGGTACCAAAACAGAGATATAGACCAATGGAACAGAACAGAGTCCTCAGAAATAATACCGCACATCTACAGCCATCTGATCTTTGACAAACCTGAGAGAAACAAGAAATGGGGAAAGGATTCCCTATTTAATAAATGGTGCTGGGAAAATTGGCTAGCCATAAGTAGAAAGCTGAAACTGGATCCTTTCCTTACCCCTTATACGAAGATTAATTCAAGATGGATTAGAGACTTAAATGTTAGACCTAATACCATAAAAACCCTAGAAGAAAATCTAGGTAGTACCATTCAGGACATAGGCATGGGCAAGGACTTCATGTCTAAAACACCAAAAGCAACGGCAGCAAAAGCAAAAATTGACAAATGGGATCTAATTAAACTAAAGAGCTTTTGCACAGCAAAAGAAACTACCATCAGAGTGAACAGGCAACCTACAGAATGGGAGAAAATTTTTGCAACCTACTCATCTGACAAAGGGCTAATATCCAGAATCTACAAAGAACTCAAACAAATATACGAGAAAAAAACAAACAACCCCATCAAAAAGTGGGGAAAGGATATGAACAGACATTTCTCAAAAGAAGATATTCATACAGCCAACAGACACATGAAAAAATGCTCATCATCACTGGCCATCAGAGAAATGCAAATCAAAACCACAATGAGATACCATCTCACACCAGTTAGAATGGCAATCATTAAGAAGTCAGGAAACAACAGGTGTTGGAGAGGATGTGGAGAAATAGGAACACTTTTACACTGTTGGTGGGATTGTAAACTAGTTCAACCATTATGGAAAACAGTATGGCAATTCCTCAAGGATCTAGAACTAGATGTACCATATGACCCAGCCATCCCACTACTGGGTATATACCCAAAGGATTATAAATTAGTCTACTACAAAGACACATGTACACGTATGTTTATTGCGGCACTATTCACAATAGCAAAGACTTGGAATCAACCCAAATGTCCATCTGTGACAGACTGGATTAAGAAAATGTGGCACATATACACCATGGAATACTATGCAGCCATAAAAAAGGATGAGTTTGCGTCCTTTGTAGGGACATGGATGCAGCTGGAAACCATCATTCTTAGCAAACTATCACAAGAAGAGAAAACCAAACACCGCATGTTCTCACTCATAGGTGGGAACTGAACAATGAGATCACTTGGACTCGGGAAGGGGAACATCACACACTGGGGTCTATCATGGGGAGGGGGGAGGGGGAGGAGGGAGGGATTGCATTGGGGAGTTATACATGATATAAATGATGAATTGATGGGTGCTGACGAGTTGATGGGTGCAGCACACCAACATGGCATAAGTATACATATGTAACAAACCTGCACGTTATGCACATGTACCCTAGAACTTAAAGTATAATAAAAAAAAAAAAAAAAAAAAACAGTATGTTAATATATGTAATAATTAGTGATTATAATACATCCAATATTCTAATATATGTAATCACAAGTGGTTATACAATATTTAATATGTATAATAAGTAGTGATTATAACAACAATGACAATCTGTATTTTTAGGACAAACACAGCTAGAATACACATACACACAGTCTGATATATATATATATATTTTTTTTTTTTTAAAAACATACTGCTGGAATATATATACATGTGTTTATATGTATAATCTCCATCAATCCTTACAATAACTTTACAATGTTAGTTCTATTATCTCAATTCAATTCAACTCAATTCAATTCAATTCAATTGATGGTGAATCTGAGGCTCAGTAATTCCCAATGTCACATCACTAATAAGTGGTGGCATGTGAAATGGATCTGAGAGATCTGTCTACAGCCCAAACCCCTACTCTCTATACTATGCTTCACTAGTAAAGCCACAAAGCTGCCTCCATTCTGTTAGGTTAATGGCATATCTTTTTAAATTCTTGCATTTTCCTCCCAATCTTTCAGCCTCCCAAATAATAAGTAACCAAATAATAAGATTGTCTCCCAGGGTGAGATTTCATCTGAGCGATGAAGTGTACACACCTAAGGCTTTGATTTAATTCTCTTGGACTAAGCTGATTAAGTGCTGAGCAGTTTAGACTCTTTCATAATTTTATTAGATGAGATCATTAGATTTCAATGATGAAATGAATGGAAGCCTGACCGGAGACTGAAATAGCCAAATCCAGCCACATCAAAGGTTCCTTGGGGCTAGCTTTCAGGATTCAAACAGTAGTACATACAAAGCATGACTCCCTGAACAATAGGGATAAAATTTCAATATTAAAATAACTTTTATGATGCCAGGAAATACAGTGACATGCTTTTCTCTTGAAGCAGCATGGTTTTGCTTTAATGAAACTATAGATTATCGATTCTCAGACTCAGGGAATACTGTCCTAATGGATGTGGTCTCGAGTTATATTACTACTACAGCCATTAACTCGTGCAACTAAAAGCAAATGACTTCACCTCCCTGGGTTTTATCTCCCTCGAACCTTTCTCCCAGAATTTAGACAAATGAGGACATTCAATTAAGAAGACATTTGGGTCCACGTGTAAAAGAGACAATAAAAATGGAATATGTCACCGTGTGTGCTTCTTGCTGCTTTCCAGGGGTCAGGATTCCCTGAACAAAACCATTGTAGTAATATCTCCACAGAAACAAAAGTATCCCTGATTTTGTATATCATAGCGGATTCTATCCTAAGACAAATTATTCTTTTCTGTCTTTTTACCAATTCCTAATTTACCCACTACAAATGTCAACATTGCTTATATGAAGATGTCTCCCAAGCCTCTAATTATTAGCCATAACTTCTCATTCTCTGTTGAGTTTTATATTCCAGTTGTCCACGGGCTACCTCTGCTTGGATATGAAAAGTTAGCACTTTTTCACCACCCTCTCTCCCAGTGTCTTCATCTGGCAATGGTACCAGGTATGACAGGCACAGAAATTCATTTTTCTCATGTCTCATGTCAGATTGATTACCATGTCCAGCTCATTTTCTTTCCTTTTTATGTCTATAGTCCCATTCTTAATCCAGGACTCATTACCTTATCTCTAATTTTTTTGGCAATTGCCTTCCATCTTGTCCTCTGATTTCTTTCTACTATTTCTCTGATCTCTCCCTGCTATTATTCTACACTAAGTGGCTAGCTCAGTGAGACAGAATTTTCCTCTTGTCTGTCATGGAAACTGATTTCTATAGTGGTCCTGATCTTCTGTCTCTTCTTCCTATGCCATCAGCCTCGAAAGTGTCTTTTCCAACTTACACCTCTAACGTGGGCCCTGCATTCCGGCCATGCCCATTTGCACTTTGGCTCCAACACACTGTTAGCCTGTTTCCATTAACGTTATTCCAAAAGAATTAATTGAATGTAAGAATGGATACATGGATGGATGGATGGATGGATGGATGGATGGATGGATGGATGGATGGATGGGGAGATGCACGCCGGCATGCATGCATGCATGTGCCCAAACCTCAAATCTCTTCTGTTAACTCTGTCCCTCAATACCACAATAAAAGAGAAACATATACCTAGAGTCTTTGGAAATTGATCTCCTTCACAGCTTGTCACGACTGAGAATTGTTCTTTCCTTGGTTCATGTGGCAGACATGTGATCTGTAGTCTCCTATATGTGTGTGTGTGTTCTCCTTCCTTTTGGCAGAGATTGCTAGCTGTTTACCAAACCCAATTCTCTCATTGTATGCGACTGGGCTAGTAACTGGACTGCATTTCCCAACCTGCTTTGCAGTTTTAGAGGTGTGACTAATGGACCACAAAATGCGAGTGGAAGTGATATGGGTCACTTCCAAGCTGTGGAGGCTCAACATCAGGCTATACCTCCCCTATGCTTTCTTTTTTGTGTCCCTCCTGGTGGGAAAGGCAAAGAGCAAAGTGACCTTGGAAGTCAGGTGTTGATGATGGCAGAGCTGCCATCAGCCTGGGACCTTAACTGCAGTCATACACTGTATAATGACATGTTGATCAACAAGAGACCACATATGAAACAGTAGTCACATATGAATATAATGGAGCTAAAAAAATTCCTATTGCCTAATGATGTTGTAGCCATTGTAAAGTCATAGTTCAGTGCCTTACTCACTTGTTTGTGGTGATGCTGGTGTACACAAACCTACCGCACGGCCAGTCATATATAACACAAGCAGTTGCATACAGTCCCTGATACTTGATAATGATAATAAATGACTATGTTGCTGGCTTATGTGTTTACTATACATTTTATCATTAGAGTGTACTCCTACTTATTAAAAACAAAATAAGTTAACTGTAAAACAGCCTCAGGCAGGCCCTTCAGGAAGTGTTCCAGAAGAAGGTATTGTCACAGGGAATGACAGTTCTATGTGTTATTGCCCTGAAGACCCTCCACTGGACAAGACACAGAGGTGGAAGACAGTGATATTGATGATCCTAGCCTCCTATAGGCCTAAGTTAATGTGTGTGTTTGTTTTTTAATTTAAAATATTTACAAAGTAAAAAGTAGAAACAAAATTTTTAAAATAGAACTTATAGGATAAAGATACAAAGAATGAAAATATTATACAGTTGTACAATGTGTCTGTTTTAAGCTAAGTGTTACAAAGGGCCAAGAAGGTTTTGAAAATTAAAAATATGATAAAGTTAAAAAGTTACAGTAAACTAATATATTAGAGAAAAGATATACTTTTATACATTTAATGTAGCCCAAGTATACAGTGTTTATCGTCAACAGTAGTGTACGGTAATGTCCTAGGCCTGCAGAGTCACTCATCATGCACTCCCTGGTTCACTCAGAGCAACTTCCAGTCCTGCAAGCTCCATTCATGGTAAGTGCCCTCTCCAGGTGTGCCATTTTTTATCTTTTAATACAGTGTCTTTACTGTACCTTTCCTATGTTTAGATGTGCTTAGATCCATAAATTCTTACCACCGTGTTACAGTTGCCTGCAATATCCAGGATAGCAACATGGTGTACAGGTTTGTAGCCTAGAAGGAACGTGCTAGACTGGAAACCCAGGTATGTAGTATGCTATACCATCTAGGTTTTCATAAGTACACTCTATGATGTTCTCACAACAAAGAAATCACCTAAGGAGGCGTTTCTCAGAATGTTTCCCCAGCGTTGAGCAGCACGTGACTATAATGAGGAGAGTCAGCCACGGACTTGGAATATTTCCCTGGATGTGAGAGATAAATAAATTTCTATGTTCCTGAACCCACACATTTTTGCTAGATCTTGTTACAGCAGCTCAGCCCTCCCTAACTAATTTGCTCCTCTACTGGATCACCAGTGACCAGATTAGCTGCAGCTGTCTGAGTGGTCAGACCCACACCAGGATGTGAACCAGAACTGCAGAATTGCCTCAGGTAAGACCAGGTAATCCAGTGAAAGGTGAGAAGAAAGGTGGGCTTGGCTGAACTTTGCAATTGATCCTGAATATAAATGCAGGTTGAATCATGGACAAGGAGGAAAATATTTTAGAAGAATTAATGTGAAGTCAGTGCTGGAGACTAGTGAGGCAGAAGGTAAGAGAGTGGATTAAAATAACACCAGGGATCATTCTCACTAGGTTTGGTTCTATCCTAAGTCTATGAGGAACACTGGGCTCTATTGTAGAAGAGCTTAGATTTTTCTTCCAATCTTACCTGGTAAACCTTTAAGACTCTCCTTTCTGTAGATTTCCAGGTTACTTCCTTATCCAGGCTACTTTTCAGAGAAGGTACAGGGTTGGGTTGAAGAGTCTTCTGAGTCCCTACAACAACTCTCCTCTGTTCTTTCTGGGCCTAAGCTGGGGCTGGAGTCCTGATAGCTGGGCTTTTTGCCAAGACCTAAACTCTGTCCCCATTGCCAAGGGCAGCTCTGATCAGGTTAAGTTCAGATGGCTGAAGAAACTCCATCCTGGACCTCTGAATTAGGCTCTTTTCCAGGGGATTAAGTGTGTATAAGAAGATCTTGGGCTGATAGAGATTGGGTGCACTGGAGAAGCATCAAGTGCGCCAGTACAGAGGAAAGAGTAAGGGAGGGTAGGGTAGGTCACTAGGGCCCTAAGGAGCTGAAATTTGTAGACTTCCGGTTCATTCATTCATTCACTGCATAAGCAATTGTATAACATATAGTGATTTTCAGGCACTATGCCTGTAGAACTTTGATGCTATGAAAGAGTCTAAAAAAGCAGTGTACCCAAATTTTTTTGTAAAGTCAATGGAAACTAATAGCAGGGTATATGACCACATCTGATCTCCATATCTGTTGAAAAAACGAACTTTCAACAAGGTCTGTCCCTGTTGAAATTGTTAGAATTTTATACAAATGTTTGGATTGAACCACTTTGAGGTCCTCATCTTGGGTAGTCCATGGCTTGAAAGGAAATGAGGGGAGAGAAGGAAGTAGCATGGGTAAATAGTCATGATCTATGGGGAAGTGACATCCTCAAACCAGGATGTCCAGGTGCAAGGATCAGCATAGCAGCCTCTAATGTGGCAGCTGGCAGGACGGCAGATCAGAGAGCTAAGAATTGTTTTTGAATGAAGAGACTTCTTACTGCAGTAACTTCATCAGCATCACAAAATTCAGACAGGGCTGAGGGACAGCATCATTTCCCAGACATAAGGCCAGAGTGGCCCGATTTCCTCGGGTCAAAACTGGGATTCTAGTTTTAATGACAAAGCTTTGGCCCTTAGACTCAGGATCTAGAGATACCTTTTGTCTGAAAGTTAAGGAAAGGAATGAAGAAGAATCATAGCACATGACTAGGGCAGCATAAAAGGATGTCTGGCCCCCCACATCTGTCACTGGGTCTCAAGCAGAGCCTTCCTTGCCAGCAACATCCCTTCAAGATCAAGTCATCAGCTCTGTAACCAGCTTATGCCAGGCTAGAACCTCATGGCCCCCAGTGATCAGTTAGAAGCTGTCTCCACCATGAAGAGCTATCCTGGATCCTCAAATCTGTAGGACTCAGGCCAATGTGATCTTTTCACATCTAGAAAAATACACTTTTGGGAAAGAAAACACTAAACTCAATCACTCTGGGTAAATGACTTTGCTGATATGAATATGGTATAGTATGGTATGTATGGTATGGTATGTATGGTATGGTACGGTATGGCATGGTATTAGTTCTGAGACGTTTGCACTTCAACCAGTCATAAGGAGCCTTTATCCCAAAAATTGATCAACTAAGTTAGAGAAGTATTGGGAGATCAAGAGCATAAGTCTTATGGCTAAGCTTTTCCATATTTTCCTTGCACCAGATGGGAATATGGGTATGGAGGGGTTGAGGGTGGGGGTTTCTGGGATAATATGATTGAGAGCAACAAGGAAGTAACAGTTAAGGACAAGGGTCTGTCCCTGCCTTCACAAGTAACCAGCTATAGGACAATGGGCAAGTCAACTTTCCTTTCTGTGACATCCAAAGTTACCTTTGGATAAAACCAGAATAGCAAGACTTTCGACCCTTACATGGAAATTATGAGGATTAAATGAGGTGATAGATGTGGACAACTTTACTAAATACATACAAATACATGACATAATATTGTGTGCTAATGTTGTCAACAATGAGATTGTGTGAGAAGGGTGAATTTGTTCAACAGAGATGTAGAAAGCAACACAGTCCCATGCAATCATTCTCAGCATGGACCCTCCAAGTAGCAGAAGTGACTCCTCCCACCAAGGAAAGCAAAACACACACACACACACACACACACACACGCTATTACACAGTCTGTGAGTCTATGGATATAGGACAGGGAACTCAGGTGAGAGAAAGATCTGCCAGGCCAATGCACAGATCAAAGCTAATCCATAGTAAATGAGTAAAAGGGTCAGGGAGAAATTTACAGAATTTACATTGAAGATTTTGTTATGCCTTCCACAGAAATAACTAATAAAAAATTGCTACTTGAAATCAACTTTAGGAAGCAGAAATGAGGAGCACTCTACAAGCAATAGCAAGTGCCTTAAAACAAGGATGCCAACTCCAAGGTAGACAGCCTGGCAGAAGCGTAATAGAAACCAGGATTAGGAAACAAAACAGTTCTGTGGCTTCCAGTAAGGTGCGATTAAGGAAGGAGTACCTCATAAGTTTTGTCAGCTGACTGTTGAGGAGAAGGATGGCCATTTCTGTACCATCCAGGGTGTAAGACGTGCAACATTCATAGACCGTGTGGGTGCAGCCAGGACCAGGGCCAGGGCATCGACAGCCAGAACCTCTAGCATGAGGTGGACCCAAAAGGAGAGGGCAGCGGAAATGCCCCCCAAAGTAGCTGTATTAGTCTGTTTTCACACTGCTGATAAAGACATACCCAAGACTGGGTAAGTTATAAAGAAAAAGAGGTTTCACGGACTCACAGTTCCACGTAGGTGAGGAGGCCTCACAATCATGGTGGAAGCCACCTCTTCACAGGGTGGCAGGAGAGACAATGAGAGCCAAGTGAAAGGGGAAACCCCGTAGAAAACCACCAGATCTTGTGAGACTTATTCACTACCACGAGAACAATATGGGGGAAACCGCTCCCATGATTCAATTATCTCCCACTGGGTCCCTCCCACAACACGTGGGAATTATGGGAGCTACAATTCAAGATACGGGTCAGGTGAAGACACAGAGCCAAACCATATGAGTAGCTGAGAAGACAGCTTTCCTTCAGGAGCAACTCGGACCTTACTCCTCCCCATCCGAGGGCTGGCTGAGGTTCCAGTGATTTTCCTAGGAGAGGCTGCCCCAGATACGATATGAACCTCCATTCCTCAGTGCACCCAGGCTGGTGTGGCCACAGGAAGCAAAGCTGCTTGTGCATCATAAAGGTACAATTCTCCAGTTTGGTGCTTAAGAAAATAAAGCACAAGTGAGGCCAACTTGCTTTCCATCGCCTGCTTGAACCCTCCCTCCAAGTGCTTCCAACTTTAAAAGCAACTGGAACACAGAAATCCCACTGGTAGTTAAAAATTCAGACAGAGTTCGACATGGATTACTTTTGTTCCCTGGAATCTGTAGTGGCCAGCTTTTCTTTAGTCCTTGATACTTAGCAAGGGACAAGGGACCACAGAAATTACAAAGGCAAGCTTCTAGAGATCTATCCATTGTGAGCTGTAATATGTTTACTTATGAATTAGCCTTTAATCAAATTTAATATTAATTAAAAATTCATAAGCTGCTCTTTGCATAGAAATGACATAATTATGTCTCTGATTCAACTTAAAGTGTCCACTGCAGAATGTGTAAAATGTTAATTAGTAGAGAAATGCACTTAAGAAAAAAATTCTTTTAATTATGTAATAAGGCTCATTACAACAGGTAATCAACAAAGCTGCCAAATGAGCCCTCTGGTGGCATTTTTCTATACGTAGCAAACAAACTTTTGTTTGTAGAAAAGGTGTGTGTGTGTGTGAATAGACAGATTTCAAATTGCTATGGAGAAGGAAGTAGCAGTAAGTCCCAGAAACAGTTAGAAATGACCTTGTAATCTCTCAATTCTGTCAGACAGTAAAGATGACACAGATAAAGGAAGAAAGGGTCTGAAGTATTCCTCCACTAGTTGAGCAAATGCTCAAAACCTCCACTGGGTTTCACACGATGTGGTGTGATCTTCCGGAGACCTGAGCTGTTTCTAACAGTGGTAAGAGTTCAGGCAGCAGGAGTATTAATGGGTATTGACATGGCACCAACAGAATATACAACATCAAAGAAATAGAAAATGTGATCCCTGCTTTTGATTGATATGACCCCAAAAACTGAGTCTCTGTCCATCCCGTTCGTGCAGATATCAGGGTCAAGAACTCATCAAACACATATTTGTGGGCCGGGCACAGTGGCTCACGCCTATATTCCCTGCAGTCTGGGAGGCCGAGGCAGGTGAATCACTTGAGATCAAGGGATCGAGACCATCCTGGCCAACTTGGTGAAACCCCATCTCTACTAAAAATACAAAACTTCGCCAGGCCTGGTTGTGCGTGCCTGTAATCCCAGCTACTCAGGAGGCTGAGGTGGGAGCAATCACTTGAACCTGGGAGGTGGAGGTTGCAGTGAGCTGAGATTGTGCCACTGCACTCCAGCCTGGGCAACAGAGTGAGACTCCATCTCAAAAAAAAAAAAAAATTAGGAACAAAGATGCAAAAGATGCAACCCATCCATCAGTGGTTCACCATTCACTCATTCATTCATTCACCCAGTGCCAGGGGCACACAGAGGACACAGCTCTGCTTCCAAGAAGCTCCTGAAAGCAGCTTGAGGAGCGAATTTGGGCTTCGAAAATCAGACCATCCCAGATTTCCACACATCATAGCCTCATCCTCGCTACACAGAGCCACAGGAGCTTAGGCAAATAACTGTTGAGACTCAATGTTCTCATCTACATGGGGGTTACTTTGTCTGCTTGGTGGGGTTCTATAAAGGTTCCAGTGAGATAATCGATGTAAAGGATTTGGCCCCCACATGGCAAAAGGCAGTGCACAATGACTGTCTCTGCCCCATCCTCACCTCGTGGCTGGTGCTGGTTTGTCAGCCTTCGCTGAATTTAACACACAGTATGATATAATGACAGTGGATTTTAAGAAATTCTCCATGTACTTTAAATTAACCAATGTTGGTATTAAGTGCTGTGCTGAGTACAGGGAATACATGGGAAAGGTCTAGTCCCTTATACCCGGCGTGTCAAACTTACTTCCCCTTGTCCTGGGCCCTGTATGCATACTTTCTGCCCTTCTACTGGTCCTTATCCCACCCATTCCTTTGCTTCTATTACATTCTGGCCTCCAGCCCCCGAATGCACATCTCTGACCACATTCATTCCTCCTCCCTGCAAATTCACAGGTCCTGACTTTCACTGTCCACTGAAATCTCTGCTTAGCCTGCTGAGATCAGACCCACAAAGTCCTCTGCAGGGGTTCAGGGCAAACTGTCCTAACAACGTAGAAATTCATTTCCTCCTTCAATTCATCATGGTCCTTCAGTTGGGAAGCAGGAGAATACAGTCCTGCAAGCCCTGGGGCTCCAGCCTGAAGAGGGAAGTACAACCCTTTGGCCAGCAACAGTTCAGTCTCTGAGAGTCCTCTACAAGCTGGCTTCCACCAAATCAGTGCTGGGTTAGCCCTGAAAACTTACGAAGGTTTCAGGCCCACCTCTAGATGAGTGCAGAGCTACTGCACCTGAGTGAGAATGATCAAGGAGGTCTTGGGCACCTTTCTATATTCAGTGGCTCAGACTGCCTGGCTCACAGAGGGTGCTTAATACATGTGGAATTCACAAATGCATGAATCTGCTAGGCAGGCCACCCAGTGCACACAAGCTAGCCTAAAGCAGGGAACAACCGAGAGCTTAATCACCCAGTTTAAGCAGACTTGCTGAGACTCACTTTGCAAGGAGGCTGCCAACTGTCAGATTTCACTGGCTCCAGCAGAGGCACTGATCCATCTTGGAGCCTATGAGTTCATTCTGACAAATGCCTGGAACCTGAACTGGAATGAGGCTGCCATAGTGGATGTGTTCCAGGATGGATCACAGATCCATCCAAGATGAGCTTGCCCAGGCTGTAACGCATGGGCTCGGTTCTAAAGTAAGCAGCCAATGCTGCTGAGCTCTCCTTACCCTGCTCGCCTGCTGCCAGGATATGCCTTGTTTAGAAAGGAGGGCCAGAGCCTGTGTATGAAAGCCAGGAGTTCAGCACCAGCCAGGGCAAGGGCAGAAAGACTCCAAAATGTTTTGTTCAGCCTCAACCATTTCTGGTTGCCCTCCTTACTCAGATATTGCTGTTACAAAAGGATTTAATAAACAGTAAAGGATGGATTGCTTAGCTAGAGATAGATGATAGGTAGGTAGGTAGGTAGGTAGGTAGGTAGGTAGGTAGGTAGGTACATAGATACGTAGATACATAAACATAGATGGATAGATAGAGGATAGATAGAGAAGCATGGCACGTTCCCAGAGGTATGAGCATTTACAAAGAGAATGCAAACGTTTAAGAAGGAAAATCCTCTGTGAGGGGATTCGTGGGACAGCCCAAATTTGCCAGCTCAGTGGTAGAGCCAGTCCTCAAACATAGACTTTCTGGTTCCAAATCATCATTTCAGGCTGCCCTCATGTGTAACATTATATCCTAGAGAAATGAATGTGAATAATCAGTTACTCTTGCTTTAAAAAATTCCTCCCACGACACAAAACCTGCTGTAGGAACAAAGTTAAGTTAAATAATTTGGGGGCTATAATGACAACAATCAGATAATTGAGACAGGAAGAAACACCAAGTTTTTTGACTCCCAAAACCATTTTCTTATAATCCAATTTCAGTTTAAATCTATACAACAGCTGCTGGTGGTGTTATGTAATTCCCTAGAGGCACTGCCTCCTAGCAGACAATATTATAAATAACTGCATCAAATCCCAGTGAACTCTGGTCCTCAACAATGACCTTGAGGCTAATCAAACCCCTACTTTCTATATCCAACAGACACCCAGAAGTGCAGGATATGTCTGGGTGGGCTCTTCCAGGAGCTACATTCACTGTTGTAGCCTACAAAACCATAGTAGCAATTTCTATACAATTTGATAATTGCAGTCTGTAAGTGTGCTATTGGTTTTCATTATGATAGACCATATTACAAAACTAAATTATAAAATGTTAGATGGGCAGCAAGGACCTTCAATATCATATTCTTCCCTAACAGCCTCTTCAACGTCCACTTCAGGGTCATGCAGGTGCTGAGTTTCAGTCATGGCATATGGGAACATTTTTGCTGTCCATTTGTAATCAGAGCCATATGAACTTGGGGTGCTTGTTAGCTCTGTAACTCAGATGTTAGCTGGGATTTCATAGCCACTTAAGATCTGGATAAGATGAATTCATGCCCTCTTATCAAAACCCAAAGCCCTAAACTGTCTCCTCAAAATTCCTCAGATCCTCAAATATTTATACTCTTATACCATCTTTGACCTCCAATTCCCAGCTTCTCCTGTAATTTTGTTTTTCACTCTGCATCTTGTCCATTGATCTCTACTCTGGAATTGACCCAAACTTGGTATCCACTCTCCTAAATCCTCACCTTCAAAACAAGTTCAAATAGTAATAGTTAATAACTAAGACTTATTGAGTACTTACTATATATCAAGCATTATTCAAAGCACCTATGTGTAACGATGCATTTGGTTTGCCCAGCAACTCTTTGAAAGATGTTCAGAACTGTTGCATGTAGCATAATTAAGATTTGAGGATCACAGGGAAGCAACATCACATTATGCACCCAAGAAAAACAATACACAATTCTATCTAGTTCATTCCGGTTGCCCTGGTCTTCAGTTTTTTATAGGCTGTCTCTGTCCCATGTAGCAAACCCAGCCTTTCACTCCCATCACATCTCCTTCTACTCTCTCACATCCCAAATTTCCTTCTTACTTATTCTCTCTTAAATTAACGTAAGAACCTCTTTCTTTCCTTTTTTTTTTTTTTTTTTTTTTGAGATGGAATTTTGCTCTTGTCATCCAGGCTGGAGTGCAATGGCGCAATCTTGGCTCATGGCAACCTCCGCCTCCTGGGAAGAACCTCTTTCTTATGCAGAGAAATTCTGCACCTACCCCCAAATTAATGTGTAGAAACAATTGCCATGCTCAGCAGAACAAGGAGACTCACTCTCCACGGGCAATGACTTCCCTTAGAAGGCAGCTTGGGTTATAAATAACAGGTTTGCTTGAGGTTGTTGGTTCTTGTTGTTATACCTATAAACACATCAGAAATTGAACTTGAATTATTTGTTGGACAATCACTTTTAATATTTTAAATTTCATTTCTTTGCATAGGTAGTACATTTTCAAGTTCTAAATTCAAAGAATTCAAAAGCATATATATAATAAGAATTCTCCTTTTGCCCCAGACCTCCAGCAACTGAATTCCTTTCCTGATAGCAACCAATTTTATCAATAGTTTGTGCATATTCCAGAAATATTTTAGGCATCTATAAATACACTTCTTGAAATTTCATCCTTCTTTAATTATAATGATATGAAAATGGTAGCATGTTTTGCCACTGTTTGCCACTTTGCTTCTTTCATTCAACAATAGCTCTTGGTAGTCATTCCATATTTACATAAACGGCCGCTTTATTCTTTGCTACAGTTATGTATCTAACCGATTCCATAGGGTGGACATTTATGTTGGTTCCAACCTTCTTCTCTTATAAACTATAGCACAATTAATAACTTACACATTCATCAATCTCACACATGTGTTCACATAGATATTTAGGTTGATTCCGTATCTCGGCTATCGTGAATAGTGCTGTGATAAATACAGGGGTGCAGATATCACTTTGACATACTGGCTTCATTTCCTTTGAATATACACCCAGTAGTAGTACTGCTGGATCATATGGTAGTTCCATTTTTTACTTTTTGAGGAACTCTATTTTCTATAATGGTTGTACTAATTTATATTCCTACCAACAGTGTGTAAGGGTACCCTTTACTCCACATCCTTGACAATGCTTGTTATCTCTTGTTTTTTGATGATAACTGTTCTCACGGGAGTGAGGTGACATTTCACTGTGGTTTCAATTTGCATGTCCAGGCCCTCCATGAACTGAGTTCAAGTTCTTTTTGCCCTATCTTCAAGCTGACCTTCTGCCCACCCTCCACTCCAGGTCGACTGATCTCCCAGCTCATCCTCATCCACTCTCAGAGCATTTCTGCTTAAGATGCCTTCCTCCACCTCATTTTTCCATAATCTCTCCTCCAGGAATTCTTCTTCCTGGGCCCCTATCCCTCCAGTATCAGTGTATTCCTTTTCTGGACTCTTCTAGAGTTCTATTTGTACCTCTCTATTGGCCTATTCCGCATTGTGATATGTGTATTTATTCATCCAACATTCGACAAGTATTATTTAGGATCCACGATGTGCCAGGTGCTGTGCTAAGTGCTGAGTAGACAGAGGTGACCAAAGCAGTCTGGAGCCTGTCCTCATAGAGCTCTAACCATCTGGAGGCCGGAATGCAGGCCTGAATCTCCTACCAGGGCAGTGGTTTTTAACTGGCAGGTGGTGGTGGTCATTTTGTCCCCCTATGGGACATCTAGCAATGTCTGGAGACATTTTTGGTTGTCACAACTGGAAAGGGGTACATTGCTATATAGGGGGTAGAGGCCAGGGGTATTACTAAGCATCCTTCAATTCATAGAACCTGCACCCATAACAAAAAATTATCTGGCCAACCTGGACAACATAGTAACACCACATCCCATCTCTACAAATTTTTTTTTTTAATTAGCCAGTCATGGTGGTATACCCCTATAGTCCCAGCTACTCAGGAGGCTGAGGTAAGGGGATTGCTTGAGCCCAGGAGGCAAGGCTTCAGTGAGTCATGATCACGCTACTGCACTCCAGCCTGGGTGACAGAGCGAGACCCCATCTCAAAAAAAAAAAAAAAAAAAAATTATCTGGCTCCAAATGCCAAATATCAATAGTGCTGAAATGGAGAGACACTGTCCTAGATTTAAAAACTAAGTAAAATTAAGTACCTAGGGAGGGGAGTGTGTTTATTGTTTAATATTTTCCAAAACCCCAACAGTGACTTGATACATAGTAGCTCCTACATATTTTCAGGAATAAAAATGGCACTCTTAGGATATAGGAAAGAGATAAGTTTTAATTAGGAAAAGCAATAAGAAATATTAGTTAATTTCAGAGGGGAAATCATAGTCTAAACTTCTTTGCCATGGGTATGGTAAATTAAGTTAGTATTTTATGCTCCATTGTTGTGTTTTCTTCATTATAATATTTATCACATAAATCTACCAACTTACATAACTCATTGAGAAAGCAAGGGATTAATTAGGCAATTTCAAGATGCATAAATACATTAATATTAACAAAATATATATGGTGATTGGGGAACACATTAAGGGACATAAATCAAAGATAATATAGCAGAGCAAACTTACCAGCAGAAAGCAGGCTTGCAATGTCTACAAACATTCTTTTGTATTTAATAACGTGACAGATTCCTGGCACAATCCTCCTATTTGTTATAGGGCTATTAATTTCATCATACGCACCTTGCATGAACTTGCTTTATTGCATTTGTGAGTATAATGGGAAGGGTCATGAGAGGTCACTGCCACGGCAGTGACTTGGCATCCACAGCTTTTGAAATGACTCCTAGGCGCACAGCGAAGACAAACCTCTGGCAAGGAATGGCGTTCCGGTGTGCTAACAGTGTGCCCACAGACATGCATATCAGGTTCAGGCTACCTGGGAGCTCTAGCCAAGCCCAGAGTCTCCTTGTATCTGCAGGATTTTCCTCCCAGCTGTCCAAGGAAGACTTTACTCAAAAGTATAAATCCTCGACACTTCAGTCTTAGAATCTTACTGAGAGCTGTAATTGGGCCCTTTTCATTTTACAGAGAGTGAAACTAAGGCAGAAAGAATTGAGGTGGTTGCCAAAGGCAGACAACTGGCTCATAGATGACCTGGTCTAGAGGCCTCTGAAGCTACTACATCTGTTTACCTTTTCTGATTTAAAATCAAAGAATCTCTGGCTATTAAGGAGAGATTACACTTAATATACCCATTGCTAGCAACTGGCTTCTTTATTTCATGTATTATTAGGTTTCAAATGCATTTTACCATTGAAAGAGGCTTTGTATACCTTTAACCAAACATGGATATGTTAATTTACGCATTTGTCAATGTCTGGTGGTTGATGTCTGTGGAGCAGCCAGTGTCTAATCAAAAACATGGAAAATATTCCAGATATTTCAGAGGGCATTTCATATAGGTAAATGGTTCATGGGGTGTTGGACGGATTAGGGGCCATAAAAAGCCAAACTGCAAAATTGCTCAAAGGTAAGTAACTGTGGAAAGGGCTTAGAAGAGCAAGCGGGACATGATGTCCTGGCTCATGTCAACTGCACTCTCTTGGCTGCCACAGTGGGAACCTGACTGCTGAGGAGGAACCCAGGAGAGGCGCTTGCTGCCCACTGATGCTGCTTCCATTGCTGCTACTGCTGCCTGGAGCTGGTAGTCTCCCACCACTACCTCCCACTGGCAGAATCTGGTAAGCCAGCTGGCTAAGAAGTCTGAGAGGCATAGTTTACAGGCTCTTCCTGTCCCAGGGTAAAAAAGGTTAAGTATGAAGCTGAGTGACCACCCTTCCATTGAAAATTCTGTACATGTCTCGTGTAAGAGCAAACTGTACATGCATTTTTAAAACGTGCCCATTGTTGCCCCCATGTCATCCAGTCTTCATCATCTTATATTCCTGTTTTCTCTCTTTCCTTCCTTCTTCACATATTCTGGGCTAAGCAATGCATTTGGCATTGGGAATGCCGAGTGAACCAGACAGTGCTCCTGCCCCATGACAGTTATAATTTATGCCAACGGTAAGACAAACCTTTTGAGCTCTTCCAGATTTTTTTCTTGTTTTCATTTTTGTTTTTGCTTTTCCCATTTCTAACTTTCCCAGGATAGTAATTCTCTTATTTAAATGACATACAGATGCTGCTTAATATTCACGAATTAGAGTGCTGTTTACACTCCTACAGCAAACATAAATCATTGTCTAATAGGATCCAATTCCAAGATTAAGAAAGGATACTTGTTAACGAGTATATGTGAATTTTATCATCTTACTCTTCACAGCTGAGACTTAGAGTCAGTCAAGGCTTTCTGTATTTTTATTGTAATCAGTCTAAGGGATATTAATAAAATTTTTCAATACAAAAAAAGATGAAGCCATAGTTTGTATATATGGAAAGATATATATATTTGAGACAGTTTTGCTCTTGTTCCTCAGGCTGGAGTGCAACGGCACGATCTCAGCTCAATGCAACCTCCACCTCCCATGTCCAAGCAATTCTCCTGCCTCAGCTTCCTGAGTAGCTGGGATTACAGACATGCACCACCATGCCAGGCTAATTTTGTATTTTTAGTAGAGATGGGGTTTCTCCATGTTGGTCAGGCTGGTCTCAAACTTCCAACCTCAGGTGATCCACCCATCTTGGCCTCCCAAAGTGCTGGGATTACAGGTGTGAGCCACCGCACCTGGCCAGATCTATATTTCTCATAAAGCTTCCCTGCAAAGTGCATAAAAACCAGTTTGTTCACTCATTGAGCTAAAGGTATTGATGGCTACCAGTGCTGGTGCTAAGTATACAGAAGAACATAAAAAAGAATCTCTGTTCTCCAGAACTTGCCTCCTACTGGAGGAGGCACTCAATTAACAGTGACAGCCTGGGGTACAGAATACCTAATGAAGGGGTAAGAACACACAGAGAGAGGGTGCCCACGTCAGTCAGAGGTCTCCGGAAAGGTTTCTAAGAGAAGGGAGGATTTCAACGAATTTGAAGGTGGGTACAAATCAAGTGAATAAGGGAGATGAGGAGAACCCCAGGGCACATTGCACAGGAAAGGTCATGAGGCAGGTATTAAGGAAGGTGCAAGGATGACTTTTATCAAGCATGAAATGAGGTGACACTGTGGTTGTTAGCAAGAGTTGGGCTTTGAAAGTTTCAAAATACTGTGCAAAGGGCTTCATTCTTAAGGAGGTGATAAGCCACCTACCAGGTTTGGAGGGGAAAATAAGATCATTCTGGGAGCAGCATGGAGGATGGATTGAAAGGAATCAAGACTGAGACAGAGGGAACAGTTGGAAGACCTTGTTGTACCTAGATGAGAAACGACAAGGGCAGAAACTGTGCAGCTGGAGGGGGATGAAGAGCAGAAGGCAGAGCCAAGAAATATACAAGCTAGAGAGTCAATAACATAGAGCGAGAAGAGGAACGTTGTGAGAGGGCAAAGGAGAATCTCAAATGCCTCCCAGGATGCTGATTTGGGTGACCTGCAGGCTGGCGGGCCAATGACCAAAGCCAGGAAATATAGGAGCGGGACAAGTTAGCAGAGACAGATAGTGAGTAGTGGAAGATGGCTGGGGAGAAGAGGAGTTCCATTTTTAACACGTTCAAATTCAAATGCCTAAGAAACATCCCCATGAAAAGATTCAGTGTTTGGGGGCAACATGGATATGGAGCTCAGTGGACAGGCCTGAACCATCTGCATGGCTTTGAGAGTCATCTGCTTTGTAAGTTAAGCCATGGATGTGGAAGAAATAGCTCACAGGGGAGAGAAGGAGGCTGAGGATAAATTGCCTGAGAACATCGACATTTAAAGGACTTACAAAGTAAAAGAAACTCACAAAGAGAAAGAATGGTCAGAACTGCAGGAGGAAAAAAATGTGTGCCTCTTCTGCTCTTCCTCATCGCATGCACCTGCATCCCCCAGGTTGTTTCTGTTGGAAACCAGGTGTCCATCCTTTCGTTTCCCATTCTTCAGTGAGTTCTATCATTACATTTTCAAAACAGATCACAACTCTGTGTGCCTCTCTTTGCACTACTGGCAGCATCTGGGTCCCCTGGTTCAAGCCCCTGGACTATGCGATCTTCACCTCCCCACTCATCCCTAATTCCCCCTTGCTCAGCTGTAATCCAGAGAACCTGCCTGTTTTGTTCATTCAACACAGCGGTAGCTTGTTGAATGAATGACTGCTCGAGTGATTGAATAAATGTAGAACTACCTAATGGTACAAAGAAATCAGGAAAATTCTTTTGATTAGGCATTCTGGAAGACTTTGGTAACAGCCATTCTCCTGGAGAGGTAGAAGGTGTTAGCAGTTGTGTCTTCAATTCTCCATGATGTTAGTGACAGGGATTATTCTCTGCAACCAGAGGTTACTCTCTTGCCTGTAGACAGAAGAGCTGAAATGAAGCTATTTCTTAAAGTTTTAAGTTTCTATAGAGAAGGGGATTTTTTTGTTTTTTGGATGATCAAAAATGTCCATTACTACACAGTGCCTCAAGCTTTTAAGGAAATCATAGCATTAACTGTCCAAATCTTGCATCTTCCTTAAACCTCCCACTAAAATTTTGATATACCATAAATTGCAGTGCCTCTAATGAGACCAGTACCAAATCCCCTGGGCTCCTCATACACTTTCTATGTCACATCTTGGCAACTTTCAGGAAGTCAGGTAAGGGATTCTATGCCTTCTACATCAGAACCAGATTGAGGAGTAGATGCTTTCACAATGGAAAATTTATCTCACTAGGTACATGTCTGCCAGACCATTACTGCACCTTTCTGTAACCTTTATGAGGTGTGGAGTGAGTGTGTTTTAAAGAGGAAAAAAAAAATCCTGTAACAGGATTTCTCATGAGTCAATTGCCAGAGTTGGCAGAGAGAGTAAAACCGAGTTGATGAGGAAGGAGGGGCTGGAGTTTTGCTGCAGGACTGGGGCCTCATTAGTGCTTGGCACACAGGCCTAATGGAAGGCTTAAAGTATTGTTGGGACAATCCCTCAGATTCCCAAGTCCGGGGACTGTCTCCAGAAAAAGATGAGTAAACAAGTATGCAGCATCAGCGTTGGAGTCAGCGTGCCCAGGCAAGAACTGCAGCCCGATATTTATTGCTCTGCCAAAGCTTCCCATTAAGGATGTCCCCTGAAGGCTCTAGTATTGGGCACCATTTTTCAGATAGAAATTTAGTAACTCAATTGGCATCTACCTGGGCCCCATGGCAAGTGGGAATAAAGCTTGTTTTCTCTTCAAGTGACAACACAGTGATAAATAGGTCTACCATCTTTCCCTCCACTGTAATACTCACCCTGTGGCCCTCCTGGATAGGAAAAATGTTTTCAGTAGCACCTTGCTAGAAAGAGGTATGCATTAACCCGGTTCTCCCAAACCCAGCTCTCAGCAGAGTATAGGTAGAGAGCTGAGTTTGGGATTTGGTGATTGTTGATGACATCGACTTTCCTTAAGGTCTTTCTGCCCCAGAAGCAAGCTCAGATTGTCAGACTGGAATGAGTGTTCCCTCCCTTTTAGCTGCCCTGCAAGGTTGGGAATTAGTCCCAAGACTGCCAAAGTCATAATAGCTGTGGAGGAAATCCAACATGGAAGGGACCCAGAGAGGGCCCGGGGAAAGGGCTGCCTTGCCAACAAAGCACTAAGGATGTCTTTAAGCTGAGTTTATCAAAGAAATCAGTTCACGATAGGCTGTTCCCCCACGATATTGGAGAAAGATGGCAACCAGTCTCCCAAGACCCTGAGTTTGCTCCAGGCTGACTTTTCGGGAGCATAGAGATCTTCACCAGAGATCAGAAGCAAAGCACCAGAAGTCGCAACAGGCGCCTTAAAAGCAGCCCTGAGCGGAAGCTGCCAGAGGAAGGTGTGCTTCCTCCTCCCTCCTGATACCCCTGCACCTAAGATTCCTGGGTCTTGGAGCCTGGGATTCAAAGCAAGGCCCTCTAAATGGTCACAACAAAACTAACAGCCCAGACATGGTGGCTCACACCTGTAATCCCAGCACTTTGGGAGGCCGAGGCGGGCAGATCACCTAAGGTCAGGATTTTGAGACCTGCCTGGCCAACATGGCGAAACCCCATCTCTACTAAAAATACAAAAAATTAGCTTGGCTTGGTGGTGTACACCTGTAATCCCAGCTACTCAAGAGGCTGAGGCACAAGAATAACTTGAACCTGGGAGGCAGAGATTGCAATGAATTGAGATTGCCCCACTGTCCTCCAGCCTGGGTGACAGAGCAAGACTCCATCTCAAAAAAACAAAACAAAAAACCCAACAAACCAAGAAGGTGCCCCTCTAGCTTCTCATCCACTCACTTGGTAGACCTCCAGCTTCTATCTCCTGCCAAGTTCCTCCCACTTGGGTCTTGAATGCTGCATCTGGGAGCAGGGTGTTCTCTGTGCTCATGAACAAATGTAGGCTCTCGTGTCTCAACCCTAGCCCACCTTCAGAATCATTTAGGGGAGCTCTTAAAGAAATAAATGTTCAGGCCCCACCTCCAGACACACTGGAGGCATGTGGGATTTTAAAAGTGGCGCCCAGGAATTTTAAATCATTTTGAAAAGAGACTTGATGATGCTGATGCAGCTATCCATGGGCTCACTTTGAAACCACAGTCCTGTAGAGAGGAAGGATTCTAATCTGATTTCAAATCTCTGCTTTGCCACCAACTGGCTTAATATGTAGACAAGCTCTTTTAACATCTCCACATCCTAATTTCCTCACCTCTGTGGTACAGGTAATACATTGACATTTATAAAGCACTGATCCTTATTTGTATTTTCTTGCTGTTGTCTAAGCCTGTGTATTTACATGAGGTTTATTGTCCCAGAGAAAGAAAGGGTAGAACTAGTGTGGCCACTCCCCGTTTAATACCTGGGGAGCTGGGGTTGGGGCACAGTGGTCTTCAGACTTCCAGAAACTTCCCGCTTACCAAGGCACCTCTGGGTCCAGATCATTATAAGGAAATCAGTGTCCTCTTCCACCTGCAGGGTGTGTCTGTGACCCTTTCCTATCTTCCCCTACACAAGTGCCCTTCCCTGACTCTACAGAGAAAGGCACTCACCTCCAATCTTGCTAAGAAGCATTGTCCTAGGGTGCAAAACCTGTTTAAATAATTAACCATAAAATGCATAGTGTGTATGTGTGTGTACCTATATATGTAAAACTTTGATCAACTATGTATCAAAAATAATTTTAACTAGAACTTAATCCATAATAAACTTTCTAAGGGAGTGCTGTGGTGACAAAAAAATAACAGTTGAAAATGTTCGGCCGGGCGCGGTCGCTCAAGCCTGTAATCCCAGCACTTTGGGAGGCCAAGACGGGCGGATCACGAGGTCAAGAGATCCAGACCATCCTGGCTAACACGGTGAAACCCCGTCTCTACTAAAAAAATACAAAAAACTAGCCGGGCAAGGTGGCGGGCGCCTGTAGTCCCAGCTACTCAGGAGGCTGAGGCAGGAGAATGGCATGAACCTGGGAGGCGGAGCTTGCAGTGAGCTGAGATCCGGCCACTGCACTCCAGCCTGGGCGACAGAGCGAGACTCCATCTCAAAAAAAAAAAAAGAAAGAAAGAAAATGTTCAGCTTATCTACAAATTTTTGTTGAGAAGAATGATAGGGTAATTCATAAAAAACTTTCAAGCATAAAAATATATCATGTTAGGATAAAGTTCTGCAGAAATGAAATGGAAATACAATTACAAGGAAAAAGAGAAACATTATGTAACTTCCAACTGTTAAAAAAGAGCTTGTTCATGTGTTTTTTGAACCATGGATATTAAATCACTATGGTATTTAGATTCTATTGGATAAGTTTAAAAGAGTGATACAACAGTTGTACCCTAAAATATCAATATTTGCAAGATGCCAATAATTACATCCTTTGCAACTATTTAATTTAGATAAAAAGCATCTAATTTAGATAAAAGTCTCTTTAAAGGAGATTGTAGCTTTCTAGAAGGTTTTGAAGGCACAGACAGAAAAAAAAAAAGTATCACAGCTTTTCACAGAGCTGTATCACAAAGTTGTAGTGCATGCCAGGGAGGAGAGAACCTGCAGGGGACATGGAGGTGGTAGAAGCATGGCCCCTTCCAGCCCCAGGGATCATGGTAAGAGGGGGATTGGGAGAGTGGCAAACCAGTGTGATCCCCCACGCCCAAGGCATGGGGATCCCCATGTCCGGTACATGACATACGAGGATCCACAAGTTTCCATGTGCCCCAGCACAGAGACAAGAAGGTGCTGAGTCATTGCCTCATGCAGACTTCACTACAGGACAGCCGACCAGAACCTGGCAGTTCCAGGCACCTGTTACCTTCAAAGACCAATGGGTCCATTTTCCTCACCTGGCCACCCAGACCTGGTGTACACCAGACCAGCGTCCCCTGGTAGAGAGCAATGAGAGTCCAGAAATCCCATCCCTGACCCTGTGGAATCCCAGTGAGTCCTACAAGCACTCAGGACTATCTGTGGGCAAGAAGCAGGGAGTAAGAAATGCTGCAAGAGAATGGGATCATCAAGGGAGAATGAGTCATCCAAAAGAGACTAATTAAAAGACTAATGAAAACAGCCCATATAGGGAATTTAACTTAGGAGACCTTGACTATTTAAACAGGAAAGAGGCTATAAACCAGAAGAGATTGAGACATTGTTAATTGGCAAGAGTCAGCTTTGTGCTACCCAGCAGGGTGTGGACTCATAAGAAGGTTCAAGTCAGCTAGAGAAAATAGAGTCTACATTGTCTTTGCATGTCTGCATGTTGTAGTGAGCAAATTTGCCATTCTATTACACCTGGAAATGGGGTTAATGGTATTTACCTTGCAGGGTTCCTATAAGAATTAGAGAGAATGCACATAAAGTTCCCCAGCACATATGTGCCCCTCAAAGGACAACTATTATTCTTTAAAATTCTGTGGTACATGTGCAGGATGTGCAGGTAGTTAGATGGGTAAATGTGTGCTACGGTGGTTTGCTGCACCTATCAACCCATCACCTAGCTACTAAGCCCCGCATGCATTCACTATTTTTTCTGATGCTCTCCCTCCCCGCAGCCTCCGCCCCACAGGCCCCAGTGTGTGTTGTTCCCCTCCTTTGTCCATGTGTTCTCATTGTTCAGCTCCTACTTATAAGTGAGAACATATGGTGTTTGATTTTCCATTCCTGCGTTAGTTTGCTGAGGATGATGACTTCCAGCTCCATCCATGTCTCTGCAAAGGACATTATCCCGTTCCTGTTTATGGCTGCATAGTATTCCATGGTGTATGTATACCACATTTTCTTTATCCAGTCTATCATTGATGCGCATTTGGGTTGACTCCATGTCTTTGTTATTGTGAATAGTACTTCAGTGAACACACGTGTGCATGTATCTTTATAATAGAATGATTTATATTCCTTTGGGTATATACCCAGTAATGGGATTGCCAGGTCAAATGATATTTCTGGTTCTAGATCCTTGAGGAATCGCCATACTATCTTCCATAATAGTTGAATGAATTTACATTCCCACCAATAGTGTAAAAGCATTCCTATTCCTCTGCAACTTCACCAGCATCTGTTGTTTCTCAACTTTTAAATAAGCACCATTCTAACTGGCATGAGATGGTATCTCATTGTGGTTTTGATTTGCATTTCTCTAATGACCAGTAATGAGCTTTTTTTCATGTTTGTTGGCTGCATGAATGTCTTCTTTTGAGAAGTGTCTGTTTATGTCCATTGCTTAATTTTTAATGGGGTTGTTTTATTTTTGTATAATTTGTTTAAGTTCCTTATAGATTCTGGATATTAGACCTGCGTCAGATGGATAGACTGCAAAAATTTTCTCCCACTCTGTAGGTTGTCTGTTCGCTTTGATGGTAGTGTCTTTTGCTGTGCAGAAGCTCTTTAGTTTAATTAGATCCCACTTGCCAATTTTGGCTTTTATACTAAAGTCTCCCAACCTTCACTGCTGCCTGGGAGGTGGCAGGAAGATACCCAGATGGTGGTCTCTACAGCCAGCATCAAGCTGTCCCCACCTTTGTGTGACACCAGCATGCTCTGGTATTGCAGCCCACTTCAAATAGAGGCAGGAGGATGACTCTCATGTCTTCTATGCCTTTGTCTTTGGGCTGCTGTATCTTACAGAGCTTGAGAGAAAGCATCTCTGAGAAGACTTCACGTTCTTCTCAGACTTGATCCTATGATGACTGAGGCATCGTTGTTAGTAGACTCAACCATTCCTTAGGACAAGATGGTTTTCGAGAAGTACCGCCTCCTCCAGCAAACAGGTCCTCAGCAAGCCCACCCCAGAAGTCGCCTGATAAAGTCATATCCCAAGGCTGTCGGCACACCCAGACCTGGAAGCAGATTCACTGTCAAACCACTGAAGCTCAAGCTTTCAGGTTGCTTAGGTACCCAGGCCACTTTCTAGACTCTCTGCCTAATTTTGTATTCATTCTCTCAAAGAGGACAACCCACATTGTAAGCAGTTCAGGCTCCACAAAACCTGGATCTGGCCCATGCAGACTTTATTGCTACCCTCTCCTGGTGACCTAAATAAAGCACTGGACTTAGCATGCTGCCATTATGAGAAAACTGTGCCAGTGATAAAAGCATCTCTGCAGTTGAAAAAGCACTTTCAAACTAGATTTTCTCACCAAGTTCTCTCAGATGATGGATACAATGATCAAACATTAATTAAGCACCCACCAAGTATAGGCACTGTGCCAGGTGCTCCCAGCCCATGCCAGGAGAGCCTCACAGCTGACTGGTAGATCCATGACTTTGGCACTTACCAAGGAAATCCACCTGCATATGGCCTGAGTGATCTGCAAGCTCTGCTCCCTGGAGCTGATGGTCAGCCTCAAGGCAACAGCACATGTCACGCTGCTGCCCCAGCTGCCTTGAAGCCCCTAGACCTACCCAAGATCCACCAACTAAAGGGTTAAGCCCTGCCACAGCAGGAGATGGGGGTTATACTGGTTGTTAATATTTTCATATCATTCCTCCTTTCCATCGTGTCCTTCAGTTCTACTGGTCTTCATGAGGGGCCAATAGATAGATCCAGAAGTAGTGAGCACTCTAATCATAATACCATTTATACGGAAAGCCCAGATGAGTGTAGATGACTCTTGGAATGTTCTCCATCACGCACATAGCCACATACAGGTGGATCTGGCTGTTAGGAAAATCTAACTCCAAAACTCAGATCAAAGCAAAAGGCAAGCTGGGAATTATAATTCCTTTTATAGAATTGGTTACAGATAGGATTCATTTGAACAATATTTTTCCTAGTGCATTTAAAATGTTTCCACTCATAATTAACTTCTATACAATTACTTGGGAACATGTCCATTGGGTAAAGTGAATTCAATCATTCATTTATTCATTCATTTTAACAAAACCCTGCTGGTATCTACCATGTGTCAGGCACTGCTCTAGGTTCTAGGGACGCTGTAGCGAACAAAACATACAATAGTTCTTTTCATGAAGCTGGCATTCCGGTGGGGGTAGACAAATAAGCAAGTACACAATAGATTAGGGAGGAATAAGTGCTATATATAAAATAAAGCAGGGGCATGCTCATGTAGGAGTGACTGCATAGAGAATAGGGTGCTGTCTTTATAGAGAAGGCGACCCTGCTAGGTGATGTTTGAGCTGAGAAGATCCAGGCAGAGGAAAGGAAAGAGCAAATGCCTTGAGTCAGATCATGCTTGGTGTGTTTGAGAAACAGCAAAAAGGCTGTTGTGGCTAAAGCCTGGTGCAGCCAAAGACAAGCCAGCAAAGAGGAGAGTGGAAGGGTTTGGGGCTGGAGAGTGAGCCAGTACCTGTGTCTGAACTGCCGGAGCAGGCATTTATTCTAGATAGCTCTCCACATGCCCAGCATATTGTCAGGACTCTAATCTACCTGTATCTCTTCTAGAAAATCCAATCATAAAATGGTAAACTAAGTTTAGAAACTCTAAACACATTTTAGATTAAAAAACAATTTCCTTCCAATATCCTATCACTTTAGAACAGGATATCCACTGCACGGTGGACATGGCACACAATGTTTCCTTGTCACTGAGTAAATGTGCTTTCTGCTACCCAAGCCGAGAGAGGGAAGGATGGTGCTTTTAAGACTTCATTCCACTCTGATTTTGATTGGGTCATTGTGCTTCACCACCAGCGCCTGGAAGGCTCTCTGAAACGCCAGCTGCTGACAGCTTGGTATGCAATATTCATTGGAAAGGTTACACTCTGATACTGACCTCCAAATTCCTGATAATAAACGTGAATGGGCTAGGAAGCAAATTCAACCCAAGCTAGTGTCATTCCTTACCCGAAGAGCAGTATTCTTCAAATTGTCACCTCTTCTTTTGATGACTTAGCCTTTATTTTGTACTTTAAAAAAATAAAATATTAACAATTTTCATGAATTACTTTTTCCCTAGAAATTCAGTTACGAGGATATAGGAAGAGCCAGTGTCTTCAGACTCTCTGGAGGGTCTGCCACAGCAATGTCAAAGAAAGATAGCTTTTCCTTATGGGGAAGTTACAGTTCACATAGGATGGCTGGCTGTAAGAAGTTACCAGGTAGCCTCTCAGTAAGAGACAGAAACTGCTATGGTGAAGTTGCTCAAGTAGGCAATGCATCTCTGAAGAGTATTTTGGCTTCCTATCCAAGAAAAAGAATAATCTGCAAGGAATTCAGTAAATAAGAATTCCGCTTTCAAAAGTTACTAACAAGTTTTTTTTAATTAACATAGCTCCTATAAAAACAAAGCATTCTCACTGTAGAAACATACTAAGGCAATCCAGAAAAGTATGAAGGAGAACGTGAAAAAGAAGTCATCTGGTATCATCATCCAGAGATAATCCGTATTAATATTTTGGCGAACACCTTTTCAGACTCCGTTTTATGATTGAGTACACACACAGTTTTACATAAACAGAATTGAAGTATACTTAAAGTTCTGTCGTGACTTGCTTTTCCACTCTCATGTATCGTAGGCAGCTTTCTAAGTTATTAAATATAGACCTGAGTCATTATTTTAAATAGATATATAACTTTCCATTATGCAAATTGTGGGGTCATAAATTACTTAACTACATCCAAAGAAACATGGATTTTTAGTGGATTATGAGGCAACCAATTCACCAGCTAGTGGAGGAAAAAAGTTTACTCCATTCCATAATCTCAGTACAATCCCTTAATACCATCCTCTAAGGATGATATTCCTTTTCAGGCAAAATGCCTAATCTCTCATATTCATCTGTCTTCCATAGTTTCTAGGAAGGGGTCTCTATGACAGAAAAGGGCATGGCTTATATAATATGATAATGACAAGGGAGGGGGTCCTCAGATGCATCTCCCTTGCTTGCTTCTCTGGACATTTGCTGGAACTTCCAGTGTTGTGTCAGGTCTTAAATGCTCCCTGAACTAGTTATCTTGTTTTTGTTCAGGAAATGAGCAAAACCCATCCATGCTAGCGCCCACTGTATAGCACTATAGTCAGGGCCACTGACAGAAAGGCCTGGGTCTCCCAGGCAACTCAGCCAGTGCTAGGGCTGCCCTGGGAAACACACTTGAAAGGAGGCCATACCACTGACATCTTCTATTGCACCCTTGGGATATTGTTAAAGACAGAAATTTTACAAGCCTAGGGTGGCTGCCCAGTTATCCCATGCAAGAGACGGGCCTGCTCTATTCTTAGTCAGTTGACTCTGGACTCAAAGGTCCCACCTCTGCAGCCTCTTTGACCTGTCCCTGAGTCCCTGCTCATTTACTGGGCTCTCAGCACATCCATAGCTCTGTGAGGTTGCAATGGCTGGTACTTTCTTGGCTCATAACCCTGTTGATAGCAGCGCCTGTGGTCAGTAAAACACTCTAGTTGGGTTTACATCTCCCTTAGGGGATTCAGGTGCCCCATCCCCTGCCTCCCCATCCTTTGTGGATTGCAGAATCTCTCATCATTGGAGTCTTCCTCTCTGCCATGTTCCCACTGTATAGAGTTCCCATGTGCTCTGTAGTCCCCCTCAATGCATTTAACACCTTCCCCACTCTCGCAAGCTCCAGAGGGGTGGAGACCATGTCTGCTGTGTTCTTTTGAGTAGATACTCAAGGCACATTTGGGGAATGATCAAGCAAAAAGACGAATGAGCATAAGAATGTGTAAATGAGGCTCCTGCATGGGGATGGCCCTGGGAGGAGCATTTCTAGCTGGATTACAGGAAGCTGTAAGCCTGAGGATGCTGGTCCTATCTTCAGGGTCTGACACAACCCAGATAGGATCCCTGGTTAGGTTGTTTTCCTATCCTGACATCCAGCTTCACTGTGTCTGGACACCAGATCTCACACTAAAGATCAGGGGAAGTAAGGGTGGCTGGGCATTCAGAGACACACTGTTCTCCAACACCTGGAGAAAAAGAGGGCCCACATGCTACCAGGACACCTGCTGTACCCTCTGTGTCTGGCTCTCACATCGCAGTGCATTACACTTATTAAGAGGTGAGAATCTCCCCTTCGCGATTTATCAAACAACTCTAATAAGTACATTTTATGGTCTGGGTCATATCCTTCATGAGGCTCATTATTTTAAACCAGTTTTATACCAGTGAAAAATGAAATACACCATAAATTGTTTTTCACTAAGTGTCAATTAGCAGTTCTGTTTAAGCACTGCTTCTAAATCTGAAGGAAGGAAGTTGTTTTAAATTATATGTTGCTATGATAGGATAAGTGCCTAAAAGATGTTTGTGTTAATTTCAAACCACTGGGATAAACTATAAATGTCTTTTATTTTCATAAAATACTGGTTTTTTTGCCAACTTCTAAAAAAGTGGATTTTTGCTGTCATTATTTCTTTGTATCCCTAGTTTTTTTTAAGTAGTCACTGATATTTTTCAGTGAGTTTAAAATGTAAATATAATTGGCTCTAGCCAGCCAATAAATTCAAGGGGGAAATTAAGATTTTCCTTGTCCTATGAATATATTACCTAGGAAAGTTGGCTAATTATCCTGCTTTATTACAACTGCCTCCCTCAAGATCTATTTATTGAAAAATCCCTTAAACTACCTCTGTGGTTTGGTACTAATGCAAAAATATTTGTTTCTAGCTCTTTGTTAGAGTAAAAGACTGACACCTATTTGCTGATTGGCAATGGGGAGATGACATCCTGCCAGCTGTTCTCTCTGACCTGTGGCAAAATCGGCTCCAAACTCATTGTTGCTCATAGCCCTCATTCATCCAGCTGCTGCAGTGCATCCCCATGGGTGTCAGCTGGCCCTGTCTCATGGCTACCACCTCTAACGCAGTCCCCATTGGAAATTCTGTGGTGTGGTTAACCTTCTCTTTCATTTCGATCGTCCTTCAATCTTGCTGTCCCTCAGCTGAGGACCTCGCATGGCTGACTGGGAAAACTCATGTTGCATTTTATTTCTACCAAAATCACCCTGTTCTTGCTCACAGGCTGTGTAAGAATCAGTGTTCTATTCACCCTGAACAAAAGATAATCGTCAAGAGCCATCATGCTTTAAAATTCTATTTCTAGATTTATCAACTTAAGTGACAAAAGACTGGCACATCCAAAACTAATATTAATATAGCAGTACTTTGAACCGACATTACTAAAACCAAGGCTGATCATTTAGTTTAAGGCTGGCCAAGATAAACGTTTTCATATTTAATTTAAAAAGCAAAGAAATAGTGGCATCGAGAAGCTAAGAAAAGATATTTGGGGAAAAGGGTCCTGATCTTGTAGTTAATAACAGTTTCTCTACACATCCCACCAGTTTAGGCATTTTGATAATGTCACAGGTGGTATTTCACAGCTGAGATAGAATCTCAGAGCTGTGTAGTACGTTTTATAACTTCAAGTTTCAGTGGGAATGTCTGTATTTACTTAAAAACCTCTGAAAAAATTATGTAAGGAAATAATCACAATTTTCTACTTACCATGTTGTCGGAAATGTTGCTTGGGTGTACGTCAGTTTTTGGAAATCCAGTGTGAGACAATGTGATTTGATTAAGTGCGTGAGATCTTCCAGGACAAATGCAGAAGCATGTAAGTTAGATTTTTAAACATGTTATGAAATGCACATTGCCTATTTCACTTTCTGTCGATTCTCCTAACTCCTCTATTTTCATCCTTTTAATTTTTAATTAAAATGATTTTCTTTCTTCAGCATTATTTTCCTTATTCCTTTTTTTTTTTTTTTTTTTTTAAGACAGAGTTTACTCTGTAGCCCAGGCTGGAGTGCAGTGGGACGATCTCAGCTCGTTGCAACTTCTGCCTCCCAGGTTCAAGCAATTCTCGTGCCTCAGCCTCCCAAGTAGCTGGGATTTCAGGTGTGTGCCACCACAGCCAGCTAATTTTTGTATGTTTTGTAGGGATGGGGTTTCACCATGTTGCCCAGGTTGGTCTCAAACTCCTGAGCTCAAGAGATCCATCCACCTCGGCCTCCCAAAGTGCTGGGATTACAGGTGTGAGGCACCTGTAATCCTGGCCTATTTTCCTTATTTCTAACCCTTCAAGCAATTATTTATGTGACCTTATTTTCTACCAACCTTTAAAAGTATTTTCCCTAGAGCCTTCATCTTTGGTGTTATTTTTCCACAACCATTATTGGTGTAGCGTCCAGCATCACAATAGTTACCATTTACTGGGTGCTTACTACACACCAGGCACATTATCTCATCTAATTTACTGAAAACACAGTTGTAAATGCTCCTGTTACTTTTACTTGGTAGAATTTGTTAAAGCCCCATTTATTAGTGGGAGAATTAGCAGCAGCTTTGCGGCTTGGAGCCGACTGAAAACATAAACCACTCTGTATTCAAGCCCGCGGAACTGAACGTGGCTGCTGCATCCAGCTGGCCACGGGAAGCGTCTGGATGATTTCATTTAACGCCTTTAGAAATATTTCTCACTGGGCTAATTCAAGGAAAATGGCTTGTCACGGATGATATCTGACTATAATAAGCAGCTAAAATGCTTTCCCAATAAAGATTGTAAAATGAAACAGGTGTAAAGCCACGGTTGGAAAATTAGCAGCCAAGGAAGACTGCAAGGCTTATGGGCCAAGTTTCCAGCAGAAGGGTGGAACCCTGGGATGTAGCTGGAATCTGTGTTATCAGGACATTTCCTCAATGCTTTCAAGAAATTCGTCATTTATTAAATCGTTCATTTAATTCAATATTGGTATGCTATGTAAAGACACTTTACTGGTTCTTTGTAGGGTATGAAGATTAATGAATTTTAGCCTTAACGAGTTGCCGGCTAGTGGGAAGGAGACGAACCTGACAAGATCTGGGTGTAGCACTGCAATCTCATATACGTGCAGAATGCTCCCCGCTGTGTGTAGAGAAAACCCAAGTCGCTGAGTTGAAAGAGGTGCCAAAAAGAAGTGAGTCTGGACTGGCTGGAGAGAAAAGACCTACAGAGGATGCTGAAAGAGAAAAAGGTGGTGGATGCTGGTGGCAGGAAACAGCTCTCCTCCTGCCTAAGAAACTAGCCAGGTGTTAGGGGTGTGCAACTTGAGAGCTGAGCACAGGCTGCCTATGATGACAGCCTGCCACGTGGGAGCAGCTGGAGAAGATGGGGTGGCAGGCAGAGGTGGAGAGCATGAGCAAGCCATTTGCAGGCAGGTTGGCTGGCTGCTGTTTGCCTCCAAGACAATGTGTGCAATGCGTGCAGGGCGGGCCCTGAGACAGGGGTGAGCAATGTCTACAGGATCTAGAGCATGGAGGGGCTGAAAGTTAGTGTATTCCATAGAGCTCCAGAGAAGCGGGTGCTGTGGACTGAACTGAGAAGTTGCCAATCCAAGGCTTATAGGTCTGTGCAAAAAGGAGAGTCAAGGAAATGGTGATGCAAAACCAGCACACAAATGTTTATAGCAACTTGATTCTTAATAGCCAGAAACCAGGAAAAACCCAAATGTCCTTCAATGGGTGAATTGTTAGACAAATGGTGGTACATCCCCACTGTGGAAGGCAACGCAGCAAAGACAGACTACTGATACACACAAGACTTGGAAGAATCTCCAGGAATGGTGTTGAGTGAAAAAAGACAATTCTGAATAATTGCTTATTATTTCATGTAGATCACATTCTTGAAATGACAAAACTATAGAAATGGAGAATGGATTCGTGATTGCCAAGGATCAGGAATGGGGGTTAGAGGGAGGTATGTGTGGCTATAAAAGGGCAACACGTAGGACCCTTGAGGTGACAGTAATGCTCTGTATCTTGGCTGGGCGCAGTGGCTCACACCTGTAATTCCAGCACTTTGGGAGGCCGAGGCGGGCAGATCACCTGAGGTCAAGGAGCTCACGATCAGCCTGGCCAACATGGTGAAACTCCATCTCTACTGAAAATACAGGTGAGCTGGGCATGGCAGCGGGTGCCTATAATCCCAGCTACTCGGGTGGCTGAGGCACAGAATTGCTTGAACCGGGGAGGTGAGGGTTGCAGTGAGCCGAGATTGCAAGATTGTGCCACTGCACTCCAGCTTGGATGACAGAGCAAGACTCAAAAAAAAAAAAAAAAAGAAGAAGAAGAAGAAATGTTCTGTATCTTGACTGTATCAATGAGCTATGCTGACTGTCATAATGTGCTACAATTTTACAAGATGTCACCATGGAGCAAAATGGAACAAAGGGTATACAGGATCTCTATTATTTCTTACCAATACCTGTAAATCTACAATTATCTTAAAATGAAAAATCTAAGTTTTAAAAAACCCTACATCTTGGGAACCCGATTGGTTTCTTTTTACATTTTTTCCTTATAATTTTTTGTTAGGCTTCTTTGAAAAACTTAGCCTATTTGTTTATTATAGACTTAAACATGTTGATTGTTTGGCATAGTAATTCCAAGCCTAAAAATATTCTGAGGAAAAACCCAAAATGTAGACAAAGATATCCACTGTAACATGATTTATTAGTGCATAGCCCTGAAATGGAATTTATGTCCAATATCAAAGAAGGGGTTAGATAAAACATCAAATTCAAATGATGGAATATTCTGCAACCATTAAAATTAATAACAAAAAATTCAATGACATAAGATAAAAATTTTAAAAATAATGTTATGGAAGAAAGTGAAGACAGACAATGATACCTTCAATATGATTTCAGTAATCTACAATAATGTGCATAAAATGAGGGAAATAATCCAAATGTTAGCAATAATAATCTCTGTGTAGCAGAACTGTGAGTGAGCTTTTATTCTGCTATTTAATATTCATTCTGGTTTTCTAAGTTTTACACAGTAAGCTTTCCACCAGTATGATCTTGGACTAGTTGTTATCCTTCCTAAGCCTTTGTGTCCTCATTCATAAAATGGAAGAATAGAAGCACCCTTATATTTGCATCATCCTACAGTGCTTAGTGAAGCATCTGATACACAATAAATTAGAAATAAATGTTACTTATTTGACAAACATTTTTGTATCGGACTCTCAATGTAGCAAGCACTATTCTAAGATCTTTACGAATAATAATTCATGTAGTCCTCATAGCAACCCTCTAAGTACCATTATTATCCCACACAAATCAAATGAGGAAACTGAGACACATAGAAGAAGTTAAATGATTTGCCCAAAGTTGCAGAGCCAATAAATAACAGAGCTGGAGTTTGAACACAGATAGTCTGATTCCAAAGTCTGTGCTATTCATCATTACACTATTTTCTCTTTGTTAATTATTATCATTATGGAATAGAATCAAAACTATAGTCAGTCACTAAAATGATTGGAAAAGGCAGAAGTTCACCGGAAATAGATGATTGATGACAGCCAACATGGGGGAAAAATGGTGGGGCAGATATTCTGCTTGAAGTGCTTATAGGATTTGGAGACATATAGTTTAAACTACATATCAGTACCTATATGGGCTTGCATGAATTAATGTCTTTGGGTATGAATTTCAAAATCTGTGAAATAATATGTTAAAAGGACCTGCCTTTCAAACTTATGGAGAGAATTATGGAAGATATTACATATAAAGTAATTCTATCAGTACACGCTCAACAAACAGTAGTTTCCTTTCTCCTTGTAAACATTTAAAACACTGCTTTAATAGGGCAGAACACATTCAGATGATCACATCCAAATATATGCCTCATGATAAATGAACCATCTTTTGATTATCTTTAGCAAAATAAAATTGATGACTGGTATCGAAGACCATCTCTACTACATAACTCAAAGGTCCTGGAGAATGCAGAATTTACAGGGTGTGTAGTTGGAGCATCTCAGTGATCCCTCTTGGAGCCTGAACACCCAGCACAAACAGCAAGAATCTGATTTACAATAAATGGTAACACAGGATTCTTGTGGTAACACAAGAATCACACACATAATAAATACAGCAGACACTATAAAAACATCCACTGGCAGAGTCCAAGGACTGAACAGCATCAGAAGCAAATAGACACCATCTATTCTTTATGGAGCTTTATGATCCAATAAAAACTGAAACAATAGACCACTGTATCAATATACAATCCCAATTTAACAATGAAGCCAAGAAACACTGGGATACACCATCTGAAGCAAAAGAAAAGAAGCATTATCAAATAAAGATAACTAAACTATCTGTAGTAGATCCAAACTAGTAGTGTGGTATGCCCTAAGGCTAGAGACAGATCATCAGGGAATCTGAGCTCACATGTTGTGACCTGTGGGTTTCCTGGTCACAGGGAACAAAAGGCCTTTCTCACATGAGTCATGAGGCTCAGGAAAAATGGATTATCTGCCATGATACAAAACGTGTTTTACATTGATCATTCTAACAGTCAGGTAATTTCACAGACTGAGCTATGACCATTAGTGAAGTTCTGTGCACTGAAGTCGTATGTGCCAAATTTGTGAAAGGTACTATGGAAAGAACACAGGCTTTGGTGCCAGATGAGTGTTGGCCTCTGACTCCTCCCATTATCATTAAGGTGACCTCGAGGAAGATATTTAAGCCCTTTAAATCTCAGTTTGATTTAGCTATAAAATTTTAAAAAATCTTAACCTAGCAGCATTGTTATAAAGATTATAGATTAGGTATGAAAAGGGCACTTATTCCAAGCCTAAGAATATTCTGAGGAAAAACCCCAAACGCAAAGATGTTCATTGCAACATGATTAGAGCGGAACCCTAAAATGAAATTTATGTCCAATATCAAAGGAGAGGTTAGATAAAATATCATATCCAAATCATGGAATATTCTGCAACCATTAAAGATAATAATAAAAAATTCAATTGACAGAAGATGAAATCAGGTGCCCATTATACCACAGCTGCTGATATTGTTCTTATTATCACTAAATCAATAACAAGGAGTGGAAACTCTTTAAACATCAACAAACAATACTTTCTATGACAAGATTTCAAAAAACCCAACACCATTATCTTCAAAAACAAAAGTCACAATTAAAATGGATTACTAAAGATATTTGAATAACCCAAAAGAAGAAGGAAAGGTGAGAAAAAGGAACAAAAGACATGGAGAACAAATTTAAAACAAATTATAAAATGGTAAACCTAAGTTCAAACATATCAACATTAACATTAATTGTGAATGGTCTAAACAAGCCAATTAAAAGAATGAGATTGTTAGAAGGGAAAAACAAAACTACTCAAGTATGTTCTACGTATAGGAAACTCACCTCGAACATGATATACGTAGGTTAAAAGTAAAAGGATGGGCCAGGCACAGTGGCTCATACCTGTAATCCCAGCACTTGGGGAGGCTGAAGGGAGTGGATCACTTGAGTCCAGGAATTCAAGACCACCCTGAGCAACATGGTGAAACCCCATCTCTACAAAAAAATAAAAATTAGTCAGGCATGGTGAGAGGCACCTATAGTCCCAGCTACTCTGGAGGCTGAGGCAGGAAGATTGCTTGAGCCTGGAAGGTCGAGGCTGCAGTGAGCCAGGATTGTACCAGTACACTTCATCCTGAGTAGCAAAAAAAAAAAAAAGTTAAGTGGCATGGTTGTATTAGTATCACACAAAGTATCTTTATAACAAAGAAAATTTTCAGAGATAAAGAGGGACATTATATAACGATAAAAGGGTCAATTCACCAAGAAAACATACATTCATTAATGCATATACAATTAACAACACAGTCTCAAAATACTTGAAGAAAAGCTGACAGAACTGATCAAGAAATAGAAAAAGCCACAGTTATGTTTGGAGACTTCAACACTACTCTCTAGGTAATAGATACAATTAGTAGATGGAAAAAAAATCAGCAAAGACATAGAAGCACTGAACACCACTAATCCACTTGCTCTAATTAACATACAGTAACCATTCCCCACAACAATAGTGAAATACACATTCCTTTCAAGTATGCATGGAACAGTCACCATCTCCTGAGTCATAAAACAAACCTTAGCAAAATGAAAATAATGGAAATCATAGAAAGTATGACCTCTAACCAACGTAGAATTAAATTAGAAATAGGTAACAAAGATAACAGAAAAATCCCCAAACACTTTACTTCCAAATAATCCACGATTCAAAAAGGAAGTCTCAAGGAAATTTTTTTTTAATTGTAACTATCAGAAAATAGAAATAAAACACATCAAAATTTGTGATATGCCTCTGAGGCAGTGCTAGGTGAAATCAACATTAAATGTTTATAGTAAAAGAAAATAAATGCTTCAAATAGTCTAAAATTTGACAGTCTTTTCCTCTTTTACTAGGAAAATAGTAGTAAAATAAACCCAAAGCAAGAAGAAAGAAAGAAACAGCAGTAATCCGTGAAATTGAAAGCAAAAAAGAAAAGAGGAAATTAGTAAAACAAAGAGTTCCTTCTTTGAAAAGATCAGTGAAATTGATAAACCTCTAGCAAGACTAACAAAGAGAAAAAGATAAAATACACTAATTGCCAATATCAAGAATGAAAGAGGGACTATCATTATAGCCCACACAGATACCAAAATAACAATAAGGGAATACTCCAAACAACTCTATGCACATAAATTTGACAATTGAGGTGCAATGAACAAACTGGTCAAAAAACACAAACTAAAAAATTCACCCAGATGAAATAGGTAACCTGAATAGTTCTATAACTATCAATGAAATCAAATTAATAACACCTTCTGAACAAAAATTTGGGTGGCCCACATACCTTCACTGGTGAGTTCTACCAAACATTTTAAAAAGCAACATGCAATTATGCTAATCTTTTTCAGAAAATAGAAGAGCAGAAAATACTTCCCAGCTCATTTTGTGAAGTCAGAGGCCATTACCTTGATACCAAAACTGCACAATAAGAGTACAAGGAAATGAAAATTAAACACCAAATTCTCTAATAAACATGGATGAATAAATCCTCAACAAAGTATCAGCAAATTGAATCCAGCAGTGTATAAAAAGAATAACACACCACAATCAAGCAGGGTATAGCCCTGGAATGCAAGGCTAGTTCATGTCTGAAACTCATTCATCTAACTCATCATATTAAAGTTCTAGAGAGGGAATGTGAATGTCACATGATTATAGATTGATGCAGAAAAAGCATTTGAAAAAAAAATCCAAATTCATTATGAGAAAAATTCTCACAAACCAGGAATAGAAGAGATCATCCTCAATCTCCTAAAAGGCATCTATAGAAAACCTACAGTTAACATCATACTTAAGGTCAGCTGAATGTTTTCAAGCTAAAACTGGGAACAAAGCAAGACTATTCACTTTTACTTGTCCTATTCACTATCAGGAAGTCTTAGCCAGAGTAATTGACAAGAAAACGAAATAAGACATACAGAATAGAAAGGAGGAAATAAAACTGTCCCTATTCCTAAATAATATGACTATCCACATAGAAAAAATAAATTAATTAATATGTGAGTTTAACAAGGCCTCAGGATACAAGGTCACCTCACAAAATTCAATCTTACTTCTATATACCAAAACAAACATTGAAAATTAAAACTTTAAAGACCGATCAAAGATAGCCAACTAGAAGTAGCTAGCATGTGCCAGAAACATCCAGGTGTGCACACTGGGAATTATCAAGGAAATAACTGGATCCACAGAGAATAGAGAGGAGCCAGGCAGGACAACTGCCCACTTGGTGGCTGCAAGTAGCCAGAGGAGGCTCCCCTTCCACAGAAACAGTGAGTGAGTGAGAGACCCCAGGGACCCACGCTTCTTCCACAGATCTTTGCAACGCTGGGGTCACAGGAGGTCCCCTCATGAACCCTCTCACCAGGGTTCACTATGACACACAGAACTAGGTGGAGTCTGGGCAGAGCCATTGATCAGGGTCCTGGGAGTCTTGGGTCCCCGGGCATCCCAGCATTAGCACCCACAGCTCCAGCAAAGGGATAGGTTAGGCTCCCTTAAGGGAAAGGGGCTGAATCCAAGGGGCTGAGCAGAGACGGTCTGCAGGCCTCACTTCCACGGCACCTAGCGGGTAAGACCCATTGGCCTGGGACTCCAGCCACATGTGAAGGCAGCAGCTCCACACCTCCCTGAGAGGGAGCTCCCTGAGGGAGGGGTAGGCCATCATCTTGGCTGTTTTGCAGCCTTTGCTGTTGCTGTCTTCAGGCACTGGAGAGCCCAAGCTGAGGGACTGACTGGCCCCCCAGCACAGTGCAGTTGCCCTACAAAAAAGCATTCAGACTGTTTTTTACATGGGTCCCCCACCCCATTTCTCCTCACTGGGCAAGACCTCTCAACCTGGGACTCCACCCACCACCCCCAGCAGTCCCCCCGACCCCCACCCCGGCAATCAGGGCAGTAGCAGCTCCTCACCTCCCTGGGGCAGAGCTCCCAGAGGGAGGGCAGGCCTGGAAAGTCTGTTGGGACAGGGGATGGTACGGACCCCTAGCACAGAGCAGCTGCCTCACGGAAAAGCGACTGGACTGTTCCCCTCCCATGCAGGTCCCACCCTCACTTCTCATGGGTGGTGTCTGCCTAACCTGGGACTCCAGCACAGCCACCCTGTTCCCCGCCTAAACACTTCAATCAGAGGCAGCCCAGCATTTCTCTCAGGAGGAAATCCCGGAGTCAACCTAGGAACAAAGGGCCTAGTGTCTAGACTGGCACCTGTAGCACACAGCAGCCACCACACAGAAAGGAGTCTAGCCCCTCTTCCCGGGGAGCCCCTACCCCACCCTCTCCACCAGATAGGGCCCCCCAGCTCAGGATCGCAGAACAGCCACCCTGGCTGAGCGCACCCACTGGCAGTGGCTCTGGGTGTCCCTAGGGAGAGGCTCCCAGAGGCAACCGACAGCCCCTCTGTCACGGCCACAGCAACGGTTCTGCCCCTGCTGTCCTTGGTCTCAGGAAGAAACAAAGAGCCTGGGCGCTACCCCCGAGCTTCCAGAATGCCACTGTGACCATAGAGAAAGGAGCATGGTCTCTCCTCCCAGTGAGCCCTGGACGTCCGCTCCCCAACAAGTGGGGCCCCCAGCTCAGGCCAGCAATGCAGCCGCCCCACCAGCTGGTGGAACGCCCCTAGTAGCAGCAGCTCTGCGTTTCTCAGAGGTGGAACTCCCAGGAACAACCAAAAGCCCCTCTGCCACTGTCTCTGCAGGGAAACTGCTCTTGCTGCCCTCAGACTGGGGAAGGACCAAAGACCCTGGGGGCTTTATCCACAACTCTAGCAAGCTGCAGTTGCCCCTAGGAGAGGAAGCCAGTATGTCTCCCAAGGGCCTCACCCAACCACTGCTTGTCACCAGGCAACCCCCCAGCTTGGTCCCACAGTGCAGCTGCCCCATCCCAGGCTGATCACACTGATTGCAGCTTGGCACCCCTCTGAGGTGGAGTCCCAGGAGACAAGTGAAAGACCCTCAGCCACAAACACTGCTTAGGCCCCTTCCTTTGCTGCCTCCAAGCTGGGGAGGAAACATAAAGCCTGAGATTGCCCCAGAGCTGGGGTGGGCAGCCTGGGAGTGCAAAGCTGTGATCTACAGCCAGCACTCAAGTGGGAGAGGAGCCCACACTTTTCAGGGCACAGACAGGGAGCAAGGGAGGCAGCTGTGAGGAAATACAGAGGAACCACACGGCTGAGAAAGAACCTCCTGACAATTATGCTTAACTGCCACCTAGTGGCTCACACCCCAAACTTCAACACCAAAAATACTTGGCTAACATAACCCGCTGTGAAACGAACAATAATTCAGCCACAAAGTGCCTGCACAAAGCCTCACCCTCTGAAAACTTCCAGAAAAGAAGCCTATTGAGTGTACTCAATCTACACCACAGTTAAAGGAACACCCACATGCAGAGATGAGAAAGAACCAGGCAATTCAAAAGACCAAAGTGTCTTCATTCCTCCAAACAACCTCGCTAGTTCTCCAGCAAGGGTTTTTAACAGGGCTGAGATGGCTGAAATGACAGAAATAGAATTCAGAATATGGATAGGAATGAAGATTAAGATTAAGGGGAACATCAAAACCCAATCAAAGGAATCTAAGAATCACAATAAAACCATACAAGAGCTGACAGACAAAACAGTGTAAAAAAGAACCTAACTGATCTGATAGAGCTAAAAAACACACAATGATAATTTCATAATGCAATTGCAGTAGCAACAGCAGAATAGACCAAGCTGAGGAAAGAATCTTGGAGATTGAAGACTGGCTCTCTGAAATAAGACCATCAGACAAAAATAAATAAAAAATAATGAAAAGGAATAAATCAAACCTCCAAGAAATATGGGATACATAAACAGATCAAATCTACGACTCATTGCATCCCTGAAACAGACATGGGATAAAGCAAGCAACTTGAAAAACATATTTCAGGATATCATCCGATATGGATTCGTGTCCCTCCCCAAATCTCACATCAAATTGTAATCCCCAGTGTTGGAGGAGGGGACTGGTGGGAGGTGATTGGATCATGGGGGTGGATTTTCCCTTTTCTGTTCTCCAGATAGTGAGTGAGTTATCACAAGATCTGGTTGTTGAAAAGTGTGTAGCGATCTGGCCACTGCACTCCAGCCCTGGCGACAGAGCGAGACTCCGTCTCAAAAAAAAAAAAAAAAAGGGGTGTAGCATGTCTCCCTTTGTTCCCTTCCTCTGTTCCAGCCATATAAGATGTGCCAACTTCCCCTTCACCTTCCACTATGATTGTAAGTTTCCTGAGGCCTCCCCAGAAACAGAAGCCTATATAGCCTGCAGAATCATAAGCCAATTAAACCACTTCCAGACACATAATCATCAGATTCTCCAAGGTTGAAATGATGGAAAAAATGTTAAAAACTGCTAGAGAGAAAGGGCAGGTCAGCTACAAATGAAACCTCATCAACATTCTCAAAGAAAAAAAATGTCTAACCAAAAATTTCAAATCCAGTCAAACTAAGCTTTATAAGTTAAGGAGAAATAAGATCCTTTTCAGGCAAGCAAATGCTGAGGGAATTTGTTACCACCAGACCTGTCTTACAAGAGCTCCTAAAAGGAGCACTAAATATAGAAAGGAAAGACCATTACCACCTACCACAAAACACATTTAAGTACACAGACCAGTGACACTATGAAGAAACCACACAACCAAGTCTGCATAATAACCAATTAACAACATGATGGCAGGATCAAATCCATACATACCAATACTAACTTTGAATGTAAATGGGCTAAATGCCCCCAAATAAAAGGCACAGAGTGGCAAGCTGGTTAAAGAAGCAAGATCCAGTGGCATGCTGTCTTCAAGACACCCATCTCACATGCAATGACACCCATAGGCTCAAAATAAAGAGATGGAGAAAAATCTACCAAGCAAATGGAAAATAGAAAGTAGCAAGGATTGCAATCCTAATTTCAGACAAAATAGACTTTAAACCAACAATGATCAAAAAAGACAAAGAAGGAAATTACATAATGGTAAAGGGCTCAATTCAACAAGAAAAACTACTGTCCTAAGTATATATGTACCCAACACAGGAGCACCCAGATTCATAAAGCAAGTTCTTAGAGACCTATGAAGAGATTTAGATTCCCACACAATAATGGTGGGAGACTTCAACACTCCACTGACAAGATTAGACAGATCCTCCAGGCAGAAAATTAACAAAGATATTCAGAACCTGAACTTAACACTTAACTAAATGAACCTAGTAGATATCTACAGAACTCTCCACCTAGAAACAACAGAATATACATTCTTCTCATTGCCACATGGCGTATACTCTAAAATTGACCACACAATCAGACATAAAACAGTTCTTAGCAATTAAAAAAATTCATACCAACTACAATCTCAGAGCAGAATGCAATTAAAAAATAGAAATCAATACTTAGAAAATTGCTCACAGCCATATAATTACATGGAAATTAAACAACTTTCTCCTGAATAACTTTTGGGTAAATAATAAAATTGGAGAAGAAATAAAGTAGTTCCTCAAAACTAGTGACATCAAAGATACAATATACCAGAATCTCTGGTACACAGCTAACGCAGTGTTAAGAGGAAAAGTTATAGCACTAAACACCCACATCAAAAAGTTAGCAAGATCTCAAATTAACAACCTAAAGTCTAGCTAGAAGAATTAGAGAAGAGCAAACCAATACCAAAGCTAGCAGAAGACAAGAAATAACCAAAACCAGAGCCGAATTGAAGGAAATTGAGATATGAAAAACCATATGAAAGATAAATGAATCCAGGAGTTGGTTCTTTGAAAAAAATAATAAAATAGACTGCTAGACTAATAAAGAAAAAAAGAGAAAATCCAAATAAACACAATTACAAATGACAAAGGGGACATTACCACTGACCTCACAGAAATACAAAAAAATATCAAAGACCCTGTGAACACCTCTATGCACAAAATTAGAAAATCTAGAAGAAAAGGAAAAATTTCTGGACCCATACATCCTACCAAGACTAAACCAGGAAGAAACTGAATCCCTGAACATACCAATAATGAGCTCTGAAACTGAATCAGTAATAAAGAGCCTGCCAACAACAACAACAAAAAAAAACAGCCCAAGACCAGGTGGATTCACAGCCAAATTCTAGGAAGAAGATGTATTAAGAAGAGCTGTTACCATTCCTACTGAAACTATTCCAAAAAAATGCTGAGGCCAGCATGTTCCTGACACCAAAATCTGGCAGAGACACAACAAAATAAAGAAAACTTCAGGTGAATATCCTTGATGAACATAGATGAAAAAATCCTCAACAAAATGCTAGCAATATGGATCCAGTGGCACATCAAAAAGCTAGTCCACCACAATCAAGTAACCTTTAGTCCTGGGATGCAAGGTTGGTTCAACATATGCAAATCAATAAATGTGATTCATCACATGAATGGAGCTAAAGACTAAAACCACATGATTATCTCAATAGATATGGGAAAGTCTTTTGGTAAAATTCAACGTCCCTTAAAGCTTAAAATCCTCAGTAAACTAGGCATTGAAGAAACATACTTTGAAATAATAAGAGCCAGTCTATGAAAAACCCACAGCCAACATCATACTGAATGGGCAAAAGCTGGAAACATTCCCCCTTGGAAAACAGCACAAGACAAGGATACCCTGTCTCACCACTCCTATTCAACATAGTATTGGAAACCCTGGCCAAGGCAATAAGGCAAGAGAAAGAAATAAAAGTCATCCAAATGGGAAGACAGGAAGTAAAACTATCCCTGTTTGTAGATGATATGATTCTATATCTAGAAAAATCCCATTGCTTCTGCCCAAGAGCTACTTAAGCTGATAAACAACTTCAGTAAAGCTTAAGGATGCAAAATCAATGTACAAAAATGAGTAGCATTCCTATACGCCAACAACATCCAAGCCAAAATGTGAATCAGGAACACAATCCCAGGTTCACAATTGCCACAAAAAGAATAAAATGTCTAGGAATATAGCTACCAGGGGGTGAAAGATCTCTACAATGAGAATTACAAACCACTGCTCAAAGAAATCAGAGATGACACAAACAAATGGAAAAACATTCCATGCTCATGGATAGGAAGAATCAATATCATTAAAATGTCCATATTGCCCAGAGCAATTTACAGATTCAGTGCTATTCCTATCAAACTACCAATGACTTTCTTCACAGAACTAGAAAAATTTATTTTAAAATTTAGATGGAAACAAAAAGCCCAAATAGCCAAGGCAATCCTGAGCCAAAAGAACAAAGCTGGAGGCATCTTTCTACCCAACTTCAGACTATACTACAGGGCTATAGTAACCAATCAAAACAGTATGGTACTGGAAGAAGAACAGATACATAGACCAATGGAACAGAATAGGGATCCCAGAAATAATGCTGCACACCTACAACCATCTGATCCTCAGCAAAGCTAACAAAAACAAGCAATAGGCAAAGGACTCCCTATTCAATAAATGGTTCCGAGATAACTGGCTAGCCATGTGGAGAATAGTGAAGCTGGACCCCTTCCTTATACTATATACCATACACAAAAATCAACTCAACATGAATTAAAAACTTAAAGGTAAAACTATAAAAACCCTGGAACATAACCTAGGAAGTACCATTCGGGACAGAAGAACAGGCAAAGATTTTATGACAAACACACCAAAACCAATTACAATAAAAGCAAAAATTGATAAATGGGATCTAACCAAACTAAATAGCATTTGTGTAGCAAAAAAAAAATTTTTTAATTAAAAAAATAAAAAAACAAACTGTCAACAGAGTAAACAGACAATCTACAGAATGGGAAAAAATATTTCCCTATACATCTGTGCACCTGACTGTACATCTGACAAAGCCCTAATATCCAGCATCTATAAGGAACTTAATAAAATTTACAAGCAAAAAACAACCCTGCTAAAAAGTGGACAAAGGACTTTAACAGACACTTTTCAAAAGACAACATACACACAGCCAACAAGCATATGAAAAAAATGCTTAATTTCAGTAACCATTAGAGAAATGCAAATCAAAACCACAATGAGATGTCATCTCTCTCCAAGCAGAATGGCTATCATTAAAAAGCCAAAAAATAACAGATGTTAGTAAGGTTGTGGAGAAAAGGGAACATTTATACACTGTTGGCAGGAGTATAAATTAATTCAATCATTGTAGAAAGCTGTATGGTGATTCCTCAAAGAACTTGAAACGGGATCACCATTTAGTCCAGCAATCCCATTATTGAGTATATACTGAAAGGAATATAAATCATTCTGCCATAAAGACATGTGCACTCAAATGTTTGCATTCAAATTTGCAGCACTATTCACAATAGCAAAGACATGGAATCAACATAAATGCTCATCAATGACAGACTGGATAAAGAAAATATCATACATATACACCATGGAATACTATGCAGTCATAAAAAGGAATGAGATCATATCCTTTAAAGGAACATCAGTGGAGCTGGAGGCCATTATCCTTAGCAAACTAATGCAGGAACAGAAAACCAAATATCATGCATTCTCACTTGTAAGTGGGAGCTAAATAACGAGAACACATGGACACAAAAAAAGAAACAATAGACACAGGGGCCTACTTGTAGTTAGAGGGTGGGAGGATGAAGAAGAGCATAAGAAATAACTACTAAGTTGTATTAGTCCATTTTCACACTGCTGATAAAAACATACCCAAGACTGTGTAAATATAAAGAAAACAAAGCTTAATGGACTCAAGTTCCACACGGCTGGGGAGACCTTGCAATTGTGGCAGAAGGCAAAAGGCACGTCTTACATGGTGGCAGACAAGAGAGAACAGCAGAACTTGTGCAGGGAAACTCCCCTTTATAAAACCATCAGATCTTGTGAGACTTATTCACTATCATGAGAACAGCACAGGAAAGACCACCGCCATGACTCAATTATCTCCCACTGGGCCCCTCCCAGAACACGTGGGAATTGTGGAAGCTACAATTCAAGATGAGATTTGGGTGGGGACACAGCCAAACCATATCCTGAGTACTATGTTTAGTATATGGGTGACAAAATAATTTGTACACCAAACCACTGTGACACAAATTTACCTATATAACAAACCTGCACATGTACCCCTAAGCCTAAAATAAAAGTTAAAGAAAACAAAAGTTAAAGAAAAATTTAAAAAAACTAAAATTTAAAAACACAGTGTCATTTGCAATAGTTCCAAAGAGAAAATATTTAGCTATAAATCTAGCAAAATATATATAAAGTATGATGAAAGCAAAGCACTAATGAAAGAAATTAAAGAAAACCTAAGTAAATGAAGAAACATACAGGGTGTTAAGAACTGAATGTTTCTGTACACCCCCACCACAAATTATATGTTGAAGCCCTAATTCCTTAAGGGATTCTATTTGTGGAGATGAGGGGCTCTAAGGAAACAAAGTTAAATAAGGTCGTAAGAGTGGGGCCTTGATCCAATAGGATTAGTGGCCTTATAAGAAGAGACACCAGCAAGCCCACTCTCTCTCTCTTTCCACACATACACAAGAAAGAGATCATATAAGGACCCAATGAGAAAGTGGCCATCTACAACCCAAGGGGAGACCCCTCACCAGACACCAACCCTACTGCCACCTTGATCGTGGACACCTAGTCTCCAGAACTGTAAGAAAATAAATTCCTGCTGTTAAACCACTCAGTCAATGGTATTTCATAACAGCAGCCCAAGCAGACAAATATACCATGTTTGTGAATTAGAAGAGTCAACAAAGTAAAAAATGATAATTCTATCCAAATTAATCTAGAGATTTAATACCATTTCTATCAAAATCTCAACAGGATTTTTGCATATAAAAGCCAATTCTCAAATTTATACAGAAAGACAAGCAACTAGAATAGCCAAAACAATTTTTAAAAATAAGAATAAAGAACTACACTCCCTAAATTTAGGATTACTAAAACCTACAGTAATCAAAAAAATGATGTTGGTCGAAAATAGATATACAGATCAATGGAACAAAACGGAGGATCCATAAATAAGCCATACAAGTATAGCCAATTTTTAACAAAGGTCAAAGTAATTCAATGGAGAAAGGATAGTCTTTTTGACAAGTGGTGTTGGAACATCCTTATGCAAAAATATGAAACCTCAATCTAGGCCTCATAACTTACACAAAAATTAACTCAAAATGTATCATAGGTTAAAAGGTGAAAATAGAAATCTAAAACTTTTAGGAGAAAACTTTTGTGACCTGGAATTAGGCAACGAGTTCCTAGACATGAACCAAACACACAATCCATAGAAAAATTAATAAATCAGACTTTATCAAATTATTACCTTTTGCTCTGTGACAGACACTTTTAAGAGACTGAAAAGACTAGCTACAGACTTGGAAAAAATATTGGTAAGTCACATATCTGACAAAAGACTCCTGAATATATAAAGAACTCTCAAAACTCAAAAAATGAAGAACCCAATTTAAAAATTGGCAAAAGACGGCCGGGCGCGGTGGCTCAAGCCTGTAATCCCAGCACTTTGGGAGGCCGAGGCGGACGGATCACGAGGTCAGGAGATCGAGACCATCCTGGCTAACACAGTGAAACCCCGTCTCTACTAAAAATACAAAAACTAGCCGGGCGATGTGGCGGGCGCCTGTAGTCCCAGCTACTCGGGAGGCTGAGGCAGGAGAATGGCGTAAACCCGGGAGGCGGAGCTTGCAGTGAGCTGAGATCCAGCCACTGCACTCCAGTCCGGGTGACAAAGCGAGACTCCGCCTCAAAAAATAAATAAATAAATAAAAAATAAAAATTAATAAAAATAAAAATAAATAAATAAAAATTGGCAAAAGACTTAAACGGATAGTCACAGTGGATAATGCCTGTAATCCCAGCACTTTGGGAGGCTGATGTGGGCAGATCTCTTGAGTCCGGGAGTTCAAGACCAGCCTGTTCAACATGGTGAAACCTCATCGCTACTAAAAATACAAAAATTAGCCAGGTGTGGTGGCACGCACCATAATCCCAGCTACTCAGGAGGCTGAAGCATAAAAATTGCTTGAACCCCAGAGGCAAAGGTTGCAGTGAGCTGAGATCACACCTCTTACTCCAGCCTGGGCAACACAGTGAGATTCAAAAAAAAAAAAAAAAAAAAAAACAAACCCAATGATACATAGATATCAATGAAAAGATGTTCAGTATCATTAGCCATCACAGAAATGCTAATTAAAACCACAATTAGATATCACTACATGCATATTAGGATGAATAAAATTAAAAATAGTGACCATATTTATAACGGTAAATATAAATATAATCCCTCCCAAAGTGCTGGAATTACAGGCGTTATCCACTGTGCCTGGCCTACATATCATTGTTAGTGAATATCTGTTTAAGTCTTTTGCCAATTTTTAAACTGTGTTCTTAATTTTTTGAGTTTTGAGAGTTCTTTATATATTCAAGCGTCTTTTGTCAGATACGTGACTTACAAATATTTTTTTCCAAGTCTACAGCTAGTCTTTTCAGTGTCTTAAAAGTGTCTGTCACAGAGCAAAAGTTAAGAAGTTGACAAAGTCTGATTTAGTAAGTGCTGCAAGCATGTGGGTCAGCTAAAGCTCTCATACATTGCTGTGAGAATGCCAAACAGTACAGCTTTTATGAAAAGCATTTTGGCAGTTTCTTATAAAGTTAAACATACACTTACCATATGATCCAGCAATCCCACTCCTAGATGTTTACCATAGTGTAATGAAATATACATTCACACAAAAACCTATATATAAATGTATATATCAACTCTAGTCTTAACCACCTAAAACTGGAAACAATCTAACTGTCCCTCATTGGGTAAAGGGATAAACAAATTGTGATGCAGCTATACAATGAAATACTACTTCACAATAAGAAGGAACAGTCTACTGAGGCATGCAGCAAATTGGGTGAATCTTAACAGCATTTATGCAAGTGAAAGAAGCCAGTATCAAAAGGCTCTCTTCTGTATCATTACATTTATGTAATAACCTCAAAAAGAAAAAAATTACAGTGATGGATCAGTGGTTGTTGGGGTTGGAGTGGTATAGTGTAGGGTGTGACTAAAAGGGAGTAGCACAACAGTGTCTTTTGGTGGTGCAACTGTTCTATACCCTAATTGCAGAGATAGTTTCATAAATTTTTACATGTACTAAAATTTATAGAAAATTATACATACAACAAAGTCCATTTTTGGTATATTAACTTAAGAAATAATTTTTAAAAAACAGAAGAACATTAAATTGGTAGGATCATTTTGACCAAATTCTTTGAGTCTAATTGTATTAAAAAGACATGCTATTAGCATCTGAATCAAAATGCAGATTTGCATACATCATGAAAATGTGGACATGAATTTGACTGAGTTATATTTATAGGCCTCGGGCTAAGATGCAGATCACAATCTTTAGTTGGTACAGTACTTGTATACCTTAGAGAATTTCTTGGCAGAGATCTAATTTATCATAAGTAAGATTACCAGTCTAGAGACTTTTGCAAGGCTACTCCTTGATAACATGACTGGTCAAATCAAATTGGATCTTATGATCAATATTCTTCATAATAAAGGGACTAAGCCAGCTCGGCTAAAAAAGTCAGTCTCCCTCAATGTACTAAATTGTATTTGCTATGTCTTATTCTCCAAGAACTGCCTGTTTGATAGACATCTATGATACAAATGGTCAGAAACTCCCTGTCCGGATATCAGCTAGAGCTCACTGTCTCCATTAGTACTTTTACCATGCCAGAATTTAATTGAACTTGAGAGCTTATGTTTGCCAACCTCTTCTAAATATAGTGCTTACAAACTTTATACAAAGTGGAATACTTGGGCACTTAAAACTTTACTTTTTCTTGTTTGGGAAATCAGTAGCAGACATGGGAGAAGAATCCTCAAGCAAAGTAAAAGTAAAATGATGTTGAAGAGGCTCTAGAATAATACCATTTCCAGAGACATTCACTCATTCATTTACTCCTTCATTCATCTATTCAACAAATATTTGCAGAGTACCAACTATGCGGCAGGCATAGTTGTACAAGACAGATAAAACCCCTGCTCATAAAGCTTGTAATCCAATAAAGGAGAAGGACAAATAATAAGCCACTAGCTAAACAAATAAGATATTTACATATTATAATAGGCATTAGGAAGAAACAACCAGGTGGGGCAATAGAGGGTAAGATGGGGGAACCACTTTAGAAGGAATGGTCAGAAGAGGTCCTCAACAAAGGTAATATTTGGGCTGAGCCCTGATGGATGAGAATAAGATGGCTGTGTGAAAACGAATGAATTGGATACGGACACGGTGAATGAGAATGCCTTAAGGCAACGGTGCATTTGAGTAACAGCAAGGCCAGTGTGGTTAGGAAGCAGTGAATGAGAGGGAAGCATGATATAAAATATGTCTGAGAAGTGCAGCAGACAAATCAGACATAACTTATAGGTCAAAGTTGAGTTCAAAATTTTTTGTAAGAGAAATAGGGAGTTATTAAAGACTGTTAAGCAGGAGAGTGACATATCTAGTTTGTTATTTGAAAAAACCACCTGTAATCCCAGTACTTTGGGAGTCTGAGGAAGGAGGATCACTTGAGCCCAGCAGTTTGAGACCAGCCTGGGCAACATGGCAAGAACCCATCTCTACAAAAAATAAAAAATATTCTGGGTATGGTGGCACGCGTCTGTAGTTTTGACAACTTGAGAGGCTGAGTTGGAAGGATTGCTTGAGCCTAGGAGGTGGAGCCTGCAGTGAGCCATTATCCTGCCACTGCACTTCAGCCTGGGCAACAGAGCAAGACTCTGCATCAAATGAAAGAAAAAAAAAAAAAAACAAAACTAATTTTGTTAAACAGAACATGGGTTGAAAGGGAGCAAGACTAAACACAATAATGCCAGTTGCACCTACATGGCAGTGGTGAAGATGGGGAGAACTAGACAGATTTTAAATCTATTTTTGAGGTAGAACCAACATGAATTCTGATGGAATGAATGTGGGAGGGGTTAAAGGAATGGGAAAAGTCAAGTATAATGTTTAGACTTTTGGCCTGAGCAACTGAGAGTTTGGTAATGCCATTTATTGGAAAGGTTAATAGGAAGACTAAGTTTGTGAGAGAAAGAAACCCCTCCATTTGTAACACATTAAATTTCAGAAGTCATGTGGACATTCAAATGAGAAATATTGATAGCGGACTGGATAGGTAAGAAGCTAAGTGGAGTAGGTCCGAGTTAGACTTAACCAGGAGATGTTACACTAAAACCTTAGGGGGAGAGAGTGGATGGAAAAGGAAAAGAGCTCAAGATTGAATTCTAAGATATGACAACATTTGGAAATCAGGTAGAGAAGGAAAAACCAGCAAAAGAGGCTGAAAAGGAGCAGTTGCTATATTAATTTGTTCTCACATTGCTAAAAGGAAATACCTGAGACTGGGTAATTTATAAAGGAAAGAGGTTTAATTGACTCACAGTTCCACATGGCTGGGAAGGCCTTGGGAAACTTACAATAATGGTGGAAGGGGAAGAAAGGTACATTCTTCACAGGACAGCAGGAAGGAGAAGTGCAAGCAGGGGAAATGCCAGATGCTTATAAAACCATCGGATCTTGTGAGACTCACTCACTGTCACAAGAACAGCATGAGGGGAACTGTACCCATGATCCAATTACCTTCACCCTTGGTCCTGCCCTTGATACATAGGGATTATGGGGATTATGGGGACTACAATTCAAGATGAGATTTTGGGTGGAGACAGAACCAAACCATATCCATTGATGATATCAGTGGAAAACCAGCAGAGCTCAGTGTTTTTGGGAAACCATGAGATGAAAGTGATAGTAAATGGAGGAAAGGGTCAACCAGCCAACAACTGGAGTGGTTGATGCTGCTTAAAGGTCAAATCTAATGAGGCCAGATAACAGCCGTTTAGATGGACAGCATGGAAGCCATTGGTACCTACTGTTAAGGAGAATGGTTCCAGTGGAGAGGAAAACCATTTAAGTGGGAGTGCTGGGTAGAAACTTGACTGAAGTTAAAGTATGAATGAGAGATAAAAAAATGGAGGCAGTGAGTATAGATAATGCATTCCAAAAGTTTCTCTATTTAGGGGAGCTGAGAAGTGGAGTCAAGAGAAAGTTTTTTAACATGGGAGATCTTAGAACCTATTTGTATGCTGTTGGAAATCACCAGCTCAGAAGGAGAAACTGGTGATGCAGGAGAGAATGGATATAAAAGTAGCATCAAGGCCCTGGAGAAAGATGTGATCTTTGACAGCAGGTAGAGAAGGTGAATATACATGTGTAGTTAATTCTGTCCAGGAAATAATTAGGTTACCATGCCTACAACATGACTCACCAGATTAAAGACTGTGTGAAGATCCAGCCCAGAGACACTCAACTATTTCTGTCCTATTACTCCCTTGCCATCATGCTATCATGAGGGCAGTGGGCCAACAAGCCCAGCGTGCCTCTAAAGGGAACTGGTTGAGGAGCGGAACCACGTTGAAGAAAATCTGTAATCATTGCTGCCCCACTGTGTATTTGGTTTCATGCAATTAATGAGTGAATTGATTTTATGTTATTAATAACATAATACTGTCACAGTTATTTTCTCTTGACCTCAAATTGTTCGTGGAACCTTAGAGACCATAGTTTAGCCTGTAGCATACTCAACTAATAAAAGCAACAGCAATACAAGACTGATGAGAGTGAGAACATACTATTTTAAATATGTTGGTGGTGTGGGCTGGCTCGGCTTTGAGGAGTGCTGAGACCACTATGGTGGACAAACTCAAAACTGGGACGGAAATTTCCTCATGCAGACAGGGTCCACATGGTGATGATGGGGGGGGAAAAGGCTACAGCTTTCTGGGTATCTGGTGTCCTTTCGATAAACAAAGGATTATCCCTTCAGGTTGCAGATTAAATCCAGGCATCACCTACAGTGGACATTCACACTGATAGAAGGCAAAGCTATGCTCAATCACTGGACAGTTCTAACCCTGCAGGATGAAGGCTTCAGTATCCATAGCTGAGGAGGGGCACAGCAAAAAGGAACTGACAGAGGCTAAGAACACAGCGCCAGGACACATGGCTACAGGAATCAGAGAGAGTGGATACTGGCAATGAATGCAAGCTTCCTGGGCAATCCTGCTGACTCCAGAGATTTCTTTTTGTCCCTCGCCCTCCAGTTTGCAGTTAAGCTCTAATAATAATATGTTTTTACTAAGTGGATTTGGAGTTACTTTATTTGGAGAGCTGGGTGGATTTTTCTACCAAATCGAAAGTAAGCATTCTTATTTTATCATAAAAAATACACACACACATGTACACACACACACACACACACATATACTGGCAACATCCTAGAAATAGACCAGAATATACTCTTAACTTACAGTAAAGGAACAGAGCAGGAATCCGTCATACTATCAAACCTTTTGACCCACAAACCCTGTCAAATCTCTTAGAGTCATCAAGACATTTCCCTAATCTTATGAGAATGCCTCCAGAGGCACGCCCGCGATGGCATGCACACAATTAGGAGTCACAAGCAGTCTGCAGAGTTATGAACATAAACATGCAACCCAAGATTAAACACATCCCACATCAGGACAACCCTAAAAAACAGCTGGATATCCTCCACTGGCTTCAAAGCTATCAGAGTGTGTACTCCAAGGTACCACACTGCTCACGCTCAGGAAGTTCTGCATGTTCTTAGGGATCTCAGCGTGACATCAAGCTCCATCCCTAACTGAGTGGGGCGAAGAACAACTCTTCCAGTTTGCAGAAGCTGCTAGACTGGAACATACAGATCGCACATGTTCCTTCTTGAGGAAGAAGCTCCCAACTCTCAACTCCCAGTAGAGTTATTTCTCATATTGCATTTGAGGTTGGTTGACTTACGGTTCTTTCTTGATAACTGCATGTATTTGAAAATGACATCCCAAAAACTTTTTTCCCCTCCCTGGCAATCTCTCGATGGCTACTCCTCTCCAAGAGTATTTGCCCATTTCTCTCTCACACAAACTGACCCTCTACTGGGAGACATAGAGAAACTGTTTTCTCACTGGCCGTATCATAAGCTTATCACATAGGTCACATTGTGCCCTTAAATAGAGTTTTCCCAATTTCATTTATCATTTTAGCATGTGAGGGGTAACTTGTCCAACTTTCCCTGGACTTTTGACTCAGCTGAAAGATGTGACAGTGGGAAATGAGTAGCAGAGAAAACTTTGAGAAACATAGTTCATCTACATAGACACTGTTTATTGACCCTAAGAAGATGGAAACAATGACTGAAACTAGGAGCTGAAGATGGAGACTCACAGACATAGCAATGACTAAAACCTAAGGAGAAACCAGGCACAGCAGTCCCAGCTACTGAAGGGGCTAAGGCAGGATAATCACTTGAGCCCAGGAGTTCAGAGCTACAGTGTACTTATGATCACACCTGTGAATAGCCACTGCACTCCAGCCTGGGCAACACAGCAAGATCCTGTTTTAAAACGAAAAGAAAAAAGGTCAGAGGGTGGAGTGGAAATCAGGACAGCTGTGCTATGCTGACCATGATCCTGAGAAATATTTGCCTACTGGGGCCTAGATGCTTCTCCTAATCCTGAGGTATTGGTGACTTTCATACAACTCTCTTTGTGACATCTCAACTAGGCGAGGAAGGAGGTGGTGGTAGGAGAGAAGGCAAGACAGAGAGTGAGAGAGATGGACAGTCACTCTTGGAGAGGCACCATTTCCCTGACTCCCAGGGACAAAAGGAAAAGATTTTCTGAACAACATCTTCAATGAGTTATAATTACCATGAAAGAAATCACTAACAACACTTAAAAATCAAATCTTTGAAAGAGGCTAAGAAATTTTGTGCCATAAGATGCAGTACTGTATGAGTGAAGACATAAACAAATAACTGTAATCAGGTGATGAGCAGAATATCAACTAGGTAAAATTGAGGTATCATTGTGAGTTGAGTCATAACAACATTCTCCTCTCATTCCTCAACATTATCTCCTTGAGAGACCTCATCCATTCTCATGGCTTCAGTATCATCCAATGCTTATGACCTGAACTTTATATTTTTACCTATGATCTCTCCTTTGAGCTCCAGAACTTAGTATCCAACTACCTTACTTTCCATCTCTACTTGGATGATTCATAGATGGGAATCCCCCTATCAAAATGCCAATGGGAGATACCAATTGGCAGTATAGAAAATAATGCTTCTGCTTTCCGGCGGTGATGACCTACCCACACGACAACATGCCTCTCGCAAAGGATCTCCTTCATCCCTCCCCGGAAGAGGAGAAGAGGAAACACAAGAAGAAACGCCTGGTGCAGAACCCCAATTCCTACTTCATGGGTGTGAAATGCCCATGATGCTATAAAATCACCACAGTCTTTAGCCATGAACAAACAGTAGTTTTGTGTATTGGCTGCTCCACTGTCCTCTGCCAGCCTACAGGAGGAAAAGTAAGGCTTACAGAAGGATGTTCCTTTAGGAGGAAGCAGCACTAAAGGCACTTTGAATCAAGATGAGTGGGAAACCATCTCAACAAACACATTTTGGATAAAAAAAAAAAGAGAGAGAGAAAATAATGCTTCCATCGGATACTTAAATACAGTATCAGAAAGTAGAAACATTCAGGGCAAAGGGAAAAAAATCCTAACGGGATAGGAAACTTGGATATAAGACGTGGTAGGCTTACTATAAGAAGATAGTGAATGACGAGAACGAACCTCAAACAGGGATATTTCTTGCTGATGGAAACTATAAATAAGAGAAGTTCTTTTCTGAATAGCCTGCAGAAGGAATTACTGGCTAGGCATCTGTCTTCTCAGTTATGTCTGCACCCATGAATAGAAACATTGTCATCTAATGATAATAAATAAAATTCTCAATCTGGAAACTCAAAGTCTGAAGGAAACTCACATACACTTTTTTTTGAGACAGGGTCTTGCTCTGTCACCCAGGCTAGAGTGAAGTGGCATGATCTTGGCTCACTACGAACTCAGCCTCCCAGCTCCATCGTTCCTCCCACCTCAGCCCCCCAAGTAGCTAGGACTACAGGTACACACCACTATGTCCGGCTAATTTTTGTATTTTCTGTAGGAGTAGGATTTCACTATGTTCACCAGGCTGGGATACTTATAAATCAAGAAAAGCGAGATGAAGTCATCGGGGTCGAGAGCCCCCACATTCCAGAATCAAGGCTTGAAGGATGATGTCTTAGAGACAGTAAAAATGTTACTTTACACAGTGTGTAATAAACTTACGGAATTCTTAGTTCTAGAAGTAACAGAAGCCAAAAACATAAATCAGATTGAGAATTATTTGGATCCTTCCTTTGGTGGAGGCACCCTAACAGATTAGCAAGGGAGTTTTATTTTGGGGGAATATAACTAATTTTGTAAAGCTGAAGCTCTGGAGAGATTTGTAAATGCCATCTTGGTGTCCCTTCTGTTTAAATTCACCTCGCAGAGAAGCCAGGACCCCTCAAACCTCAGATCAATGTAGAAGTGAAACAAGACTGCTTAGAGATTACAGAAGATGGAGCTGATAGAGATCTGAATGTCAACATCTGGGACTAAAACCAGAACCAAGATAACCTGAACACCACGGATGCAGTCACAGAATGACATTTAGTGGCAAAAAGTCAGAACGAGCAAATTCAGAAGAGAGGAAGGAGATAGAGACTGGAGAGATGTCATCTTGGGGGCAAAGACTTGAGCATGGGTGAGGAGCAGGCTGTTACAGGCACAAAGGCATTGTATATCCCTTAGAAATAAGCCTGCCAGTGTACCAGTGACCATTTCATGTACCTTTTGGACTTTGCAACAAAAAATACAACACGCACACACATTATAATGGCATCTAGGAATATGCTCTCATACAAAAAGTGGGGCATGAGAGGATACACACATTCCATAAAGTTTTTATTAGCGCCAAAAGCCAAGAAAGGAAGAGGGAAAGCATCCTTTGAACCAAGCACTGCACAGTTTTTCCTAATATGTCATGCACATGAGAATTTAATGAGTCACAAATTCCAGTGGGTATTTTTCCCTCAATTTTCCAGTTTGTTCTATTTTGCAAATATTTGTACTCAAATGATAATGTGACTTTTGTCATACAGCCACACTGACTCCCTCATGAAGAGCTTTATTTAGAGTCAGAAGACATCTGCTAAATTGAGATTTACAAAGAACTTATTAAACACAAACATAAATAGATGGGCTCTGAATATTATATTCTGAGCATTCACTTCCTTATGTACTTGCAAATTATACACCAGCATGCAAAGCATCTCAAAAGAGCAATGCATAAAATCCCCATAGAATCTCTTTCTTCTGAGCACCTTGGAGATGTTCTTTCATCCAAAGCCATTAATTAGGAAGGTTAAACACTGCCTTCCTGGTTTGAAGCCTTTGTCTCTACAGGCTATTGATGCAGAACGTGGGAAAAGACTAAGTAAGTACTTTTGAGGATTATGACAATTGATGATTGACATCAAGGATCCATAATAGAGACACAGATTTCAATCAAGTCTGGCAGTGGACGGGACATGCTACAGTACATGCCAAAATCCTTGAGAGCATCATATTCCTGGGGAGCAGACTGTTTTATGATTTTCAGGCAAATAAGTGAGACAGAATTGGACTCATTGCTTCACTTGTGAAACCGTTACTTGGCACTGTCACAGTGACAAACCAATGGCCTAAAATGCAATTAGTTATTATGCATCCTTGTTAAGCAACAGCCTGGTTGCCACTGGCACTACATGTGAGCTGCAGTTAATGTGGCATGCCTAGCTAACAGGCAGGTCCCAGTTTGAATGAGATAGGGAACTCACTTCAAACAAGGCATTTCTTTGCAGACTCCAGAAACTATTTTTTTAAAAAACACACTTTCTGCCAAATTAAAGAGAAGTTTTACAACATAATACAAATGCAGTGTTGAAGAAGTTCTGGGATCCCTCTGGAATTGTGTAATATTTTAGTAATATTTATCATTTATCTCCTGTAGTTAGAAAGATAGAGAGGGTCAGAAAAGCACAGTATATAAATTAGTTTCTGTGGCCTTTGATAAAAAATCTGTTTGCATTACATCATTTTAGTGGCTCTTGAATTGTGATTGAGGACATTATTGTCTCTCCAAGACTGACCACATCTCCTTAGGGAGTAAAGCCACTATATGGAAAACCTTGTACCCCTTGCCCTTCCCTCATAAATTTAAATCCTACCAAGAGGAAAAACATCAGTTTTACCATCTATCTGCAAATGCATGACCAATACCATGATAATGACAATGACCAAGTCCTCATTGCTCAACGAGATTACTCTAGCAATTCAGAGCAGCCAGAGTCTCAAACCCACATGAAAGAAGGGTCCAGTGATCCCACTCCTACCTCTCCCAGCTGGTGTCCAATCATCCACAGTAACAGCTTAGTAATTTCCCAAATGTGCAGCAATAGAACACAGATTTCCTCCCAAAAGAAATGCCTCTGAGATAGTGGGTCCTAATTATTGGAAGCTTTGGTTGTCAGTGTGGGATGTTCATGTCTGCAGCCTCTGGTAGATTTAGTATATGAACAGCCCTAATTAATGGCCTCCCTAAATTCAGGCTTTTCATCCTGTAACTGTGCAGGCCCCACCCACTCTGACTCTGGGCTGGGCCATGTGACTCCCTTTGGCCAATGGGACAGTAGCAAATCTGACACATAAAAAGCTCTTCAAAATGTGTGAGTCTTCCTCTTTCCTCCATTGTTGGTCTGTGACTGTCACGAGAACCCAGGCAAGCTAGTCTGCCAGAGGGATGTGTGGGCATGAGACATGGGACATGTGGCAGGTCCATGGAGGAGATCAAAGCAATCCTAGCTGTGGCCCTCAATGAGGCAGCCTTTGATATGGGCATAAGGCAGGGAAATACTAGGTAGAAAAGGGTGGGGTCCCTGGCAAACCTGGATCCCCAGCCCTAAATGAGAACTGTTTTCCCATCAGAATGTTGCTTTTCCAAAACCACCCTGTACTCATAAAAACCCCAAGTTCCACTAGCAGGAGAGCAGAGCAGGGCAGCAGAGAAGGAGAGAAGAAAAGAAGCAGCTGGATGTCAGATAAAAGCAGCTTGACTTCAGAGGAATGGCTTGACGGGATTTTGGAGAAGAGTTCAGCCAAGGACAGCAGAACTCCAGGGGAAGATTATCTTCCCACTCCATCCCCCTTCCAGCTCCCCTTCCCGCTGACAGCCACTTCCACTGCTCAATAAAATCCTCTGCATATACCACCCTTCAATTCATTCATGTGACCTGATTCTTCCTGGACACCGGACAAGTATTCAGGTACCAAGAGGGCAGGGTGTAAAAGGCTGGCACCCTGACCCTCCACTCAGTTGGTTAACACTTAGCCATTTGTGGATAGCAAATGCTAAAACAGCACTGATTGTAACACATGCCCTCTGAAGCTCCAGAGGTCACAGACACCCCTCCCAGACAGCAGAGCTAAAAGAGCATTGTAACACACTTTGATGCTGCCACAGGACCCACACAGAGCCTGCTTCCACCAGAGAGGAGCGACCAGCCAGTTCCAGCATTCATTTGCCCCAGCTCCTGCACCTACTCACCTGTGTGTTCCACCCCTGTCATGAGGGGTTCAGAGCTGCAGGCTGAGTGAACAAATCACCCCTTTACAAGTTCTGCAAAGGGGTCAAGGGAAATATCCTGTCTCACCTTCATCTGACCCACGAGCTAAACAGATGCATAAATGAGCCCAGCTGGGACATGCCAAGACTGGTCAGATGAGTAGAGCTGGCTGGTGAACACATAGACCCATGGGAAATCATACATGGCTACTGTTTTGGTTTTTGTTGTTGTTGTTTTGAGACAGAGTCTCGCTCTGTCACCCAGGCTGGAGTGCAGTGGCATGATCTCGGCTCACTGCAAGCTCCGCCTCCCGGGTTCACGCCATTCTCCTGCCTCAGCCTCCTGAGTAGCTGGGACTACAGGTGCCCACCACCACGCCCCGCTAATTTTTTGTATTTTTACTACAGACAGGGTTTCACTGCGTTAGCCAGAATGGTCTCGATCTCCTGACCTTCTGATCTGCCCACCTCGGCCTCCCAAAGTGCTGGGATTACAGGTGTGAGCTACCACACCCGGCCCTTACATGGCTATTGTTTTAAACCACAATGTTGGATTGGTTTGTTACACATTATGTTGGTAACTGGATATAGAGTCAGAGCTGATTTTTTTAGGGCAAGAAAGGAGAGCTTTTGTGCTACCACCAGTAATCAAGCATCACAATTCTTCCTCAAGCAGCCTCTTCTTAAAATAAATGAACAAAAATGTAAATAATTGGCTTGAAAGAACACTGAATTTTAATTTTTAGTCTGCCTTAAGCACTCACAGTTTGGGGAGGCATCACAGACAAGAGGTGAAGTAAGAGCTCAGGAACCGAGTGCTTGTGAACAGGTCTGGATGGATGGGACTCAAGAGCTTAAGATATGGAAGCTTCAGAAAGATGAGTACTCAGCTATTTACAGGACCTGGGTCTCAGGAGGATGTTGGCAAACTTACAGGGACAAGGTTTATTTTGTCACCATCTTCCTTGAAAGAAACTTTAAAGAATCTCAGAAGGATTCTAAAGGTCAGCTGTCTGTGTACTCTTGATACTTGATCATTGAGTTGTCAACCTGCCTGGTTTGTTATAAACTGAACAAATGACAGTTTGGGAGTGGTGTTAAATGACTGAGGATCACTGAAGACATTTAGACAGGTGTGAGAATTAGAAAAGGCCTCAGTGAGTTCAGGCTTCCTGCCTGGAAACTCCTCCTTTGGCTCTGCCAGCAAGGAACACCAAACAGTACAGAGCTTTAGATATCTCTGAAGTTCCTTGATTTACAAGTTAAGTTCAGATCCTGAAGAAAACGTAAACTAGGTTTAATTAAACAAGATTTTACAAAATCTCAAACGAAAACATCAAATAAAAATGCATTAAGGATCTGGTTTTGTGCCCTCTGCTGGACATGGTTTTACAAAATAAAAAAAGGAGGACACGGTCCCCTACCTTTAAGATTCTTATAATTTGTTAAAATTAGATAAACATACCTGAAATACTAGCAGACTAATAAGATCTATACAGTTGTGGTAATCATTCATATGTTCATATTCAGATTCTCTTCTATCCACATATAAGAAAAAATTGTACTTCACCCACCCGGAAGTAAGGTATGGTCATGGGACTTGTTTCAGACAAGAAAATAAGAAGTGATGGTTGTCATTTTTCAAGGAAAATATTTAACCACTTAGTTAAACCCAACTCCAGCCTCCTTTCCTCGTGGCAGTGATCATGGAAGCACATGTCAAGACAGAGCGTCTGTCAGCCAGGACCCTGCTAAATGACTACAAGAAACAGAAGCCACCTGTTGACCTACATGGCAGATGTAGTATAAATGAGAAATACATCTTGTTTTGTAAAACCACAGAAATTTGGAGGTTATTTGTTTCCCCAGTGTAACCTAACCTGTTGCGACTGAGATAACAATCAACTTCTCAAATATTGTCACCTTAACTATGAGCATAAAAAGGGAATGGGGAAAAATCATTGTGGGCTACTGTAGTCTGAAGGCATAGTTAGGTCATAAAAGATAATACAAGGGATATAAAGGAGTAAGAAGAGAATTAGAGGCAGAAAAACCCACAAAGGCATAAAAACAAGAATGTATTCCTGCCTTTATTACAGGGCTCAACATAACATAATCACTAGTGTATTTGGTGGGCTCCTTGCTTCCAAAGACCTGGGCTTGCCACCTTGGTCCCCACGGGGCTGGCTATGATGGGTGCTCAGGGTATATTTGTTGAATGAACCAGCAGAGTATATTGGGGACAATGGGATGACCAAGCCGAGTCAATCAAAAGGTAAACGAATATTCTATCTGATTGGCAAAAGGCACCACTTTAAATACCAGGGACAATACAGGTACAGCAGGAGTGTCAATTTCAAGAAAACCTTCATCTTGGAAAGACCTCAGTTTCCTCATCTGTAAAATGAGAGTTCAAGACCAAATGACACCAAAGGTTTGCTCCAGTCCTCATAGCTAGGATCCTATTATTGGTTTTTGATCCAAGAATTGAATTGCTTTCTCCACTTAAACTTTAATCACTTCTACGGTCGAACCATGTCATTGGATTTTTCATAACGTCATTGTTCTTTCAAAAGCTTCATGGTCTTATAAAATTCTATGCCAGCATTTAAGCCACGGGTTATTCAAAGTGGAAAACATTGGTTTCTAAAGAAATATTCAGATTGTGATAAGTTCAAACCAGGCCCAAATTTCTTCAATACATGTGTAATATACAATTTCATTTTTGCTCAAGAATTTTATTCTAAGTGAAGTTTTTGAGGTGTCATGAGAAAGGAGGGGGAAGGAAGTAGAGAATAATCTCTATGTGGTAATGGATGCAAATAATTAGCTCCATCTAAAATTTTTATAACTATGATTTATTCATGTATAACTTAGGTATTAAAAAATAAAAAATAGGCCAGGCGTGGTGGTTCATGCCTGTAATCCCAGCACTTTGGGGGTGCCGAGGTGGGAGCATCATTTGAGTCCAGGCATTCAAAACCAGCCTGAGCAACATAGTGAGACCCCATCTCTAAAAAAAAAAAAAAATTGCCAGGTGTGGTGGCATACCTGTGGTCCCAGCTATTGGGGGGGCTGAGGCAGGAGTATTGCTTGACCCCAGAAGGTCAAGGCTGCAGTAAGTTATGTTCATGCCACTGCACTTCAGCCTGGGTGATAGAGCAAGATACTCTCTCAAAAATAAAAATAAAAATAAATAAATATATATAATACGATATATACGTATATATATACATACGTATTATATACGTATATATACGTATATATATATACGTATATATATACATACGTATATATATACGTATATATACGTATATATATACATACGTATATATATACGTATATATATACGTATATATATATACGTATATATATATAGTATATAATACGTATATATATACGTATATATACGTATATATATGTATGTATATATACATATATGTATATATATATATACATATATATATATATACTTTCTTCTCTAAAATTTTCCAAAGTTGTATATCAGAAATCCCTCTTATATCTTTTTTTCTTTTTGTAAATATATTTGGATTTCACTGCTGGTTTCTGGTTTGCTTCATTGCGTGACCCCTACCACACCTCACACCATTTTAAAAAATACATACACAGACTGAAGTCAAGAGCACTCTAACACTTACTCACACTTTAGCACACCAAAGGCAGGGGCCAGGGCCCTGAGGAGTGCCAGCCCTTGGGCCAACTGCTAAGTGCTTTCAGGCAAGAGTAGGCCTGGGGGGTTGAGACACATCCTCCATTCAACACTCCAGCCCCAGGGGTGTCATCCTGCTCCAGGCTGCCAGCCCTTCCAAAGGAATGGTCTAAACTGTCTTTGACTAGGCCTGGGACAGCCTTAGTCCTAGGTAATATAATAAAGCTATTAAGCAATAATGATAGAGACCATGCTTATTAGAAGATAATTGCACACTCTGGATGATATTAGCAGCAAGGCCCACCCAGAGAGCCTTCAATCTCCCAGGAAGGAGATTAATTCATGATAAAATACACTCATTGGGGCCTTCCTTGCTTTCTAAATTTAAAAAATAATAATATTCTTTATTTTGGAGAAAGATGATAAGAGAGGGAGAGGGAAGAGGGAAAGAGGGAAAATGATATCATTTTGAACAATGATATCAGATGTGATGCACTCAGATTAATGGGTTCTGCTAGACTGTTCCACTGCCAGTCAGTGCCTCATTAATCCAACTATTTTTATAATAAAAGCAGAAGATACTCAAGACAAGTTTCTCCTGTTGTGGGAAAAAAAGATACATACATCTATTCCAAAAGCAAATCTTAGGGAGGTTCAATGAGGGAATGAGGTTCAATGAGGGAATGAGGAAGGCAGGGTATTCACCTAGTCTAATTACATGTATGTGGTCAGTTTGAATGTTTTTCTTTTTATTTGTACTTTAAGACTATTTGGGAAAAACATGACATAGATTTTTCTCTCTGGTTTCAACAAGCGTATTGACTTATCTGTGCCAGTGCACATCAAAGTGTATGCTGTCAGCCTCCTAGCAGGTATGCGGAGTGTGTGTGTGTGTGTGTGTGTGTTGTACCCACCCAGAGCTGGATCAGTATTTCTGATATAGCTGTCCTCACTTCCAGGGAGGCATCTCAGATATGATGTGATGATAGAAATGTGGCCAATACACAAGCTCCCAGATACTTTCTCCCACAGGAAGCCTAAGATTCTCCACAATGGCATAGCTGCACAATGGCTGCAAATATAACACATTTTACCATACGTGCACATATAAAATCAAGGAGTTCTAGGCACATAAAGCAAAGAATTCATCTGGGAACACCCCCAGGAAAGAATTTCCCCCATTTCCCTTTTCCCCTTCATCTTGATACCACATTGGAGCCCATGTGATATGAGGGTTTACTTTTGCAGGTGTACATCCTTAACACTTACCACCAAATGTCTCTCAGATCTTCCACTCCTCTCTGCCTCCATAGCCACCACCCTAGTTCAAACTATTATAATTTCACACTTGGGTCATTGCAATAAACTTGCAACCTGCCCCTTCTAATCCATTCTCCACATTGCATTAAGAATAATCAAGTTTTCTTTTTGAGGTAAAATTCATGTAACATAAAATTAAGCATTTCAAAGTTTACAATACATTGGTATTTAGTACATTCACAATGTTGTGTATGCCTATGCCAACTTCCAAAATCTTTGAATCACCCCAAAAGAAAATCCATTAGGCAATCACTCCCATCCCACCCCCAACCCATAGCAACCACCAATCTGATTTACTTATTCTGGATGTTTCACATAAATGAAACATGAGATACGTGATCTTTGGGCCTAGCTTCTTTCATTTAGTGTGCTGTTTTTGAGGTTCATCCACACTGTAACATCACCTCATTCCCTTGAATAATGAGTAACATTCCACTGGATGGGTATACCACTATTTGTTTATCTTTTCATCTGTTGATGGATGTTTATTTCCACTTTTGGCTATTAGGGATAATGCAACCATGAATGTTCATATACAAAGTCAGAGTCATCTTCAAACACACACACACACACACACACACACACACAGAGCTGATCATGACCTTACTTCCTTAATAGAGGACCAATAAAAACTCAAGAAGGCCAAAAAGACCTAAGCCTAAAACAATCTGACAATTCTAGTGGCAAGCAGAAGTCAATCAAAGCAGCTAGGTGGTATCATGAAAATAGTTTGAGTTGAAAAGTCCTGTGAAGCTTGTAAAAGTCTGGCCAGCCTTGAGCTATTGACCCCTCGCCTTTCAAAGGGAAGGGAGGAGAGAGACTCAACTGGGAGCTTCCAGCCAAGGCCATCATGGGGTGCCACTTCCCAGATATTGGGGATTTCCCCACCTCACTCTTCAGGGTTCTCACCAACCAAATGAAATTTAACCAATGAATAGAACAGGGTCAAAACATTGGTGTTTCATCCAACTCTGATTTCTGATCTCAGGCCTGTCAGTATTACTTATAAACTGCAATGGAGAGAACCCTTCATTTCAATGAATTTTTGCAGGCAAATTTACCTTCTAACTGTATGCCAAAGTGATTAACACTTTTATGCTAATATCAAGCCAGACCAGTTGCAGGCATTTTGTTCATTAGAAGGCATCATTTTTCAACTCTTATCAGTATGTAAATTAGATTTTGACTCTTGGGTTGCCTGCTCCAAAGCACTACCCCCCATAATTCAATTAATGTAATTTTCATTCTAGAGTGACACTTCAGATGGTGAGAGCTTGATAGACACCAAGCTGAGGATGGGGCTGGGCTCTCAGGAAAGCTGCCACTTCATTCTACTCTTGGAAGAACCAGGGAATGCTAGGTGTTCCCAAGGGAGCAACCACCAAAAATCAAACCACAGGGATATGAACCAGAAGATGCCACTATTTTCTTGCTGAAAGTTCTTTAGAAATCACTAATACCAACCACCTTCCTTGACAAATCAGGAAACAGAGGCTTCCATTGCAGAGTGGGGAAAGTTCCAATGTGGATGTTCACCATGGGCTATCTGAGCATTCCTAGAATGCCAGCTGTTGACCTAGGTCCAACTGAACATCAGAGAAACATGTTTTTCATCTATTTGTTGGAGCTCAGAACATAATACCCCAAAGTATACCACCTTGGTATGTGCAGTACTTTGAACTAAAGGAGTTTGGAAGAACCTCAGAAACTGGACCTTTCTGACCTTCCATCCTCCCATCTCCTGCCCTTCTTTCTCTCTGAAAGCAAATCATAGAAACCAAAATTGCTCTCCTCCAGGGCAGGCCATAGAAACTAAAACTCCTCTCACAAAGCAAACCATAAAACCTAGAAAGATCACTCTCTCCCTTCTCCCTTGAAGACTCCCATTCAGAGGGGTCCTGTCCCATACCAAAGAGGAAGGAATGCTACACAGAGAGTTCAAGAAGGATCTGAACAGAAAGGCCTTAATGGATTTCCCCCTTAGTCTATTCCCATTAGATCATCCCCTTTTTGTCCAATCACATTTCTACACAGCTGTCCATTCTTCATTGAACCTAAGCATAAAAATAGACAGTTTTCCCCGGGCCTTTGGGTCTTCCTTTCTGAAGCCTCCTGTGTCACATAGATCCTAATTAAATAAATTTGTTATGCTTTTCTCCTGTCAACCTGCATTTGGTTGGAGTGTTGGCCATGACCCTTACGATGGATGGGAAAAGGGTATCCTGACTTTCCACCCCTACTTTTTTTTCTATACTTTCCTACTTTTTTTCTACACTTTTCCTTTCCCTGCTGTTACCCCATTACCCTCCTGGTAACATCACCTCCCTGGTGCCATCACTTCCTGGCACCATCACCTCCCTGGTGCCATCACCCCCAGCTACTCAGCAGATTACATGTGGTATCCCATTTCCATCTGCCTTCTCAAACATTGCCTTAGATCTTAAATTTTTCCTTTTGTTTCTTCTCCCTTTTCTATCTCTTCTTATTTACTTTGATGAACTGTTGAATGCAGTGGACTCTCCCAGAAAAAAATGCATGCAAACACACAATTTCATGTATGATTTTAGAGAGTGCACAGACCCCCTGAAGCCTGATTCACCTATCCCAATTTAAGAACTCTTGCTTTCTGCCTTTCCCTCACTAAGCAAACATGGAAGAAAGTGGCATAGCGTGTACATTTTGCACTGAAAGGGGTTAACCAACCAACCCAGTGCCCTAGAAAGCAGAGCCTGAGACCAAGACTTAAAAGAGAACGCTTTAGGCCGGGCGCGGGTGGCTCACGCCTGTAATCCCAGCACTTTGGGAGGCCAAGACGGGCGGATCATGAGGTCAGGAGATCGAGACCATCCTGGCTAACACGGTGAAACCCCGTCTCTACTAAAAAATACAAAAAACTAGCCGGGCGAGGTGGCGGGCGCCTGTAGTCCCAGCTACTCGGGAGGCTGAGGCAGGAGAATGGCGTAAACCCGGGAGGCAGAGCTTGCAGTGAGCTGAGATCCGGCCACTGCACTCCAGCCTGGGTGACAGAGCCAGACTCCGTCTCAAAAAACAAAAAAAAAGAGAACACTTTATTGGGAATTGTGTTTCTAGGGAGATGGACAGAGGGAGGATGAAACAAAGAGGGCTGCACTGTGGAGTTTGCTAACATGAGGGGTGGGGCATTAACTGCCCTGAATGGTACAACCTGAAAGCCTAGTGGATACCCAAGGAATCCCATGCTGAGGCATCAACAAAGAAGCTCTGGGGTGGGTGTTCAGAGACGTAGGAATGAGGACCTGAGGTGAGTTGTGACTGGGCTCCTTGCATCTGCATGAAGCTCTTCTGACCTCTCCCTGATCTCTACTAGTCCCCAGGACAGGGGCCAAAATAAAGTACAGGTGAGGCTACAAGGATCTACAGTGCTGCCTGAAATGTATCTGATATAGGAATTTTGGAGATTGATTTATTGTCCTCATTAATCTAATAAACTCACTCACACTTACCTGTCAGTGACTGATAAGAATTCTGATTGCCCAGAGGTTTCCTAGGCAGAGTTACACCTTGTAAACAAACTATTCGAAAAATAGTTAAATACACTAAATTGGTTAAATAGACTAAGCTGTTGTTTTCAAAATGTGGCGCCCAAGGGAAAACAGCAGCAGCATTCAGGAGCTTGTTAGAAATGCAAATTCGGAACAGGTGAGGTGGCTCACACCTATAATTCAAGCACATTGGGAGGCCAAGGTGGGCGGATCATGTGAGGCCAGGAATTTGAGACCAGCCTAGTCAACATGAAGAAACCCCATCTCTACACCAAAAAATACAAAAATTAGCCATGTATGGTGGTGTGCACTGTAATCCCCTTTACTCGGGAGGCTGAGAAAGGAGAATCGTTTGAACCTAGGAGGTGGAGGTTGTAATGAGCCAAGATCATGCCACTGCACTCCAGCCTGGGCAACAGAGTGAGACTCCATCTCAAAAAAAAAAAAAAAAAAGCAAATCCTTAGGAAGTATCTCAAGTTTACTCAATCAGAAAATTCCAGCAATCTGCTTTAACAAGCTTCCAAGTGATTCTAATGCAGATTGTAATTTGAGAAGCACTGCACTAAGGTATATCCACACATATTTTGTAGAATACTTACGCAATTATTAAAAATGTTCTCACAGATGAATATTTAATGATAGGGAAAGGTGTGCCTAGTACTGTGACACTGTGATTTATAGTAAGATTATATATATATATATACACACACACACATATATACTGGCACACAGCTTCTAAAACCCTTGGAATCTTCAGTGCAATAAGAGTATCTTTTGTATGCTAATGAGATGACTGGCACCTGGCAGCCCCTAGATCCCTTCAGGATGGGAGTTGGTCATAGGAAAGACCAAGATGGGATTGGAGGGTTGGGACTTGCATCTCCACGCCACCAACCTCAAGGAAAGGGAGAGGGGTTGAAGGTTAAGTTGATCACCAATGTCCAGTGATGTAATCAATCATGCCTATATAATGAAGCCTTCATAAAAACCCAAAAAGACTAGGTTGGGGACTTCTAGATAACTGAACACATGGAAGTTCCTTGAGGGTAGCCTGCCACAGAGGGCATGGAAGCTCTGAATCCCATCCCACATGCTTTGCCCTATGCATCTCTTCCATCTGGCTGTTCATCCGTATCCTTTAAAATATCCTTTGTAATAAATGGGTAAACGTAAGTGTTTCCCTGATTTCTGTGAGCTGCTCTAATTATTGAAACCAAGGAGGCAGTTGTGGAAACCCTGATGTATAACCGGTAGGTCAAAAGAGTAGGTGACAAGCTGTCAGAGGTGTTTGAATCAGAGCAAGTCCATCTTGAATAGGAGCTGGGTAAAATGAGGCTGAGACCTACTGGGCTGCATTCTCAGATGGTTAAGGCATTCTAAGTCACAGGATAAGATAGGAGGTCAGCACAAGATACAGGTCATAGAGACCTTGCTGATAAAACAGCTTGCAGCAAAGAAGCTGGCCAAAACCCACCAAAACCAAGATGGCGACGAGAGTGACCTCTGGTCATTCTCACTGCTACACTCCCACTAGTGCCGTGACAGTTTACAAATGCCATGGCAACATCAGGAAGTTATCCTGTATTTTCTAAAAAGGGGATGCATGAATAATCCACCCCGTTTTTTAGCATATAATCAAGGAAAGCCATAAAAATGGGCAACCAGCAACCCTCAGGACTGCTCTATGGAGTAGCCATTCTTTTATTCCTCTATTTTCATAATAAACTTGCTTTTGCTTTGCATTGTGGACTCACACTGAGTTCTTTCTCAGGTGAGATCCAAGAACCCTCTCTTGGGGTCTGGATTGGGACCACTTTCCTGTAACATCCTTCTGGAAACTATAAAGGGACTCTAGTGTGGAAATGCCCAACCCAAAGGCTAACTTTGGGTAAGTGGTGGGGTCTGATAACATCTTTCTGGTGAACCACAGAAGGGACAATACTGAAGAAAACTCCAGACCTGAAGGAAATAGACTGCAGCATTGATTGGCCAACTTTGGGTAAGTGGGGTGCATATACCCAGGTAAAGAATGGGATCGAGTTAGAGGCCCAATTTCGCAGGAGTTAGAGTCTCTCCTAAGACAGAGTGTGTTAGAGGCCCCTCTTAATAAAAGGCAAGGATGCTTCACTGACCTTGGGTTAGAGGCCCCGCTTAGGAGGGTTGGAGTCTCTTCTAAGATTTAGGGGTTCAAGGCCCTTCTTGGTTAAGTCCCTTTCAGCTAAGAGCAGATTTGGCACTATGGGATGTTAACTACTGTTCTCTTTGGATTAATCTGCCTTTCACTCTTTGCTGACAGCTATGGGTGACAAGATTGGGCATGTACAGGATCGTGGGACATGGGACATCTTTTCTAGCAGTTCCATCAGCTCTCAAGTTTCCCCTTTCCCTCTTAGGAAAGGGATTAACTCCCTTTAAATTATACAACATAATTTAATGCTTCATAAAATGCCACTATCACTCTTAACTGTACAACTTGCCTGCTTTACAGCTAGGTAAGTCCTGGGACACATGGAGTTAGATGCTAGAAAGAGTCAAACCTTATCTGCATTTCTGTCTGGGTCCTAGGTTCCACATCTATAAATAATTAAAATCCTGAACTTACCAAGGTTTTCACCAAAGTAAAAGTCACTAAAAGTTAACATTGTAACATGTAATTGAGACTACTGAAGAAACAGTTTAACATGTAAGGTATGTAAAGAAAGTGAAATGCGTTTTTGGTAAAAGATTATTGGAAGTCATGGGAATGTGAATATTTTGCCTAGATTAAAAGGTTAAAGGACTGTTTTAAGTTAGATAGGATAAAGCTGAAGGTTTAAGCAAGTTGTAGAAGGGTTGTAAAAATTGGGGTTTTTTGTTTTTTTGAGACAGAGTCTTGTTATTCTCCTGCCTCAGCCTCCTGAGTAGCTGGGATTATAGGCTTGTGCCACCATGCCCAGCTAATTTTTGTATTTTCAGTAGAGAGGGGGTTTCACCATGTTGGCCAGGCTGTTCTCAAACTCTTGACCTCAAGTGATCTGCCCATCTGGGCCTCCCAAAGTGCTGTGATTACAGGTGTGAGCCACTGTGCCTGGCCTAAAAAATTAATCTCATTTAAAAATTCTGTGTGTGAACATATTGGCTAAAGTTAAAGGGGTATTAAGTTTTTCTGTAAATTAAACATTGTAATAAAAGCACAGCAGGAAAATCAATGTGCAAAAATCACAAACATTCTTATACACCAGTAACAGACAAACAGAGAGCTAAATCATGAATGAACTCCCATTCACAACAGCTTCAAAGAGAATAAAATACCTAAGAATCCAACTTACAAGAGATGTAAAGGACCTCTTCAAGGAGAACTACAAACCACTGCTCAGTGAAATAAAAGAGAACACAAACAAATGAAAGAACATACCATGCTCATGGATAGGAAGAATCAATATCGTGAAAATGGCCATACTGCCCAAGGTTATTTATAGATTCAATGCCATCCCCATCAAGCTACCAACAAGTTTCTTCACAGAATTGGAAAAAACGGCTTTAAAGTTCATATGGAACCAAAAAAGAGCCCTGCATTGCCAAGACAATCCTAAGTCAAAAGAACAAAGCTGGAGGCATCACGCTACCTGACTTCAAACTATACTACAAGGCTACAGTAACCAAAACAGCATGGTACTGGTACCAAAACAGAGATATAGACCAATGGAACAGAACAGAGTCCTCAGAAATAATACCATACATCTACAGCCATCTGATCTTTGACAAACCTGAGAGAAACAAGAAATGGGGAAAGGATTCCCTATTTAATAAATGGTGCTGGGAAAATTGGCTAGCCATAAGTAGAAAGCTGAAACTGGATCCTTTCCTTACTCCTTATACGAAGATTAATTCAAGATGGATTAGAGACTTAAATGTTAGACCTAATACCATAAAAACCCTAGAAGAAAACCTAGGTAGTACCATTCAGGACATAGGCATGGGCAAGGACTTCATGTCTAAAACACCAAAAGCAACGGCAGCAAAAGCCAAAATTGACAAATGGGATCTAATTAAACTAAAGAGCTTCTGCACAGCAAAAGAAACTACCATCAGAGTGAACAGGCAACCTACAGAATGGGAGAAAATTTTTGCAATCTACTCATCTGACAAAGGGCTAATATCCAGAATCTACAAAGAACTCAAATTTACAAGAAAAAAACAAACAACCCCATCAAAAAGTGGGCAAAGGATATGAACAGACATTTCTCAAAAGAAGACATTCATACAGCCAACAGACACATGAAAAAATGCTCATCATCACTGGCCATCAGAGAAATGCAAATCAAAGCCACAATGAGATACCATCTCACACCAGTTAGAATGGCAATCATTAAAAAGTCAGGAAACAACAGATGTTGGAGAGGATGTGGAGAAATAGGAACACTTTTACACTGTTGGTGGGATTGTAAACTAGTTCAACCATCATGGAAAACAGTATGGCAATTCCTCAAGGATCTAGAACTAGATGTACCATATGACCCAGCCATCCCACTACTGGGTATATACCCAAAGGATTATAAATCATACTGCTATAAAGACACATGCACACGTATGTTTACTGCGGCACTATTCACAATAGCAAAGACTTGGAATCAACCCAAATGTCCATCTGTGACAGACTGGATTAAGAAAATGTGGCACATATACACCATGGAATACTATGCAGCCATAAAAAAGGATGAGTTTGTGTCCTTTGTAGGGACATGGATGCAGCTGGAAACCATCATTCTTAGTAAACTATCACAAGAAGAGAAAACCAAACACCGCATGTTCTCACTCATAGGTGGGAACTGAACAATGAGATCACTTGGACTCGGGAAGGGGAACATCACACACTGGGGCCTATCATGGGGAGGGGGGAGGGATTGCATTGGGAGTTATACCTGATATAAATGATGAATTGATGGTTGCTGACGAGTTGATGGGTGCAGCACACCAACATGGCACAAGTATACATATGTAACAAACCTGCACGTTATGCACATGTACCCTAGAACTTAAAGTATAACAAAAAATAAATAAGTAAATAAATAAATAAACAAATAAATAAAAAACTAGGTGTGTAGAGCTGTCTTAATCATAGCTTTTAATAGTAACAATAGTAACTACATGAAGCCACCTGCTTTCCTTGGTTTATTTAGCAAAATTAACCAGGAAAAGAATGAAATTAAAGGTCCAATTAAAACAGGCCAGAGGATTTTGAGTGTCCACATCTCACCACCCAAAGAAGTTCGAAGCGTGATGAACAAAGGTGCCAGGTAGAGAAAGCTCAGAAATGGCATGCTCTGCCATTCCACCCATGGCAAGGGGAGTCTGGAATAAGCCCACATCCTTTGGCTAGACTGTCTCAGTCCATTTAATGGAATGATTTCTTTGAGTTTCATTCAAATTTATAATCCATTGGGTAACACTGAATTGAATCTATGTTGGAAGGCTGTAGTGGAATAAAGCCATTAAAAGTATTCTAAAGTCTTTGTCTCTAAAATTCCTTTCCAATTTGTTTCAAATAATACCAACTCTGCCTAGCCTTCTGGATGCAATACTCAAGGTGTTCTTTCTCTGTGCACTTAGTAGAGGGGAGAGACCAGGGAGATCCCACAAATATTTTAGAGGCTTTTTTCCAAAGGGGCACCAATCTTCTTTATCTCCTGTATGAAACATTTTCTACCTATCTCACTGAGTTCCTATGAAAACTGAGCTTTAAGTAAAACTGAAAGCACCATGAGCCTTTGAATCAGAGGTTTTGATAACTACTATTGTTATTATTTGCTATCACAAGAGACATCCACTGTTTTGTCTTCTGAGAAATGTACCTTTCGCTAAGTTCCAAACATGATTTTAAAGAGAGCAGCTGTCAATTTATAGAACATGCCTCCCTGGCCACAGTGATTTTTCTAGAGGTATCACGTGACTCAAACAGGAACAATCACGGCTGCCTACCCTGTGGGGTAAATAATATCAGCTTTGGAGGAAATATACATTGAAAAGTCTTTAGAAATAAAAGAAGTCTCAGCTGCACAGGATGTCCTGTCTGGAACCAGCCAGATTTGCATTCTAGTTCAAATATATAGAATATTTCTTGCACACAACTCCTAATCTTCCCTGCCTCATCTCTTATCCATCCTCAGTGACCAGTTCTGTCTAGGTTTTGACCAGCTCAAGCAGGCATGACCTGATAGCACCTCTCCTCTACAAACTTTTCATGTCTCCCCCTGGGACTAGCCAAGAAGGATGGATTCAGATAAGAGTGACCTAGAAACTCAGGGGAATTAACACTTTGCAGAGCAACACTTGACCGTAGGGGAAATAAACCAACAGATAAATGTTCCCTTTTTTTCTTTCCCCAGATAGACAGCTCTGAGAGGTATTTCAGATGGTCCTGTGAGATACAGCATGCAGGCTCTATCTGGCTCAGAGTGGCCAATTATAGCTCTGTGACCTTGAGCAAGTTACTTTCAAAGGGTATACTATCACTTTCCTTGAAGGTCTCCTTTAAGCCACCTTCCCAACACCATGGTTACCTATTGTAAATGTCAGCTGTGACCCTATACAACCTGCTTTACTGACAATCAAAAAATACATCTTTCTCTCCAATTCTTCTTTATAATCTATCAGAATCCCTAACAGTCCATCCCCATTTTAATTATACTTACTTCAAACTTTAATAAAGATCATGATCATTCATACTTTGTCTTTCTCTTTTCCAGATAATTTCTGCTTTTTTCTTCCCTCACAGTGCTTACCTTCTAAACCTCTGTGTCACTATGGTAAGTGAAATCTCTCCAAACCCTTCACACTCTTCTAAGAGGCAAGATGGTGTTTTGTGAAAGAGCAGGAAAAGCTCTGTACAAAGAATCAGGATTCCTGGGTTCCAGGTCCGACTTGCCAGTGATGGCCTCAGGGGCCTACGGCAAGAGCCTCCTCCTTTCAGTTCAGTGTCTTCAAACATAAAGAGATGACCAGCAAGGTCATTTCCAAAGCTCCTTCTTGTCCTAACTTATAGGGTCTAAGCCAAATGCTATAGCATTCTGAGGTGGCCTTGGGTCAGTCATTTGACTTTGATGCCACCATCTGCCTCCTCAATTGTCCCAGCTCCCTCATTCCTAAACCACAAGAGGCCACACCAAGACAGTGGCTGAAGAGTGTCTACCTGACTGCCATGAACGCATGCAAAATGGTATGGAAGAAGACTGTTCAATAGCATGAAATGCATATATCCAAATGTATTCACAGTAAGAACACTCCTTGAGGAAAAGGAGGGATAGAAAAAAATGTTTTAAAGTTTATAGTTATAACCAGATTATGAGTGATTTTTTCCCTTGTGGTTGCTGAATTATCTAAGTTTGCTGCAATAAGCATGTATTGTTCATTGTAATAATATTTAAATAAGATTGTGAACTGAAACTGCTCTGCCCATAGGCCAGGCAGGCAGCCTCTAATGCTGTGGCCTGAGCCTCCTTCATCCTGAAACATCTCCCTGAGCAGCAGCTCCCACAAGGTCTTTCCTTCGCAGCCTTATTTCCCACCATTCATCTCACCCACTCTGTGTTGAACAACAAAAAAAGCAGTGTGTCCAGGGGACCCCCGCTAAAGGATTATGTGCTTTTTTGAGGAAAGCAGGAGACCTGCGAACCTCAGTCTGGCCCTCCCCATTGGTACACAGAAGCAGATTTGCTTCTCATATCAGTTCATTCTCGACTTGGACGGCAGTAATAAGTGACCCCTCAATGTCCTGAGAGTGCTGGGAATAACCTAGGGGTCATGAGCCAGAGAACGTAGGCCCTTGAACCAGCTTCTGGGTAAAGAGATAAGGAGGGAAGAGAAAAAGATGTCAAGGATGGTGAGAAACAGATGTGATCCAAAAAAATCATTATTAATAGCAACCTGTTTAATCTCAGGTGTCCCAGTTTTGACAATGTTGGGAGAGAAAAGTTGTCTCCAAGTGAACTTAGAAAGGGAGAAAAGACTGATTCTCGGGTCGAATAGAACTGGTTCCAATCCCACTTACTAGCTATTGCTCCTTTAAAAATGTTACTCAATCTCCTTCAACCTGTATTGTTTACTCCTTAACAGTAAAACGGGTAAGAAAAAAAATAAATAACCCTACCTTGTCAGGCTATTTTGAAGACTAAAAGAGACAATATCTCTGAAGGGCCTAAAATAAGACCTAAAGTAGATCCTCCTATATAACTCCTACTATTAATAATTTGAATTTATTATAATAAGGTGGCCTTTGGATATTGCTCTTGATAATGTGAATGGTTTCTGACGACCTGATGGAATTCACATAGGTAGTCACAAACCATTCACATGATCATTTATAGGTTTATTTAATAAAAATCTATCAAGCACTCAAGTACCATGTTCTGGGGAAATATGTCTATGCCCTCAATGTGCAGCCAGTTTGGTACATGAGGGAGACATCTAACAGACAGTGGAGTCACAGTGTAACGGGTGGGTGCAAGGTAGGAAGAGGAGTTTCAGGAGTGTTAGAAAGAGAGATCACTGCCTGGGAGAATTGGGGAAAGCTTCACAAAGAAGGCAAGGTTTTATCTTTTTGAGGAGGTTTGTTTTGGTAGAGAAGAACAGGGAGGGCATTTTTATGTGCAGAAACAGAATTGTGGAAGGGATAGGGCGTATTTGGGCAATGGGGTGACTTTCAGTGTTAACAGAGTACATTCGGGTCAGGAGATGTGAGAACTGAAATTGGAGGCCGGAACCAGACTGTGATGATCCTACACACCATAACAAGGAATTTGGCAAGGTGGAGCCAGTACAAATCTTTAAGCAGGTGAGTGACTCGATCACATTTACATTTTCACTCTGATAGGAGACTGAACTCAAGTGAGAGAAGCCTCCAGCAAGAAGACCAGAAAGGAAGCTATTGTAATGATCCAGAAAGGAAATAATGAGACCCTAGTAAGACAAGGACGATGATAAGAAGTGGGGTGGATTCAGAAGCTATTTCAGTGACAGAATTGAAAGGATTTGGAGACCGGCAGGGGAAACGAGGAAGATGGATGAGTTCCAGGTCCTGGCAAGGTATCCAGCTCTAAAGACAGGATGGCTGACTTCACTGAGAGACAGGAAGGGAGCCCACTTTGAAGAGATGCTGAATCCAACTTGAGTTTGAGGTGGCTGAGGGGCATGTGGGTGAGATACTTGGCATAATGTTGGAAATACGCATCAGGAACTCAAGAGAAAAGTCAGACGCAAACTTTAGAATAATCAGCACGTGGGTTGTCATTGGTGTCTTGGCAATGGTTAAGATCACAAAGGAAAAGAATTGTACATTGGAACGGGGCCAGTGACTGGTGGGAGCATACATCCAGGTTTGCCCGGGGTGGTCCTCGTTTACACCTGTTGTCCCAGCATCATTATAACAGCAACCTGTTTAATCTTAGGTGTCCCAGGTTTGACCATAAATTATACTGTCCTCTTATCAATGACATAACTCTGAGAACCATCAAAGAGTAAAAGAGACAGGGCTGGAAAATCAAAAGGTTGGAGGAAACCAGGAAGGAGAGCATCTTTAACCATGTGGGGAATAGTCTCTAATTAAATGTATAAATTCCATACTATCAAATAAAAACCCCAACAAAACTTTTATTGGAACTTGATCATTTAAACTAAAGTCATCCTTTTTCAAAAAAAAAATAAGCATAAGAGATAAGTCATGAAAATTCCCAGACAGAAGCAAAAGGAACAAGAACTAACTTCACCATGTTTTAAATTGATTATAAACCTGCAGCAATAAAAGAGTTTGGTACTGATAGAGGAATTGACAGAAACATCAATGAAATAGAATAAAGGGTATAAATGTAGAACCAAACACATATGGGAGTTTAATACGTGGTAGACATGACATTTCTGATGGATGAAGCTAAGATATATTAATTATTAAATTATGTTGGGACGGCTGGCCAGCCATCTGGAAAAAAAATAGGCTAGATTTCTACACATTACTCCCATTCCAGATGCATAAAGCATTAAACATTTTCAAAAGAAACCATAAATGTACTAGAAAAAAGCATGGATTTTTAAAAAATCACCCTGAGACTGATGCTGGGGTTAGGAAGACCTTAATAACCATGATGCAAACCCCTAAATACATAAATAAAAATTTGATGAATTTACCTCGATAAAAATTGGTATTTTCTCCTGGGCAAAAAGAACATGAATAAAGCAAAAAAAATCAAATCGCAACATAGGAAAATATTTGTAACATATGCGGTAGACCAATCTTGAGCTCATATGAATCAGTAAGTAAAAGGCCAACAACCCAAGTTTTTTGAGGGAATAGAAGACATGTAAAGAAAAAATGACCATTAAACATAAGAAAAGATGCTTAATCTTATTCATAATTTTAATTACTTCCACCTCAGACTGGAAAAATATACCACTTAATAACTGCTTTATTGACATACAATTCACATACCATAAAATTCCCCCATTTAAAGTATATAATACAGTGAGTTTTCACATATTCACAGAGTTGTGTAACCATCATAGTATTCACTCTGAGCCTCAGTAGGCCTGGGGTGATTCTGGGGTTGCTCTCGTGGAATTGTTGTGAGAAATGATTGGAAATATGCATGTAGAAGATTTGGGACAGTGCCTGACCTATAGGAAGCCCTCAGCCAATAGGAGCAATTATGGTTATTACCTAGAGGAGTCACATAGTAAATTAGGGGTGAAGCTGATGGTGGTACAAGACCCATCTTACCCACAGGGTTTTCTCCCCTTCCCCTGTCCTCTGGCTGCTTCTGTGTGGTGACTTGAGGAGGTGTAGGTGGGGAAAAGGCAATGACATCAATTGTTTGAAAAACCCTGAGATGGCTAATGATTGAATCAGTCGTAACCACTTCCATCAGCTAACCCAGTGATTCTCAAAGTTAAGACTGAACACACTTTCACACACTTCTACGAGTTTTTCCTATGTGTATATTTCATAAACATCTCAAAAATTTCATAAATATCTCATAAAATTAAAATGAAAAGTTGGGCAGAGAAAACAAGATTCAAGAAGACATTGCTTTCTAAAATGAGATACTAAACAAGAGATAACAATTTTCAAGATAGGTAGCTGATAACAAATTAATCAATTCATAAATCCTTCATGCACATTGAGACTACAAAAGGGATATAAAATTGAAAATCTCAAAGTGTTTCAGAAAATAGCCTTTGATGTGCTGAGGTTCATGTCCTATTAAGGTTTGAGGTGGACACCACTTGCCCCTTACATCAGAGGACGCAATTTGTATACCCTGCAGCTGGGGATCAAACTGGACTGGTTTCTGGCACAACTCACCTACGTACCCAACACCAAAAATCAGCCATGCCATTCAAGAATCTGCTGGAAAACCTTCCTACAAAACTACAGAGGAAACCTACTTCAGCTCTCTGTACCAGTCAGCCTAAGTCCTTCATTCATAAATAAAAGGAATCTCAAAGAAGTTAGATTTTTGAGGGGAACCAGAAATATGAAAGGGAAAGACCAAATAAAACAACTGAATCCTCCCGGGAACCAGAAAATTCAAGGAATAGAAGAAAACTTAAAAATTCTAAATCAGTATCCTCAGAAAGATTCAAGAGGATTTTGCTTTCACAAAATATGAATGCTCCTATGAAAAGAAAGCATCAGAAAAAAGGAAGAGTATATGGATATTTAAAACATAATTGCCAAAATGAAATTATTCAACAGACAGGTGGAATATTAACATAGACATGGCCAAGGCTGAATTGGTGATCTGAAAAACAAAGCCAAAGAAATCTCAAAGAACTTCAAACCAAGTGACAAAGATAAAGTTTTGTAATTGAAATGTGGGTTAGTTGCTCACTGCATGCAGAGTCCAATTAAAAAGAGCAAGGTCTGATATGAAGCAAGTGTATTTGCTCTGAAGTTAGCTTGGGGAAGAGGCACAAATGTCCTGCCTTAGTGCCCCACTTTTAGAGCAGAAAGGAGACACTTTTATAAGGTAGGGGAGAAAATGAGCAAGGGCAGGGGCCCCTTATCTACTGGGCAGTTGAGTTGGTGCTTTCCAAGTTGTAAAGTGGCCAAGTGGGCATGCTTTCAACATGCCTTCCTGAGGCAAGCCCCTGGAGGTGAGAGTTCTGTGGGAGCATGTGTTGGTCTGCAAATCAACTGTCAACTCTCAAGGAGAGGTCTATCTCGGGGCACACAGATGAACTTGCCCTGTAGGGAATATCTGGTGAGGGGGAGGTGAAGATAATATTTGCATTTCTAAAGGTCTAAGAAGTGGGAAGTGGGGGGCGGGGGAAGAAGAAAAGAAATAAAAGAAGAGAGAGAGGGAAAAATTAAACCACCCCTTAGAAAAATGAGAGTACTTAGTTACAGTTTGAAAAGAAAGTCGAAAAAGACAAGAAGACCAATCCAGGGGAGTCCAACATCTGCTTAGTAGGAGTTCAAAAGAGAGACAATGAGATTATAGCTGGTTCAAAAGAGAGAGAAGAGAAATTTGCATGAAGAAATAATGATAGGATAAACAAACATAAGAATTTTCTGAGCTAAAGACTCAAGTCTTTAGATTGGGATAGGTCTACAGGCTCCCAAGCAGGTGAACTGCAGGAAAAGTGACATTTACACACATTCTGATGAGATTTCAGAACTCCAAAGATAAAAATTCCAACCCTTCTCAGAGAGGGAAAAACAAGTCATCCATGAGGAAGTACTAAGATGGCATCAGACTTCTCATCTTCATTACAAGCTATCAGAAGACAATCGAGCAAATTCTTTAACATTCTAATGACATGAGTCATTCTGTACCTACCCATGCCAGTTATTGATTTATGGCCTCTTGACTCCAAATTCTCCCTTTTTTTTGCTCTGTGAAAATGGATCTGGATCCTGCAAGTATTTTCCCTTGCCTGGTTTCACTGAAACACTGCCAGTAGAGAGCCCTGAAGAGACATCTCTGGGGAAAAGAGATTTATTTGCTTGCTGATTCTGGAATGCTCCCTTGGTGGGCTTCTATAGCACAGGCAGCTCCTTCAGCACCAAGCTGAAACTGCCTTTGCAAAAATTATAACTGAGAAAATTATGACAGTGAGAGAGATCTGACCCAGCCAACTCCATCTTGTTTCTAACCTCCAAGCTACCCTTGTTCATTCCTGTAAGTGAATGTGAGTTCACTTACTACTGTTAGTTCACAGCCTACTGTTAGTAGACTGAACTAACTTTAGGAAAAACTTATTTAATAGTTTGAAACAAAGATGTTAACAGTCCTTTTGCAAAACAAACTCCCTTTCTGCCTGGAGACTAGACTGTCTTTGCAGGACTAACAAATTAGTCACAAGATTAGAAATTATGGCTTAGGAGTTATGCAGCTAGAGGCTGCAAGATTCTGCTCCTGGGGATACCAACACTATTATAAAACCTAAGACGACTGCTTGAGATATTTTACAGACCCTAATCGATCTGCTGCCACCACCCTAGATATATAAACTGGTTCATCTGGTCTTATGGCCCCAACTCAAGAACTGACTCAGCACAAGAGGACAGCTTCGACTCCTTGTGATTTCATCTCTGACACAACAAATCAGCACTCCTGACTCACTGGTCCCCTACCCACCAAATTATCCTTAAAAACCCCCAATCCCTGTTCTCCCATACAGCATGATCTGTGTGAATTAAACTCTTTCTCTATTGCAATTCCCCTGTCTTGATAAATTGGCTCTGTTTAAGCAGTGGGCAAAGTGAACTGGTTGGGCAGTTACAAAGCTTCTCCAGTAGCCAAGTCCTGTAGTACAGGGCTGGCAGCAGCAGACTGGAAGTCTGTTCCCCTGTAATCATCCTCTGAGCAGTTTTGTAGTGCAGTGCATCTGGTGAGACACCTCCCCATGACCAGCTTTCCATAGCACCTTAGAAGATCAATTTCCAACTGGCATGGTACCACAATGAGTCCCCTGCTATGCACCAGATGCACTGCACTACATAGCCATGGCTATGTCCTCTCCAACAAGACCTGGATCTCAGCTCTGGGAAAAGGAGGAGGGGAGGAGGAGAGCTCTTTCTGGGTGCTCTGTCTCAGCCCAGGGGTAGAATGGATCCTTGTATCTGTCATTCCTATATTTTTTAGAGTTATCTTTCCTTCTTACTTGACAATTCCTCATTACTCCAATTCTCTGTTAAAGTTTATAATTCTTTATATTACTTTTCCTCTTCAAATTACTCTGTAATTTCTGTCTCCTGATTGGACCAGACTGATACACTAGACTTTAGGGGTCCAGATAAATATGAATCATGTTTGAGAGCAAAATAAAGGCATTTTCAGAAATCTAACAATGCAGAAAATTATTCAATAATTTCCAGTAATTATTTGACCATAGAAAATAAGTACATATGTCATGAACTAGGAAATTGTGGAGCTTGCTTCGACTAGTCTTGCATCATTTGGGCTACTTGGAAAAAAGTTGACAAAGACCCCGTCAGTCTCCAGAAAGGAAAAAGTAAGTCTTCTTGCACTAGTGGAAATTGCAACCCATTAGAACTAATAATTGCTAACCCACTAGATCCCCGCTGGAAAACAGGGGAATATGTAACCCTAGGAATTGATGGGACCAGTCTTGATCCCAGAGTCTGTATCTTGATATGAGGAGAAGTCCAAAAATGCTCTCCCCAGTCAGTGTTTCAAACTTTCCATGATGAACTAAATGTGCTGGTACCAGAAATTCCAGGAAAAACTAGAAACTTGTTTTTGCAAATAGCCAGCATGTAGCTCAGTCTCTTAACGTCACTTCATGTTTTGTTTGTGGAGGAACTGTAATGGGCAATCAGTGGCCATGGGAAGCCTGAGAATTAGTGCCTACAGACCCAGTTCCCAATGAATTCCTGGCCCAAAAGAATCATCCCGATAACTTCTGGGTCCTAAAAAGCCTCAATTATTGGGCAGTATTGCATAGTTAGAGAAGAAAAAGAATTTACCCACCCTGTAGGACAGGCTCAGTTGTCGTGGACAGAAACTGTATAATAGTACTACTAAAACAGCCATTTGGTGGAGTTCAAACTACACTGAAAAGAATCCATTTAACAAATTTCCTAAGTTGCTGACCATGTGGACCCACCTGGAGTCCCATCGGGATTGGATGGCTCCCACTGGATTATACTGGATATGTGGGCATAGAGCTATTAAATCATCTTTCTTCCTACTGCCCATAAAAACAGGCGAACTTCTAGGCTTCCATGTCTACACTTCCTGCAAAAGGAGAAGCATAGCCACAGGTAGTTGGAAAGATGATGAATGGCCCCCTGAAAGAATTATACAATACTATGGGCCTGCTACTTGGGGACAAGATGGCTTGTGGGGATACTGGACCCCCATTTACATGCTCAACCGAATCATACGTTTGCAAGCTGTCTTAGAAATCATCACTAATAAAACCGGCCAAGCCTTGACTTTACTGGCCTGACAAGAACCTCAGATGAGAAATGCTATCTATCAAACTAGATTGGCTCTCGACTACTTGCTAGCAGTGGAAGGAGGAGTCTGTGGAAAATTTAACCTTACTAATTGCTGCCTACACATAGATGATCAAGGGCAAGTAGTCGAAGACATAGTTAAAGACATAACAAAGCTCACGCATGTGCCCATGCAAGTGTGGCATGGATTTGATCCTGGAGCCACGTTTGGAAAATGATTCCCAGAGATAGGAGGATTTAAAACTCTTATAATAGGAATTATGGTAGTAATAGGAACCTGCCTGCTACTCCCTTGTTTACTACCTGTACTCCTTCAAATGATATAAAGCTTTGTTGCTACCTTAGTTCACCAAAATGCTTCAGCACAAGTATACTATATGAATCACTATCGATCTGTCTTAAAAGGAAGACATAGGGCTGGGCGCGGTGGCTCACGCCTGTAATCCCAGCACTTTGGGAGGCCGAGGCGGGCGGATCACAAGGTCAGAAGATGGAGACCATGGTGAAACCCCGTCTCTACTAAAAATACAAAAAAAAATTTAGTCGGGCGCGGTGGCGGGCGCCTGTAGTCCCAGCTACTCAGGAGGCTGAGGCAGGAGAATGGCGTAAACCCGGGAGGCGGAGCTTGCAGTGACCCGAGATCACGCCACTGCACTCCAGCCTGGGGAACAGAGGGAGGAGGGAGACTCCGTCTCAAAAAAAAAAAAAAAAGAAGACATAGGTAGTGAGGATGAAAGTGAGAACTCCCGCTAACTAGAGAGTGAGGCTCTCAAAGTGGGGAATGAGAGAGGAGACCACTCCTCGTATTGTCTTATACTTAATTTCTTGTTTGCTAAAAAAGTAGAAGTTAAAAGAATTGGCAGAAGTGAAATTCATAGACAGCCCCGTGCCACATTTCAGGCCTGGTAGTTAAAATTCAATCCCTGACCTCACCACTTGTATTATCTATAGATTCTAGACACTGTATGAGGAAGCACTGTGAAACTCCCTGTTCTGTTCTGTTTGGTTCTGATTACTGGTGCATGTATGCAGCCCCCAGTCACGTACCCCTCGCTTGCTCAATTGATCACAACCCCCCACCTTCATGCAGCCCCTTTAGAGTTGAGAGCCCTTAAAAGGGACAGGAATTACTTATTCGGGGAGCTCGGTTTCTAGGACGTGAGTCTGCCGATGCTGCCAGCTGAATAAAGTTCTTTCCTTCCACATTCTAGTGTCTGAGGGATTTTGTCTATGACTCCTCCTGCTACATTTCTCCATAGCCTTAAACAACAACAACAACAAAAAATCATGCAAGAAAAAATAATACATGTTTTCTGGGAAAAAAGGAAATAACTAGAAGAACCCAGTGAAAAGAAAATTTAGCACAATTTCGCAGTCTTACAAAGCAACTTAGGAAGCAATTGATCCAAATTAAAACAAGAGATCACCAGGTTCTGTGAAGGTCTTCAAAAACAAGATGGTTCTATTTATGATTAAGAAACTGGAAGCTCTTGAAGACACGCTTTTTTGGTCAACAAAAACAAAAAAACAAAGATAATTAGAAACTCCAGGAAAAAAAAAAACTGTACAGAAAAATCACTTCATATATAAACTAAATTGTGGGGGGGGAAATTGAGTAATGATCACAATGAGACAGAGTAGAGACAGGGCTTGGCTTCAGCTCACCCCCATTAGAGGCTTCTTTCGTGCATTCCCACTGATCACAAAGCCCACACCACTACCTCACTAATAGTCCTTTTACATTAAAAATTCCAGGAACTGGCCTTAGGAGACAACAAAGGTTGCAGTGTCCCACCTCTGGAAGTCAGATTGAGCAATTTATTCACAGCTTTTTTGGGAAAGGACAGACCACCAGGTGGCCCATGAGACCCGTTACTCAAGATAACCATCTGCAACCAGATAATGCTGACCTGCATACCCTACCCATCATGTGCTTTGCCCGGCTCAGCCTGCATATTCCACCCCCATGTCAATTCTGGAGCTTTACCTAATCAAAAAAAGCCATAGCATGTCTTTTTGGAGAGTCAGTCAGGGAATTCTCTCTCTTTTGAGCTGTCTCCCTTATGTCTGAGCATAAGCTCCCATGAAGCCTTGTCTAGGAAAAGTCTTTTTGGCTTCATGTCAATTTCTATTACATTGAGACCCCAAGAACCCACGGTTGGTAATAACAATGTAAAGAAAAAATAATACATTTGACTTGAGACATTCTTTTGTTTGGTATAGAATGTCATTTCCTTCTCTAAATCTTCATTCCTGCTAGTTGGTTTTACTGGGATTAATAGTTATATAATTATATTATAAATGACATTTATTGCGTTTCAACTTTTTTTTTTTTTTTTTTTTTTTTGAGACAGGGTCTCACTCCATTGCCCAGGGTGAAGGGCAGTGACATGATCATAGCTTACTGCAGACTCGAACTCCCACCTCAGCCTCTCCAGTAGCTGGGACCACAGGCATGTGCTACCACACCCAGATAATTTTTGTAGTTGTTGTAGAGACAGGGTCTCACTGTGTTGCCCAGGCTGATCTCAAACTCCTAGGCTCAAGCAATCCTCTCGCCTCAGACTTCCAAAGTGCTGGGATTACAGAAATGAGCCACAAATTCAACCTTTATAATCTACGTATAAAGTAGAAAGTCTGATTGCAACTGTGCAAATGTACATGGAACTAACAAATGTAAACCTTGAGGATATGAAAAAATATAATGACTGACCAAAGCTCGGAGGGAACAAGGGTGATGGAAGTGGAGGAAAGCCAGGACATCCTACGTTTCTTATTTTACGCATTAGGGAATTAACCCTTTTCCCATTTGCCCTGAGAATACTCGGCGGTGGGAATTGCAGCCACGCATTTACCCTGAGATAACTTTGCCAAATAATATCTTATTTTATTATTATTTTCACATTGGTCTAGTATATTGACTTTGGAAACAAAAGACATCACTCTATTTATAGTACTCTGCTTTTAGTGGTGGTATTTCCATTAATATTAACAAAATATAGTAATTCTCGATCACTGAAAATGTCAAATGCTAGAATTCTCAAACAGTTGTTGGCCCTTAAAGATTCATTTGATGACTCCGACTTTTCTGATATAGATGATTCTGATTAAGAAGATTCTGATGTTGGTTGTATTTAGAAATAACTCAAAGAACAGTGTCGATATTTTATTTTCACATTGAAAATCAGTCAGATTTGCTTCAGCCTGAAGACAGTGTTTTTACTAAATGAGTGCTGGTAGCGAGCTGCACTTCTTTTCTCTAAATGGGAAAATTAATAAATACTGTCTAAAGTTGATGACTCAAGAAATAAATGTATCCCTGTATATAAATGTGTATTTTTAAAACTATGGTAGTAGCCAAAATGATTAAAAGAGATAGTGGTAATTCAGGAAACTTTTACTTTTTTTTTTTTGTTTTTTCCTGAGACAGAATCTTGCTCTGTTGCCCAGGCTGGAGTGCAGTGGCACAATCTCAGCTCACTGCAACTTCTGCCTCCTGGGTTCAAGCGATTCTCCTGCCTCAGCCTCCCGAGTGGCTGGGATTACATGTGCACACCACCATACCGGGCTAATTTTTGTATTTTTAGTAGAGACGGGGTTTCACCATGTTGGCCAGGTTGGTCTCGAACTCCTGACCTCGTGATCCACCCACCTCAGCCTCCCAAAGTACTGGGATTACAGGCATGAGCCACCATGCCTGGGCTACTTTTCTTTTTATACCACTTTGATATTTGATATAAGTATGTACTTGTATTTCTTGAAAAATAAAGATAAATAACTAAATGAATAAATAAACAAATATTTTAAAAGTAAAATGTGTTGATATGGAAAGCTGCCCAATATATATTAACTAAAGAAAAAAGTAGGGTTCAAAAGTGTGTTAAAAGCATAACAGGAAAGTTAACATCTATGCATATGTTTATTGATGCATAGAAAGTTTGTAGAGGAGTACATTAAAAGTTATAAATGATTTTTATAGTTAGGAAGTAGCAATGATTATAAAACAGAAGTGGGGAGAGTGGAGAAGAATGAGACCTTCAATTTTCAATGTATACAATTTTCAATGTATACCCTTCTATATTATTTGCATTTTTCAGCATGAGTATATATTATACTTTTTTAGGTTTTTAATAAAGCTTTTGGTTCAAACAAATTCTTAATAAATCTCTTTTAAAAGGTGAAATGTTTACCATGAAGAATTAAGCCATGATAGGAGAACTGTAAGATATAAAAAGAACTTTAAAAGATATACTAGCGCTAAGAGAGAGTACCAAGAAAGAGTAATCCTGGAAGAGGCTGAGGCTCAGACCACAGTGGAGAAGGTACAACTGCGGACCAGTAAATGGCAGAATAGTTTGCTGGGTTGCCTGCACCGGAGCTGGTCCACAGTCACCAGGCAGACAGGAAGCAGTCCTTTTAGAAAGCAAGTAAGGCCAGCTGGTGGAGGGCTCACAGAGGGAGCTGGGGAACCACTGTGGGTAGGAGGCCTGGAGTGCACAAGGGCTCTGTTGGGAGGGTTGTGGGAAGGTGATCCCCAAGGTAGACCAGGTCACAAGGTTGCCAAAGGGCCACGGGTTCTGGGCTGACGTCTAAGACAAAGCACCAGCAAATGTCATCACACCAACCCCATCATCAACTGTGCAGCAGCGGAAAGTGGCCAGGAGATTTTTTCTTCTACAATGTCCCTCCAGTGTCTTCTAATAAGAAACCCTAACAGTACTCACTGTAAAGAAATGAGTACAGGAATTCCATCCATTACAGCACATATGGTAGACACTGAAAGTTGCAGGGTGAATTTGGGACTGTAGGGCCTGTATATTTATAATTAACGTGGCTTTCACGGCAGAGGCAAGTCACTGGAAGAAACGGAACGGTGATCAGAGTACAGTCACCTGCAAATAGCCCTGCTCAGCTCCCAGAGAAGGTGCTTGCCTGTGAGGGTGATGAGGGAATCTGAGAGAGTATTTTGAACTTCAAATCAGGAACAACAGAGAATACATTCCCTACAATGGCAGGGTGGCATAGACAGCCCACTGCTTCCTCCCTCCTGGACCTTTCTTGGTATTACTTCTATGTATAGAATTTGATGGGCAACAAAATATAAGAATTACAAGACACTTGATCATGAGCTTTGCCATGCTGCAGCCTCTGGCACAGCCATAGCTGCACAGTCATCACAGCCAACTCCAATTCTCTCTCTGCAATCTGCTCACGTCACATAGAGGGTGTTTTCCTTCATTTGTCCTAAAATTCCTATCATTCCCTTTGGGTTGTCTGCAAATAGATCTTCATTATGTCCTTAATTACACTCTTACAATAGCTGATATAGATACAGCTGATAGCCTGTCATTCCTTTGAGAAACATCCATTTATAGTTAGAAATTTGGCAATGATGGCATTTCTTCCACCTATTCACTTCTCCCATTTGTAAGTAGGGAGATCATATAATTCATCACCCAAGCAGGATGCTTAGGGGAGTGAAATGAGGAGCTAAAAATAATTAACAATCGCTAGTCAATCAGCAAGCATTAACCAGGACTGTCTGCGCAAACCAAAACATATGGTCATTCTTCTCAAACATCTGTAGAACTTCTTTCATGCAGATAGCTCCGTGTACAAAAAGGGAAATTGCTTTTAAAACTCACCAAATTCTTTATTACTGGCTTACAAACACGCAGAGAATAGGTGTCAGTAAAAATATGGGAAGACAAATACAGCCACATTTAAATGGGTATTTGAATCATTATAATGTATACCTCCTCTAACCCCACAGGCAGGCAAGATAATTTGCATTTGAATTCATCTGCTTTTCCAATCAGTGTAAGAAATCTTCCTTTTTCCAACCACAAAAGCAGAAATACCTCTCTCTGGTGGGACTTGATTATTATGATACAGTGATGTCCTTTAATTTTTTCTTTTACTAGTTCTAGACCCATAAGAGAACAAACTAAAATGAATATTTCAGTAAGAAATAGTGGAAGCTGCTATAATTTTGGTGGTTTTTCTGGGTCAGAATACTTCCAGTTTGCATGAATCACAGAGCTGAATGAGCAAAATAAAATAATAAGCAATTCCATCTGAATTTAAGAAGAATAATCCAATAGCACCTCAATATGTGGATGCATTGAAGACTTTTCTCAGCTTCCCAACCCTGAGAGGTCTTGAGAAGTTGTTATTTGGCTTTCCAGGAACAGTAACTAGCTACGGAGCATGTTCTCAAATTCCACTCTGTGCTGGAGTTCAGACTGGCCCCCTCACTACCTGTGGTCAGTGGAGCAGACAGCTTGTGTACCCAACCGGCAGTCAGGCCTTTTCTACCCTTCTGGGTTGTATGTCTTCAGGGCTATAAGGAGAGCTGTGGTCTATGGATCTGGTTAGAAACTCTAGCCCTTCATAAACTTCCCTCAATCCTACAGTGACTCTAGTGAAGTACATGGGAAAGAAGTAGAAGGGCGGAGAACATCCTGACCTTTTTGGTTTCTTGTTTGTTTTTTGTTGGGGAAGGGGGTGGTGATGTCACAGATAGTTTTTCATATTTGAAAGATTCATGTCAGAGAAGTCATCAGACATTTTCTGGATGGTTCTTTATTGCCAGTAAGCTTAAAATGTTTTTGTTTTTGTTTTTCTTAATTCTATTAACTCTTCCTATTCCCTTTCTTAGATATCGTCCAAATCTCTTAGTTTCCAAGGAGTCATATTGGTCGTTGATGCTTGGAAGATCCTATGATGGAGATCCTGTCCAGTGGCTGTTAAACCACAGCATCCATTGAAAGAGAAGCCCTCCCATGTCCTAAAGGCTTTGTGAACCCTCAAATATTCCTTTAGTGCTTTTGTTAAGGCATGATATCTGTTCCACGAAGGAGGCTGTGACTCTACTAGGAAGTCAAGGCACTTGGTTGAAATTGGTGCTGACTCACTCTCATTTGATAAAAGAAACAATGACTTGTTCCCAGGGCAATCCTCCCCCAGTTGGAAATCCAAGAAATGAAGCATCGATAATTTAAAACAGTGTTATAAGTATTTACAGAACACAAGTCCTCTAAGATGCTTCCCCAGTCATTGTATCATTTTGTTTGTGCTTCTATAACAAAATACCACAGACTGGGTAATTTATAAATAATACAAATTTATTTCTCACAGTTCTGAAGGCTGGGAAGTCCACGCTCAAGGTAATGTTAGATTTGCTGTCTGGTGAGGTCTGCTCTCTTGCTTCCAAGATGGCACTCTGTTGCTGCATCCTGAGGAGGGGACAAATGCTGTGTCCTCACATGACAGAAAGGCAAAAAGGACACTTCCTTCAACCTTAAACCCTTTTGTGAGGGTTCTAATCCCGCTTATGAGGGCAGAGCCTTCATGACTTCATCAACTCAGAAAGGCCACACTTTTTAACACTGTTGTATTGGGAATTAAGTTTCAGCTTGAATTTTGGAGGGGAACCACCCTTCATATCACCCCAGTTATATATGTTTGGGAAATTCTACTCACTGCAACCACCTCTGGGAAGTTTATAATGTAGGTCATATAATAAATGCTCTGAGAAATCCTGCAATTAAAAAGAAATCTTTTTGTGGTTAACCCAGCATATCTAAAGTGTATTTTACCACTGAATCCTTGTTTTACATATCACTTATTAACATCCCAGAAGACATTTTTGGAAATGTTTTTAAAAAAACTGAAGGAAGAAAGAGAGTGAAGGAAGATATTCATGTCATAGAAAAATGATATGAAAAGTATTTTTCTTCATGAAAAGAATTCATATAATACCATCTTTGTGGGAATTAGAAACAGTGTCCTGCTAGAAGAATCAATTTTTAAAACGTGTCCCTTCCTTGCACTGACAGACCCATACCAGAGCAAATAACTTTGCCAAGGATGCTGGCTAGGGGTTTCAGCCCCACTTTCATCCCCTTGGCCAAACATCTTTGTTCAGGGAACAACACACACCATTGTGCACGGAGCCCCTACTTGATCCCATGCAAATCTGTGACACATTCATTGTTCTTCCCATCACCAAACACAAGGAGACTAGGAGAGCCCATCACAGTGAAACCCTCACCTCTGTCCAGATTGCAATGATTTTATCAGAACATCTTAAGACTTAGGCATAAAGGAAAATCCAGGCTTACACAGGAACTGGTATGAACATGAAAATTTCCTGATCTGCTTTTGAAGCACCTAACATAGATGATGTTTGCTTAACAGCTCTTCCCAGCCCTCAGCCCTCACATGTACCCCCCTTTTCTCAGGCATTTGCTCTTCAAAGGAACTCACACACCTCTCTCTGTCTCTTTGGGAGAGCTGTGCCACTCAAGCACCTTGGGATATGCTGGCGGAGCGTGCCACATACTCCCTCCTCCACAGCACAGAATTATGGTTCAGGACCTAGATGGCGACCTTTGCCTTGGCCACGTGGTCTACACATTCCATCAGAAGTACCTTTTTTAATGTGTGAACTGTGTTGTTTGTGGGTGGCTGTACGTCCCCTTTTGCCAGTTGCTTGGCTCTTTGAGATCAGTATCTCAGTGGTTCAGATGAGCTGGTCCCATAAATCACAGAGAGGAGAAGGGTTAGAGGATAGAAAGAAACAAGGCATGCAGCATATGGAATTTGTCCAGAACCACTCAGATGCCTGCTAGTTACAGTGTTGGAGCTCACTCTCTCTCTCATATCTATGAGATTAATTTACCCTTCTGTTATTGTTATTATTTGTTCTGGGAAGTTTTCGTTTTACTAGAACATCTGGCACTATAGTTTCACACCCTGGGGTTTCCTGGAAACACTCTCAGGGAGGAGTTCGAACCTTTGCTACTGGAACTCGCCTGGGCCTGAAATGTGGTGAGCTGTAATCTCAGCCCACGTCACGTTCTCTCCCTTGTTTCCTTTGAAAAACATCATTACAATCAGTCCCACTGTTTTTCAATGAGAGGTGCTGGCACCAAGCCCAGAGACGGCTGCCCAGGCCTTGTCCTGCCAGGAGTGGAGATAACATGGGCCTGATACAAAGCCCTCTGACCACACCTCTGGGTAGCTCCTACCCTGAAGCACAGCCTGGCCTCCCGGATGAGGTCAGAGTGCCAAGCCCGAGCAGGCTGGGTGTGCACCAGGTCCCACCCTGGGATCCTGGTCCTAGTCACATTGTTAACCATGAGCCCTACCTGCCTGTCCTCCCAATTTCTATAGGAGAGCCACAGGGCCCCTTTCAGTTTTGAAAGGCCCTGATGAAATGAAGAATGTGACTCGAGACTCTCTGGAAGGGCCCCGTCTCCCTTCCCTCTTCTCATGGAGTCTCTCCCTCTCCTTTCTGTCCTTGCCTCAGCTATGTCGTCTGTAGCAACTGTTTGCAGAAATTCTCTTCCCCAGCATCTTTAGAGGCTGGCTCCTTGGCCTAAGACTGCAGTGTCAATGTCAACTTTCCTAAGAAGGTTTCCTTCTCTGACCCCCCCAGGTGAAAAGGGCCACTGAGCAGCTCAAGCACTTCAGTCCTTTAATTATCTACATGGCACTAATCACTCTCTTAGAGTGTGCCCCTAGGTTTGCCTCTTGGATTTTTACCTGACCTTACTTGCTAGAGGGGGAGCCTGTCTTGTTCACCTAGAATAAATGCCTTGCACTGTGAAAGGAAAATAAATCTTGGGACCCCAAACTCACTAAGCCAAAGGGAAAAGTCAAGCTGGGAACTGCTTAGGGCAAACCTACCTCACATTCTATTCCTAAAAAGATAAGCTACTAAATTTAAAAAAATAAAATAAAAAAGCTGCATACCTTCCTCACAAGGAATTTCCTTGTGGACAAAGGACAGACAGAACTCAAAGGCATCCCTCTTCTCACCGAGATAAATGCATATCTGACTGCCTCCTTTGGAGAGGCTAATCAGAACCTCAAAAGAATGCAACCATTTGTCTCTTACCTACCTATGACCTGGAAGCCCCCTCCCCGATTTGAGTTGTCTCACCTTTCTGGACAGAACCAATGTACTTCCTACACATATCAATTGATGTCTTATGTCTCCCTAAAATGTATAAAACCAAGCTGTGCCCCAAGCACCTTGGGCACTGTCATTAGGACCTCCTGAGGCTGTGCCATGGGCACGTGTCCTTAACTTTGGCAAAATAAACTTCCTAAATTGACTGAGACCTCTCTCTGATATTTGGGGTTCACACCACATAGAAGGTGCTGAATTAACATTTGTTAAAAACATACTGGCCTGACTCCTTACTAGTGTGATCTTGGGAAAGTTACTTAACATTTGTGTCTCAGCTTCTTATCTTAAAAATAGAACTAATTATAGTGCCTAATTCCTGGGATTGTTGAGATAATTGGACAAAGTAATTCTTGTGCCATCCTTAGCAGAGTGCCTGCACAAAGTGAGCCGCTCAACAAGTATTAGCTATTATCATTAGCAACATGTTAACCCATTTGCACTTGGTCACCTCCCAGTGCTCACTAGTTTCCAGCTTAGCTGGTCCTGAAGGAGTGGAGAGAAGAACAGAGCACGGGGAAGGCCAGGCCTTTGAAGGCACTGCAGGGAAGTGCGGAAGAAAGAAATGCACCAGAAAGGAATGCCTCCTATTTCTCAAATAAGGACTACTCCTTTCAAAAGGGTTCTTTCTTTCCCCCTTTTCTTTCTCCCCCTAGTCCCTGCCAATGCCACACAACTGAACCTGGCCCTACACTTGTTAAAAGCAGCAGGGGCCAAAGGTCAGTGACACTCTATAGACACGTGGCTCAGCCCTCCAGCTGGGCTGGGGACGAGTGACTATACTTCCTAGTTGTGTCACTTAAAAGTAGGGCAAAGATGTCTGATAAGTCACATGATTCAACCTCAGCTATGACAGGAAGAAGAGGAAGGTCAGCTGGCTTCAGTTTTAACCATGGTCCAATATGGGCTCAAACCCATGACATGGTTCATATGTCCTGCACCAGGCACACAAGGCCATTTTGCCTGAGGATTTGGCATTTACTAGGATATGGTTTATGCAGCTACCCAAAAGGAATAAAGAGACTGATTTTCACAAGGAAAAGAGACCCTGTGCTCTTCTAGAGCAGAGACTATCTCTTGATCATAGCTTCCCTCTGCCCACAGCCCACCCCAACAGAGTAGGCACTGCCAGCTCCTCGTCTTCCCAAACCAGCCCATTACTTTTAGCCCCCCATCAAGATCATGTGGATGTTCTCAAACGCTGATCCACAGACACCACCTGGTATGTCAATGACCAGGTTGTGTCATCTCATGGCCACTGACACTGAGCTTTCCCTCTTTATTACCACCCAGGCAGGTGTGGGGCTTAGTAATGATGCAGTCTCTTTGGGTCAGTCTGGTATCTCCATCAAGTTGTGCATATCTTACTTTGTTCACATTGTGATGTTTCCTGCCCTGGAAAAGATAAATCCCGGCTGGGCAAACATCTGTCTACCTAACAACAGAGAGAGGGGGAGGCTGCAGACCTCAAGAAGTTCTTGGCAGCTCGGCCCTGCAGAAGACACAGAGGCTTGACAGGTCTTAGTTTAGGTTCCTCCATAAACCAACCCTGAGACCAGGATTTGGGTTGCAAGTGTTTCTATGGAGGTGACCAGAATGCACAATGACTGAGCTGGAAATTGAGATAGGGAAAGGAGGTCAGCCAATTAAGGGGCATAAATCAGAAATTTACAATTGCAGATAACCAGGGCTCAGTCCTACTGGGACCCTCTTAGGGACTGTGCAGAACACACCTCAGAATTGATCACTGTGTCCCTTGTTTGGCTGAACAAGGCTCCTGGAATATTGATTCCCCAGCACTTCAAGTCTGTTCCCAGAAAGCACAGCCAGAGAGTATTCTCGTCCAGGGAGCCCAGGAAGCCATTGTGCCTGTACAGGAGCTATCTGTGAATGATGTCCACGATAGACGAAGGGGACTTGGGCCAGGCCCCAACAACTCCTGCTACATCTAATGACAGATAATGAGCTTGTTAGAACAGTGTCCCATGGGTAGAGGTGTTTTGGAATATCTCGGATTTTTCTTAACTTCCTAGAAACCCTCTCAAAAAGTCCTTAAATAGACACAGTTACATAAAAGAGCCTCTTTATGATTTCTTTGAAAGAATGATTCATATGCATGAAACAAAGCCTTCCCCACTTGTGGCTTGGGTTTTGCCCTTCCTGGAATCTTAATCCAGGACTCCAAAGCTCTGAGAAGGAAGTTTGGACACTGGGAGGTGGTCAGATCTCACCATTTTTCCATGGAGACCAAGCAGGAAAAGAGAGTAGTCTGTTTTACAGTGCTTTGAAGTTCAGATGAAAAGCCCAGCAGGGAGGCACACACACCCTTCCCCAAAGTATGGGTGTGTGGTGGGGAGTTCAGGAACTGGTGGAATAACCTGAATTCTACTGAGAAAATATGATCTCTCCCCCCAGGTGCCCCTCCACCACCCATCTAGACATGCCTACTTTCAAAAGCCCTGGGCAGAACAGGCTTACTTTGAACAACAGAACCATATCTGGGAAAATTTCCTGGAATTCAGACATGGAAAAAACTCACCCAACTACCATGTGATACCTTGATCCATGGAGCTCCCACTCCCCTCAGGCACTGTTAACCCCTATAGGGCCTTCGGATAATATCCTCATTCAACTAAATGTCACATCGGTCTTGCCAACAAAGAGGAATTTTCCACATGCTTTGTTGCCTCTGTTACATTCTTGAAAATGGCAGGTGATTCTGCATGGAAGGTTCCAAGAAGGAAGAAAAGTCTCCTTATTCCTGAGCTACAACCCACATTGAAGGTCCACCATTGACTAAAAATATGGGAGTAGGTCAAAAGGTTTTCTGCAACTACAGCTTTAGAATAAAAATTGCTCATAAACAGTTCACCCAGGTGATGGTGAAAGGGTCACAAGGTAGACAAGGAAGTCAGGGTCCTGTCCTATATTCTTGTTGACTCTCTTACTAATTTTGTGGCCTTGGATGAATCATTTGACCTATCAAGACCTGTAAATTGATGGGTCAGTTAGGAATAAATACAGTCAGCTCTTAGAACACTGCCCCGTACCTAGAACAGAACTTCAGCAACTACAACTGTGCCATAGCCCCTAGAAGAGTACCTTGCCTACAATATTTGGTGATTGAATGAGTGAATGTGGTAAATGTGTCTACTGCTCTGACTCCTATACCCAGGGCAGACATTACTAATCAATTTGTTATTGTTGTTCATGCAAAAAGTAGATGCAGTGTCAGAATTCTGCTCAGCATAACTCTCTAGACAGGCACAACCAATCTATTAGAGATCACATGTGAAATGATATCTATTTGCCATTCCTGAATGAGCTCTAGGATTTTTCCACATTCAACTTTCCTAGTAAGGGAAATACTAAAAGATAGATGGATTGTCAATCAGAGAAAATAAAACACAATTGAATATTTTGATCTTATTTGCATAAGAATTGATATTTCTTCATCCTGACTAGTGCAGGAAATGCATTTGTTCAGTGAAGACGCCATAATATCAGACTACTTGGAGTTCTTGCAACCAAACCCACATTCCTAGAGCCCTGTGGGAGCCATTCAATTTCTCAACCCAATCATGTAGAAGAAAACCAGCTCCAAGGCATATCCCCATCCTGGCAATTAGACATCTTTGGTCAGTGTTAACTCTAGAGGGGTGTAATGTCTGGGATCTGGTTCATCATCTGAGGGCCACAGTCCCCACCAAGTTCACACTGGTGAAATATCAAGGACAATAAAAGGAAAAAGAAGCCACAGAGAGGCAACAGAGAGTGAGATAGGAAGAGGGGATTTTCAACACAGAAATCTTCAACATTTTAGCCCTCATGGGCTGAGCTACCAGGAAATAGTTGGTAGCATTAATCCATTGTCTTTTGCAGAAGCCTGTGTAACAGCTTGATGGGTTCATCTTGCTCTCTAATTAGATAGAGTGAATTTATCAAGATAGGGAATTGCTATAGAGAAAGAGTTTAATTCATACAGAGCTGGCTGAACAGAAGATTGCGGTTTTATTATTACTCAACTCAGGCTCCCTGAAAATTTAGAAGCTAGGATTTTTTAAAGATAGTTTGGCAGGCAGGGGCCTAGGGAATGGGGAATACTGATTGGTCAGGTCTGCAATGGAATCACAGGGAGTTAAAGCTGTCCTCTTGCACTGAGTTGGTTCCCAGGTAGGGACCATGAGATGAGATGAGCCAGTTTACTGGTCTGGTTGGCAGCAGCTGATCCATCAGAATACAGAGTCTGCAAAATATCTCAAACACCAATCTTTATGATAGTGATGTTATCTATAGAAGCAACTGGGGTGATTAGTGATTTTGTGGCCTGTAGCTACATGACTCCTAAACCATAATCTCTAATCTTTTCACTAATTGGTTTCACAAAGGCAACCTGGTCCCCAAGTGATATGGTTAGGCTTTGAGTTCCCACCCAAATCTCATCTTGAATTGTAATCCCCAGGTGTTGAGGGAGAGACCTGGTGGGAGGTAATTGGATCATGGGGGTAGTTTCCTCTATGCTATTCTCGTGATAGGGAGTTCTCACAAGATCTTGTGGTTTTATAAATGGCAGTTTCCCCTGGGTCTTTCACTCTGTCACCTGCCACCATGTACGATGTGCCTGCTTTCCCCTTCTGCCATGATTGTAAGTTTCCTGAGGCCTCTCCAGCCATGCAGAACTGTGAGTCAATTAAACTGCTTTTGTTTATAACTTACCCAGTCTCAGGTAGTATCTTCACAGCATTGTGAAAATGGACCAATACACCAAGCGAGGAGGGAGTTTGTTTGGGGAGAGGCTGTAATCATCTTTGTTTCAAAGTTAAACTATAAACTAAATTCCTTCCAAAGTTAGCTTGGCCTACCCCAGGAATAAACAAAGGCAGCTTGGAGGTTAAAGGCAAAATGGACTCAGGTCAGATCTCTTTCACGGTCTTATTTTTCTGTTATAATCTTTGCAAAGGAGGTTTCACCTGAGTGACTGTCTTGGGCATAAATATTAAAGCCCACCAAATGACTTTTGGAATATCATCAAAAGAAAAGTGTAAAGTTGCCAATCTTCACTGTTTGAACAGAGCTGTGAATATCTTGGGGATAGCTGGTGCTCCTCTGCACGGTGCTCAACTATGCAAGCTGTAACCACCCAATGGGTTCTTCCTGCTTGCTGCACAAACAAAATCAACTTACCAAGACTATGGTACTGCAGTAAAGAAAGAGTTCAATTGACGTGAGGAGACAGTTATTACTCAAATCAATCTCCCCAAATGCTCATAGGTTAGGGTTTTTTCAAAGATAGCTTGGTGTGCAAGGGGCTAGGGTAGGGAGCATGCTGATTGGCTGAGTTAGAGATGAAATTATAGAGAACTGAAGCTGTCCTTTTGTGCTGAGTCAGTTCCTAGGTGGGGGGAACAGGACTGGTTGGCAGGTCCAGGTGGGGCCATCCCATCGTTAGAAATGCAAAAACCTGAAAAGACATCTCAAAAGGCCAGTCTTAGGTTCCACAATAGTGATGTTATCTGCAAGAGTAATTGGGGAAGTTGCAAATCTTACGAGCTGCAGAATAATGGCTGGTAATTCTAGCCCTTCTCATCCCCCTAACTTGGTGGCCCTTCCATGAGTTTTACAAGAACAGTTTAGTTTTGGGGAAGGGCTATTATCATTTAAACCATAAATTTCTCCCAAAGTCAGCTTAGCCCACACCCAGGAATGAGCAAAGACAGCCAACCTATAAGGCTAGAAACAAGACGGAGCGAGCCATGTCAGATTTCTCTCACTGTCATAATTTTGCAAAGGCAGTTTAAAAGCCATGGCCAGGGCTCTTCTCTCCCATTGTTGTTGCCATCAGCACCACGGCCTTGCCTGGTCACACACCTGACAGCTACACTGATTGCCATAAGCTCAATTAACTGTCTTCTTTTCTCTTTGAGGAGAACAAATGAAGTGGATCACTGTGCCCCCACATGTGCAAAACACTGAGGAACAGATATTTTCTCTGGCCAAAACATCAGTTTTCAACATGTTCATCTACTGTTCGTTGTCTTCCAGGCTTGAATCTGAGGAAATAAGTCTAGAAATCTCTGGGCATGAAAAGAAATGGAATAGGTTTGAATTCTTAGCAAGTGACTTTAGTTGGGGGTAAAGGATATTTTATTTGCCCCAATAATTGCCAAAGCATGTTACTCATGCTGGTTTCAATTAAAATCCCAAGGGCAGTGAGTTAGTAAATTAGTGGATTCAACAAGAGCCTCAGGAACTAAGAATCAGAGGAGTTGTTATGGAAGAAAGGGCAGGGGCCTTCAGTTAATAGCTCCCCCAGTGCTGAGAGGCCACACCCTCAAGAACTGCCCTGCTGGGGAGAGACCCACTGCAATTCCCCATGCCCTATCAGCTTAACATGGAACCATACTGTCTTGACTAACGTAACGTTTCCTCTGAAAGGAAACATATGAGATAAAATGCTAACTTGTCCAGCTTATTTCAGTGCAGATAGTCTTAACAAAAGAAAACTCTTGGTTAGCACCGTTTTGAGCACATTTTGCTCCTATCTGTGGCAGACAGAGCTTACTGCCCAGCAAAGATTTTGTTCCCCTCTGTAATGCAGATCTATTCTTGGGAAGTGGCTGGGTAGCCAGAGTCTACTCAGTGATTGAAGAGTCACAGAACTTGTCATAAAGGCAGAGGGTCTTCAGTTAATGCTCACTCAGTTCAAGAATTGCTCCTGTTGCAAAAGGAATCCATAGAGAAATGTGAATGGGACAGATGTGGTTAAAACATAGACACAAGGCCAGGCGTGGTGACACCCAGTGCTGTGGGAGGCTGAGGTGGGAGGATTGCTTGAAGCCAGGAGTTTGAAACCAGCCTCAGCAACATAGGGAGACCCAGTATCTACAAAACACAAAATAAAAAATGAGCCAAGCTAGGTGGTACACGCTGTTACCCTGGCTACTCAGAAGGCTAAGGCAAAAAGGATCGCTTGAGCCCAGGAATTCAAGACTACAGTGAGCCATGATTGCACAATTGCACTGCAGCCTGGGCAACAAAGCGAGACCCTGTCTCTAAAAATAAATAAATAAATAAATAATTTTTAAAAGTAGATATGCCTTCTCTCCTTACTTGCTGCTCCCCTATTTGCTGGCTGGTATTGTTGACAGGGAAATATTGAAAGTCATATGTTGAAGACAGCACTCTGTCAACCTGGATCTCTGAATGATTACCTGAAGTAGAGCTGCCTCACTTCCAGCCAAACAAGAAACTCCTGCATTTGACAGGTATGTGAGAAAGACAGTGTTTGTATGAAATCACTGGGGTTTGTTTGTTATACAAGGTAGGTTGCTCTAACCAACCCATTGTCCTTAACCAGAAGATTATTCTTACAGCAAACAACAGCACACGTCCACCTCCACATTCCATCCTACAGTCTCTAAACAGCCTCAGCATTCAAAATCATTTCCATAATCACCTCAATCAATATTTGTTTTTGCTCTCAGAAACTCATTCCATCTTTAACCTGCCACCCCGAAGGGGATGAGCCAGCCCACCAGAGGACTGAGGGCTTCCTTAGTTTGGGTTTACATAACTTCTGTGTATGAGGCTGCCAACTTACCAAACACCTTTGCCTTCCTCTTTATCGTGCATCCTGTAATCCTTAGACCTTAGTTATGTGATTCTGACCTTGTCAAATATGCATAAACTCAGCTCTTCCAGGCTGCAAGTCATAGTGTCTGATGCTGTCTGAATGACCTGAATATGCTGTCTCCAATACTAGGGTACATATGGTAAAAATACATACATATAGCTCCAAAACAGGCTTACTGTGGGATCTTAACCACCTCTTCACCTCCTCTCTAAATCCCTGTGCAGATTTCAACACTAGCTTTAAGCTCATAATTTTGTGTTACATGCTGAGCTCTCAGAAGCCCCAGCAGAGGTGTCATGCTGTGAAAATTCATGTGAGGAAACCCCTTTCTTTCTAAGCAGTTGTGTCTAGTAGCGGCCTACAAGCTCTGCTAAGCAATGATGGTTTAATTATCCCACAAAGTCAGCGGTATGCTGGGGCACATTTGCACATCTTGAGAGAGCTGGCTGTGCCCATCTCCTCCCAACTCTGTGTTCAGTAATATCACATCAGTAGCTTGAAATTAGCCATGGTGGGAGTATTTGCACCATGAAAATTGGCACACGCTATAAATCAGGAATATATATATATATATATCTCCCAGAGAACTGACTGTGAAGCATCTGCCAGGGCACTGCTGTGTGTGAGGGAAAGGCTGCAGAGCAACCTGGCCAACAGGAGGTAGTGGAGGAGTCTGTCTGTACTCAGTAATAGTCGTAGAGCCTGTGCTCTGGATTTTATGAGAACAAAGAGCAAGTGACAAGGACTTTCTGTGACAACTAGTGAACATAAGCATACTGAACTGCTGCAGAAAAACAGCCTTCAAGAGGTGATGCGTTATTTCCGATGCCAGGAAATGGATCTAACCTCAGTGATCAGATTCTAATAACTTGCATTGCCACTGGCCCAGGTGATTTACAGGTCTTCTAAGGTAGGAGGAGGACAGGATTGGGACTGAGCTCTGTGTCCCTCTGTTAAGCTCAGTGGTAGGCTTTGCACACGTGCCAATGCGTTTGACCTCCCACATGGCCCTTAGTTGTAGATATTAGTGTGCTAATTGTTCAAAGGAGAGCAATAAGGCCCCAGGAGTCAAGTCAGTAACTTGCCTAATGTCACCGGATGGTAAGGAGTCAAAAATCAGGTGGCCAACAAGCCACCTGATGTATCTGCAGAAAGATATTATTAGATTTTATCTGTGGAAAGAAACAACCACCTTTACCTCATGGGAAATTAATGACAAATCTGTGGGTCATTAGTAACAATCTTATTGAGATATAATTCACATACCACAAAATTCATCCTTTTAAAGTACACAATTCAGTGGCATCAGGATTCAGGACATGTTACTGCAAAATACAATGCCTCGGAAATTGGGAAAACCACAGAAACAAGAAGGCCATTTTCAGACCTTCTCCTGCTTTTCTGTGTGACAGCTGGCCATAAGAGAATTCTTTGTCCTGCTTTCCCTGAAAATAGGTCATAAGACCCTCATGTAACGGGTGTCCTGCCCTATGCCCAGAGGAAAAGAATGAAGATGCAGAGACGCCATTAAGAATCTGAACAAACAGGCCTTGCTATGTTCCCCTCAGTTTATTACCATTAGGCCACACCTGCTTTTTGACCAATTATACTTCTACATGACTATCCATTCTTCATCAAACCTAAGCACAAAAATAGACACTTTTCCCTGAGTCTTGGGTTCTTCATTTCCCAATGAAGACATGAAAGTCTTTCATGTCCTATAAAACTTTGGTTGAATAAATGCTGACATGGTTTGGCTGTTTTCCCACCCAAATCTCATCTTGAATTGTAGCTTCCATAATCTCCACGTGTCATGGGAGGGACCCAGTGGGAAGTAACTGAATCATGGGGTGGGTTTTTCCCATGCTGTTCTCATGATAGTAAATAAGTCTCATGAAATCTGATGGTTTTATAAAGGGCAGTTCCCCCCCACAAGCTCTCTTGCCTGCTGCCATGTAAGACATGACTGTGCTCCTCCTTCACCTTCTGCCATGATTGTGAGGCCTCCACAGCCATGTGGAACTGTGAGTCCATTAAACCTCTTTTTCTTTATAAATTACCAAGTCTTGGGTATATTTATTATTTTTAGCAGGGTATGGGAGGAACCCTTTCTCATGAAATGCAAAGACTAGTCTTATAAGCGGGACTATCTAAGGAGAACAGTCTCAGGCCTGCTATGTTAACTCTTTTCTGCACACCTAATCTTAGAAATGACACCCACTGCTTTTTCCGTATTGTGTTCATTAGAAGTGAGTCACTAGGTCCAGCTTTATTAGCAGCATGAGAATGGACTATATAAATGTATTACCTTTTTCTCTTGTTAATCTCTCTTTTGTTATAGGAGTGTCAGTCATGAACCTTGCAATAGATTAAGAAAGTATATTACTTTTCTCTCCTACAGTGGGCTTTAGTATAGTTACAGAGTGGTGCAACTAAGGGAGGAGACCACCCCTCATATTGTCTTATGCCCAATTTCTGGTTCCAAAGAAAGAAAAAGTAAAAACTAAAAGGCAGAAATGAAATCCACAAGCAGACAGCCCGGCACCACACCCTGGGCCTGGTAGTTAAAGATCGACCCCTGACCTAATCGGTTATCTACAGATTACGGACATTGTATAGAACAGCACTGTGAAAATCCCTATGCTGTTTTGTTCCAATCTAATTACTGGTGCATGCAGCCCCCAGTCACGTACCCCCTGCTTGCCCAACTGATCATGACCCTCTCACGCGCACCCCCTTAGAGGTGTGAGCCCTTAAAAGGGACAGGAATTGCTCCCTCAGGGAGCTCGGCTCTTGAGACAGGAGTCTTGCTGATGCCCCGGCCGAATAAACTTCCTTCTTTAACTCGGTGTCTGAGGAGTTTGGTCTGCGGCTCGTCCTGCTGCACAACCATTATCACTGTCTAATTCTAGAACATTTTTATTATCCCAGAAAAGAAAGCCATACCCATTAGCAGTCACTCTCTACTCCCTCTGCCCTGCAGCCCCTGGAACCACTCATCTACTTTCCGTCTCTATGAATTGGTGTATTCTGGACATCTCATATAAATGGAATCATACAATATGTGGCCTTTTGTGTCTAGCTTCTTTCACATATAATATTGAAAAATCTGTTTTAAAGTTCATAGAGCTCTACAGATGAATTCACAAAGTTAGAAGGCAAACACATGCAGTTTTATCTAAATACCAATAAGCAACAGAGCAAGGCAATGAATATGAAGTACTAGCATATGTGTTTTTTAATTCAATTTTACAATGTTTGTTGAGTGCCTGTTTATACAACAGACACAAAACAGACAAAATCCCTGTCCTCATAAAACTTATATTAAGGTGGAGAGAAAAGACAAAAAACAAACATAATAAAATAATAATAGTGCATTGGAAGGTTTTAATGACTGTGGGGGGAAAAGATGAAGCAAGTGTCGAGTGTTGTGTATACTAGAGGAGACCTTCTGAATGCATTGCGCCTCTCCTCTCCTGCCCTCTGCCTCTCTCTCATAAAATGTCCATGATTCTGATGCCTGACAGCAGGGGTACTCCTGAGTCCCTGTGCCATTGCCTACCTCTGAAGTTTAGTGGGCATATTTGCTACCATGGACACTAGACCAGTAGGCAACAGCTCTCAGTCATTCTATGATAGGTTCATCTTCCTCTCCCAGGCCAGAGTCCCTTCCTCTCTGAAATCCTGAGCTGAAAAGCAGAGAGGGAAGAGGTACATTCTCCTTCTCTCTCCCAGATCTCATCTTTCCCTTCAGAGGAGCAGTGAAATTGCTACCCTGCCACGTCCCCCCACCCACAGCTCAGGGTAGAAGTGCCCTGCTCCATCCTCCACCTTCCACACACCTCCTCATTCCATCCCCCCAGCTGTCCCCACACTGACATACATTAAACGATGACCTGCAAGGTTTCTTGACAAACATCTCAAGGCACAATATTTGCCTTGGTCTAAAGCTTCCTGGAGCCTGCTGGGTTTCCCTTAGCCTCCACATCCTGCCATTTCACAAATTATTGTCAACTTTAGCTCCCCTACCACTGCTGCTGCTGTTAAAAACACCAAATTTTTTTTTAATCCAGCACTTATCCTTATAACTAGAAACATTCCAATGTTTCCTCATAGGTAATTTCACCATCTCTAACACCATCGAGAATTATTACACCATAAAAATCCACACCTATGCATGTAGACGGTACCAACAGGAAGCCCAATTTTCTTCCACCAAAGTTGTATACATAATTATGTTTTTATGGCTTTTTCTTACTATAAAAGTACTACATATCATTAGAGAGAAAGACAGAAAATACAAACGAGACAAAGTAAAATCACCCCATGTAGTGGGTAGTCACTAAGACAGCCCCCAGTGACACTTCTTTCCTAGCATTTATGTCCTTCTATAAGTTCCTCCCCTTGTCTGGGGCTGGACCTAGTGACTCACTTCTAGTGAACACATACAGAAAAAGCAGTGGGTGTCATTTCTAAGATTAGGTATGCAGAAAAGAGTTAACATAGCAGGCCTGAGACTGTTCTCCTTAGATAGTCCTGCTTACAAGACTGGCCTTTGCATTTCATGAGAAAGGGTTCCTCCCATACCCTGATAAGGACTCACTACCTGCCTAAGCTGTTTGTGCCAACAATAGTTATGCTGAACATCAGCCTTCCTTCTGGAAATCTAGAATATGGGTATGTGCTAGACATCAGGTGTCAATGTGACTAACCCACAATAAAAACCCCGGGAACTGGGCTTCCATGAGGTTGTCTAGTGACACACATCTCATACGTGTTTCAGCTCACTGCTAGAGGAGTGAAGTCTGTCCTAAGTGACTGCACTGTCAGAGGACTTGGAAACTTGTGCCTGGTTCCCTCTGGTCTTTACCTCATCCACCTTTTTCCTTTGCTGATTTTGCTTTATCTTTTCTCAGTAATAAATAACAGCCATGAGTATGACTATATGCTGAGCCCTGTGAGTCCTCCTACTGAATCATCAAAGCTAAGGGATGGGTGTAGTGGACCCCCAACACATTAGACTACTAAAAAGCCTGTGACCTTTCCCTCTCTCTCTCCCCACTGCTCTCTCTCACATACACACACAGAACCTGCTGCCATGTTGGAAGTAGCCTTATTGAGAAGCTCACATGGCAAGGAACTAACATCTCTTGCCCAAAGCCAACAGCCAGTACCTGAGCCACTGAGTAAGTGTAGAAGCACAGCCTTCCCCAGTTGAGCCTTGAGTGAAGACTCAGCCACCACCTTGACTGCAGCCTCGTGAGAGGCCCCAAGACAACTAAGCCGCACTCACATTCCTGCCCCACAGAAACTGTGACATAATAAATTGTTGTGTTAAGCTGCTAAATTCCAGGATAATTTCTTACACAGGAATAGATAACTAATAAACTCTTCACCTAGAGGTCATTGTTGCTTATATGTTAGGGCACATCTCAAGGGTTTTCTATTCTCATATATAGGTAGAATAAGTTCTATAGTTGACACTGAATTTCTTTTTTGTTGTTATTAACACTGTTGGTAAAAAGCGAAAGTATAGGGGAAAGATACAGTATTTTCCTTTATTATCACAAGAAGTTTTGCATTCCAGAATGATAGCTGATATTTCTTTTTGAGTCCGGTTGTCCTTTTGTCTGGGGGAGTAAGAGGTGTGGAGAGATCTCTTTCATGGCCTTTTCTGAACTCCCATTCTGAAATGGGGAGGTTTCACACACCAAGTTAAATCACTCAGCACAATTAATGTAAATGCAACTATCCTTCATGTGGGTGGAATTAATTTCTACAAATGATGTTTCCTTTGAAGCAAGCTGTTTTTCCCTCTTCAGGGTCTCAGAGAAATTGGTGGCAAGGACTCCTGGGAAGAGAGAAGCTGAAGGACACTCTGGCAAGAGGTAGTAAGTTAGCCCTTGCAAAATGGCCACGGGCTGGATGAAAAGGAAAGAAACAGCCAGCACAGGACACAATGGGTGAACTGACACAAGCTTAAGTTTTCTAGGAGCAAATGTATCTCATAATCAATTTTAAGTTTTTCTTTTTTGTTTGCAATTTCCATATATTATACCCACGCACTTAGCAAAGTTGCATTACACATCACAGCTCAGTCTAACCTGCATTTGGAGAACTAACCCATTGTCCATGTTTCTGCAAAGCCTCATGAAGAGAGATATTAAGGGAACAAGAGGTGCCCTGCAAAGAAATGAAGCTCCAGGCTAAGGTAATGAGATACAGGGAAGGGGAATTTTCTAGAAGAAAGAATGTCATGCAATCAAACTAGATAGGGAATAGAGCCACAGAATATGAATACTAAAAACAAATGTAGCCTCTTGTTGCTAGAGGAAGCTGGAAAATCCAAGTTGCACACACTTGTTTTTTGTAACAAATTACAATCAGGCTGAATGTACTATTTATGGCCTGCTTAATTGACTTAATATATTGTATCATTAAAAATTCTGCTACAACTCAGTTTGTACTGGCTGCTAATTATTCTGTTGTATGGAAAAACTATAATTTATTTTACCAAGATTCTATTATTGGACATGTAAGTCATTTCTAATTTTCATTGTTATTATAAACAATGCTACAATGAACATCCTTATAGCTAAATCTCTGTTCAAAACTATAATTATATCTTCAGAATACATGGCTAGAAATGGCATTTTTACACCAAAAAATATGCACCTTTTTAGTGCTTAAAGAATTTTTCCAAGTTTTCTTGCAGAAAAATTACACCAATTCAAACTCTTGTCAACAGGAGACAAGAAGGTGCTCTGCCCCACCACGTAGCCAAAACTAGATATTATCTTTCTGTCATTCTTACAACACATGCATGTTCTTATACTTGCTTAAACACACTATAAGAGATTTATAATTGAAAATTACTTTTTTGTTTGGTTTGTATGTGTGTCGTCAAGTCCAAAACTCATACCACTCACTGCACAATAACTAGTAAGTCAAGAGACAAGTTGTTGGGGCAAGGAAAACAACTATTTCAATGGCCAGCAAACCAAGAAGATGGCAGACTAGTGTTGTAAAGAACCATCTTTAAAGGCATGAATCTTGGCCAGGCACAGTGGCTCACACCTCTAATCCCAGCACTTTGGGAGCCCAAAGCAGGTGGATCATGAGGTCAGGAGTTCAAGACCAGCCTGGCCAACATGGTGAAACCCTGTCTCTACTAAAAATACAAAAATTAGCTGTGCATGGTGGCTCGCGCCTATAATCCCAGCTACTCAGGAGGCTGAGGCAGGAGGATCACTTAAACCTGGGAGGTGGAGGTTGTAGTGAGCTGAGATCGTGCCACTGCACTCCAGCCTGGTCAACAGAGCAAGACTCCGTCTTGAAAAAATAAAAATAAAGGCATGAATCTCAAGCTTGTTTTTATATTGGGGAAAGGGAAACAAGGAGGAGGTTAGGGGTTGAGGTCAGGCAGTGACAAGTGACCACAGACATCTGAGTATCAGCAGGAATCCAAAGGGATGCAAAACATCTTGTCCTTGGTCAGGTCACAAGGCTCCTGTACATTTTTAACATAACATGGTTATTTGTGTGTATACCCTCCTTATCTCCTCAGGGGTTAGTTTTGGGAAGGGACTGTTATCACCTTTGCTTTAAATTAAACTATAAACTAAATTTCTACCATAGTTAACTTGGTCTGCATGCAGAAATGAGGAAAGGCAGTTAGCTTGTGAGGTTAGAAGCAAGATGGAGTCAACTATGTTAGATTTCTCTTCACTGTTACACGTGCAGCTCAACCGTAAACAATAAAGGTCATTCGAGGCAGCTCTCCAAAGTAATGCAGCGGGCAAACAAGAAAGCCACAGAACTGGCAGCATCTTGCCATGTATGGCTCCCTTCAGTAGCCCTTTCTGAGGTTAGTACCAACATAGGTAATACTGACTATAAAAGCTCCCTTCTTTTGCATTTAACATTTATAACTTATTTATACCTAGGTTTAAAAACAAGTTTTTGTTTGCCTAAAAATGGATACAACATAAGTTTTAGAGAACTGAAAAAGGAAAACAAAATGCTTTTCTAGCCAAGGAAGTGACTTCTGCTATTGGCAGGTAGAGAAATTTGTTTTTAAAACAAGGCTTTTGTAACGAAAGAACCAGAAGGAAAATCTTCCATTTTTATCTCATTGTCCTTCTGAGATTTGTCCTCTGCTCTTTCGCCATGTTCAATCACTGTAAAAACTTCCCTAATAAGCGGCTTTGGGGAGAAAGCGAGAGATCCTAGATAAGGAACAGTGTCAGAACAGCTGGATTTCATCATTTCCTCAATTACTCATGATCCTCATTCTTTGTACAGGAAATGTAGACTGTGCTCTAGTATAAAAGGTCATTAATATGAGAACATTAAAAAAAAAGTCAATTCTGTAAAAAAATGCATTGAATGGATAAGTGTCTTGTTGGAGTAGAGAAGGGAAGAGGGGGGGTGACGAAGAATGAGCAATAGTCACAGGCTCCTCCTCAGGGAGCTTCCAGTCACCTAGCACAGGGTCAGCACACATGCACGCGCACACACACACACACACACACAAGCCAGCAACACCTGCCCAAGCGTAGAAGCTGAACAGAGGTGTGAGAAACCATGTGAGCAAGAGCAGACAGGAATGAAAGAGTGACTGAGAATAAGGACAGACTCAGGGGAGGTGGTGTCTGATCCCACCTTGGAGAGGAGAGAAAGGTTACAAAAAGGAGGAGACTGGGCAAGGAGAATGAGCTTTGACAGGCAGAGAAAACAGCTGAAGCCAAGGAACCCAGTGTGCAAATTGGCTTTAGTCTGTTTTGTGCTGTTACGACACACTACCACAGACTGGGTTATGTATTTATTATTTATTATTTATTTATTTATTTATTTATTTATTTTTTGAGACGGAGTCTTGCTCTGTCACCCAGACTCGAGTGCAGTAGTGCCACCTCAGCGCACTGCAAGCTCCGCCTCCTGGGTTCACGCCATTCTCATGCCTCAGCCTCCCGAGTAGCTGGGACTACAGGTGCACGCCACCACAACTGGCTACTTTTTTTTGTATTTTTAGTAGAGATGGGGTTTCACCATCTTAGCCAGGATGGTCTCGATCTCCCGACCTCCTGGTCCACCCACCTCAGCCTCCCAAAGTGCTGGGATTACAGGTGTGAGCCACTGCGCCCGGCCCAGACTGGGCAATTTATAATGAACAGGTATTTATTTCTCACAATGCTAGAGGCTGGAAAGGCCAAGAACAAGGGGCTGCCCTCTGGCAGGGGCCTTTCTGGCTCAAAACATGGTAGAAGTTATCAGGAAAAGGAGCCAAACTCCTTGTTTTATTACAAACCCACTCCCACAGTAATGAATCCACTCCTGTGACAATGGCATTTACCTATTCACCCTGCCTTCATGGCCGAATCACATCTCATTAGGACCCACCACCCAACACTGCTGCATTGGCAGTTAAGTTTCCAACATGTACTTTTTGGGGGATACACTCAAGCCATAACAGGACACATAAGCCGTAGATTTCGCCCATGGAGAGAGAGAGAGCAGAGACGAGGTTAAAAGGGTTAGGCGCTGTGACTACCGGCCTGACATGCAGTGCTAAGGAGTATGAACCTGGCTCTGTAGACCACTGTTTTCCAAACTTGTTGTAACACACACTCCATTCATTTAAAAATATCTCTCATAACCCTAATATAGGTATTTGTGTTTATTTACTTAGAAATTATATATCTGATTCACTACATTAATGTGTCATACTATCTTATGAAAGATAAAAATACATATAAACTTAAAAGGAGGAGCTTATAATCTTTAAATGCCTTGCTGATTGTGATGGCCTCATACTGGCAGAGGCACATCCTCAAAGCACAATGTACATTTACCTAGCAAAACTTCTATTAAACATTTGCATTTCAAACAGTCTTCTTGATAACTTTGAATTTGTTTAGCCAACTGCTTGGCAGGACTCCATAGATTGTCACTGCTGTCACCTCATAAAGCAGCTCACCAAGCGCTTGAACCAGACTTAGCTTCTTGTTTGCACTTCAACACTAGTATCTTCTGCAGCCCTTGAAGCAATTTTTAAGCCCCTTGTCCATTTTACTAGAGTTTAGTTAAAACTAGATACTAAAACCTCATCCCTGGGCTCATGTCCATTGCGGCATTAGGATGCATTCCACTGGCACCTTCTTTGCACTTTGGTGAAGCTTTGGCTCCTCTGCAGGCTGTGCTCTGTCACCTAAGCTGGAGTGCAACAGCTCACTGCAGGTCTGACCTTCTGGGCTCAAGCAATCCTCTCACTTCAGCCTGCAAAGTAGCTGGATATACGGGCATAGGCCACCATGCTCAGCTGATTTTTTATCTTTAGTGGAGATGAGGTATAGCTATGTTGCCCAGGCTGGTCTGGAACTCCTGAGCTCAAACAACCCTTCTGCCTCAGCCTCCCAAAGTGCTGGGACTGCAGGTGTGAGTCACTGCAGCCGGCCTCCAGCTTTTTTAACGTCGGAATATACATAGTTCCAAAATTTCTCTCCTGTCCACCTCTTGCACACTGCCTAATGTGTGTGTCTGCGTACTGGAAGCCAGTCACCAGCATAGAGAATGGAAAGCCCTGGTACAATTTGGTAGAGAAAATAGCAGCTTCCAATCTGTATTTCAGGAAAGTCTCTCTGTCATGGATGGACTGGGGCTACCATGGGTAATGCATTTAAGAAATAATCACTTTAGGCCAGGCATGGTGGCTCATGCCTGTAATCCCAGCACTTTGGGAGGCCTAGGCGGGTGAATCATGAGGTCAGGAGATTGAGACCATCCTGACTAACACGGTGAAATCCCACCTCTACTAAAAACAAATACAAAAAATTAGCCAGGCGTGGCAGCATGCGACTGTAGTCCCAGCTACTCAGGAGGCTGAGGCAGGAGAATCGCTTGAACCAGGGAGACGGAGGTTGCAGTGAGCCGAGATCATGCCACTGCACTCCAGCCTGGGTGACAGAGCGAGACTCCATCCCAAAAAAAAAGAGAAATTCTCACTTTAACCCAGGCTGGAGACACCAAGGAATGGAACCTGGGTTGCACACAGGAAGACTGCTGAGAGTTTCAGCAGAGTTCTGGAGGAGGAGGAGGTGGAATTAGATTTTAATACTTCTAGAGGAGGCCAGCTTCTCAGCCCACCAGAGTCCATGTCCCTCCCTACTGTGTCACACTCCCTTTTCATCATTTACATTTGTTCTCTGGCCTCTCCAGGCATCAGAGTCAACAGAGATGAGGTAGCCAGTGGAGACAGATGTCCCCAAAATATAGAATAAGAAATTAGAGAAACTCTTAAGAGGCAGGTGATCAATGCACATTCCAAAGAAACACCACATTCCAAAGAAAAGAAACTTCCAATGCCAAAAAGGTCAAGTGACCCACTCTACGTCCATTAGAAAGGTATTAGGCCTAAGATATATTACATGAAAAAACTAAGCTCCAAGACAGCATACAGAAAATCAAATAAAATACATCATACTATTTAAATGTTTATCACTAGGGGAAATTTTCATATTCTGCATATGTTTGGATGAAACGTATGATCTAAAATGTTTGATTTTTTTTCTTTACAATAAGCAGTTGTTACTTTTAAGCAGAAAAAAAGAAGGACTAAAACGAGAGCAGGATAGAAACCAGCATGTGCAGTCTCATTACAAGATGGCAAACGTCTCTCTGTGGGTATATGGATAAAAAGAGATCTTAAAGGATGCCAAAATGTGTAAGTGTTTGATCCAGGAAGTGTTTTTCTGTGTATTTTCTTTTTTCTGTATATTTTATCCTTTTCTCTTTTGTTTTTCTCTTTTAAATTGAGTACAATATGATTTTCTCCAAAAATAAGGTCATTGGCATTAAACTCTAAGAATAAAGCCCTCTTATTCTCTGGTTATTTTTTTCTTGACCTCAGCCAACATCATCAAATGGACGAACAACTATAAAATTGAAGTTCATCTTTGGTGCCCTTAATACCTTTCGTATGATAAAGCTTTTAATCTATTCCTAAAGGACCCAAGTGAGGCAAACAACCCATCCATGCAACACAAGCACATTCTGGATGCTGTCACTCTGGCAAAGTTTATCCTAAAATTATGTGACCTCTAACTGTGCAGGCAGGCAAAAATCTCGTGGCTCTTACTTTTTCATTCACAGTTCCATTCAGCTCCTCTGTTTCTATACTATTTTGAAGTATTTCACTCCTACCCACTTGAAACATGAGCTAATTTTGTACTAACAACTATATTTTCTGCACTTTGTTTTTCCCTTATTGGCAAATCTTGCACACACACAGATGCATAAATGTCTTTGCTTCTTCAACCACATTCAACTTTTATTACATCCAATTTTCTTTCCAAAAAAAAAAAAAAAATTGTGCTTAACTAGAGGCAATCACTACATTTTTATTACTCTTTGGCCTTCTTTCCATGAGCAATTGTACAAATCTTTCCCAAAGTACTTCACCCCTGTACGAGGAGTCCTTACATTCCAGGCAGACACGCTTAGCGAAGGAAGCATGTGGAAGGAAAGGCTGAGCAGTAAGGTTAAGATGTGGTGCAGGAGGGCAGAGAAGGAGAGCTTATAGAGCAGGTTCTTCATTATTGCTAAAAACTGTGTATTCATTGTAAAAGTAAGTATATGCCCTTCTAAGGTGTTCTTCTAAAAATGCAAATGTTTAATCTTGTGCCACCTCCTGTAATGCCCTTAGTAGGGAACATCATCATCTCTTGTGATATTCCTGCCAAAAACGAATGACCTGAATTGAATCAGGAGGAGACATCAGACAAACCCAAACTGGCATTCATCCTATAAAACAGCCAGCTAGTACTCTTCAAAAGCACCAATCATAAAAAAAACACAGAGGGACTATTCCAGGTTAAAGGATGCTGGGAAAAAAATATGGCAACTAAATGTAATATGGGATCCTGGATGGGATCCTGGACCAGCAAAAAGGATATCTGTGGAATAACTGAAGAAATATGAATGATTTAATTTGAAATCAAATTGAATTCCACAGAATTAATCTGTAATTTGTTTCATATTAATGTTAATTTTCTGGTTGTGATCACTGAGCTGGGTTTTTTACTTTTATTTTAGGTTTGGGGGTACATGTGCAGGTTTGTTATACAGGTAAACTCATGTCACAGGCATTTGTTGTACAGATTATTTCATCACCTTGGTACTAAGCCTAGTATCCAATAGTTATTTTTTTCTGCTCCTCTCCAACCTTAAGTAGAGCCCAGTGTCTGTTGTTCCCTTCTTTGTGTTCATAAGTTCTCATCATTTAGCTCCCACTTACAAGTGAGAACACATGGTATCTGGCTTACTGCTCCGGTGTTAGTTTGCTAAGGACAATGGCCTCCAGCTCCACCATGTTCCTGCAAAAGACATGACCTCATTTTTTCTGGCTGTGTAGTATTCCATGGTGTATATGTACCATATTTACCCAATCTGTCATTGATGGGCATTTATGTTGATTCCATATCTTTGCTATCGTGAATAGTGCTGCAGTGAACATATGCGTGCACATGTCTTTATGGTGGAAGGATTTATATTTCTCTGGGTATATACCCAGTAATGGGATTGCTGGATCAAATGGTAGTTCTGTTTTTAGCTCTTTGAGGAATCATCATACTGCTTTCCACAATGGTTGAACTAATTTTCACTACCACATGTCTAAGTGTTCCTTTTTCTCTGCAACTTTGCCAGCATGTCATTTTTTGACTTTTGGATAATAGCCATTCTGATTGGTGTGAGATGGTATCTCTTTGTGATTTGCATTTTTCTAATGATCAGTGATATTGAGCTTTTTTCATATGCTTGTTGACAGCATATGTGTCTTCTTTTGATAAGTATCTGTTCCTGTCCTTTGCCTACTTTTTAACGGGGTTGTTTTTCTCTTGTAAATTTGTTTTTAAGTTCCTCATAGTTTCTGGATATTAAGCTTTTGTAAGATAGGTAGTTTGCAAACATTTTCTCCCATTCTGTAGGCTGTTTACTCTGTTGATCGTTTCCTTTGCTGTGCAGAATCTATTAAGTTTAATTACATCCCATTTGTCAATTTTTGCTTTTGATGTCGTCACGAAATCTTTGTCCATTCCTATATCTAGGATGGTATTGCTTAGGTTGACTTCCAGAATTTTTATAGTTTGTGGTTTTACATTTAAGTCTTTAACTCATCTTGAGTAGATTTTTGTATATGGTATAAGGAAGGGATCTAGTTTTGATCTTCCACATATGGCTAGCTGGTTATCCTTCCACCATTTATTGAATAGACAGCCTTTTCCCCATTGCTTGTTTTTGTCAGTTTTGTCTAAGATCAGATGGTCATAGATGTGTGGCATTATTTCTGGGTTCTCTGTTCTGTTCCATCGGTCTATGTAACTGTTTTAGTACCAGTATCATGCTGTTTCGGTTACTGTAGCCCTGTAGTATAGTTTGAAGTTGGGTAATGTGATGTCTCCAGCTTTGTTTTTTTATTTTTATTTTTTACTTAGGATTGCCTTGGCTATTCTTTTTGTTCCATATGAATTTTAAAATAGTTTTCTTTCCAGTTCTGTGAAGAATGTCATTAGTAGTTTGATAGGAATAGCATTGAATCTGTAAATTGCTTTGGGAAGTATGGCCACTTTAATGATACTGGACTCTTCCTATCCATGAGCATGGGATGTTTTTCCATTTGTTTGAATCATCTCTGATTTGAGCAATAGTTTGTAATTCTCATTGTAAAGTTCTTTCCTATCAATGTTAGTTTTCTGGTTTTGATCACAGAATTGGTTTCTGGGAGGTTAATATTTGAAGAAGCTGAGCAACATACATAAGGAAGTCCTTGTACTATTTTTAAAACTTTTTTATATGCCAGAATTTTTTAGATCTATTTACTTTACAGAACAAAATTATTTCTAAACAAAAAGTGAAAAAAATATTCATGATACAAAGGCTAACTAAATGAGAGAGATTGGCTTCCTTTTCTATTCCCCTTTCTTCCTTCTTCAAGGTACCACCTCTCACTGGCTGCCCAAGCAAGATTCTATGGCTTGGAATCATTCTTACCTACTCGTTCATCAAAGGGCATCTATCTAGAAGCCCTGCTCCTTCAGGGACATCTAAAGTTGATGAGCTGATCCAATAAGCCATCCAGAGCTGGAATATTCGCAGTTAACGATGGCTCTCTGCACTCTTTTGAAATAACTTTGCTTTTCAGGCCAAGGTGAGAGCCTTATGGGAATTTCACATATTTTATAGAAGCAGAGGAGTGCTATCTGAACAAGGGGTAGATAACACCTACACTCCACTCAGGATTTCCAAGCACAGCCAGAGGCAGAAGTACTCATGCTTCACTACAGAATCACCTGGGGAACGTTTAACCTTCTGATTCTAGTGTTCCCCTCTGGCAGATGGAGACAGAAGCAACTTGAGTGGGCTCTGGAATCTGTTTTTAAAATTATCCAGATTTTAATGCAATACAAGTAAGAAGACAGGACTACAATTCACAAGAACGGTATATCCTGGGGATTCCTCAGGACAGAACAGACTCAAAAAAAAAAAAAAAAAAAAAGAAGAAGAAGAAGAAGAAGAAGAAAACAAAGACTACATGAAACCAGATTCCACAACCATGTTTCGAGTGACCTATGTGAGTCAGGCCCATGAGACACATACTATACCAGTTTCACTGAAGCCTCACAAAATTTAGCAGGGTGGAGGAAAGGGTCCTATGCCCATTTCATAGATGAACAAACTGAGGACTTAATAGATTTCAACAATTTGTTCAAAGTCTCTACCTTAAAGGATTTTGGGGTTCTGGTTTTTGTTTTTACCTGCCCATGTAACTCTTCTAAGAATGAGCCCAGAAGACAACAACCTTCTGAGATACTTTTCCTGCCCTCCAAGGGCTGTGGAGAACGTGATAGGGTCGGAGCTGCCCTCTCCTCTTCCCAGAGACACTGCCCCACAATCCCATCAAGTCTAACTGGTACCAACAACTCCAGTGGGCCTCTGCCTTCAGAACTCTATAGGCCTGTGTGGGCACCAGTCTTTATACATCCATGTTCCCTCGCCCTCCAGGGGCCCAGGTTGACCTGTCCAAGAGCTCTCTCATCATGCTGAATTTTGGTGACAACATAGGGTGAGCCTGTGAGTTCTACAACTCAGCAAACCTCCAGCCAACTAGTTTCCCTTCATATGGTTTCCCAGTCTTTACATGTGGCATCCAAGAAGGGAAATCATCCCCTCTCCCCTGATGAGATGTCAGCCCCTCACCACACACATGGCCTGGGTGCTAGGAGGATCCATACGGGCTAGGGAGGGACAACTGGGAGGGGAATGTGTGGCAGGCAGGCCCCATCTAGCTGCTTCTTGATGAGCCTGGCATGGAGTGTTTGATCCAAATCTTGACAGCACATTGGTGGCTGTCGTCACTGTGTGGCAGGACTTGCAGTTGAGCTTCTTGTGCCTTGGACTTCTTGTGACTTGAACCTCAGCCTCCATTGAAGACCACAACACAAGTCCCACCTTACAAATGAGGGAATGAATGAGTTCTGGCATCTGATAAACCTGGGTTCAAATCCTGGCTACTCTACTTCCTGTGTCAGTTGCTTCACTTTTCTAAATATAAATTGTGTTCCTTCTGTTTTGGCTTCTAGGAAACTCCGAGCCAAATGTGTGGCCACCTCTGACCACTCAACCAGCCCAGCATGGTGTACATTTCTGGGTGGCTCATCGTTCCTTCCAAGCACTGCCTTCATCTTTCCTCTCCCATCAAGCTTGTAATGTTTTCCTTTTGAATGTTTTCCTTTAAGCATTTTTGTTAAATACCTCAGAACTTTCAAGAACAGCAAGGAGGAAAATAAATAAACTTAACTTCTCTGAGACCATGTTTCTTCATCTGGAATATAGTCATTTGTACTTTACAGGATCACAGGGAGGATACATCAAGTCAGCCTGCATAATGTGCCCAGCCAAGGGCCCGCAGCAGGCAGGGAGAGACTCCCTGGGTCTGGGGCTCTCCCACCTCCCCCATCTCCTTTCAGGCCAAACCTAAGGACCTCAAGCCTCAGGTACCATTTCAGAGAGAAACATTCCTCACTGATTACATTTATCCAGAATAGAGCATGGAGGTGTGAGCTCGTTGGACAATACTGGGCTGACTGTTCCCAGGAGACAGGCACATGGCAGGAAATAGTAGGAGGAGACGGCAGTGTGAGTACTGAGGACCCAGGGTGAGCCCCCATATGGGTGCAGAATTTCCCCTGATAAAACTCCCTATTTAATCAGGCTGCAGAAGAAGTCCCAAATCTTACTTCCTCTTATTTATTGATGGGGTTCTCCACCCTGTTTTTAAAACTAGTTAACCTTCGTGGCATCAGCATGTTGGCACAAGGCCCAAATTCCTTCCACTGCAGGTCACGAGGCAGGTCATGAAGCGGATTACCCTGGAACTCTCAGAGCTGGCCCTTGTGTTCTTTCTGGAAGGTGCTTATGTAATGACGTGGAGGGAGGGTGGTAGGGGAGAACTTCTGCTTGATCTTGATTATAAGTAAATTGAGACAGTGCTGACAGGCGAGGGTCAGGCAGGAGGGAGTGGAGAAGAGAGTGCCACCATTGGTCCTGTGCCTGCAGCGTAATTTGGGTGTTGGAAGCCTTCCCCAGATTCCTTTTCTCGCAAAGCTGCACCAAGCCTTGTAATGAAAACATTCCTCCCTGTCCACAGCTCTGACCTAATGAACATTGTCCTAAAACACAGTGGCCCAGATGTCATTCATGGGTCTCCAGGAGGCCCTTCCATCACACGCAACCTGTCAGTCACCCCAACTCCAGGAAAAGCCTGAATAAACAGGTGAATCAAGCCTCACAGTGACAGGAAAACTTGATGGGTTTTTGTTTCTAACTCATTAGGCATGCATTCGTGGGGAGGGCTAGGATAAATTTTTCTTTCATCCAGAATAGAACTGAAATCTTTGGCTTTGTGATGTGATCCTCTCACTCTTGTAATTTAAAAGTACAAACTAAAGGAGGCATCAGTGGTGTGGGCTACAAGGGCCCAGCAAGGCACCCCAAGATGCAGCCTCCACCTCCCAAGCTCAAGTGCAGCTAGAAGTGGTTTCCCCCTATGTCATAAGGGCCCACCTGGGCTTCATGGTAGAGAACACTCTGCACATTTAAAAAGCTGTCAGCCAGGCACGGTGACTTACTCCTATAGTCCCAGAACTTTGAGAGGTTGAGGTGGGCATATCACTTGAGGTCAGGAGTTTGAGACCAGCCTGGCCAACATGGAAAATTCTTTCTCTACCAAAAATACAAAAAAAAAAAAAAAAAAAAAATTAGCCACGTGTGGGCACACCTGTAATCCCAGCTACTCTGGAGTCTGAGGCAGCAGAATCGCTTGAACCTGGGAGGTGGAGGTTCCAGTAAGCCAAGATGATCGTGCCACTGCACTCCAGCTTAGGTGACAGAGTAAGACTCCATATACATATACATATATACATATACATATGTATATACAAATACACAAACATAAGACTATATATATATATACATATATATATACACATATATATATATATATGTGTATATATATATATATGCTATCACTTAATCATGCCAACAGACTGGGGATTTTACAAGTGTTGAGTCACCTCTGGGTGAACCTAAACTGTCTCAATGAGGAAAGTAAGCCAAAACCAGCTCTAGCCCTAGGACTGGAGGTACATGGTAGAGCTTATAGGGACATACCTTGATACAAATGACAGAGGAGAATTCTTGGGCAGCCATGGGCTATAATACCAATGGGCACCCTGGTAACCTGGTATTGCCATTAGCCACGAGGAGCCCGATAGCTGAGGTTTCTTAAATTCACACTCACCTAGGCCTTCCATTAAGCACATAATGTTTTTAGCACTTGGCATTTCTGAAACTACAAGGCAACTTAACATTTCCACAGGCCCCACTTTCAAGTGGGGAAAACATGAACACTGAAAAGAGCTAGCTACTTGCTGGGTTTATATCACAACCTCCAAGCCCTAGCTCTGTGCTTGGAGTATGAGAAGTTATTAGTCTTTGGAGAAATGTGAGAGCAATAAAAATAAGCAAAAAGCCAGCTTGTGAGACAAGAAAGACAATCTGCAAGAGTGATGCTGAGTTCCCAGGAAAGGAAGATGAAATCAGCTCTTTCCATGGAAAGTGCAAGTGCTACCCATTTCAGGAAGAACACCCTTGCAGGAAGGGCTGTTAGTCCTAAGCTGGTGGCTGATCAAGTCAGAAAGTCCTTTCAGAAAGAGAGGGACGAACACTTTCTGGAATAGTAAAGCTCAGTTCCCCAGAGTCTACACATTGTGTATGTCACCTTTTCAAGAAGCCCATGAGTCCATGGTCAACGATTTTAGCCTAGGGTTCTCTGCCCAAAAAAGGAAGTAAACAACGGAAACAGAGGGCACAGCAATAGCAATACACCAAAATGTTCATCAATGAATGGATAAACAAAAAATGGTACATCCATCCGATGGAATATTATTCTTCCATGAAAAGGAATGAAGTCCTAACACATGCTACAACATAGGTGAACCTTGAAAAAAAATCCTGGTAACTGTAAGAAACCAAACATTAAAAGCCGTAAATTGTATGATTCCACTTATATGAAATATCCAGAAGAGGTAAAACCCTAGAGACAGAAATTGCACCACTGGTTGCCAGGAGCTAGAGCAGGCGGAGGCAAAGCGGGAGGGACTGTTTAATGGGTGTGGAGTTCATGTCTGGGGTGATGAAAATGTTTTGCAAGTAGGTAAAGGTGACGTATATTCACGTAAATTGTGAATGTATAAATGCCTCTGAATTGTAAACTTAAAAATGGTTAATGGTATATTATGTGAATTTCACTCAAAAAAGACATAGCAACACTCTAGTGGGTGCCCCATGTTTGTGTGGCTGGTAGAGCAGATGAGAGAGGTGTAAATAAAGCAGGAGCAAATAAAGCAGCTGGTGACATTGAAGTTTACCAAAGGGCAGGGCTGCTGGGAAGGAACAAGCTTGGTACAAATTTTCCAGGCTCTGCAGTTCAGAAGAGGTCCACAGGTATATCCCATGAAAAGAGTCCTGCTGGTCTGCCCTTGCTGTGTGAGGGCATGAGGAAAACATCTTTTCCAAGGCCTAGACCCTTTCTTGGCATAGATACTTCTTCTAGGCCCAAAGAAGTGGTGGCCCTGGCATGGCAGTCACCTAGGACATCTTCACCAGACAGAGACCTTTTTTGCCTAACATCACGGGAGAAAGAGAAAGACCACGCAGGACCAGGCATGGTGGCTCACGCTTGTAATCCCAGCACTTTGTGAGGCTGAGGTGGCTGGATCACCTGAGGTCAAGAGTTCAAGACCAGCCTGGCCAACATGGTGAAACTGCGTCCTATTAAAAATACAAAATTAGCCAGGCGTGGCGGCACACGCCTGTAATCTCAGCTACTTGGGAGGCTGAGGCAGGAGAATTGCTTGAACCCAGGAGGCGAAGGTTGCAGTGAGCCGAGATCGTGCCATTGCACTCCAGCCTGGGTGACGAGAGTGAAACTCGAAACAGAAGAGAGAAAGAGAATGAAAAGAAAGCAGGATAAAAGGAAGGCAGGCCATACACAGGATAGAGCAGCTTCAGATGAATCTCAAAGGAAAGGGAAAGGGGAAAGGAAAAGGAAAAGGAAGAAAGGCCACGCACAAGATGGAGCAGCTTCAGATGAATCTCAGCCCCTTCCAAATTCTTGTGGGGGACACAGCCATTCCTGCGTAGAGTCTTTTCCCATACACATAGCACATGACTCAGTGAAGTCAGCCTCCTCCAAGCCCATACCACACATCTTTTTTTTTTTTTTTTTTTTTTTTTTTGAGACAGGGTCTCACTCTGGAGTGCAGTGGCACTGCAGCCTCCACCTCCCAAGCTCAAGCCATCCTCCTGCCTCAGCCTCCCAAGTAGCAGGGACAACAGGTGTGTACCACCACACTTGGCTAATTTTGGGGTTTTTTATAGAGACAAGGTTTTACCATGTCATCCAGGATGGCCTCAAACTCCTGGACTCAAGCAATTTGCCCACCTTAGCCTCCCAGAGTGCTGGGATTGAGTGCATGAGTCACCATGCCCGGCCTGCATCTCCTCCTACCGGGTCAGACACGGTCCACAAGTCAGGTGCCTCCTTCCCACAAACTGCCAACACAGATTGGCACCTGTCTGCCCCACTGATGAGCACTCATCAGAAAGATCCAGGGAACAGCAGCAAGGAATGAAAAATTATGTTTAAAAGTTAAAAATAATTCTATTTCAAGGTTCTTTATTGCCTTTGATGCCTCAATGAGCTTTTTAAAAAAAGATTTTAAGTAGAAAGTGTCATGCTCTTATTTTCTTTGACGTATGCTTTCCATTGAAATAAAAAGTTGGAGTAAATAGATTCAGCTACTTTAAGAGAATGTTACATAATAACTTTATAGCTCTAAAAAGGTATTTCAAATATTTATAAATTTTGACATATACATAGTCCCAAAATATCTGAACTGAATAAACTGACTTCTATGGCCGAGTCTGGGAACAAGTGTTTAAATAATGAATATAAATGTTTGAAAAATCAATTTTATGACTCCAGTAGACTAAATTTCATAAATGATTAGAGTTACTTAACAATTCTCATGAGTGTGGAGTTTAGTAACTACACAGTGTTATTGCTTCTTAGATTTCTATCTGAGGGCTTTAATATTATTTGCCAGTCGAGTGGCTGTGGGTTTCTTTTTTATGGCTATTATAGCAAGGAAGTAGGTAGATACAAAAATGGATGGACTGATGATGATAATGACAGTAATGATATTTTTAATTATTTATGTTCTCTGAAGTGCCTAGACCTTATCCTTTTCCAATTGATTTTATCATTATTATCATCATCTAACATTTAAAGAGCACAAGTTATCTTTACACTGAATTAAACAATACATGCAAATAAGAAAGTAGAACAGCTGAGATTGTCATGGTAAAGTTAACCGTGTTGCTTTACCTCATGTGGCAGACACTGTTGACTGCTGTTATGGGTTGACACTGTTATGGGTTGAATCATGTCCCTCAAAAACTCAAATGCTGAAGCTTGGCCAGATGCAGTGGCTCGCACCTGTAATCCCACCACGTTGGAAGACTGAGATGGAAGGATCTCTTGAGACCAGGAGTTCGAGACCAGTCTGGTCAACTTAGCAAGATCCCATCTCTGAATAAACAAAAAAACAAGCAAACTCATATGTTGAAGTCCTAGCCCTCAGCTCCTCAAAATGTGCCCTTATTTGGGAATAAGGTCATGGCAGATGTAATTATTTATGATGAGGTCATACTGGAATAGGGAGGGCCTCTAATCCACTGTGACTGGTATCCTTATAATAGGGGGAAATTTGGGCACAGATATGCACACAGGGAGAATACTAAGTGACAAAAGGCAGAGACCAAGGTGACATTCCTATGTGCCAAAGACTGCCAGCAAACCACCAGAAGATGGGGGCGGGCATGGAACAGACTTTTTTTTTTGAGACAGAGTCCCACTCTGTTGGCCAGGCTGGAGTGCAGTGGCATGATCTTGGCTCACTGCAACCTCCGACTCTCAGGTTCAAGTGAGTAGCTGGGATTTCAGGCGTGCCCCACCACACTCCGTCATTTTTTTATATTTTAGTAGAGACAGGGTTTCACCATGTTGGCCAAGCTGGTCTCGAACTCCTGATCTCAGGTGATCCACCCATCTTGGCCTCCCAAAGTGCTGGGATTACAGGCATGAGCCACCATGCCCAGCTGGAACAGACTCTTTCTCACAACCTTCAGAAGGAACCAACCATGTTGACACCTCGATTCAAATTTCCACCCTCCAGCACTGCAAGACAGCAAGTTCCTATTGTGTGAGCCACCCAGCTTGTGGTACTGTTACAGCAGCCCTCAACTAATACAGCTTCTTATCAGACAGCCGTTCCTCTCTTCTTTGTTAGCTACTGCACACATTTATGCTATTGTAGAAGTATAATTCTTATTTAATGCCGACAACAAAATCTGCCTGCTCCAGAATGTTTTCTCTGCTCCTTCAGCAGTGAGGAGAGGATGAGGAGGGGTGGTGTTAAGTATTCCCAGTTTCTGAATGTGAAGACGTTTTCCTGCCATGTGCTACTGACCAGGTCTGCTCAGAAGGCCCTTGTGCATAGTTACCTCCTATATCACTTTGTCAATGCCCCCTTCAGTGTTTAGCTGTTGCTAAAAACTCCCCACCTGATACATCCCTGGGGTTTTGCTATTTAGTTATTTTATTTGCTATTTAGTTTATTGTGTGAGTATACTAGACTGGTATCTAATGTTCAGGTGAATGCCAGCTCTAGCTCCAGTTCTCAGGAGGCCTTATATTAGTCAAGGTTCTCCAGAGAAACACAACCAGTGGGATATAAAGAGAATTATTATAAGGTGTTGGTTCATGTCATGATAGAGGTGAAGAAGTCCCACTATCGGCCATCTTTAAGCTGGAGACCTAGTAAAGTCAGTGAGGTAACTCTGGTCCAAGTTCAAAGGCCTGAGAGCCACAGAGTCAATGATATAAATCTTGGAATGAGGACAAGAAAAGACAGATGTCCCATCTTAAGCAGACAGAGGTGAAGTCTCCCTTCCTCTACCTTTTTGTTCTGTTTAGGCCCTCAATGGATTATATAAGGGCCACTCACACTGGGGAGAGCAAGCTATCCTATCATACATTCTATTCCCTTCTGGATGTACCCTCACAGACACACCCAGGATAATGTTTCACCAAACATCTGGGCACCCAGTGAACCAATGTTATGTATCAAGATGACAGGTAAAATTAACTATCCCAGGTCTAGTTTAGTTCATGGGCTCTTCGAAATCAGACCTAGTTCTAGCCTTCAAGGGGTTTCTATCCCCTGAGGGAGCCTATGTTCTGAATCCTGCACTGTGCCAAGTTTAGATATATCATCTCACTCACACACCTAAGCTCACATAATGAACCTCACTCAGTGTCTTGTGTCAAACACACAGCACAGCTGCCTGGAAAGCTCACCTTAACCAGGCACCCTGGTCACTCAGTAACTGTGTGCAACTCCAGAGCAAAACCAGAGGGTTTTGCTAGTCATGCTAGTCTCAGGTGGCTTCAGAGGAACAGCAGGAATCTGATCTGGAGCAAAGTAGACTCCACAGTGGTCTGAAAGCGGAAGGCAGGTAGGGAGTGGCACCTGGAGACATTGCCCAAGCAACACCACAAGAAAGAGGAAGTCATCACGGGGGATCCTCAGAGAAGAACCTGGGCATGAACCAAAATGGGAAGGAGCCTAAGCTGGGTGGGAGAAACTTTTCCTCTAAAGTTCTAAAATGCCATCTTCCCCAGAGCAGTTTTCCCCACAGGGTGTGAGGTCCAAAGGGCATGTGTATCCATATGCATCGGGGCATCTGTTAACAATACAGATTCCTGGACCCTCCCTCTGATCTACTGACTCCTAACTCAGGATGCTGGAGCCTAGAATGACTGCTAACAATCCATCTTGGTAAACTTCACACAAGCTACATGGAGAACTCCTGCCCCAGATGATGGCCCAAGCACTGGGCCAAACACTTATTCATTGACTATACACCCCCACGTGCTAGAACCAATGCTGGGAAATGAATAAGACAAATCACCCCCCATTACCATGTGCAATAAGAGAATCATGAATACATCTATTTCTGGAATATCTTGTATTTCCAAGGTCACCAAAGTATCTAAGAACTATTCTGCTAATTATGGTTTAATTGAGAGAAGGAGGAACTGGGAGCCTCACAGGCTCATGTTTGAACACTGAAGAAGTCTGGGTAAATGGTTCTGGAGGGCTATTCTGAGCTTCATTAAAAAGATGCCCCTACTGCAAAGAGTTCTGTCTCTTTTTGTCTTCTATAAAAGTAAGAAAACAAAGAAATATCAAAGAAATACAGTTGGGAAAATAAGACTGTTTTAAAAAGTCATTTGCAGAAATTGACAGAAAAGAAATTCTGTGACCAAGTCTGCCCTTGTATTCTAAATCCCTACCCATTTTTTCTTCTGATTTCTTCCTCAAAAGTAATATTGTGAGGACAGAATCAGCCTTGCTGTAAATGGTTCTGGTGTCAGTCCTGGATAACACACTCCAGCAAACAAGAAGCATTCAGGCAAGCACAAATGAATCCCATGAGGTGGCCTGCACAGTTGGGAACAAGTCTGACTAATCTAGTAAAAAGAAATATCTAACCCAAAACATATGCATTTAGATATAACTCCATAAAGCCAACACTAATTAATCCTCCTGCTCATATAAAATGGCAAAGGAATTAACAATATTGCCAACTCTCAAAAAGTCTTTTAATTGCCCTGCAATTATTTCCAAACAGCAGGCATCTGCCCATACGTGGTTGCACATCACACACCAACACAGATCTGCCCTTCACACAAAGCACTTGGTGCTCAGCCTCACAATGGTGTTTTGTTGAAGCCTGGTACACATAACCCCACAAATTGTTCAGAAGCCAACAAGGTGAAAGTACCATTTACCTTTGGAAACAATCAACTACTGAGTGTCTAAAGTACCCCCAGAGCCCTTCAGGTTCCCCTCTGGCATTCCCCTTTCTGGGAAGTTATTGTTTTTCATGCTAAGAAAGGAATTGATTTAGACTAACATTGTAGGCTATGGGCATCTTGCCTTCCATTTGGGAAAGGTCATTAAGTACATTCTTCATTTAGAATGACTTTCCTTTTGATTCAAGGCCAAAAATGAAAAGCAGTGGAAAGTAGGGTTTCCATCTGAATACAAATTCTAGGATAGATTCCTGACATTCTGGATGGTAAAGCACGTGAGATGCTCAGCCCTCTGCCCTGAGTACAAAGAGGAGTCTCAGGAAGCCCCCATTCTGGTCCACAACCCCAGCTCAGGCAGAGACCTTCAGGACCTCACTGGAATGTGAACTCTAAGGGCATTCTGTCTTTAGCCTAGCCTGATTTTGACACTGGATTTTCCATCTTCCCCACTGGGAGCCTCCACTCCAGATGGTTCTCAACTCCGAGGGATGGAATTATTCTGCTGGAGGACCAGGAGCCAAGCCTTTCTGGGAGGCCCCAGCTGAGAAAGCTCAGACTCATGATACATAAGCTCTGCAAATTGCCAGATACATGGGTAGAAGAAACAGCCATAGAGCACCTGCTATCTGTAAGGCAGTGCTGTTCCAGGAGCTCCGGGAGGCATAAATGAATCGAAGATTCTCTTCCAGGGAGCTTAGAGTGGGAGAAGAGGGGAAAGTGGGCAAAGGGCATGTGAATAAATACATATTATCACCAGGTTGGAAGAAGGAGAGTGGCTCTGATGATCTGTGAGCACTCCAAGTTGTTCATTGTTTTGGAAGTTTTCTCAACAGCATGAAGTTTCCAGACTTCTTTCCTGGAACAAAGAACTAATTAAGAGGCCCTCAAGACTTCTGCATTCCAAGTTCTGCATTGCTGATTCTGTTTGGAAACATACAGGGCTAAAGTTCCAAAACTTGAATGTCCTGATGCTCCCTCTCTCCAGACCACCAGTGTGGAGTTTCACTGGTTCTCAGGCCATTCTTGGCTATGGTCTCCATGAATTGGACCATGCCAAGTTGGTGAAGCTCCCAGCAACTTAGGACATCTTAACCTGAGGGATGTCCGACAGGAAGAGTAGCTCAAGGGTCACCTCAAATGTCCAAACCTGAGTTGTCCTTGGGGTCTGGAGCTGAACAAGACCTGTTGAAATTTTCTCTGATTTTCTTTGGTTAACTTCTAATTACTCTATTCTTCTGAGAATTCTGCCTTGACCACTTTATCTAAAGTAGCTCTCCCTTGTTTTTCACTAGTTTACACAACCCTTGTTTTATTTCCTTTATAGTATCACAATTTCTAAATAATCTATTTGATTTTTTTTTCTTTGAGACAAAGTCTCACTCTGTCACCTCAGCTGTAGTGCAATAGTATGACCTCGGCTCACTGCAACTTCCACCTCCCAGGTTCAAGTGATTCTCCCACCTTAGCTTCCCCAGCAGCTGGGATTACAGGCACGCACCACCACACCCAGCTAATTTTTGTATTTTTAGTAGTGATGGGGTTTCACCATGTTGGCCAGACTGGTCTTGAACTCCTGACCTCAGGTGATCCACCCACTTCGGCCTCCCAAAATGTTGAGATTACAGGCATGAGCAGCCACACCCAACCTATTTGACCGTTTTCTGTTTCTTCCCTCTAGACCCTGATGGCAAGATCTGTGTTTGTCCAGTTCACTGCTGTATTCTCAGCTGAAAACAGTTTCAGATATGTGAAAGATACTCAGTGAGCATTTTTCTAATCAACGAATGACTAACAGGAACAGACAAAGGGTATATGCCATAAGAGTCTACTCTCCCTTCCTTCAGACATGAACCCAGCAGAAATAGCTAATTATGAGCACAAAAGGCCACATAGTATGCATAGAGGTTAAATAAGTCTTCAAATATATATGTAATTTTGTGTCTAGAACTCTAAGCTTTTCCTCTCCTCATCTAATTGAAGAATTGGACTGAATAGCCTCTGAGATCCCTTTCAGCTCCAGCATAGCATGACCTGTGATGCAGCATTTGGCGAGACCAGCCCATCTTCCATGTCTGAACTCTTCTCTAAACCAGAGCAGGGCCAGTACTGCCTTCAATCTGAGAGAGGAATGGCTGGTTTCTAAGATGACTGAAAAAGGGTCCACACGAGCATTATTTTTTCGAAACTTCTGTTCCTTGGTAGGACTAACTCTGACTTAGACGCACGCATTATCATTTCCTTATAACGCCTAAAGGCCACACTCCATGTCATGCTCATGTTAGGTGCCTTGGCTGATACGCCCATTATTCTTACTTCTAGCGGTATTTGTCCTGGTGTATTACAAATGCAAAATGTTTCCTCTATTCCCTTAGTTCCTAAGGACTTTGGGATCATCTTTGGCTCCTTTCTTTTTCTCATCCCACAAAAATAATCCTTTAGTAAATCTTGTGGGCTTTATTTTATTTTCTGTTGTGTTTATTGCAAAATGACAAATTATAATTGTACACATTTATGGGGTACAAAGTGATGCTATATGTTTACATGTTGAACTGTAAATCAAGCTAATAGTCATATCCATCACCTCAAGTACTTTTGTGGTAAGAACATTTGAAATTCCATCTCTTAGTAAGTTTGAAATATGTAATACATTATTATTATTATTTTGAGATAGAGTCTCACTCTGTCACCCAGGCTGGAGTGCAGTGGCACAATCTTGGCTCACTGCAACTTCCACCTCCCAGGTTCAAGCAATTCTCCTGTCTCAGCCTCCTGATTAGCCAGGATTCCAGGTTCAAGCAATTCTCCTGCCTCAGCCTCCTGATTAGCCAGGATTACAGACACCTGCCACGATACCCAGCTGTTTGTATTTTTAGTGGAGACTGGGTTTTATCATGTTGACCAGGCTGGTCTCAAAACTCCTGACCTCAAATGACCCACCTACCTTGGCCTCCAGAAGTGCTGGAATTACAGGCGTGAGCCATGGCACCGGCCTTTTTTTTCTCTTTTCTTCATTATTTTTTAATAGAGATGGGGTCTCACTACGTTGACCAGGCTGGTCTCCAATTCCTGGTTCAAGCAGTCCTCCCATAGCAACATATTATTCTTAATCACAGTCACCATGCTGTGCAATAAATTCCAAAAAGACGTATTTCTCCTATCTAACTGAAACTTTATACCCTTTGACCAACATCTCCCTATTTCTCCTACCCCTAAGTCTCTGATAACCACCATTCTTCTCTTCGTTCAATTATTTTACAGTCTACATATAAATGAAATCACATGGTATTTGTCCTTCTGTGCTTGGCTTATTTCATTTAGCATAATATCCATGCTGTCCCACATGACAGAATTTCCTTCTTTTTAAAGGCTGAATAGTATTTCATTGTGTATATATGCTACATTTTCTTTATTCATCTGTCAATGGAAACAGGTTGATTCCCTATTTTGGCTGTTGTGAATAATGCCACAATAAACATGGGAGTGCAGATATATCTCTGACATACTGTTTTCAAATTCTTTGGACATACACCTATGTATTAGTCCATCTTCATACTGCTATAAACAACTGCCCGAGACTGGGTAATTCACAAAGGAAAGAGGTTTAATTGACTCACAGTTCAGCATGGCTGGGAAGGCTTCAGGAAACTTCCAAGCATGGCAGAAGGTGAAGGGGAAGCAAGACACCTTCTTCACAAGGTAGCAGGAAGGCGAACTGCCTAGCGAAGGAGGAAGAGCCCCTTATAAAACCATCAGATCTCGTGAGAACTCACTCACTATCCTGAGAACAGCATGGGGAAAACCGCCTCCATAATTCAATTACCTTCACCTGGTCTCTCCCTTGACACATGGGGATTATGGAGATTACAATTCAAGATGAGATGTAGGTGGGGACACAATGCCTAACCATATCGACGCAGAAATGGGATTGCCGGATTATATGGTCACTCTATTTTTAGTTTTTTGAAAAACCTTCATACAATTTTCCATAATGGCTGTACTAATTTACTTTCCCACTTTGTTGGCTTTATTTAGAATATATATTCCAAATACAACTATTTATCATTAATTCACCACTATCATCCTAGTCCAGGCCTCTATCAATCAGTTCTTGCCTGGGCTAATATAATACCCCCTGGATTAATATAAAACTCTGAATCCATCCTCAGTGCCCTTTATTCTCCACATAGCAGTCAGGGTCATTGTTTCAAAACTTAGGTCAGATCCTGTTATTTCTCTGCTCAAAGTCTTCTAATGACTGCCCAACACTGAAAGTAAAACTTGAAGTCTTCACCATAGCTTCATACAGCTATTTGTCCCAACTTCACTCTCCCCTTCACTCTTTCTGCTCTAGTCATACTGGTCTTTTTGCTTGAAGCCTAGAATGCTCTTCTCCCAAATATTTACATGAGTTGCTCCTTCACTTTATTTTTTTTTTTCTTTAAAAGTAATTTATTTGATTCTGATTACAAAATACAGGTGAGGAGCACGGGCAATGCCAGTATTCCCTTGATTGCCCATCTTCCCAGTCTATGCTGCTATAAATACCCTTTGTACAACAGCAAGTTCATGTTGTCCCCAAGCGCTTGCACATTCTAACAGCTGCAGAGTATAGTATATGACCAGGTGGAAAGTTAAACAGATGCTCCACTCACAAGGTAGGGCCCCTCCAATTAGTCTTCCGGCTCCCTTGTGCTAATAGTAACTGGTTGCTCTTCCTATTGGTCATAGATAAATTACACCTGCACAATTCTCCGAGTGCTTTCAAGTAACATCAGAAGGCAGTAACTAAGGCCCTTTCCTTGCTCCCAGCTTCCTATGTCGCAGGCAGCTTGTGGCACCTGGACTGCTGCTGCCCGTGGGTCCCGCACATTCCAGGGGGACGATGGAGGAAGGGCCGGCCAGGCCAAGCATGAAGAATTAAGAGTCTTTATTGGACTTAGACCAGGAGTCCATGGGTCTTGAGGACCTCTGTGTATTTGTCAATTTTCTTCTCCAGGTTCTTCTCGGCCTGTTTCCATAGCCTCATGGGCTGTTTCTTCCTCCGGTAGTGGCTCTTGGCCTTCTCCTTCCTCTTCTCCTCCAGGGTGGCTGTCACTGCCCAGTACTTCCACCCAACCTCCTGAGCTAGTCGCCCCAGAAGGGCACACTTTCTTGTAGGCTTCAGACGCACGACCTTGAGGGCAGCAGGAACCACCATCCGCTTTTTCTTGTCTTAGGGTGGTGGGATGCCATCAAACACCCTGGGGCACTCAAGGGAGGCCTGGCCTCGCTTGGTCTTGTGGGGCAGCATGACTCGCACTGTCAGCCGGAAGATGCGGCTGGGGGCCCGGAAGTGGTAGGGACCTCGGAAGGGTTAGTGTTCATCCGCTTGCAGAGGAAAGCCAGATACTTCAACTTGTTTCCCTAGAAATTGCCAGAAATGTTGATGCCCTCTCAGTGTACGACTACCACCTTCTGGCCCAGCAGTACCTGCTTAGCCACGATGGCCGCCAAGCGGCCCAGGAGATGGCCTTGACCATCGAGCACGTAACTAAGGCCCTTTCCTTGCTCCCAGCTTCCTATGTCGCAGGCATAGGACCATCGAGCACCAGGACCTGCACCTCTGCCATCTTTGGCAGCCGCCTGGGAAAGGCTCCTTCACTTTATTTAGGTAACTGTTCAAACACTATCTCCTCTGACAGAAGGCCCCCGGCCTATTTATCTGAAAAGGTAATTTTATGCCTCATATCCTCTTACCTGCTTCATTTTTCCTCAAAGTCCTTATCATTTGTTTGATAGTCTGTCTCCTGCCATTAGAATGTAAGTCCCAAGAGGACAGGGACCAGTGTTGAACTGCCTTTTTCCAATAACAGTTGAAGGGTCTAAGAAGATCTAAGACTACAGGGACAGTAAAATATGAGTCCTACTACTACCTCTTCCTTCACAAATTTGGGTAAGTATCTTGACCTCTTTGCCTCTGTGTTTCCTCCCTGTAAAGCAGATGAGATAAAATGAGTTCTGTAAAATGAAAAGATAAAGCTCTATCTTCCTGGCTTCATTATTCAAGGTTGGCATAGTGTCTATTATTATTTTATCCAGTCAAAAGATCTAAGGAATTACGAAAATATGCTTTGAAACTTACAACAGTTTTATTTTGATTCTTTACTCTCTTTTCCTTTTTTTATGTTAATCTACTATTTGTATTTCTTCTAGGAAATACTTGTTTATGCCTTTTGCCCATTCTTTAAATTTTTTATTTATCTTTCTGCCATTGAAATATAGTTCTTTATTTGTCTGGAATGTCTTTTTCTAGGTTAAACTTTTGAACAATTTTTTCATGTAAAATTCTAGTTTGATGATGATTTTCTTTTTTATTTTATTTTATTTTTGAGGCAGGATCTGGCTCTGTTACCCAGGCTAGAGTGCAGTGGTGCAATCTCAGCTTACTGCAACCTCCACCTCCCAGGCTCAAGCAATCCTCCCACCTCAGTCTCCCAAGTAGCTGGAACTATAGGCATGCACCTCCACACCTAGCTAAGATTATTTTCTTTCAGCACTTTATAGATATCATGTCATTGCCTTCTGGATCTTATTGTTTCTGTTGTGAAATTAGCTTTCTGTCTTGTTATTGTTCCTTTAAAAGTAACATATCTTTTTATTTCCTCTGACTTTCCTTAAGCTTTTTTCTTTGTTTTTGGTTTTCATTAGTTTTATTATAATGTGCCTAGGCGTGGTTTTCATTGTATTTATTCTGCATTGGGTTCACAGTGAATTTTTGTATTTATGGCTTGATGTCTTTGATCAGTTTTAGAAAATTCTTGACTATCTCTGCAAATATTCTTCTATCCCATTCTCTCTTCCCTTGTTAAATTCAAATTCAAATATTAGACCTATTCACCATGTTCTGCATGTCTCATACATGTTCATGTATTTTCCATCTTTTTTCTCCATGATTCACTATGAATATTTCTAGTCACCTATTGTACAACTCACTAATACTCTTTTTACCTGTGTCTTATTTGCTGTTAAACTCATCTACTCAGTTCTGAATTTCAGTTGTAGTGTTTTTTATTTCCAGAATTTCAATTTGGTTCTTTTTAAATATAAATTCTTATTCTCAGTTAAATTCTTCATTTTGTCATCTATTCTCTTGAATAATTAATCCCAGTTATTCTAAAACCAATGTCTGATCTTTCCTGTGTCTGGGTCATTTCTTGGTCTGTTTTTCCAGTTTACTTTTTTCTCTTGGTATACTTCATAATTTTTAATTGACTGCTGAATATTGTACATGAAAAGTTGTAGAAGCTCTACATTATATAATAGCCCTTCAGAGATGCACCCTATTCTCTGCCAAGCATTTTACAGAGGCTTATCTCCTCAGCCCAATCAAGATCCTTGGGTCCCAACATAGAATCTAGTATGATTCCTGTGGCTATTCCTTCTTGATGGGCTCTGAACTGAAATTTTGTCTCTTCAAAACTGCCTTTGATTCCATTCTGTTTCATCAGTTTTCTGGTTGCATTTTTGTCTCAGTATTAATCAGATTATCAGATACTAATCAGTAAATGCCTTGAAGGGAAAACCAATGCTTCTGTTCCACTTCTCTCTAGAATCTTGGGCCCTTACTCCTGGTTGCCCTGCAAATATTGACTCTAGATTTTGTCTCTTCAGTTTCATGAGATGGTTTAAAACTCAGAAGTCTGCCCTGGATCTTGGAAGTCAATCCTCTGCCCGAATTCTCAGCTTCTTGTCCCAGGCCTAAACTCACAAAATGTGCCAAGGAGAAAGTAGCATGTTTTAAAAATGGCTTATTTCAATTAGCCTTTCTTTTTTCCAGAATCTCGCCCTTCAAGTTCTAGCAGCCGTGGTATCTATCTGATGCTTTTAAACCTACATTTATTTTGTACCTTACCCAGATTTTCTAGGTGCTCCTGGCAGAGCCAATGGTCTGCTATAAGCGATAGAATTATCATAGCCAGAAACCTAATAAATGTGTATGAAATAGTCAATTTTTAAAACACAAAATAGTTTTTAATAAAAAGTATCATGTTCTCCCTCCAATTAAATAACTTGGGCAGCCAGGTGCAGTGGCTCATGCCTGTAATCCCAGCACTTTGGGAGACTGAGGCAGGCGATCACTTGAGGTCAGGAATTGGAGACCAGCCTGGACAACATGGTGAAACCCCATCTCTACTAAAAATACAAAAATTAGCCAGGCGTGGTGGCAGGCACCTGTAATCCCAGCTGTTTGGGAGGCTGAGGCAGGAGAATCACTTGAACCAGGGAAGCAGAGGTTGCAGTGAGCCAAGATTGCACCATTGCACTTCAGCCTGGGTGACAAGAGCAAGACTCCATCTCAAATAATAATAATAATAATAATAATAATAATAATAACTTCTGGGTGAACGTAAGCTGATTGGATATAAAATAACTGTATGTTTTGTGTAGAGCACAGGAAAATTCTTCACTGGCTACAGAGAGTTTTCTTTCAATAGAAAGCTCCTCTGAAAAGTTACCTTTTTTCCTGTTTTGGTTTTCAGGAGGAAAATAAAAAGTATTCCACTTAGTGTATGAATGTAGTGGGGCAGGTTGGATGGTTGCTATGCAAGAAACAAGTAATAATATCAGAAAATCACATCAGTTCCACTCATATCTATTGAAACAAAACTACTGCTCCAAAACTTCTAGTGAAAATCGCCTCATTTTCTTTGAAGAATATATGTGTAGTTGATTGTCCTGTTCTTGTTTTTAGTTAACAGCATCATTTTCTGTTTTTCTCAGAAGACAGTATTCAGTCCCCGCCCTTGGGAGTAGTATCTCCACTTTCACACAAGCACTGTGTCATTTGTGTTTCACCATTTTTCAACCTGCTGTGGTCTTTTAAAAACACATTATGGTGCAGTGCCTTTTAAAGCTGGGAAGGATATAGCCACCCCTTCATGAATCTGCTTTTCAGGCTTCCTGAACCTGAATGTGTTGGGTAAGAATGAAAGATGGGGTTGTCCTCAGCACAGGATAAAAGAGCAGCCTGGGGCCCCATGGGGAGGGGAGCACAGGGACCTTTTTCCTACTACTCACAGCTCAGCTTCTCCTTGGAGCTTTGCCTAAGCTTTCTTCACAAGCTGTGTGAGAGGAACTGGATCTTGGGTATCTATGCAGAAACTATTCTAAGGTGAGTGTTAGTTTTTTCATTTACTAATAATCTAACTTTACTGACCTGTAAATATTCATTGGCTACGGGTCACGAAAGAAAACCATTCTCCCAGATGGTATGCCGACTGGATATTTGTTAAATAGTGTGGAAACTATTCAATGATTTGCATACTGGCCCCTTCATAGGTACCTCTCTCCCATCTCATCCGGGATAAAATTCCATAGCCCATTCCCATCCCCTTCAAGATTAAAACTCAGATGATTAAAACAGAAAATACCTATTACCCAGGTTGCTCCTGTCTCAACCAAAACCAGCATTTGGAAACATTGTCTTAGAGCTGAGGAAGTGGTCAATTAGCCCAAAAAGGTTGAGTGACTTATCCAAGCCCACCCCGTAAGTTAGAGGTAGCATCCATACTAGCAGCATCTAACCCCTTTGGTGAAATGTTCTGCCCTCTAAACCCTACATCCACTGACTTGTCCAAAAGCAGGTATAGGAGCCAGAGAAATTCAGTCATTCAGCAAGGTTGATTAAGCACCACTGCATGCCAGACTCAGTGCCAGCAGCTGGGGACACAGTGGAGAACTCAGGAGAGTTACACTATAGACAAATAACCTATTCAACAGGAGACTTTCAGGGGGCACTAAGTGCTAGAAAGGAAATAAACCAGGATGATATAATAGGGAGTGAGGGAATGGGGTCTTACTATGTGGTAATGGCAGAAGGTCTCCATGGGGAGGTGGCATTTGAGCTGAGATGTAAGTGACAAGAGAGAGCCAGTCATGCAAACATCTGAGAGACAAACCATTCCAGGCAGAGGCTATCAAGCACAGAGTCCTAAGGCAGGAACACAGCCAGCATCTGGGGAGAATAGCGCACGAAGAGAGAGGGACAGGGAATGATCAGATGGCAGACTGAAGTCAGTAATGCCGACTCTCGTAAGCCATTAAATGGAGTTTGTGTGTTATTCCATATAAGAAATAGAAAAATTAAATCTCTCTTTCTACCTGCTCCCTGAATAGCATACACATGTGGTCACGGTCAGAATTTATTCTTCAGTTTTAATTAAAAGACATTACCAAGATACTGGAACATTGTCACCAGATAATAGCTTCCATCAATGATAGAAACACATTTATTTTTCCAAACCAAGGCAATTAATACTCCTGGCAATATTCAAGGGCACTGACGGCACTTGCACTGGGCACTCTGATGAGTGCAGATTTAATGGATGGTTTGTCTGATGGATATCAGTGCAGCTCTCTGACAGTACCTCTGCGGACCCCCACATACTGATTTGTGTTCATAACAGAACTGTTGCCTGCCTGAGATGAATCAAGAACTAGATCAGTTCATCCCAGAGGCACTGAACTATTATGTTATGAATAAGCTGTCTTCTGACTGGCTCAAGTCACAACATATGTTTATTAATTTTGTTAGTGAATAAAGCTCATCTACATTGATTGGATCCAGTTGATCAGCCTGGATCCCACAACACATAACAAATGCCATGTTGTGTTGGAATATTTCTGGAACTGACATGTGGCAGGCAGAGAGATTCAAAATGAGCTCCATCACCACTGGGGCTCTGACCAAAATAAATAAATAAATAAAGTGAAATTAATGCACAACAGTGGACTGGCCAAACAGCCAGCTGCTGCCTCCCTGCCCCAGCACATTGCCGTTCATCCCTAAAATGTATGTCCAATCGGTTATGACAAGGTTCTTGAAATACCCGACTGTGTGTAAGAGCAGGAAATCTTAACTCCAGAACCTCGGCTGCCTTCCATTTTGGGATAATTATATTCTGTACCTCAAGAATTTCTTCTGCTTTAGGCCTTCAGAAACATGGCCGCATGGGGTCTCTGTGCCTCCAGTCTTAACACCTCACCACAGAAGGACTCACTCATGCTAGTGTTAAAGAAGTTTCCACACATGTGCATACACAAACTATCAGAGCTCAATTTGTTTTTCCCAGACACATGACAATTTTATACCTACCATTAGAAAGGTATGAGCATATTAAATAAAACAATGCTCAATTGGGAAAAAGAAATGTATCATTTGGTTCACTATTGGGCATTCATAGCACAAGTTTATTGGTTTCTGCATCACAAGGGAGCTCATTATGATAGAAATTTTGCCTGGAGTACAGCACAAATAGGGAGCTGGCCCCATTTTCTGGGCTTTTTGAAGAGGAGGTGGAGGAAGAGGAGCTGTAATGCTGTAGGAATCAGTCATCTGGAGCCAGAAGCAAATCGAGTAGATAGAGGTGGCCCAGCCAGCTGCTGTTTTAAAGACCAGACTGGCTCGTTTAAAAATTATATATATACATAATATACACACATATATACATATATTAGACATATAGACACATTATATATATGTATATATGTATGTATTCAGCACAGAGCGGCTCCTCCCCAAGGGAACCCCACACCCCTCATCCAGCAGGTGGACTTTTTGCCTCTTCTGCTGGGCCATTTGCTGCTTCACAGTAGAGGTCTGACTACTTCCTTCAGCAGTATGAGTTTGGAGACATTGATTCTATCACCAACACAAGCATGATGGCTTTACCATGGGTCCTCATTTGGATTTCAGAAAATATGGCACTTGTATAGCTCTGGTGCTCATTTTGGTCAAATTTTACTGGCAAAGAAAGATGAGCAGGGTGGGGAGTAGACATGTATGATTCCCAGTCTCCCTCCTCCTGGTCCCACGCCAACCCCCCAAGAGGTATCTCGGGGTATCACAATCAAATGCTTGACCTCTAGAATCTGGGTACCCCAGCCAGGTGACATTTAAAACACCTAAGCACTCTTTATCATCGTAATGATTCTGCGTCCTATTTGTATGACAACAGGATATTATAGTTCAGTGCTTTAATCATATCCTTAGATGTTAGGAAGATCAATCTCTAGCATGGCTTCGGATTTGGAGTTGTCTTTTTTCTTGCCTTTTTTCTCTCATGCACTCTTTTTTTTTCATCTAGCTCTCCTGAAATTTTAAATGTACCCCTCAAAGATAAGCTGAGGTTAGGGAATTTGAAACAGGAGACTTTCCCTTGTACAAGAGCCAAGAGAGAAACATGAATTTCCTGGGTCATGGCGCAAGCCTGGGGAGTCTTAGGGAATGATGTTAGGCGATAAGGAGAAATCCACAGGGAAAACTTACTTAAAAAAAAGAAAAGTATCTTTATATGCCCCTAATATTTATTGTAAGTGAATGCAATAAATCTGAAACAAAAAAAACTGGCACTAGAAGTTCGAATAAGTATGCGGACATCATGGGAAAATGAGGAGCTACAGAAGGAAGAAAGGAGCCCATGGCATTTCGGAAGCTCCCTGTGGTAGGTATTCAGATACAGGGGTAAAGAACAGCCCTGGGGCACAGGATGACAGATACACATGATGCCAGGGTCAACACAATATTTTTCTGTAAAAGGGAAACTTACTCAGATTTTAAGAAGTCAAATTGCTTTATTTTGCTTGGTTAGGTAAAGTAACACTGAAATAGGTCTTACCTTATATGAATGTCACAGACCAGGGATAGAATATGCTAACTCCAGGAGGTAATTATCTGTTACAGAACATGGTTAATGATTATGTTTAGAAGATGTTAACAATCAGCTCGGAAAAGATTACAGGGGCTTCAAAGGGGTCCCTCTAGACCACGTGACTGTAATGTGGCCTGAGGAGCCTGCTCTTAATGCAAATGCTTGTTGTCATGGTGACAGGATAGTAACCCCCTGTTCACCAGCACCACACAAAAGCCCCCTATTTGGGCACACTAGCTTTTAGTTCAAGATAAACTGCATAAGTAACCAAATGTGGAAAGTAATATCCCTCATGATCTTATCTATCACTGCTCTGTGAGGACCTGAAGTTCCGAAAGTGATTTAATCCTAGGAAAGGTTTGGCACAGAATAAAAGAAACTGAGAAGCCCCCAAGAATCTTTACTCCCCACAGCACACACACACACAGACACACGCACACACACACACAGTCTCCGTTTTCTGAAATTCATCAGTTACTGCTTGCAGAATTATCTTACACTTATCATCATTGGATTCTTTGTTTATTCATTCAAAAATAAAGGAAATAGCATTTAAAATATTTTGTGATGCCTTAGAGATAAATGCTCACCCTGGGTGGGTGATGATTTATGGGGGTCAAGTAATAAAGAATAGGAATTTCATTTATTTTATTGCCTGTTTACCTCCTGGGGGAAGAGACAGCTGGTAAATCATTTTGGTAAGTTAGTAAACTGGGGGGGCCTTTGTTTTCTAGGCCCAAGAAAAAACTCACAGGGTGGAAAAGTATCCATAGGGTGCCTCCTTCACCCACCCCCTTCCGGGCAGAATTGCTTGCAGGGTATAGCAGGAAGAAAGCTGTTCATTCTTTCTTTTAGAAACTCCATGTTAAAAGAAAAAAAAAAAAAAGCTTTCCACTTTTTTCCATTGTTTAGCCCTTCCAATCTCTAAATACTTCCTATATTTAACCTAAATCTCTCCTGCCTTCCCATCTTCATAAGTTAATATTAGTCGTGATTACTTCTCTTCAACACATGTAGTTTCACCTGGATACAAGCATAGATACTCTTAGTATTTCAGTTCAAGAATAGGATTTCCTTGAGATTTCTAGTCAGTTCCTAAAAGAACCTCAGTGAATCTCTATTTCCTCCTCTTTAAAATAGAAAGACATCACAAGCCTTCGAACAGTCAGTGGGGTAGACATGGACATTTCTTTGCTCTTTTATGTGAAGCTTATCAAAACTTAATCATTTGCTAATACTCTAGAGATCAGCACTCATGCAAGATGTCATCATTTTGGTGACTAAATAAGTAAGGATAAAAGGTTGTATTATTTTTTCTGAACTATTTTACCGCCAAAACATTCCATGAATACCCAATGTCTCCCTGCTGTTGTTCTATTTTTTCTGTGATATGACTCTCAAGCTAAAACAATAAGGAGAAATGTTGCTCAGGAAAAGGGTCCAATCTCCTGCCTGTATCTCTTGCAGGTCAACTTGCAGGACATCTGCCAGGAGTATTTTGACCACTGATTGTGTGTGTGTGTGTGTGTGTGTGTGTGTGTGTGTGTGTGTGTGTGTGTGTAAAGGGCCAACATGGTTGTTTTACATTTTTATATTATTTGCCAACATTTTGTAAGTGGAAAATTCCAATTAAAAGTCTAGACTTCAGGCTTTTCTTTAAAAATGTGAAGATCCAGCCACTAGAGCCCATAGAGCCACGGGTGGAAATAGACAGTGACTGCCCCTGTAATGGGGCCTCACTCTCCATTTTCCCTTAGTCCCCACCAGTCCCTACTGTGGGACACTCAGCCCTTTAACTCATGTTACCTGCCTGGTCTCTTTTTTTTTTTTTTTTGGCAACTATTACTTTATTCTAGCTTGAGATAAGCCTTCACACCCCGGTTAAAATAAACTTTCCAAATATAAGCCTCATTTTCTTATGCTGTGAAATTTTGGGGGCTGCTTATTGTCCCAAAGATGTGTCCTAGTGGGAACTATGTAGTCGGCACTTCCCCTCCCCACGGGCTCCTAACAAGGGGCAGATTTCACAGGAGTCTCTATTATGGAGAATTAGCGTAAGAGGGCATTTCCTCTTTTTGACAGTCCTCTTTGACCCTCCGTCTACCCACAGACTGTCCTTTTCTGTGGCTGAGAATCCTTATCTCAGCAGCTGAGAGGGGACAAGGACCTTGTTCCAATCAAATCATCTCAGAGCATCCTTCTAGTCCAACCCACCTCTTTTCTCCCTGGGCTTGCTGAAGGGCAGGTAGCTTCTGAATGGAGAGTGCTAGGCCTACAGGGCTCTCAGGAAACCAAAGTGTTGTGATAACCCATGTAGGAAACTGACCACATCATTAAAGAGTGTAGAGAGGAGAGGAATCCTACTAGTGACCTTCCAGAAATATCCAGCAGGTCCTGAAGAAACACTTGTTGACTGAATAGCAATAAGCCCTCATGGACAGGACACAAAGAACCAGGCAAGAGAGTTCCTGCTTCCTAATGTAAGTACTTAGTATTTATTTTCTGTCGTAGCCCAGGCATGTGACAAGCACTTCTTTTGATTACTTTCATTTACTCCTGGAATGGCTTAAAGATGGCTGCAATATTTTTTTTTCTTCTGGGATCTGAGCTAGTCCTGACACTGGCTGCAGAAGTGATCCTGTGCAGCTCCCAAGACTTTTCTGTGCTTAGAACATCTTGGAACCCAAGAGGTTCACATGTTCTGCTGTGTAAACATCAAGCCACAGAGAAAGGCCGTGTGGAAGACAACAAGGTGCTCCTGACAGCCAGCACCAACTGGCAGCCACGTGAGTGACAGAGGACACTGCTTTGGATGTACCACCACCCAGCCTACAGATGACTGCAGCCACCGATGACACCGCTGGAGCAGAAGACCTGCCCAACTGTTGTTGCTTTAAGCCACTAAATTTGGTGATTGGTCACATGACAGTAGGTAACTAGAACAACTGCTTATAACTGTGTGGGGTGCATGCTAGTATCATCTGTTTTACAGATGACAAGACTGAGACACAAAGAGGCTAAGTCCCCATGTTCACAGTGCTGGTAGAACTAGATTTCAAACTCACATCTGTCTATCTCCAAAGCCCACATTTATAGCCTCCATTGTATGCTATCTCAAAGAGCTTGCGATTTACTGGCAGCCACAAAAAAAAAAAAAAAAAAAAAAAAAAAAAACACGTCAGAAAACTCAAGCATATACACAATCCTTTATTCTGAGTCTCAGTAATCTTTCAGGAGCTGGGGAGTCAGAATTATCTCAGACTGTTCTGGAAAGAAACAGAGAAAGCAGCTTTGCCTGATTTAAAAAGAAAAAGAAATATGGAGGTAACACCATCTAATGCTGATTACATAAAATGTCCCTGCTATTCTCAAGCATGGGTGGACAAACTATAGCCTGAGAGCCCAAATCCCATCCACTGCCTCTTTTCATAAAGTTGTATTAGAATACAGCCATATCCAATATTTACATATGGTCTATAACTACTTTTCCTCCACGTGGCAGAGTTGAGTAGCTGAGGAAGAGATAGCAGGGGCCCCTGGTGCCTAAAATGAAGTTCACCAACCCCCTACTCTAAGCCAATGGCTATCAAACTTAAGCATGCATCAGAATCACCCAGAAGGAGTGTAGAACACACATTCCCAGGCCCCACTCTCAGAGTTTCTGATACAGTAGGTCTGGAATGGAGTCCAACGATTTGTATTTCTAATAAGTTCCCAGGTATGATAAGCCTCTTGCATAAGACACACAATCATCCCTACTCCTGGTATTCACACCCCTGTGTAATAGCCTCCCCTGATGTAGACTGAACTTACTTCTAACGCATAGAATATGGCAGAAGTAATGGAATGTCAATTCCAAGCGTATGTTCTCCAAAGACTGTAGCTTCCATCTCAGGTGCTTTCTCACCCTCTCTGAACGCTTGCCCTGTGGAAAGTTATGCTATGAGACAGACATATGTGGAGGCTCATGCCGTGAGAAACTGAGGCCCAACAACAACCACATGCAAGAACTTGGAAGTGATGAACTTGGAAGTGGATCCCCCTCCCAAACTGAGTCAAGCCTTCAGATGAGACTACCACCCCTGCCGATAGCTTGACAGCAATGAGGCATCTTGAGCCTGAGACTGCCAGCGAAGCCATGCCCAGATTCCTGAGCCACAGAAATTGTGAGATAACAAATGTTTCTTGTTTAAGTCACTAAGTTTTAGAGTAACTTGTTAAGCAACAATATGTAACACACACCAGTTGATGCTGAGGCTACTGGTCCAAGGACCACGCTTTGAAAACCTTGGCTGTAATGGAACAGCTTCTTCTTCAGTCTTCTGACTTGATGGGGCAGGGAAATGCTGAGTTTTACTACTTCTGAGTTCCACAGTGTTAGTGGAGCATCCTTCTAGACTCTGTCCACCAGGTCAGTGGCAGAAATAAGTTGGATACCTTGTCCCCAGTCACGACGGAGCCCCCTTCTCTGCAGGTTGAATGCTGGAGGTAAGGCTGGTCCTCCCACAGCCTGCACTGCCCATAGCTACAGGAGTGTCCAGAGATCAGAGCTCTCAATTATAAGGAAAGACATGGGCAATAGCTGCTTGAGGGCACAGCAAAGTCAGAGCCCAGAAAACCTGGGGGGTAGAAAAAGTTTATTCCTCTGGAAGCCCTCATTATCACTTCCTTACTCCATCCTGGTGAGCAGCCTCTGGGGCCTGTCCTATGCACCATTTGTTCTCTGGATTCAGTTACCAGTGAATCCACAGGGAGGTGCCAGCCAGTTCTTAGGTGCATTCCACAAGGGCAGAGATCTTGGCCTGTTCTGTTCAATGATACCTACAGGTACTTAGACCTGTGACTGGCATATAGAAGGTGCTCAGTGAATAATTATTGAATTTAAATATTATTTATTTTTTTATTTATTTATTTACCACCCAGGCTGGAGTGTAATGGCAAACTCTCAGCTCACTGCAACCTCTGCCTCCCAGGCTGAAGCCATTCTCCCACTTCAGCCTCCCTAGTAGCTGGGACCACAGGCACACACCACTACACCTGGCTAGTTTTTGTATTTTTTGTAGAGATGGGGTTTGCCATGTTGCCCAGGCTGGTCTCAAACTCCTGGGTTCAAGTAATTCACCCACCTCAGCCTCCCAAAGTGCTGGGATTACAGGTGTGAGCCGTGCCCAACCAAATTTAAGCCAAATTTAAGAATTTGGGAGATAGCCCCAGTTAGCTTAGCCAAGCCTCGTGCACTGTGGAGGTGGGGGCTGGCACGAGTGTGCCATCCTTAGGCTACACTACCACCAGGGTGTTCAAGGAAGAGGTCACCTCTTATCCCCTGCAAAGAGACAGGTCCATGAAGATTCTGTAGGTCATCTCTGTAAAGCTTTAAGCCTCAGACATGGACTGTTTGGGTTCAAGAAATACCAAGGTGCTGGAAACACCAGTGGGGTTCTTTGGTGACTGGGGCCAAAGTGTCTGGTGCCAGGAAGCAGAATATACAAACTGGTATGCTTTTGTGCATATAGCAACTAGCCCGAGGCCTCATTCTACCAGCTTCAGAGAGAAATAAATCATGTTTGTTTAACAGACGCAGTGAAAGAATGCCCTGGCACAATGCCTGACACCCAGCACGCACTTAATAAATATTTATTGAATGAATGAAAGAGATCTTAAGCACAGCAATACATTTCTTGGCTGCAAGTGGGGGAAAGGCAAAAATCAGACTTGTGAAACCATATGCCCTCCCCTCCTCCCCATAACCCCCAACCACAGGACAGCAGAAAGGAAAGGAAAGGAAAGAAGGGTATCTTTGGAGCAAGAGGAAGAAGCCATTTCTGCTGTGTAGCTTGGGCCAAAGCACTTCACCTCTCTGGGCTGCAGCTGTTTCATTTGTAAAAGGGAAAGTCTGGGCTTGATGATCTCCAGGTCTCCTTTCCAGCACTGAGCTCCTGTGGCTCTGTGCTTTCCCAAGGCACTGTCCCTCAAACCTAATTACACGGTTTGCCTGTAAAAGGAGCGCCTTGATCAGCGCAGAAACAATGAGGAGGAGCCATTGTCATTCAAATCCTGGAACTGACCTTTTTCTCAACCTGTGCTTAGAACATTCCCTCTTGGAACCCAGATGCCACGCTCTGCTGTGAAAACATCAGACACCACACTGCCCCCTGGAAGTCCTTGGACAATAGCTGTGACCACCGGTCACAAGAAGACTGCTATCAAAGGGGGTTTGGCGTGGACAAGGTATGTGCCCTGCTTGACTTACAGAGTCCTTCTAAATATGAATGATTTTAGTTTTTCATCAACCTATATAAAGTAAAAATTATGGTATTTATGAAAACCCTGAATTTATGGTATTTATGAAACCACTGGCTTGGATGAGGAGCCCAGTCGCTCCTTTTATGAACGGAGCAGATACTCCTCTCCAACGCTGATGTTTTAGGAGCACTGAGAAGAGGTTGCAGAGGAGAAGGTTCTGGTGAAAACACGCCTGCCTTTTTGAGTTTTAATTTTTTATGCTCACAATGTGGGAAAACCACTCTCCAAGGGCGGCAGTAGGGGGGAAAGAGCAGCAAGCTTAGTACTATGTGGAATTTTGCCTTGATCTCTAGCTGCGAGTTTCCACGGCAGGGGCAGGAAAAAGTGCAGAGAGAGCAGGCTTTTCTTGTGTCCTCTTCTTGTTTCTTTCCAATTGTGCAGACAGTAGAAAATGCCCTTCTGAAAAGAGCAAGAGAAAGATGCGGAAAAAGAAGTTTTTTAACTTCTTTCCAAAAAAAAGATTATTAAATTATATTTTTGTGAAAAAGAAAAACACTTATTTTCAATATCTGCAGTATTTGTGGCCAACACCAAGAAACTTAGTTAAAAGAGAGCAAACAAATCAAAATCTATGCCAAGGAACTGCAGGGATATTAAAAGATGTCACATTCTTCAAGTTAGTTTTAGGAAAATTTATTCCAGGACTCCTCAGAGCCCTTAAGGTACAAATGGGCATTGTGACTTTTGTCCTCTGGAGTGTCGCATTTTCAGAAGACACTTTGGGAAACACACTTAAGAGTGATAACACACTTTTCTTATTAGAATGCAAATCCCAGCTGGGCACAATGACTCATGCCTGTAATCCCAGCACTTTGGGAGGCCAAGGCAGGCGGATCACTTGAGGTCAGGAGTTTGAGATCAGCCTGGCCAATATGGTGAAACCCTGTCTCTACCAAAAATACAAAAATTTGTCGGGCATGGTGGCAGGTGCCTGTAATCCCAGCTACTTAGGAGGCTGAAGCAGGAGAATCGCTTGAACCGGGGAAGCAGAGGTTGCAGTGAGCCAAGATCACGCCATTGCAATCCTGCCTGGGCATCACATTGCAGCGAGACACTGTCTCAAAAAAAAAAAAAAAAAAAAACAAAGGCAAATCCTGCAAATGAAAAAAAATTATCCTCTGTAGTTTCAGAAGGCAAAACAAGATCAACACGTGTTTAAAAATTATTCCTTTGGGAAACAAATCAATATGCCAAAGGGCCATCTGCCTGCCCATGTTCACTGCAGCACTATCCACAACAGCCAAGATGTGGAAACAAACCTAAGAGTCCGTCCACAGATGAACGGATTATTCAGTGTGGTAGATAGACACAATATAATACTGTTTAGCTTAAAAAAAAAAAAGGAGGAATTCCGTCATTTGCAACAATATGGATGAAACTAGAAGGACATTATGTTAAGTGAAATAAGCCAGACACAGAGAGACAAATCTTGCATTATCTCACTTATACATGGAATCGTAAGAAGTCAGACTCATAGAAGTAGAGGGTAGAATAGTGGTTGCCAGAGGCTGGGGTGGGAGGCGGCTGAACAGGGAAAGGGGAGACATCAGTCAATGGGTACAAAGTTTCAGACAGGCGGAATAAGTACTGGTGATCTATTGCATGTCAGGGTGACTACAGTTAATGTGTTGGATATTTCAAAATAGCTAGAAGAGAGGATTTTAAATGTTCTCAACACAAAGAAATGGTAAATATTTGAGGTAATGGATATGCTAATTACTCTGATTTGATCATTCCACAATGTATTCATGTATGGAAATAATACTTTATACTCATAAATATATACAATATTATTTGTCAATTAAAAATGAAATAAAGCTAAAAAATTATTTCTTTGGGAGAGCTAAATTTAAAATGTAGCTTGAAGATTGAACCCTTGCATGGACAAAAGATCTGGGCTTGACATATTGAAAGATCTGCGCTTGATATGTTGACGCACTGCTAACAATAGCAGCTATTCCCCAGTGAGGAAGTCCACCTTCAGGAGGATGGGATAACTTGTCTCTGGAATAATAATAGCCACCTTGTGAATGGAATGTTCGTTATTTGCTCTGTGCTAAATATCTGTATTTATATAGATGCAGATATAGATATATAAATATATATGTATGTATATTATTTGTATATGGACTTATGTTTATATCTGTTTTTTTCTATTTAACCCTTATGGCCTTATGTAAGCAGATACCATAATTATCCCCATTTTGTGGAGAAAAATACTAAGGCTAAGGAACATTGCACATCTTGCCCGAGACTATGCATAAATTGCTCAGCCAGAATTCAAAAGCAGGCAGGCCGCCCACAGAGTCCCACTCTTCACCATGATACCACACTGCCCCCTGGAAATCCTTGGACAATACCTGTGACCACCTGTCACAACAAGGGTGCTATCGAAGGGGATCTGGCGTGGACATGGTGTGCTCTGCTTGACTTACAGGGTCCTTCTAAATATGAACAATTCTAGTTTTTCATCAACATATATAAAGTAAAAATGATTAGTTTTTTTTTTTATTAGTGACTGCTACGTGCCAAGCATTGTAAAGAGTACAGTTGGTAAGAGGTAAGGGAATTTAAAATGTTGAAGGTTCTTTCTGCCTTTGAGAAGCTTATGGTCCCATAAGAGATGAGAGGTTACATAGGAAGCCAAGAGACACCATGGGGCCTACACAACTGCATTTCCTAAAAGCGAGCCAGTTGCTGCAGGCACCCCAGGACCCAGGTCTGTGTGGGCTGCGGCCTCCCCCTCAGTGTTGCTGTCTGCTTGACAAGATTTCACAAGGCACCTGTGATGGGTATTGATCATTCGGGGCTGCCTGGCATCTTTACTTTCTTCCCATCTTTGTAAGAATGCTGGTGAGAAGCAGTAAACACCAGGTGCTTGTGCAATGTCAGACTCCAGTTGCCAACTCCTCTAACTCAATGCCTGAGGGCTTGCTCTGGCCTGCAGAGCCCACTTTGCAGGACAAGCAGAGAATGCCAGAGATGTACACTTCACCTCCCTACCCAGCAGACCCTCAGCCAATGACTGTCAAGAGCTGATGGGTAAATAGCCTAGACACCCCACCATGCCTCTCAGTGGGATAACCCTGAGCACATGGCCTACACTGTCTTTCAGAATTCCCAGGCAAGATTAAGCTGGAGTTTCTCACAGGGGAACTTGCTTGATAACAAACCCTTTATTGTTTCACTCCCTTCCCTATCTGACTTCCCCACTCCCCTACCAGTGTTTCCTTGAATTACCTCCCAAATAAGCCACTCGCACTCAATTCCTTGTCTCAGGGTTGCTCCAGGGGAAACCCAGCCTAAGATACTTGATCTCCCAGATCCTGGCAACCAGAGCCTACAGCTTAAGTCCATAGGACCTAAATGCTTCAGTCTGAGACTTTTACCCTGCAGCAAGTGAAGAATTTAAAAACGGTCTAGAATTCATTCTAAGGCCACCAGCAAGGGCCTCCAGTGCCCAGTATGGTGGTAGCACTGGCGTCAGCTGCAGAATTCAGTGGGCAGCTATGGGGTATGAGCCCCCACCGGGTCATTCCTAGGCATTACTCTGACTGTAATCCACCTGATATGTTACAACACGTTTGTTTCTACTTATATTACCCACAGTTGGATTATCTTATCTGCATCCAAGGAGTCAACAAAATCAAGACCTCCCTTCTTGCACAATGGTACCTGGACTTGGTCCCCTGTGGGGAATTTTAGAGTTGAAATTTTATTCTTACAGTTTTAGAGTGAAAAGGACATTTGAGGTCATCCATCCAGCACAGTCCCTTTCTTCATGGATGAAACTGAGGCCCAACAAGGTTAAAGGACCTACTGAAGGTCACAGAAGGAGGTAGAGGCAAGAGCCAGATTTGGGGCCATAACGGTTGATGGCAAAGCACTTCAAAGGCAGGTACGTGTGTTTGAGGCCCCACTTGCTGCTTGCGTGATTTGGGAAAAGTCATTTAAGTTGCCCAAGCCCTCGCTTTCTCATCAACATAAAGTTGTGAGGATTGAGTGAGATGATCTACATAAAACATTCAGCAGGGCATTAATTAGGATGCTTTCAGCTCTAAATAACAGAAGACCCAACTAAAAGTATCATGAAAAATATCTATAAGGAATGTATTATCTCCCAGAACGAGATGTTCCAAAGCTGTTGAGCTGTGTCTTTTAATGTCATTAAGGACTCAGACACTCACCATCATTCTGCTGTGCCATCTTCAGCGCAGCTTCTGAATGGATATAAGATGGCGGAAGATGCTCCAAGCAGCACAATCCCATGGAGCAACAACCAGCAGGAGAGCAGGAAGGCAGATTTTCCTGAGATGCTGCTTATACCGAGGAGGAAAGACTTGCCCACAAGCTGCCTTATGTGTCATTGGCAAGTTTACGTCACATCTCCATGCTAAGCCAATTCCCAGCCACAGGAATCCAGGGAGCATGGCTGAATTAGACCAAGGCAACGTGCTCCTCCTAACACTGGGATACAGTCACCTTCCTGAAACACAAAACCAGGGAGAAGGAAGGTTGGCATGGAACAGCTGCTAGATAGAGAAGCAACAATGTCAACCGCAGTTGCCAGGTGCTCAGAAGGTGCTGAAGAAAGGCTATTTTTTTTTTTTTTTTTTTTTTGAGACGGAGTCTCGCTCTGTGGCCCAGGCTGGAGTGCAGTGGCCGATCTCAGCTCACTGCAAGCTCCGCCTCCCGGGTTTACGCCATTCTCCTGCCTCAGCCTCCCGAGTAGCTGGGACCACAGGCGCCCGCCACCTCGCCCAGCTACTTTTTTGTATTTTTTAGTAGAGACGGGGTTTCACCATGTCAGCCAGGATGGTCTCAATCTTCTGACCTAGCCATCCGCCCGTCTCGGCCTCCCAAAGTGCTGGGACTACAGGCTTGAGCCACCGCGCCCGGCCAGAAATGCTATTTTTATTGCAGTGGGCTTTTCTTTCTACTGTACAAATGCAACTGTGCTTTGGTTTAAGGCTGCTTATCCTCAAAAGGTAAAATTCTCAAGGAGTGTAAGTAACACTGTCTTAATAGTCACTTTTTTTACTTTACTAGAGAGGGAAATTTTGTAAAGGGGAAAGGTGGCTGTGGAGCTGTGGGAATAGATGGAAGAATAAAGAAAGAAGGCAAGGCAGGCTAGAAGCCAGCTTCACAGAGATCGCAATTTTGCCTAGGGCCTGCTCCAAGCTGGGCTTTAAAGAATAGATTTTATACTTGCACTGTTCCTCATGAAATCCAAATTCCCACTTGTACTAAGAGACTTTTAAGCAAAGGGCAAGTCAGAAAACAAATCCTGTTAGAGTCTCTTCTAATTGCTGTGTCTCTTGGTGCACATTACAGAGGGCAGAGGCCTTGTCTAACTTGTTTTGTCTGCCCTGAAGCGGCCAATTCTGAGTGCACCAGATGCTCAGGGCAGGAAATGGCCAATCCGGACTTGCCCAGGTTCCATCACAAATGCAAATCTTGACCCTCAACGAGTGTCTTTCACCTTTCAAGTTCCTCACCTGGAAAATGGACTGTGACCTTGGTTTCCTAGTGCCGCCAAGTGAGAAATACCTCCTTCTTCAAGGAAGAGTCAGATGAGGAAGAAGAATACTGCTTTTGGAGCTCTCAGCTAGAGAGTGTCATCCAAAAGACCCCAGGATGGCTACATGGTAGAATGGAGAGCTTGATTGGCAATACAGTTTGCAAACCAGGAAGAGAAAGTCTCCAGTGCAGAGCAAAGGTCCTCTCTCTTCAAAGAGGGAAAGAACAGGTTGGGTTTTATTCCTCACAGGGTCTGTATCATACATATTCAGCAGGCTTGGAGGGAAAGCTTCACATATTTATGAGGGGAGCCAAACAGCTGCATAATGGGTAAACATATACATAGCATACATCCCATGCTCACTTTGGAGTGGGGATTTGTCACTAACACAAAGTGGACTTCGGCTCTTTATGTTGAAAGATGAACTATAGGACATAGAATCAGCTTATGTGCAGCCACTGTAAGCTGGCTGAAACTGGTTTAAGGTCTGCAGTGGCTTAGAAAAGAATGTCTGCAAGGCTGGTCCGCTGTCCAGTCAGAGTCGTAGTGGTCTGGGATGTAGATCACAGTTAGGAGGGGTCTGACAATTTACCTGATAGTTCCTCTTGTTAGGGAGTTTTCCAAGAGTGTGGTTTTTCCTATAGCCATAGGAATTTAAGAAACTGGCATGCCAGTCAAGCACTGAACCCTCCACCCACAGGTACCTTTTGTTTCCTTAACCCTAGGGTCCCTCTTAGTTGATAAAGTGGCATCTCTTTTGCTCCTCAGATCACAGGGGAAGCACAGAGTCCTCTACTTCAGGTCCCTCCGGTCACAGGAACCCATACTTTAGCCTGGATGCACGGTGGCTTCACTGCAAGGACCCTGGAGCTCCATGACAGCACATCTTGTGCCATCTGGGACAGGAAAGCTGCTGAGCACTACAGCCAACCCCTGCTTCTCTCAGGGGCCTCGAGACCACTTGTCCTCACAGTCCCGTGTCCACAGCTTTCTCCTCAGCTTCACCTGATGCCCGTCTCATCAGGGTCTTTTGACCTTAGTGTTTTCTACTTACAAGCAACTTCCTGGGACTTCTAACTGGAACATTCCCCAGAGAGGGAATCTGATGGAGCTTGCCCACTGGCCAGTCGGTGAATAAGGAACCCACTTAGGTGCAGAATAGTGGAGTTCAGGCAGTGGGAGGTCATGTTGTGTTTGCCTACATGACAGGGCCTGTGAGCACAGGCAGAGTCTCACCCTATAGGGGTGAGGAGAGGGGAAGCCAGCTCAGAGTGTATCTGGGAGAGGTCAAAAGAGAGAGATTGAGAATTTACTCAGGAGTATTTTGCCAGAAGTGGAGAGATAGTCCCCTGGCCCTCTCTAAGACAGAGATGCTCTGGGAGTGCTGAACATAGAGTGAGATCTAAGGCATAGTGTTTTGTGGTGTTTGTTGTTGTTGTTTTTGAGACGGAGTCTCGCTCTGTCACCCAGGCTGGAGTGCAGTGGTGTGATCTCAGCTCACTGCAACCCCCACCTCCCAGGTTCAAGTGATTCTCCTGCCTAAGCCTCCTGAGAAGCTGGGATTACAGGCATGCACCACCACGCCTGCCTAACTTGTGTATTTTTAGTAGAGACAGGTTTTCACCATGTTGGCCAGTCTGGTCTCAAACTCCTGACCTCGGGTGATCCACCCACCTTGGCCTCCCAGGGTGCTGGGATTATATGTGTGAGCCGCTGCGCCTAGCCAAGGATAGTGTTTCTGAAGGACCCAGAATCAGCTTGCCTCCTTCCTCCTCATTCACACCCCACATTCAGGGTTTTACTGCTAATCACAAGAAAACAAAATAACAAAGGTGGGACACTGAAAAGGCCACAGAAGCTTCTGAAAGTCTGAAGAGTCAGCCTCCCTTCTGACTTGGCCGACGAGAATCTCTCTGAGCTTTCCCTTTCCCCTTGTATTCCTTAGACTGGAACTCAAATGTTTCTCTGTCTTGAGTCACAGAATGATAGACACAAAAAAGGGAAAAGAGTTGTAAATTAGCACATCTTCTAATTTTCAGATGCAGAATCCGAGGCCCAAAGAAGCCATGTGACAAGCCTTTTGTGAGAACTTGTGTTAGAATCAAGTCTCTGGCCTAGCTACCCAGTGTGCCCTGGGACCTCTCCATAGCTGCCCAGAGGGAGCCTCTGAGTCACAGCTCGTGGGTGACAGTGTAGAAGTGACAGGAGTCTTCCCAGACACCACACATGGGCAGCCTGGAAGGTCCCCAAACTTCCTTCTCCCCACGGCCTCTGTGAATGGGAGCAGCAGCATTCTGGCTGGTGGGGAACACCTGGAGGTAAACAGAGAAAGCCAGGGGCTGCCACCCACTTTCCTTAGCCAGCCGGCAATTTGAGAAACTCAAGCAAGTTACCCTGCCTGTGATGTGAAATATTACTGTTACTTCTGAAAGGGTGCTGGCCAAAATCACTATTCATAAAAAATGCATCAAGGTAGGGTTATAAGTTACAAAGATGGCTGGATGGGATGGCTCATGCCTGTAATCCCAGCACTTTGGGAGGCCGAGGCAGATCACTTGAGGCCAAGAGTTCAAGATTCGCCTGGGCAACAGAGTGAGAGCTTTATCTCTTTAAAAAAAATTTTTTTTTTAAAAACTTCACCAGGTGTGGTGGCACATTCCTGTAGTCCCAGTTACTCAGGAGGCTGAGATGGGAGGATCGCTTCAGCTCAGGAGTTTAAGGCTGCAGTGAACTACAATCACACCACTGCATTCCAGCCTGGGCAACAGAGGGAGACCCTGCATCTAAAAAAAGTTACAAAGGTGAAGACTGGATCCAACAGCAGATTACCTAAAGGAGGGAACAACTAACTCCTGAAAAACATCGTCCTAAAGCTGAATGAAAGAATGCAGCTACAAGGTTGGGCATGGTGGTTTACACCTGTAATCCCAGCACTTTAGGAGGCTGGGGCAGGCAGATCACTTGAGGTCAAGAGTTTGAGACCAGCCTGGCCAACATGGTGAAACCCTGTCTCTACTAAAAATACAAAAATTTTTTGGGCATGATAGTGCATGCCTGTGATCCCAGCTACTTGGGAGGCTGAGGCATGAGAATCCCTTTAACCCAGGAGATGGACTTTGCAGTGAGCCAGATGTGGTGGTGCATGCCCATAGTCCCAGCTACTCAAGAGGCTGAGATGGGAGGATTGCTTGAGCCCAGGAGTTTGAGGCTACAGCAAGCCATGATTGTGCCACTGCACTCCAGCCTGGGTGACAGAGCAAGATTCGGTCTCAAAAAAACTAAAAATGAAAAAATTAATAAATAATGCAGCTGCTTAGCCACTGCCTTTTCCCTTGGTTATGTGGGTAATAGGCAACTCATGCTCTGCAGGGAAGGGGCATGGGTACAAACCTGGATTCCTTAGCTTACTGGCTGTGTGGCTGCAGCCAGGCAATTTCACTTGTCTGAGGTGCTGCTCCCTCGTCTACATCATTCAGGGCTGTGATGCTGGCATATTCAGCAAGATAATATCTGTAAGGGGCCCAGCTCTGGACTCAGCACACAGTAGGTACTAATGAAATACAATCATGAACATAGTTATCATCATCATCATTTGGCCAAGTGTGCCCAGATCCAACCATTACCATCACCAAGCCAAGGGAGCTGTTCCAGCAGGTGAGAGCTGGGGTTGAGTTGGACGGAACCACCTGGAATTCACATCCCAGTGCCAACACTGGACACTTGCTTCTCTAACAGGATTTTTCAACCTCAACACTATTGACATTTTGGGCTAAATTTTTATTGTGGGGAGCTGTCCTGTGCATTGTGTGGTGTTTAGCAGCATCCCTGGCCTCTACTCTCTAAGATACCAGTAGCATCCTCCCCTAGTTGTGACAACCAAAAATGTCTCCGGGCATTGCCAGATGTCCTCTGAAAGGCAAAAATCACCTCTGGTTCAGAACACTGGTCAAATAAAATGTTCACATTAGGTTTCTTATTAGTATTAGGCAAAGTCAAAGAATCTACGCAGAGTATCCAGTTTAAAAAAATTGCTGCCAGGATGACCTTTTTCTGGTAAACCATGGAAGAACATTCATTTCTTCTATTTGACAAGCACTGCAATCCAAGGGAAGAGAATGAACTAGGGAAATAATTGGGTGAGGTTTTAACATTTGTGCTAATTTACAGGGTACTTCAACTCCATGCAAATACACCCATGACTAAGAATTTCTGCTTGATACAGTGGTGAGGGGTAGGTTGATCATTTAAACCCAGGAGGTGGAGGTTGCAGTGAGCTGAGATGTACTACAGCCTGGGCAATAGAGTGAGAGTAAGTAAAAAAAAAAAAGAGAGAGAGAGAGAGAGAAGGAAAGAGAGAAAGAAGAAAGAGAAAAAAGAAAGAAAAGAAAGAAAGAAAAGAAAAGAGAAAGAGAGAGAAAGAAGATAAAGAAGAGAAAGAAAGAAAGAGAACGAAAGCAAGAAAGCAAAAGAGAAGATGCTCAGGTGCTAGCTGTTACCAATTAAACAGAAGTCCTGAAAAGCCTCCAAGGTGATTTTAGTGGATATTCAGGGTCTAGAACTGCTGCCCTTCCCAAGGAATAGAGGAGGGCAATGTGGACCGAGGACGATGCAGTGTGCCGGGCGTTGTCCGTGTGCAGTTAACCACCTCCAGAGCCTCGCTGTTTTGCAGGCGCCCTCCTCCTCCCCCCAGGCCTCCCACCCAACCAGTGGGCACTAAGAGCAGGCAGTTTTAACGTGTGCTAAATATAGTGCTTGGGAAGATAAATCCACACACCCTCCACGCCATATGATATATATCCCAGCAGAAACCACCTGCAGTTATGACCAGGCACATTTCAGAGAACTGCAGAATCTTAGAGCAGGAAAAGACTGCTGAGACAACTAGCCCAGCTGAGACCTCAATCAGAGCAGCCCAACTGCCCTGAGGGTTTTTAGGGCCATCTTAGAACAAAGCTACCTTACAGGTTTCACTGAAACAGCTTACAGGTTTCAATGTTTTGCTGGCTTGATTTCCCACCTGGGTAGTACTTGTGTGGCAAATTAACTGAAAATGGTATTCCTTACCGCAAATTTGTATTCACTGACTTAACAAATATTTGTTAGGTGCCCAGTATGTTTAGGGCACAGTGCCTGATTTTCCTGCCGAAATAGTTACCCATCCCGGAATAAATCCCTTTGTGTAAGTCCAATATAAGATCCAGGCGAGATAGGCTCGGAACCAAGCAAAATCCACCCCCAGCTGGGTTATGGTGGTTTTATTGTTTTCTGGCTCATTGGGTAACTTGGCAACCTGGGATCGCGTCTGCAAAAATCCAGAGGAGGCTGATCCAAGATCAGCTCTCCGGGGTCTGCACAGGGGCCCAAGGGCGGGTGCCCACATTCCTCCCTAGCTGCCCACAGCTGCCCTCTGTCCCCAGCCCTGCTCCAGCTCCCTCCCATTTCAGGCTAGTTACCGGCAGCAAGCTCCAGCCACCCAGCTTCATGGGGCCAGCCTCTCTCACCTCTCCTGCTGCCCAGCTGTTATTGACAAAAGTAAGCACTCTATTGTGACTTGCCACAGAAATAAAAATTGCTCAGGGGAAGGAATTGGGAACGTTTTGTACTCCAGGGTCACAAAAGATTTAAAAGTCATTCTCCCTACTGGAGATCTCATTTACACTGGGCAGAAACAACAACAAAATAAAAACGTGTCAAATGGATTGTGCAATAAAGGAAAATGCTGCAGAGGCAAACCTAGTAGGGGCAGAAGGAAAGGGAGAGGAGGCAATGCACAGCCTCCTTGTGGGAGAAACCGAGGCCCCAGGGGCTGGACACTACACGATGCCCTTCTTCATACCAAGGAACACAGCTCCCCATGCCTCTACCCACTCCATCAAAATGCGCAGACCCAAACCCAACCAGAGACAACTATCTCTGATATAAAGGGAGAGCAGCCAAAGCCACCCTGCACAGCAGCACCTGTGATCACAGGAGAAGCTGCCAATATTTCACCTGACTCTCTCCCATGTCTGTAGAATTCTATCTGAAAGTTATTTCTTCAGGAATGCTCCTCTGATCCCCCAGATTCATTTATTCCCTCAACAAATATTTATCGAATGGACAACATTTACTGAATGGCCCCCAGGGGTTAGATGCCCTTAGTGCAATCTCTCCTAGCTACCCCCTTCCCCCTTTGAACACTTAACAATGATGTTAATTAACTACTTACATAATTATTTCTTAGGGTCTTTAAGGCCTCCTTTTCCCACCCGCCTTTCCGGAATATTGAGCTACTTGACAACAAGAATCAAATCGGCCTTGTTAACTGCTGTATCCTCAGAGTTTAGCTTCTGTTGGCACCTATTGGATGCCAACACATGCTGAATGAATGAGTGAACAAATGGATGAGCAAACTGTCAAGGCCAGCGCTGTTCAGTAGAAATGCTGACCACAAAGGCAAGCCATATATGGAATTTTAAATTTTTTAGAAGCTACATTTTAAAAAGTAAAAAAGAGTGAAATTAATTATAAGAATATATTTTTATCTCAGCGTATCTAAAATACTATCATTTTAGCACTTAATCAATATGAAATAATTATAAAAGTGGTCTTTTGCATTCTTTCTCTCATACTGTCTTCAAAATCCAGTATGTATTTTACTCCTACCACACATCCCAATTTGTACTAGGCACATTTCAAATGCTCAGTAGCCACATGGGGCCACCACATTGGACAGCCAAAGTCCAGGCTTCAACAGAGGCTTCCCAGTGTGCTCATTTTCTGGTAAGGTAGGAGAAAAATTATGCTATGCTATGCTATGCTATGCCAACACCCAGTATAGCCATTATGCTTATGGTCTATTGAGTTAGACTGCCTGTTTCAAATCCTGACTCTACTACTTACTCCTTGTGCCCTGGGAAAATTACCTAACTACCCTGTGCCTCAGGTTCCTCTTCCAGAAAATGGGAGTAACAACTGTAGCTATGTTATGGGAGACTGTATTAGGAGCAAATGAGTTAAGACCCATAAAGGCCTGGCGCGGTGGCTCATGCCTGTAATCCCAGCACTTTGAGAGGCCGAGGTGAGCGGATCACAAAGTCAGGAGATAAGAGACCATCCTGGCTAACACGGTGAAACCCCGTCTCTACTAAAAATACAAAAAGAAAATTCACCAGGGGTGGTGGTGTGCACCTGTAGTCCCAGCTACTCGGGAGGCTGAGGCAGGAGAGTGGCGTGAACTGGGGAGGCAGAGCTTGCAGTGAGCCGAGATCGCACCACAGCACTCCAGTCTGGGTGACAGAAGGAGACTCCATCTCAAAAAAAAGAAAAAAAAAAACAAAACAAAAAAACCCATAAAGCCCTTACAACAATGCCTGCCACATGGTAACTACTCAATAATATTAACCATTAATGTTTAATTATATGTTTATATCTCATAAAGATATTAGGCTTCACTTCCTGCCCCAAGAGATGGGAGGTAGCTGTAGTCACAATACATTCTGTTGGTAGGATGAAGGTAAAACCAGTATCCATTTTAGAGATGAATTCTGAATATATTCTTTCATAGACACTGCAAGACATATTTTAGCAAAAACAGATTGGACCGGGTGCAATGGCTCATGCTTATAATCCCAGCCCTTTGGGAGGCAAATGCAATGGATCACTTGAGCCCAGGAGTTTGAGACCAGCCTGGGCAATATGGTGAAACCCTGTCTCTATTTATAAAAAATAAAATAGAGATAGAGATAAATGATAGATAATTATGGACATACAAATTGTAGAGGCTAGGAAAAATTGTTAGGTGCACCTAAAGAATAAAATTTAGACTCTGCCATAGTGCACATTGTCATTTGTGGGAATGGGAAGTACTGGTTTAAATAAAAACCTTTTACAACTTTCTGAAGTTTTTTATGCATCTCTTTCACCTGTGAAATTCAAGTTCCACTGTATAAGACACACAAGTTGTCTATTTTCCAATCCAGCATGTAAAGCAAATGACATTTACATTGGATTTCCTAAGGGATAAAATCTGCTTGGGAAAGCTGAGAACTCCATAGGTTCCAGCCCCAGGGCTGACACCTTTCTTACCCCTGTTTGCTGTCACCATGGTCCTAGGGCAGAGGAACACCGCCTTTGGAGAAGAGCCTGGAGGGGCACAGCACTGATGACTTGGGCAGCGCTTCACCTTCTCAGTCCCAGGGGATTCCCACCAGGCCGGGGTAGTCCCAATCCCATTCTAACTCCATGTGGTCTAGACTAAGAGCTTCAGGGTCAGCCCCGCACCCAAGCTTTCTAGGTGTTCTTTTGTCCAGGGATCACAGAGTCCAGTGAGGTCCAGAATCACTAAATCTGTGCCCACAAAGGAGTAGGCATGGAGATGAATTGGTGTGTTGCATTTGAACAGGCATCTTTGCAAAGAGGATCGTAAACTATGGAAAAGAGCCAACAAAATCATTGTGCACTGGGCTTCCACAATCATTTCAGTGTGTGTGCATGTGTGCATAAATGTGAGTGAGTCACTGAGATGGCCAAAGTGACTTGCAGGGACGTGAAATTGAGCCAAAGCCCCCAATCTGTTGAAACATACTCATCTGTTTGAAGGTAAGTATACGTACTTAGGAAACAAGAACACAGAAGAAAACAGACAAAGAGTAAACTCTGGCATATTGAACTCTGGGAGCTTCTCTGCCATTCTCTCTTTGAATATTGCCTCTTCCCCATTCTATCTTTCTACTCAAAATGTGATTTAGGACCAGGTGCGGCTTCACCACCCGGAAGCTTGTTAGAAATGCAAAATGGCTGGCAACTCTCAAGACCTATGGAATCAGAACCAACAGCTCAATGAGACCTAGGTGAACCATGTGCACATTAAAATTTGAAAAGCACTAGTTGATATTCTTTCCTTCTGGAACTTCTATTAAATGTATATGAGTCAGGGTGGCTGTATTAGTCTTTTCTCATACTGCTAATAAGACATACCTGAGACTGGGTAATTTATAAAGGAAAGAGGTTTAATAGACTCACAGTTCAGCATGACTGGGGAGGCCTCAGGAAACTAACAATCATGGAAGAAGGGGAAGTAAACACGTCCTTCTTCACATGGTAGCAGGAGAGAGAAGAATGAGAGCCAAGTGAGGGGGGAAGCCCCTTATAAAACTCCATCAGATCTCGTGAGAACTTACTCACTATCACGAGAACAGCATGAGGGCAACTGCTCCATGATTAAATTACCTCCAACTGGGTCCTGCCCATGGCATGTGGGGATTATGGGAACTACAATTCAAGATGAGATTTAGGTGGGAACACAGCCAAACCCGATCAGGGGCTAACTGCCATAAGAAACAAACTCAAGATGTCAGTGGCTTAGCAGTGGTTTCTTTCTAATTCATATTCATACTGAGGCAGCTCAGCAGAGGAAAGGGAGATTTGGTCACTCAGGAAGCCAGAACTTCCATCTTCTCATGAAGGAAGACAGTATGTGGGAGATTGTAGGAGAGATCGTCCAGGCAAAAGGAAAGTGCTGCTCCTCCTTCCTGCTCATGTCTCATTGGCCAGAACTCAATCACAAGGTCCACCTGTCCACAACCAGCTAAGCTGTGTGGTCTAGAAGTGCACGTGGTAGAAGAGGAGGAACTCAGATACTGGTGACATGAATGCGTTGTGCTTATTGTGTGCTCCATGTCTCAACCTACTATCCCATATTCCATTTGTCTATCTTTTGGTGCTGTATCCTGGGTGATTTCTTTATCTCTGTCTTCAGAATCACTAATTCTCTCCCACATTCACTCCAGATCAACCTTTGTCAAATGTTTTCTTAAAGGGCCTGGTAGTAAATACTTTAGAGTGTGTGGCCACATGGTCTCTATTCAACTATTCAACTCTGCTATTTGTAGCTCAACAGCAGCCTAAGACAATATGCTAAAGAATGGGCATGGCTGTGACCTAATAAAACTTTATTTACAAAATCAGGCAGCTGGCCCACAGGCTAGAGTTTGTTGATCCCTTGTCTAGACCTCTGCTATGGGTTGAATGTGTGTCCCCTTCAAAATTAATGTGGAAATTTAATCCCTATCATGGTAGTATTAAAAGGTGGCACCTCTGGGGAAGTGATGAAGTCAAGAGGGCTCTGGCCTCATGAATGGATTAGTGTCCTTATAAAAGAGGCTGCAAAGAGAGTTCACCTTCTCGCCCTTCCATCCTTTACCATGCAAGAACACAGTGTTTCTCCCCTCCCAAGGATGAAGCCACAAGGAGCCATCTTGGAAACAAACACCGGGTCCTTGCCATACACCTTGATCTTGAACTCCCAGCCTCCAGAACTGTGAGAAATGAATTTCTGTTCCTCATAAATTCAGTCTCAGGTATTTTATTAATAGCAGCACAAACATATTAAGACAGATTTTTATTTTAATTACTATTTTTTGTTTTCTAAATTTCTATTTCTTGTTCAAATCTGCCTGTTCTTTTTTTATAAGATCTTGTTTTGCTTTATGGATTCTATTTTCCCTTTATTCCTCTGAGTGTTTTACACATTTATTTTTAAGTTCATTTCACATTGCTCTATTATCTGCGATTCCTCTGGGGGTACTAACTGGTCACCAGGGGAAGTGACCAGGCAAACAGCTGAGCCTCACCATATCCCACCATAGACCAACCGGGAGTAGGAGAGTGTGGGGCCTGGCTGCCGCTGCTGAAACTTCCATCTGTGGGAAGGAAAAAGAATTTCTCTTCTTAATAGTTTGAAAACTATTACTCAGTCTATGTAACATCTCTTTGGCCACGTCATTTTAATACATAAATCAAAATTTGTAATATCTTTTATCACAAAACAAGCACAGTTAAAGAGTAGCAGTTATTAGCTTATCAAGATGACTGACACCTCTGAGCTCATACAGATGGTGTTGCACCCTCGGCTTCAACAGGCTCAGTGACTGGGAGACCTCCCTCCAACTCAGAGCACCTATTCTGGGAGGTGTTTAACATCCTTGAGCCTCGATTTCATCATCTATGAAAATGATGTAATAATGCCTACCTTACAGAAATGTTATGAAATTTCATTAAAATAATATAAATAACAGTGCTTGACCCAAGGTAGATATGCAACAAATGTTTCCATACAGAAGCACAATCTGATGTCTGTGTCTTATTACTGATGTCACAATCTCATTAAAAATGTCTTCTTTATCTTGAACTAAAGATATGTTCTAATTCTGCCCTGTTGGCTACATAGAATGGGTCTAATTCCTTTTCCAAGAAGCTCTCAAAATACATAAGGGTGATGTGTCATGCCCTCTTCACCAAACTTTCTCTTCTCTAACCAAATGCCCCCAAATTCCTCCAACTAAACAGCAATTTCTTGTCTCAAAAGTAACTAGAAGCTCTCGGGCTCTAGTGGCTCCCAAGACAGAGCTCAGCACCAATACCACACCCTTTGCCCTTTAGGATCCCAAACTTGATGTTGTGGGATATGGGTAAAGTTCGTGATTAGCCAAATGCTTTCTTCATTATACAAAATTCAGGGGAGGGTCTCCCTATCCTCTCCCCATTCCCAACACTGATGGCAAACCCTGTTTTGTTTCAAGGAGTCTGTTTGAGGATGAATATGCTCTTCACCGCTGAAATCCAGTTCTGAACTTTTGAAGTGACATTTATTGTGGTCTTAGGAAAGGTTCACTGGAGGTGAGAAGTGACAGCTCTGGGTGATAAATCAAATGCAGCTCAGTTTTAATTTAAGGGAAAACCATCATCAAGTCAGCATGGCTCAGGCATCAGCCAGCCCTGGCTGGCAGCTTGTGATTTCTTATGTAAATGGTAAACAGAACATTGAATGGTGACAATTTCTTCAACTGCTAGAACGAGCCGTCAGCTTCTGTTCTCTGCTTAAACTTGACATCTTAAGCTTCTGGTTAGAGGAGAGTCATGTTAACAAAAACATTTCAGGACTAATCATAATCATGAAGCCTTTCTTAGAAACAATGGTACTTGTACCGCATGTTACACAACACACCTGGTCTGTTTTTCTTCTTCAAAGCAGAATAGTCTAGCTTGGGATAGTCTAGCACTGCCTGCCCAACACAGTGGCCACTAGCCACATGTGGCCACGAAGTGTTTGAGATCTCGCTAGTTTACATTGAGCTGTGCTAAAATAACAGTGTAAAATATGACACAGAATTTCAAAGATTTCATACGAAAACAAATGTAAAATGTCTTACTCATAATCTTTTATGTTGATTTTATGTTGAAATGATAATATTTTGGATACATTAGATTAACTACTTATTAAAAGTAATTTCACCTGTTTCTTACTGATGTCACAGTCTCACTAAACATTTTTCCATTGTGGCTGATAGAAAACTTTAAATTACACATGTGGCTCACATTTGTGGCTACCATTATGTTTCTAGTGGACAATGCTAGTCTGAAAGGCAAGGCAGGGAGCTGGAAATCCCATGTTTCTGTAGCTCATCCTCTCGGTGCAGACTCAGAAACAAAGGAGTCTACCATCAGAAGCTATCATGGGCTTTACTGTTTCTTTGTTGGTTAGACTAGAGCAGTGTTCCTCAAACTTCAGTGAACATAAGTGCTATGGACTAAATTGTGTCCTGCCCCGCCCCCCTCAAATTCACATATTGAAGCTCTAAATTCCCCCATGTGATTGTTTCAGAGATAAGGCCTTTAAGGAGGGGATTAAAGTTAAACGAATCATAAGGGTGGGGCCCTGATCCAATAGAACTGGTGTCCTTATAAGAGGAAGAGGCCAGGAGCTGTGGCTCAGGTCTGTGATCCCAACTCTTTGGGAGGTCAAGGAAGGCAGATCACTTGAGGCTGCCTGGCCAACATGGTGAAACTGTGTCTCCACAAAAAATACAACAGTTAGCTGGGTGTGGTGGCATGTGCCTGTCATCCTAGCTACTCAAGAGGCTGAGGCATGAGAATCACCTGAACCTGGGAAGTGGAGGTTGCAGTGAGCTGAGATTGCACCACTGAACTCCAGTCTGGGCAGAGCTTCTCTCCCCAGTATATGAGGACACAACAAGAAGGTGGCCATCTGCCAGCCAGAGGAGAGCCCCCACCAGGAACTGAGCCCTGCAGGAACCTTTATCTTGGACTTTCAGCTTTCAGAACTGAAAAAACAGATGTCTGTTGTTTATGCCACCCAGTCTATGGTATTTTGTTATGGCAGCCTGAGCAGACTAAGACCATAAGCATCACCTGGTGAATTTGTTAAACACACAAATTCCCAGACCCTCTCCTGAGAAATACTGATTTTATTGATGTGGGATAGACCTAGGAATTCACTTTTCTTTAGCACGCATTCTAGGTATATATATGTGGACCATACTTTGAGACACCCTGGAGTACAAGAAACATAATTATCTCCGGGCGCGGTGGTTCAAGCCTGTAATCCCAGCACTTTGGGAGGCCGAGACGGGCGGATCACGAGGTCAGGAGATCGAGACCATCCTGGCTAATACAGTGAAACCCTGTCTCTACTTAAACACACACACACACACACACACACACAAAAAAAAAAAAAAAAAAAAAAAAAAAAAAAAAAAAAAAACTAGCCGGGCGACGAGGCGGGCGCCTGTAGTCCCAGCTACTCGGGAGGCTGAGGCAGGAGAATGGCGTAAACCCGGGAGGCGGAGATTGCAGTGAGCTGAGATCCGGCCACTGCACTCCAGCCTGGGTGGCAGAGCAAGACTCCGTCTCAAAGAAAAAAAGAAAAGAAAGAAAGAAAGAAACACAATTATCTAGACTCCTTTGGCACTGTTGCAGGCCTGAATTGGACCCCCAATTCTGCCAACTCCAGCAGTAGTAGCCAAATTAGTTTGATCATGAGCGCCCCCTTTTGGTAAAGCATTTTTGAGCATGCAACCCACCACACAGCTGATACGTATGTAACAAACCTGCACGTTATGCACATGTACCCTAGAACTTAAAGTATAATTTAAAAAAAATTATATATGCCCAACTGTAAATCGTATACTAAATATTAGTAAAGTTTTTTTACATAAAAATTAAGTTATGCTGTTTTCTTTCTGGGTCCCAATGGGCCATCTTTAGCCTGTGGAGGTCTCTCACTGAACACAAATTACACAGCTTCATATTTCCTTGCCTTTGCATGAGTTCCCATCTGCAATCTGTGCAGTGAGAAAATGCCTATTTATGCCTCAGGATTCAGCTCATAAATCTCTGTGCAGCTATTTCTTCCCCCTCCACCTCCCACAGGTGGAATTATTCCTTCTGCCCCTCTGTGCAGCACCTCTGTACTAATGTCACCTCTATTGACTTATCACACTGAACTGCAAATATTTGTTTAACTTTTCCTTTCCTTAAGGACTGTGCTTTATGTATCTCTGTTTCAACTGGGCCTTACACACAGTTCCTGGTACATAATATGTTTTGTGGTTTTTTGGGATTTTTTTTTTCTTCTTTTTTCTTTTCTGTTTGTAACAGAACAAACCAATGAATGTAAATGCAATTAACCAATACCTGAAGCAAGTCATCGCCCTTCTATGCAAAAGCAAAATCACTCTAGTGCATGTGAAAAATAACCCACATAAAAGGGTGCGGTGCAAAAAGCTATCTAAAGACATACTGGGTTTTAAGTTTGAGTTTACAAAAACACGTATAATTCACACAAGAGCTGAGGATGAAAGCAAACAGCCTAAGCAACCAACAGCAGAAGGAGCAGAGAAGGAGAATTTTTTTTTTTTTTTTTACTGATCTTTTTTAATTGTTTAATTGTCTTAAGATCAGGATCCCCTGGCAAAGTCGCAGTGGATGTTTGTGAGAGGTCTCAGTGCATCTTTGTGAAGCAGGACAAAAACAGATGGGGAACAAGAGAGCTTTTAAGGGCATTACAATTTATTATCTATATCCAGGTCTGCACTGCACAAAATGAAGGAATCATCTGGTCCAAACTCAAGAAATTGTGTGGCTAAGAGTATCACATTTTGGAAACATAGACCTGGCTTAGGGTACATAATAGCAAGTGTCCTTCCTCTGCAAGGTCTAAATAGCCTCATTACTTAGGAAATTGTCTTCCCTGTTCCCTCACATATCTCTTGCTATCTCGGTCTGAGTTTCTCCTGTGGATTATAAAGGGCTTCCCAGGCTGGAAGAATTCACTGGGCACCCTCTCACATGTGCTAAGGTGCAGGCTGATGAAACAAATGCTGTTTACACAAAAGCTTTTTCTCTCAGCAGGAACTTGAAAGAAACTAAGGTGAACATAATCAGTTTATCTTCTTAGACCCACTTAAAAGGATTGACCCTGTGATATACTGGAAAGCAAAATACAAGTCTGTTTATAAATGGCTTTTTAAGGTGATTAACAAGTAACATTAGCAAGTAGAAAGATTTCCATATTGTTTCCCCAAGAGTAGGGCTGCCAAATTTAGCAAATAAAAATATGGAATGCCAGTTAAATTTGAACAGCAGATAGACAGTGAATAATTTGGGGGTATAAATATGTCCAAATATTGCATGCCTCGTACATTTTATCAGGCAACACTACTTCAAAGGGAAAAGGCTCCACATAACACTTGGGGTGAGAATGTCTTTTCCCATTGGCTAAGAGGTATATATTAATAAAAACATAGGCCTGAAAGTTGAGATATCAGAGTTCTCTTCTAGATTAGTTGTTCATTAATTCATCAGTTCTTCATCTCTAATAGTCTAGTGCCATGTACTAGGTTAATTCCTTAATTTAAAAAAAAAAAAAAAAAAAAAAAGGGTGCTGGAGAGAAACATGGTCCCTGACTTCTTGCAGCTTATAATGTAATGGTGTGACCCTTAGCCTGTCTGTGCCCCATTTTGCCATCCGTAGAATGAAGTGGTTGATCACCTTGGGTCTATGTTTTGCAGAGTGTGTTCTGTGCTAATAGATATTCCATCAAAGAAGGTTTTTGTGACAAAAAATATAATAAACATTGAGTTAAAAAGTTAATAGCATTTTACTATAAGTCTTCTTAACATTTTTATTAGCTTATCTTCATCATGACTCCTAGATGGTGACTTACTGCAGAACTACCCTTCAAGGAGCCACTCTGGGGACTAGTGTTCTATGGAACACACTTTGGGAAATGCTGCCCTAAGCCAAGAACTAAAATTCTTTGTAAGTCTGTACTTGCCTTCTTTCCCTTCTTTGCCTAAAATTTTCTTCATCCTTGAAGAGCCAGCCCATATGTTTCCTCCTCTGTGAAGCCTTTCCTTCTGACTTCCCCCCAGTCATCACTCCCCACACTGAGCACACACAGGCATCACAGGGCAGAGACATCTGTCTAGTTCAGTTCTACATCTCAGCACCAAGCAATAGGCCTGGTCAGTACACTGAGTTATGCCAGCAAATATGCTTTTTCATGAAAAAGTAAGTGAATTAACACACTGCCAACCAAGTTACCCTGTCCCCTACCTTCCCATAGCACTTTTTTTGGTTGTGATATAATTATTTAATTCCTACGTTCTTTATACTGGAAATATTTTGAGGACAGCGAACAAACATTATTAATTATTCCATCCCTAGTAAATAAGCTGAGTCCCTGGCACATGCCTCGCTCTCTATAAATGATAATAAATAGCATTTACTACATCACACTCTTTACCAGGCACTCACATGAATTATTTTATTTCATCTTCACAACAATCTCATGGAAGGCATTATAGTCGATATTGTGGATTGGCTTGCTCAACCTCCGGACTAGAAAGCTGAAAACTGTTTCCCAAATTCCTTTGGAGCTTGGGCTTTGCATGTAGATTAGGTTTCATCAGTTGTAAGTATTTCCATGAGTTTGGGAAGGTGAAAATGAGGCAGAGGCCACGTCTTGCCCCTTTTGGAAATTTCATTCTGGCAAGCAAAGGTGTGGAGATGTGAGCTTTTTCTACAGCAGGACTGCAGTCCTTCTCCAGCTTCCTGGGCATTTGAAGCAGAACCAGTGGCAATACAACATTTCAGATGTGTGCTTTTAAACTCACCAGTTCCCATCGTGCTGGCTTCAGAGGTACAGCTCCCCTAGTACGTCAGTTCTGTGATAGGGAATCATTGCTCCTCCAGCCCTTTCAACAATTGTGTAAGTATATGGTTTCCTTTATTAACTCCCTTTCTGCTAAAACACCTAGAAGGATTTTAGTTTCTTATACTAAACCCTTGCTGAGATAGAAATTACTATCATTATCCTTTCTCCAAAAGAGAAAACTAAACTATAGAGAGATTAATTTATTTCCCCCAAGGTCCCAATCTACCAAGTGGCAGAGCCAAGATTTGAACCCAAAGGATATATCCTTTTGTTATCCTCCTCTCAACAAGATCACACAGGACAGCGTTGCCAGTAGAACTCAAGAAGGAAAAACTGCCTTCATTTACCAGCCAATCACTACTTAAAATTACTAGTAAAATGTAAAACTGTTTTTACATTTATGAATTATGGCACATCCACATATGGAATATTATGCAGACATTTAAAATAAAGTTGTATAAAACCATAATAAAAGAATGTGGTATACAGCTCTATGATAATAAATTTGAAAGCCTAGATAAAAATTTTCTTGGGAAATATTTATCAAAATTCAAAGAAGTAATATAGGAAAAGAATGATCAATAACTTTGACAGCAATTGTAAAAGTTGCAAATAGTGGCCACTGAAAAAAAAAAAATTAAAAAAACCTAACATGGGTGTATCCATGGATGAATCCTTCTAAATTTTCGAGGAACTGATCATTCCAACACTACCTGTTTCAGAGCATAGAGAAAGAAAGTAAAGCTTTCCAGTTTTTTTCAGAAAACCTAAATACCAATGACTTAAAACCCATCAAAACCTTAACAAAGAGAATCCAGCAATATATTAAAAGGGTAATACGTTTAAAGTTCATATGGAACCAAAAAAGAGCCCGCATTGCCAAGACAATCCTAAGCCAAAAGAACAAAGCTGGAGGCATCACACTACCTGAATTCAAACTATACTACAAGGCTACAGTAACCAAAACAGCATGGTACTGGTACCAAAACAGAAATATAGAGCAATAGAACAGAACAGAGGCCTCAGAAATAACACCACACATCGACAACCATCTGATCTTTGACAAATCTGACAAAAACAAGAAATGGGGAAAGGATTCCCTATTTAATAAATGGTGCTGGGAAAACTAGTTGGCCATAAGTAGAAAGCTGAAACTGGATCCCTTCCTTACACCTTATACAAAAATTAACTCAAGATGGATTAAAGACCTAAAACCATAAAAACCCTAGAAGAAAACCTAGGCAATACCATTCAGGACATAGGCATAGGCAAGGACTTCATGACTAAAACACCAAAAGCAATGGCAACAAAAGCCAAAATAGACAAATGGGATCTAATGAAACTAAAGAGCTTCTGCACAGCAAAAGTAACTACCATCAGAGTGAACAGGCAACCTACAGAATGGGAGAAAATTTTTGCAATCTACCCATCTGACAAAGGGCTAATATCCAGAATCTACAAAAAACTTAAACAAAGTTACAAGCAAAAAACAACCCCATCAAAAAGTGGGCAAAGGATATGAACAGACATTTCTCAAAAGAAGACATTCATACAGCCAACAGACACATGAAAAAATGCTCATCATCACTGGCCATCAGAGAAATGCAAATCAAAACCACAATGAGATACCATCTCACACCAGTTAGAATGGCAATCATTAAAAAGTCAGGAAACAACAGGTGTTGGAGAGGATGTGGAGAAATAGGAACACTTTTACACTGTTGGTGGGAGTGTAAATTAGTTCAACCATTGTGGAAGACAGTGTGGCGATTTCTCAAGGATCTAGAACTAGAAATATCATTTGACCCAGTGATCCCATTACTGGGTATACACCCAAAGGATTATAAATCATGCTACTATAAAGACACATGCACAAGTATGTTTATTGCAGCACTATTCACAATAGCAAAGACTTGGAACCAACCCAAATGTCCATCAATGATAGACTGGATTAAGAAAATGTGGCACATACACACCATGGAATACTATGTAGCCATAAAAGCAATGAGTTCATGTCCTTTGCAGATACATGGATGAAGCTGGAAACCATCATTCTAAGCAAACTATCACAAGGACAGAAAACCAAACACCGCATGTTCTCACTCATAGGTGGGAACTGAACAACGAGAACACTTGGACACAGGGCAGGGAACATCACACACCAGGGCCTGCTGTAGAGTCAGGGCTAGGGGAGGGATAGCATTAGGAGAAATACCTAATGTAAATGATGAGTTAATGGGTGCAGCACACCAACATGGCACATGTATACATATGTAACAAACCTGCACATTGTGCACATGTACCCTAGAACTTAAAGTATAATAATTTAAAAAGGGGTAATATGTTAGGCTAGTTTTATTCCAAAAATACAAAATAAATTTAATATTAAGAAATCTATTCATGAGAGTGCCCTCACTGATAGGTTAAAGGAGAAAACTCATGTGGCCATATAAATACATGCCTAAAACAGAATTTAATAAAATGTAATACTCATTCCCCAGAAAAACCCTTAATGAGGTAAGATGATATGGATAAAGGAATATGTCGTGATATCTGTAACATAATAAGTATATTTAGAGAAGGGAGAATAAATAGATAAAAATATAGATCTTAAAAGAGCTAGCTTAACATTTATATCGTGAATTACCATGGAAATAATCCTGTTAAAATCAAGAAGGAAAGTTGTCCACCATCTCTACTTTTGTCTGGCAATATTCTGGTGGTTAACGCAATTAGACAAAAGAACAAATACAATTTTTAGCAGCTACTAAGCTCTCTACCAGCACCACACATACACACACACGGGTCCAGCTAGCTCCTTCAGCACTCCACCATCTCTACTTTTGTCCATGTACTTTTGTACATGGTGCATTCCAGAAGGAATTTCTGACCTAGCTGGGCCCTTTGAAATGCTGTCACTACCACCACTGCCTGTTTAAAGGCTGTCCTGCATCTGGCTGGGGTTTCGGTTGTTGTTCACTTATTAATATTACAACTCGTGTGTGCATCCAAAATGGAAATAACTTGGAATAAACAAGAATAAAAATCACCAAAATATAATGTGAGTACAGAGCTTCCTGGAAGCCAAGGCAGAAAACAAAATGCAGCACATTGCATAGCACTGTTAACTTCTCAGAAGTTCTTCCTGGCATTAAATTCCAAACACACACACACACACACACACACACACACACACATACCCTGTCCAGCTAGCTCCTTCAGAACTCCACCATCTCTACTTTTGTCCAGCAATATTCTGGTGGTTAATGCAATTAGACAAAAGAACAAATACAATTTTTAGCAGCTACTAAGCTCTCTACCAGCACCAGTGATTTCTCTGATAGATCCCTCTGTGGAACCAGCACAATGCCAACTAATCTCTTAAATGACCAGGGCTTCCTTCAGTCCCCTACCCTCTGTCCAGCCTTGTCATAGTCTTATAATCAGTATGATCATGAAATGAAGACTGTTCATGCTCACTCCCTTTCCACACTGCATCTCATGCAAAGTTATTTGATAAAAATTCTGCAACAGAGAAAAAAGAACTCTGCCCATAAATTCGAGCCCTTTTGCTGGGTGATACCTTTTGTTTGGGGAAGAGAGTACTGGCACAATGCAAAGACAAAAGCAGGAGGGAGATTTAAAAAAATAAACTAGTGGAGGTTGGTCACAAATGTGAATGGAGACTTAATTGATTTGTACATGGAAAAACGCCATAGCGCCTGAATCAAGGCTCCACACAAAGTCATCAATATTATTATTATCCACCGGTGTAAAAGCATGGTTTGTTTTCAGTTCTTCTGTGTTGAAGCTAGTGAGTCATGATCATAAAGCTCCAAGACAACGTTAAATTACTACTGCCTCTTATTAAAAAGCAGCATTTTTCTTTTCAGGGTTACACACCATCATTTTTCTTATTCATTACTGATGCAATATCAAGCTGTGAACTTCTGCAAGGCTGGAAATAATTCATGCAACCAATCTTCTTTAACAAACTAATCATCTCTCCCCCTTTAGGAAGTACCAGATATGGAACACTGGTGATGATTATGAAAAATAACAGTATTTATAAGAACCCACTGGGCTCAATGCTGTCTTCGGTATAGCTAAGGAAACTTTAACTGTGTTTAATGATCTTTCCAGCTAACATTGTCACTGAAACAGGCAGGGCCTGCCACAATCATTTTAAGACAGAAGTTCTCAAACATTTTGCTCTCAGAAACCCTTTATACTCTTGAAAGATGATTAAGGACCTGAAAGAGCTTTAGTGTAAATGTATTGTAAGTATTGATTTTTGCCATTAGAAATTAAAACTGAAAACAATTTTAAATATGAATTTTTAATCTTAAAAAAATTAACCTACTACATATCAATATTTTCATAAAATACAACTGTATTTTCCAAAACAAAAACATTAGTAAGAGATTGGCATTGCTTTATATTTTTGCACATCTCTTTCATGCCGGGCTTCTTTGAAGATAGCTAGACTCTCATATCTGCTTCTATATTCAACATGTTCTGATATCACATGTCATAGAGCATCTGGAAAACCCCACTGTCCACTCATGGGAGGATGCAAGTGAAAAAGGCAATAACATCTTTGTAGAATTATTATTAAGATAGTTTTGACTTCAAAAAGACACTGAGAAAGTCTCAGAAATACTGGGGTTCCCCCAACACATTTTGAGAACTGCTGATTTTGAATAAGACTGACTCCCATCAAAAGTAACGTTTACTATGTAGAGAAGAAGGCACTAGCGTTAGAAAAGTTAAAGTTCCATTGGAGATATGAAGCTAAACAGATGTAGAAAACAGTGTCTACTTTAAGAAGCTTATAATTTATTTTGCAGTAATGTGGTAATGTATATTGCATCACTGTTCAAACTATTTGCTGCCTTTCTTCCCAGTTTCTTCTTACTGGGCTCTGTCTGCAGATGTACCCCTTACAAGAAGATCACACTCTTCCCGTTTCATAGTGTTCATGTCTGCCATCAGACTCACTGTGGCCAATGAAATGTGAGTGGAAGTGACGTGTGCTACTTCTGTGCAGAAGTTTTCAGGGACATTATATGATTCCTGCATCCCTCTTCTCTCCAGTGAGACCCACCATGTCATAGGAAAGAGCTGCTTCTTCCGCCTGGGTCCCAAAATGAAGGAAGCATGGAGCAGACTGGCAGTCAGTTCATGAGGTATGTGTAACAAAGGAGTAATTCACTGACATGCTTGGAGTTGTTTGCCACTGCAGTGTAACTTAGGCTATGCTGACTGACACAGGTGAGTAAGATACATACAAAAAAACCTCACCTTAAACATTAAAGAAAATCTAGGTTGTTTGGGGAAGGGAGCACTGGCACACGTGTTAAGGAACAGAAATAAAGGGGCTCGCGCTCAGTGTCCTCACTTTTTTTAGCAAATATTTAATCAAATGTAAGAAGTATTATGGAGTCAGGCCCTATGCTAGACATTGAATACTCAGGGATGAGTAAGATGTGGTCTCAGAATGGAAGGAAGTGGTGGGAGCCATGGACTTCAACGCTAGATTGGAAGCCTAGTTCTGCTACTCCAACTGCGTGATCTTGAGTAAGTTTCTCTCAGCTTTATTTTTCTCATCTGTAAAATGGGAATGATAATACTTCAAATGATGGTGAGTTTTAAATGAGACAACTGTGAAAAGCATATAGCAGATAACTCTGCACACAGTAGTCTGCATGTGCAGGACAGGCTACTTTTCCTCCTCTTTCATCTTCCCATCTCACACTCCCGGGTGAGGATCTTGGGAGTCTACACTTGGCTCTGTCTATGAGTTTTCCACTTACTTTTCTAGAGTTTATTCTCTCCAAAAATAAAACATTGTATATATACATACATGCACACACACACAGCCCCTTTCATTTTGTCTGTCACTAGGCTAACACTTATTAAATACTATTATTATCCCTATTTTACAAATTGGATAAGTAAAACATAAGGCAAGGGGGATCTCTGTCAGCATCCTCAATTTTCTTAGTAAATATTTAATCAAATGTAATCAGCATATGGAGTCAGGCCCTATGTTAGACATTGAATATTCAGGGCTGAATAAGACATGGCATGGTCTTAGAATGGAAGAAGGTGGTAGGAGTCATGAGTTATTCATGAGATATTAAATAAGTTCCCAAGATCACATGTTAGCATATACATATCTACCTCATTCATTTTAACAGCTGATAGTACTTGATAGTATTGATATATTACAGTTTACCTAATCATTCCCATTTTGATGGACATTTTCAACTTGTGATTACGTTTTTACCATCACAAACAAGAAACTTCCTCACACAAAGATCTTTGCATACATGTGTAGCTACATTTGCAGGATGAATTCTTCAAATTGGATTGCTAGGACAAAGTGTAGAGCAATTTAAATTTTGATAGATCATGTGAAATATGTCTTTCAGGCAGTTCTTGCTGATTGATGCTCCTGCCCTTGGGGAATGAACATGCCGTGTCCCCAGAACCTCTTCTACACCTCGCCCTTAACCTTCAACAGCTGTGCCCTGGATCTGTGTTTACCAAACACATTCCCAAGAATAGTCTCATTGAGCACCATTTGAGAAGGGCTGCTATGTGGACAACACCCCACTTTTTCATCCCTAATGATTTAATGCTTTCTTTCTCTGTTTTCACACAGAGTGCATTTGGGGAGACTGGCTGGAAGTGGGCTTTGTTCTGCTCTGAACAACACAAGAATAATCCATCTATCTGAAAGGTAACTTGTATATTGATCCAGAAACATTGCAGGAGTGTAGCTTTTTCATTGATTATTTAATAATGGGCCATTTCATTTTTATCTACTCTGACTTCTCTAACTCAGATAAAAAAATCAGGTAACCCTAAGCACATAATTCATCTCAGTGGAAAGTGTTTTCCTGCCAATTCACATTAGTTCAAAAAGTGACCCTGCAAACCTCTAAGTCATTCAGAACAATACATTCCAGAGACGGCCCTTCCAACCTGCCTTATTCTTGTTGAATATTTGGGCAAGAAACTAAGGGAGCATTTAGTTTGAAGCAAATTGCATCTCATATTTCCTTGGAATGAGGCAAAAGCAAATCTGAACCATCTTTCAATGGAATGAGCCACACTGACAAGAGCACTTGTAATCGCTTCCATTGTGTATTCTTAGCCAATTTACAACTACATTCATTGAATTAATAACGATCAGCTGGGACTCGCAAAGGCCTAATACCCAGGGCTCCCTTCTGGGGCTGCTGGCCTGACATTTAAATATTTATTGATGATAATTGGATGACAGATATGGATGGGCTCAGACAGAAATAAATTCAATCTGCTTGCACAGGCACAAACCGTGTCATAGCCATGATTCCTCCTCAGGCCACATAGATACAGTACCAAGAGAAATGAAGGTGAAGAGGCCTCTGATAAGATGTGAAAACTAAGACAACGATTCTCGTGATTATTTGCATGGTTGAAAGACAACTTCTTAAGACTAATTTTTGTTTTTGTTTTCGTTTTTTTATGTGTGTTTTTGTTTGTTTGCTTGTTTTACCAAATTGTCAATAAAGACATGAGAATTTAGAATTCAAGACTTTGCTTTCCTGGATTCTGGGTTTTCCTTCCTATTCCAAAAAATATTTGAAACAGGCACCAAGTATCCAATCTGTGTACAGATCATTAACATTTTGTGTTTAAGATCTGCCAGGTTATGCTGCAGTAACAAAGAACCCCCAAATCTCAATAAATGAAAACCACAAAGGTTTATTTCATGTTCCACACCACAGGTCCCTCTCAGGCTGGCAGGGCATTCTGCCCAGCACAGTCACTCAAGGACGCAGGCTGGTGGAGCAGCCAATCACCACTTCCCAGGGGGAAAAGGACAGTTCTGGAGAATCTTGCATCAGCAAGGAAATGGTCTGGCCTGGAAGTAAACCACACTAACAATGACCACAGAGAACCTGCTTAAGATTGCTCTGATCTTAGGTGCTTTCTCTGCTTCTCACTAACCATGTGGCTTGAACATGTCACTGCAACTCTTGGAGGCTCAGATTCCTTATCTGAAAAATGAGAATAATACAAATTAGTCCTCAAATTGCCCTGAAGAATAAATGAGATAGTAAATATATAGAATCACATACTAGAGGCTCAATAAATGACAGCATTTGGGATTTTTTTTTTTTTTTTTTACCATGTTAAAAGAAAAGACTTCCATGGAACCCAGTAGGCTCACAAGGATGTGTGCTTTTGCTCACTCGCACCACATTATACACAAAATTCTTGAAAGTATATAATAAACCACAATACACACATGTCTCAAGGCTCTCACTGCCACAAACTGTGGTTTCTGACAGTTTGATTGTGTACATGGGAAAAGGTGACCTGAAAGTGACTGAAGAATTCACCCAGAGTTGTTTCATAATTAAGAAGGTATAATACCCAACTTTGCGTCTCCTGACTTCCATGGTAATCTACCGTCTCACTGCTATGCCCTTCCTTTCGTCCATGTAGGATAGAAGGAAGAACAGTATACTATGCCCCAGGACAGCATCTTTCATAGCAAGCTTTTAGACAAGAATCAGGTAAGTTCAAAGGTTATTGTCATTATTTATATGTCATGATCACTCTTCACAACTGTATTTTCCATGATAACTAAGAAAAATTAAAGCGATCAAAAAACGATTACGATTATAATCATGGCTAATATTTACTGAGAATTTACCCTGTGCCACTTCTTATTTTATGAACTTTTTAGGATTATCTCATTTAATCCTCACACTAACCCTAAGAGGTGGGTAACATTATTATCCCATTTCACAGGTGAGAGAACTGAGACACCCTGAGGTGAAGTGTCTTGCCCAAGGTGTCCTGTACAGTAAGTGGCAGAGTTAGAATTCAAGCTCAGGCTATTGTATGTTGGAGCCCATGTTCTTAGACTCCTCAGGATGGCTCTAATGTACAGTTATTATTTTGAAATCTCACTTACCAGAAAAAGGAAATGATGGCTAATACAATTGTTCTATAGGTTAAAGGACTGTGCTAAGAACCAGAGGTTCATTCATATTGTTGTATTCTCATCCATGATTACACTCACCACCTCCCTAGCACCAGATAATTAAACAGCAGGAAAGTTCTGAGCAGGTAAAGAAAGAGCAGAAGGATAGGGTAAGATTGGAATGTAGAGAATATGATCAACTGATATTTACTGAATGGGTGAATGGGAAATTCATTATCACTAATTGAAGAAAACTCAAACCATTAGTAGTCAACTGCATTCCTTTTATAAATGAAATTCATTATTTCAACTCTATCAGCCCTTTAACACAAGCTATGCATGTCATATTCTGCATATTGAACCTCATTGTACCACTGCTTTTTTTTTTTTTTTTTTATAAACCAAGAAAGACGGTTTATGGAACAGAGTGTTTTAAGGAAGTGTCACAGGGTGGGGAAAGAGAAGGAACTCCTGCCCATCTCCAGGGAGAGAAAAAAGTCCCCATGGATGGAGTAGGAGGGCTCCATCAGGCCTGAGAGGTACTTTTGCAATGTTATGGAACCAATAAATTAGAAAGGTAATTTAGTACCTATTATTTTAATTCTCACCTAAAGGAAATTTTAAAATTTCAAAGCTGTGAATTTCAGGTAGGATCAAGTCATTTGCACTTCCCCAAGATGTCACAGCTTATGCTCTGTCAAACAAAACAAATCTCTCTCCAGATAAAGACAACAGCATTAAATGTAAGTCTCTGTGTGTTTTAAAATGAATAACCAATTAGCAATTATTCAGTCATGAACAAACAGAACTTACTCTGTTCCTCTTCCTGAGTTCTCAGAAATACTTAGAATTTAATGGGATGTAATTTATGAGACGAAGTCCATTTTTTCTTTCACGTGACAAAGTGGACTGCAACAAACAATGTCTGTGATCACAGAGAATGATCACTATTGCTGATTGCAGGCTGCAGAGGTAACAGCAGCTGGCCGGAGTAGGTTAATATCACATACAGGGCCTTGTCAGTCAACAGCCTTCAGAGCACACACCTCCACCAGCTGTTCTTGCTTCTTAAGCTGTGCTTGTTGAGAAAGACTCAGCCCAAGCACAAGTAGAATGGTTCATGGTACCCGCCCACAATGAGGATAGGAAACATGGGTGCTAAGAACTTGTGGGGGAGGCAGAGGTCAATCGAAACTCATAATCGAACAGTTATGTAACAGTCACCAAATCATCAATTTGTTATCAATGACCTTCAAGTCAACTGGAATAGATGAGCTTCACTGAACCAACATAGGATCAAGGAAACCCAGAGGGGAACGCTTTGGCTTTTTGACTGTCAAGAAACCTTGATTCAAACATGATGGAAGAATCTCTCCTGTTTGGCCCCTAAGCAGACTTGTGGCTCCCAAGAAGCCTTCCTCACATCTTCACGTTTTTCTGGGCTAGGTCATGGTGGAAATGACCTGGAAATGTAGACACCCAGCACCCACCACCATACACATATCTGTGTTCCTGTTATAGGACCTAAGTTGTTACTTCCCTCTAGGCAGGAACTATATCTAACTGTCAAATGGCTCTGCATAGAGGCCATAGCTCACCTGTGCCATAGATATACAAATATGCTTTTGTCAAACCAGCAACATATATAGTCTTTAGCAGTATCATGATCTTGTCAAGAAATACCAAGACATATCAGCTCACACTTTCCACCAGCATAGTTTCTCCCTGTTCTACAGAGTCACAGCTCACAGAGCGGCGCATGGATGGCTGCCAAGGGAGGGAGATGGAAAGAAGCCCAAAAGGGTGAGGCATCTATCCCACTCCACAGCCAGGACTGTTGCGCAATCTGTTTAATACATCACTTGAGGAGGAGTTTAATTCTTTAAAATATTTGGAAATCATTTTTCTAGGAGGTCTCCAGATTGTTAGAAAAGTAAGATTTGAATTTAGTGTGCCTCAGCACAGAGAAGCAACTTTGTGTGTAGAAATGTCCTGGCTGGGCACAGTGGCTCACATCTGTAATCCCAGATTACTTTGGGAGGCCGAGGCGGATGGATCACCTGAGGTCAAGAGTTTCAGACCAGCCTGACCAACATGGTGAAACCCCATGTCTACTAAAAATACAAAAATTAGCCAGGCATGGTGGCATGTGCCTGTAGTTCCAGCTACCCCTCAGGGAGGCTGAGACAGGAGAATAGCTTGAATCCAGGAGGCAGAGGTTGTAGCAAGCTGACTTGCTCCACTGTACTCCAGCCTGGGTGACAGAGCAAGACTCTGTTGAAAGAAAGAAGAGAAAGAGAGAAGAAAGAAAGAGAGAAAGAAAGAAATGTCCTGAGTTTCCAGAGTAAGGTATTTTCCTTTCTCGACACTGAATATTAATTTAACACTCCAGGAAGAACCAGCAACTCTGGGTGCCTCAACAGCCTGACAGGGCCCATACTCTATTAACCAAAAAAAAAAAAAAAAAAAAAAAAAAAAAACCAAAGTCATTAGGGGAAGGGGAAGAGAGATGAGCAAAACAAGAAGTAGAAAAAATGGTAGAAATACACCACCAAGGAAATGCTATCCTGTTACCTTGCTCCACAGGAATTTACTCAACTGTCTCCATAGGAATGGTCTGGCCCAGCTATTAAAACGTTCACACAGACCAAACAAAAGTTGGGAGACAAAATTAGCTGAGTAGAGGCCATGTCTGCTTTTGGAAAGGCTATGGTGACCTGTCAACTCACCGTCCTGCTGAATCTACCGAGAGAGAGAAACTAGACCCCGGGCTGAGTAGTCTAAAGTGAATTCTGTATGCAGCTATCAACAAAAGAGCACTCAGACACCCCGGCACCAAAGATATGAACAAGAAAATGCTGAGAACATATTTCTGTTTTTCCGTCTGTGATCCCAAAAGAACTCATTTAGTAAAAGGTTTTGGACTCCAAATGCATCAGTCTGTTTCCTTCCTGATGGTCCCTGCTACATATGTGGCCGCTTGGACATCTGAAAGGAAATGGGCCTGTGCTATTCTGATGTTCACCCAGTAAACAACAAATTGGCACTTAAAATGGGGAAGCGGGAAGCTCTTCCCAGAAGAATTCAGACTCCAGGAACTAGGGGGGTCATGTTGATCCTAGAAGCAGACCCTGTGTGAGGATCCTTCTGTCCATGGGGCCCCCAAATCTATTCTGCTCCTGGGGACCAGACAAGGTAGGGAGTCTCACAAGCCAGAATGGGGAATGGGATTGGAGTTGATGGTGAGTGGAGAAAGAAATCCCAGGCTTGGGCAACGGGGGCTCAGAACTCTCTGTCTGCTTCCAGCTCCTGGACCAGAGCAGCCCTTCCATGTGAAAACGAATGCTTCAACTTCACATACCCGGAAGTGCCTCCTGCCTGCCTTTACCCAAGCCTTCCACCTTTCATCACTCCTAAACCTTCTGTACCACCGTGTTCCTTTCACAGTGGGGCCTGGAGAGCCACTGCTTCTGAGGCCATAGTCCCAAAATACCATACACCCAAATGGGACTTTTTTGAAGACCCCCGGGAGAATAAATTTCAGTGACTTTTCCTCTAAACAGGGACTCCAGGGAAAGCTCCATTCTCAGTTTGTGGGGCATCGTTTCCACGATGTGCCCCTGTGCCTCACTGCGGTCTGCCTGAAGATTGTGAAGTGGAAAAGGACAGAGCAGTATGGGTTTTGCACGGAATGATGTAGGTTCTGCCAGGTTGCTTTCTCTGATCCTCAAAGACCTTTTTCCATCTTACCTCCCATCTGGCCCAGCCTAGGGCACTCTGAAGTCATGGACTGATCCTTTCTCTCCCACACATAAAGCCACTTCTTTCATACTGATATTACCAAAGCAGCCTCTCATAATTTGGCTTGGAATGGAGGTTCAACTGTTTTGCTATGGGGTGGCTTTGCTCTAGTATCTTCACTGTAATAGCTACAGAACCACTTAGGAACATTTCACAAACCCTAGAAATTTAAATTGGGTTTTCAGAGATTCATTAGCTCATGAAATCTCAGGTTGTGTCACTGTTGTGTGAGAACCCATAGAAACGGGTACGGAAAACAAGCCTCCAGCAACCACACGGTTCCTCGCAATGACTTCTCTATAGCCAGGGGCCAACAGATGTGACTAGCTAAAGTGACTGGTAAAAGGAGGGGGCGTTGTCATAGGAAACCAGGACATCTCACTTGCAGCATTTTTTTAATCCAGTGGGGAAAAATGTTCCAGTTCTTATTTTTCTGTTTGTCGACAAGATGCTCAGCTATCTGGAATTCATCTGTGAAGAGTCCCACAGGAATTTGGCAGTGATGTCAGAGCAAGGGAACTCATTCTAAGTGATTAAAATGGAAAGTTGTAGCCGCAGCTTTCTCATACCAGCAATTCACAACAGATTTTCAGTCCTCTGTGGCTGAACCACCACTTAACTTTTTAGGAAGGAAAGACACAAGGCTCAGCCAGAGGAATTTGGATCATCTCAGTACAGTTGTGTGTGAAGGCAGAGGGCACACCTACCAGGGCAGAGACAAAAGAGAAGAGATGGGGCCATCAAGGCAGGACCAGGTAAACAGCAAGGAAATGAACAGTTCATCCCAATCAAACTTACCATGGAGAGACTGGATGTACCTCTGTCCCAAAAGAACCCATTGAGCAGTCTTTGACTCCAAATGCATCAGTCTGTTTTCATCTTGGTTGTCCCTGAAACATACACGGCCACTTGGACACCTGGAGGGAAGTGGGCCTGTGCTGTTCTCATGTTCCTCTGGTAAACAACAAACTGGTGCTTAAAATATAATAGCATAACGTCAAGCATTTGAGGTTGAGAGATCAGACCCCTAAGCAAAGTATATACCCCTCACATCAGAGCCACAGGGCTCTGCTTCTTGGACAGCCTAATCCATGGACCAAAGTCATCTTTCCTTAAAACTAAATGGGACAGGACAGTAATCTAGAGGAAAACTTCAGAAGAAATTTCACTTTATACTCTAAAGCCCATGTTAGAGCACTCTCAGCCTGAATTCCTTGAAAACATGTCCTGAGACAAGGATTAAGGGCTAATGCTTTAGGAAGTACAGTGCCAGGGCAGTGCACCTGAGGAAAAAGGAAAGCAAGTCAGGGAAGGATGGAGAGTAAATGTTGCCCACTGCTCCTCAACAAGTTTCAAGAGATGCATTCAATTCCCAACGTGTGTATCTTCTTAGCCACACAGGACATCTCTGACCAAGCTATATAGAGAAAGAATGTCCATCAAAGAGAAGGATGGACAGGGAATTTATTCACCTAACTTCATTCTCATTGGTAGAATGTGACCCACAGTCACACTTTGAATTTTGGAGTTATATCAAAAGACGTATTGCCCCCGGGGAGCCAGATGGCACACCTTGTGGCATGATGCTCATTCACATCCAGCAGTGCTGCAGGGAGGAGGCAGAAGGACTCTGGGCCTCAGCCCCACATCAGAGCCTTGCCAGAGCCAGTGTCACTGCAGCAGCTGAGGTGGAGCAAGCCCTGAGTCTGGAATGCAGGTGAGGCCAAGAGAATGAAGGCTCCTGAGATGGGTCAGATGAAATGACATGATACTTAATTAAAGGAAATGGTTTCGGCTGGGCACAGTGGCTGATGCCTGTAATCCCAGCACTTTGGGAGGCTAAGGTGAGCCGATCACTTGAGGCCAGGAGTTTGAAACCAGCCTGGCCAACATGGAGAAGCCCCATCTCTACTAAAAATACAAAAATTAGCTGGGTGTGGTGGTGCACGCTTGTAATCCCAGCTACTCAGGAGGTTGAGGCAGGATAATCACTTGAACCTGGGAGGCAGAGGTTGCAGTGAGCCGAGATCGTGCCACTGCACTGTAGTCTGGGTGACAGAGTGAGACTCTGTCTCAAAAAAAAAAAAAGTTTATCTTCATGCCTAGTTTTCAACATAGCTGTCCTCACTTCTGAATTCATCACTGGAATAGGCAAAAATATAAAGTTTAGGAAGCCTGAAAAGAAGCAAGGTCTCCCTGCCCCTCTGCCTCTAAGTGACCTTCTGGAACGGCAACAACTCCCTTTGCCTCGTTGCACCTGCTCCCTGAGACAAGCTTTCTGTTCTCCGATTACAGACACAGTAGTGACTGGGTAAAATCAGGGTTGGCCCATTGGGCCAGTGGGGCACCCCAATCTAGATTTTGGTTTGATGACGAAGACAGAAAGAGCTATGCATCCCTTTTCCATATGCTGAGGCAGTATATATAGCATAGATTGAGAGTTTGAGGTTGGGCTTTGGAGTCAGACAGAGTAATGTTGTAACTCGGTCCACCACTTACCAGTTATGTAACCTTCCTCTCTGTTTCTTCATATGTAAAATAGGCATTAAACTAGTACCTCCTCACAGAGCTCTTGTGAGAATAAAATGAGACAATCCCAGTAAAGTGTCTACACAGTGCCTGCTACCTAGAAGGCAGAAAATCTTAGCTATCATTATTAATAGAAATTCTCTTTCCCATTATTATACTTCAATCTTTGTCCTAGCTGCCAAACAGTTGGGAGGTAAAGCGCAGTTGCATTTGCCCTCATTGTTCACAAATTCATTTATTCTCCTGATTTCCTGTACAGTTGTATTTGCATTATCGTGTGTGTGTCCTTTTATCTGGTTTCCCATCATGCTTTCCTCCAGCCCCATGTCATTCCCATTTTTCTGGATAAAGGAATTGGCTGCTAATCTGTGCCCTGAACCCACACTCCTTGTAGGGTAGGTGCCTGATGAGCAGGCCCCTCACCACAGGGCCAGATTCCTGGAGGGCTGGGAGCTGACCCTTGCTTTGTGTGTGTCTAAAGAGGGCTGCACCTCCATTAAAAGGCAAGCACGGCCAGGCAGGATCCAGCTGTCACTGCCTGCAGCGCTGGGATCAGCAGAGGACTGAGGAGGAGGAGAGGGAATAAGAGTCTTTAACAACAGATAAACTACTCATCAGACCACCAAAACTGCCAAAGGCCAGCTCCCCACCTCATTGCTGTCCTAAGCCATTTAGTAACAGACAACACTGTTCTGGAGATGAAGGAGGCACCCTGCCCTACTCTCTCCTCCCCAAAACGGTGCATTCTGTTTCCTGGATCTGTGAGTCTTTCATGTAATGGACAGTTTATTAGTTGAGATTTAAAACTCAAAGCCACAGGATACAGATTGAATTGCAGTCTCCCCAAGGCTCCTAAAGCTACAGACTCCCGAGTAACCTCCTTGTATTTCCAAAGGTCATACTTGCCTGTGTGATTCCCTTGCAACTACCAAAGGGCGCCCACAGCCGGCAGCCTCCCAGTGCAGCCTTGCATACTGTAAAGAGAGACTGTATAACTGCCAGTGAGAGGGGATAGGGAAGAGGAGGGGAGCTCGCATCTGCAAATGATGCCTCTTAACATACTCCATGCTCACCGCAGCTCTGCATCTCTGCCTGCCAGAAAAGTAAGGTAGGCTTTGCCTGGCTGAAAGAAAATGTACAGCAGGTACCCCCCTGCCATCTAGGGTAGAAGAGAGCCTCCTACTTCTTAGGCGCTGAGGATAAGCTTCTCCTGCGGGCACCCTCATGTTCCTGTGCCCCCAGGGCCTTTACAGCCATCCCCATCGTCTTGGTTCATCTTTTGCTACTATAACAGAATACTAGAGACTGGGCAAATTATAATGAACAGAAATTTATTTGGCTCATGGTTCTAGAGGCTGGAAAGTCCAAGACCAAAGGGATGGCATCTAGTGAGGCCTTCTTGCTGGGTCATAACATGGAGGAAGATATCTTACGCAAGAGAGACAAAAGAAAGGGCCACACCTGCTTTTACAGCAAACCGACTCCCACAATAACAACATTCATCCATTAAAGGTAGCACCTGTCAACACTGTTGTGTTGGGGATTAAGTTGCCAACACATGAACTCTGGTGGACACATTCAGACCACAGCACCCATCTTCTCACAGCTCAGGCCACTGGGTGCAGACTGAGGATGAGTAATGAGGCCTGAAAAGGGGGAGGACCCATCACAAGCCTCCCATAGCCCTCTTTATCTCTCAGGAATCCCAGGTGAACCAGGAGAACTGGGCTCAAATAGTCAGTCTTACAGTCCTGAGAAATCGTGTAATCCAAACCAAAATAAGCCAAGAAAACTCAGACACTGTCTGCCATGGGTAACACCAGAATAGTGCCTTCTCGTTCATTTAGGCTCCAACTAAACCCAACAAAATAAGCATAGCCATTCAAATATCACAGCCTCTGACTGTCAAAGTAGAATATTAATTTTATATAAATCAGAAATGTTATTATTTAATTTTAAATAATAGCAAATTTAATTTCTGAATGTGAGTCCCCATTTTGCTGATGGTAGTGAATTTCATCTTGCCAAGTTTAAATAAAGGTCCATGCACACTGTGTCTTCTTCATCCCCACTGTGGTCCTCTCTTAGCTCCACCCTGCCCTTTCAGGAGGCATAAGGACCTTTGGGTATTCTCTTTGCATTAAGATGGGGTATCAGGATTCTATGAGGCTAACTTCAGAGCCCTCTGGCTGTTGCCCAGTCATGTGTGACTTCTCCACCTCTGTGGGGCCCAGCTGCCTGTGAAGAGCTCTAAGAAGTATGTGGTCTCCTTGGGCTGTACCATGGGCAGAGAAGTGCAGGTTACTATGCTCAAGGATCACCCAGACCTGTCTGGGTCTCTCTCATCATCCCCCCAACCAGGGGCTTGGCTCTGACAGTGTGATCCTTTCTTTAAAACACTCCTGACATCAAATTCCATTTATCTCCTCCCCGAACTCAAAAAGCAAAACCAAGGAAACGCCTCCAAAGCCATGAAAAAGATTTGTATGTGGCAAGAAAGGCTGTCCTTACATAATTATTCATTCTTTTTAATTCTATTGTTTATGAAATCAACCTTATCCTCCTTCAGGCATTTTGACTGCTGGAACTCAGATAATAAATAAAATTAATAATTTTTTTGAAACAACAGCTTTTCTCTTCTTGGCAAGAAACTGCCAGCTTCACTGCCCATGGTCTAGTTCAAGGAGTTACAGAATCCAGATGACCCTTTTATGGAGCCTCCCTGATTCTAGGCTCCTGCCCTGGATACACAGCTAGAAAGAGCAAAGAAAGGAAATTCGGTGCTTTTCAAATAAGTCAACCATCAGAGCCCAAAGGAAGTGAAAATAGCTCAAGCTGGTATCATGCAAGCCCTTGTTCAACAAAAACAGAAGTGGCTCTGGCCATGAAAGGCTTTGTCTATACCACAGTTGTCCCAAAGGGAAACACCAGTTAATAATGGTACCCTTCAAACGGCCATTTCTTGGTTATGTTCCCTTATTTTTGTGTTAGTTCCCTCTAACAGAAAGTAAAGGAAAGAAAATTGAGAGAGAAGACTAGAGAAGGAGTGAGTAAGGATCAGCCCATAAGATATAGAGATTTTTTAAAACAACACAGAGATTATTTGAGACACATGTGCATAAATAATGAATATTAAATTTAATTTTAACTTTTTCTTTATTAACCAGATTACATTTATAACATTGATGTAATACTATTGTAGTCTACATTTAAATTTTCTTATTTGTGCTATTAATATTCTTTAGAGTCCAATTTTCCTCCAGTATGCAAAATCCAATCATCGATTACACATTGCAGTTAGTTGAATGTCTTGTTAGTTTCTTTTAATCTGGAATAGTTCCCAGACTTTTTGTCTTTTATGACACTGACTATTTGAAGAATCCAGGCCAGTTGTTTTGCAGAATGTCCTTCAATTTGGGTTTATTTGGTTGTTTCTTCTTGATTAGATTCAAATTCAACATTTTTGGCAGGAATTCTATGCAGGTGGTGTTGTGTCCTCATGTGTCACACCAGAGGCCATAATGATGATTTGTCTATTATTGATGTTAAGTTTGATCACTTAGTTATAGCGGTGTCTGCCAAATTTCTCCACCATAAACGTTCCCTTTTCCCTTTGTAATTAGTAAGTAATCTATGTGACGATACTTTGAGACTGTGAACATCCTCTTCCCCAACAACGGCTCAGCCAATGGTTTTAGAAACCATTAATAATTCTTGCCTGAATTATCACTATGTAATAATTAAAATAATATAAAAATTAATAAAAATAATTGTAATAATATTACAATGATAATTATTTCAATCACCATGGTGGTTGAAAATGGTGCTTTTGTAATTCTATCATTCATTTTTATTAATTGGCATTCTTCTACAAAGAAAGGCTTTCTCTTCTACCCTCCCCTTTTATTTAGTATAAATATAGATGGATATTTATAGCAATGAGTTATTTATAGCAATGAGTTATTACTCATAACTGTTATTACTAATTTTGATCCTCAGGTTGTCCGAAATTTGTCCAGGGGAGCCCCTTGAAGCAAATCCTTTGTCATTTTGACACACCTTCAGTTTTAAACACCTTATGGTGATATTTAAGATGAAAGAAAGAAATCAAGGTTGAAATGCTGAAGAAAGAAGAAGAGCTATGAAGGACAAGACAAGAGAAGGATAGTTCTGATGACAATGAAACTTTTTTTAACTAAAACAGAGCTCTTGTCTTCAGTCAGAGCTCTCTGTTGTCCACTACTGGGACTTAAATATATTCAGGAGCCATAGGGACAGGCCTGACAACAGGAAACATGCATGGGAGGTCTCCTGGGAAGAACTCAAGATTTTTCACCTGATGGGCTTTAAAATATTAAGGCATGCCTAGCAAATAGTCTATTTTCAGAAGGCGGAAGGAAGGTAGGACTCATCCTAAGGAAAGAGGGAGTTGAGCACAATGTATTTGTCCTTGGTTGTTAAAGGAGAATAGAAGTTATTTAAAATGAAAGTATGGGCGGTACTACAGAAATCCACCTCCAGCCAGCCCTGTAGGTGAGAGAGAGGTAACTGAGAGGAATAGGAACTCTAGCTTATGGAGGTTCAAGCAACACTGCTTTGAGACCCTTCTTGCAGAAGGCAACACACAGGGGAGAGAGCTGCACTTCCCTTTGGCAACAGAGCTTGTTATGGAATGAATGTTTGTGTCCCTAAAATTCATACACTGAAATCCTAATCCCCTATGGGATAGTATTAGGACGTGGGGCCTTTGGGTGGTTAATAGGTCATGTGGGTGGAGCCCTCATGAATGGGATTAACGCCTTTATAAAAGGGATCCAGAGAGTTGTCCCTCTCATTCTCACTCTCACTCTTGCTCTCTTCCTCCCATGCAAAGATCCAAAGAGAAGTGAGCAGCCTGCAACCCAGGAGAGGGCCTGGCCTTGCCAGAACATGGCCATGCCGCACCCTGACCTCAGACTTCTAGACCCCTGAGCTGTGAGAAATACACTTCTATTGTTTATAAACCATAGCTAGACTATGATCATTAGTTATAGCAGCCCTCATGAGCTAAGACACAACCCCTAATAGCTTTGGTTTCCAGGGAAGCCACAGCAGAATCTACCTTGGCTGGCAGATCACTTGCACCTGGTGGTACAGTGCAGACACTACCAGAGAGGGCTTCTTTATGAGAGCCTTGGGACTGACCCACAGAAATATTCAAAATGGAAAAGAAGGTGGACTATTTAGATAACTCTACATGAAGAGCCTAGGCCGATTAATTTAGGCTACAAAATAAATAGTCCTTTACCTGGGAAGTAGACATGGAAGTTATAATTATCCCTGAAACAAAGGCTCAGTGGGGTCCTCCTGTGTCTCAAGGCCAACTAGCTAGTAAGTAGTATTCACAGGACCTGAACTCCTAGTCCAACATCCTCTCCACCTAGCAGGAAGGAAATGAAGGCAGATGTGGAATTCTAGAAGGATGGAAAGAGAAGTCAACATCATCATAGTAAGAAAAGTGTGGATGAGAACGATGTACAAAGAGTCAGAATGGTCTTCACACAAGAGCCAAGAAGGTCACCTCAGGAACCCCCAGACTGAGGAAGAGATTCTGTGGCAGCCAAAGGTACCCCAGGGCAGCACCATGAAGGGACAGGAGAGATTGAGAACATGCTTTACTGGCTCTGCCTCAGATGACCAGCAAACATGGTCCATAGTAAAATGGAATGGGGAGAACAAAGGAAAAACTGCACCTCAACGAGAGCAGAAGTGATCACAGGCAGAATCCCAGCGGGGAAAGAAGGCAAGAAGCAGGAACAATGAAACAAAAGTCGATGTCAGGTCTTTGTTGGGCAATACCCACTATTCATAAGTATTTGTGATAGATGAAGGTGCCTTCAGGGAAACACTTCAACAAAAGCACAAGATCAGACTTTGATGGGAATGGCTGCCAGTCCCTAATACAAACCTGTGCTTATCCGAGCATCACTTACAAGAAAAATACACTTTCCTTCCAAAACTAAGTTTGCTTATATGCATTGTCTATTGCCTCCCCCTAGTGATTGGATATGTGAAATGCCATAAGAATCCATTGGCAGAGTTGGAGGAATTAAGTGACCCCGATGATGGTGATGACAATGACGACAATGATGATGATGATGCCTCTTTATACTTCAACAGTATTGCACGCTCCTCAAAATGCTTTCACACAGGCAATTTCATGTATCTGGATAACTACTCTGTAAAATAGGCAATATGGATTTCACCTCCACATCATCTCACACTGACATTGCTTTGGAGTCTATTAATCAAAATCGGAGAAAGAAAACAACCTAGGGATTTGGAGTTAGACCTACATTTGAAGCCTGGTGCCACCACGCACCCCTTTGTGATTTCGAGCCAGTGGCTTAAACCATGAGCCTCCATTGTTCCATATGTGTAAAATGGGGTTGAGACGGCATATATCACAGAGACACAATAACCACTAAATGAATCATTCAGTACTGGCTTGAGCACTGTGCCTGGTGTGAGGTAAGACCTTTTAAAATATCATGGTGGTTGTTGTTGCTGCTGCTGGCGCTGCTTTAAATGGCATCTTTTAGAAGTGGCCTTTCACTTCCTTAGGATCACTTTTATGATTTCTCAGCCTGCTGGGAGACAATTCTTCCTTGTATCTAACTGAAAAACATGTACTTTAACTACTTAAATCTACTTTCAGCCAGATGCAGGAGCTTGTGCCTATAATCCCATTGCTTTGGGAGGCTGAGGCAGGAGGATTGCTTAAGGCCAGGAGTTCAAGTCTGCAGTGAACCATGATCACACCGCTGCACTCCAGCCTGGGTGACAGAGCAAGATCCTGTCTCAGGAAAAAAAAAAAAAAAAAAAAAATCTACTTTCTCTTTCTCAATTTTCCTCATTTTCCAGTTATTTTTCCCTCCTTGGCCTGGCTTATGACCTGTCTTAGGGTCCATTTCTGAAGCAGAAGAACCTTGGCATGACAAGAAGTGCAAAACTGCAGGATGTCCTTTCCGGATGCTCCTTCAGATCCTAGAAAGTCTGCCTGTCCACCCTAGGAACCCTGAGAGCCAAGTGCAACCAGAAGAGCACATTAGACCAGGCATTGCTCAGAACAATTCTCTTCCTCAAAGACTATCCCCTGGTGGTTAAAGAGGAACTAGTGGTCATAAGAAAGTGTGGAAAATCAGATAGGGAGCTTTTTAAGACTCTAAATCTGGTTTATTATCAGTGAGCAAGCTTATGAAGCACACATGCTCCCGAGTGCACGCGCGCACACACACAGAGGTTCAGCGATTTTGGGTTTATGAGATCTGCTTGGGGATAGCGAAAAGTAATTCCTGAAGTCAGCTACCAAAAATAGCTCCAGCACCTGGGCTTAGCAGATGTCAGGATGAAGAGCAAACAGCTTTTTCTTGAGCAAACACCTTTGACACAACCACAAGTCACCCAGGCAGCCCTCATCGCAGGTGCTGGCCTGTCTACACTTCATGGAGGAGTCAAGAGTCTGCCACGTCCCATGAGGCCTTGTGAAATAATAAGCAGGAGAGAAAGTGAAATGGCATTCAGGAACTACAGAAACTTCTTTATCCTGATGCTTCCTTCCTACTGCTGAAGAAAACACCACCCTTGCCACCTCCAAGTGACAGAAATCTGTAATTCTTTTTCCTGCATACTATGAAGGTCTTTCTCAAAAGTTATACCCTGGGATGTGAGATACCAGCCCACAAAATCAAGCCCGTGCATGCCTCTCTGCAATGAGCTTGGAGAACTCATACTCCAGTCCCTAAAGTGCACACAACAGACTCCATCCAAGTCTCAGTTTCTTCAAAGCTTCCATCCTTCCCTGTGAGCCCACACCAAGGGTGGACAAAACTGTAACAAACCAGAGACCTGCCATGCTGACCCCACCTCAGGAAACAGGGACAATTGGGAACCAGAGGCCTAATTCACGGTGCTTAGCATCGTATTTGCACCACCATATTTGTGTTTAACAATGTCTGATTGAAGGATTCTATTCATGCACATTGAAAAAAACCCTAAGATGTCTCCAAGTCTTAGGTGTTGATGGATGAGGGGTATAGGACCAAGAAGATACGATGAGCATTCATTGAGTACCGTCTACATGCCAGGCAGTGTAAGATGCTTGACCCACGTTTATCCTCTAGTCCTCACAATGATCTATGAGAAGGTGTTAGAATCCTTGCTGGATAGATACAAAGATTGGGGTTGTAAAAGTTTTGGTCACTTACTGATGGCTACACAGCTTGAGGACCAGAACAAGAATTTGGAACAAAAGGCTGTCTACTTAAAGGTGGTTTGATTACAATGCTGACATGCTAAGAAGCAGCAAATGTTACTGTGAGTGGGAACTGTCACCTGAAAAGATGGCTCACCTGGCTGGGACAAGCTTGGCTAAGGCAGCATTTAATAGGCAAGCTGTGCACCTCCTCAGTCCAGTCTGGACACCCAAATCTTGACTGCAGTTGTCAGTTGAGGGCTACCTTATTCAATAACTGAAGAAGGTTCTTTAACTTTATGAAGCCAGCACAAAGAACCAGATAAGAATGACCACATTCACTCTAGGGAATGAGGTTGAGAGCATAGAGGTTCTAGTGTCACATTACCTGGGTGACGCCTTGATTAAGCCACTTAGTAGCTGTATGATCTTGGGCAAGTCAGTGAATCCCTTTGGGTCTCAGTTTTCTCATCTGTACAATGGGATAATAATGGAATCTACTTCATTTAGTGGAAGGTTTAATGTGATGATATCCTGAAAGTACTTAGCATAGCAGCTAAAACATTGCAATTATTCAATTCATGCTCACCACTGTTATTACTATATTACTATCATTACAGTTATCAATCATAATTATATACAATAAAAGATAAATAATCCATACTGGGGTAGACTCATATTAATTTCCAAATTCTCCTTGTTGGAATTGAACAGCTTTAGGAAATGTCTTTCTTTTCTTTGGTTTTGCATTTTCTGCAGATTCTGTTCCATGCAACATGTGCCCTTTCCCCATTTATCTTCATCCCGGGACCAGGAGCGAGGCAGAGCTTCTAGACTGGTCATCAGACACCAGCGTGGTCAACAGAGCATTCACAGGGGCTGTGATGGAAGTCTGGTGGTAGTAGTTCTAGGGCCTAAGGAAAAGAGCTGTCAACTGCCCTGTTCATCAATGCCTTGTCCCCTGACTTGCTCCTTTCCTTGAACCAGGGTCCATAACACTAAATGCAAGGAATAACTAATATCTGCTCCAAGTCCACATATTTCTATAAAAAGTTTCCATTTTGAAGGGAAAGGCACTTCCTTGCTTTACCACCACTTGTTGGCATATACACATAAGGTACTGCAGTGTATCATCAGGGTTCCCCAGAGAAATAGAACCAATAGGGTAGACAGGTTCTATTATAAGAGATTTATTATAAGGAATTGGCTCACGCAATTACGGAAGCTGGTAAGTCCCAAGGTCTGCAGGGAGAGTCGGCAAGCTGGAGACCCAGGAAGAGCCAATGCTTCTGTTCAAGTCATGCAGGCAGGAAAAAAAACTATCCTGGTTTGAAGGAAATCAGGCAGGAGGGTCTGACTTCCTTCAGAAAGACTCGGGGGGGGTCAGAGTATTTGTTCTACTCAGGCCTTCAGCTGACTGAATGAGGCCCATCTACACTAGGGAAGGCAATCTGCTTTACTCAGTCTACAGATTTCAATGTTAATCTCATCCCAAAGTACCCTCACAGAAACACCCAGAATAATGTCTGACCAAATAGCTGGGCACCAGGTTGACACATGAAATTAACCATAACGGCCAGGCGCTGTGGCTCACACCTGCAATCCCAGCACTTTGGGAGGCCGAGGCAAGTGGATCACAAGGTCAGGAGATAAAGGCCATCCTGGCCAACATGGTGAAACCCCGTCTCTACTAAAAATACAAAAAATTAGCCGGGTGTGGTGGCGGGCGCCTGTAGTCCCAGCTACTTGGGAGACTGAGGCAGGAGAATGGCCTGAACCCGGGAGGCGGAGCTTGCAGTAAGCAGAGATAGCTCCACTGCACTCCAGCCTAGGCGATGGAGCAGCAAGACTCCGTCTCAACAACAACAACAAAAAAGTAACCATTACACGCAGTGTGAGGTTTTCCTCCCTGCATTGCAGCCGTCTCCCGCTGGGCCCTCCATCCTCAGCCTGTGATTTAGTGATGATGGAGTGTTTATCCATCCTCGGCCTGTGATTTAGTGTTTATACTCTGCTCTTGCCAGGGGCAAGTAAACTCCAGACTGAGTATGAGCTGAAAAATACCTCCTGTAACACAGAGACAAAAATTCACCAAATAAAATCTCCTGCGTGTGGTGTCCTGTGGCGCAACACAGTGAGAAGGAAATAGCCACATTTTGGTAGCCAGGTCTGACTTGAATCCTAGTCCTACCTCTTCTGGGTTTGTGGATCATGGAAATGTTGCTTAATCTCTTCAATCCTCAGTTTCCTCATTCTTAAAATGGGCATAATATTAGCCCACTCTTGCAGGGAAATCAAGAGGATGAAAGTAACGTGTAAAATACTGGACCCTGTTAGGCACGTAATAAGTGGGAGCTCACTGTTCGCATGGAAGCTCGTACATTGCTCCCGGCTGCAGCAGTTTGAGTGTGGTTTCTGCCCTACCATTTCCTCCTGCCTAATCATGCAGGATCCTCCACTACCTCGAGGCTAATGGCCCTCATACTGTGCCTCTTATGATATTCTTGCTGTTGGGCTTCATTAATTGTTGCAGAAATCTGTTAGGTACAACCCTCTTGAGACTCCTACTGTGCCCCAGAATAGCTTACAACTCTTCACATTAAAAATGAGCATCCTCAACCCTTCTTTTCTCACCCCAAGCCTCCTGGGACATGTTTAAAACAATAATCAAAGCAGCATAACCCGTTGACACAAGCCTTGAATAAAAGCAGGCTGTCCCTAATCCCATTCCTTTTGAGCTCATTCAACAACTTGCAGTCCCACTTTAAATGAAATCTTTCTTTCCAAGGGAGAGAGAGGAAGTGTTTAGCATCCTAAAGTCACTGCTACCAACCTACCTCTTCCTCTTCATTCCTCCTGAGTGCCCCTTCCTCCTCACTCTCACCCTTCTTTCTCAACGGTCTCCCCACTTTCCTGCTATCCTGCCCCAATATCGGTGATGATGATGATGGTAACTGAAAACACAGCCTGAACACTTACTCTGTGCCAGGCACCGATATGAGCAATTTACACACACTAAGTCATTTATTTCCCACAGTGCACATTACTGTTATCCTTGTTTTCCAGATGAGGTGACAAAGGCAGCAACATGTTTGAAGAGCTTGTCCAAGATCCCAGGACTAGTGCATGCCCAAATCCACCACACATTAAGGATCTTCCAGCCATCCTTGAGCCCCTCTTCTCTTTCACTCTTACCCTCAGTGCTACCAGGTCCTGTCTCTTCTGCCTCCTAAATAACTCCCAAACCCATCCGTTTCTCTGTCCTGAGATGAGACTGCTTTTTTACAGCTTGGGCTCTCATCACCTCTTCCCTGGATTCTCACTGCTAAAATCTCTTCATTGATCTCACTGCCACTAATGATGACTCCTCCCCCACATCACCCTCCACATAACCACATTCCGTCAGCCATTCACTTGTTCACTAAGCATTACTAAGTATCACAAAGCATTAGTAAGCAGCTAACATTGCCAGGCATAGTAGCAGATTTGGGGTCACCAAAGTCAGTCCATGACTCCAAGGAACTTACAGTATTGGGAAAGTCAGATGAAAGAGGATGAAAGTAACAAATAACAAAAATAACAAATACTCAATAGTAATTGAATGTAGACCTATGCAACATGTGAGATGGGGACTCAGAGGAAGGACTACCAGATTCTGCCCAGTTTGATGTAATAGGACTTATTTTGCCTACGGTTCACTAGAGTGATTTAAATAAACTCAATGGTATTTAGTCTTAGGTTTTTGTTTTTTTGTTGTTGTTTTGTTTTGTTTTTACATACCCAGAAGTCTGGAGACAAGAGGTTAAAGGGGTGGGTGAGAGTTTCATTGATTTTAGGGCCAATTCTCCTGCAATTCTTTTGGCCTTTCTTCTTGGTCACAAGATGGCTGCTGCATCACCAGCCATCGTGTCTATGTTCAAGGCAAGAAAAGAAGAAAAGGAAAAAGGGCTAGATCAGCTCATGTGCTCTTTAAAAAAAAAAAAAAAAAAAATCCAAGAGAACTTTTGCTTTTCCAGAAGCCTCCCTTGCAGACTTTTACTTAGTGGTCACAGCCCAGATCTAGTTTACATGGCCACTTTTAGCTGCAAGGGAAGTTGGAAAAGTGAATATTTGGTTTTCAGCCCCTCTGGTAGACAGGCAGTAAGGGAGAAGGAGATGTGATGTGACATTTAGATAGCCAGACCACACATGGGCAGGAAAGTTTCAAAGCAGATGTGATGCTTAAGCCAAATATTGATTTCTAATTCATAACCTGTATTAGTTCGTGTTCACGCTGCTGATAAAGACATATCTGAAACTGGGAACAAAAAAAGGTTTAATTGGATTTACAGTTCCACATAGCTGGGGAGGCCTCAGAATCATGGCAGGAAGTGAAAGGCACTCCTTACATGGCGGCAGAAAGAGAAAATGAGCAAGAAGCCAAAGCAGAAACCCCTGATAAACCCAACAGATCTCATGAGACTTATTCACTATCATGAAAATAGCACAGGAAAGACCGGCCCCCATGATTTAATTACCTCCCCCTGGATCCCTCCCACAACATGTGGGAATTCTGGGAGATACAATTCAAGTTGAGATTTGGTGGGGACACAACCAAACCATATCATAACCCATAAATGAGTGCCATTATCAATGTGCTAGTCCTCATTCAGAAATGCTTTGAGAGTGAATTCTATGTATAGAATTTTCATATTATCATTACCACGTACCTGTTCAACAACAGGAAGGCAGAACTATTTGGACAAAGATGGAAACACATGTAACGTTATTCCATTGTCCTCTCCTGTACTTCCTGCTCCATCCCCTGCTCCCTCTCTGCTCTCCAGCACCCTGCATTCCCTTCTTTCCCTGTACTGCTTCAGGCCTTAACTTAGACATTGTGTCCTTCTAGGAGCCCTCCCTAGCCTAGGCTCAGTGCCCTTCCTGCTTGGTTTTCTGTCTTTGTCATCCCCACGGCTGTCCCAAGTTTTATGGAAGCACCAGTATGTCTCTATTGTTCTTTGCTGTGGTTCTAGCCCCAGAACTTCTGCTTGGTTCCTAGAAGATGTACAATAAAAACTTGCTGAATGAACAAAAATCACAAATCCTCCATAGATATACTGTAGCATCCCCATATTTTTAGGAAAGTGCCTTTCTTCCTAGCCAAAAAGCAAGCAAGAAAGCAAACAAAAACCACCCTAGAAGTGAAGCCAAGAAGGAACTGGCTTAATCCAGATAGGGCTCAATATCAACCAAGGTGCTACTTTCTGTTGACATCTGTACATAATCCTAATATTGGAACCCAAATTAGAAAGAATAAGAAAGACAAACCAACAATCAGGAGACGGTGCTCAAAGGACCTAAACCGGCTTTCTGGCAACAAGGGCCAGCTCCCTGCTACAGACACGCCTCAGAACACAGGCTGGCCCTTGGCGTGTGCTCACAGGGACGGAGGAAGACGAACACTTGCTGAGGGCCCAACACGCACCATGCCCTCCACACGCCATCCCATTTTTCTCACAGCCCTCTGAGGTACAGTGGGTATGCTGTTTGTGGGAACATGCAACAAGGCTATAACATGCTGTGTTAACTAATAAGCCCTAGTGGGTAAACACAATAGAAGATCATTTCTCACCCATGCAAATTGTGCTGTGGGTACTGCCCTGCTCAGCTTTCCTCTGGGCAGTGACTCTGGGACCTGAGCTCCCTGGTGTCCTGGTGTGAGTCTGCCAACTTCGAGTCCTTCATTTCCATCCTTAATGATCTCCCACCTGCAACTCCCTTGAGAGCAAGAACATGCTATTTCAACTAGTCGCTGACTTCTTCCTCAATTCATAGGTGTCTAGTGGTTTCTTTGCCTTTTGTCTGATGAGGTCTCTTCTTCCTCCAGATGGCCCTACTGGATAGATGCCAAGACAATCCCACTGGCTTTCTCTCTAACATGACTCATGTCTGGTCCATGGCAGACATCTACACACCCTTTGTTCTGAAAAATTTGGGAAATGCAGGCCATCCACATAGCCACCACTCCCTTATTTTGCCATAAAAGTAGCCATGTCTTGACCTTTGTATTTTCTGGGACGGAGTCAGACCCCAGTCTACTCTGTTTTCCAAATGCAGAGGATGCATAACAAACTGCCAAGTTGGTCTCCTGGAAGATCCTCCCTCTTTAGATGAAGGGTTCCCCCATTCCTGACCCTTGACGGCAGTGGGACTCACAGTACAATAATAGCAATAATAGCTTAACAGCACTAAAGAATACCCTTGGCCGGGCACGGTGGCTCATGCCTGTAATCCCAGCACTTTGGGAGGCCGAGGCAGGCAGATCATTTGAGGTCAGGAGTTCAAGACCAGCCTGGCCAACATGGTGAAACTCTGTCTCTACTAAATATACAAAAATTAGCTGGGCGTGAAGGCAGGTGCCTGTAATCTCAGCTACTTGGGAGGCTGAGGCATGAGAATCGCTTGAACCCGGGAGGCAGAGATTGCAGTGAGCTAAGATCACGCCATTGCACTCCAGCCTGGGCAACAAAGCGAGACTGTCTCAAAAAAAAAAAAAAAAAAAAAAATACCCTGGGGCTGAGGAAGAGTTTGCAGGAAAAGACAAACTTGGAAGGGGAGGCTCAAACCTCATGGAGAAGGCATGGCTGCAGCCCAGGAGTGGCAGAGAAGCTAGCTGGGTTGCCCTGGGTGAGAGCTATTCCACTGTTGGACAAGTAAAAAACTCCCACCCAGGGTGCAGACGGGCAGGAAGCCACAGCCAAAAGTGGTGCTATCAGTTTCTTGTGGGTGCTATAACAAATGACCTCAAACCTAAAACAACACAGATTTATTCTCTTACAATCCTGGAAGTCAGAAGTTGAACACAAGTCCCAACCCAGCTGTCAGGGCTGGGTTCCTTTTGGAGACTCTAGGGAAGAACCCTCTTCCTTGTCCTTTTCAGCTTCCAGAAAGCCTAGTCCTTGCCTCATGGCCCCCATCCATCTTCAAACTCAGCAGTGGCAGGATGAGTCCTCACACTGCAGCACTCCAAAGTCGCTTCCATGGTCACTTCTCATTACCTGACTGAATGTTCTGTCTCCATCTTCCACATTTAAAGGACCCTTGTGATTACATTGGGCCCAGCCAGATATCCAAAATCATCCCTCATCTTTAGGTCAGTTGACGAGCAACTTTAATTCCATCTGTAACCTTACTTCCTCTTTGCCATGTAACAAAACCTAATCATATCTTCTAGAGATCAGGACATGAACATATCTGGGGCCATTACTCTGCCTATCACAGTAGAAAACAGAAAACACCCCCTAGGCTGGCAGGCCTAGTGGGGGGAAGCCAGCCACTACGGTATCTACAAGATTCTTCCTGTGGGGGTTGGTAAAACCCTGTAAGTCCATATTATATATATATATATATATATATATATATATATATATATATATATATATATATATATAAAATACACACACATAGGACACACACACACACACACGTTCTTGACAGCCATACCATAGGAGCAGTAAGCAGATAGAAAACACCAGAATGAGGAAGAGAAGGTCCTTTTCCTTCCATGTCCCTCCAACAACTTCTACTGACAAAGCTTAACATAAGTGCACCTGCTCCAAGGGAGAAATATTTAAAGGACCCAACTCCATTTTAGGACAAACAATGAAAAGTAGGTTTGCAGCTGAGAAGCAATAAGTTTATAACTGGCTCAGGGGGCCTTTAAATTGGGGGTGGTAACCAAGGATGGCAGTAATACGAGGCTGGTGAGCTTACTGGTCTTAATTTCCAGAAAAACCCTGGTGTACAGTTACTAAAGAACTGAGGATTAGAAGGTGGCCAGCTGGTGGCCAGCCATACTTGTAGATGTGAAGGCCAGTGTAGAGCAGCTGAGCCCGTAGACCCTAAGACCTGTGTAGAATGGGCCCTGGGGGGAGCCAAAGGCCAGGACTATGAATAACACCTAAAAATTTATTGCAAACTGCAAAATATTTCAACATTTATAATGTCTAAGACATCAAATTACACGTCATCTCATTCAGCTCCGTCCCTCCCGGGCCTAATTAGGCCACCCTCAATCTACAACCACTTTGGGAAAGGAGTTTTTTTTTTCTTTTATTTAAGTTATGGCATAGAAAGTAGCCTCAATCCCAAGTCCTATCACTCACCTTATAATTCAGCAGCTGGTGAACTCCCTTCCAGATTTCATTTGGAATTTGTAACCTCGAATCCCTCAGCCACTTCCATAAAGGCATGTAAAATACGATCTCATCAGACACACCAAGAAGCCAGGTGAAATAATCACATGATCTCTCAAGAAAGTAAAGATATCAAGCCTTAACACTTAATGAATTTCAACTTGATTCTGCTCTGTAGTTAATGAAGTTTTTAAAGTGTGGCTCCCAAACTTCAGATCTTCTCTTCAGATCTGGCTATTGATATTGCTGAGGGCTATGGTTGTGGGAAGTGTCAATATCACTAAAATGTGCTTATTTGCTCTATCATGATTAGGGTAATTTAACTTTGGGATTCTAAACATTCAAACATTTCAAATAAAAGGAAACAATATGGCTGTCATTAAAATGGTAGTAACAGAATCTGCCATTTGTTCATTTTCTGGCAGGAAGACAAATGGTCCCACATTGAAGCCCCAGTTGTGCTTATTCTAATCATTTAAATCGAGTTGGGTGGCTTATTTTGCCAATCGCAAAAATGCCACAGTTTGTGGAATTTTTCTCTGCAATTACCCCTGCTTCTAAACTTTCTCTTGGGATAAATTGCATGAGCAGACATTTTTCCCTCTTACGCCTATGAGTAAGTTAGACTGAAACCTTGGTGCAGTAAGTCCTACTTCCAGCTGACTTTCCGTATGTCATCTATAACAAGATACAAACTTGCTTTGTCTTGGTTACCTCACCTACAAAAGGCTGATGATAAGTCTAGTAAAGTCTGTTATCTGGCTTGGAAGGAACTTGGTGTTTGGAATTCTGCTATTATAATAGAAATAAAGACATGCAGGGTGGGGAGTAGAGGCAGCAAGACATTCAGGACAGTGGCATGTACTCTGATAGGGTCTTGACTGGTTCAGAATCTTGTGCTTTTTCTTTTTCTGGAACAGAATGAAGATTTTTAAATCTTTTGCTGTGAGGTTGAACAAGCACCAAAGAACCAATCCAAACTTATCAAATTATCTGTTTAATAAGCCAATTATTTCATAAACACTTGAATTGTTAATGAGCACTAATTATTCTCTCTCTGAAAGTTATCCTGGCTTAGCTTTGTGGGGCTTTGCCCTAAGCATAAGCAGATTTGTATTCAGCCAAAGACTCAAGGGAATCCCTTTGGATTTCTGAAACTCTATAGCTCCCTCCTCTTGGGTATTCTGCGCCACTAATTGTAGTTGGTTTGGCTATCTCAAATTCTGACTTCTATCTCTTCAACTCCGTGAGGCTGCATGACTCTTTAACATCCCCTTCCTCACACCATATTTTGGACGTGGCTCCCAGGCAGAGACTCTGGGGAGTGAAAGCTCATCTCATTTTTCCCCTTTTTCTCAGTCACCATGGTCCTGTTGTCTGTTGTCCAATGTCTAGAAATGGTAGATTCTGTATTTTGTTCAGCTTTTTAGTTACTGGTTGTTTTTGTCATCATTATTTTCTACTGTTGCTTTTTTTTCCAGTCTTCTTTTTAGTATTATGTTTTATTCCCTTTCTTTTCAGCTGTGCCCCTTTGTATAATTATTTTTCCTTATTGCTCTAGAGATTACATTACGCCTCCTTATCAGTCTATTTGAAATTAATGTGGTACTGCCCCATGTATGCAAGAACATTACAGTAACATAATTCCATTTGTTCCAAGTTTTTGTGCTCTTTCTGTCATGTATTTTACACCTATATAGTTTTACTTTAAACTTCAGTTACCCTTTAGATAAGTTTTTTAAAAATAAAAGGATAGTCTTTATATTTTCACATATTTTGCCTTTTGGGAACTCTTCATTTCTTCCTATGCATTCAAGTTTTCATCTGGTGTCATTTACCTTTACCTCCAGCTACAGGGAACTGCATTTAGCACTTCTTATAGTGCTGGTGTATGGGTGATAAATTCTCTTAGTTTTCATTTATCTGAAAATGTCTCGTTTATACCTTTTTATAATTCTTCTATTATCATTTTAGTGAGATCTTAGGAGGGAGAAGAGAAAATTTTATTCAATATGCTTTCTTTAATGCAAAGTTGGAAGCCTGACCGTGAGGGGTTCTCTATTTCACTCCTGGCCTCTCCCAGCCCTTTGCAATCCTGGAAAAGATTTTTTGGAAAACGCGAACTGGTGCCCAAAGCCCTCAGAGGCCAGGGGCCAGATAAAGGGTACATTTATTATAAAGATAATGGTTACAGAGAGAGGTTTAGTATCCAGGCAACCATTTTAAAAACAATAGTAACAGCTAACATACATTAAGTTTATGTTCCAGACACTAGCCTGAGTGCTTTATGAGCATTCTCTTACCTCACCCTTATAGCAGCCCTATGAGGCAGGGAGAATGAGAAACATTATTGACTTCCTGGAGTTGCTGTGAGGGTAAAATGGGGTGAGGATAAACCATTAGGGAGAAAGGAGGTAGCACATGGAAAGTTCGACATATGTTAACTATTGTTATTACTGCTGTAGCAAAAAAAAGAAACAAAGATCACAAAGAATATCAATAGGAAGGTGGATCAGCTCCAGACACAGTGCCTTGGCAGGAGGGAGCTAGGAAAATGAAGTCAAAGAGTGACTTCTGAAGGGGAGAGACTGATGGGCAATGCAGCGATGCTGTCCCCTGACTCCCTCCTGCTCACCATATCCCAAATTATCACTCCCTAATAATCTTCCTTTTCCATGATTTGATGGCTGGAGAAGCCCTGTTTACTAAAATAATGATCTGTGCAAAAGACTGATACAGATTATCCTGGTGGACATCTCTTAATGTTCAGTTATAGCTTGGTATTTTGGTTTATGTTTTTAAGAACACTTAAGTACAAGTCTTGTATATACATGTTGATAGCAGCTTTATTTATAGTAGGCAAAAACTGGAAAAATACAAACATTCATCTATAAATGAACAGATAAATCAACTGTAGTATATACATACAATGCCATGTACTCAGAAATAAAAGAGACTATTGATTTTTATTATGTTGAGTGAAAGATGCCAGACAAAAAATAAGCACCTACTATATGATTCTCAAAACTGCATATTACCATAGAGAGACAGAAGGCGTAACAGGAGTTGCTTGGGGACAGGAAAGTGGGGGAGAAGACAAGTTACAAAGATACACAAGAAATCTTTTGTGGGTAATGTTTATGCTCATTATCTTGATTGTGGTTCATATTGCAAAATTTATCCAACTGTACATATATGTGCGATTTATTCTACATCCATTATATTTTAATAAAACGGTTTAAAAACAAACCATGAGATCTCAGTTAACTCCCACTATATTGGCAAAAGAAAAATGATTTGTAGAATAATACCAAGTGTTGTGAAGTTATAGAGCAATAGAAACTCCCACATACTTTTTATGGAAATGTAAATTAAAACAATCACTACAGAAAACAGTCTAGTGGTTCCTATTAAAATGGAACATGTGCATATTCTATAAGCCAAAGTTCCATCCCTAGGTATATACCCTAGAAAAGCTCATATCCTCATACCCAAAAATATATGTACCAGAATATACATAGCACCATTATTCACAATAGCTCATATTCTTAAAAATGAACCCTGTTACTGTCCATTTAGAACAGATGGATAAGGAAATTTTGGTGTATTCCCTCAATAAAACATTATATAGGAAGATGAAGGGGGAAGAGGAAAAAAGAGAGGGGAAAGAGAAAGGGAAAAGAAGAAGGAACTCAAACTATATGCAACCATATTTGTGACTCTCATAGAATAATGTTGAACAAAAAAGGCACATCACATTAATCATCCATCTTAGTAAAGGTCAAAAGCATATAAAACTAAATAATATACTACTGGATGTGTAAACCTATACAAAAACACTACTTACAATAAACAAAGGAATAGCACACACAAATTTGGAATTGTGATTATGTCTGTGAGTGGTTGGAGTTGGACGGGATTGGAAAAGGATATCCAAGGAAACTCAAAGTAATGGTAACATTCTCTCTTTTAACTAGGATAGCAGGCAACCAAGTGCTCATCGCATTCTTATTTATACCTCACATGTATTTTGTAACTGTCATTCTCAATCAAATCAATATTAAACAAAAGTAATTTTAAGAAACAGTTATTACCGAATATTCAACTTAGGCACTGGAAAGCTCTATAAAGACTCCAAAGAATAAACTCCTAAAGGAATACAACTTTCTAGATAACCTTCCAACGCACCAGTAGCAAAATGAAACATGCATTTAAAACACTAAGCATGGCACCTGGAAAACAGCACTCAATAAATATTTGCAATTATTATAACTGCCATTATTTTGTTGTAATTATTACTAATAATACATGTTAATCGCTTTATAGAAGCATCAGTCACAATCCAGTTAAAAATTGTAAAGTTAACTCCTTCCTAGGCCATTGTAAGAGTGAATAGAAACTGGGGCAATTATGTGTTAAGGCTACTCATGATATTAAAACCAGGTGCTCAGCACATGTGCAAAAGTTCTCTATTCTCCATGCAAATGTGGGTAGGAAATGCAAGCTAGTTTATTCAAAATAGGTGTCAAGATACAGGCAGAAAGTTACCAGGATTAGTTGTCAGGAAAAAAACCTGTTTCATCTGACTGGACATGTTTATCTATTCTAACAGAAGACTAAGTCTATAGAGACCGTTACCTAACAGAACATTAGGGCTAAGATCCCATAAAAACTTTTGTTCTTGGGTTCCTATTTGTCCTCATAGTATTAGGTGAATAAACCACCCTGTCCTTGTTACCAAAAATGGGAAAAACTTAACATTTTTCTCATCTTACATTATTCCAAGCAATTCCTTCTTCAAGGGGATAAAAATCATAATATTGGTCAATTGGAGGAGAACAGCATTCATGCATATTCAGACTTTGTGGGGGCGGATAATAAAGAAATTCACTGAAGAGGAAAAAAGCTTAAATTTGACTTATTTCTGAAAAAAAATTCCCTGTGTGACATGATGAGAAAATATCAAGAAACACCAAGAGAACCACCAACTGGAGCCAAGCACATGTTGCAATCTCTGTTCCTCTCCAAATTTGTAGAATTTATAGAAATGGTATAAAAATACTTAGTAAATATTTTAAAACCTTGAAAATAAGAACACTCATTTAATAAGAAACTGTGAAGAAACTGCAAAAGAAGAAAGGCAAATTGAAAACCATATGCATAACTTTCAGTGTGTTCCCCAAACCAGCAGCATTAGCTGCTGGGAGTTTGTTTGAAATGCAGATTCTTGAACCCTAACCCACACCCACTGAAGCAGAAACAGTTTGGGAACTGGGAATGTATCAATCAACAAATTTGAATTTAACAAATATAAAACATACTTTCAATAGTTTGGAACATTTACAGATATTGACTATATAACTGGCAACAAAGGAATTGTTAAAGAAAACTTGTATTATTGCATTTAGGTTAGAATTTGCTAGTCACTGATACAGTTTGGATGTTTGTCCCCTCCAAATCCATGTTGAACTGTAATCCTCAGTGGAGGTAGGGCCTAGCAGGAAGCATTCGGATCACTGGGGCAGACTCCTCATGATTTGCTTAGTTAGCATGATGAGTGAGTTCTTGCTCAGTTAGTTGACGCGAGATCTGGTTGTTTAAAAGTGCGCAGCCCCTTCCCCTTCTCTCCTGCTCCTGCTTGCCATGCAATACTCTGGCTCCCTCTTTACTTTCTGCCATGATTATAGGCTTCCTGAAGTCTCACCAGAAGCAGATGCCAGTACCCTGCTTTCTGTACAGTCTGCAGAACCGTGAGCCAACTAAGCTTTTCCTTATACATTACCCTGCCACGGGTATTTCTTTACGGCAATGCAAGAAGTGACTAACACCATCACGTTTTTATTTTATTTACATAGCTAGCAAGGAGAAAAACTAGATGCAGAGGTTTGATAAGCCTGCACAATTCAGGTGGCAACAGAACTTACCAACACAATTCATCAACATAAGTAAGCAAATTTCCATTTCCTATAACTACAGTCTGTGGATTAACTCAACAATGACATATTTTATGTATTTTGAAATGAATACTGCATTCACTAGATAAACAGGAACTTTGTATTTGGCACTGGATGAAATCCCAAGAACTCTGTATTGAATAGCTCAGGAAGAACCTGCTATTGACTCATAAACTCAAAACTGCTAGATTCTTCATAGCAAAAGCGAGAGACAACGCAGAAATGCAAATGTAAATAAGACCTTTCTCCACCTATCTGACTCTGTTTCCTGTGTTCTGAGATCACTGGAAAATAAATATTCCCCAACTCTCTCTTATTTTTTAACTGAAGAAGGCAATAACCAGCCTGGTATAGTAACTTGAAAACTCAAACTTTCAGATAATGAGATCATTTCCTGCCAAAGCTTCACATTCTTCTTGACACATTCTTATTCTAAATCAAGACTAAATAAATTTTTTTTTTTGGTTTATAATTTCTTTTTGAAGTCTCCACAAATTCAGGAAATTGGTGTCATATAGGTCATATTCACTGACACAAATGCAATATTAGAAAAGGATCCTTTAAAAATCTATGCATGTGAAAAATATGTAACACTCCGAAAAAAAAAAGCTTAAAGCCCAACTGAAAATTACATAAAATTTGCATAAACTGATGACAACTTACATGTCCCTTAGCAGAGGAATGTATAAATTGTGGCATATTCATAGTTTAAAATGAATAAATTTTAAAGTTAATATTGAATGAATAAAGCAAATGGCAGAACGATTTATATAAATTTTGAAAACATGCTCAATAGTATTACATTAGTTATGGATACCTACCTATGGTATTAATTGATAACAATATGAAATTAAATGATAAATCTCAGCTTCAGTGCAGTGGATACCTCCGAAAATGGAGGGAAATGGGATGGGGGTTATACAAGATGTTTCAACTGTAGCTAATGTTTTCTTTTATTTAAAAAATTCAAGCAAACAAAAGGTGGAGGAACACAGGCTTTTTCTCTTATTTTCTATGCTTTTCTATATGTTTGAAATACTTACAAATTAAAAAAATTAAAAACTGGAATACAACAGAATACCTATGTATCAAAATCTGAGATGCAGGTAAAGAAGTCCAGAGGAAAATATATAGCCTAAATTATTAGAAAACAGGAACTGAAAATAAATGAATTAAAATTTACAGGTAAGTTGGCAAAGAAAATAAAAAGAATAAAAAGTATAAAAACATAAATGAATTGAATATAAAATAAAACACATAAAAAATAGTGCTAAGTTGTCCAGTATAATTTAAAACTGTTGGAAAAATAAACCAACATGCCAGATCAGTGACTCAAGTTTTTGATCTCAGAACTGCTTTAGACTTAAAAACTTTTGTTGTTTCTATCAATATTCAATGTACTAGAAATTAAAACCAAGAAAATTGGAAGTTTACTAATTTAACAATATACTGAACATATTTTCATGAACTATAACTTCATTTTCCAAAACTCAAAAGATAAAATAAGAAAAGTGACATGGCTTTACATACTTGCAAATCTTTTTTGTAGAGGGGGGGGGGGGGTCTCCCTATGTTGCCTAGGCTGCTCTTGAACTCCTGGCCTCCTCAAGGTATCCTCCCACTCCGGGCTTCCATAGTGCTGTAATGACAGTCATGAGCCACTGCACCTGGCCTTGTAAATCTCTTTAATTCCTGGCCTAATAGAAGGCAACTGCTTCTGAATTCAATCTGTTGTGATATGTTGTTTTGGTTGAAGTGTATGAAAAACATCTGGCCTCACACAGACATATCCTTGGAAAAAAAGCAGCCATTCAGACAACTGTGGATATTCTTTAATGCTACAGCCAAATTCAAGCGGTAATTTATTAAAGATTAATCACAATATGGAGTTTGAAACGACATCAATGAACTTTTTGCACTGTTACATTAAAATCCATTGGTTTGTCTTGCCCTTTTTTTTTTTTTTTTTTTTGAGATGGAGCTTCACTCTTGTCACCCAGGCTGGAGTGCAGTGGCACAATCTCGGCTCACTGCATCCTCCGCCTCCCAGGTTCAAGTGATTCTCCCACATCAGCCTCCTGAGTAGCTGGGATTACAGGTGCCTGCCACCATGCCCAGCCCTGTCTTGCTTTTTGAAGGGATCTTTCACCCACACATGACTTTGTAACACTGTGCATTGATCATTTGGAAAATACTGGTTCACTGAGTTATACAGATCTTCCAAATGTTGACACATTTTACACATATCACAAAACCACATTCATTACCATCACTACTGATCGCATCAGAAGACATTCTCAGGTGACTTTGATATTGTAGCAGGACTTTTACTGGGGTGAGTAGTGGTGTAAATACAGTAACTAACACCACAGTTGGGAGCCACTGCTTTAACACTTGCTGAGGCACCATTCAGCGCAGATGTCAGTATGGTGAAAAAGGCAAATAATGTCTTATTATGAAAATTATGTTTGCCCTTGCAAACTCCCAGGGGTCTGCAAACCATACTTTTGAGAACCACAAAGGTAGGCAATCCCTTGCAAAGTAGAATCAAGACAAAATGAGAGAAGGCACCTTAACATCAGGAACAAATGAGTAAATTTTAAAATTGTAAGACTAGGCCAGGCGCGGTGGCTCAAGCCTGTAATCTCAGCACTTTGCGAGGCCGAGACGGGCGGATCACAAGGTCACAAGATCAAGACCATCCTGGCTAACACGGTGAAACCACGTCTCTACTAAAAAATACAAAAAACTAGCCGGGCGAGGTGGCGGGCGCCTGTAGTCTCAGCTACTTGGGAGGCTGAGGCAGGAGAATGGCGTAAACCCGGGAGGCAGAGTTTGCAGTGAGCTGAGATCTGGCCACTGCACTCCAGCCTGGGCGACAGAGGAAGACTCCATCTCAAAAAAAAAAAAAAAAAATTGTAAGACTAGGTATAGTCTAATTTTAAAAATTAGTAATTTATATATATAGTTACACTCACATTTATAAATGTATACGCACATATATACAAAATTTTTTTTAATGAGTATATATAAGGCAATCAAGCCAGACAGCTTAGGTTGGAGGTTGGAAACCTGGTTCCTCTACTTAGTAGCTGTGAGACCTTGGATAATTTAATTATCCTCCCTGTGCCTCAGTTTCCTTATCTATAAAATGAAGATGATGAAAGCACAATCCCCTGGCCAGTTAAACTCTAGGAAAGATTAAATGAACTAATGTAACTGCTTAAAAAACGTCTGGCATGTGATAGGTTGTACAAGTAGCACATTGGTTGCCTGGTAGAACTCTGCCAACAAATATAAAATGGCCAGATTTTTTAGGAAAATAAAAATGACAAAAATTTAGTCAAGAAAAAAAATCTACCACTCAGGTTGCAGAACAGCCTAAGAACTTAGTGTCCTTTCCCAACCATAGTCTTCAACCATGTTTTGCGGAGTCTCCCTTTTCTGGACATCCTAAGCAGACCCCACAGCTGTTCTGTAACTTTGGTTAATACAAGTCCAGTCCAATCCAGTGTAATAACCCATCTCCCATCTGCCCCCGGCTTTAATACAGTCAACAAGGAATCGTCTTTTCTTTCATTCCTCCTTTGCCCTCCCTTTTCCGGGGACCCAAATGAGGTCAAGGGACAAACATGTCTTAACCGAGGGTGTAACTGCGGCCTCCTTCTGGTGGTAACTGCTTCTCCCTACATCTCATCCTGGGCAGATTCCACAAGTGGCAGGTTCCCATATGCAGTCTCTGTCCTGGGATGCAAGACACATGAAAAATCTAGCTGTAACTCTGTAAGCAATACAGCTATTGCCCACAGCTATACACCACATAGCCTCTTGCAGCTAGAGTGACACACATGGAAGACAGCTCAAGCCTGGATGCTTTACACAATATCACTACCTCCAGGAAACGAATTAGTTTTCCTACACCAAACCCAAGGGTACGGCCGGTTTCACAGGCATCCCCACTCCTCCCTTCCACATCTCTCTCTTCTCTTTTTGGGGATCAAGAAGTCTGCCCCTGACTATTCTTTATTCTCTTCCTGTAAGCTTTCTTCAATGTGTAATTTTCTTAGGGCTTTCTGCCTCAGTTGACTGTGATAGTGGCAAGGAGAGTCATTTGAGTTTGATGGTACAGGATTCCTTCTCTTTTGATGCTCCCTTCCTCTCCTGGAGAGAGGTTTGTAATATACTGGGAGAAGGTGAACGGTCGGGGATTAATGAGGCAAGGAGGCTAGTTTGGCCTTTAAGCGCTCAGTGCAACTAAGGAGCTGGGAATATTTAACTGTAAGGGGAATGAACGTAGAGCACAGAATTATCTTTGCATATCTGAACAATCACTGAGAGTGTGATAAGCTTTTTTCCTATGTGATTCTGTAGTGAGAAAGGACAGATTGATGCAAGTATCAGGGACACAACTTTTAATGTCATACAAGAAGCATTAACAATTACAGCTGTCAAGTTAGAAAAGGCAATGTTGTGAACTTCCTGCTACTTCAGAGGCAAAAGATGAATGACTGTAAAGTTGGGATGTTGAGGGAAGGGATACAAACTGACAGGAGACTGGACTGTGTCCCCAAAGTCCTTTGACATTTATTTTTTTTAATTAAAACATAGAGGTTGAAAAAATAATGGAATTATACAATTCTTCTGAGGAACTTAGCTCTGAAGAGAGAAAGAGTAGTAAGAAGACATCATAACTTGGAAGGCAGAATTTGTTTGTTACAGGTGGCAGCAACATGAGCACCTTTAGGCAATGGCAAAGGACAAAGGTAAGAGGCTGATGATATGCTATCTGACCTTCGGATTAATTTCCCAATGATTTGCTGAAAGCAGCAAAGGTAGCAAAAGGTAGCGTGAATCCCCACACCAGTCCTCACTGGCCCTAAGAAGTCACTTCAGTTGATTTCTATATGCCTTAGAAATACTGTATGTGCAGTGTTAGGAAACACCACTTTAGATAATCTTCAATCTCCAAAAATGAATTTTATCCATTCATTCATTTAAATAGTTTTGCACAATGAAGTATCAGGCACTGTCTCAGGCTACAGATACAGCAAAGAACCAAAGAGATATTTCCTGCCCTTGTGGAGCTTCCTTACTGATGGAGCAAGGGGAGTAGATATCAAGTATGACAGACAATAAGGTAGAATAGGGAGGGCAGGAAGGATAGTAGATAGTCAGGCAAGACTTAATGATTAATGAGAAGGGTGACATTTAAGCAGATTTCAACATAGTGAAGGAGCAAGCCAAAGCTGACATTCCAGAGGAGAGTTCCAAGCCCAGAGAACAGAAAATGCAAAGGCCCCATGACAGAAGCATGACTGTTATGTGCACAAAAATAACAAGATGACCACAGTGCAGCCTAATGGGTACTTTAGTACTGAATGGCACCAAGTATTTCTCAGTGGTTATTTAGCATCTGAAGTGTTTTTAACCAATTATTTAAAAAACTTTCATCCGCCAGACACGGTGGCTCACACCTGTAATCCCAGCCCTTTAGGAAGCCAAGATGGGTGGATCACCTGAGGTCAGCAGTTCAAGACCAGCCTGGCCAACAAGGTGAAACCCCCTCTCTACTAAAACCACAAAAATTAGCCAGGCATGGTGGCGCACACCTGTAATCCCAGCTACATGAGAATCTCTTGAACCTGGGAGGTGGAGGTTGCAGTAAGTCCAGATCACGCCACTGCACTCCTGCCTAGACAACAGAGTGAGACTCTATCAAAAAACAATAACAACAACAAAACTTTCAACAAAAAAGATAACACATCTAAACTGTGTAACAGTGCTTGAAAAAGAAAACTAAAAGTTAATTATTATTACTTCAAAAAAATTATAGAAATGGTAAAAATAGAGCTCCTCTACCTGAAATGTGGGTGGTAAGTCTGAAATCCTAAATGCTTGCTCTGTCCTTTCTGAAACCCCAGCACTCCTGGGCACTTTACATTGGACCAAACTGAAGAAGACCCAGAGCACCAGTTAGAAAGGTTATAGAAGCTACATAAACTTACCTTGTTGAATAGTTGCAATTAATAACTGTATTCTAAATTATAATGATCTGTACTACTAATGAAATCTGTTAAAGCTCAATAAAAATTAGAACAAGTCAAGTTTGAATAATAAGCATCCTTTTATTTGCTGACGCCATTACAAAAACCGATTACATTAGCAACAAAAAAAGTGTTTTCTTGAGTTGAAGTCAGAGGCAGTTACTTCCCAAAATGTTAAGTAAAACAGTGTACAACATCAGTATTAAAATGTTAAATTTTACATTGTCTTTACCACTCTGATCTTCTGAACAATTTTATTGAGCAAAATAAGATAAAAGATTACATGTTTATCTTCAGGAATGTAAAGGTCTAATTATTCAAACAGTTTTTATTATAAAACTAAACTCTGAAGGTGTCTACAGAGTTGGCTTTTTTTTTCTTTCTTTAAATCAGTAGTCTAACAAGGATTAGAAAAGACAAAACTCTGTTCAGTGTTTCTGACAAAGTAGAAAGGGTGAAAACATAAATAAGGCTTTAATTTGGCAAAATATAATACAATGCCTTTTTTATCCTCAAATGAACAGTTTCCCAATTACTTCACTCTGTAAAAGATCAGAAAGAATGAATTTCACTTTAAAACAAAGCAACAGAAGGCAATCAGAAGACATCTGTCAAACACCAAAAGTACATATTCCATTTGATCTAGCATGGCCCTTTCAACTAGGCTCAAAGCAATTCACACTAATGGTGATCAAAATGAGAAAAATCTCAGGATTCAAAGGAAACAAGCTTTTAGGTAGGTATTTTTAAATGTGAGCCGAATTATGTTAGAAAACATTTAAGAGAACAACACTGGTAATCCATTTTTATTAGTCCTACTCAAGAGAATGTAAAGCTAAAGTGACTGACTGAAAAGAGGTTGAATACAATCTTACCCCAGTGAATAAATAATTTAAAAGAGCAGACATAGATTTTTTTTTTGTAGGTCATATGAAGTTTTCTAAGTCAGATGACTACAGAAATTAAACTTCAAAAGCCATCAGAGAGACTAAGAGGACTTAATCAAACACAACATGTTAAATTTTGCCTTGGATTCTAGTTTGCGGAAAATAGTTAAAAAGCTATATTGGGTACAACGGACAAAATGTGAATAACAGTTTAATATTGGATAGTACGTAACTACTGTTTCCTCTTTTTGGATGTAATAATGGTACTACTGATTGGTAAAACAATGTCTTGTTTTCAGAGATGTGTGCTAAAGTACTTAGAGATAAAATGTCATAATGACTAAAATTTACTTTCAGTTTAACAACAACAAAAAGATGGCGCAGGTGGAGGGTTTACGGGTGCTGTACTATTCTTTCAACTTTATGTGTGAAATTTTTCAAAATAAAAAGTTTAGAGGAAAGAAGCAATTGGAAAATTAAAAAGCAAAGTTATCCCTGGCTATTAACAGTTGATCGGAAAGTCTAAAAAGATCACTAGGACATTAAACTCTCAAGTGCTATGTAAACATATTACTGAAAATGAAAACCTGATCCATATGATAGCCAAGGTTCAGTGTAGAAACAAGGTAAGTTTTTCTCCACAGCATTAACTCTTGTACTTCAGGAGCACTATGAAAGGACTTTTTCTTTCAGAAACAACAGACGACTGAATCACATAAGAATCTATTTGCTACAGGGAGTAGAGAGAGCACACACAGAGCTTCACCTCCATTTCTTCTGGATAATACTGTAAGCCTCTCCAATACACTACTGATAAATCAAATATCAACTTTAGGAAAAAGTCAGAATCAACTGACAAAACTTGTAAGAGGCTGGCCAAAAAAAAAAAAAAAAGACAAAATGAGGAGAAAAGAAAACAGTGACAAAAGAGATCAGGGAACACAGTGCCTGAATTAGGGAGAAGAAAAGCACTGATTAAGAACACAAGCTCTGTGCCCAAAGTACCTTGATTTAAACCCCAGCTCATCCATTTATTAGCTCTATGACCATGGACAAGTTATAGAATCTCTTTGGGTCTGTTGTAACATGGGAATAATAATACCTACCTACCTAACGCACAGGGTGGTTGTGAAGTTAAACGAGTTGCTACATGTTGGAAGCATGCTTATGCTTACAGGCATACTCATGAAGTATCAGCTATTTAAATTATCATCCTCCCTCAACAGGATTCTACAAACTGGTTCCAAGATAAGGTAACCTGGGATAATAAAGTTTTCTCATTTGGTTAGAAATACACCTAGAATACTTAGAAACCAGGCAAATGTGAAACATAAAGAGTAGATATCTGAGAACAAAAAAGTATATTATAAAAATGCCAATACTGTCAATTCATATAAAAGGTATCTTAATCAATCTCCCACTCCCCCCAAATGGAAAGAGGAGGATGGTAGCCTTTTATTTGATGGGGGGAGAGGAAAAACAGGCAATGGGGAAAAAAATTTCCAAAAGAAAAGTTTTCACAAATTAAAGATATCAGTTAAATACACCTACCCCTACAGCTCTAAGAAACGTTAAGTATTATGTATCAGGATTTAGAAAAACTATATTACTGCATATTATCTCTTACATACTTGTTTTTAAAAACTCTCCCTTTATTGAAATATGTGCAGCATTATCATAAACAATTCATATGTACTTGTGTATATTTTTAAAGGTTTCTTGACATCAGATATATTAACCTACTACCTACATTCTAATGATTAAGAAATGTGTATTTTCAATTTAATTATCTCGTGTCAGTTTAAATAGAGTACACAGGAGGGAGAATATATGTAGCAAAATGATAGCTAAGGATAAAAACCTGAGGGTAACACAAACATTTAAAGGGTATAAAAAAGAGCTATGGGAACCAAAACATAAGTACATAAGGAAGAATTATCAACGTCAATGCCAGGTAGAGCCTAGGGAATGAAGTTCGAGAGGGCCTGGTGGGCCTCTATTTTCATAACAATCCAGCCTATCATTCATGATATAATACTGTCAACCACCCACTTGCCAAACTTGGACTTATGTTTATCAGCTGACAAAAAAATGTGGCACTATCACTTAGGGGAGCTGCCTGCCAACTGTGTTGTGAGGGTATACAGATATATTTTAATAAATTACTACAATTTTGTAAATCAAGAAAAAGTGTTAATATCAATGACTCATATAAGTCTCAAATGTAATACAATTAAAACAAATGTGGCAACTGACAAGCCAAAAATAGTTCCTAAGACTTAAAATGAGTAGACTATGTATTTAGGAAGAAAAGGAAAATATTAAAGAACATCTATGAGGTGCTAAAGACAGAATATTGCTTAGGTCTAAAAGCAAGGGATAATAGGCAATCTTTTCATTGTTTAAGCTCTCTAGAAATGAAACCCTTCCCTTATAACACAAAGGTCTAACGTCAGCATTTCTGACATATTTCATAAGTACTTTCAGTATCTTATCATATGCAAAAGAAGGGCCTATATTGGATCTAGCAATTAGTGATCATTAATGATTTTTGTAAAAATGATTTCATTGGAATAGCAGGAAGAAAAGCCATTCTAGAGCAGATAAAGTAATCAATAACAATAAATAAGTAGATACTAAGAGAGTATTTTCTTAAGAATACTAAACAATAAAAAAGTCAAAAGTAAGGGTGGTAACCTGAAGGAAGTACAAGGTTAAAATAAGCCATCTGGGCATGTTTTCAAGACTGAACAGAGGGAGCCAGTGGAAAGAATAAGGCTGAAGTCCTGGGAAGGAGAGAAGGAATAGTTTCCCTAGGAAGCAAGGTTATTTCCTAATTTGGAAAAGCGAGGAAATGTGGCAGAATTTTTACACTGGGAAACTGGAGAAGTCAGCTTACCAAGGATGAAAGATTTGGGATGAGGCTTAATTACTTTTGCTGATATGTTGAAGAATGAGCTGGGCTTATTATATGGAAAGTCATGTTAGAAATAACTGACCTGAATTAGCATTTTGAAGGAGAGCGTGTGTCAAGGTAGGCCAGAGGATGATCACTCTAAAGTGAGACAAAATGCTCCTGTAACATCAAAATGGAAGTCCATCCCAACTTTTCCAGGACACCTAAGCTCTCCCTGAGGCCTTGTATAGCCCAACACAGTATTATCAGAGGTTCTGAAAGGAATAATTCAGTGATGAGTTGCCCCTCAGGGTCTCCAGGATATCAGGATTATTTTAGAGAAAATAGCTTCAAAAGAAGAATATCTGAAGTATTCAGTGCATATTTGAATACTCTAATTACGCTCTAGGCAGTGTGACTTCAGTTATTCATAAAACAGGTAAAATCCAGGTAGCAACTAGGAAAAAAAAAAAAAAAAAAAACCTACAACCAGAAAAACAAAAACTGCACTCACCAGCTAGAATACAAGTCATTTTAAAATGCTACCAAACCTGAGCCTTCCAAGGTAATATAGACAATAAAAGCTCGTAACATGACTTGGTTAATTATGGGTTTACTTATCCTCAAGTAAAAATCTCACTTCAGGAGCTAATGAATGAATTTCTTAGATTACCTAACAAAAGCAAACTTAAATAAAAATCAGCTTTCAATTTTAAGAAAATGTGGTGACTTTACTTTCAGTTCAGCAATCTTACCTCAGTTAAAATGTTATGGTCATTTTATTGTGGGAGGGAGAAAAGGAAGAAGGAAGGGAGCGGGGAGAAAAGGTCACAGACAGAATAAACTACCAAAGCAGTTGCAGGTATTAACGCAACAAACACAAACCCAGGCAGCCAAGTTACAAAAGAATCTGTTTGATACAAAGGTCAAAGGAGGCAAAGATAACCCCTCCAAGCTACAAGACCTTCAAAATATGCACAAAATAGAACTAAAGCTCCAAGAAAGCTAAAGGCTATCATCTGGAAGTTCTGAGAGAGATAAAGAAGGAGTATTTCCTCTAGTGAAGTGAGTTTCCTTTATTTATGTAAATATACATTACACATACACCTAATGTCAATTACCCATAGACAACAATATTTCAGTTGTCCTTACCTAACACCTGGTAGTGCTCTTTCTCCTTTGTGAGCTGTTGGTTTACTGCCTGAAGCAATTGCTGTAACTGTGTTACAGTCTGATTTAGACTTACAGACATTGTCTCCTTCTCAGAAGACTCCTGAAAAGAAAATGGAAGTGATGATAAACTCCATACACAAGGAAAAGAAATGTACAACCAAACAACAGAAAATGTTATACTGCTGATTTAAATACAAACATTTAAAAATCTGAACAACGACATGAAAATCAACAGCAGCAAAAAACACATAGAGAAATACTGTTTGCTAACTAGTGGTGCAAACTAGTTGGCACCAAAGAAAACTGCATTATAAATGTTGTCACTTGGCCACAAAAGAAAAAAAAATCCAGAATCTATGAATATCAGAAATATATCCATTTTTTCATTCAGAGAAAAAATTTGCCCCACAAAAGAAAGCACACTCCAAACAGCAAAAAAAGTTAATATATACTGAGCTCTTACTAAGTAAGTGCCAGGCACTGTTTAAGTACCACCTATTTTAAGTGTTTTTATGTATTAACTCATTTACTTCTTTCAAAAACCCTATACAGGATAGGTACTATTATCATTGCCTTTTACAGATGGGGCAACTAAAGCACAGAGTCGCTAAAGATTTGCCCAAATTCTCATAGCTACTAAGTGGCAGAGCCAGGATTCAAATGTAGGCAGTCTAGCTCCAGAGTCTATACTCTAAGCCAGTGACACCCAAACTTTTTGGCACCAGGGACCAGTTTTGTGAAAGACAATTTTTCCACAGATGGGTGAGGGGAGGAAGGTTTCGGGATGAAACTGTTCTACCTCACATCATCAGGCATTAGATTCTCAAAAGGAGCATGCAGTTCAAAATAGGGTTTGCACTCCTATGAGAATCTAATGCTGCCGCTGATCTGACAGGAGGCAGAGCTCAGGCAGTAATGCTCATTCGCCCACCACTCATGTCCTGCTGTGTGGCCTGGTTCCTAACAAGCCACTGACTGTTACCTGTCCACAGTCCAGGGATTGGGGACCACTGCTCCATACCTCTCAACACAAACCTTAAAATTAACATACCTCACTAAGCAAAAATGAGATCAAACATCAATGAAAACACTACATTTTCGGGACAGGATATTTTCAAGAAAGATGACTTTAGGAGACGGACCTTATACATTTTTGTTCTTCACACAGGTCACAAGGTAACTAGCTCAGAGATCTGGGGATGAAGAAAATACATACCGTTTCTGGGGAAACATCACTATTTTCAATAACAGTAGTGTCTCCAGCAGCTTTTACTATTTTTGACTGGATAAGCTCCAGTGACTGTTGAGCCTATAAGGAAAGCAATATGGTAGGTACTAAATAATACAGTTGATAAATACATAAAAAATGAATAATTTTATTCACTTTGTAGAAGATAAAAGCTCCTCTCAAACAATAAGGTTTTTCCCTCCAAAATGAAAATAGCTTCACCCCCCACCAGATTATAAGAACATATGTTCACTGCTTTTAAAAGCTTAAGTAATATAGAAACTGTATGAAGAAATTTAAAAACAGAAATAACCACAGTTGATATTTAGGTTAGTATTAATCTAGATTAAAGGTTAGCCAAATCTGGCCCAAAGCCTGTTTTTGTACAGAACACAGGCTAAAAACGTTTTTTACTTTTTAAAGGGTTATGCTGTGGGGCACGGTAGCTCACGCCTGTAATCCCAGCACTTTGGGAGGCTGAGGCGGGTGGATCACCTGAGGTCGGGAGTTCCAGACCAGCCTGACCAACATGGAGAAACCCCGTCTCTACTAAAAATACAAAATTAGCTGGGTGTGGTGGAACATGCCTGTAATCCCAGTTACTAGGGAGGCTGAAGCAGGAGAATCGATTGAACCTGGGAGGCAGAGGTGGCAGTGAGCCAAGATAGTGCCATTGCACTCCAGGCTGGGCAACAAGAGCGAAACTCCATCTCAAAAAAAAATAATAATAAATAAAGGATTCTGTTAAAAAAGAGACAAAAATATTCTAAAGAGATCACATGTGACCCACAAACCCTAAAAAAGCTTTGGGATTTGTCCACCCCAGTTTAGATCCCTCTCTACACATTATGTGCTTATAGAAAATATTACATAAATGAGCTTTAACATACATACTGCTTTATACTTACCTGTTTTACAAAGTATGTTATTAACTTTTTTTTTTTTAAAGACAGAGTCTTGCTCTGTCGCCTAGGCTAGAGTGCAGTGGCGCAATCTTGGCTCGCTGCAACCTCTGCCTCCTGGGTTCAAGAGATTCTCCTACCTCAGCCTCCTGAGTAACTGAGACTACAGGTGTGCACCACCACTCCTGGCTAATTTTTGTATTTTTAGTAGAGACAGGGGTTTCACCATGTTGGCCAGGCTGGTCTTGAACTCCTGACCTCAGGTGATCCGCCCACCTCGGCCTCCCAAAGTGCTGGGATTACAGGCGTGAGCCACCACACCCAGCCATTATTAACTTTTTTTAGTCAAATATTTATGTGCATTTCCAATCAAATGTTGCACAATATTTCTACTATATAGGTATGGGGCAGTTAATTGTCCCCTATCATTGCCATCTTAGCTACTGTAAATAAGATGGTATATCTGTAACTTTAAGCACTCGTTTACTATTTTTAAAGTACTTTCTAAGAAACTACATTGCTAGGCTAAATTGCGTGTTTTATATTTTGAGCCAGAGGTCAAAAATTAAAATCATGTATCAAAGTAAACTGACTGCTCAACCATGACAGTGCAGTAAGCATCAAAATTTGTCCTCTAAAACAGACCCAAATTCACATTCTGTCTACATTAAAATAATCTGAAACACTAGCGGATTCCTAGACTTTTACATAACAGTTATAAACTATAAGCATATAGAATAAAAAAAAAAATTCAACTCTTTAAAAGGAGTATTATTTTTAAAAATGAGATAACTTTTAAAATCTATTAGAATATCAAATATTTAAACATTAGACAATATCCAATACTGGTGAGGATACAGGGAAATACATGTCCTCATACCATGTTGGGAGCAGTATAAAGTACTACTGTTGGGTTTCTGGGATTCCATTTTATACTATCAAAATTTAAGATGTGCGTACCTCTTGTTCTTGCAATTCCAAAGAGTGACATTTGTTTTGCTAATGATGATATATCCCATAAACACTATCATAGCTCTAAAACAGCTTTGATATAAGCATATGTGAATTCTACCATTAAAAATATCTCAAAATAGAATTATAAATAACCTGTCAAGCCAATGCAAAGAAATGCAGTCCTAAAAATCATTCATTTGCATTGAGATTAGGAAAAATATATTTGTATGAAGAAATAAATGAAGGAAAAACTTCTAAAAAAAAAATAGAAATTTATAACTTTGTTTACCAAAAAACTAAGAGACAAATACTTTGTAAATGAATACACAGCCAAATCCCAATTTTAAAAAATATATAGATGCAGCCAAATTTTAATAACTCCAACTAAATTTTACTCTGTACTTTATAAAGCAATTAAATATAGAAATGTGATGAAATAATGAGGTGAATTAAGAATCCTGGAAAAACAAGCCAAAAAGTTTCGTTCCAAAATAGTAACTAATAACAAGCAGCTTAAATTTATAAAAGGTTAATATAATGATGCAAAACAACAAATCCAGAATTAGCAGCATAACTTTGCTTAAGATTCAACACACAACATAGGCTCATGATACTACATCTCTAGGACAAACAGTGCCTACCTTATGCAAATCACCAGCTACCTTCTGTCTTTCATTTTGTTCAGTTCTAAGTTTTGTGAGTGTTTCATTTAACTGTGCCTTCAACTGTAAAAATAAACATCACAATTAACTTAATTTGCGTCATTCTTTGATTATGCTGATACCTCTAGGACTGAAGAATGAATGGGATTGCTAACAGTTATTATGCACAGTGGATTAGCCAATATGCTGCACCAGATGTATAGAAAGGCTAAGCAGTAGAAGTTCCCATCTGTAAAGCTAAACATAAGAAAAGCCACAGAAATGAACTACAGTTTAGAGTAGAAAACCACAAATGCAAAAACAAAACCATCAAATTCCAGTAAAGTGTCTTTTAAAGGTTATCGGTATTTATAGTCACTGAAATTATTCCAAATTAAAAGCCAAACAGATACTTTACCCATTAGTTTCTAAAAGTTTTCTTAATCTATACAGTTAAGAGTCAATTATATAATATTTTTAAAGACATTGAACAGAAGATTACAAATCCAATCAAATTAAAACTCCCAAAATACTGACCATCATTTAAGGCTTCACTAAGGGGTAGTACAAGACCACACTGGCCTAAATTATACCATCAAGAAATGCCTTACGATACACCTATGAATAACCAATTTGTCAAAACAGAAAGTTCTGTAACTCCAATGCAAATACATAATGCCACTTCTCTGATTTTCCAATTAAATATGAGCAAGGAAAATGAACTACATTGCTCCCAAAAAACTTTCTTCTTATTCTCATAAGGTAATTGTTTTTGCTTCCCACCCATGGGCACTTTTGAAACAGTTCTGGAGGCCCAAAGGTGGAAATACAAGGCAGTGACATTTAAAATTGGAGGGAGAATTAAAAAGGGGCGGCAGTGGGGCAGAGGGAAATTCCACTTGGAAATTTTATCTGAGGAACTCTATGTAAGTACCCAAATAAATTTTGCTCCTTTACATAACTTTGGGTTTTAATATTCTCCATCAGAGAAATGAACCTTTTGGCGGAAGAACACACAAAGTACATACAGGCAAACAAAGCTATTTTATCAGAAAAAGTAGCAGCAGTTATCCTGAGCAAACAAACATCAAAATAAAGATTCCAAACTCAAGACTAGGGAAAAAAAGTAAGTATCAACCACTCAAAATAATCTCCTGACAGAAGTAGAGTGACAAAAAATCAAAATAAAGCATTAAGCTGAGTGGAGATGTAACCATGTAACTGCTGAGTCAGCCACTAAGCACCAAAGTTAATAAGTAAAATCTCCAACAACTAGTTAGAAATGATTTTTTAAAAACATATTATAGGGTGAGGACTTACAGTCATGACATATCACACTCTTAATCTGTGCAATGTATAGCACAGAACTAGTCTCACAATGCAGTGTGAATGAGTTCAATTAAAGTAAAACATTGGTAAATAAAACAGATTTAAAAATTAGAGGTGTAGGGCTGTGTGTGTAGGGCTGTGTGTGTATGAACATCCCTAATCTGAAAAACTCTGAAATGCTCCAAAATCCTGAACTTTTTAAGCACTGACATGACACTCAAAGGAAATGTTCATTGGAGCATTTCAGATTTCGGATTTTCAGATAAGGGACACATACAGAGCAAGCATATAATACAAATAATCCAAAATCCCCCCAAAAATTGCTGGTTCGAAGCATTCCAGATAAAGGATACACAACCTGTATTTCATACAGCTCTAAAAATTGATTCCCATAAATTTTTGCCATAACATAGGATACCAACCACAAAAAAATGAGTTGAAGTTTTCTTGGTACATGGAGTAATGCTAAAAAGAAAATTAAACTGGGCAGGGTGAACTCTGGGTAAGGAGAAAACTTACTGTAATCTTCTGAGAGTTTATTAAGGTACTTAAAAAAAAAAAATCTAATCCTGGTGCTGTAACAATTTTTAACTCACAAGGAAGACATAACAATTGTCGTTTGAAACAGAGAGCAAGACAGCCATATTTGTCTAATAGCTAAGTCTGTCACAATCAGTACAGTTTTTAGAAAACTTAAGAATAGGAATACAGGGTACTATATGTTTTAAGACATTTAACTAACTTTATCTCAAAGTCTATGCTTTTAGGATTACCATGCTCTAAATAATATGTTGATAATAAAGACTTTTATATGTTTTTTAATATTTATAATATATAGAGAGACTAGGTTAAAATTAGAAACTGGATTACTGTCCTTGAATGAAGAATACGTGTCTTTGGCTTTCAATATAATCTTCTCCTAGGTTAGAAAATAAAAGGCCCCATTAACTATGATAGTCTGAGAAGAAAATCTTTGTAACTCAGCCAACCTTTATTTCATTTCTTTATTCACAGAAAAGACTGCTGTTTGAGACAATAGGATTTATAAAACATGGAAAATTTTGAAAAAGAGCTGGAAGCCAAACATGCCATTGTTAGGAGCTAAGAAAAGAAGGATCATTGTAGGAGTCAAGAAATGAAAGATAATCTTAGGAATCATTGGAATATGAAGATTATCTTAGACTTACAAAAAGGCCAAGCTAAAGATGTTAGCAAAGAAAAAAAAGCTTTGATGGTTTCTCCACATGTCAACAAAGTGTTTTCAGTGCCTACTTGATACCCAGTGGAGGACAAGCGTCTTACCAAATTTAGCTCTTCATTCTGTCTTACTGCTTCAGAATATGAATCATCAAGTTTTTTCTGCAATTCAGTCAACAGATCTTTCAGCTGCAATGAAGTTTAGAGTTTAAGATTGATCTCCTTATGATAGCCCATGTTTTGTATGCTACTCGGAAGCTCTGCCACAAACAACTTATACTGAAATATCACTGTTATAAACTTAATCTGAATTGTGAAGCAAGTTTGAAAAGATTCTGTTGTAAGTACCTCTCTGACTTCTGTAACATAGGTAGATCGTTCCATCTCTGCCTTCTCTAGTTCCATTTCCAAATGTTCTCGTTCTCTTCTCAGCTAGCAATTCAACAAAGGAAAAGTTAACACACTTAAAATTTCCTTTCATAATATTTCCCCACAAGGCAAAGTTATGACACTTATGAATATAAAACTATATCAACTCAAACACTACCCAAGATATTAAGAGCATAACTATAAAGTAATCTTAAACCATACATCTTCAGACAACCATTAATGCTAAAAACAAATCTATAGGTTACAAGTAAAACAATCAAATAACATACATTTTCAATATCCTTATTTTCTCTTCTTAATCGCTCTAGCTCTTGTTCTGAAGACGTAAATGATGACTGCATCTGAAATGTGAAACAATTATATGGCCAAGTAAACCACCAAGGATGTAGCGGTTTCTATCCTGTAGAATTCTGAATCAATTAAAAGACACTTCCAAGGTGTTGAAATGCATCTCATTTAAAATCTTACTGAATTTTAAAAGACCTTAAACATGAGAGTCACGTTGAACTTAATTTAAATTGTGGTCAAAACCTACTCCATTTGTATATTAGGCTCAGCTAAAAGTGATTAAGTTTTGATTAGTATTAACTGATATTCAGCTGTATTTATGCTGCAAGTGCATTAAAGTAGAGTACTATCAGCAACTATAAATCCTGCACGTTGGTCCCAAAAAATAAGTGAGGAACAGATGGTACTCTTTATCACGCTGAAGTAAATGGGAGAAAAATTAAGGTTGCACAGTAACATGCAGGTCCCACAAATAGAAGAATGACTAACTAACTTTTTCTTGAATTCTGTATTATGGGTTAAATACTTTAAAACTGATTTTGAACCCAGTATTCTTTACCTTATCACACAATAGTTCTATAACTAGCACTCTACGTTCTATATGATTACCCTTTAGTCATACTTTAAAACCAGTGGTTTTCAAACTTGGGTGGGCATTAGACTGTTCTGGAGGGCTCATGAAGACACAGACTGCTGCCACCCCACATACATGTTTTGGATTTGGTAGCTGGGTTGGGGCCCAAGAATGTGCATGGTGATGCTGATGCTGCTGGGGCAAGTCCCACACATTGAGAACCACTGCTCTAAGCTTTTCTTTTGTAAATACCTGTTTAATAGTCTTGTGTGATTCATCGACCTTAACTTTCCATTTATTTTCTTCTTGCTCAACACTTCTCTGTAGCTTCTGTAAAATTCCTTCCTACAGACAAAAGTATAGTTGTTTTGAAAACTTCATGTTCCAATGCCGAGATAAAAACTATGTAAGCCATGAAGGAAGAAGGTAATGATTTAAAGTAAAATCAAAATGTAGATTAAAAATCATTTCCTACTGTTTCTGCAAGGACGGATTTGTATTTTTCACACTCTAGCTGTAACAATGTGTGCATTTCATCAGCTTCTTTCAACTTGTGCTCTAGAACCTGCAAAGAATGAAATAAAGAAAACTTCCATAATTCTACCAGAAAGTTTTGTGCTTCAAGTTTGTTTTAGTACTTAATACTGTATTATGATAAATGATTTCAAAGTATTTCACAATGACACACTACATTTCGACCTTTCTAAGTAGCAATAAAGTTCATTCAATGACCCCTTTGGTCATTTTTATTAAACAATGCTATAATAAAAAGTCTTGGTACTGAAGTCTTTAGTCAGGTGGTAAGATCAAAGCAGACCCACATGTGAAGTACAGTCACAATGCCTATGCTACACACATGGGAAACAGGATTTTATTCATGCCACTTGAGATATAAGAAAACAATAATAATAAATCTCCCCAATTTCAGTAGCCAAGGATAAAAACCAACCCACTTTCTAAATACCTCTAATGATGTATTTGGGGATGCTTCAGCAAATCAGTGAGATTCTACCTATCTCGACTGATCTTTACTTTTTAAATCTAGGCTAAAAAGATAGTAAGAGATAAATATTCAATTTTAGAAACAATTAAAATACAGAATGAAAGGAATGGCAAACACTAGCTTTGTAAACAAATCAAATGCAAAGACGACCTACTGTATTTCAACTAAAATTTAAACAAAATGAAATCACCGTCTTACACTCTCTCAAAAGAGCCTTATTCGATTATCTTTTATCTTTTCCAAGCTCAAGAAGACAAAATCTTATTTGCTTCTTTTTTCTACGTTTAAATTACAAACAGTTCATTTCTTGAACTAACCTTAACCTCCTCTGACCCTGAAGTTCCAGCCATACATTCTTTTGCCTTCTTTTCAAATCCATGCAACCATTCACTATAACTCTGTGGATGAGAAAAGTTAAAATCGTTAATTTTCAAAAACAAAAATCTAAATAAAACAGGTCCAACATTTAAAATAACCAAATTAGATAATTATAAAAGAAACCTACACAGACAAATAGGACACTGCTACAAATTTCAAAGAGGAAAGTAACTATTGCGTAAGTTGGACATAACCCACTTTTAAAAACAAGCACTAAAAACAGACCTACGTACCTACCATGAAAATAAAATATTATATACCTAACCAATAATATTTTCAACTGAATTCTGCAGTTGCAGGTAGAAAAACCTGGGTTCAAATCTGGCCTCTACCACTTACTAGCACCAGGACAAATAATCTTTAAAACACAAAAAACCCAGAATAATTTTTCAAAACTGTTTCCAGATAAAACAGTTCTCAAAAATGAAGTATTTTGAGTTCATAAAGTGAAAGTTCAACTGAAGATGTTCCATTTGGAGGATTTCAAATTCTATGAAAATGCTCCAAGGACTCTAAAAAATATCTCAAATTAGGAAATATTAAGTATTTTAAAAATCCTAATGAGAAGTGATATGCATACACATTTACTTATTTAAGTCCAACAAAAACTCAATTTGTGCTGACAGGTTAGCTGATGTAAATATGCATATATTACAATTTTGGCATTTACTCTACATTTTAGAATAAATTACTCTAAATTATTGATGCTTATCTGAATTTTACACTTTGATAAAGATTATCTGTGTGTCAGATACTTTAAATCAAATTTCCTCTTATTCCTTAAGTCTTTGGATTAAATTTAAGATAAAAAACTCATGAAATTTTTATTAACTGCTATAATATAAACTGTTACATATGCAGCTGAATCAGGATTCTCTGCAAACTATCAAATAACAAAAAACAAGTAGATGCTGAGTCACTCCATAGTACAATACCTTTAATAATATCAAATTAGTTTTAAAACACTATTTAACATTCTCACAACATAAATCTGAACCAAGACTAAATATACACTATCAGAATCCTACTTAACAGTTTCAACTATTGGTACCCAACATAAATTAAAATAAGTTAAAAAACTAGTTTCGTTGCTTAAAGTTTGTAAATCTCCCTCTAGGTCATATAATTTAGATCTCTCCTATGCTGACTGCTCAGCAAAACAACAAAACAGTAAAAAAATTTATATATTTTTAAATCTACTGATTATCTTGACTTATCCTAATGTTAATGAAGCCTATTGCTTTATTATTTTATAAGGTAAATAGCTTATTGTCCTTCATATCTTTACAAACCTAAAATGCCAGAGTCTCATGTTAGCACATAGAAAGTTTAGTACATTTCCTGTAGACTATATGCAGAAATATTCAACTTTTAACAAGTATATGAACAAAAGCCAAACAATATCATCCATATCTTATGATGACTTATAAATATTTATAGTGTCAAAAAGATTTGGTTACTGACAGTGGATGATATTGCTGTTAAAAAAGAAAATTTTTAATGTTGGTGACCCTTATACAATCTTTGAAGAACAGAAATTATCAATCATTAGTTCTCTTGGCTCATAAACTACTGCCAAAAAATACATCCCCCAATAGTATTTCCATAAATAAAATATAAAGTAGAAACAAAAACAGGTTATGCCACAAAGAAAAAAAAATAAATATATTAATAATAACCCTTTCTCATAGGTTCGATTTAACAACAGCACTAGAACTGATAGCGTATCTATACATTTACTCGGTGCTAGATATTTCATCAGTTCAACTCAAAAGTGGTAGAGATCTCCTAAACTGATCAAATCTGAACATATCCTCGATAGTTACAATGGAAACAAAGGAGTTTTCTCTCCTTACTTGAAATAAATGTAGGCTATACTTAACTCAGACTACAAATAGAACAAGCCATTAAGTTTACTTACCCCACCCCTAGCACCCACAGAGCTCCTTGGAGAAATAGTTGATTCTATGTTTGGGGCAGGAAATGTATATGATAAATCAGGAGCACCTTATCATACCACAAAGCATAGAAGCTATCAAAGTTTAGCAGCATTGTGTCAAAACGACTTGGTAACCAACCTAAATAAGTTCCAATGGGCCAAAGGAAGACAAGCAGACATTACGAATCTCCTGATGAAAGTGCACACCACTGCCTATGAAGTGGTCTTGCGCCTACTCTACCCTACCAAATACTGAGCCTTAATGTGACCAGGAATCAGATTCCTGATTACAGATTTGACACATAAAAGATACATAAAGGAAAGAGGAACATGCTAACACCACAGGGATGCAGTCAACTAAATCCAAACTGTGGGAAACTTCATAGGAAACCACTAAGTCTTTTGTTTTTTTTTAAAGGAGGTGGGGTGTTGCTGAGAAAGAGTGGGGGAACCCGTGGATTAAAAAATATCTAAGAGATGTCTCAAACCAGTTACATACTGACCTTATTTGGATCCTGATTAAAACAAACTACAATAAGTTATTATTTAATAAAATTGACAACTTATATGACAACCGGAGAAACACATACTATACAAAATTAAGAATGTATTTTGAAGTGTAATATGATACTTTTTAAAAACAAATGCTTATGTTTTAGAAATGTGTACTGAAATATTTACGGATGAAACGCTCTGATGTTTGAGTTCCTTCAAAATAATCTAGGGAGTACAGGGTGGGAGGTAAAACACGATTGCTTATACGCATGCCATGCACTGATAAGTGCCATGGAGAGATGTTGGGTACATCGGGCCTCATTATGCTTGTCTCTCTACTGTTGAACAGTTTTCCATTAAAAAAAAAAAAAGACCCTACACTCTATTTTAGGAAACTCACATGCACATTCACTGACTTTCTCTGCCCTCAAATAATTATTGTTAATTCTCTGAACAAACAAGAACAGGTACTACCTCAAATAAACCAAGTTGTTCTATATTATCTGTAAGATTTCTGCTTGAAGAAGGTAATAGATGACCAAAAATCTTGAGTTTTAAAATGTAAAGAGCCTGGTTCATAGTATCAAGTACATTAAGGAAGTGTTCCTAAAACTAAGAAGCAATCACTTAAAATTAAGTTTTAAATAAAGCCATTAAGAATGTTACCATATTGGTTTTATTAGCATTAAAAAACACTTCTTTCCCAAATGATGTTTTTAATCCTCTAAATAATGTCTCATAAAATGTTATAGAAACAAAAGTATCAGGTAAATAAAAATCAGTTTTGAATCAAGTTATTAATCTTTACTGAAAAGCACCCGCTTAACAATGGGAAAGATCAAGGAATCAGCACTCTACTGAAACCAAGTGGAGTGCAAATGTGATGTTGCTTATTCATACCTTTCCTGAATAATGTCATCATGTTAAAAAAATAATAAATTAGTCTTACCAAATTAGAAGGGACAGACACCTTTGGAAATAATTTTTTGAGAACTTCTTTAGCCTCCAACTCAACAGCTTCCACCTGTTGTTGTCTTTCCTAAAGCGGAAGATGAACCAAATCAAACTCACAAGATCACAGAATTTTTTAAAAAACAGAAAAGAAAAAACTATGGTGTCTTAAATTCTACAGGAAGAAAAAGTTAAAAAAAAAATTTTAATACTGATAAATGTTAAAATTTCCCACTTAAAGATATTAAAATGCTCCCATAAGAAAAAATCTGCAAAATCTCTAAAGCATCCTAAATATCAAATAATGCCTTAGCAGTATCTGACAATATGGACATTTTCCTTGGCATTTAGAAATCAAGTGATTTGCCTGTCCAGGAACACTTCAAAAATAGACACACAAAAAACATTTCTTATAGCTAAAACTTCATAAACTACCTATAGCAGAAAATACACATTGGAGGAACACAACTGAGGTTTATTGGCTGGTATATCTCTATTAAAAAAATGCATCACTTATGGACCATATAATGTCATGGCATTAAAATGGTAACTTCCTTATTTCCAACTTCAAGGTCATGTGAAGTATTTATGCTAAACAAGGAGGACCATCAAAATCTGATGGATGATATAAATGGGAAAAAGAACAAGGAGCAACTGATGGCGTATTACTTCACTAATGCCACACATCATAAAAACTAGTTCTGACACTTGTATATGGACTCTGCTATAAATTTACAAATATTACAAACGTGTAAGACTAAATTTGCTGATATTAAATCCAAGTCTAAAGGATATCAATTATAACTCAAAACCATGGTTTGTCAAAATTAGGGTAATGACTTATCACACACCAAAAAAAAAAAAAAATCTAACATTCAAACTACCTCCACGAGATTTAAAAAACAAAACAAAGACCCCTATAAAAATGCACATCTAAACCAAGCCAAGAAAATCATCTAAAAACAACAGTCACAAAGTTCAACAGGTGACAAGAAGGCAAGCAAGCTAGAAACATCTCAACCATATCTTTCCCCCAACATTTAGATGTGAAATTTGAAATCTATCACTGATTCAAGGTCTACACACTTCAATTTTAGAAAATCTAATCACATGAAACTTTACACAATAAACAGCTGCAGATCTTGCCATTTTCCATACACACAAAAAGCTGTTAAAGATCAGCAGATTTTTACAATAGGTGTTTTCATAAGGTATTTTCAATAATTCAATGAAGTCCACTAATTTTCAGGAATACACCTAACTACATAAAATAAGGAAAATAATTAATGCTACTTCAAGGACTTTAAGAGGTAATTCTTATCATTTGACCAAAGCAGTAATCTTTAAAGAAAACCGGTTAGGAAAAGAAACACTGAGGAACAGCTTTTTGAAAACTTCCAAGGAAAAAAACAGACTAAAAGAACAAAGTGTCTAACATAACCAAGACCCACAAACATGGGAAGTTACTTTTATTTGGTATCAACAATTTTATCTAAGAAGTTTTCATCTGATATAGTAGTTTGGTTACTGATAGCAATTTCCATTCCACTTTAACATCTGGGAAAGATCTAATATTGAAACTGAACTATAATTTGCATACCATCTTTAAGTGAAATGTATACAAGTTTTTTTCAGTAGCTCCTCAAGAGTATTTAGCCTTTAAAAATAATCCTGTAAAGACAGCATATATCATCCTCTTTACATTTTAGGTAAGCTGACCGTAACTTATTTCTAGTTAAAATACTGAAAGTGTTTCCCATAGTTCCTTCTCATCACAACGTAATTTACAGCACTGGGTCAATCAACATCCCTTTCACCTATGCTATCTAAGGACTGTCTAAATTCCATTGAAATATAGAAGACTTTCTATTCTATTCTCTGCAGATCTTTAGCTATGCAAGAAGGCATCATGCACAAAAATTCTAGCTTTCTTTTAGAATCATAAAATGCAAAAATGCCTATGGCAAGTAGCATATAACTTCTTGTAGGAATGGCATGATGAGCACCCAGATACCCAGTCTCACTAACAAAATAAAACCAAAAAGGTGGCTCTTAACCGTCAAAAACAAAGTAATAGAAACAACCAGAAACCACACTAAAACCCTCATTGCTGACAGAAATGACTGTACAATTGCAACCACTCCCAATGAAATAATGAAATGTCCCAATAAAACGTCCTCTCTGACCTAGATTTTCCTACTCTGTGGTCCCATATACCTCCCAGCTATCTCGAATTTAACCTTTACTGAAAATTATGGCTAGATGAATAGGGATATAGTTAAACACAAATCCACTAAGCTATAGGAAACATAACTATAAACGTATACTTGCTTAAAAAAAAAATCACAGAACTATTTTATACTTAAAAATTCCTTCAGGTGTCACTAAGACTTATATTAAAGATTCAATAGAGTACAATGGCACACAAAATATTTTCACAGTGCTAAAATAAATCATGTAGGTTCCTTCATTTACCTATCTGCAAAATTCAATGGCCCTGTTTCACATTTATTTTTGGCAGGAATTTTCAAAATACTTGACTGGACTGGCAGATTCAAGTTTCTCAATCTTTAAAAACAACCTCTCTATGACAATTCATTAGAAATCTTCACACCCAATGGTACAACTTGAGCTCAAGGAGAATGTCCTCCATTGTTCTGAAGACAAAGGGGGCTATGTATTTCAGGAGTACTTCACATACTCTGGTCAAGAGAATTATCCCTTGACAGTAATATTTCATCTAAACATGCCATATATGTCATTGCTATCCAGTAATATATGAAGTTTCAGTCCACCACCTCTAAGGAATCATTCCCAGCAACATACCGAAAGTTGATGCCTTTCCTGTATTCAAGACTTTTAACATTTTTCTACCTTATTTGTGACATCTTGGTGTGCCCTCCAAAACACCTAGTTTATGGCACATCCTACATATTCAAATGTGTTTGTTAATTCACCTAGATTTCTTTGGTTCAAAGTTTTCATGAAAGTTATCTTAACCAACCCAAAAGGCGCATATTGTCTGACAAGAGGTTAACATCAGTCTTCTGAGACTCTTCAGCTTAAAGTTGTGCTCAACAAAGCCCAAACAATCAGGTAATCACAACAAATCAGCATGCCCAAAATTAAAGCTTCAAGGAGTAGATGAAAAAAGCAGAGATGATAGAGATGATAAATGTGGACAAGGAGATTTTATATTTAAATTGCAGTAAAAGTAAATGCTTTAGTCTGATTTTAAGACAAGCTGCAGATTTTCTCTGTTCAGTGGATTGTTTCTAGGAGTTAGCATTACAACCTTGGAAGTCTTGTTCACTTTGTCCTGCAGCATTTTTTCAGTTGATGCCAATGCTTCCATTGCTTCCCAGTTTTTCTCCCGAAGGTCCTAATCATTTTTAGAAAGAATGATTTCAGTTTATCCATTATTGAAAGATTTTTGCTTTTTTACTTCATCAGTATTTTGCACTGCATTTAAATGCTGGTTACTGCAAAATTATTTCAATGGGAAAATATGCATATTAGCAAAAAAATAAAAAGCAATGTTTAGAAGTTTGAATGAGAAAATAAAGACGCCCACTTTCCATGTTTTAGTATATATACCAAATAGGCCAGCTTTTAAAATAACTACTATGCACATGTGACAAAGAAGAAAGCATTCAAAAGTAAAGACACAAACCAAGAATACATACATGATTTCAGGTACATTGAATATTAGAAGATTAAAGACAGAGCAAATATAGAAGTATTACAAAAAGCTTTTCATGTGATGTTTAAACAAGGCCCAATAACACTCATAGGACTTTCCACTGCAGTGTAACATTTTTTTCTCTATGTTTTAATACAATTAACATGTTTCAAATCTACCTAGGAATCCCATAGTAACCCACTGTGTTCTATGTCTTTCTTGGCATGGCCTAACATTCATGCCACAAAACAACCTTACATGAATTGTATGAGCTAGTTGATCAAAGCAAAGGGGAAGGCTGGAAGGCTATAAAATAGATTCTCTTGGAGGAGACAGAGGTTATTAAAAATTGAGAGATCTGGATTTTAACAGCATTTCATTCACAACTATAAATATAATCTTCTATATTTCAGTCTTTTTTCCAGAATGAGAAATCTAAACAGATAAAAACCAACAACAAAAAATAAAAAGCCAATAATCACCATTTATTACTTAATATATGCCAACCACTCTATTTGGCAGTTCACAAATTCTCATCGTTACAACAACCGCATGAAGTATTTATTCCCATTCTATAGATAGGGAAACCACAGCTCAAGTAAGTTAGGAAACTGAGCCAAGTACACAGAGAAAATGAAGTGGCAGAACTAAAAGGAAAGACTGACACTGCTATCTGCTGGCCTCCAGTGTCCTGGCTCTTTTCACAAGGGTTCAATGTCTCCAGCGCTGCTGCTGCTGATGCTGCTGCATTACCATGCCCTCCTTATCTCAGAATCCCAATAATAAAACACAGTTAAGATGTTAGCAGTATATTGGCAAGTTCACCTCAAGTTTTGTGGCTAAGCAATGCTGTTAGTACTGTTATACCAACACACAAGCAGCAATTCATGTACCTAATTTTGACAAACTCAGGGGTACAAGAAAATGTCAACTTGTTAAATTAACAATTTAATGCAAACTTTGAAAAATAGAAAACACACATCCATTTACTAGCAATACTCCCTTAGATTTCAGTAACAGTTTACCCTTGCTCAAGTGTTAGCAATCACACTACAGTGTACAAAAATTTCTTCTCTAGCAAGAATGCTTGGACTCTTACTTATAGGTGTTGCCCTCTGGTATGAGAAAATTTAAGAGATTCTACTAAATTCATTATTTGTCTACTCAGTAAGTTATTAGGATTCGTATTTCTGAAAGCACTACCCTTTCTAGTATAAACATAGTTAGGTTCTATAGCCTCTAACACACTTAATTACCAAAACTTGAACCACCTCTCAGTTAAAAATGAGAGGTTCTGGCCAGGTGCCATGGCTCATACCTATAATCCCAGCACTTTGGGAGGCCGAGGCAGGTGGATCACTTGAGGTCAGGAGTTCGAGACCAGCCTGGCCAACATGGTAAAACCCTATCTCTACTAAAAATACAAAAAAAATTAGCTGGGTGTGGCGGTGCACACCTGTAATTCCAGCTACTCGGGAGGGTGAGGCAGGAGAATCACCTGAACCCAGGAGGCAGAGGTTGCAGTGAGCCAAGTTCATGCTACTTTCAGTCTAGGCGACAGAGGAAGACCCTGTCTTTAAAAAAAAAAAAAAACCAGAAGGCTTTCAAAAGACCTCATTACTGAGTATACTGGGTTTGAATACTGGTATTACTTTCGGTTTACAAAAAGGCCAGTCCAATCTAAGAGGAAATACCTTTGATTTTAAAATACCAAGCTGAAAAAACATGTTTTCCAAATAAAAGTTCATCAAAAAGTCAACTGCACTTTTAGTTTTTAAAAATAACTAAAGGTGTAATAATTATAACTTCAACATTTAAATATTTATAAGAATAAGAACTCTTTTCACTTATTTTTAAAAAACTGTTCTCCAATAATGCCCCACCCCCTGAAAAAACTACACACAGAAAATAGTACTTTCTCACAAAGATTAAGAAATCTAAAGTAAAAATAGATTAAAAAAAAAAATTCCTGGACCATATTTCAGTGTTAAAGTAATAAAAAGAAAAGCTTCATTCTGATTAAGATTTACTTACATTGTTTTTCTTCCTTTGGTGTTCAACTGCATCCTTCAAAGAATCTAACTCATTCCAGAGACCACTTATTTCTTTCTCTCTTTCTGAAATTCTAAACCAGAACATGAATACGTGTAGCAAGATTTTAGGTAAACAGTAATACAACTCAGATCCCTACCTATCAACATTTGTTACTACAAAATAAGAATATCAAGAAATGGTACCTTGAAAAGTACATTAAAGAGTCTACCTACTGTTTAACATCGAAAGCCCATCCTATAAATTTCAGAAATGATTTCTAAGTTTTTATACCTAATATGGTACGCTTAGGCTTGTGCTAAAGAGAAATCTCATTCCCTAAGAAACAGTTTATGAATATATTAACTGTTGTAGCTATTTATATTTTTACTTGGGTCAGTACACAGTAGCTATTTTCAGAGGAGTTAAAATGGATGGAGAAGCAGTCCCTTAAATATTTTTCTTCCCAGAGGGCAATGAAATCAGTTATAACTTTAAATGGCTAACCCATAACAAAAGTATAATATTAAAGTGAGCTCAGTGTTTTCTTGCCATTTTCATACCAATCTCAGCATTCATGTTTTTTTCTGCTACTGTTTCCCAGAAACGCAGAATGCAATGGCAAAGATTCATAATTTGATTCTGTTACAGTTGAGAGTGGCTGGAGTAGAAAGTTAAGTAACAAATAGCTCTTCGCTGAGAATCAGTGTCTATGTAAGAAGCTGGCAAACTAAGGCTATGGGCCCACTCCACAGTCTGTTTCTGTAGGTCCTCGAACTAAGAGCTGTTTCTACATTTTTAAAGTGTTGTTTTATTTATACATGTACACACATATACACATATATATACACATGTATAAAACAGACCTATGTGTCCCACAGGCCTAAAATGCTATCAAGGCCTTCACAGAAAATGTTTGCCAACCTTTTTGCTCTATATAGTCAAACTCAAGACTCAATTTAACAGTCAATAATTCTAAACTAGTAAACAAGTAACTCTGTAAACCAAGATGGAAAAACATTTAGATTATTTAAAAAAAAAAAAATTAACAATATTCCCGATGATAGATCACTTACATCATCTATTAATATACTTAATGTGGTTGACATTTTAACATGTTGAAACACACTAACTTATGTGAAATGACCTTAAATGTAGCCTCACAGAGAAAATTACAGGCTAACAAGAAAAATGTATCAGTTAAAAAAAAATCTCCTTAAGAAAGACAATCATAAAGACTACATATATATATATTTTTTTTTCTTGGTGCCACGCTGGAGTGCAATGGTGTGAACTTCCTGGACTCAAAAGATCCTCCCACTTCAGCCTCTGGAGTAGTTGGGACCACAGGTGCATGCCACCACACCCGGAATTTCTAAACTTTTTGTAGAGACGAGGTCTGACTATGTTGCCCAGGCTGATCTCAAATCCCTGGGCTCAGCAATCCTCCCGCCTCAGTCTCCCCAAGTGCTGGGATTACAGGCATGAGCTACCACATCTAACCTAAAATTTCTTTAAAAAATGAAGCTAAGCCAAAATTTGCATCATTCAATTACACAATCACACCTAGAAGAAGACCCAGTAAGATAACTGAGATAACAGAAGGTGATTTAGAAAACTCTGCAAAGTATAGTTTAACTTGATCTGAATGCCTAAAAAAACAAAAACAAACATCTCCCTCAACAAAATATTCAAATCCAAATACTATTAAAAAAAGCATCTTAGCCAAAGGTACCACTCAACTCCAAACGGTAATTCAAGATATCCAAATAGAACTGTAAAAATCAGGTGCCATTTGAAGTTACACTAAACTGCTTATTTGAGAATGGTTTATCACATAAAAAATAGTCACTACTTTATATACTGTGAATCAAACTTATTACTTACACTTTTAATAACTCTTCATGAGGGGGAAAAGAAGATGCCTATCAAAAGAGTTAAATGTTATTTCAAAACGAAACTTTTCAGGAGACTTAAAAACACTGAAGCTTTTCTCAGATATAAATTAAGAAAACAACAAAAGGAAAAATAGCACATAATTCATATAAAAGTCACCCTGACTTTAATCAAGTAATTTTAATAAAAACATGTACAAATCTGTAAAATGTATTGAATGCCAAATCCAATCTTTACTGTCGCAACATACTTAAACTCTTCATTTAGTAAGTATTTATCAATTTCCCACTATGTGTATGGAAGCATACCTTAAATTTTCAAACTGCACAATTCATATTTGACTACATAAAAATGTTAAGCTTCCAAGTTAAAAAAAAAAAAAAAATACCAGAAATGAAATCAAAGGAAATACTAAGTTATGTTTCCTCACGTTTAACAAAAAGTTAATTATACATCAACATGCAAAGGTACACATCCCTTCATATATGGTATTTATTCCTTAGTGATAATAATCTCTCAAGCTTCTTGTTTGCAAGGACTCCATTTGTTTCTCAAAATACTATCAAGTCTATCCATATACATTCATAAATTAATTTAAAGGCTATTTTGGGTAGCATCTTTTATAAAAACACATTTTTGTTTTTACCAAGCAGAATTGTAACGTGAAAACCTCTTTTAAATAGTAGTACACTATCGCTTATGATACATTTGTTTGTTTCTCTCCAGTTACCAATGTTTCATTTGGGAAGAGGGGAGATACAGTGTGTACACACATCTGTAAGCCAACCACTACGGTATTTAAACCGACTTGCTAAGAATTCTAGGATCAGAAAACACAGAGATACAAAACAGAGCTGGAGTACAGGCAATAATATTATTTGTGTATACATTATAAATTATAGATTTGTTTTACTTTGGATATGATATAGCAGGTTGCTTTTTTATATAAAATTTGATAAACATAAATAAAACATACTTTATTCTCAATAAAAATGCAGAAATGGCAAAAATACTTATACGTCACTGGTTATATAATTTTTTTGCCACCTAAGTAAAAGGCAAGACATCTAATAGTACCTACCTGTTGGTAGTTTTGTTGTTTAAGCTGCTCAATTTGGGACTTAAACAATTTGTTTTCATCTTGTACATCCTAATTAAATAAAAATTAAACATCAGTATCTAAACATTTTTTTCCACATAAACTTAGATCATACGAGCTAGAAACAGATCATACAAGCTAGAAAAATTCCAAAAGAGCAATAATTTTAAAGTGCGTAATAAGCTCTATATTAAAACATATAGAGTATTTATATTAGTACTAGCAGCAGAGTTTGCACGTCTCAATGGAACAAAATAGAATCCAGAAATATACCCAAATAGCTCTAAGAATTTAGTATGAAGTGACATTTCAAATCAACCTCAACTCCAGTAACATTTTGGGCTTGATATTTTTCTTTGCTGTGGGGGTTTATCCTATGCACTACCGGACATTTAGAAGCATCCATGGCACCCATCCACTAGATGCCCCATCCCCCCTGCCCCAGCTGTGACACCCAAAAATGTCTTCAGATATTGACAAATGTCCCCTGGGTAACAGAATCACTATTGTTATGATGGATTATTTAACAATGTGGCTAGTCTTCTCTTTTTAATGGTTACAATGTTATTGTTACAGCTTACTGATTACATGAAATAAGCTAAACAAACAAAAAGAATTATAAACATATTAGAAGAAAATATATATATATATATATATATTTTTAAGATGGAGTCTCACTGTGTCACCCAGGCTGGAGTGCAGTGTTGCAATCATAGCTCACTGCAGCCTCTGTCTCCTGGGTTCAAGTGATTCTCCTGTCTCAGCTTCCCGAGTAGCTGGGACTACAGGCACCTGCCACCATGCCTGGCTAATTTTTATATTATTTTAGTAGAGTCGGGGTTTCATCATGTTGGCCATGTTTGGTCTCGAACCCCTGACCTCAAGAGATCCACCTGCCACGGCCTCCCAAAGTGCTGGGTGGGATTACTAGTGTGAACTACCACACCCAGATGAATATATTTTTATGATCGTAGAGAGACATCTTTCTTCCCAAGACTTAAAACTCTGGAAATTACTTATATTTGAGTACATAAAAAGTTTCAAATTTCCCAAAAAGGTTTTTCCCCTTCACAAATCAAGTCAGAAGAAAAAATGGGGAAAATAAATCACCTCGTATAATAACAAAAGGTTATTTAATTTCCTTTATTACATAAAAAAGACTTACAAATCAGTAAAAGAGTCAACCCGGTGGGAAAAATTAAAGGACAATTCATATAAAAATGGCTTGAACATATGAAAAATGCTTAACTTCTCTCACAATCAAATGCAAATTAAAAATAATCTTACCATCTTTCAAGTATAATATCAAATATTTTTACCCTTGTCAATGTTGGAAAGGAAGAAGGGGAAATGGCCCTTAGTTGGTGAGAGTGTCAATTAGTAAAAACACTTTTGGAGGTCTATTTAGCACTGTCTAACAAAATTGAAAATGAACCTACATGAGAGGGAGAAGGAATGTGACAGACTCAAACCTTGAAGCATGTAATGTGAGCAAGATTAATCCAAGACAATGTAGGCATCTACAAATTTGCTACCACTTCAAATCAATGTTCTGTAAGTAATGTGAATACTAACTGCATGAAGGTGAGAAGATACTGATTTTCTATTTATCTCTTTCAACCAACAAAAAACCAGCATAAGCCTTGATCCAGAATTTCACTTCTAGGATACAGATACACTATTCAAAACGTGTACAAGGATATTCACTGCTGCATTGTTTGTGCAGAAAAAAACAGCCCTAAATAATCCAGGTATCCATCAACTGGGATTGGTTATATAAATGATATACGCTGGGTATGGTGGCTTACACCTATAATCCCAGCACTTTGGGAGGCCGAGGCGGGCAGATCACCTGAGGTCAGGAGTTTGAGACCAGCCTGGCACCCCATCTCTACCAAAAAATACAAAAAGTAGCTGGGCATAGTGGTGCACACCTGTAGTCCCAGCTACTCTGGAGGCTGAGGCAGGAGAACTGTTGAATCCAGGAGGCAGAGATTGCAGCGAGCTGAGATCATGCCACTGTACTCCAGCCTGAGCAACACAGCGAGACTCTGTCTCAAAAATAAAAATAGAAGATGATGATATAATCATCCAGTATCATAAAACTATTAAAAGTTAGGGCAGAAATGTGTTTTATATGGAAAGATCTTGAAAACACTGTTAATTGTGAAGGAAGCAAAATACTTACAAGTTAGTATAGTTCAACAGAGTATTTTATAAACAAGTATACATACACACACATTTTATGCATGGGTACTTACTCAAAAAATATGCCAATAATGAGACCTAGTATCTGGGTGGGAGGGAGATTCATTCTGTACTCTATTTTTTGGCAGCAGTTAAAAATTATTTTAAAGCATGCAAAGACAATAATTTACAAAATAATTAATTTTAAGTCACCATATTCACCTGTAACAGCTTTGTTTTGCTAGAAAGATCAGTCTCCCTCTCTTTTAGCATGGCTTCTACCCTCTTCAATTCATTTTCCTTTTCTTTCAACCTAGAATTTTTTACAAAGATCTACATTTACTAAAGTACATAAAAAAGGAAAACCAGACTCCAATATCACCCCTAATAAAAAAGATGGCAGAAACAACACAAACCAGCTTTTTTTCCCCCCATATTATATCAACTTAGAAGTTTGTTTTAAAAGATACTTCTAGGATCATTTACTCAGTCATACTTAATAATTCTTAAGCAAATGTGGCTTTATCTAGGAAGAAACTCTAAAACAAAAACTAAGAACAAAACTATATTTTATCTAATCATTGCAAATATTACCACTTAAAAAGCAAGGAATTTTGCCCTAAGAATCTTAGCCATAATTTGTTGACCCTGGAAATTATGAAATATGTATATAACCTTTGTATTGAAGAGATGCTATGGATAATTTAATCTGTTTTTCCCTTACCCAATGCAGATGTAAATCTTTATCTAGCCCAAGTGAATGTCAATTGCCCTGGTCATCCTAAGCAATAGACCTATAGCATAACACCACCATCAAAATGATCTGTTTAACGGTTTCCTCAGGATAGGAAATCTTATCCATTTCAGTATCCCTAATGCCAGAAAGAGTCTCAAGTATTCGTTGAGCTGAACACTTATTTCTACCACACCTTGATCTAGAATTTCAAGATGCTTATAAATCTATATGAAAAAAATGACAAAATAGCATTCATGAAGAGTGAGATACATAAAAAGGGAAAAACTTAAATATATATTGCTAAGTAAAAGAAGCCAATCCAAGGCTGAGCATGGTGGCTCACGCCTATAATCCCAGCATTTTGGGAGGCCAAGGTGGGAGGATCACTCAAGTCCAGGATATCAAGACCAGCCTGGGCAACACAGGGACACCCTGTCTCTAAAAAATTAGCCAGGCATGGTGGCATGTGCCTGTAGTCCCAGCTACTCAAAAGGCTGAGGTGAGAGGATCACTTGAGCCCAGGATGTCCTGGCTGCAGTGAGCCATGATCACACCTCTGCATTCCATGTACTCCAGCCTGGGCCACAGAGAAAGACTCTGTCCCAAAAAAAGAGAAAAGAGCCAATATAAAAGAGCCAAGAGAAAAGCCATATACTGTATGATTTCAACTATGATATTCTGGAAAAAGTAAAACTCTGAAGACAGTAAGGTCATTGGTTGGGAGGGTGCTGCAGAGGTATGGAGGAAGGGAGGGAGGGATGCACAGGTAAAACACAGGAGATTTTTAAGGCAGTAAAACTGTTTTGTATGATACTGTAATGATGGATACATGCCATTATACGTTGGTTAAAACCCACAGAGAGTGATCCTAATGGAAACTATGAACTTCAGTTAATAACAATGATAACAATATACTGCTACTGGCTCATCCGTTGTAACAAATGTACCATGCTAATGCAAGATGTTAACAGTAGGGAGAATTGGGAAGAGTATATGGAAACTGTATTTCTCTCATTTTTTCCTATAAATATAAAAACTGCTCCACCACAAAAAATAAAATCTATTAATTTAAAAAAGAAAATGGCAAAAAAAAAAAAAATGGAAGGCAGAAATATACCTAAAATTACCTACTTTAATGGTCTACATATCCCTATAAACAGGCCAGAAATGCTGCCCTAAGCTTTCCAAGCAAATAAGAGATAAGCACCTTGACAGTTACACAATAGCCAAAAGACAATCATTGTACAAATCAGCAATCTTCCAAAAACAGAGTAATCTTCCTTGTTTTTAAAAATATAATAACCTAATACATATACTCAATATCTTGACAGTTTAAAAGAGGACACTTCTTTAAAACAAATATCAATAAAGAGTAATGGTATCACCAAGAAAAATTTGTTAAGAGCAATTTTAAAGGGGGCCAAAAAGATCAGGTCCAGATACCCTTTCTCACCACTGTAACCTGTTGTAGCTTAAGACAACAGACTCTCTAGAATAAAACATTTTTTAAGATTAGTATCTACAAAAACTGATGCCTCTTATGCTGACTAGATTCAGTATTTTTCCTATTCAGCACAGGATGACAAGTTCCATTTTCCCTATAAATAAATTAAAATTATAGAAAGGTTTAAAATCCATTATCAAGATTATGGCTAAAATTGTCTCCTGGATAATTCAGAGATGTTACTAACACTTTCAAATACTAATTTTCATTTGAAATAAGTTTAATCTCTGTAAGAATTGCATACTTCGTTTTAAAAAATAACTTAAAACCAGTCTATATTTGCAGAAAGAATAATTGAAAAAATGGATTTGATGGATTTGGAAAGGATAAAGAATCCAGGTATCTGAAAGCATTTAAATAACCTTTATTTTACCCAACAGAGATTTAGCCTATTTGCCTCTGGATTATAATTTCCACTTAACAATAAAGTTAATCACGTACAGGAAACCCATCATTATATTGGAACACACTCTGGAAAATAATGAGATGTTTGCTTCTCTTCAAAATGCTGTCTTAGAGCATACTTACACAATCTCAAGTTCTTCAAACTGTGATGCAGAAGAGACCTGAGAAACAGAATCACATTTTTAATGCTAACATTAAAAAAAAAAAAAAGGTGCTACGACATATATATAGAATCACCCACCAGTAAAAACAAAAACATAATTATGTGCAGTAAATTTAAGATTAGGCCATTTATAAAGGACAGAACGAGTTTTACTAAACAATTTTTAATACTTATTTCTTAAAAGATTAAAGACTAATACTTTAAACAGATAGTTAAGAATGAGATAAGAGTCTATTTGAAAAGGTAGATATAAGGAAATGCTTGTAGGCTCAGGTTGACAGATTAAGCAGTTAAGTATGATTTGCCAGAAATAAAAGTTAACTTACTTAACAACAGAACCATGGTACAACATAATTTTTCTGGCAAAGAAACTCAGAACATATTAACATCTTGACTTTCTAATACCGTAAACAAAGATTTCTCATTCCTTATGTAACATGCTGGTAATTTGTTTATACTATACCTCTTTCAAGTTATGTTGTGCTACTTCCTGAACATGGGCTTTTAAAGATTCATTTTCTTCTTGAAGATCCTTAAACAGAATAGGTGTAAATTAAATTGACAGTCAAGTATAAAAAGGCTATTTTTTATTGTTTTTAACTTCTCACCTGTAACCACTTCCCTGTATTGGCTAGGTCTTTTTCCTTCTCTTCTAAAACAGCCTTCATGGTATTCATCTGTTCCTCTTTTCCTTTTAATCTGATAATAAATCAGAACTCTAAATGAAAATGTTACATGACCATAAAAAGCAAAAATCTTAAGACACTGAAAAAAGTATATTTTAGGTAGTATTCACAGTCCAGCTGATTAAAATAAACTAAAACTTATCAAGTATAAAGGTATACAAGGCTGCGCGCGGTGGCTCAAGCCTGTAATCCCAACACTATAGAAGGACGAGGCGGGCGGACCATGAGGTCAGGAGATCAAGACCATCCTGGCTAACACGGTGAAACCCTGTCTCTACCAAAAATACAAAAAAATTAGCCAGGCGTGGAGATGCATGCCTGTAGTACTAGCTACTCAGGAGGCTGAGGCAAGACAATCACTTGAACCCGGGAGGTGAAGCTTGCAGTGAGCCAAGATCGCACCACTGCACTCCAGCCTGGGCAACAGAGCGAGACTCCATCTCAAAAAAAAAAAAAAAAAAAAAAAAAAAAAAAAAAAAAAAAAAAAAGGCATAGAAGATTTTGGAGACAATCAAATCAGGAAGTACAGGATGATTAAGGAAAACCATTCTATCACTGAATATCCAGATATGAGTAAGTTATTTTAGCTCTACCTCTACCCTGTATCACCTTGTTTAAGTCTATACAAACAAATCTGGAAAACTTACTACGATTGTTCTGGATGTGAAAGATACCAATTTCACATGGCTATTAAAACAGGCAAAGAGCAACATCTCAATTTGGAGTTATATTCAGATTATAAATCATGAAAAGACTTCTTACCTCCTTCCCACAAAATAACTTACAGGTTAAAGCCAAATAAGAAACTTAGGGCCCTTAGGAGTTTTGAGATAATTAGTATTTTTGTATTTTCTAAAACACCACTTGAAATCAAGAAGCTATAATTTTCATTATACTTCTATTTAACTCATGAAAAAAACAGTAAAAGGAAATGAGATAAATGGTACTTACAAGTTCTGAAGCTCCTGAACTTGGGAAGTGATAGATAACTGAAATACAAAGGACAGAAAAATCTATTAATAATCCTTTCAATTTAACTTATTAAGCTTTATAAGTCTTTATAATGTGTACATTTCAAATTACAAAGAAACTAGCTAAATTTTTCATGACAAAATGAGAGGTGTTTTGAGTTTACCTCCTCTTGACTCCAATAACACAAAAATTAATAAACTAAAAATAAGGGGGAGGGACAAGGAAAATAGTTATGAATAATAAGTCTAATTAACGTGATGCTTTTTTTCTTTAGGCTAGTCAAGTGAAGCAGTGGGATGGAGAAGGAATAAAGAAATCTCTAACTGGTTGTGATCAATCAGTTGTAAATACCACTGCACTCAGATCAGCCATACTTCTACAGTTGTGAAAAATTAGAATATTAACTCTCCACACACCTCCCTACCATTATCAGAGCTCTTCTCCATCCCAGTTTTCAAGGCCAATTACTCAGCAGTATTCTATGATGTCCTTTTTTAATTTTTTCTTAATCATACACATTCTGATAATACCTTTTATCCTCCACTCTCTTCTCACAGGCCCTTCAGATTCTTGGCTTAGATGTCAGTTCCTCGGGAGGAGACTTTCCTGAACTCTCAATCTATATTAGAAAAGTATGATCTTTTCATCCTACCTGTTTCGCTCAACACATTATCTCCAATCACTAGCTAGTGATCCACCAATCATGAATACAGTGCTTTGACAAGAACTGCTTTGACAGTAAATATTGCTGAATGACTCTATGAGATGAATGAATCATCTCTTCAATGAAATCTCACCATTTTTTCAAGGAAGCCTTATCAGATTAAAATCAGCAAAACTCATCAATTTCCAATAATCACATCTACGTCTGAAATCCCAATGAAACTTGTACTTTGTTCTAAGGCAGAGGTCAAGCAATGTATATTCAAATAACATTTTGGTTCATGCAGTTTTCTTTTAAAAGGGGTGAGGAGGATTTAAAAAATTGCCTAAGTGTTTCATGTTTCATTTTTAATTGGCAAACTAAAATGAAACATTAACACAAAAAATGTTCTAGAAAATAACCATTAACGGTTAAAATTTTTAAGATAGGTAGATTAAAATATCAAGAACACTTTCTTAAATCAGGCAAAAATTAAAATTAAAAGCACATAACCCAATATACTTACAGCATACTACTAAAAGTTTTTTCTGAGTAACAAGAAAAAAAATCAAATAGCTCATAAATAACACATAACTAATAAATCTGTCATGCTATGGCTCTGGGATTTTTACCTGTTGAGCCTTTTCAAGCTGGACATTTCCTATTTCTTCTTTTAGAGCCTTTATTTCCTGTTTCAAATCCTTGACAATGACAAAACAGACAAGATTGGACAATGGAAACACAGAAATTGACATAAAATGCAAAGCACAGACAAACACATGAAATTAAATGATATTAACTAAAGTTGATAAACAAAAACATAAAACACAGTTCTCTGTCTCCCAATACCTGAACAGTTTTCTCCTTGTTAGCAACTTTGAGCAGTTCTGCCTCCAGAAGCTCTTCTACAGACTTGATCCTTCCATCTTTCTCGTGGATCCTTCAATAAAGAAATGCAGTATAATTTGATTAGAAATCACCAGACCCATCAAGATATAAAAATAGCAGCAAATAATGAAATGGCTCTCCAAATCAACCCTTTCCCATTTTAAATAAAATAGCAACATGTCTTTGTAGAAGAGCCAGGGCTAATATAAAGCTCCTCCTAACAGACAGCTGAAGCCTATGCACACAAGAAGTCAGTTAAGTGCTTCAAAAGTACATCAAAAATATAAGATTTGTACCCTGAGGAACACAGGGGAAAATCAAGTTCCATTCAACTATACTGACTCCCATCCTCTGGAAATAGGTTTTGTTTTGTTTTGTGTTAATTATTATTATAATACTGAATTTGGGAAAGCACAGCTAAGTTCTCTTATTCCATTAAGAAACATTCTAGAGTGAAAGTTAAACATACATCAGCTGTCCCAATTGCACAATAAAACTAGATTTCTGAGCACACACACACAAAAAATGGACCAAAGAAGAAAAACCAGTTTATAATAATGTTATCACTTACACTTTCTTAAGTTCTTCAACTAAAGATGCAAAAGAAACCTGGAAATAGGAAAGTATCCTACTTAGTAACTTATTCAAAATAGAAATGGGTCAGAAATAGAAATGCACATTATCCTTAGATTTTCCACTACAATCAAAATCCAAACAGGAAAAGCCCAGGCATTCTTTCGAGACTTTTTTAATGTCATAATAATGACAATAAATAGCATTTTGAAAATAGGTAGCTTTAAGGCCACTTACAAATATGTCAAAAGAAAAAAATCATTAGATAAATGTTAAAATTATTTAATCAATAATTCCAACCATAGAGAAAATACAACTAAGAAACTGTCTAATTTCAGGCAGCCTCTTTTACTAGAGTCTTACTTTATATTTGTATACTCAGAACCTTTTTATCACTCTAGTAAGAGGCAATGGCACCCTATCTGGAGTATTCGTCACAGTACCTGGCATACAATCATTATTATATAAATTGCAGTCTCTATTACTGATTATCATTCATAAATTAAAACTATAATTGACAAATTCCAACCTGGAGGAAGAGAAACAAACAACAGATTTGTTTCCATGCAACAGTTTGCCCCCTGTTTAAAAGAGAATGGGCTGGGCACAGTGCCTCATGCCTATAATCCCAACACTTTAGGAACCTAAAGTGGGAGGACTGCTTGAGGCCAGGAATTTGTGACCAGTCTGGACAACATGTCCAGACCCCATCTCTACAAAAAGTAAAATAAAAGTTAGCTGAGCATCGTGGCATGAGCCTATAGTCCTAGCTACTTAGAAGACTGAGCGAGGAGTTATCACATGAGCCCAGGAGTTCGAAGTTATGGTGAGTTATGATTGTACCACTGCACTCCAGCCTGGGCAAAAGAGCAAGACCCCGTTTCTTTTAATTTAAAAAAACAAGCAAGCAAGCAAACAAACAAACAAACAAAAAACACAGAGACAAAGAACAGTTGTAAAAATGTACTACATTACCTGATCATTTTGCTTGGCTTTTAAGTCTTGAACTTCTTTTGTCAGAGATGAATTTTCTGTTCTTATTGCCTTTTTCAAAGACATATAAGCAAAACATGCTTTTATTTTCTGAAAAATATAGCTAGCTTCAAAATACATTAGCTTCTCATTTCTTTAGCTGCTTCTTTTCCACTCTGGAAGGCCCAAAACTCTCACTTTTTTCCATGTCTATAATTCTGTAACTTCAATAGCTACCCAAATGAATTTTTAATTCAATTACACCCACATATATTTCTACTTATATCTGAACAACCTCAAAAATACATAGTATACCACTTGTTAGTTAAGTTACTCCTCTCCCTAAATTCAAATACATCTTTTAACTTACTTCTTCCAGCAACCTTTTCCCAATCAAGTTAGTTAAAGCTAATGACAACCATAAAATAGAATGGCAATCTCTTCTCTGGCCTCCAATACCATTTCATGAAGTAAGTCTGCTAGTTATCATTTGGTTATAATTTGGACAAGGGTGCAAGTGGGGAAACTGACAAACTATAACAATAGTATCTACCTCATTAAGGCAGTCAATGTTACAATTATGCATTACTAACTTCTAAAAAAATCTTTAATAAAAAAGCATTATATAAATTTATAAAATGTGAGAGGTACTATTAAGTTTAAGATCTATGGGGAAAACCTTACACAAATTACAGTGAAATCCTTTTATGTCACTGAATAAACACAAGGAAAACAAAACTACAAAATGCTTTACATTCAGCTCCTCTTCTTTAGTTGCCACCTGAATAAGTCCAGTTTCAAGTAATTCTTCTACAGTCTTTAACTTCTCATCTTTTTCTTGAATGCTGAAATTATAAGTTTATAACACATGTATTAACTATTTTTCAAGGTTAATGATATTATTTCTTCTCTTTTATTGAGACGGAGTTTCGCTCTTGCTGCCCAGGCTGGAGTACAATAGCGCGATTTCGGCTCACTGCAATCTCTGCCTCCCAGGTTCAAGCGATTCTCTTGCCTCAGCCTCCCAAGTAGCTGGGATTACAGGCATGCGCCACCATGCCTGGCTAATTTTGTATATTTGGTAAAGACGGGGTTTGCCATGTTGGCCAGGTTGGTTTTGAACCCCCGACTTCAGGTGATCGATCCACCCGCCTCAGCCTCCCAAAGTGCTGGGATTACAGGTGTGAACCACTGCGCCCAGCCAGTTAATGGTATTATTTCTAATCATTTTAAGTGGATCAACCTTTGTCCATCATTTCTTACAAACTTAATTCTAGAAAGGTTCCTAGGGATGGTTGATCATGGTCTCAGGATACGTCCTCTTTACAAGTAAAATGTACCCAAGTAATTCATGCTTATATGCTAGCCTGAACAAGTAAAATTACTGCCACACATGAAACCCACAAACGGTAATATAATCCCAAATCAACAGTATACCACATTTTCTTCCATTACAAAGTTTAAAGAGAATTTTAAAAATATGATTAATGTAGTTAATTTGGTAGAAGTAACTCATCAAAATATAAAAAGAAAACTAAACTCTTACCATTTTTCCATTTGTTCCACAACATCTTTATTAGGCTAAAATAAAAATCACCAAAAAGTTTAACTTTACCAAATTTGCATAAAGAAAAACCAGATAAGAAATATAATTTTGTGAAAACTGTTTAGGGTTATTAAATAGATACAAAATTTAGGACAATAACTTGATAATTATTGTGATAATTAAAGAATTCAGAAAACAAAACAAAGAGATACATTTACACAAGAGACACAGAAAAAGTAGTAGTATAAAATGGGCTGGCAAAATGAATTAGTATCTTATGAAGAAAATCTTAATCACTAGAAAAGATAACCTTAAGACAACCTGCCTCACTTCCTTTACATTAATTCAATTCTTCAAATACAAAGAATCCAGACTCTAAGATCTTGCAAATCCAAAAAACAAAGAAAGAAAAGAGAAAGAGAAAAGAAAAAAGAAAAAGAAAGAAAGAAAAAGAAAGAAAAGGAAAAGGAAAAGAAAAAGAATGGAAAAGAAAGAAAAGAAAAAGAGAAAGGCAGGCAAACAGGGGCTCTTTTAATTGATTTGATTTTTTTTTTCTATACTAAGGTGTAACATTTACACAGACAAGTGCACAAATCCTGTTTACAGCTCAGTGAATTTTGTTAGATAGATACTATGTAACTACCAACCAGATCAAGATATAAAATGTTTTAAAACTGATTGTAAACTGCAAAAGCAACAGGAATACATTCTTCATAAAGCATTAGAACATGACATGTAAGGTGAGTCCCCTTTGAAACTTCTTCTGGCATTCCCCAGTACACACAGAAGTCCCCAATGTTAAAATTTATCTTATATCCAAAGTGGGATTTCTCCCTCAGTATTCCCGTATCTTCAGACAGCCAAGCAGCCTGACCAAAAAGATTTACCGTCTTTCTCCTAGAACATTCTCTTCTGTGCGCCCCTTTCCCAATCTTGCTAGTTTCTTTTTTCCCAATCTTTTTTTTGTTTTTCCCAATCTTATTACAATCATTTTTCACAAATAGTATTAATTTTTCCATTGCCCTATCCAAGTCCTAAAATTCCACTCTGTACATACTTATGAAATTAAACCCTTCTCTTTAATGCCTAAGTTTAGGCCCTCAGCTTACTCATCTCAAATATCGTAATACCCTAATTCTTCTCCCTGCTTCTAGTTCGTAAGAATTGTTTTGTAGAAGGCACAGGAAAAAAGTTACCAATGGGAAAAAATAATCCAAACATCAGAAGGGAAATGGTTGTTGTCAAAAGTACATTAAATCAGGTTCATACTATGAAAAACAAATCATACATTAAGCCTTTAAATCATTCATGAAGATGGTTTTTGTCCATATTTATTTTCAACGAATGCCATCTCAGAAAAAGATATACCACTATTAAGTCTAAGTTACCTGCACCTTAACCATTTACTGTACTGTACCTTTAGTCAGTCCTACCTACCGGAGTCTTCTTTCTAAAATGTTAGGTTAAATGCTCATTTATCCTTCCAACACCCTTTAGTGGCTTACCCACATGCTACATCAGGTTCATGGTCCTCACACAGCATACAAAGCCCTTCATAATTAGGTCTTATCAAATCTTTCTCTACTCCTTACATCCTTCCTGTATTTTGTACTTCTGCAATATAGCAACACTCTGAGTATGCCAATCTGGCCACACTGTCATGTCTTTGAACGTTGTATTCCCTCAGCCTGGATTGCCTCTTAGCTCTTTGGCAAATTCATGCTCATTTTTCAAAATCAGGTTTAGTTGTTCCCTGTGTTACCTCCCCACCTCCTTCAAATATTAATAGAATGCATTATCTCTTCCTCTAAACCTGTACATGGAGTTCCAAAATTTCATTCACCATAATTTTCTGTTTAACACTTCTACTCCACATTAGGAAGGCAAGAATCAAGTCTCATTCATCTCTGTAGGCTCAGCATGTAGGTAAGTACCTAGTATATACTCAACTAGTAAATAAGTATTTGATGAACTGAATTTTAATGAAGTTACAGTTTAGAAATTCTTGGTCTTCAGCTCATCAAATACTCTATTGCATAAAACTGACCCAGCTTAGTTTGCATCTCCTCCAACATTTTTACCTCACTTCATACTTTATTGGTTTAATCCAATCCTACTGTCTCCACCCTAGATGATTTCCAAAACTATACCATATACAATAAATTCTTCTGCAATACAATTTAACAAGGCAGCAGAGCAAAAAGAAGAAACTTCCTATAGTTTTTACTTAATAATCTTGACCACTGAATCTTAAAAATCTACTGGAGTAAGAATAAATAAGTCATGCTGCTCCTTCACTAAAACTCAGGATGTGTTCTCGCTCATTAAAAAAAAAAAAAAAAAAAAAAAAAAAAAGTCTTATTCTGAGTTAATTTTTGCATTATCTGACCATCTGCAAGCCTAAATCCAAATGCAGCCTTCTCTCCTTTAGGGTATCAACAGATTACCTTACTTGGTACCTGCTGTCTTTCTGCTTCCTACAACCTGAAGAAATAACAACTTGGCACCATTATTGGTTTCTGCTTTCATAAGCTCAACCTTTTCCTCCAGAATAAAAATCCATGGGGTAAAAGGACTGAAATTTTTACATAACTAAACTGTTCAATCTCTCAACTGTCACTTGGAATTCTGACTGAGGGATAGAAAGGGTTATAAAGAAAAGTGGAAATGACAGAAATTAAGATTATACCCATCTTTTCTCTTCTTTCACTAGCAACAATGAAAACGACTAGAGGAAAAGCCACAAAGATGATTCTTTGCCAAAATGAAAGAAGTCACAACTATAACCAAAACCTCAGTCATATGCTTTCTAGACTATTAATAAAAAGCTTTCAGAGTCAGAACAACTCTTAAGAATTACCCGGCAGCAGATCTTAAATTAGTATCACAAAATAAGTTTCCCCCTTATCAAATAATTATTTTAAATAAATCAAAAAATGTGGCTATAAAATTTTATCCTGTGAATTGTTAATTATTCTTCCTATCAAAAGCACATCTCATACTAAAAGTTGTCACTTTAACAGAACATCTAAAAGTACGTAGAAATCTTATAATAAAAGGCTGACTTAATAAGATAGCAATAATATTAACTTTCATGAATAATTGGGAATTTTACATAAGGTTATTACAATGGCATTTCTCAAGGTATTACATGACTTTAAAGGAAAAGAAAAATTTAAGGCTGGTGGTTTTACTTTTATCTAATGATGGAAAATACCATTTTTAGTAAAGAACAAAAGTTTTCTGTTTAAATAAGAGTCGCCAGCACCTGGATACTACTAGAATACAAGAATTCTAGGACAGATTCAGAAGTTTCTACACATCTGTTTTACCTCCATGAAGTTAATTTTAGAAAGGTTAGAACTTCATACACTGATATCAGCATTTCAAAAATCTCTGGTAACTAATACACAGAAACTATATACTCTGCTGTTCCAAGTAAGAACACACACACAAAAATCTATTACATCTAATCCAAGTCACCAATGTTATATCTCACCACTGCTATTTAACAGTAAAAATTTAAAATGTTGCCAACTAAACAACTAAACTGTAACCAGAAACTACAAGATACATTCATATTTCAGAGATGGGGGGGGGGGGCGGCGGAGAAATCTTATAATTGATATCATATCTTTTGTAAGCTATACCAGAAAAGGAAGTAAGACAAGAATAAGCCTTAGCTGGGCATAGTGGCTCACATCTGTAATCCCAGCACTTTGGCAGGCCAAGGCAGACAGATCACTTAAGGCCAGGAGTTCAAGACCAGCCTGGCTAATATTGCGAAACCCCGTCTCTGCTAAAAATACAAAAATTAGCCGAGCATGGTGGCACGTGTCTGTAGTCCCAGCTACTCAGGAGGCTGAGGGATAAGAATGGCTTGAACCTGGGAGGCGGAGGATACAGTGGGCCAAGATGGTGCTACTGAACTCCAGGCTTGGCAACAGAGGAAGACTGTCTCAAGAAAAAAAAAAAAAAAAAAAAAAGAATAGGCCTTAAATGCCATTTAAACTAAATATCATCCCTTCAGCATTTTCTCCTCTATTACTTTTAGTTTACAAGGGTAAAGCAAATACAAAGTACATAGTAAGACTATGTAATAATGCACTTAATATCATATGCGGAGGTAAAATAAATGGATTATTTCTTGACAAGTTAATAAAATACTTACAGAGGCACAGTTACTTACACCAGCTCAATATCTGCATAAACGTGAATTTTAAAATAAATGAAAGAATGCAAGAATTCACTAAAAAGAAGTGCTATCATTTGCAACAGCTTTACATTTCAGCTTCCAATAAAAGTACAATTCAAAAACTTAGTATTAGGAACAAATGCAAACCTTCTAATGTGTCACCAAGAGTTCGTGTTTTATTAATAAACTGTAATTGTAAGAGCTGCGTAAGAGAAGAGTACGAACGCAGCACTTAGGAATAGGCAGAGAACAGATACCACTGGGCTCCAATTTATGGAACCATGCTTATTCAAAGCTGCTATAGTTTTGATGCCTTGCTATAAATACGAAATGAACAGTGATGGTGGCAGCGGATGGAGATGAGATGGATAAAATAAATAAGGGAAAAGAATTAAGGTTTAGATACCTGCCATAAACAAAGCACTAGGCTAAGCATGATACATAACCTTCTCCTTTCAAATCTAACAACCTTATAGTGTAAATATAATCTCCACGTGAAAGGCTTGGAATGAGAGGTGTCACAAAGGTTAAGCTATTTGATCAACATCACGCTGCTTTTAAGTGCTAGTAATAAGTTTCAACCTTTAAAGATACCATGCTCCCTAAAAGAAAAAGCTAAGGTTTCAAGTCTAAGGCAGGACATTTATTCTGAGAGTCAAATGTATCAAAATGGCTTAAATTCTTTTTATGCATATCCTATTACACTTTTTTTGTTTTTCTGGAATGTGCTTTTGAGCAGATTGGCATACACTTCATCTCAGGAAGAAAAAATGTCCTTAATTTAGATACAGGATGAATAGAAAGGCAATAACAGACATATCCAAGCTTAAGCAAAATTTCTCAATTAGTCTTTTGGTACTTAAATAGGAAGAACCAGATCTTGTTATATATCAAGTGTTTCTACTTTGTAATTTAGGAAAAACCGTACCTGTTCAGAAACAAGAGTCTGTAGCTTCTGAACTTCTAATTTTAATGCTTTGTTCTGGTCATTCAGAATCTGGAAGAAAGAATCTCAATTTACTGTTTTATTAAGAAAAAAGGTAAAAAAGCAATCATTTGAATGGGTTTTTGAACAATCAAACTTTTATCTCGGCTTTCAGTACTCAAAGTGACAGGTCAATTATACACTGACATAATTCAAATTTCACTGGACACCGAGATGCACCCTAGCACTTGGTTGGCCATGACCAGAAACTAGAACTACAGCAACAGTGGAGACAAATAAGACAGTCCCAAATAGAAACTATCAGCTGAGAAAAGGTTGGGGGGGAGCAAAATAAATCTCTAAGCTCTACTAAAAGAACAGATAATCTAGAGGAAAAATGATAAAACTCATGGTTTGCATAAGTCCCCTAATGAACTACAGAAACACTGTTTCAGAGTGACTTCACATAAAATGTAGTATTTCTGGAATCACTCAACTGAAAAGTATGCAAGGTTGTTCTAAGAAACCTGAGTTTACAAGCTTAATCACACACCTTAAATTCTTCCATTTTGTTTGAAATTTCATGTTGTAGTTGCTCTTCCAGCAATCTTATTTTATCATCTTTAACATAAACACTATAAGGGTGAAAAAAAGTAAATTAAAATACCTCATACATTCAGAAAATCTACAGGAATTATGGGCACAACTATCAATTCTAAGTAGCAACATTTTCTGCAACAATTATACTTAAACATAAATGTATGAATGACTAGATGTACAATACTTTAGTCACCTTTGTTGCATCTTCTCCAATTCATGTGCTGCAGCAGCCTGTGTGTGGAATGAGAAGAAAATGGTATCACTTCTCAAGAAGTGCTCAAAACTATTTTTTCACTAATTTTTACATATTAAAAAGTTATAGTTCCATATATTTGAAGTTACAGCAATACCATACATTTCTGTAACATGTTTTGCTGTTTGATATTTTTTACTTCTCACTTTTATCCTAGTAAAAGGTATATCTTTTTTGAATTAAATGGCTCAAATAAAACACTCAAACAAATCAGCATAGTAAGATCATTTTAACTGCCTCCTGTGATATCTTGAAGTGATCAATTCATTGGATCAAACATTTATTTCAACATAAAAATAGTAACATCAAATCATGCAGCCAAAGATAAGAAACCATCATATTTTTTACTTACACAATCAAATTGGGGCTCACAATACCAATGAAAATAAAAATACGCAAACTCAAATTCTGAGGTCAATGCTCTAAAGCAATAAAGATCTACCTGCTCATTTGCCAAGGCCTGCAATTTCTGCACTTCAGCTTTTAATAAGAAATTCATATTCTGTATATCCTAGAACAAGGAAAAATAGCATTTAAAATATTTAATACAACTGATTTTAAAGTTTGTAAAGCATCTTTTCTACAGAAGAGTTAAGCAAATGTCTCAACTTACAAAATTTCCTAAATAAAGAGAAACCACCAATTCCTGTTATTTAGCATAGCCCTATCAAACTATTGTAAATTATTGTAAATTATATCACAAGAGAAGCTCTTTGAATTTTTCCTCATAGAGAGCTAGAGGATTTTGTAGTTTAGAAAAATAGTTATTTCAAATGAACTCTAGACTATTTTCCATTCTTCATATACACTTACTGATTATGTGGATAAAAGTAATTTAAATTTCAGTCCTGTAAAATATTGCAGCCATTTATACAAATTACTATACCTTAAGTTCCTCTTCTTTACTTGTTAAATGATCACGTTCATTTGCTAAAGAATCTTCAGTCTGTTTTATCTGCTTATCCTTTTCTGCAATCCTTTAGAAGGAAAGACATTTGTACATTAAATAAACATTCAGAAGTCACAAATCAAAAGGATTTAAAGCCTTAAAAAGCGTCATCTTGACTTCAGTAGTTCTCATATACCTTCCATTTCTATAGCCCCTTTCAGTTTACTAACAACTGTCATACACATTACTATAACTCCTTAAAATACATAACCCTATTTTAAAACTCAAAATAAAAGAGGTTAATTTGTTAAAGCTAGCAATGTCAAAACCAGATTTCAGATCTTCAGAACTCAAGTGATCAATGTCCATGCGAAATTACACGGCACAAAAAAAGCATGTAACTTTGTTTTGGGTATACAACCACAGAGCTGGACACAGAAGAACTACAACTACTTATTAGACACAAAAACTAATTTACTTCCACTACTTTCTAAACAATTACTTCTTCCACATAATTGCTAACACCCAAATGAAAGTCTCCCCAACTCTTTTTATAATAAAAACATAAATAAAAGCAGAATATATAATGTTTAGGGACCCAACTCACTAATGGGAAAAAGGAAAAAAAAAAGCAAAAGTTGCTCAAATCTAGTTCAGAGTATTTTCTGAACAGGTCAGAGGTATAAAGTTAATCGTAAGTGTCGAATCTAACAAGTATCAGTTAGTGGTGACTACACAATTCTAAGAGTGTGAAAAGGTAGGCTTACACTTTATGTAATTCTTCTGCTAGAACTGAAGCGGAGGTCTAAAAAAGAAAAATAGTGTCAACATAAAAGTATTTAAGAGAAAGCTTTAAAGCTATACAATAATAACAGAGCTTTAAATTCTGAGAAGTTAATGTATATAAATTGTTAAGAAAGTATCTGGCCCATGGTGAGTATTCAATAAAGAGTAACTATCATTCTGAAAGCAAGTTTGATCACCAACAGCCAGTAGTCAGGAATTACATATCAGAAGACATTTAGAATAAAACAAGTTGACAGGTCTGGAAACTAAATAATTGACAAGCAACAAATGAGTAGGAAAAACAGCCAGAAAGGCCATTTGTCATCCTGTGTTTCTTCTCCTTAGTAACAACTTTTAATAAAAAATTATCCATTTCATGACTAATATAGTTTGGTAATACCCATGTTCATGTTTACTATTTAAAAGATTCTTACAGCACTCTCTACGTATTTAACTCCTGATAAATTTTTTAGAGCTACTTCTCAGCTGATAACCCAAGATCACAATTCAATTTGAGTTTGTAATCCACATATACATACACATCCATACCAGCACCCTTTCCTGCATTAATTCTTCCCCAATTATTTTAGACTATAATTTCTACAGACAAAGCAATTAGGAAAAATATGTTTATAGGGTCAAAGCTTTGGGAGTTTGAACTTCTCTGAATCTTAAAAGCAAACTTTTAATGTTAAAACCACTTTTTATACAGAAATGTCAGACTTCTAAGCCAATACTTTTTGCTACAAATAACTCTCAGAATTTTCAAGTTGAAAAACTGAAGCTCAAAATTCACAATACTTAACTTGCTTTTTACTTGATTTTCTTTGTATTATTTATAAAGACGTGTACGTCATGTCAAAGAATAACAGGTCTTACACTATCACTTGAAAACTTTGGAAGGTTGAGTCACTAAACTGAGGTACAAATTTTCAATTCATCCTTTTGCAAATATAATCTGTGATCTATGGTTACCATATTGTTCCCCCTGCTGATATATTAGGATTTTCCAGAGCTAGTTGATATTTAATGAACATCTGTAATACATAAGCCACTATTCTAGACAGCATTCGGCCAATTCTCTCTCCTTGTTTTGTGACAGGATTGGGGATATTTTTGTATAATAAAAGCTCTCTAACCTTCCCCTCATCCAATTAGTTGGTATGGATTTCTTTCTGAGTGTTTTCCCTCAGCACCGTACATAATTAGCAAGTGTTTAGCACTCAGGATCATCATTTGTTGATTCAATGACTAGTCTCCCAGCTATTAATCCAGTAACTGGCACTCAAAGGGCATTCAGATGAGTGTTTAAATGGCTGAATCATAAGCAATAAGAAAGCGTCATTACCTGGGCCGCTATCTGGGAATGGAACTGCTGAATTTGAGCTTTCAAAGCCTCATTCTGCTCCAAAATATCCTTTCATAAATAGCAATCAAAAAGAAAAAAAGCATGCTAATAAATAACCCCATGTATATGAACACAATGTATTATAGGTACATCTGTTTATCTTTATCTTTTTTTTTTTTTAAGGAATTCTTAGATTCCAAAAGGCATTATTTTAAACAATGATTAGACATTCTGAGTTAGCTTATAAGAGAGAAGTTAAAGATATGTCTGTGCTATTCCTAATCTAATACAAAGAGCCTAAGACTGTGGATGAGCACATCTTCAAACATACCATACTGTGACAAGTGCTCAAAGACAAAGTTATAATTATTCATCATCATTTCAGAATTAGGGTAAGGTAGACCTTACTCTCTCTTCTAGACACACAGATCTAATAACTGACCACCTGTATTTTTTTTAATAAAAAAGAAGAAAAAAATACCTGAACCTGCATTTGCAGAGACTCTTCTTTGTTCACCCTTTTCTGCTCTGATTCCATTAACTGCATTAGTCTTTGCTCCAACTGTTGTTTTGATACCAAGGTATCTGTAAGCTTACTATGCAGACTCTGTACTTCATTTTCTTTGGCCACAAATTTACTCTGTAAATCTATAATAAAACATTACATTTTACAGAGGTCTCTTTCTTTGCCTAGTTTCTCATACCCATCTTTAGTGTAAGCATTCTCTAAAACCTCCTTTGAATCTCTCCTGCTTCCACTCTTGCATGCTCCTGTAGCAGCCTATACTTGTGTTTCACGGCAGAAAGGGAGTAGTAGAGAAATAAACAACACACATAACACATACTCCATTATCTCCCAGATGGATTCATCAAATTAAGAGTAAATGAGTAAAAGTTAGCATGTATTAAACGGGCAGTTTTAAGTAAACTACTTGGGATGGTAATGCTCTGTTTTTCTCTTCAAAACAAGAATTATTTTCTTGGGAACAAAAAATAAAACGAAGAATTAACCAAAGAACCAAAGAGAATAACTACAGAAAAGAAACACACACAGCCAGGACCCCATTACCCTATCATGTACTACAATTTTGCCTGCAACTTTAATGCTTCAGGCAAAACTAGTAGGTAACTTATTTTAAAACCCTAACAAATGTCAAAGAAAGAAAGATATTCTGAAAGTATAAAAGCTATTTTTACTGAGCTATAACCAAAATACCAAATTATACTTTCTTCACAGATGGAAGAGAAAGGAAATTTTACCCAAAATTATATACAAAGTTTACATGAATACCTCTTCCCCTTACCTTGCTGTGCTGCCTCATGTTCTGCTGTTCTCTTCCTGATGTAGCTCTGAACTTCTTCCCACCTTCTCTCAGCTTCTTGTAGTTGAACCTTGGTATTTTAAAAGGAAGAAAGGATAAATTAGCACAAACACCGAATTTCTACTTTGAAAAAGAGGGAAAAAAAGCATCCTCTACCTTTACTGTTGTATCATAAAACTGCTTATTGCAACTAGTCTCCTACATTTCAATAAGACAGGCAGATAAACACAATCTAAAAGCCATTTATTTATCAGTCATAGCCATCCTATCCTCCAACATTACAGGGTTTACAGTTTAGAGATTATTTCAGAGACTCAATATTTGTGCTGAGTTTAGATCAAGATAGCTACTACTATATACATATCTGATCCACTTAGCAATAACCTGTTTCCCACTAACCCTCCTTCAGCTGATAAGCTTCCGAAGGACAGGATAGTATCTTTATTGCTAAATCTAAGTAGCTAAAAATTCTTATTTTGAGGTATTTCTATAACACAACACTCCAATCATGACTATAATCTTTAATGTCATTTATTTATCCATATCCACAGAAAACAGACTTCCATATCTATGCCAGTAGTAAACCCATCAGCAAGATCAGTATTAAATAAAAGAAAGGATACTTATATCAATCTCCCAACAAGACCCAAGAAAACTTAAGAAAAACAAAGGTTACTCACACTATTTTCCATATTCAATTACCCTTGAAGCCTTTTTAACTCCTACTCTGGAACTGGTATCAAAGTACAACTGTATCAATGACCTAGGTAGGAATCTACTATAATGAGGTAGCATTTAACTTACACAAATTGAACTATACTTTCAACAAATCTCCTCTTCAATAAAAGGAGGAATAGAGAATTATACTCATCATTCTATTCAATGTACATATGCTGCATAATGCATATAAAATGAGATAAATGAATCTGCTCCTCCCTCAGTCAGCCTGAGCAAAGCCATGTATGTATCTCTTCACAGTATCTCATTGGACCAAGTGACACTCTGGTGTCTAAAGACATAATATGTGATTTTTTTTGTACATCATGGGTCGAGTGCAAGCCACTGGAACACCACTCAGTCTTGTGCTTAAACAAAGGAAAAACTACCTATTTCAGTGCTGAAAGAAAACTAGGTTCTACTGGACCTACTGAAAAATCCAAGCTATGGGTGATAAAGTGGTATTAAGGGTAATTTTTAACTACATGATTTCTGCCCTATACATGTAGACCCTAACCCCCATATATAAGACAAACTTCTACAGTTTATACCTGTCAATCAGCTAATATCATTTACCGTATCTTCAAACAGTCTTTAACTTCAAATTCAAGCCTATATTCAATTCTTTCAATATGGCACATGCTACTTTTTCTTTCATCAGGGCATAGCATTTAGACTACAGGTCCCACTAAGCCTCAAACTATATTTTTCAAATCTATATACACATTTAAGTCATCAAATTAAATACCTACTGATATGGTTAGGCTTTGTGCCCCCAGCCAAATCTCATCTTGAATTGTAATCCCCATAATCTCTGTGCGTCAAGGGAGAGACCACGTGGAGGTAACTGAATCATAGGCATGGTTACCCCCATGCTGTTCTTGTGATAATGAGTGAGTTCTCACAAGATCTGATGGTTTTATAAGAGGCTCTTCCCCATCGCTCGGCATTTCTCCTTCCTGCTGCTTCGTGAAGAAGATGCTTTTCTTCCTCTTCACCTTCTGCCATGATTGTAAGTTTCCTGAGGCTTCTCCAGCCATGTTGAACTGTGAGTCAATTAAACCTCTTTCCTTAAAAATTTACCCAGTCTCAGGCAGTTCTTGATACCACTATGAAAACGAACTAATACACCTATATTATTTATGAAATGACAAAGGTGGGAATATATCACCTTCAACTGAGTAACTGCTTGCTCAGCATTCTTCTTTTGGACTTCCTCTTGCTGTAGCTTTCCTGTTTTCTCAGTCAGCTCATTCACCAACCTAGCATAATCCTGGCGTAGTTTACTTAGTTCTGCAGACTGCCTGAAAACAGTAACTGGATTAGGAGCCTTCCATTATTACATATAGATATAAGAAATAAACAAAACATACTTTGGTAGTTTTGCTGAGCTGAGCTAGTAGTTCTATTTACAGCCCGACTGAAACAGAACACAAGCGATTACTAACAATAAAGTTTAGGTGGGTAATTCCTATATAATTCTAACGAGTTATACAAATTCTAAAATCACTGTAAAATATCAAGAAAAACAGATGACATAAATAGTGTCACCTTCAAACTGGTCTTCTGAAAACGTATTAAAAACCAACCAGTCAGGGTACTGTGTACTCATATTACTAATCTCTCTAAGGTACTATTTCTCAAAGTATGGCCTCAGAGTCAATCACTATCACAAGGAAAGTGTCTTTTTTTTTTTTTTTTTTTTTTTTTTTTTTGAGACAGAGTGTGGTTCTGTTGCCCAGGCTGGAGTGCAGTGGCGCAATCTGGGCTCACTGCAACCTCCGCCTCCCAGGCTCAAGCAATTCTCCTAAGTGTCTCGAGTAGCTGAGATTACAGGTGTGTGCCACCACGCCCAGCTAATTTTTGTATTTTTAGTAGAGACAGGGTTTCACCATGTTGGTCAGGCTGGTCCTGAACTCCTGACTTCAGGTGATCTGCCCACCTCGGCCTCCCAAAGTGCTAGGATTAAAGGCGTGAGCCATCACATTCGGCCCGAAAGTGTCTTAATATGTAGATTGCTGGGCTCTACTTCACAGTCAGTGAATCATAATCTTTTAAGAGTAGGACTCAAGAATACATTTTTTAACTAGAATGCCAGGTGCTCTTCAGAATACTGAAGTTTGGGTGCTACTGTGAAAGGGGACAGATGGATTAAAACATATAAATTTCATAGACCATTCCATTGGTGGTACTAGTAGTTATTACATAGTTTATATATAATATACACATACATGTTTATAAAAATATGTAATATATGATATATATTAATGTGTTTGTATAAGTATATAATAGTATGCCATTAATATAACATATATGGTTTACATATATATAACTAAAGAAGTTCTTCACAAAGCAAAAGAGAATTGTTTTTAAAAGTAACTCATTTTAAGCCAGGTGTGGTGGTTCACGCCTGTAATCCCAGCACTTTGGGAGGCTGAAGTGGGCAGATCACCTGAGGTTGAGAGTTCAAGACCACCCTGACCAGCACGGAGAAACCCCGTCTCTACTAAAAATACAAAAAAAAATCAGCCAGGTGTGGTGGCACATGCCTGTAATCCCAGCTGCTCAGGAGGCTGAGGCAAGAGAATTGCTTGAACCCAGGAGGCGGAGGTTGCAGTGAGCCAGAGATCGCGCCATTGTACTCCAGCCTAGGCATCAAGAGCGAAACTCTGTCTCAAAAAAAAAAAAAAAAACTCATTTTAGAAACAAATGTAAAAAAAAAAGTCTAACCAATTACTATCAAACACTATTAATATTTTGATGATTCAAGAAAATACTCTGCTATTTAATTAAAAATAAGGTATTTGGAAACATACTTGCTTTCCAGTTGATTTGTAGTGTTGCTGACAGCATCTCTCAGTATGCCATTTTCCTGCTTCAGGTGAGCTATCTCTGCCTCCATCTGCTCACGAACTTGCTGAAACTAAAATTTTACACATATAAAACTTAGAAAACAAAGACTGTCAAGGCTAACTTTCAAAATAAACTTTATTAAAATAATGTAAAAAGCATCAATAGAATGAAGTTTGAATCATTCTTCTCAAATAAACATGACCAAATTTAAAAGAACTATACTGTTAGTGATGATTGCAAATTAAATACAAACTCTCACCACATTCAAGAATACAAGTAGATGCTAGCTGCTATCATATTTGACATACAAGATAAACATGCTTAGAGATGATGTTTCAGAACTAAATGATTTAGGACTTCTTTCCTACCGAATAGATTCATACAGAATTAAGCCTGTCCTGATCCTATGTCAACTGTATGTTAGCAATATTCTTAAAGTCTTTAGTAAGCCAAAGTTTAAAAACTGAAAATATGTTTGGTACACTTCATATTAAGTTACAAATTGAGGCATAATCATATAGATAACACCTAAACCTGCTTGCTAAAGTATTCTGACCTCTAATTGTTTTTCCAAGTTTTTACATTATAAAATACATATAACATAAAACATACCATTCTAACCATTTTCAAGTATACAGTTCACTGGTATTAAATAAATCCATAATGCTGTGTAATCATGACCACCATTCATCTCCGTAACTCTCTTCATTGTGTAAAACAAAACTCTGCACCTTTTAACGAATAACTCCCATTTCTTTCCCTGAAACCCCTGGGGACCACCACTCTTAACTTTCTTCTTCTAATTTTAAAATTTTGGATTAAAGAATCTAAAGACAAACCACACTGACTCTTACATTCTCATAAGAACATGTTTTCATATGAAATAATCTTATTATAAATTCTTTCAAAAGAAATTGTTGATTAAGAGAAATTAAGGTGGGAGGGGCGGAGCAAGATGGCCGAATAGGAACAGCTCCAGTCTCCAACTCACAGCGCGAGCGACACAGAAGACCGGTGATTTCTGCTTTTTCAACTGAGGTACTGGGGTCATCTCACTAGGGAGTGCCGGACAATCGGTGCTGGTCAGCTGCTGCAGCCTGACCAGCGAGAGCTGAAGCAGGGCAAGGCATTGCCTCACCTGGAAAGCGCAAGGGGGAAGGGAATCCCTTTTCCTAGCCAGGGGAACTGAGACACACAACACCTGGAAAATCGGGTAACTCCCACCCTAATACCGCGCTCTAAGCTAACGGGCACACCAGAAGAATATATCCCTCACCTGGCTGGGAGGGTCCCACGCCCACGGAGCCTCCCTCATTGTTAACACAGCAGTCTGCGGCGATCTAACCGCGAGGCAGCAGCGAGGCTGGGGGAGGGGCGCCCGCCATTGCTGAGGCTTAAGTAGGTAAACAAAGCCCCTGGGAACCTCGAACTGGGTGGAGCTCACAGCAACTCAAGGAAACCTGCCTGTCTCTATAGTCTCCACCTCTGGGGTCAGGGCTCAGCTAAAAAAACAACAGGGGAAGCAGGAGAGGCCTGAGCAGACGGGAACGACTCTGTCTGACAGCTTTGAAGAGAGCAGTGGATCTCCCAACATGGAGGTTGAGATCTGAGAACGGACAGACTGCCTGCTCAAGTGGGTCACTGACCCCTGAGTAGCCTAACTGGGAGACATCCCCCACTAGGGGCAGTCTGACACCCCACACCTCACAGGGTGGAGTACATCCGAGAGGAAGCTTCCAAAGTAAGAATCAGACAGGTACACTCGCTGTTCAGCAATATTCTATCTTCTGCAACCTCTGCTGCTGATACCCAGGCAAACAGGGTCTGGAGTGGACCTCAAGCAATCTCCAACAGACCTATAGCTGAGGGTCCTGACTGTCAGAAGGAAAACTATCAAACAGGAAGGACACCTATACCAAAACCCCATCAGTACGTCACCATCATCAAAGACCAGAGACAGATAAAACCACAAAGATGGGGAAAAAGCAGGGCAGAAAAGCTGGAAATTCAAAAAATAAGAGCGTATCTCCCCCTCCAAAGGAGCGCAGCCCATCGCCAGCAACGGATCGAAGCTGGTCAGAGAATGACTTTGACGAGAGGAGAGAAGAAGGCTTCAGTCCATCAAACTTCTCAGAGCTAAAGGAGGAATTACGTACCCAGCGCAAAGAAACTAAAAATCTTGAAAAAAGAGTGGAAGAATTGACAGCTAGACTAATTAATGCAGAGAAGGTCATAAACGAAATGACAGAGATGAAAACCATGACACGAGAAATACGTGACACATGCACAAGCTTCAGTAACCGACTGGATCAACTGGAAGAAAGAGTATCAGCGATTGAAGATCAAATGAATGAAATGAAGCGAGAAGAGAAACCAAAAGAAAAAAGAAGAAAAAGAAATGAACAAAGCCTGCAAGAAGTATGGGATTATGTAAAAAGACCAAATCTACACCTGATTGGGGTGCCTGAAAGTGAGGGAGAAAATGGAACCAAGTTGGAAAACACTCTTCAGGATATCATCCAGGAGAACTTCCCCAACCTAGTAGGGCAGGCCAACATTCAAATTCAGGAAATACAGAGAACGCCACAAAGATACTCCTCCAGAAGAGCAACTCCAAGACACATAATTGCCAGATTCACCAAAGTTGAAATGAAGGAAAAAATCTTAAGGGCAGCCAGAGAGAAAGGTCGGGTTACCCACAAAGGGAAGCCCATCAGACTAACAGCAGATCTCTCGGCAGAAACTCTACAAGCCAGAAGAGAGTGGGGGCCAATATTCAACGTTCTTAAAGAAAAGAATTTTCAACCCAGAATTTCATATCCAGCCAAACTAAGTTTCATAAGTGAAGGAGAAATAAAATCCTTTACAGATAAGCAAATGCTTAGAGATTCTGTCACCACCAGGCCTGCCTTACAAGAGACCCTGAAGGAAGCCCTAAACATGGAAAGGAACAACCGGTACCAGCCATTGCAAAAACATGCCAAAATGTAAAGACCATCGAGGCTAGGAAGAAACTGCATCAACTAACAAGCAAAATAACCAGTTAATATCATAATGGCAGGATCAAGATCACACATAACAATATTAACCTTAAATGTAAATGGACTAAATGCTCCAATTAAAAGACAGAGACTGGCAAACTGGATAAAGAGTCAAGACCCATCAGTCTGCTGTATTCAGGAGACCCATCTCACATGCAGAGACATACATAGGCTCAAAATAAAGGGATGGAGGAAGATCTACCAAGCAAATGGAGAACAAAAAAAAGCAGGGGTTGCAATCCGAATCTCTGATAAAACAGACTTTAAACCATCAAAGATCAAAAGAGACAAAGAAGGCCATTACATAATGGTAAAGGGATCAATTCAACAGGAAGAGCTAACTATCCTAAATATATATGCACCCAATACAGGAGCACCCAGATTCATAAAGCAAGTCCTTAGAGACTTACAAAGAGACTTAGACTCCCATACAATAATAATGGGAGACTTCAACACTCCACTGTCAACATTAGACAGATCAACGAGACAGAAAGTTAACAAGGATATCCAGGAATTGAACTCATCTCTGCACCAAGTGGACCTAATAGACATCTATAGAACTCTCCACCCCAAATCAACAGAATATACATTCTTCTCAGCACCACATCGCACTTATTCCAAAATTGACCACATAATTGGAAGTAAAGCACTCCTCAGCAAATGCAAAAGAACAGAAATTATAACAAACTGTCTCTCAGACCACAGTGCAATCAAACTAGAACTCAGGACTAAGAAACACAATCAAAACCGCTCAACTACATGGAAACTGAACAGCCTGCTCCTGAATGACTACTGGGTACATAATGAAATGAAGGCAGAAATAAAGATGTTCTTTGAAACCAATGAGAACAAAGATACAACATACCAGAATCTCTGGGACACATTTAAAGCAGTGTGTAGAGGGAAATTTATAGCACTAAATGCCCACAAGAGAAAGCAGGAAAGATCTAAAATTGACACTCTAACATCACAATTAAAAGAACTAGAGAGGCAAGAGCAAACACATTCAAAAGCTAGCAGAAGGCAAGAAATAACTAAGATCAGAGCAGAACTGAAGGAGATAGAGACACAAAAAACCCTCCAAAAAATCAATGAATCCAGGAGTTGGTTTTTTTAAAAGATCAACAAAATTGACAGACTGCTAGCAAGACTAATAAAGAAGAGAGAGGAATCAAATAGATGCAATAAAAAATGATAAAGGGGATATCACCACTGACCCCACAGAAATACAAACTACCATCAGAGAATACTATAAACACCTCTACGCAAATCAACTAGAAAATCTAGAAGAAATGGATAATTTCCTGGACACTTACACTCTCCCAAGACTAAACCAGGAAGAAGTTGAATCCCTGAATAGACCAATAGCAGGCTCTGAAATTGAGGCAACAATTAATAGCCTACCCACCAAAAAAAAGTCCAGGACCAGATGGATTCACAGCTGAATTCTAACAGAGGTACAAGGAGGAGCTGGTACCATTCCTTCTGAAACTATTCCAATCAATAGAAAAAGAGGGAATCCTCCCTAACTCATTTTATGAGGCCAACATCATCCTGATACCAAAGCCTGGCAGAGACACAACAAAAAAAGAGAATTTTAGATCAATATCCCTGATGAACATTGATGCAAAAATCCTCAATAAAATACTGGCAAACCGGATTCAGCAGCACATCAAAAAGCTTATCCACCATGATCAAGTGGGCTTCATCCCTGGGATGCAAGGCTGGTTCAACATTCGCAAATCAATAAACATAATCCAGCATATAAACAGAACCAAAGTCAAGAACCACATGATTATCTCAATAGATGCAGAAAAGGCTTTTGACAAAATTCAACAGCCCTTCATGCTAAAAACGCTCAATAAATTCGGTATTGATGGAACGTACCTCAAAATAATAAGAGCTATTTATGACAAACCCACAGCTAATATCATACTGAATGGGCAAAAACTGGAAAAATGCCCTTTGAAAACTGGTACAAGACAGGAATGCCCTCTCTCACCACTCCTATTCAACATAGTGTTGGAAGTTCTGGCTAGGGCAATCAGGCAAGAGAAAGAAATCAAGCGTATTCAGTTAGGAAAAGAAGAAGTCAAATTGTCCCTGTTTGCAGGTGACATGATTGTATATTTAGAAAACCCTATCGTCTCAGCCCAAAATCTCCTTAAGCTGATAAGCAACTTCAGCAAAGTCTCAGGATACAAAATTAATGTGCAAAAATCACAAGCATTCTTATACAACAGTAACAGACAAGCAGAGAGCCAAATCAGGAATGAACTTCCATTCACAATTGCTTCAAAGAGAATCAAATACCTAGGAATCCAACTTACAAGGGATGTAAAGGACCTCTTCAAGGAGAACTACAAACCACTGCTCAGTGAAATCAAAGAGGACACAAACAAATGGAAAAACATACCATGCTCATGGATAGGAAGAATCAATATCGTGAAAATGGTCATACTGCCCAAGGTTATTTATAGATTCAATGCCATCCCCATCAAGCTACCAAGGAGTTTCTTCACAGAATTGGAAAAAACTGCTTTAAAGTTCATATGGAACCAAAAAAGAGCCCGCATTGCCAAGACAATCCTAAGTCAAAAGGACAAAGCTGGAGGCATCATCACGCTATCTGACTTCAAACTATACTACAAGGCTACAGTAACCAAAACAGCATGGTACTGGTACCAAAACAGAGCTATAGACCAATGGAACAGAACAGAGTCCTCAGAAATAATACCACACATCTACAGCCATCTGATCTTTGACAAACCTGAGAGAAACAAGAAATGGGGAAAGGATTCCCTATTTAATAAATGGTGCTGGGAAAATTGGCTAGCCATAAGTAGAAAGCTGAAACTGGATCCTTTCCTTACTCCTTGTACCAAGATTAATTCAAGATGGATTAGAGACTTAAATGTTAGACCTAATACCATAAAAACCCTAGAAGAAAACCTAGGTAGTACCATTCAGGACATAGGCATGGGCAAGGACTTCATGTCGAAAACACCAAAAGCAACGGCAGCAAAAGCCAAAATTGACAAATGGGATCTAATTAAACTAAAGAGCTTCTGCACAGCAAAAGAAACTACCATCAGAGTGAACAGACAACCTACAGAATGGGAGAAAATTTTTGCAATCTACTCATCTGACAAAGGGCTAATATCCAGAATCTACAAAGAACTCAAACAAATATACAAGAAAAAAACAAGCAACCCCATCAAAAAGTGGGCAAATGATATGAACAGACATTTCTCAAAAGAAGACATTCATACAGCCAACAGACACATGAAAAAATGCTCATCATCACTGGCCATCAGAGAAATGCAAATCAAAACCACAATGAGATACCATCTCACACCAGTTAGAATGGCAATCATTAAAAAATCAGGAAACAACAGTTGTTGGAGAGGATATGGAGAAATAGGAACACTTTTACACTGTTGGTGGGATTGTAAACTAGTTCAACCATTATGGAAAACAGTACGGCAATTCCTCAAGGATCTAGAACTAGATGTACCATATGACCCAGCCATCCCACTACTGGGTATATACCCAAAGGATTATAAATTATTCTACTACACAGACACATGCACACGTATGTTTATTGCAGCACTATTCACAATAGCAAAGACTTGGAATCAACCCAAATGTCCATCTGTGACAGACTGGATTAAGAAAATGTGGCACATATACACCATGGAATACTATGCAGCCATAAAAAAGGATGAGTTTGCATCCTTTGTAGGGACATGGATGCAGCTGGAAACCATCATTCTTAGCAAACTGTCACAAGAAGAGAAAACCAAACACCGCATGTTCTCACTCATAGGTGGGAACTGAACAATGAGATCACTTGGACTCGGGAAGGGGAACATCACACACTGGGGCCTATCATGGGGAGGGGGGAGAGGAGAGGGATTGCATTGGGGAGTTATACATGATATAAATGATGAATTGATGGGTGCTGACGAGTTGATGGGTGCAGCACACCAACATGGCACAAATATACATATGTAACAAACCTGCACGTTATGCACATGTACCCTAGAACTTAAAGTATAATTAAAAAAAAAAAAGAGAGAGAGAAATTAAGGTATACGTTTCTATTTTTCACAGAAGTTATCATATGGAATCTATATCCTGACCTCTGTAAGTAATCAAGTAAAACAGGATGAATCACTTAAATACCTTTCACCTTCAACAAAAGATGCTGCTACAAGTATTTGACTAATTTTCAAATTAACAGGAATTAGGAATTAAGAAGAAAAGATCACTTGAGGCTAGGAAAATTAGTTCTTCAATAACTCAAATTGCTGGGAGATGAGAAGATGAAGGAATGGGTTAAACAAATGCTAAAAGCAGTGGATAAGGTAAAAACATGAAAACAGCATCATTCACTTCTTTTTTGCTATTAGTGGCATTTCAGAGGAAAATAGTGGGACTCTGAAAGCAGCGAGGAATATTTTTAAATTTTTAGCAGACTAGCGTTATTATCAAAGCAATATTTTACAAAAAAAAAAATTTGGTACCAAATACAAGACAGAATGAAAATGACAAACCTATTAATATGGGCTATAATTATTCTAGTATGTAATAATAAACTAAAGACACGTCTAAAAATTGAATGCAAGAGTAACTAGAAATAAAGAGGTTTGGAGTTTTTTGTTTTTTGAGACAGGGTCTCACCCTGTCACCCAGGCTGGAGTGCAAATGTATGATTACGGCTCACTGCAACCTCAACCTCCCAGACTCAAGCCTCCCACCTCAGCCTCCTGAGTAATTGGGAACATGAGCATGCCACCATGCCTGGCTAACTTTTTAATTTTTTTGTAGAATGGGGTCCCACTATTTTGCCCAGGCTGTTCTCAAATTCCTGGGTTCAAGTGATCCTCTACCTCAGCTGGGACTACAGACATGAGCCACGGCACCTGTCCATAGAAATAAAATGTCTTTAAGATTTCAGAGCAAATTGTAGACTGAGCGAGGCAGAGAGAAGTCACAGGATTCAAGCACAAAGATAACAATGCCTCAAAATCTAAAAACCATCATTGCTCACGACTGGCCTGGGGAAAAAAAAAAAAAATCAACCTGATCAATAGGTGAGAGTTTTAGACACACATTAAATCTAAGGTAATGACAGGCCTTCCAAATTGAATGATCAGCCAGCAGACAGAAGTAACAATTTCAAAAAGTCACTGGTCAAGAAAGTTAAATTAAGGAAAGTATTACATGACCACTAAGCAAGCAGACCCAAGCCATATTCTTCAACAGCCTCTTTAGCAGTAATAAAGATATTTCAATCTTTTTAAAAATAAGAAAAAAACATTCACCAGTCTAGTCCTAACTAGGATCATGAAAATGGAAAATATATAAAAGAGACAGACTGTCAAAACTGAGCCTTCTAACAGAAGACAAGTGAAACGGTAGGAAGTAACAACAGACAAAATCACTCAGGCCAAAACCTTAGAAGTCATTCTTCACTATCACCTCTCCCCTCCACACTAACACCAAGCCCTATCTAACTAACTCTTTGTATACTCAAACTCATTCTCTCATTGTCAACATCTAATTGCAGACCCTTGTTCTTTGACTTGAATTCTAGCAAAGTCTTCCAACCATCCTTTGCTCCACTCTCCCCACTACTACCAAGGTAAAAATTTAAAATAGCAGTGTAATTCCAGCGACTGCTGCGTTGCTTAAACTCCTTCACTGGCTCCCCAGTCTTCAGGTATACAAGGCCCTTTTAAGATGGGGCCTCTATCTACTTCTCAATATCCCTTCTTCATTCCAGCTCTGATTCCCAAATACCACAACTCTTACTGTATTTCTCACAGAGCAGTTACTCTAGACAATCTGTACTGGTAGCACCTAGAGTGCACTCATTAAAAAGCTCAATCCTGGGTCCTAAAATATACCCACTGAACTATCATCTCCAGAGATGGACTAAGAAATCACACCAAGTAACTCTTATCCTCAGTGCCCATTTCTTTACTCTCTTACTTGATAATGCCCAATTGTTTTAAAATATTGAACACAGTCTTGATATCACTTCTAAAAAGTCTTCCCTATCAAATCCTTCTCTTCCCTATCTCCCAGCACCATTGCTCTAAAGCAGCCAATACTTATCTCCATCATCATATGGATCTGCATCCCGCCTCCCTACCTCATCCCCACCTAGAAAAGTTGTTTTACTTAGGACAGAGAGTGAATTTCACTAGCCACTGTATGTTGATGGCCCAGCAAAGGGCCTTGCACATACTAGTCACTTAAAAGTTTGCTAATTAAGTGAATGCAAACATTTCATCTTGTTTTCAAAGAATGAAAATATACCTTCATCTGCATCTGTTGAGTCTCTTGATAACTGACATGTATTTTGTTTTGAAATACATTATGTTCCTTTTCTAATGTTCCAATCCGATCTTTCATCCTTGCTATAACCACATTGCTTCTTTCCTTCTCTGACATCATTTCCTAAAAGAATATCCCAGAAATTTAAAAACTTGTTATTTAATAAGCCTGCAACAATGGTAAACAATGATGTTATTTAACATCAGTAAAATAATCACGAATGATAAAACATTAAGTACTTGCTTAAAAAAACCTAGGTCAAAAGATTTCAAAAACAGGCTTCTGCATCTCATCTGCTCTTCACACCAATTCCCTTCATAATCACTTTGCCACTGTTTTACTACTAATTCAAATGCATTTTCTAGTTATTATTATAAGTTAAAGACTATGGGCCGGGCGCGGTGGCTCAAGCCTGTAATCCCAGCACTTTGGGAGGCCAAGACGGGCGGAACACGAGGTCAGGAGATCGAGACCATCCTGGCTAACACGGTGAAACCCCGTCTCTACTAAAAAATACAAAAAAGTAGCAGGGCGAGGTGGCGGGCGCCTGTAGTCCCAGCTACTCGGAGGCTGAGGCAGGAGAATGGCGTAAACCCGGAAGGCAGAGCTTGCAGTGAGCTGAGAACCGGCCACTGCACTCCAGCCCGGGCGACAGAGCGAGACTCCGTCTCAAAAAAAAAAAATACTATGAACCTAAAATAAATCCTACATTCTAACTCGATTACACGAAGGAACATTTTAAAGCACAATAGTTCCTTCTCTATCATTCCCTGGTACATTCTCTTTCAGGGAAAAAAGGCCTAGAAGGAAATAAAAGTCTCTTTCCCAAGGGAAGAAATAGGGATAAGATGTCTATAGTAGAGTCAAAGTTTGAGACAAAGGAAAGTAAAAATCAGAAAGCAGTTTTATCATCTTCCTAAGTCAAATCTTTTTTTTTTTTTTTTTTTTTTTTTTTTTTTTTTTTGAGACAGAGTCTCGCTCCATCGCCCAGGCTGGAGTGCAGTGGTGCAATCTCGGCTCACTACAAGCTCCCCCTCCTGGGTTCACGCCATTCTCCTGCCTCAGCCTCCCGAGTAGCTGAGACTACAGGCGCTCTGCCATGCCCGGCTAATTTTTTTTGTATTTTTAGTAGAGACGGGGTTTCACCGTGTTAGCCAGGATGGTCTCGATCTCCTGACCTCGTGATTCACCCACCTCAGCCTCCCAAAGTGCTGGGATTACAGGCGTGAGCCACCGCAACTGGCCCCTAAGTCAAATCTTAAATGAGGGATTTCATTTTGTTTTGCTGGTACTACGAACTCCTAGAACAAATATTAATTATCAAAGTACATGAAAGCCAAGCAGTTTTAAAATCAGCTGCAGGTATGATTAGGACTAATCATGTCTCTGTTCTAAAGCAACTTTTTGACAAAATTTGAGATATTACATAATTTATGTTTGCCTGAGTTTGTTCATTCATCTTTACAAATTGTTATACTCCTGTATGACATACTTAGAAGTATATACATTGTAAGTACACAGCTCAATGAATTATCAAATTAGTTATCCTAATTTTTTTAAATACAGTCATATAGTCACATAAAACTGTAAGTTTCTAATTTTATTAACAACTTTAATCTTGCCAACTTTTTCCACTGACTTTTTTTATTTACTTCAAATTCACATAAAGGATTTATATTCAAACAAGGGCATTCATTCTTACAATGTCATCAAGTGGCTAGGTGAACGACTCATAAACAAACATCATGTACTCTACTGCATTTAATCCCTAGAAAGAGAAACAAGCACTTCAGGAATAATGAAACCATATTTTCTATAGTTTCAATTCTGTTCTCTCAGTTTCATGATGTTTTAAAGATTGGCTTTTCCAGTATTTTTTACCATTAACCTCTGAGAGTAGTATTTCTGAGATTTGAAGAACTAGACAAAAAAGTATACTTATCACAAGAAGCTCCATAAATAAATTACCTATGTTAAGAGTTTCACATTTATTCCATTAATCAGACTTAAACAAGATCACACCAAATTTTGTGTTTCTATAAAGAACGGATCTAGGTCAGATCCAATTAAAACAAATTCCCATGCTTCTGTACAGAATGCTTTTGTTATTTTGAAGTTAGGATATCTGTAAGTACTCTTATTTTAAATAATTCAACTATATCACAAAAGAGAGAGACGGCTCTATCTACCCTCCCAACACTCTAAAAGAAAGTTATTTTTGTTGGATATAAATTATAAATAAACTACTGACAATGGATAATTTCTAAAATATTTCATTGCTTCTGATTTGGGAAGTATATCCCTCGTACATAAGAATGTCTTCACCTGGGTTAACTGCTTACACCGATCCTTTGTAGCAGCAGCATCTTCCTTCACAGCAGCAAGTAACTTGTCCTTTTCTTGAAGCTGATGTACGAGCGTAGTCAATTCTCCCTTACTTGACTGCAATTGAGAAAGCAAGGCAGAATTAGTAATAGTTACCATGGGCTAATAAAAAGTATGAAAATGGCGCTGGGCGCCGTGGCTCACGCCTATAATCCCAGCACCTTGGGAGGCCGAGGCATGCGGATTACAAGGTCAGGAGATCGAGACCATCCTGGCTAACACGGTGAAACCCCGTCTCTACTAAAAATATTAAAAAAAAAAAAAATGAGCCGGGCATGGTGGCGGGCGCCTGTAGTCCCAGCTACTCAGGAAGCTGAGGCAGGCAGGAGAATGGCGTGAACCCGGGAGGCAGAGCTTGCAGTAAGCCGCGATCGCGCCACTGCACTCCAGCCTGGGCGACAGAGCGAGACTCCGTCTCAAAAAGAAAAAAAAAGGTATGAAAATCAAATGTGGCACCTATACACCATGGAATACTATGCAGCCATAAAAAAGGGTAAGTTCATGTCCTTTGCAGTGACATGTATGAAGCTAGAAACCATCATTCTCAGCAAACGAACACCAGAACAGAAAACCAAACACTGCATATTCTCACTCATAAGTGGGAGTTGAACAATGGGAACACATGGACACAGGAAGAGGAACATGGACACAGGAAGGGGAACATGGACACGAGAAGGGGATCATGCCTGTCAGGGGGTGGGAGGATAGGGGAGGGATAGCATTAGGAGAAACACCTAATGCAGATGACGGGCTGAGGGGTGCAGCAAACCACCATGGCATGTGTATACCTATGTAACAAACCTGCACGTTCCACACATGTATCCCAGAACTTAAAGTATAAGAAAAATAAAAGGTGCTAAGATTAAAAAAATTATGAAAATAAAGTATCTAACATTAAGTGTTCCCGGGTCAATGCAGAGTTCTGTATTACATAAAAAGTAAAATAACTGCCAAATACTGATCAGTGAAATATTCAGAAAAATCTCTTTAAAGTTGTATATTCTGAAATTTCCAACTAGATACATATCAATCAAAAAACAGATTTTTACAAAGAATTATGGGAATTCTAGTTTTAAACTCAGAGTCAAGACAGTAATTTCCTCCATCTCCTACTAAATCGAAAGAGAGAATGTGAAACCAAAATGTAAGCTGCTATGAATGAAACAGTAACCTATAATCTCAAAGCATCTGAGGAAAGCTCACCAAATACAGTAAAGATCAAAATCAGATGCTCCACGACCCTGTCAGAATATACCCATGGCTATAGAGGTGCCATAAATGTGTAGTTCTCTGAAATTAACAGGCACATCCTGAAAGGTAAAACCAGCAATCCCCAATTTGACATGGGAAACAACAAAGAAGTGCAAAGACTGGAACTTTCTCGGAAGAAGGTCTCAAGAAGGAAAAAAGTCACAGATAAAATCACACATCTCAAGAAGGAAAAAAATCACTCAAAGGGAGCAACTAGCCAGTGAGGCAGTCAAAAGATTCTCTATAGGGAGGCCTTAAGTCTCTTATCTGAAAAGCAGCAAAGGCTTTAAAAAAACTCATTTTACATACACAGTCCCCAAGGAGAACATCAGTCAGCCTTGACCCTTCAGTAATACCAAGGCTTAGCACAAAGATGATCCAAGAAAAACACCCCTCATTGGAAGAACAGTAGTAAACAAAATGAAACAGAATAAAACAGGATCTATACTAGATATCAAAAAATTGAAAATAAGAAAAACACAAATAACAAGTGAAGAAAAATCACCAGAAAAAGGTTATCAAACAGCAGGAAAAAAAAAACTGTGATTAAAAATCTAATACAGGAATCATCCCTGGAAAATAAAAGAGCTCAGAGAAAAGATAACACAAAATGAGATGAAACGTGAGCTGGCAAAACTAAACTGGAAGTAAAAGCAACACCATCCCAGAAATAAACTATAGTTAGAAGCAGCAAACAGAAAAGCACATGCCGCTGTAAACACAGTAAGAGCCATAGAGTACATGGTAATGTGTTAGGTTTTTTTTTGTTGTTAAAGATATGAAAGATATGAAAGATAATGAAGGTAGCCAGAGGAGAGCCCACATGTATTTAACTGATCTCCATTATTTTACTTATTTCAAGAACATTATATATAACTTCCCAGTAATAAAAGTTGACTTGAATCTAATGATTGAAAAGACATACTGTATCCAAGGTAAGTTTAACAGAGTAGTCAACATCAAGCCATATTATAGTACAATTACTGAATGCCAAAGAAACTGAATCCCTTGATGTGTGTAGAGTAGGTCAGACACTGAAAAAATTCCAGTAAATAATAAAAATGTGATTGATTATTCAAAGAATGTTTTATTGTGAGAGTGCAGTTTAACAAAAACATATGAAAAGGGTGCAAAATGCAGGCTGGCTTCAGACCTCTACCCAGCAATATGAATAAAGAGAACAGTGAAACAACAAATGCATAAAATGTTTCAAGGAAAGAAAACTAAACTCTGGAATGTTATACCGCACCAAACTATTATTTAAGTATAAATACAACAAAAGCATGTTAACTTGCCAAAATTTGGAAAATTTCTTGAAGAAATCCCAGGAAAAATAACTTCAGCTAACCAAGAGATGAATAAAGAAGCTATGACAAAAATACTAATATTGAGATCTGGACCTACCATTAAACTATAAAATTAAAACTAAAACATGAAAATTATAATCACAGAAGAGATGTTAAATATTACAAGTATCTGACAAACAGAAAAACTATTATTAATAAAAGTTGAGGGGTGGAAGAAAGAAGCTAGGGGAAAAAAATGTAAGTGGTATAACAGTAGTTCCTCCTGCTACGCAGCATGGGGCCCAAATTGTTAATAATTTAAAGTTTAAAATACAACTGAAGCAAGTATATTTAAACGTCAATGATAAAAAATAATTAAACATTTTACTAATAATTACATTAATAGTTTATATTTTTCAGCATTTATTATATGCTAGGGACTCTAAGCACCTAACATGCACTATCATTTAATTCTCAAAACTTGATCATTCCCATTTTAGACACGGGAAAACTGAGGCACTAAAGCTAAGAAACTTATCTAAGGCCACAAAGCTGCAATTGGCAGAGTCCAGATTTGAATTCAGGAAGTCTGACTCCAGAGCTCAGGATCTTAACTACACTCTCAAGTGCCTCATAACTCGAATACAAGGGCACGTGTGCACTCACACAACATAACATCTCTGCTCTAACCCTTCTAGCTTTTGCTCTGTTTTCCCCTACCCACCTAAGCTTACTCATAGCGGACACTCGCTGTCACTTTTCCCATTCATTTGGTACTTATTTATAATCTTGTACTGCAATGAAACTGCTTTTACTAAGGATATCAAACTCATCTCTAAAGCATGTTACTGTTGATCACTCAAACTCAAAGTTTCTGTGATTCCACTATCTCCTGGTGTTCCTCCCACTTCGCGCCTCTTCAGTATCTTTTGTGGTGATTTTCCTTGCCCTTTAAATGTTGGTGTTTCCTGGGGTTCATTCTTGAGCCTTCTATCACCTCTCACATCCTCCCTGATCTAATATATATCTACCACATGTACTGATGATAGCGGATTATCTTCCTCTATCACTCCCATTGTAGCCTTTCTTCTACTCCAGAGAAATATGTTTTTAATTGTAAAAAGACTATATCCACTTAAATGGCACAAGGGATGCCTAAAACAGCTTTCTGAAATTTCTCAATGCTCTACTCTCTACAAAGTGTTCACAAAAACCACACTCACCACAATCTATCCAGTTACTCAAGAGAGAAAACAAGCAGTCACCATGGACTCTTCTTTAGCCACTACATACAACTGCTCAGCAAATCCCTTAACTCTTCTATCCTATGCCAGTGCCCTGTATTTATCTTCCCCTTGCTCTAAAGTGGTCTTTATTCGGCACAAGGATTCAATTACCTCTGGGACTTTGAACAATCTGTGAAAAGGTCTGACCAACTCAGTTCTAAGGCAGGAAAAGAGAGAAACTAAACTTACCTAGTCTTACTCAGATACAGGAGACCTACAAAGGCAGAGTTCCTTCAGTAGAGAACAGAACCGCCCCACGAGAAACCAAGAACAAAAAGATTTTAATCTACAACCAAATGGCTCCAAGGAAAAGGGGAAAAATATCAACAGTTTCAAAACACTTGCTCCATGCTATCTTTAACAGTTTCCAACTTCTTCCAAGGCCTGCCTAAAATAGATAAAGGGTAGTCTGATTTACTATCCAGACTCTAGAGTTCAAAGCTGTCTCAGATAATAAAATGATTACTCTTGCCCCCATAAGCTACCAGGAACATCTTTAATTAGAAGAGAGACACTTAAAGCAATTACTTTTCATCTTAAAAAGCATTAACTCTAAACAGCAATATAGTAACACAGTAGCTTCAGCAAGGTTCTTCCCTGCCAGGAGCTTTTCCCAATCCCCACATATAACTAACAACTTTTTAAAGACATGTAGTCACCCAATTACAATAAAATAAACCAAAGGACAAATTCTTTAATCAATATCAAGGCTAAGCACCATGGTTCACACCTCTAATCCTAGCACTTTGGGAGGCCAATGCAGGAGGACTGATTGAGCTCAGGAGCTTCAAACCAGCATGGGCAATACGGTGAAACTCCATCTCTACAAAGAATACAAAAACTAGCCAGGCATTGCTTGTGGTCCCAGCTACTTAGGAGAGTGAGACGGGAGGATCGCTTGAGCCCAAGAGGTGAAGGTGCAGTGAGCAGAGATCACACCATTGCACTCCAGCCTGGGTGACAGGGCCAGACCTCATCTCAAAAAAATAAAAATAAAAATAAAAATAATCAAGAAAGTTCCTCGCAACAAAACATCTGTCTTTGTATTTAAAGTCATATTTATCGTATTTACTGATTACCTTTTTACTCTGGGCCATTGCTGGCATCACATGGAGACTGTCTAATAAGCATACTACATCGTAAAATTGCCACAGATTTGTAAAATGCACTGTCAATAGAAGTATGACAGACTTATAATGCTACGATAAATACTATGGCAAAAACATCCAGATGGTTGTAAGAAAGAATAGCAGGACAAACAATTTAGACTGTGAATTCAGGTTAGCCTTATATGAGAAAATGACATTTAAGTGGAGACTTGAAGGAGGAATTGGGCATAGAAAGAAATTGGAGGGGAGGGTTTGGGAGGAAAGGCAAGACAGGACAGACAGAAGAAAAAAGTCTGATATGAGAGAAGAATCAGAGAAGACTCCGTATGGGTGAAATTTAGTGAGGAAATAAGAAAAAATGTCATTAGATGAGGCTGCAGAGACAGGCAGGACGTAGACCTGTTAAGGAATCTGGATTTATGTTTTAACCGCAAAACAGAAAAACACCAAAGGTTTTTAAAGCAGTAATAGAACCTAATTTATCTCTTACAGGTCACTTTACAGTTATGCGGGGAAAAAAAACAAAATTAGAGGACTAACAGGAAAAGCAGAAACATCAATTTGGAGACTGCTGCAGGTAATCAGGTGAGAAGACTAGTCTAGACTAGTCTAAGAAAAAATTAAACCACTGAAGGTTTGAAAGTAGGTGAGAGGTTATGGGAAAAGAGGTGTGTATGTGTGTGTTTTCAGAATAAAGACAGTTAAATGCACCATAGCATTTAAATGACAGTTAAATGCTAATATTGAATAGCAGACACCATATCACTTTATTTTACATAGGTAACCCTTGAAAACTTCACCTTTCCCAGTACAACATAGTACATATGATATTATAGTGAATATGACCCATAATATAGATGTTAACTGCATGGGGTTTCTATTTTACAATTTTTTTTAAAATCAGCCATAGCAGTGATTATGCCTTTCAAATCATTTCTTTTAGAAAAGTAAACACAACATACACACACCCCCACAACAATAGCCCTGAGGTTCTTTGAACGGTGTGATCTTCCATCACAAAAACAGTTCATATATGCTATCCAGAAATCACCTGACTTTGACTTTAGCACTTCTGGTCAGAGCAAAGCACCGTCCAGTTTAGCCAAGGGCCAAATGACTTTAAAAGTAATATAAATCTGGCTGGGCGTGGTGGCTCATGCTTATAATCCCAGCACTTTGGGAGGCCGAGGCGGGTGGATCACGAGGTCAGGAGATCACGACCACCCTGGCTAACACGGTGAAACCCCGTCTCTACTAAAAATACAAAAATTAGCTGGGTATGGTGGTGTATGCCTGTAATCCCAGTTACTCTGGAGGCTGAGGCATGAGAACTGCTTGAACTCTGGAGGCGGAGGCTGCAGTGAGCCGAGATCACACCACTGCACTCCAGCCTGGGAGACAGAGAAGACTCTGTCTCAAAAAAGAAAAAAAAAGTAATATAAATCATCTTATTTTAAGCAATTGGCTCTGTCAAAGGATCAGATGACAACAGACGACATTTTAAATAAGTGAATTGATTAGTGTGAATATATGATATAGTTTGGCTGTGTACCACCCAAATCTCATCTTGAATTGTAGCTCCCATAATTCCCACATGTTGTGGGAGAGGCTTGATGGGAGATAATTGAATCATGAGGGCAGTTTCCCCCATACTGTTCTCCTGGTAGTGAATAAGTCTCACAAGATCTGAGGGTTTTAAAAGGGGAAATCCCTTTCATTTGGTTCTCATTCCCTCATCCCTGCTGCCATGTAAGACATGCCTTTCACCTTCTGCCATGATTGTGAGGCCAGCCACATGAAACTGTGAGTCCATTAAACCTCTTTTTCTTTATAAATTACCAGTCTCAGGTATGTCTTTATCAGCAACGTGAAAATAGACTAATACAGTAAATTGGTACCAGGAGTGAGGAACTGTTATAAAGATACCCAAAAACATGGACGCAACTTTGGAACTGGGTAACAGGCAGAAGTTAGAACAGTTTGGAGGGCTCAGAAGAAGACAAGAAGATGTGGGAGTTTTGAACTTCCTAGAGACTTGCTGAATAGCTTTGCTGATAATGACACAGGCGATGAAATCCAGGATGAGGTCATTTCAGATAGAGATGAGGAACATGTTGGGAACTGGAGTAAACGTGACTCTTGATATGTTTTAGCAAAAAGACTGGTGGCATTATGCACCTGTCCTAGAGATCTGAGGGAGACTTGAGGGAGATGATTTCGGGTCTCTGGCGGAAGAAGTTTCTAATAAGCAAAGCATTCAAGAGGTGACTTGGGTGCTATTAACAGCATTCAGTTTTAAGAGGGAAACAGAGAATAAAAGTTTGGAAAATTTGCAGCCTGATGATGCAATAGAAAAGAAAAACCCACTTTCGGAGGAGAAATTCAAGCCAGCGGCAGAAATTTGTATAAGTAATGAGGAACTGAATGTAAATCACCAAAACAATGGAGAAAATGTCTCCAGGGCATGTCAAAGACCTTTGCAGCAGGGCCCTCCTATCATGGGCTGGAGACCTAGGAATTAAAAATGGTTTCCTGGGCAGGGCCCCGGGGCCCCCTGCTGTATGTAGCCTAGGGACTTAGTGTCCTGCATCCCAGCCACTCTAGGCATGGATAAAAGAGACCAAAGTACAGCATGGGCCGTGGCTTCAGAGGGTGCAAGCTCCAAGCCTTAGCAGCTTCCACATAGTGTTGAGCCTGCGGGTGCACAGAAGTCAAGAATTGAGTTTTGGGAAATCTCTGCCTAGACTTCAGAGGATGTATGGAAACACCTGGATGTCCAGGCAGAAGTTTGCTGCAGGGGCAGGGCCCTCATGGAGAACGTCTGCTATAGTAGTGAGGAAGGGAAATGTGAGGTTGAAACCTCAAGTCCCCACTGAAGCACTGCCTAGTGGAGATGTGAGAAGAGGGCCACCCTCCTCCAGATTCCAGAATGGTAGATCCACTGACAGCTTGTACCGTGAGCCTAGAAAAGCCACAGACTCTCAACGCCAGCCCGTGAAAGCAGTCTGAAGGGAGGGTGTACCCTGCAAAGCAACAGGGGCGGAGTTGCCCAAGACCATGGGAATCCACCTTTTGAATCAGTGTGACCTGGATGTGAGACATGGAGTCAAAGGAGATCATTTTCGAGCTTCAAGATTTGACTGCCCCACTGGATTTCAGATTCGCATGGGGACTGTTGCCCTTTTATTTTGGCCAATTTCTCCCATTTGGAGTGACTGTATTTTCCCAATGCCTGTACCCCATTGTATCTAGGAGGTAACTAAGTTGCTTCTGATATTACAGGCTCGTAGGCAGAAAGGACTTGCCTTGTCTCAGATAAGACTTTGGACTGTGGACTTCTGAATTAATGCTGAAATTAATTAACACTTTGGGGGACCAGTAGGAGAGCATGATTGGTTTTGAAATGTGACATGAGATTTGGGAGGGTCCAGAGCGGAATGTTATGGCTTGGCTGTGACCCCACTCAAATCTCATCCTGAATGGTAGCTCCCATAATTCCCATGTGTTGTGGGAGGGACCTGGTGGGAGATAACTGAATCATGGGGGCGATTTCCCCCATATTGTTCTCGTGGTAGTAAATAAGCCTTATAAGGTCTGATGGTTTTATAAAAGGAAACCCCTTTCGCTTGGTTCTCATTCTCTCTTCCCTGCCACCACGTAAGACGTGCCTTTCACCTTCCACTATGATTGTGAGGCCTCCCCAGCCACGCAGAACTGTGAGTCATTTAAACTTTTTCTTTATAAATTACCCAGTCTCAGGTATCTCTTTATCAGCAGCATGAAAATGGACTAATACAATATATGAAATAATTTCTGAAGGCATTCCAGACTATATGTTCTGAGATGTTACGGATGGGAGTAGATATTAACTGCTCTGGCTAAAGTCTTGTTTGGTGAACTTCTAATGACTGGTCATGAATATGCCCATAATCAAAAAACATGCTTACCTTCTTTAAAGCATCTTGTATCACACCAGACTTCTCCTTTAGCAGGTCTACAACACAAAGAGCCTCATCTTCAGAAAACATCATAGTCTTCAAGGACAGAAGAAAATCTTTAAACTTCACTTCAGCATTTTCTTAATTTGAAAAAAAAAAAAAAAAAAAAGAGTTGGCATTAAAAAAACACAAGTAATAACTTCAGCAAAGTCAAGCACGAAGAATTCATGGCCCAGAAAGTCAATAACCAAAAGAAAACAGATACATACTTCAGGTCAAATAAAACAAATACTCCAGTCAATAGGGGAAAAAAAGGGTTTATCCTCTATAATACGGAATAATTACATTAGCTAAAAGTTTGCTCAAACTGCAAAATACTAAAATGCCAATATACCCTCACTTTAAAAAAAATCACTTAGGTGTCTAGTATGTGCTAGTATCTGCACTATTATATTCATAATAATCTCAATGAACTTTAATAATCCTTGCACACTGACAACGAACTGTGAAATACAAAATAATCCTGAGAGATATATAAGCCAAATTCGACACATGATAAAATAAGTTCTAAGATAATTATAAAAAGGAAACCTGATTCTATGAAGATCAAATATATGCAAACCATCCTGACATTTTAAAAATCCATGCATCAAGCACCTCCTGACCCACCCACCCTTATTTTCCCAAGGTTCTCGTATTAGGCATTAACAACCTCTTCTTAAAAAGAACTGCCACCCATCAGACTCAAAGGAGCCTAGGGTTTTTAATACTTCAGCTAAATTATAAGTTTTAAAAGGTAGTTGTGTACATATGTAGAAACAGGGGTATGTGGGAACTCTGAACTTTGCAATGAATTTTGCTGTGAACATAAAACTACTCTTAAAAAAAAGTCTATTAAAAAAAAAAACCAGTTATGAATTAGCCAAGAAACCTCACAGGAGACAGTAGTAGCTGGAAAACAATCATCAGATAGCAAAATAGCTTTAGGACCTTTAACAAGTCAAATTCAAGTTCCAGATCTACAAAACTGAGGAGGCTGGACTAAAAGACTACCAATAAATCTTCTACTACAAGGATTTGATTCTTTTGCAATGCATTGTTCCTATGAGAAAATGAAATATATGACTCCATCAGAACTCAGAAATGTGTTTTTATAGGACAACGAAGACTGTAAATCCCATATATTATTACCTTTGTCAGTTTCAGTCTTCAGTTTTTTAGTCCCAGATTTCTGGATCCCTTCTACTTGGTCAGGTTTAAGCAAATCAATAACCTCTCTCTTATCCACCACAGGACCTGAGTCAGCATTATCCATCAAAGGAATATATGCAGTTGCATGAATAAGGGGTTCATCTACAAAGACTGCAATTTAAGTTCAACAAAATCGTACTTAGAATTTTTACAAAACAGAGTAAATGACATGCAAGCATACTTTAATGATAAACGCAGTTATTTTGAAACCTCTAATAGTAGCTCAAATTGGTTTCAAATTCCTATTTCACCATTTAACAAGTCAAAACACTCATTCTAATGAAGCAGTACCAGCTCAACAGCCTTATTTTATAGTAAATCATTTAAGTTATCTAAAAGTGTACAGCATATCTCCTCTAACGGTATCTAAAAACTTTTTACGCATCCTTAGGTCTCATTTAATTTTTGTTTTAATATAAGAATTATTTCCACTTAATTAGTGCTCAAGGAAAACTATTAGTTTTTACTTATGTTGGTACTGTACCAACTTATTGCAGTTGATAATTTTTAATCAAGTTCTTTGTACTTGCTAAGTACAAAAATCACAGTGTTCCTTGCAGATAGCTTCTGGTTTCTCAATAGTTATGCCTCTAATTTCCATGGCACACATACACTTGCTAAAACTTCCAAAATAACATTAAAAGTGGAAGAAGGAAGCCTCTTTATTTTGTTCCTAATTTTAATGGGAAGAATTTGAAGTGTTTGAGCATCAAGTCTAATGTCTGCTGGTTAGAGATACAAACTTCCACACCCAGATGAAAATCTCTTTTCTTTTCATTCTTACCTTTTAAAAAGAACTTTTGTACTTATATATGTCTCTTCTTTTATTTAAAATTAAAATTGTTTAACATTTAATTTTAACAAATATATTCAGGTAATATTTCTCTCATAACTAATTGATATGTAATAATTTTAAGTTGTTTAGTCTTCACAAATTTCACAGCCAAGCTTTCCCTGGAAAACTGTGAACAAATAAGATTGCTCCATCTCTTATCATTTGATGCCTGCTATATACACATGCGAGTTCTGTTTAGGAATTAATTAGAAATGTATGCTAATGCCAGATCTAGCTAATGTCCTTAAGCATAATCTTTAAATGATATTAAAAAGTACAAATATTTCAAGAATGTTTTTCTTCTATGGTCTGTAAGCTATTTATTTTTTTCAAAACTAAGTTAAGAATATTTATAAATGCTTTGCCCTTTGTAAATGGTATATAAACTTTTTCACCTCAAATGTACACTCTGCCCATCTGTCAAAGCACTACAAAGTCATAAGGCTAAAGATAATTTTAGACCTGCATTAGTATTACAGTTGTCATTAGCACACATTAAACTGGGAGCTAAAGAGCATGTGAGATTTCCAGGGTCCTTGTGCTGGTGTACTTCTCTAGAATTAGCATTATAAAAATACATATCTAAACATCTCACCATTTTCTGTCTTTTGTTTCTTTGATGAAGCTTTCTTCTTCCCTGATCCACTTTCTTGCTTAGTCTCTTGGTGGACGGGTAATGCTTCTTGCCTTTTTGATGGTACTATGAGAGTTTCCACCTTTTTATCCTGGTCATCTTTATTAAACACAAATGAAAAAAATAATTGCAGCAAACAATGAACATAACAGAAAAGATGCAATCATTGAGTCATTCCCAGAATGCTTTACCACTAAAAATTTAAAGTGTGACATACAACGCTCTTACTAATAACTTATTCTAGCTTTCTTACTCCACTACACCAGCTCTTCAATGTACTTACTCCTCCTTTTCCATTCCTCAGCTATTTTCAACCCTACTGAGCCAATAGGCATGATCAAGTCTCTATCATCTAAAAAAAGAAACAGGAAGGTGCAGTTGCTCACACCTGTAATCCTAGCACTTTGGGAGGCTGAGGCAGGCGGATCATCTGAACCCAGGAGTTCCAGATGAGTCTGGGCAACGTGGTGAAACCCAATCTCTATAAAACCCCATCTCTATGAAAAAAATAAAAAAATTAGCCAGGTGTGGTGCGCACACCTGTAGTTCTGGCTACTCTGGGGCTGAGGTGGGAGGAAAGCTTAAGCCCCGGAGGTTGAAGCTGCAGTAAGCCAAGATCGCACTATTCACTCAAGCCTAAGCAACAGAGCAAGACCCTGTCGAAAGAAAAGAAAGAAAGAAAGAGAGAGAGACAGAGAGAGAGAGGCAGAGGAAGAGAAGAGAAGAGAAGAGAAAAGAAAAGAAAAGAGAAGAGAAGAGGAAAAAGAAAAAGAAAAGGGAAGGAAAAGAAGGGAAGGAAGGAAGAGAAAACTCTTCCCTATCACCATAATTCCCAGCATCCCACATACATTTCCTTACATATTGACAAAATACTCTTAGTTCCTTTTCTACCAATCATTCCTCAACTAATTGCAACCTGATTTTTATCTCTTTCATTTCATGAAAGGATTAACTCAGCTCCCCTAATGTCCCAAATGCCATATTCTACAAATACCCATTAATCCTTATTTGACTACTCTGGCATTTTATACTTCTGGTCTCTACCCCTTTCTTAAAATTCTCTCTTCTCCATTTTGTTCAGTAAAATATGGCAGTGACAAAAAGACAAATATTGTATAATTTCACTTATATGACATTCCCAGAGTAGTCAAATTCATAAAGACAGAAAGCAGAAGGGTAATTGTTGAGATATGGGGAAAGGTGGAGGGACGGGGGAAAACGGGGAGGCAGGTGGAATGGGGAATTAGTGTATAATGCGTACAGAGTTTCATTTAGAGAAGATGAAGAGTTCTGGACTTGGCTAGTAGTGATGATTATATGAGAATATGAATGTACTTACCACCACACGATATACACTTAAAAGTTGTTAAAATGGTAAATTTCATGCTATACGTAATTTGCCACAATAAAAATAAAATAAATTATCTCCTATCAGCTCCCATGATAATTCTCTTCTTACACTTGAAATATTCCTTTGCAGTATCCTTTGGGAACTGCTTCTGCTGAATACTGCTAATTCTCAGTGTTGGGGCTTCAGTTGAAATCCTTTCCTCGGATGAACTATCTACTCTCATGCCTTCTACTACCTTCATGCTTAAGGCTTCTGAATCTACTTTTCTACATTTACATACCCTACTGCATCCTGAATTGCTCTAGTAGATGGCCCCACAGGTACTGGAAACACAAACTGGGAGTGTTCTCTTCTCCATTCACATCTAGTCTCTCACCAGTATTACCCATTTTAGTGCTACCAACCATCTGCCAAGCACAAGTTGGCAAACTTTTTCTGCAAAGGGCCAGGTCGTAAAAACTTTAGGCCCTATAGGCCATATGGACTCTGGTACAACTATTCACGTCTGCTGCTGCAGCATGAAAGCCAGTCATAAACATATTATGAATGAGTTAATGAATGTAGCTGCATGTAAAAACACTTCATGAATACTGAGATTTGACTTTTTTTACATTTTTACATTTCTCAAAATATTATTCTATTTCCCAACCATTTAAAATGTAAAAACTATTCTTGGTTCATGGGCATAAAAAAAGGAAGTGAGCTACATGTGGTTCACAGGTTGCAGTCTGCCAACCCCAACCTAACTCAGAACTTGGGAGATCAGCTTTAATCCTGTCTTCTCCTTTATCTGCCACACTTCTATATAGTGAGGTTATTCGTGTCATTCTTACTTTGCATACTTCTCAACTTTGTTTCTTCTGTCACTACCATAGTTCAGGCCTACATCTTCATTTTAGAAAACTACAATAAACTCTTAACTAGTCTGCCGGCATCAAATACCGCCCCATGAAATCTGTTCTTGCTAGCTCTGCCAAAAAATCTTTCTAAAACAGAAATATGACCATGTAACTAAACTGCTTGAAAATCTTCAACAATGGCTAACCTAAGAAGTCCTAGCTCCCTGGCATGGTATCCAAAACCCATCATGATCTAGCCACTGCCATCTTTTCAGCTCTGTTCCCTACCACTCTCTACACCTCACATTGTATGGTTCAACAATACACTGTACTCTTGCAGCTCTGTGCCTTTACATGATATCCCGTCAATGAGGAATGAGACCCCACTATCTGCTTGATGAAGCGATTCAATGCCCAGGCACTGCCTCCTCTGTAAAGCCTTTCCTCCAGAATAAGCAGTAGTTGCTTTAGCTTCTGTATTTCCTCTATACTTTCTCTATCTCCTACATAAATCACTTTTTTTTTTACTGGCTTACATGTCCTTTTCCCCAACTAAAACATGTAGTGCTTACCCTTACTATGTCTTGATCCTAGCTGACATGCAAATATTTAAAATCCAATATAACCAGGCCGAGCGTGGTGGCTCACGCCTGTAATTTCAGCACTTTGTGAGGCCAAGGCGGGTGGATCATTTGAGGTCAGGAGTTCGAGACCAGTCTGGCCAATTTTGTGAAACCCCATCTCTACTAAAAATGCAAAAATTAGCTGGGCGTGGTAGCACATGCCTGTAATTCCAGCTACCCAGGAGGCTGAGGCAGGAGGATCACTTGAACTTGGGCAGCAGAGGACACACTGAGCCAAGATCACACCACTGCATTCCAGCCTGGGCGAGACCGTGAGACTTCGTCTCAAAAAAAAAAAAAAAAAAAATCCAATATAACCTCCTACAAGTTAAGACACACAAACGACTTAATGGTACATACAAGTCCTTTCAAATAAAACAAACTGTTTACAGTTGCACACATCACCACACCATTTCTCAAGGCTTTTCCATTGTACCTAACAGCCCCCTTTCCCTGGAATCTCCCTCCCCTCCCCACCCACCCAAAAAACCTAACTAGTACTTACCCAAACTTTAAAAATTTCTGGCATTACATGCTTTAAGTGGTCTACCTTAGAATTCCTACACTGGTTTAGACATATCTAGACCACTACACTAAATATTTTATCATGACCTATTTGTGTCTACAGCTAACACACGACTACCTTGAAAATGCACTATTCATCTCCGTAGCCCTATTACCTAGCATAATGCCTAGCATAAAACAGATATATGATAAATGTTAGCAAAATGAAGCAATCAAGGGTGAGAAATGATATCTGATTTTAGCTTTCCACCTTTAATTCTTACCACATCATTTAGAAAGTGAAGTTCATAACTGCTGATATTTACAGGTCCTAAGTGGTTTTAGTAAAATAGTCAAAGTTGGATATCTATAAGATGCATGGGTTTGTTTTTTTTTTTCTTTTAATTTCTTGTAGAGATGAGGTCTCACTTTGTTGCCCAGGCTGGTCTAAAACACCTGGCCTCAAGGGGTCCTCCCACTTCAGCCTCCCAATGTGCTAGGATTACAGGCATGAGCCACTGCATCGGGCTCTGAAGTTTAAAGTGCTATTTTATGATCAATACTAATTTCTACCAGCAATTAATGAAGCAAACACATAATGAAAAGAATAATCTCGGTTTCAAATTCAGTATTAAACATCCTGTGTATGTACCTAACAGAATATCCCAATTCCAAGCTCCAAATCATACAATAAAATTAAATAGATTAAATAGATTACAATACCGCTTCCATTTTTAGACTTCTTCTGCCCTGGTTTCTTCTTTGAGGCAGCTGCTTCAGAGGGAGGGGTGGGCTGTTTAGTAACTGGGACAGGTTCTACTTTTTTGCCAGGAATCTTTGATGCATCACTTTCTTTGATGACCTGCTCTTCAAGTACAGGCTTTTGTTTCTTTTCCTTCTTTTTTCTTTCCCTAACATTACTTGAAGTTTCAACCACATTCAATGGAACAGGTACAACTTGATCATCTTCTACTGCCAAAGCATCTGATAATTTAAAGTCTCGAGGTACACTCTCAGAATCAGATTCATGGAGGTTTCCATTCTGGATTTCTTTCTTTTTATTCTTTTTCTTTTCTGCTTTCTTTTTATCTGTTTTGGTAGGAATAAGCTTTTGTTCTCTTTTCTGTTTTGCAAGAACTTCATCATATAATGTTTCTTTCATGAAAAGCCAGAAGAAGAGGAAAATTACTGTAATAACTATTGAAGGAATAAGAACAATAAAATATGCTGACTCATAAAACTCCATTGTACTTTTGTCAATGTGATCCTATAAAAAACCTAAATAGGGAAGAAGGAGGGGACAAAAAAAAGAACCTGTCAGTCTCATAAACATTAAAGTCAAAACTGCTGCTCTTTTAAGTGGCATTTCAAATCTAACCTGACCTACAAATCTAAACAGGTTAGTTCTTTAAATCACATTCTTGATTTATTTGCCAACAATTCATACATACTATGAAAAGTAAGACGAGTGGTAACTAGAAAGAGTAGAACACATCCTTCCATTTCTAAATCATGTGAAAATGTCCTAATTGAAGAGAAAAATTTTAAATATACATTACTTTCTTTTCCCCAAATATCCACTTTTGGTATTTTATCAGTAGTTAAATTTTTTTGTTTATTGCACAGTGTTGATAACTACATGTGAAAACAAAGAGGCACTATTACCAACTCAATGGACATTCATTAAAAGTGTCATATTCTGAAACACACACACACACACAAAAAGAGGTGGTTTATTTACAGATTAAGACCAGTCACAAACTGCTTGCATCTTTACACCAGTGACTCTCAGCCTCATGATGTGGTGGGATCTATCAAGGATATAAAAATCTAATAAAATCAAAATCAAAATGTTAGGATGTGGCATTTGGCATTAAAATAAAATTACAGATCAGGCGCAGTGGCTCACGCCTGAATCCCACCACTTTGGGAAGCTGAGGCGGATGGATCACTTGAGCCTAAGGAGTTCCAGTCCACCCTGGGCAACATGGCGAAACGCTGTCTCTACAAAAAACAAAAACAAAAACAAAACACCAAGAAAATTAGCTGGGCTTAGTTAAAATGAGCCTGTAGTCCCAGCTACTTGGAGGCTGAGGTGGGAGGATCACCTGAGCCTTGGAAGTCAAGGCTTCAGTGAGCTGTGACTCTGCCACTGCACTCCCGCCTGGGCAACACAGCAAGGCCCTGTCTCAAAAAAATAAAGTAGTGAAATAAATTACAAGTTAGGAACTTATCTCAGTTTTTTAAAGGCACCCCATACTGCACAAAACAAGTTATACAGCCAAAGCGAGGCGGCCATCAACATCCTACCTAAATTGCTAAATAAAAGGCTTTACCTCATCAATAGAACATCGGCCCTACTTTTAGATTGACTCAGTAAGTATGGCGGCAGGGAGGAAAGATGTAACTTCACTACCAACATCTGCCTCGAATACAGATATTGTATCACTTACGTGAAGGGTAGTTTCCCCTAAATCTCAAAGTAAAAATTATTCTGATGTTGAGATTCTACATACTGATGCTCCTTACAAACATGCATAAGCCACATAAAAGTGACTTGTATTCTTATGTCATCTCAAGTGTGTTGTAGAAAAAGACAAGGTATATAATACAGATATAATTAAACATCAGGACATGTTTTGGATAAAGCAAATTAAAGTTAATTTCTGCACTTTTAATGTAAAAATAAATCTAAGAATGTTTAAAGTTTTCAAATTATTGATTTGGAGAATCTTGATACGTAATGATTAGATAAAGAAACCAATTCTACCTAAACAGGGGACTTACTCTAAGAATTATTTTACACCTAAGAAAACATCTGATTTTAAATTGGACAAATGTGAGTTTATTGAATATAAGACTTTGCCAGAACTATAACACCACGGGTTTGAACTGCACTGGTCCACTTACACATGGATTTTATTTTTAACCAATTGTTACTGAAAATACGGTATTCACTGGACATGAAATCTTAAGTATATGGAGGGCCAACTTTGTATACTTGGGTTCCACAGGGACTATTCCAAGACTTTGAGCATGCTTAGATTTAGGTATATGCGGGGGTCCTGAAGCCAATCTCCCGCACATGCCAAGGAATGACTGTCGTTTGTTCAACAGACATGTTATTAATCTGTATGACTGAAGTAACATTTCATACTTCCATAAGCAATTTTTAAATAGTTTAGTTAAACCCTAGATTTACTAAGACAAGGTTTTAACACGCTAAGGGGGAAAAGGAATCATGTGCTAACAAAATACTAAAAGAAACTCCATACAGAATTGTTTCCCTGATAATTCAAATTAACATGAAATGACCAGGTTTTAAAATTTGACATATTTTATTGGGCCTGCGTAAGTGTGATTCGTCACCCAGGAATGCTTTTAAAGAGCCCAGAATTTTCTTTTCAAACATAACATCCACAGAATACACAGCCTATCCAACATAAGCTGGGAAGTCAAGGGAGAAAAAGCAAAAAACAATGAGTTGGAATGCTTCAAATTTTTGTTTTGGTGAAGAAGAGGCACTGAGGCACTTAGCAGCAGTAACAGAAGATGAAAAAAGGGGCAAAAGTCAAAAAGGCCTATATGAATAAGCTGCAGCCCTGTACAAACCTAGGTCTTAGGAAAGCAGAAATTATGATCAAGCACAGCAAATTCACCTGCATAGAAAGAAACAGTAGCAAATGTTCAAGGAGAAGAGAGGCTATGAGACCACAAGAATTCTGAAACACCGATTCTTCAAACGTTTTAATGATTTTCTAGTTTCCTTTTCCAGGTCCCATATATAGGCCTGAAGGAATCAAGCTTTCTGTCTCTGGATTTTCATGGGAGTCCCTCTTCACGCAATTCAATTCACCTTCACTTGAGCTCATGTGAGACTCACTATGCATTTAGAGGAACCTACATAGACACAAAGAGATTAAGAATCAAGAAAATGTTTGCTACAGCCATAAAAAGGAATGAGATCATGTCTTTTGCAGGGACATGGAAGAAGCTGGAAGCCATCATCCTCAGCAGACTAACACAGGAACAGAACACCAAACACACTCGTAAGTGGGAGTTGAACACTGAGAACATATGGACCCAGAGAGGGGAACAACACACACCAGGGCCTGTTGGGGGGTGGGGATTGAGGGGAGGGAACTTAGAGGATGGGTCAAAAGGTGCAGCAAACCACCATGACATACATATACCTATGTAATAAACACGCACGTTCTCCACATGTATCCTGCTTTTTTTAGAAGAATAAAAAAGAAGAAAATGTTTGCATTTCTTTTACTCAATAATCCCAATTCTTTATCCTTAGGAATTTATTTGCAAGAAAAAAAAACATATAGAAAGATGTTCACAGGCCAGGCGCGGTGGCTCACGCCTGTAATCCCAGCACTTTGGGAGGCCAATGCGGGCGGATTACTGGATGTCAGGAGTTTGAGACTAGCCTGATGAACATGGTGAAACCCCATCTCTACTAAAAGTATAAAAATCAGCCGGGCGTGGTGGTACGCACCTGTAAACCCAGCTACTCAGGAGGCTGACGCAAAAGAATCACCTGAACCCAGCAGGGAGAGGTTGCAGTGACAGTGAGCTGAGATCGCGCCACTGCACTCCAGCCTGGGCGACACGGCAAGACTCTGTCTTCAAAAAAAAAAAAAAAAAAAAGTTCACAGCAACATTACATAAAAACTGAAAAAAGAAAACATTCAACATCAGAATGTTTTCAATCAGCAAATATCAACTCAAAGTACAGGTATTAAACCATGAACCTAAAACTTCAATTCAATGCTGCTAAAAAGTCAAAATCATATGTATTTATATGATCGAAACATTTTATATACGCAAGTTCAGTAACTAAGGAATTATGCCAAAATCATGGGTACAGTCTCATTTGCCTTAATACGCTAGTTTTAAACTTTGTTTATGAGAAATTCTTAAAATATTATTTTAAAAAGGCAAAACATGAGTGTCTATTGAATAAATACTACCATACCAGTTAATATACCTCAGATTCACATTATACCCACGAGCATCAGAATTACATACGGAGGAAAAAACAAGAGACAAATAGGAACTGAAAATGAAACAGGAAAATTCAGGGAAGAACAAACACAGAAAGATTTAAAAGCAGGGAGGCAAAATTGAAAAATAAAAGGAAAGAGGTTGAGAAAACGTTAATTTAGCTCTGGGTGATAAGAACCAGGTCATTAAAATTTTTTAAGTCCACAGTATGCAATTCAATGCATGTTTGTTGAGTTGAAAAATGGAGACATGTAGACACTTATGCTGTTCTTTCACACATGGAAGAAATCATTAACACTGCTGATTTTTGCTAACTCACAACCTGAGTTATTACAAAAAAATTATAATATTTTTACACTTTTTTTTTAAGAAATGGGGTCTCTATATATACACTGCTCAGGCTGGACCACATTGGCTATTCACAATCCCTATGCTAGTGCATTGCAGCATCAAACTATAGAGGTCTTTCCACTTCAGCCTCCCAAGTGGCTGCAACTACACTACAGGCATGTACCACCTAGCCTGGCTAACCCTTTGTAGTATTAGTTACCTCTTTAACCTCATCACACACAAGTTATAATAGATTCCAATCTGAAAGCAATAAACAGCCAGTGGTGGTAAATAGGATTTCTCTGTCAAGAGAACCAGGAGACAAATATCCATGGAATGATAGGAAAGTAAGTCCAAACTATTTTAAAACCACATTCCACACCATTGTCTCTTATCTTTTACTTGGACATAAATCTTTCAAGAAACTGATAAGGATACTGACCCTCTTTCTCAAAGAAAAAAAGTATCCACACTCACTAAGTTTTACATATAATCTCCAGAAGGTTTCTGGATTCCCTATAGAATATGCCCAGGCCCCAAGTTTAAAATCCTGCTCTACAATGAGAGTTTTCATTCCTGCCCTATCTTAAAAGAACTACAAAAATAATTATAATAAGTTAACATGCATGATATGTAAGTTGTGTTTCATCAGAGTACGTAATACAAATACTAATCAAATAGTTTCAAAATTCTATTTACTTGCCCTCCTATAACTTACATTTGTTCATATAAAAACTGAGACACATCACTGAGTTAAATTTTATAAACTTCTCAGAAGGCACAATGACCCGTTTATACTAATATAACAAAGAGGTGAAACCTAAAATTTTAAGTGATATAAAAATCTGGTGGCAATTATTAGACTTTCAATAGAACTGCTTAACCAAAAAGGATAATATATTTATGTATATACAAGACAGACCACACTGTTTATATAATAAAACAATGAAACTGTTTCAGTGTGGGACATGTGAAGAAACATCATACGACCATTTAAAATAATTAAGATTGTAATGCAGCAAAATGCATTACATAGAAGAAAGATTAAAATTTTTGTGTTGAGTATTATATACACTCATAGATGATACCTAAAAAATGAGAATCATTACATTTTTTTGAAGGGAGATTATTACAAACATTTTACTGTTTAACTGTTCAACTTTTACAATTTCACATTAAAACAATAATTTAAGTAACCAACCTGAATGCACAGTACTAAACTTCAACAGCTTAAACATATAAACGTAAGAATTATTCATATTATGAGAAAAAACTGAGGCAGTTTGATAAGTATACTATTAAATTTCAAGTAATACAACAATTTTGAATTATATTTTCTTACTATAGGGTTTCATTTGCTCTTGCTTCTGCTATCCTTTTCTTCACATTAAAAATATTGAAAGCAAATGACACAAAAAAATTTTATCAATATTTCTGTACTTCAATTGACACAATTTTATCAGTTAGGGTGACTCAAAAAAACCATTAGCAAAAACTTAACAAATCAAAATTCAAGACTGAAATCTGAACACAGTGAAAGTATTTTTCCACCAAAAAACATACAAAGCAAGCAGACACATTTGAAAAAAACAAAAGCAGTAAGTTGAGGGAAAGGTAATTTTCAATATAGGAATGCAAAATTCCATAAAAGTTCCGGTATAAATCAATGGACAACTAAACGAATACACCCTTAAGATATACAGGCTCCCAGAGCAGCCTATAAGAACTTGATTTCGTTATTTGAATACAGTTAAAATATGACAGAAGTAGCTGTGAGGCCTAAGCTGAAAGCTATTATTACAGGTTATTTGTAAAAATAATGTTCATAGGTTAAAAAAACAACAACAAGAACAAAAAAAGCTATCTGTAATCTGATCACACTGAATCTAAATACTTGGCATTCCAAACGTGCCACTCTTCATACCACGTTTACCTTTCTTTAAACCCACAATACTATCTCACTTTTTTTAACCAGACACATTCATCTTTTTTTAAGAAAAATGATTTATGGTTAAGTACTCTACAGTGACAAAAAGTTTACTATTGGTAAATTTCCATTCTGCAAAAGGTTTAGCTACAATGAACTCCTCCTGCTAAAATTAAATATTAGGTATCATGTAGTTGATAACCTTCGAATATAGTATGTGTGTTATATTGTAGATACATCCCGAGCAAAAGTAAATTATTTTAAGATTAGTAAATAGCAATATAATGAAGCAGTAAAATGGAAGGCAAGAATCTTGACTTTTAGTTCCAATTCGGCCTTCACTCAGTCTTACTTAAAAATTTTAACCATGAGTTTCTTCTCACTTGGCTTTAGGGTCCAAACTACTTGCATGATCTTGGATATGCCAGCCAAAAAATGTCAGTGGTTCCCCGTTGGTGGTGCCCAGAGTACCCACGGTAGAAGCAAATGCATAACCTCTTCCGTGGAATCCTTCCCCAAGTCAGGCTCCTTAAGGTTTTTAAAAATTATTATCCAGATATGAGCCCACAAAAAAATAACAGAACATGTGATAAGCCATCATGAACAAGAGGCAGAAGAAACAAGCTGAAGAATTAGATCCCCAACGGCACTCCAGCCTGGGCGACAGAGCAATATTCCGTCTCAAATAAATAAATAAATAAATAAATAAATAAAATAAACATATAAATAAAACCAAATGGATAGGTTAAAAATAGTTGCAAGGAGATCAATTAAAATGACTTTCAACAGTTTAAGTAGATCTGATGACAGTAAATCAATTTCAACACAGAAATACTTGGAACAACTAACAAGAAAACTCAACTATCTGAAAGTGAGTGAGGACTCTAGTAAGACAATTCCCACATGTCATGCTTGGAAGGTTCCATAAATGAGAAAACCCCTTGCCAAGATTAAGAATATAGGAATACATTCCTATCTGGGAGTTGTAGATCAGATTTTGAAGAAAATATGGGACCACTAGCTAGAAAAGATCAGCAGTCAACCAAGTGGGAAAAATCAGCAGGAGGAGGCTACTATGGATTCTGAATCAGGCAATCAGAGGAACCACTTTCTAAAGTTCCATTTAAAGCACCTCACCTTATCCCTGCAATCAAATCTAAAAATCTTTGCCTTGTCCTTTGTATGACATCTCCACCTAACCTTCAAAACCCAGCTTAAATCAAACCTATGAATATGTAATTTCAACTCTCTTCCACAATAAGTCTTTATTATTCATTTGTTATTTAGCACTGACCATATGTCAGGACTGCTCTAGGACATTCTGAGTAGACAGCAGTAAAAGGGCCACAAACCCTGCACTTACAGAGCTAACATTCTACTAAGTGGTAAGACAGACCAACAATTAGTATGCAGTATATGAAAGGGCAATAAGTAGCAAGAATAGTGATAAGCAGGGAAGAGAAATAGGGAGAACAGGAAGATGTGGACAGTGGTTAAATTTTATTTATTTTTTTTTTTAATTATTTAGAGACAGGGCTTTGCCATGTTGCCCAGGCTGGTCTCAAACTCCTAATGGTTAAAATTTAGAGTAGAATGGTCAGAGATGATTTCATTTTTAAAAAATGACATCTCAATAAAGACCTGAAATAAGTGAAAGAGCCATGTTGCTATCCGTATCTAAGTGAAGAGCAAAATACAGTGAATGAGGGAAGAGCAAGCACAAAGACCATGAGACAGTAACATACCTGCCATATATGAGTAAGAGCAGTAAGGACAACGTGGTTCAGGCAGAATGAACAGAAGGATAAACTGATGAGGTCAAAGAGAATTTGAAAGGGAGAGGGGATGTGGTTAACAATTCATGTTGTTTCTTACAGGAAAAGGATTGTGGCTAATGCTCTCAGTAATATGGGAAAACTACTGGAGAGGTGTGACTAGGGAAGGGTGTAGGGAGAAAGTGAAATCAGGGAAAACTGTTAGGTGACAACTGAAATAATTTAGAGATGATGGTAGCAGGTGAGGTGGTCAAATTTTTGATACTTTATAAAGGTAGAGCCAAGATGATTTGCTGATGGACTGGATGTAGGGTATGAGAGAATAAACAAAGCCAAAGGCAATTCCAAAGCTTTTAGACTAGGCCAAAAACAAAGGAGCTGCCCTTTACTGAGATAGGGGAATGTGGCAGGGAGATGGTTATGGTTGAGATAAGGAGTTAGGTTTTAGGTAAGTGGAGATGTCCAGTAGACAGCTAAATAAAAGAGTTGTCACGTGAGAAGTGAAGGCTAGAGATATAAATTTGGAAGTATTCAGCAAATGGATTATATTTAAAGCCATAAACTTGGATAAAATCCCAAACAAATGGGTATAAATAGAGACCAGGTCTCAAGACTGAAGCACTGAAATTCAACAACAGGAAGATGAAGAACTCTCGAGGGAGAGAGGAGAGGTAGAAAGAAAACCAGGAGTGTGCTGTCCTGGATGCCAGATGAATACGGTCTATTAAGGAGGAGAGATGGATCAATTTTGTCAAATGGGGTTGGTAAGTAAAACACAATGAAAACTAGTAATTGACTTCTGAATTTAGTAACAGAGACGTTACTGGTGACTTTAACCAAAGCAGTAGAGTAGTGGTGATCAAAACCTGATTGAAACGAATTTAAAAGTTAGAAGAACTCTAGCAAGCGTGGACAACTCTTTGAAGCAGCCTTCCTGTGAAAGGATGCAGAGAAATAAGATGGAACTTGGAGGAGAATATGAGGTTAAGAGTTTGGTTTTTAAAGATGGGAGAAATTACAGCATGATAATATGCTGACAAAAAAACGATTCAGTAGAAAGGGAAAGACTAATGATGCAGGAGAGGCAATGTTTTCAAATAGCAAGAAAGGACAGAATTTGGACAAGGAGATAGACTGACTGGCCTTATAATGGTACCACAGACAGTTCATCTGTAGGAATACAGAGAAGGAAGAATACAAAAGCACAGACCCAGGACAGGAAAGGAGGCAGATGGTATAGACGCTTGTGAAAATTCTGTTCCTAATGCTACGATTCTCTTTATGAAATAAGAAGCAAAGTCATAAGCAGAGAATAAGTGTAAAAAAGATGGTGGCCAGGCATGGTGGCTCACGCCTGTAATTCTAGCACTCTGGGAGGCCAAGGAGAAAGGATTGCTTGAGCCCAGAGTTCAAGACCATCCTGGGCAACATAGCAGAACCCTGTCTCTACAAACAATAGAAAACTAGCTAGACGTAGTGGCATGCACCTGTAGTCCCAGATGCTCGGGAGAACAAGGCAGAAAGATCACTTGAGCACAGGAGCTCAAGGCTACAGTAAGTCATGATTTCACCTCTGCGCTCTAGCCTGGGTGACAGAGGGAGACCCTGTCTCAAAAAACAAAAAAACAAACAAACAAAAAAACCAGTGTTGAAAGTCTTATAAAACACATTACAATTATTGTTGTAGTTTTCATTCTTTGTTTAAGTTGCACTCGTTTTAATTTTCCACTTAGGTTTTTGAATGCAGGGTATTTAACAGTGTTCACAAATAAATTTGCTGACTTTAAATGAATTTATAATCTCACTGAGAAAGGAAGTATATAGTATCTACAAAACTAACTAGAGCAAAAAGCCTAACTTGAGCCTCCATGTGGTTCTACTCTTCCAGCTCAAGCACCCTGTCCACAGCTAGTTCTCCTCCTAAAATTCCAGAGCACTTACTCTTTATTTATATACACATGCACAGAATTCTATGAGACAGTAAATGGTTTCAACTAATATAGCAAGGCAGCAACATACTGCAGTATGATAAAGATAAGAAAATAATAATTGAATTCAAAATCTAAAACAAATCCAAATATATACAAAAATTCAGTTTACTGTTAAGTTATTTCCAATCAGTAGAAGGCTGTATCATTCAAATCAACTAAAAACATTCAAATAAAGTTTCAAACATAAGAAAAAATATAAAGCACTTGAGGGCTAGGCATGGTGGCTCACACCTATAATCCCAGCACGTTCAGAGGCCACAGCGTGTGGATCACTTGAGGCAGGAGTTTAGGACCAGCCTGGCCAACATGATAAAACCCTGTCTCTACCAAAAATACAAAACTTAGCTGAGTGTGGTGGCACACACCTACAATCCCAGCTACTCAGGAGGCTGAGGCAATGAGAGTCACTTGAATCCAGGAGGCAAAGGGTTGCAGTAAGCCAAGGTCACGCCACTGCACTCCAGCCTGCGTGACAGAGCAAAAATCTATCTGAAAACAAGAAAAAATATAAAGTACTTGAAAACACAAGAAAATACATAGGCTCATTTTACATAGTTCTATATGTTTAAATTTTTGTAAGTATATTCCATTTGCAGTAAGAATTTTTAAAAATAAATGATTCTACCAATCGATTTAAAAAAACAAAAAACTCAATGAGAAAAATAGACAAAGCATTAACCATTTCCTGAAATGGCCATCAAAATGCAAAAACTCATCTAAATTCCTATTGTCCTAGTCAGTCACTACACCAAAAGTATAATGGCCCCGGAGTGCACAACACAATTAAATAATTATCTTTTAAAATAAGAGGAAAAACATTCGAAGTAAGCAAAAGACAAAACAATCCAGGAAATCCAAACACTGAATTCCTCAACATGGGAATCTCATGTACTGTATCTTTTCTAAGATTAACTTTATAGACCACACTAAAATTTCAAAGCTATGGTATAATTTCTCCTTTTAAACTGCAAGGCAGTTATTTCTATGACTCACATCTTATTAACACACCCCTTACTTCAGCAATATCCATTCTAAAGTACTGCTACCCCAATCTGAAATGAATACAACTAATGCCAGAAATGAGTAATGAAATTTAATTTCTCCATTAGGTATCATGTCACAACAAATGAGACTTCTATTTTTTAATCAAACTTTTTCCCCTTTCATGAGAATAGATCAATCCATTGGAACAGCTTTCTCAAGAAACTGAAAAGGAATTGCAGAGATGATAGCTGCTGAAAGTATCTTTTAGACTTTTGCTTACTCATCATGCCCAAACCAGCCCATTTTCTCAGGAAAAGGCACTGCTCATTTAAAAACAATTCCATAGGAAATAATCTGGTTAAAACTTTATTCTGTTAAAAAAAAATCTAATTTCTAATTAGACAAACTGAAAGCTTTAATACCAAAAAAATTAATAACTTTTTAAAAGTCTTTCAAATCAACACATAAAATCAGTTTTCAAAGACAAAAGAACATAAGTCATCAAAACTGTTCAAAAATTAACATTACAACATGAAATTCATACCAATAATGTAACTGCAAAACAGCTACACCATGTACAAAAGCTTTCCTCCCCTTAAAATCTACCATCTTGACCTACTTTTCCTTTCATAAGATTCCTAAGAAAGGGCCATCTAATCCAACTAACCACTCAGAGATTAGACCCAGCTGAAACAGGCAGCCAGCCTATGCTTGAAAAGCAGGGATGAACACCTCCCATAAACCCCCTTTATTTCTTTAGAAAGACAAGTTCTTTTTAGTTTTGATCCAAAATCACATCACCCTGTAACTTCTCCCAGTGGTCCTATCTCTACCCTAACCTTAACAAATCTGTCCAATCCCACTACCACCAGGTAGTCTTAATAACTGATGCTTAAACTTAATGAAATTAAATTTAAGGTGGATCACCTTAGGTCACTCAACAATGAAAGTACTAAAATGATCAGATGTTTTAGGTATTATGTCTTTTCTGGGGATAAGCAAGAATAATTTATTCATAAAGGATACAATGATGAATGTCCAATAAATCAAAAGTGAATTCAAGAATAATTTATTCTTGCTTATCCCCAGAAAAGACATAATACCTAAGACATTTATTCTTGCTTATCCCCAGAAAAGACATAATACCTAAAACATCTCACAAACTAAACATGAAATGTAAATGAGAATATCAAATACTGTCAAAAATGACTCTACTAAAAAAGTTTTGCTTATGAAAACAAGAATTTTTAAACCTTGTCCAAGAACACCCAATTAAAGGCAAAATAGCCCAAATACAAACAAAAAGTTCGGTATATTATCACAGTGCCATTTCAAATCAGTAAGTTGAAAAAAAAAATAGATTTCATAAGTAGTGTTGGCACAAATGCGAAAAAGACACAAGAGAAAGCTTGTCTGCTTTTCCAAAACCCAAAAGTCTCCATTAAGATTTGACAATCATAAATTCTTATCTACAGTCTCTGCCAATCCAGAACACTCCCCTACTGCCCGCTTCCTACCACAAATATTAACATAAAAATGGCTCACAGATCACCTGAGGTCAGGAGTTCGAGAACGGCCTGGCCAACATGGTGAAACCCCATCTCTACTAAAAATACAAAAAATTAGCCGGGCATGGTGGCGGGAGCCTGTTAATCCCAGCTACTCTGGAGGCTGAGGCACGAGAATCACTTTGAATCTGTGCAGCAGAGGTTGGCAGTGAGCCAAGATTGCGCCACTGCACTCCGCCCTGGGCGACAGAGTGAGACTCCGTCTCAATAAAAAGAAAAAAAAAATGGATCAACAGCCACAAAAGCCCTGTGACTCAGGAAAAACTCTTGGGAAGGAAAAATCCCTCTGGAAAAAAAACTACCTCTATCCAATCTAGTCTGTACAGTATAGTATTTGCAGATATTCTCCTGTCAAAGGTGAACTTCCAATCAAAATGAACAAGAGTAGCACATACAAACAGGGAGTAGATCCCAAAAAACTGGTAACAGAATGTGAAAGACTATTAAAACAAAAATATCAGCCATTAGAGTTATAAATCAGCAACACAGAAAACACTCATTAAAAAAAAGAAAAATTAGAACTTGAACTTTATAAATTATGTGTATGCATACATATGCACACACAGACATACAAACACCCCCAGAAATTAAAAGCCAAATGGCCTGATAACTATATAAAACTCAATTATCAAACAAGACAGACTTGATTAAAAACTGACAATGTATCACAAAAAAATTATACATAAGGGAAAATATGAAAGAAAAATTAACAGACATAAAGGATACAATGAGAATGTCCAATAAATCAAATGGGAATTCAAGGAGAGGAAAGAACAAAGAAACATAGTGGCTGAGAATTTTCAAAAACTGCTGAAAGCTATGAATCTTCCAATTCAGGAAAGGCAACAAAATTGGAACAGAAGATATTTAAACATATTTGTAGTAACACTGTGTAACTCAAACAAGTCTTGAAAGCAACACAGAAAAGAGCACTGAAGAAGAAATTTAGACTTATATAGTACTTAGCAATAGAAGCCAAAGGATAATGTAATAAAATCTCTATAGAAACAATGACCATTAACTACCACAGAATTCTAGACCCTGCTGAACATGGGAATACTATTAGTTTTCAGAAGCAATAAGTCTGTCAGCCATGCAACAAACAAAACTGATTAACATTAGTAAATAGTAAAAATTCAACTTTATATGAAATTTACTAATCCAGAATGTAATTTTTTTAATGAACAGTACCTCTTTCCAACCAGAGTATGACTGACTGAGAAACCAATATTCTTATTCTTTCATTAGGGATTACAGCTGACCTTCGCTTTTCTCTAATAAACTTTTCAGGAATGCACAAAGAGTGCTAGCAAAGAGTTTTCCCTCTCTGGCCCCTCGATTCCAAGCTTTCATGTACAAAGCCATACAAAATTAGGACAAATCTTCACAGATAGTCAAGTACACTAGTTAAATGATGAAAGCCTGAATTTTTTTCTAAACCTTACAATCTATTCTGTAGTCTACATTTTAATTTCTACACTTCTACAACCTACATTTTTTTTTTTTTTTTTTTTTTTTGAGATAGGGTCTGACTCTGTCACCTAGACTGGAGTGCAGGGGCACGATCTTGGGTCACTGCAACCTCCACCTCCGAGGCTCAAGTGATTCTCTGGCCTCAGCCTCCCAAGTAGCTGGGATTACAGGTGCCCGCCACCACGCCTGGCTAATCTTTTTATTTTTAGTAGAGATAGGGTTTCACCATGTTGGCCAGGCTGTTCTTAATCTCCTGACCCTCAAGTGATCCGCCCGCCTCAGCCTCCCAAAGTGCTGGGATTACAGGCATAAGCCACCATGCTGGCCCTTCTACATTTCAATTTTAATGTTCATATTCCACAGGGAAATTCCTATCATTGCTATTTAAGAAAAAGCAAAGAGATTCAACATCTACACAAATAGCAAAATTGTGAATAAACAGCAAAATCTTACACACAATCTAAAAACAAGTACAAATGAAGAATCCGATAAAATTAAGAAATGTTCTCATTCTGATTCACTGAAATAAAGAGGCATTTGCTTTAATACAATCTTATGTGTTTATCATTCCCTGAAATTGTACCTTAAGAACTATGGCTTAAGAAAACATTCACTGAAGATTTTTACTCACTTCTTATACAAAGTTTAGTGTATACTACTCAAAAAGTATAAGCCAAATGAGTAACTCTCCTTTTCAAATATATGTTCTCCCACCTATCTGGGAGCCCAACAGAGTCCAACACAGTGTTGTCAAATATGTAATAACATTATATAGGTGCTCCTTGTGAGTTCTTCCCTTTGGATTTTTTTTCAAAATAATCCTTCATATATACAGTATATACTGATTCTATTTGTGTTCACTGGTACTCTGAAACACAAAATCAAGGATGTTTTATCATGATATGGTCTTCATTACAATGCTCTATTCTTGAAGCTGCAAAGAGTCTGTGACAGAAAAAACATCAAAAAGTACAGATATAATTACCTTGAATTGGAAATAAGTGTAGCTTTCATATATTAACAAAGTGTATTTAAGTCTACAGTGGCAAAAAAAAAAAAGTTTGTCAAAAAAAGAAAAAAAGGTTCTATTATTTTGACATCACTCACAATAATAAGAAACCTAGGCAAAAAATTAGTGAGAGAACAGATCTTACTAAGAACAACCATAGGGAGCTAACTCCAAGAAAAAGTAGTCCGTGTGATTTCACCAACTGAAAGTTGGTTTAAGTACGTAAATTATGTAATTAACATAATTAAAACACAGCATACCATGAACCTTCAAAATTTGTGATCACAAAGACTGCCTTCCAGACAACAGAAATATGAAGTAAGAGGTTGAAAGGTGATCAGTTATCAGAACCTAAAATATAGCCACAAGTAGAGGCTCCTATCCTATAGTCATCCTTAGAATCCATGTTTACAACACAACCACCTCAACAGCCATGCAAACATAGATGTTGCCTTCAGCAGACACAGCTGCCATGATCCTACATTTAAAGTTCCATGAAAGGCTTCTGCTTTCCTCACTATTAGAAGATGCCTGAAGAGTTAGGGGAAAAAAAGTAAAAGCTAGGCCGGGCACGGTGGCTCACGCCTGTAATCCCAGCACTTTCGGAGGCCGAGGCGGGCGGATCACAAGGTCAGGAAATCGAGACCACGAGACTGAAACCCCGTCTCTACTAAAAACATAAAAAATTAGCTGGGCGCGGTAGCGGGCGCCTGTAGTCCCAGCTACTCGAGAGGCTGAGGCAGGAGAATGGCGTGAACCCGGGAGGCGGAGATTGCAGTGAGCCAAGCTCGCGCCACTGCACTCCAGCCAGGGGGACAGAGCGAGACTCCGTCTCAAAAAAAAAAAAAAAAAAGTAAAAGCTATTAAATATCATGTACTAAAAATAGAAAGTAGTCAAATTAAAATTGATGAATTTATTTTAGGTAAATCCAGACAATGTTACTAAAAAATACAGGCACATCAAAAGCTATCCACTATAATCTTTTTTTTTTTTTTTTTTTTTTTGAGACGCAGTCTTGCTCTGTTGCCCAGGCTGGAGTGCAGTGGTGCGATCTCAGCTCACTGCAAGCTCAGCCTCCCAGGTTCATGCCATTCTCCTGCCTCAGCCTTCCCAGTAGCTGGGACTACAGGCGCCAGCCACCACACCCAGCTAATGTTTTTGTATTTTTAGTAGAGATAGGGTTTCACCATGTTAGTCAGGATGGTCTCGATCTCCTGACCTCATGATCCGCCCGCCTCGGCCTCCTAAAGTGTTGGGATTACAGCTGTGAGCCACCGCGCCCGGCCGCCAAACCAGTCACTATTAAAAAAAAAAAATCACTCCAATACCTTTTTAAATAAAAGGATTACTAAATCAGGAAAACCCAATACACATTATGGAATGTCTGATTTTGTTACAACAGTCAATAAACAAGCTATCCTTGGAGACAAGATTGATAAATCCTAAACATGGCTGAATAGTGGCATAAATTGGAGAATATTTAAAAGGTTAAACAATAATATCCCAAAGTTGCCAATTAATGGTTTAGAAAGTATCTTAACAATGTACAAAAAACTCGGTTCTTAGTCTGACCTTACTAACATTTTAATCAATTACTTAAAGATAATCTTGCCAGTTTACAAATGTGGATGAGAACAAAGGGCAAACCAACGAAAGGTTTCAGAACATAAGATTTGTATTATCCTGTGTTACCCTTTGAGCTACCTGGTTAGAATAGCAGAAATTCTGACTAGTTCAGATAAGCTGGAATATCACGTTATTAAGTCTACAAACTTACCACACATAATGAGCTGTTCGTTTAACTGGTTTTCATCAAAATGGCTCTTGAAAATTACCACTTTTCAAGCAATGACCTTTTTTGGTATTAGTGACTGTTTACCTAAGCACACACAAAATAAATATTCTGTAGAGTGAAATTTCAACATTTATGATTTCAGGCAAAGACACACTCAATGTTTTATTCAACATAATTACTTCCCGTCAGCGTATATCATATGCAACAGATCTATACTGCACATACAGTATACTGGATGAACCTAGATATGCTTTGTGTATATACGCAGAGCAAGAAAGTCAATGAGCTTCCAGCTCCTACAACTCTGTCTTTTCTGCTTGCGTTCCATTTCCCGTGTTTTAAACAACTTGTGTTTATCTGTTATTGCCCTAGTGGTGCTTTTCTGCACAGACAACTTAAGTGCAGACTGAATGCAAGATAACTCTGAACTCCAGAACGCGTGAATTGGTGAAAAAACACAATACAGAGGAAACAGACTTTCCAAAAAGTGACACCCTACCAACCACACTACCATCCACCATCAAATTTTCTTTCTCCTTTGGCAAATACAATTCGCCTTCAATATACTACATTATATTTTATGTATAAAGTGTATTTACTTTCAAATTGTTTATACCTACACAAACTTGTCTTCATTGTTAGATTAATATTTACCTACGTATGAAAACTGTTTGGGATGAAATATTGCATCATAATTCCCTACTAAAATTAATGGAAATATGCTTTCATTTAATAGCTTTTAAATTACCAGCAGGGTTTTCAAGAATGAATTCAAAACATCGAATATTTGACTTTCAAGTTGGAGACAACAAGCAAAAATATTTCAGACAACAACGGATACCAGTCCAAACTCAAAAAACGAAAAAAAAAAAATCTACTCTGCTTGAGTGGGAATAGCAACTCCAAAACAGAATGAAGAAACCCAAGATGAGTGAGATCAAGCAGCAAAAGCAAGAATCGCATTTCAAGACTTAAGGATTCTAACTATTATATAATCATAAATTAGTGTGATGCTAGTATCAGATGTGTTCTGTAGAGCTGAATAATATTCAACAAGATTAAAAGACAGATTTGTGCAAAGGAAGGGAAAGATTACTGAACTAGAGCACTCAGGATACACTATGAGTACTACTCAGGATACATAAGCTGGGATTCAAAAAACAAGACTAAGATAGATAGAAATGAAGATAAACACTTTCAAATAAGGATCCTCCTACTCCAAATAACTTAATAATGGTGTGAAATACTACTTTTGCACCAACCTTTTGCATGAATATAAAAGGAAATAATTTAAAAGATATGGCTAAACTCAAAACTAAGATAAACATCATAGTGGGTGAGAAATGCAATAAAAATTCAAAGTAGCAACCCATATCTTAAGTGGAGTAGAGGGAAGAAGGAACCAGGAAGATGGCTAGATAGTTCAGCTTCTAAAAGTAACAGCAATAAAACAGAACCAGGTTCACTGCCTGATGCCAAGGGGTCAGGATTTGCACAGCTTGTAAAAAGAGGTTTTAAAAAAATAAAAAGGTAAAAAAGGAGAGGGCAGGAGAGGGGAGAAAAACAATGACGCTGCAAATCCAGAGCTATAACTTTACAGAAGCTCCAAGCCTGGAGAAAAAAAAAAAGACAACAAAACATCCAATGTCACAGCAAATTAAAAATTAATAATTCCTTAATACAAAGCCAGCGTTCGTTCACATTCCCCAATTGCTTTGTAAGTATTTTGTTATTCCTTGACTGGTATATTTCTTGTCTCCTTTCACCTACTATAACTATCTCTTTATTTTTCAGTTTCTTACAATTCTTAGAACTTCTAGTTGGGGAGGGAAAAAAAAACAAAAACCAAGCAAGCTAGTCCTAGAGAGTTTCCCAGTGTGAATTTTGTTAATGGTACCCTCACAGTGTTTAACAAGTTTTTTTTTTGGGGGGGGGGGGAGTGTCTATTTCTGATCAATTCGTAAATTCAAAAACAAGATTAAATATCAGGGTTTTGATTTGAACACAAAAGTCATCAAAATAATGAGTCTGTCCAATGTTAAAACCAGGTTTTTTTAAAAATCCAAAACATAGCAAGAAGTTTAATGAGAAAAAACAATCATATAAAAACATGAATTCACACCAGATGTTTTATGAAATGGTCTGACAAAGATTTTTTAATTTGAACACGTTAAAGGAACAGACAGAGATTTTCTAAGTAGCAAAAGCGTTGTCAAACAAAAAGAGAATTGAAACCGGTGATTATGAAAAAGCAATTCCAAATCTAAAATATCAAAATTATAGATACTGGCATATAGACTAAACAGATACAACACACTCTAGACAAAATAGAAAAATAAAATGGTAAATTGCTAGACAGTAATGAATTTACCTAGTATGAAGCACAGAGAAGAGAAAAAAATGACAGAACAATCAAAGACACGGGATAAACTAAGACTCCAAGACAGGTCTAACAAGAGAGAAAAGTGAATATAAAAGAAGCAATATTTAAAGAGGTGAGAATTTTTCAAAATTAAGGATTTGATTCCTCATACTGTAAGTACACTCTGAGTACCAGCTGGATACACAGAAGTTTGTCCATATTTATTCAAAATACCAAGCACAAAGATCTACTTCACAATATATGTGCTAAACAATTTAAGAAAACCACATGCAAACACTGGCATCACTGTCAAATATTTACAAAACACTTAGGATGTCAAATAGGGATTGAAGGAGGGACTTCAAAGTTTACTGAATAACTACCCAAAGTTTCTTTTTGAAAACATACAGTATCCCTCAGTATGCATCAAAAATTGGTTACAGGACACACACAGATATACCAAAATCTGCCCATAGTCAAGTCCCATAGCCCATCTACTCAGGTTTCACCATCCTGCGCCACGCATAAGTGGACCTATGCAGTTCAAACCTATGTTGTTCAAGGGTCATCTGCAATTATTTTCTTGTGACTCTAAAAGTAAGTTGTAGATGCAATCCTCAAAACAACCCCATATTGTCAAAGTATTAAAAACAACCCCATATTGTCAAAGTATTATTTCAAAGCCTCTATAAATAAACACATTTTAGCCCTTAAAAACTGAAATGGTAAGCAGTGGAAACCTTGGAGAAAAGAAAACAGCACAAAGGGGAAGAAACAAAAATCAATTCAAAGGAAAGAACTGTGAGACAACATAAAACTTTAGAAGACAACATGTGAGAACATCTTCATAACCGTGAGGCAGAGAAGAATTTCTTAAACTAGACACAAAGTACAAATTATAAAAGGAAAACACTGATAAATTCAAATACATTAAAATTTTTAACTTTTAATAGAGACACCATAGGAAAGTCAGAAGACAAGCCACAAAGAAGACATTTATAATACATAAGTGGCAACGAATTAGTATTCAGAACATATGAAGAAATCTTGCCACCCAAAAAGATAAACCCAACAGAAAAATGAACAGTCATTTCAGAGAAAAGGAAACTAGTGCCCAGCAAACGCTGAAAATATGTTTTGTCCCATTAATCAGAAACGCAAGGCCAGGCGCAGTGGCTCACGCCTGTAATCACAGCACTTTGGGTGGCCAAGGCAGGCGGATCACCTGAGGTTGGGAGACCAGCCTGACCAACATGGAGAAACCCCATTCTCTACTAAAAATACAAAATTAGCCTGGCGTGGTGGCACATGCCTGTAATCCCAGCTGAGGGAGGAGAATCGCTTGATCTCGGGAGGCTGCGATAAGCCAAGATCGCACCATTGCACTGCAGCCTGGACAAGAGTGAAATTCCGTCTCAAAAAAAAAAAAAGAAAGAAAGAAATGCAAAGACATACAATGTATCAATTCACACACAATAGGCTAACTGGTTTCTGCCATTATCATGTATAGGGAAGAATGTGGAGCCATCACACATATATACTGGTGACAGGAATAAACTGGTACATTTATATTGGAAAGAAAACAATTTAGCACTAACTAGTAAAGTTGAAAATGTATGTCTCCTACAATCCAGCAATTCTATTTCTAGCTAGTTATAAGCCCTAAAACTATCTACACTCTAGTCTCATTAGCGATTAGCATAAAACTTAGGTCTTGACTAGCGTTTTTAGTTTTAACGAAACAGAATAGCATGGAATAGTAAGTATACCTGATAATATAATGAGTAATACTTTAAAATGTGTTTCTTACTGTGAGTGGTAACAAAAAGTTTGAAAAAAACACTATCCTACAGACACAAGTGCAACAAATAGAACTATGCTATTCAAGGTGTTCATAGCAGCACTGTGTATACTAACAACAAAAATACCTAGAAACCCAAATGTCCAACAACAGGAAACAGATTGTAAAATATTCATACACGAAGTAGCCAAATCAGTTAGAGCGACATACAACATGATGAAAGAATATCCCGGGCCAAGGCGGGTGGATCACAAGGTCAGGAGATCAAGACCAGCCTTGCCAACATGGTGAAACCCCCGTCTCTACTAAAAATATAAAAATTAGCTGGACGTGGTGGTGCATGCCTGTAATCCCAGCTACTCAGAGACTGAGGCAGGAGAAACGCTTGCAGGCAGAGGTTGCAGTGAGCCAAGATCGCGCCACTGCACTCCAGCCTGGGCGACAGAGCAAGACTCTGTCTCAAAAAAAAAAAACAAATCAGATAAATATAGTAACCAAGAATAACAATTAAAGAATCTCTGGCCCAGCATGGTGGCTCATGCCTGTAATCTCAGCACTTTGGGAGGCTAAGGTGGGCGGATCACTTGAGGTCAGGAGTTCGAGACCAGCCTGGCCAAGAAGACAAACCCCCATCTCTACTAAAATACAAATATTAGCCAGGTTTGGTGGCAGGCGCCTGTAATCCCAGCTACTTGGGAGGCAGCAGAATCGCTTGAGCCCAGGAGGTGGAGGTTGCAGTGAGTCAGAGGTTCCAATGAGTCAGAGGTTGCAGTGAGCCAGGATTGCACCACTGCACTCCAGCCTGGGTGACAGAGCGAGACGCCGTTTCAAAAAAAAGAATCTCTTTATACCAAAAGTAGTATGTTATTTTGAACGCTGCCAGGACTTTCTGCTTAAATAAAGGTTACATAACACTGAAAGGATATGAAATACAACTACCAATTTATGCCAGGTAATTAATCCTAGAAGAGCAGACAAAAATTCGGCTTTCATCACTTTAAAACTAACTTATATTTATGAATTACTTCTTTTCTCCCCAAAACCTCAGACAAGGTAAATGCCTGGGCTCTATTTTACATATAATTCCAAGGCTAATCTTGAATGTATAACTGACCTTTGAACATTATGGGTTTAAACTATGTGGGTCCACTTCATGGAGATTCTTTTCAGTAACTACATTGGAAAATTTTTTGGAGAATGCAATAATTTGAAAAAAACTCGCAGAGAAACCATAGCCTACAAATACTGAAAAAATTAAGAAAAAGGTATGTCATTAATGCATAAAATATATGTAGATACCAGTCTATTTTATAATTTACTACCATAAAATATACACAAATTATAACACAAATTATAAAGTTAAAATTTATCAAAACTTACACAAACACAAACGAGACCCTACATGGTGACTGTACATGGTGCCATTTGCAATAGAAGGAAATGTAAACAAATGTAAAGATATAGTACTAAATCACAACTGCATAAAATTAACTGCAGTACATATGGTACCACTGTAATAATTTTGTAGCCACCTCCTGTTGCTATTACTGTGAGCTCAAGTGTCTGAAGTATCCATGACTCCTATCCATGACTCTAATTATCTCCACATGAGCATTCTGTCCTTCCAGTAACAGTAACACAGTAAAAAGTGATCTTAGTTCTCACATATTTTTCATCATTTTTAGCACAACACCGTAAACCCTGAATAACACCATGGGACCCATGCCAAGTGCCACTAGTAATGCTGGAAGTGCTCCCAAGAAGCAGAGAACAGTCATGACAAGTAAAAGTTGAATTACTTGATATGTACTGTAGACTGAGGTCTGCAGTTACAGTTGCTCACTGTTTCAGACAGATGATTCATCTTACAGATGATATAAACTTACTGTATCAATAAACAGTACAGTATTGTAAACACAGTCTCTCATGATTTTCTTAGCATTTTTTCTTTAGCTTTATAAGAATACAGTATATAATACATATACAATATACATGTTAATTGACTATTTATGTAATTGGTAAGGTTTCCAGTCAACAGTAGGGTACCAGTAGTTAAGTTTCTGAAGAGTCAAAAGTTATACAAAAATTTTTGACTGCACAGGGGGCTTGTGCCCCGAATTCCCACATTGTCCAAAGGTCAGCTGTATTTTTCACTTGAAAAGTGCTCCAAAATTTTCAAGCTCAGAAATACTTCAAGTTAAAACTAAATAACTAAATCTAATTATTTAGACTAAAAGAAAAGAAAAAGAGCAAAAGAACTAAGCCACTTTTACAAAAGGATTCAATTTAAACTTAAAATTACAGCAAACATCTAGGTCAAACTGGAAGTTATTTAAGAAATGACTCCCCAGCAATAGAGTACCAAGCATAAAGATTATACAGCACAGTACCTGAAACTGTACCCAGAAATAAGAGCACTAAATACAAGCTTGAGGAATTCCCTTCACAGAAATCATGACATTTAGCCAACCTGAAGAGATCCAGATTATGAAAACTACGTAAAGTAATTACAGAAACATTTCAAATGAACATGACTTCCCAACAAAGTAGGCAAGTACAGGCTGGCAGCACGTAAGTGAATTCAATCTGTGTGGATATTACAGATTTAAGGCAATATCTTCAATGTTCTGCAACACAGCGTTCAGAACACTAGGGAGTTTTCAGCGTACAGTTTAGCTTGTCCAAATTTATTTCAAACGATAATTAGATCTAAACACAGGCATTCACTAAATTATTTATGTAGAGATTCCACTCAGAACACTTACATCACTGATGAACAAGATTAACTGAGACTAAGCACAAGCATTTTGCTGAAATTCGTGTTTCAAACTGTTTTCCATTCCACTCTCCCAAGAGTAAACCTGAAACCCTTATTCTTAGAGTTTCACTTTATATGGCATACCAACTACCACTCAGTTAGGCATGCTAATAAAGGATGGCAAGTAAAGCAAAAGACTCAATGAGTCCCAATCATTTTCGAGCATCAGACCATCCATTCACTCAAATTGAGCACTAGCTAAGTGTCAAACACACAGTTCACAGTGATGAACAAAACAGTCCCTGCCTCACACTGCTTACATTCTTGTAGGTGAGGCAGATACCAAGAAAGAAATAAGCATATTATAACATCAGGTTGTGACTGATGGTGCAAAGAAGAAAAATAAGTCTGTGACAAAGAATAAGGAGGATACGCATTTTTAGGCAGGGTCAGAGTTGGCTTTTTTGAGGTAGCCATTAAGGAATGCCTGTAAGATCACACAAGAGTAACTCATAATGAACGTATGTAGGAAATGAACCAGAAAAATTTCTTGGAAACTAAAAGGATGACATTCTATCTACTGCTTTCCATATAACTAAAACATTTTATAGCACGTGGTTTAAGTAGCTTTTACTATTTTCTCCACTTGAAAAACTTCAAGTCTTTAAATTTAAATCACTAGTTTTAAGAATTAATCTTCTAATTCCTGTGGCGGGGGGGGGGGGGGGGGGGGGCGGTGTGGAATCCTTATAACCTTAATTTAGCTTTGTAACGCCTAACAGTAGACAGCTGCACATGGACAGCATTTTATTTTTCAGAAAGCATTCTTATAAAACAGCTCAATGGGTAAGAATGGGCTCCAAGTCAGAATGCCTCAGTTAAAATTAAGGCTCCTCCTAAAGACATTTGTTGTGTCTTTGAACAAATTATTTGTCTCCCTAGTTTTCACCACATAGTACCTACCTCATAAGGTTGTTGAGAGGATTAAATATGATAATGCACATAAAGCATTTAGAGTCTGACGGCAAATAAGTACTCCAATGTTAGCTATCATTTATGAGGCAACTACTGAGGTAAGACAGTCTTACTGGGCCTTAGGCAGGTTAATATATGTTAAGATCACACATGCAGTAAGCAGTACTGACTAGCAAAACTAAATTCAAGCCCAAGGTCTTCAGACTCCCTAGAGCCCACAGTTTCTACTACCTCACAGAACATTATGTAATTAAAGAACTGGACAATAAAGAGCTTGCAAAAAACCTTAGAATTAATAAGGTCTAAGACCTGTAGGTCTCCTAACTACTGACTTCCAGCTCATTATACCAGACCAGACTGTTTCCTTGACAACTCAATGACTCATGTGTAAGAATAATAATTGTCCCACATTTTCCAGTGAAAATGCAGTGTAACATCATGTCTCTTGATAGACAATGTACACTTACTTGAATTCACGTAAGTTCTGATAACTAATTGTAGATGTTACTCAGAGTCAAAATAAAGAAGTACAAGTAAATAACATTCTCCTCTAGTAATTATAGGCTGGTATGACCCTACAGCCCCTATGAAACCTATTCAAAGTGGAAGCTGTCTTAAAGGATCTCTTACTGGATTAGCTGACATTCTCCTCCTTTGTAAAATACATAGGCTGGTGTCTTCAGAAAGCTGTTTCTGGCTAGCAGTTACTCTCCTACTTACTTATTTCTATATATCTATCAAATATGAAAATAGAGTCAAAAGGTGTTATTTCTATAAAAATGGCATTAAATCCTTTGGAAGGCCTTGATGAATAACTGGAATCATCTATAAAGATTTTGTACTTGGAGAGTTTCCCAGTTCCTAACTTTTCATTCCACTTTAAAGAAGCCAATACTAGATATCATAGATAATGCTTTTAGAGTACAGTCTATGAAAGGAAAATCAGGATAACCTTTATTTTAAGAAATCAGTACAAATAAAAAGGTAAATAAAAGTAAAATCAAATATTTTCAGTGAAAACATTTAAGGTGCACATATATTTTGAGTCCTTGCTTTAATCAACTTTTTGAATTAACTAACGAATGGTCCTAATTATGTGGGGTATGTAAGACGGTCTCCACCACACTCTAACATCATTCCCAAAGGCTCCATGTTACTTTCTTCCGCTCTCTGACCATCCCTGAAAGAGTAAAAGAGCAAACTGAAAACCACATGTATCCAATAATGAGGTATCCATCAAAGGAGGGAATGAGAGATTTTTTGTTTTTTTAAGACGAAGTCTCACTCTGTCACCCAGGCTAGAGTGCAGTCCGCACGATTTCAGCTCACTGCAACCTCTACCTTCCTGGCTCAAGCAATCCTCCCACCTCAGCCTCCCAAAAAGCTAGGATCACAGGTACACACCACCATGCCGGGCTCTTTTTATATTTTTTTTAGAGACAGGGTTTTGCCACGTTGCCCAGGCTGGTCCCAAACTGCTGGGCTCAAGCAATCCACACACCTTGGACTCCCAAAGTGCTAGCATTACAGATGTGAGTCATCACACCCAGCCAGGATTTAATTACTGTGTTCAACAAATCCTTATTGAGGACCTGCTACATGCTAGACACTGCTCTGAACTCTTAAAGAATCATCAATAAACAAAAGAGACAAAAAGCCTACCCTCATAGAAGCTATGTAACACTGTTGTTTGTGGGTTATGGGGAAGAGACAATAAACACAATCAGGAAATTATACAGTACAACAGAAGGTGACAAATGCTATAAAGAAAACAGAGCAAAGTACAAGAATCAGATGTTAGGGGAGTGCAGTTTTAAATAAAATAGGCAGATCTTTTTACGAAAGTGACATTTAAAAAGCAAAGACTGGACGGAGACAACAAGCCATGCATGTATCTTCAGAAAAAACACTGATCTAAGGAGGGGCAGCAGCCAGTGTAAAACACAGCTCTGTTTTCTCCATGGCACTTGTCACCTTCTTGCCAGGAGAAGTAAACAGTATATAATTTCCTCATTGATTGTGTTTATTATCTCTTCCCCTCAAACACACACTATTACATAACTTCTATCAGGGCAGAGCTTTTCGTCTGTTTTGTTTATTGATGGAGACTAAGTGTTTAGTGCAGTGTCTGACATGTAGCTGCCCCTAGGAAAGCCAATGGGGCCAGAAGGAAATAAGCAGAGGGAAGACAGTAGCTAACCTTAGAGGTAAGGGGGAATGGGGAGAGTGGAAGTGTCCAGATTCTGTATGGCCTTAAGGACATAAGAACTTCAGCTTTCACTCTGCATAGAGAAAGTCACTGTAGCATTCTGAGAAGATAAGTGATATGATCCGGTTGTTGTGTTGGAAAGACTGTAGAGAGTGCAGAGGCAGGGAGATCAGTTAGGAGGTGAATTACAGAAATCAAGGTAAGAGATAAGGATGGCTTGGACCAGGCTGGTGAGCAGTGGAGGCAATAAGTACTGACTGGATTCTGGTTATATTTTCAACATAAGACAGAGCACAGAATGCCAAGTGTGAAAGAAGTCAGTCAGGGATGACTCCAACGTTTTTTCACCTGAATGTTTGATGGAAACATCAAACATGTTTGAGGAAAAATATGGAAGTTTAGTTGGAGCTGACCACTGCACATCCAACTGGATAGGCCTAACAGGATATGTGGAAAGTCTGGGCTGGAAATATAAATATGGGAGCCATCAGCATATAGGTATTTAAAACCATGACACTGGATAAGACTGTCAGAGGAATATAAAAAGAAAAGTGAAACAAGGACTGAGCAAGTCAACTTTAAAAGTAGAAGATGTAAGATAGAACTAACAAAGCAATTAGTAATGAGACAGCCCAAAAAGCAGAATGTCCTGGAAGAAGTGCACAAACAAATTAAATTTAGTGTATAAATCACTTTGCTGAAACTATATTTAAGTTATGGAACAGTTCTTAATCATCCTGTAGTAGTTAGGATGACTCGTAAAATACTAAATCACAACTTTTTTTAGGTTATGTCTTACACATTTCCTAGGAATATTATATTTCCTATCAGAGTATCTACTAAAACTATTGTTAGAATTAAAAGTATATCTTGCCTATTTTCTTTTTACATAAAACCAATTAAAAGCTTGTACCATTTTTTAAAAAAGAAAAATAGCCTAGTTTTCACTGCTATCTCTGTCAAAAACCAAAAACACATTCAAGCACAACAGCTTGGCACACAGTTGTAAACTGTCATTATTTCTCTTTCTCTAGACCTCAGACACAGAAGGTTATATTAAACTCCTTAGTTCACAGCACATAAGGTTCTTCCCCTTACTGTTTAATTTTCTATTTACAGAGGTGGGGAAAAGGTTTATAATCTCATCTAGACCAATGTTTTCCCGATGATTTGAAAATAAATTACATTTTTTGATTGGGACACTCAAAGTCATGTTCACAGGAACTGAAAGAGGAAGCAATGAAATGCAGTTCTCTTTGAGCATGAGTGATCATCAATGTCACTTCTAGAGAAATAGTTACTTGCTTCTATCCTCTAAGTATACTCTGGATTTACCTTCAAAGTCACTAAAAACAGTACAGAGAACAAGCAGGTCATAAGGTGTATTCTCAAATATATGAATGATCTTGCAAAGCATGATTTTTCTCATTTCCTTGTTACATATTAGGTCAGATTCCCAAGAGAACCAAAACCTTCCTAGAACCATTTAAGTTCATCAACAATTTTATATTTTAACACAGCATTGGAGATCTTTTAGGTTAAAACTTCATTTGCTATAAAAATTATAAGCACACAATTAAAAATACATCTTCCATTCAAGTTAAGAACTTAACTTACACATATTAAATGTATAAGACACATTCAACTTTTATTAAAAAAATTACAATTCAGTATTCTATGTGTCATCTTAACCATGACAGACTGATTAAGAACTTTTAACCATAACTTAAAATTCAAGTTAAGAACTTAACAACAGTGACAATCTTAACATGGGTTCTTTAGAAGTTAAGCCTCAAAAAGATTTTCACTTTTTAGGCTCTTAAAAGTCATATTGACTGATATTAAAAATATAATTATTAAAACGATCTCCCCGCCAAAAGCAGATTAAAGCCTGTAAACTAGAAGGGAGCCTGACGTGAGACATTTTTAGGGAAAAACACAATATCAAACAGAAGAGACTACTGGTATTAAAATATATAAAGATCTAAATTGGAAACAAAATCGTAAATGTCTCTTCATAATGCTGACCCTGAATCATTAAGAGTTAAATACTTGATATTCTTTATAATTTTCAAGTATTAAGAAAATTTTTCAATATATCTTGTTATATTTTCAAATTCATTATCAGCCTCAAGTAAATTAAGTAGAACACCTTATTCTCTAAGCTCACTAGATAAGGTATTGTTATGTCTGCTGAAGGCTAAAAAATTAGAAGAGACATTTGAAACTCGAGGTGGAAGGGGAACTCATCAACAGACCCAGCTATTTCAGGTTAGATTCCTAAAATAAAGACAAAAGGAAAAAGGAGGAAAAAAAAGCCTTTTTTATCTGGCAACACATCACATATGAAAGTCTACTGCAAGGCATGTCTACCCAAAATACTCAAGAGTAATTTAGTGTTGTTCCTAGGAACATTATCCCCAGTCTCACCAGCAATTGCTCTGGACCCAACTGGAGACACTGTTGCCATTAGCCTGCTAAGTAAGTAAGCTAAGGAAAACAAATGCAACCTGATTTAGCAAAAATTCTAACTTTAAGTCAACTCCTACACAATTCAGAACGTTTAGTTCACCTGAAAATGCTTATCTTCGGCTAGGCTGGCTATGTGTGTCTATATTTCTCAAGGCTTTCCACAAAGTCATCTCAAAACACACACACACACACACACACAACTTAACAGTTAACTTCAACTGTAGCTCTTTAAGCACTACTAACTTAAATAGCTGCTAAGGAATTCGTTTGACAACACAGTTCTGAATTTAAATTCCTCCTTCCTCCCAGAAGAAAGAAGGGCCAACACTGAACAGCTTACTTTTAACCTAACCTAGTCAAGGTGCAGCTGGGCCAGGCTGGGACGCCGCTGCCTGCGTCCGGGGCTGCCCACTTCTAGTGCACCCAGCGCCTTCACTGCCAGCGTGCGGGGCTGCACATCCCACACCAGGCGTATGGCTGAGAGCCAGACGACTTCTCTAGACTTCCCGTGTAGTTTTCCGGCGAGGTCCCCAAGGCCAAAAGTCTCACTGTTGGAAACTGAAGGGGTCAGGCCGAATCGCTAAGAAGACACACCCCTCGGGGAGAGGAAGTGATAACTTCGCCGGTGTCGAGGGTGGTCCACGGATTTTTCCAAAGTCCCCCCAACGCTGCTTTCCGTGCCCAACCGCCTCCCGCCCTGACCTAGAGACTCGCAAAGGGCAGCGGGAGGGGCGCCGGGGAAGGGGGCGAGCGCCCAGGCCGCCGGAGGCAGCGGCGAAGACTGGAATTCCAGCATGGCGTAAGCGTGGCCCAGCTCCGGCACGGGGGCGCCGCGGGAGACGCGCTGCCTCCGTCCACCGGCCGAGGAGGCGGTAATCCGCCTTCCCTCCCGGGGCCTCAGGCCTGGCTAAAAATAGGTGCCTCGGTCACCCCAGGGCCCTCTTGGGTCGACCTCGCCTTCGGGAGAGTCGTCCTTGGGGAGAAGGGGGGTATCCCTTGGCCGCGCCCCGGGCTCCGCGACAGAGCCGGGGTCGGACCCGGGGCGGCCCCGTGAGGACGAGGAGGTCCCTCCGAGCCCGCCCCCTGCTGCGTCCCGGCCCCAGCAGGAGCCCGGCGGCGGCGACCGGATGCCCGAGGCCTAGCCAGCGGGCGGCGTCCGGAGCCCGCGGCCGCGCCCCCCCGCCCGGCGCGGCCCTCCCGCTGCCCCAGGACCCCGCGGCCGGCGCCGCCTCCCCCCGCGCTCCCTGCCGCCGGTGCCCAGCCCGGTGCGGCCTGCTCTCCCTCACCCTGTGCGGCCGGGGAAGGAGACCGGGAAGACGCGGCGGCGCCGGCACTACAGCCCGGGCCGCCCGCTCCGAGGCGCCGCCGCCGCCGCCGCCGCAGTCGCTCAGGTGCCGTCGCGCCGCTCGGCAGGAAACGGGCGGCTTCGGGGCGGGGCGGCCCCGGCACGTCCCGGCGTCTGGGCCGGCGGCGCCGGGAGACCAGCCCCTTAAAGGGACAGACGCCGGCCCGCTTCTGCCTTCGCGCGCGTGCCCACGCGCTCCGTTACTCGCAGATCGCGGCTGGCCGGCTCGGGATTCCGGGCTTTCCTCCCGAGACCGCGTCCCCCAGCTGGGGGGCGGAAGGTGGACGTTCAGGAGCTGGAGGCTCCGCGGAATCCCCTGCGTTCATTAGTCCCGCTCTCCCCGGTCCCAGAGATTGGTCTCGTCTTGCGCGGCCCTCCCTCCAGGGCACCACCTGGCTCCCCACGCCTTTCTTTTAACTTAAGCAAACGGCACTAGATTTACCCCCGACTGTTCCAGATTTCCCCTGGAAATTACTGGAAAATTACATCCCCCGTCCCTTTCTCCAGGGGATCTCTGAAATCTCCTTCGGGCAACGCCAGCTACAAACGGAGAAAGAAATTAGAAAGCGACCCACATAATGGTCGGGCACGGTGGTTCACGCCTGTAATCCCAGTACTTTGGGAGGCCGAGGCAGGCGAATCACCTGAGGTCAGGAGTTCGAGACCAGCCTGGCCAACATATAGTGAAACCCCGTCTCTACAAAAAAAAAAAAAAAAAAAAAAAAATACAAAAAATTAGCTGGGCGTAGTGGCGCACGCCTGTAGCCCCAGCTACTTGGGAAGCTGAGGCAGGAGAATCACATGAATCCAGGAGGCGGAGGTTGCAGTGAGCCGAGATCTCACCACTGCGCTCCAGCCTGGATGAGAGAGTGAGACTCTCCGTTTCTCTCAAAAAAAAAAAGGAAAGAAAAGACAGCGACCCAAATAAATTGTGTGCAAATATTATGAAAGTGTTGTGTCTGCCAGCTGGTAGCCATTCATGAAGCCGGGGTAAAAATTTAGAAACTGCTGCGCGAGGATGGATGGGCCCGGATCTCTGCTTATTCGTTTAGCTCTTTGCTGAAAGGATGGCAGCGATCCTCCCGGTCCACTGGCAAGTGAGTTTTGTGTGGATTGTTTATAGATGATCAATCTCTCACAGGAGGCTAGGCACTGCCCCACTACATGTACAAAACACTCCAAGCTCTCCGCAAATGTTATGAAGGTTTAAATTAATCCAAACACTTCCAGACTGGATAGAGATACAAAAAATTAGGACTCACCACCACCACCACCACCTCGCCCTACATCTGACAAAGTCGGAACAGAAGCAGTTAAGAAATGAACAGCAGAACCGTTTCTACACCAACAGAATTTCCTGTACATGGGCTGGTTAAAAGTATCTATACTTTTTATTCTAATCATTTCTAAGTTTTCTAGAGCACCTCCAAAATACAAATGAAAACTGCGCGGTGTATAAGTGGCCTGAGATACTGAGAATTCTGCCAGTCTTCAGTCACCGTTCTCCACAGATGCATTCTGTCTTATTTTAACTCCAGAGGCGTCCTCTTTTTCCTTTCTCATTAGGATTACTGTGCCCCTCAGCGGCTCCAGAGCCCTCAAAGCAATCTATCTCTGAAGTACTGGCTATCTTCTGAGCGTGTGCCAGAAGATCCAGCTTTGTTGAAAAGCGAAGCCGTTAGTCCCTTAATACAAAGGGGAAGTGTATCATTTATGTAATGGAGTTTAAGGGCTCTTGATTAGCTTATAAACAACCATATAATTTCCTCAGGTTAGTACTAAAGCAGGTTTTAGGTTAGAATTGAAAAATTATATCATTTTCCTGACCAGTAAAACCGCAATGTCAGTTACAGGCAATAATACTTCGGTGCACTCATAAGTAAGACAGACAGTAAGTGGAGTTTAGGATTTTCTCGAAATATATTGCTGCCTATATTAAAGAATGACTTTGTATCACCTATTTCAGCTTTTCTGGCGTTTGAACTTTGACTATTGAAAGGGAAGTGGTTGAATGCTTTATTTTTTATAAGCTTTCTATTTATTCACATCAAAACAAAAAGATTTACTAGAGGCTGGGCGCAGTGGCTCACACCTGTAATCCCAGCACTTTGGGAGGCCGAGCTGGGCTGATCACCGGACGTCAGGAGTTCGAGACCACCCTGGCCAATATGGCGAAACCCCAACTCCACTAAAATACAAAACTTAGCCGGGCATGGTGGTGCACGCCTGTAATCCCAGCGACTAGGGAGACTGAGGCAGGAGAATCGCTTGAACCCGGGAGGCGGAGGTTGCAGTAAACCGAGATGGCGCCACCGCACTCCAGCCTGGGCAACAGAGCAAGACTGTCTTTAAAAAAAAAAAAAAGATTCACTAGAAATACTATGCATCTCTAGTGTTATGCATAATAGGCACGCCCTATTATGAATTAACACCAACCTCCAGGTTTTGAAGTGTAGTATAATATAATGTAATTAGCTATAGTTAACACATATAATTAACCTAAGATATAATTAACTTTGCCTGCTATTTACTACCCTCCAATGCCACTGAAACCAACAACTAACTTGTTAAAAAGGATTAGCAACACACCCAGCATCTGAGGTACCTCTAGTTGCAACAACTAATAAATTAAATTTTATTGAAAACTATAAAGTCTAAATACTGTTACCTAAAGAGTTCACATCCTTTTTTTTCTTAATTTAACAGAATTGCAATTTACTGAAGACTGTCTTCTGAATTTTTTGCATGTAACAACTCTTTCTTCTGAGTTTGGGGAAAGTTTTAAAGACAAATAATACATTCCTGTCCTGCAGATGGAGGATAAGCTGGCTATTCCTGTTTTGACTAGAGTAGTTTTCCCATAAGTGGTGACTTGTGTAGAGATTTGAGTAATGCGTGAGTAACAGATTATATCTCTTGACTCCACAAGATCAGGGATGGCAGAAATGAAAGTATGATGGAAGCAACTGGAGGATTCCAGGTCCACTTTCACCCAAGTAATGGAGAGGGAAGGTTCATCGAAACTTCTTCAGCTGCAGATCTAGAAGTCATCAGCTATTCTAGCAAATTATCTGTCACAGAAAGATGCTTCATAAAGGTCTGCACTGTGCTCCTTTGACCTGTGTCTTCAAGCATGTGCTTTCATAACAGATTAAAGATGACTGAAAATTATCTGCCACTCATTGCATGAAAGGTGGGATCTGTACCTCCCTCTTGAATCTAGAAGGATTCTGCGACTGCTGTGACCAATGAATATGGCAGAAGTGATGCTTTGCCAACTTCTGGGTCCAGGCTATACAAGACAGGTAGTTCCACTCACTGCCTCTTAGATCCATGTAAAAAGTTCATCTACCTTGCTGGAAAAATCGTGTAGAGAGGCCCTGAGACTACACTGGGTGGGAGAGGGGTTCAGCTGGACCATCTTCCGTCTGTCCCCACCAAGATGGCAGAAATATAAATGAAGCCTTCTTGAACTCCAGACCATCCACGCTACAAGTTCAATGCCACCAAGCGACCCCAGTTAATACCACATGGAGCAAAAATATCACCTAACCAAGCACTGCCTGAGTTTCTGACCCCACCAAATTCTGACCCCATACAAATAAAATAATTTTTGCGATTTTTTAAAATAATTTGTCGTGCAATAGATAAATGGAACAGCCTTCTTTCACTTTTAAAAATAATAGCTGCAAGAAATCTTATTCAAGCAGAAGGAAATTTCTACTTTGTTCATGCAGTCTCAAGACATCCCTGTAGTCTTTCAAGGGAAATTTGGGCAGAAGTAGGTGGAGAGGTAAAGCTATTATGTAACATTACTTAACATGATTAAAAACACCTTAATGTCTGCCATCCTCAAAGGCTGCTAGTGAAATGGAAACTAATGGATTAAATGATGACAGAGAAACTAGTATTTGTTGTGTATATGCACTGTGCCAGGTATTTAACATATCTTAGCTCATGTGGTCCTCGAAACAACCCCATATTGTTGTAACAGGCTCACACGGGTAACTAACTAGTGCAAAGACACAAGGCTCACAAACTGGTACTTGAACCTAGAGCTGTTTGACTCCAATTCCCATGTACATGCCCCAATACTATGTTGACTCCCAAGGTGTAAATCTTTAGGTACACAAACAACTAAAATGTGAATTTTCATTTATACATAATTTTGCTTATGATATCTTTTTTGTCACTTGCATAAATAATAAGATGTGTAACTTTAAATCAGCAATATTATATTGGCTATCAACCAGTTTCATGCAAATTTTTCTAACAGAATGTAGCATTGAAATGTGTACATTTTTGTCCAAGTACACCTAGCAATTGAAAGGAAAAATCCAAGCCACTTGGATGCTTGAGTCTGTGATTTTTTTATACACTTCCTTATAATAATTTGTTTTTTTCTTTTTAGGTATTGAATTTGCACTACAAAACCTGATTTTCCTCCCGGTTCTGCCCCTTTCTAGTAATGAGACTTTGGACAAGTTACTTCATTTCCCAGAGCTTTAGTTTCCTCACTAATTAATGGAGGCCAAGAGTTAGCTCTAAGAGTTAGTGTGAGAATTATTAATAAATGAGATAATGTATTTTAAAATATTTTTAAGCTACAAAATAGCATATAACCATATAACAGAGTCCACCTTATTATAGGGTCTAAATATAAATAGGCATTATTTAACCTATAATGTATCTGATAATAATAACCACCCTAGTAGCTACTTTTCATATACTGTATGTAATTGCCAATTGTGACAACCTCATGGGATATAATTACCCTCACTTTACAGATGAGAAAGCAGGCTTAGGAAAGGAAATAATTCACAACAGAGAAGTGTGCAAAAGGAGGAAAAAATGGAAAGAATGAATGAAATAACCTGCCTAAGGTCAAATGGCTACTAAGTGGCAGAGCTGGGACTGAAACTCCAAAGTGCAAGCTCCTTCCTCTCTACCAAACTATTCCCTACATGCTAACAGGCTAGTTTACAACCTGCTTGAACAGCAGGAAAAAAAGGGAGATTTGATCTCTTTCTTCTCACTTTTAGCCCAAACCTCTCTTAGCCTCACCACATAGGGGGGAATCCTTTTTTAGGGGGGTGGCGGGAAGGCAGGGGAGAGAGACAAGGTCTCACTCCCAATGCCCAGGCTGGAGTGCAGTGGCGCAATCTCAGCTTACTGCAGGCTCAACCTCTGGGGCTCAAGCAATTTGCCTACCTCAGCCCCCCAAATAGCTGGGACTACAGGCACACGCCACCACACTAGGCTAATTTTTTTATTTTTTGTAGAGACAGGGTTTCGCCATTTTGCCCAGGATGGTCTCGAACTTCTGGGCTCAAGCTATCCATTCGCCTCAACCTCCCAAAGGGCTGGGATTACAGGCATGAGCCACCATGCCCAGCCCAGCCCTTATTTTTTAAAAATTTTACATATAATTCAACACCCTTTCTCAACAGCTGCTTACCCAGTGTTTAAAGGTTTAATGTCCTTCACAGTTATGTAATTCTTATATCACTCTGAACTCAATCTCAGAAACTTTTTTTTTTTTTTTTTTTTTGAGACGGAGTTTCGCTCTCATTGCCCAGGCTGGAATGCAATAGCACAACCTTGGCTCACTGCAACCTCTGCCTCCCGGGTTCAAACGATCCTCCTGCCTCAGCCTCCCAAGTAGCTGGGATTACAGATGCCTGCCAGTGCGCCTGGCTAATTTTTTGTATTTTTAGTAGAGATGGGGTTTCACCATGCTGGCCAGGCTGGTCTCCAACTCCTGACCTCAAGTGAACCACCCTCCTTGGTTTCTCAAACTGCTGGGATTACAGGCGTGAGCCACCGCACCCTGCTTCAATCTTATAAACATTTTAAATTTCATGTTCATTGTGAGAAAAAATAAAAATTAAAAATTAAAAAGAAGTTTTGAAAAATCACCTATAGTTTTACATCTAGAGATAACCCTGAGTAACATTTTTATTTCTTTCTTTTTAAATATCTGCATACTTTTATTGTAATTGTGATAGTAAATACTAAATGAAGTAACACATGCAAAACTTTTAAATAATATCATGGGTTTTTTTTAACATCTATTTCTTTCTGACTTTAAAATTAACAAATAAATTTGGGAAGACTGTTATATATTTTAATATATATTAAAACAGACCGAACAAAGAAACATGGTAAGTTACCCTTGATTGGATCCCCATACAAAAAACAAAGTTATGAAAGATGTTTTTGGTACAAATGGGAGGTGTTCGAATATGGACTGAATATTGAATAATACTAGATTTTCTTGGGAATTATTATATGTGTGCTTATACTACAGAATTATGTACAATATCCTTGTGTTTCAGAAACACCCATTTAAGTACTTAGGAGTAAATTAATGATGTCTGTAACTTACTTTCATTTCAAATAATTTAGTAAATATATGTATAGATAAAGATAACATGGAAAAATGTCAACAGTTGTTGGATCTAAGTGGTAGGTGTGCAGGTGTACATTGCACTGTTTTTCAACATTTCTGCATGCTTCCCAATTTTCACAATAAAATGCTGAGGGAAAAATCCAAAAGGAAACTATGGCTATTGAGGTCGGCTGCAGTGGCTCACGCCTGTAATCCCAGCACTTTGGGAGGCCCAGACGGGTGGACGACGAGATCAGGAGATCGAGACTATCCTGACTAACACGGTGAAACCCCTTCTCTACTAAAAATACAAAAAATTAGCCGGGCGTTGTGGCGGGCGCCTGTAGTCCCAGCTATTCTGGAGGCTGGTGCAGGAGAATGGCGTGAACCCGGGAGGCGGAGCTTGCAGTGAGCTGAGATCGCACCACTGCACTCCAGCCTGGGCGACAGAGCAAGACTCCGTCAAAAAAAAAAAAAAAGAAGAAGGAGAAGGAGAAGGAGGAAGAGGAGGAAGAGGAAGAAAACAAAACTATGGCTATTGTTGAAAAATTGCAGAAAAAAAATGTAAGAGCAAAACCCAGTGGTTTGCAACCTTTTCTTGTGTCTTTTGTGGTGGTTACTTTTTCGGTAAATACTTTAAAGTGTTTACTAAAAATCAACCTTGCAGCCTTCATCCTCTAATCCAATTACCCATGCATCTTATGCTGCCAGTGCTCTCCTCATCTTTGGGGCGTTGGGGTGCGGTTGGGGAAGTCTCAAAGGTTTTCCATGGCTCTCTCTAATAGTGAATGCTACATTTTTGCTAGTAAGATCCCTAAAGAATGCTCCCAGTAATGAAAGGTTACTTTGTAGTTCTTTAGTCCTCACTTGACAAGTTGTATTTGTTTGGAAGGTTAGATCAGTTTTAGTTGATCAGTATTAGCTCTTCAACAAGGCCTAAATAAAAAATTTGGTCAACATACGGTCAGCAGGCTGCCATATACGTGTCATATAAGAGAGAAACAAAAAAACAAAAAAGTTCTCTTCCACTGCCTGCGCAACCTTCATCCTGACCAGCTATGTTGCAGGGACCTGGCCTGAGGAATCAGGCAAGAGAATGTGGATATGTCAGCATAAACCATCACCACTGCTGTCCAAATAACTCTTAATATGACCAGGCGAGGGCAGATCAGTAGCAACAAATCAAATCAAGTCAGCAAATATTTATAACATGCATAGCATCATGTAAAACACGCGTTCAAAAATGTTTGTCCTCCAAAGTGGTGCTCACGTTTTAAACCTCGCTCCTGTTTACTGACTCCTATTCAGCTCCTTTGTGGTAATTCTTATATCCCAGCCAGCCCTTACCCAGTGTTTTTCCCCCCTGTAGTATGACAGTTCTGTGATTAACCTTCACAGGCTTTGTTCCATTTATTTTTGACCACATCTCCAACTTACCAATTTCTTTGATCTGAGTCAACAATTTTTTTAAAGGCACCTTTTGGTACTTCTGTATATTGTTTTGGAAATTTTCTATTTATGAGAAAAGGTAAATAGATTCCAAGCTCCATTTACAAATCATTATTCCATGAAGGCTGTAGAATAATTTCTCTAGATGCCAAGTCTCATGACACAGAGCTCTGGATGTCAGCCTTTTCAGCCCCCTCAGGGACCTCACTCCATCAGCAATGCCCATTCCATCTATATTTCCAACCTCTCCCTCTCTGTCAGTCATTAGTGCATTGAGCACTCTCTCCACTTAAATGGGGGGAAAAGTTACTTCCAACTCCAAATCATCCCATCTACCTCATTTCTTGCAAAGCCAGGTTTTTGGTTGGTTGGTTGGTTGGTTGGTTGGTTGGTTGGTTGGCTGATTGGTTAGTTAAGAGTCACTTACTTAGTATGAGTGTGATGGCTCACACCTGTGATCCCGGCACTTTGGGAAGCTGAGGTGAGTGGATCGCTCGAGCTCAGGAGTTTGAGACCAGCCTGGGAAACATGGTAAAACCCCATCTCTACCAAAAAAAATACAAAAATTAGCTGGGCATGGTGGTGTGTGCTTATAGTCCCAGCTATTCCAGAGGCTGAGGTGGGAGGATTGCTTGAGCCAGGGAGGTGGAGGTTGCAGTAAGCTGAGATTGCACCACTGCACTCCAGCCTGGGTGATAGAGTGAGACCTCTTCTTAAAAAAAAAAAAAAGGGAGTCACTCACTTGACTGAGTATTTTCACTCACATTCACTCCTCATATTATGGTAGTCTGCTTCTGTACCCACAACTAGATTCTGAAACACTTTTCACCAAAGTCACCAATGACATTCCTGCTGCTAACTCTAGGGAAGCATCTTAGTCTTCATTCATCTGGTAGAACCTCTCTGCTACGTAGGATACCACTGATCACTTCTTGAAATGCTTCTCTTTCCTTGACTTCAGTGGAAACCTCATCCACATGGCTCTTCTGACACACCACACAACATTGCTTCTGACAAACTGATTTCACAGCAGAGTGAGGCAATGGGCAAAGAATTCACAAGAAGCAGTTAACATTACAGAATGGTTGGAATGGCTATCAAAAAAAAAACAGCTTTGGTGACAAATGAGAGACAGAGACAATGGCATTAGAGTGCTATTCTACCAGATGCAATATGTGCTTCAAATCAGCTACAAAGCTATATGACTTTTTAAAAAATCTGTAGACAAAATATATAGATGCAGAAACCAAAAGGAAGAAGTGAGAATGGCTCTTAATTTTTCCCCCCCTTTTTTTTTGAGGCAGAGTCTTGCTCTGTCTCCCAGGCTGGAGTGCAGTGGTGCAATCTCCACTCACTGCAACCTCTGCCTCCCGGGTTCAAGTGATTCTCCTGACTCAGCCTCCCGAGTAGCTGGGATTATAGGCGCATGCCGGCACGCTGGGTAAATTTTGTATTTTTAGCAGAGACAGGGTTTCACCATGTTGGCCAACTTGATTTTGAACTCCTGACCTCAGGTGATCTGCCCACCTCAGCCTCCCAAAGTGCTGGGATTACAGGTATAAGCCACTGCACCCCGCCGGCTCTTATTATTATACCTAATGATCTCTGCATATTTAGAGATCTTGGTTGCCAGGGGAGGAAGACTTCTATCAGGAGATAAATATTTGATCTGAAAGTCGAGGCTTCCAGGTGGTTGTTTATGTGTTTCTCCAGCCACCGAACAGACAGAGAAGGGACATACTCTTCTTACTGGAATTATGGATCCGTACTACCAAGGGGATCTGACCCTGCTTGGTTTTCTCATAACTATGTTAACCATCTCATACCAGTTCGTCTAAGACTTTTTCAGTTTTATCACTCAAAATCTCACATGCTGGAAAATCCCTTACTCCTAGGCAACTTGGGACAATTGGTTGCCCAACTAGCTTCACTAGGACATTGAAGACACTCAATACATTTGCTTTACAGTGGATCTTGTTTATGCCAAGCAGAATCCATCCCAATCCTCCCAGAGTAGATCCTTGATGACACACAAACTTATTTTGCATCCCAGGGAGAAATGTTTGCAGAGAGCATTGGCTTGCTCCTTCACTGGCTTACTTCTATCCACAGACATCATCCTCAGTGGCTCGTATGCCTTTGAGGATGGAGTAGTGCTTCCCTGGCAAGATGAAGGGAAAACCCTACATGTCATATACTTGAGCTCATTTTTGTTCTTTACTCATATTCTCCCAGAATGATGTACTACTTGATCTTTAGTTTTTTAAATGAATTCTCTCATTAATCTGATTTTTCCAGCACCATGGAAAATCTATGTTCAAGAAGGGATCAAGAAATCATCTAACCCAAACCCAAATATTTCATGTTCATCTGCAACTGCCCTATTATTTAAAACTTCATTATTTTTGTTTTGGCTTATGATTTGCCATGTTCACCAGGCATTCATTTCTTCAACTGACCAAAAATTACACTTGCACATTTGATGTAGTGAGTAATTTACTTTTGCTTGTATAATGATCGTAAACTCAGACTTTCAAAACCTCAGTGTTCTCTAGCATCTCATCAAAAATCACTACTCAATGAGAGCTTGTTGATGAGGACGTTGGTCTGCTAAGTCCCATTTTCTATTGTGTCTTGGTAATAACATCCGTGATTGTCAAAAAATCTGCTTCCATATGGACCTGACTTACAGCACCAACCACAGAGTAGAACTCAAAACCAAGATTAAGATTTATTTCATTTCATTTTAGAAACAACTGAGATAAAACAATGTCATCCCACAAATCTTCCACTGGTGCTAATCTCAGTCAAATAATGGGGTAAATAGACTACTGATCTTGCATTTTGCTCTTATGAATCTGTCCTCTAATTTTTTGAGGTTAGCAATAAAGAAGAACAGAATTTGTGACACCATTTAAATTGTAACCAAAAGATATTCATTATGCTTAGAATCTCACTCCAGTTTGTCAGAGTCTACCTCCTGTAAAATTGCCAGCAAAGAAGGGGATTTCTAAAGAAAAATATTTTTTACCACTTTTTTCCTTCTTTGGTTTTAAAAGTTATTATTTTATAACTTAATTTTCTTCTATTGAGTGTATTTGGACTGTTATGGGAGATCTCAATTCCCACTGGTTCAGGAGTTTGAAAAGAAATCGGCATTACAGAAGCACCAAGATTAGCAGCAACAAACTCCTTTCAGCTTCTAGCCTGACAACAGAGGATATAATGTTCAGAGTGCTAAAAGGACCAAACTCAAGCATCAATGCTCCACTAAGTTCTATAAATAGTTTTGTCAAAAGTCATTTATTATTGAGAAAAGAAAATAACAGGTGTCTTGCAAAGAAAGTTTTTATTAGAAGGAGGAGTGCAAATTAACAGCCAGAGCATTACACAAATCTTCAGGTTGAATGATTTCTAAACGTTTTTTTTTTCCAGTATCTTTTCACAAATCTTTTAGTTACTCTTGTCCCATCAGTGGTAGGAGTCTACGTTAGGCAGGAAACTATTATCAAATAGCTTCAGAGCAAAACCAAATCTAGCATAGAGCTGTGAGATCTTTTATTAAGAAGTCAGGGAAATTTAAGGTGGCATCTCTAAGGTCCTTGCAGACAGACAGAAGAAGGTCTTCTGGGGATTTTAAGAGTTTATCTTGCAGACTTTCTCTGTTTAAACAGCAGGGCCTCCAGGAATATAAGGTCATTGTCCCACAACAGCTTCAAAGAGTCTAAGGAAGATAAATACTTACATCAAGAGGTTTGTGGGCTTGGCTTTTATATGATGGGTGGATTATAAACTGATTATAAAAGTCCACAAAGTTTTTAAGGTAATTATATTAGCTTGATCTGAGAAAGAAAGACAGTACAGCACCTACCCTGATTTTACCAGCATTTTTCAAAGGGTAACTGACAAATTGTGATCCACACCAGACTTCTTGGTCTGAATGTTGCAGGCATAGGGAGGGAGAGAAAAGAATGGAGGCATATCCAGGAATCAACATCTATAATAGATAATATGTGTGGATATTAAAATTTGACATCCTAGCTGGGCATGGTTGCACACCTTTGTAGTCCCAGTGACTCAAGAGGCTGAGGCAGAAAGATCGCTTGAGCACAGGAGTTCAAAGCTACAGTGAGCTATGAGTGCATCATTGCACTCCTGTCTGAGCAATGGAACAAGACTCTGTTTCACAAAAAAAAAAAAAAAAAAAAAAAAAAAAAAAAAGATAAATTGACATCCACCTCAAACAGACCTAAATATATAATTTCACTGGTAATGCCTTCCATTTTCTCATGTTGGAATACCACCGCCTTCCATTCTGCAAATATTATCCATAGTTAAATTTTGTGCATTTTTTTAGTAAATAGTGGTGAATCAATTGGACAAGAGAATATGATGCCTATCTCATATACACATGCACAACAAATTAATTTGAAATGGACATAGACCTAAGTATGAAGAATAAAATAATGGTTTTAGAAGAAAACATAGGAGAATACTTTTAAAATCTTGACATAGACAAAAATTTATCATACGGCGATTAAAAAATAAGCATAACACTATACATGGAAAATAATACTTCATTAAAATTCTTTGTATCAAAAGACACCATTAAGAGAGTGACATGCAAGCTAAATCCTGGGAGAAGACATTTGCAATACAGATATACAACAAAGTACTTGTATCCAGAACATGTAAAGAACAGCTACAACTCCAAAAGAAAAAGACTGATATCTTATTTTTTAAATGAATAAAAGACTTGAGCAGGCACCTTACAAATGGCCAATAAGTATGCGTCCAGTATCGCTAATCATCAGAAAATTGCAAATTAAAACCATATTGAGTGGCAAATAAGAATACAAGATGCTCAATGTTATTAAGTCATTAGGGAAACACAAATTTAAGACATAATTAAATCCTACGGCATATAATCAGCTCTCCATATCTGTGGATTCAACCAACCTTGGATTGAAAATATTTGAAAAATAAATAAAATAACAAGACAATAAAAATAATACAAATTTAAAAACAATATAATATAACAACTATTTAGTAGCATTTACATTGTATTAGGGACTATATGTAATCTAAAGGTGATTTAAAGTATAAGGATGTGTGTAGTTTTACATAAATACTACATCATTTTATATAAGGGACTTGAACATCTGCAAATTTTGGTATCTGCAGGGGGTCTTGAAGTCAATTCCCTGTGAACACTGAACAATGACTGTACCTAATGGAATGACTAAAATTAAAAATTACGACTGTACCAAGTGCTGACAAGGACACAGAGCAACTGGAACTCTCATGTATTACTGGTGAGACTGTAAAATGTCACAGCCACTTTAGAAAATAGCTTGACAATTTCTTATAAAATTAAATACACACACACTATATATATACATATATATACACACACATATATGTTTACACACATACACACGCATATATATAAAACAGGTTGAGCAGCCCTAATCTGAAAATTAAAAATCTGAAATGCTTCAAAATTGGAAACTTTTAGAGTGCTGACATGATGCTCAGATTTCAGATTTTCTGACAGGGGATGTTCAGCTGGTAAGTATAGTGCAAATACTCCAAACTCTTAAAAAATTCAAAATCCAAAACACTTCTGGTCCCAAGTATTTTAGATAAAGGATACTCAACCTGTATGTAGTTTGCTAGGGCTGTCATTAAAAAATAGCTTTAACACAGCTGGGTATGGTGGCTCACCCCTATAATCCTAGCACTTTGGGAGGCCCAGGCAGGCAGATCATGAGAAATCAAGAGTTCAAGACCAGGCTGGCCAATATGGTGAAACCCTGTCTCTACTAAAAATACAAAAATTAGCCAGGCATGGTGGTGTGTGCCTGTAGTACCAGCTACTCAGGAGGCTGAGGCAAGAGAATCGCTTGAACCTGGGAGGAGGAGGTTACAGTGAGCTGAGATTGCACCACTGCACCCTAGCCTGTCTCAAAAAAAAAAAAATCACGTTTCTGGAGGCTATCTCAAGGTACCGACAGGTTTGGTTTCTTCCACGGTTTTCAGAGAGCCCCCTTCTTGCTGTGTGCTCATGGTCTTTCCTCTGTGCATGCACACCCCTAGTGTCTCTCTGTGGCTCCTCATCTTTTCCCATAACTACACCAGATATATTGAATTAGGGTCCATCATAACAACTCCACTTGAACTTAAGTACCTCTTTAAAGGCCTTATCTCCAAATATAGCCACATTTTGGGGTACTGGGGGGTTAGGCTTCAATCTAGGAATTTGAAGGAAATACAATTCATAAAACCATACAACCAGTAATCTCACTGCTAGGCAAATGAAAGATAAATGACAGGATATATCCACTCAGAGACCTATAGGTGAATTTTTAGGGCTTCTTCATAATAGTCAAAATTTGGAAACAATGAACACCTGTAACTGTCAATCAGATACATTGTAGTGCATCAATACAGTAGAATACCAGTCAGCAATAAAAAAGAATGAATTTCTGAAACAACATGATGAATCCCAAGGACATTGTGCTGGCATGGTCTCAGCAAGAATGGGAAAGTAGAAAACTCTGAGAACCTGTCCCTCCACAGAAACACCAAAAGAGCTTCCAAAATCAATTTTAATCAGAACACTGGAAGATAGTCCAAGAGGAATGCTCAGATAGGAGAAGGGCCACAGAAACATGGTAGAAGAGCTTGGTGGCATTTTTCTTACCCTTTCTCTCTACCCCTCTGCAGCTTAGCAGCGGTCTTGAAGACAGCAGTCCAAATTGGAAAGGAGGAAGCAAAACTATCTCAATTCACAAGTAACATGAACTTATATATAGAAAATCCTCTGGGATCTACAAAAAATTATTAGAAATAATAAATGAATTCAGTAAATTTGCAGGATACAAAATGAACGTACAAAAATCAGATGTATTTCTACACACTAGCAATGAACAATCCAAAAAGAAAATTTATTTATGATGGCATCAAAAGAATAAAATACTTAGGAATAAATTTATCAAAGTTGATGAAAGACTTTGTATTAGTCTGTTCACACGCTGCTAGTAAAGACATACCCAAGACTGGGTAATTTATAAAATAAAAAAGGTTTAATGGACTTATAGTTCCACATGGCTGGGAGGGCTTACAATCATGACAGAAGACAAAAGGCATGTCTTACACAGCAGCAGACAAGAGAGAATGAGCGCCAAGTGAAAGGGGTTTCCCCTTATAAAACCATCAGAACTGTGTGACTTAATCACTACCACAAGAATAGTATGGGGGAAACCACCTCCCTGATTCAAATATCTCTCACAGGGTCCCTCCCACAACATGTGGGAATTACGGGAGCTACAATTTGAGATGACATTTGTGTGGGAACACAGACAAACCATATCAGACATGTACACTGAAAACTGTAAAAACTGCTGAAAGAAAGTAAAGACCTAAATAAATGGAAACACATCCTGTGTTCACAGATTGGAAAATTTAATATTGTTAAGATGGCAACTCTCCCTAGAGGGATTTACAGGTTCAATTCAATCCCTATCAAAACCCCAAGGACCCCAAGAAAAGCCAATCTTAAAGTTCATATGGGACTTTTAAGGGAACTTAATGGTCAAAACAATCTTAAAAAGGAACAAAGTCAGAGGACTCACATGTTTCTATTTTGAAACATACTACAAAGCTTTAGTAGTCAAAACAGTGTGGTACTGGTATAGGGACAGACATCTAGATCAATGGAATAGAACTGAGATCCTGGAATAAAAATCATGCATCTATAGGAAACTGATTTTCAACAAGAGTGCCAAGACAATCAAATAGGGGAAAGAACAGTCTCTTCAACAAATACTGCTGTAATGACTAGATATCCATACATAAAAGAATGAAATTGGACTCTTCACCATTGTCTTAGTTCAACCATACTACTATAGCAAAATACCTGAGATTGGGTAATTTATAAAGAGTAGGAATTTATTTCTCATTGTCCTGGAACCTGGTAGTCCAGGATCAAGACACTAGCAGATTTGGTTTCTGATGAGGGCCTGGGTGTCTCTACTTCCAAAATGGTGTCTCGTTGCTGTCCTCTTCAGGGAGGACTAACACTGTATTTTCACATGGCAGAAGAAAGAAGGGCAAAATGGCCAAACACTGTGTGAAGCCTCTTTTATATCTTTTATAAAACTCTAATCCCATTCATGAGGAAGGAACCGTCATGACCCAATAGCTTTGTAAAGACCCCACCTCTTATACTATCACATTTGGGATTAAGTTTCAACATGAATTTTGAAGAGGCCACATAACTTCAAACCATAGCAACCATATACAAAATGTAACCAAAAATGGATCAAAGACCTAAATATAAGAGCTAAGACTAGAAAACTCTTAGAAGAAAACATAAAGGTAAATCTTCATGACTTTGAATTTGGCAATGGTTTCTTAGATATGAACCCAAAACAAAATTAGTTGGACTCCATCAAAATTAAAAACTCATATGCATCAAAGTACACTATTAAGATGGTGAAAAGACAATCCACTGAATGAGAAAAAAATATTTGCAGATCATATAGTTGGTAAGAGTCCAGTGTCCAGATAAATAAAAAACTCTTGCAACTCAACAACAAAGGACAAAATCCCAATTTTAAAATGGGCTTAAATAGATATTTCATCAAAGATAATACACAGATCACCAAGCACATGCAAAAATGCTCAATGTCATTAGTCATAAGGGAAATACAAATCAAAACTATAATAAGATACAGCTTCACATCCATTAGGATGGCCATTATCTAAAAAACAAACAAACAAAAAACAAAATGTTGGCAAGGATGTGGAGAAATTGGAGCCCTTGTACATTGCTGGTAGGAATGTAAAATGATGCAGCTGCTGCGGAAAACAGTATGGTGCTTCCTCAAAAAGTTAAACATAGAATTACCGTATAACATAGCAATTCTGCTTCTGGGTATGTACCCCAAAGAATTGAAAGCACTTATTTCACATTGCATGCCTGTATCACAACATCTCACGTACCCATAAGTATATACACCTACTATGTACCCACACAAATTAAAAATTTAAAAATAATAAATTTTAAAATGACAAAAAAGAATTGAAGGCAGGGACTCAAGCAAAATATTTGTATACCAATGCTTGTTATAGCATTATTTATAATCGCCAAAAGATGGAAACAACCATGTCCATTGACTGATAAATAAGCAAAATGTGGTAGATCCATAAAATGGAATGTTATTCAGCCATAAAAAGGAATGAAGAACTGAATCATGTTACAACATTGATGAGTCTTGAAAGTATTATGCCAAGTGAAAGAAGCAAGACACAAAAGGTTATGTTTTATATGACACCACTTACATTAAATATTCAGAATAGGCAAATCCAGAAAGACAAAAGCAGATTAGTGGTTGTCAGGGACTGGAGGAAGAGGGAATGGAGAGTGACTACTTACTAGGTTTAGGGTTTCCATTTGGGATGAAAGTTCTGGAACTAGACAGACAACATTGTGAATGTACTTTATACCATGAACTGTATACTTTAAAATGATTATAATGGTAAATGTTGTGTTGTTTATATTTTACCACAATAAAAAGTTTTTAATAAAAACCAGTATGCTAAGTATAAGACATTGTGGAAAAGGCAAAACTGTAGGGATAGAAATCAGATCAATGGCTGCCAGGGGCTCAAGATGGAGGAGGGGATTGATTACAAAAGAGTATGAGAAAAAGGGTCTATATTTTTGTTTAGTGGTGATTATAATTTTATATATAATTATAATATATAACATTGTATATATTTGTCAAAATTCATCAACCTGTTAAAAAAAAAGATAAATTTTACTGTATATAAAGCATACCTTGTATTAGGATTTTCCAGAAAAAATTATATATATATATATATATATATATATATATCACATAGAAATATATTTTTAAATACATATATAAAGATATTTATTTTAAGAAAGTTTCTCATGCAGTTGTAGGAGCTGGCAAGTCCAAAACTTGTGGGGCAGACAAGCAGACTAGAAACTCAGGCAGGAGTTGATGCTACAGCCTTGAGGCAGAATTTTCTCCTCTCTGAGAAACCAGTTTTGGTCTAAGGCCTTTCACCTGATTGGATGACTTTTACTCACATTATTAAGGGCAATCTCCTTTACTTATAGTCAGCTGAATGATAATGTTAACCACGTCTACGAAATACTTCCACAACACCCAGGTTAGTATTTAATTAAATAACAGTACTATAGCCAAGCCATGCTGACACACAAAACTAACCATCACACACCTCAAAAACCTTGACTTTAAAAAATTAGGTCTCTGTTCATGACATCATGATCTTACATAATAAATATGTGTCTGATTAAAATAAATAAAAATGAAAAACAAAAAGAGTAGTGATTACCACTTTATCTCCATGAGAATGGCTAAAAGACTGGCAATCCTAAATGTTGGTAAGGATGTACAGCAACTAAAAGAACTATCTTCCATTACTGGTGGGAGTGTATAGTGGTATAAACAATTGAGCAGCCGGGCGCAGTGGCTAACGCCTGTAATCTCAACACTTTGGAAGACTGAGGCAGGTGGATCCGGAGGTCAGGAGTTCAAGACCAGCCTGGTCAAGATGGTGAAACCGGCTCCCCCCTCCATATAAGCCAGGCATGGTGGCGGGTGCCTGTAATCCTAGCTACTCAGGAGCCTAAGGCAGAGAATTGCCTGACGCTGGGAGGCGGAGCTTGCAGTGAGCCGAGATCGCACCACTGCACAACAGCCTGGGCGACAGAGCGAGACTCTGTCTCAAAAAACAAACAGACAAACAAACAAACAAACAAACAAAAAAACAATTGACGAAACCTGCAGTAACTTAAAGCTAAATACATATGTACTCTGTGAACCAGAAATTCCACTTCAGTATTTGCACCCAGCAGAAATGCCAAAAGGCATGTACAAGAAGTTTCATAGCAAAAAACTAAAAGCAACTTGTATGTTCATCAACAGTAAAATGGATGAAAAAATGATACTGTGTATTCATATAATGAAATACTGTACAGCAATAAAAAAACCAAACTACTGTTACATGAAACAGCATGGATGAATCTCATAGACATGAGATTGAGCAAAAGAAGTTGGACACATACTGTATCATTCCATTTATATGAAGTTCAAGAACAGATGAAACTAATTGATGATGACAGAGGTTCAGAATAGTAGTTACCTTTAGAAGTGGGGGCAGCATTGGCCGGGCGTGGTGGCTCACGCCTATAATCCCAGCACTTCGGGAGGCTGAGGCGGGCGGATCACGAGGTCAGGAGATCGAGACCATCCTGGAGAACACGGTGAAACCCCGTCCCTACTGAAAATACAAAAAAATTAGCAGGGCGTGGTGGCGGGCGCCTGTAGTCCCAGCTTCTAGGGAGGCAGAGGCAGGAGAATGGCTTTAACCCGGGAGGCGGCGGAGCTTGCAGTGAGCAGAGATCGCGCCACTGCACTCCAACCTGGGCGACAGAGCGAGACTCCATCTCAAAAAAAAAAAAAAAAAAAAGGAAGTGGGGCAGCATTGACTAGAAGGGGACATGAAGGAGCCCTCCCATAAGCTGGGAATGTTCCATATATTGATCTAGGTGGTACTGTATACTGGAATACACATATGTAAAACTTTAAAACTTTATTGAGCTGTATGGCTAAGGTTTGTTTGCTTTGCTATACCAAAGTCATACTCCAATTTGGAAATAAAGTAATAAATAAAAATAAAATTATACCCATCTTTCCAAGGGGCAGAGTGGGGAAAGTAGATAAGGGTATAAGTGAAACTAGGTTGGTCATGTGTTGATAAATGTTGAAGTTGAATGACAGGTATATGGAGGTTCATTGTATTTTCTCATTTAAAAATTATTTCCATTTTTTTTTAAACCCCTTTATCCATTCTAATAGGCCCATTTCAAAGCCATTTTTTCGATAAAGCTAAAAGATTTTCTCTCTTCTTCTTTTGAACTTGCAAAGCATTTTACTTCATCAGGAGAAACTGTCTTAACCAGCCTCCATTTAACTAATTCTCCAAATGAAATGACTGTCTCCTTTCTGCTCCATACCGACTTTGTATATGGAACACAAAACACTTTTAAGTATAGGCTACCCTAGTACCCCCAGGCACTTCTATGCCTACAATTGAGTGGGCTTCTCAAAGATCAGTGGTATTCCTCATAAACCTGTTCATGTCAGATATCTGTTACTGTATTTTCATAATTTAGTCAAATACTGAGTACAAAAAAAGAACTGTTTGTTAAAACTATGTGAATTACTTTGGAAAGAGTTGGTAAAAGCAAATAGCTAGAAACTTTAATGTCAAATTAGGTGTGTATATAACTCTGAATATATGAAAATCACTCAATTGTATAGTTTAAAGGAGTGGATTTTATGGTATGTGAATTTTATCTTAATAAAGCTGTTATAAAAAGTTAGTTGTGGGTGAGATAACTACAAAAGATTGCAAAAACTTTCAAAAAATCCAGAAGACCTTTGCAATGACTTCGCAAATATCTTTAATTTCTCACTCCTCTCTTAAGAAGATGTAAAGAATAACATTGGGTCTGTGGGGTATGGGAAGCAAAAAAGAAAATATAAAGAAAGTCGTAGATAATGCTTTATGAGCGTGGTTTATGCCAGAAAGACAAATGTAGAACTGCAATCAGCAAACCTATGCCCAAAGAAATCTTGGCCCTACATCATACCTTTGGAGAATAAGTCACATTGATATGTTTTAGGATAAAACAAAGTTTTTAAAGATTAACATATTATTATTATTCCTTTACTGATAATTCCATATATAGTAGTTAGACCATGGTTTCACTTTCCACATTTTCAGTTATGTGCAGTTGGGAAATATTAATGGAAAATTCCAGAAATGAACAATTCATAAGTTTTAAATCGCATGCCATTCTAAGTAGCATTATGAAATCTCAAGCCATCCAGCTTCATCTCACCCAAGATGTGAATCATCTCTTTGTCCAGCATATTCACACCACATACATTCCTCACCTATTCATCACTTAGTAGCTATTGTGGTTAATGGACGGAAAAAACATAGTTTGGTTGATCCTTGAACAACATGAGTTTGAAATGTATGGATTCACTTATACATGGATTTTCTTCTGCCTCTGACACCCCTCAGACAGCAAAACCAACTCCTTCTCATCCTCCTCCCCTTCCTCCTTAGCCTATTCAACATGAAGAAGGTGAGGGTGAAGACTTCTATTATGATCCATTTCCGCTTAATGAATAGTAAATATATTTTCCAGTTTTTGTGGTTTTCTTAATGACATTTTTTCTCTAACTTACTAAGAATACAGTATATAATGTATATATAACCTAAAAAATACATGTTAATCAACTGCTCATGTTATCATTAAGTTAAATTTTAGTGGAGTCAAAAGGTGTATATATATATATATATATATATATTTTTTTTTTTTTTTTTTTTTTTTTTTTTTTGAGACGGAGTCTCGCTCTGTCACCCAGGCTGGAGTGCAGTGGTGTGATCTCGGCTCACTACAACCTCTGCCTCCTGGGTTCAAGCGATTCTCCTGCCTCAGCCTCCCGAGTAGCTAGGATTACAGTTGGCACCCACCACCACACCTAGCTAATTTTTGTATTTTTAGTAGAAATGGGGTTTCATCTTGTTGGTCAGGCTGGTCTCGAATTCCTGACTTCAGGTAATCCACCTGCCTTGGCCTCCCAAAGTGCTAGGATTACAGGTGTGAGCCACCATGCTGACCATATGTGGATTTTTGACTGTGCAGGTGGACAGGCACCCCTACCCTTCACATTGTTGAAGGGTCAACTGTATATATAGGGTTTAATATTATTTGTAGTTTCAAGTGTCCACTGGGAGTCTTGAACTGTATTCTCCACAGACAATGAGATACTACTACATACATGTGGGCTTATTTGAGATATAATTTATAAACCATACAATTCACCCCTTTAAAGTGTACAATCCAATGATTTTAGTACATTAAGAGTTGTGCAACCATCACCACAATTATATAAATATTTTTATCATCCCAAAAAGAAATCCCATACCGATTAGCAGTCAATCCCCATTTTACCCCAGTCTCCTTACTTGGAAATGACTAATCTACTTTCTGTCTCTATTGATTTGCCTATAGAGACAAATTGATTTATGACTGGGGCACCATCACCAAAAGAAGAGGAAATGGCTGCAAGCCTTCCCAAAACAACAGATAAGTACCACAACATGCAACTAAATAAACTGCATCTCATCTTCAGAACAGAGCTTGGGGAGTGAGGGTGGAGGGGGGGGTTTCCTGCTTAATTGGAATCAGGTGCTGCAGTATTAATTCATGCTCATCTGATTGGGCTCAATGACCTACCTACCTGTGCCCTAAAACAGTCATGTTCATCTTTTATTCTCTCCATGACTTAGTAGTTTCTTGAGCACAGTGAGTGTTCTGTAAATAGTTTAATTGACTAGAATTTACTCCCCCAGGCCAAACAAATTCTCAACCCATATTGTGTAATTAAAAAGGAGACCTTAGGTAGTGTACTCTTGACTAATAGAATAAACGAAAGTAAAGCTTAGAGTGAATAACTATGGCCACTTAATATTAGTAAAATGTCTACTTACAGTAGAACCAAGGAAGAATTGTCTCAGTGATGACAGAAACCAAGCTCAAATTCCTTGAACACAGAAGGGACTAATTTATTGCTTGATGTCACAGAAAAGTCCAAGGAGAGTTTGACTTCAGGTACAGCAAGATCCAGAGACTCAGGAATCCCTCACTCTTGCTCCCACCCATGGCCCTGCTTTCCTCTGTCAGCATCATTCTCTGGAAGGCTCTCTTTGGGAGTTTCCACCAATAGATTTAGGCTTTCACCCTATGAGATTAGTAACCCTAGGGAAAGGGGCAGATCTCTTTCCTAATAGTTCTAGCAAAAGTCTGGGTTTGATTTGAATTTGGTTGAGCTTAGGTCACATGCTGACCTCTGAAAAACCACTGTGGTTTTAGGAGGAAGGACTATGTCAGTTTCTGAGGCTCCAATTACATACCTACTCCTGAAGCCAGTGGTGGAGTCAGCTCCCTTCTACATCATATGGAGTAAAAGTGGGAAAGAGGTGATTTTCCATAGCAAAACTGGAGTAATGTTACCACAGAAAGAGGTAACAGACACCAGGCCACCATGAAGTATAGACGAGCACTGTAGCAAGCAGCTGAGTGAAATGCATCTCACCTTCGTAACAGAGGCTGGATCCTCCTTTACTGGAATCAGCCTGGTGCTGTATAAATGCACAGGAATCTGACCTACCAGGGCTCAAAACCAAGCTCCGAGCCCAATTGTTGTACAACCTTGGGCCACTTTCCTGACATTTCTGGAATTCAAGTTCCTCATATGTAAAAAGGCGGGGAATGAAAGTTACCACTCAGGGCTATTGTGAAGAGTAAGTGAAATAGATTTCTGAGAGAATGCAGCTAGGATAATCATGTGGTTAATGCTCACAAAACATCCTCTCTTCATTGTTCTTTACCTTTAAAACTTGCTTTTTTTTTTTTTAGAAAGAGTCTCACTCTGTTGCCAGGCTGAAGTGCTGTGGTGTGATCTCAGCTCACTGTAACCTCCGCCTTCTGGGTTCAAGCAATTATCGTGCCTCAGCCTCCCGAGTAGCTGGGATTACAGGTACGTGCCACCACGCTCAGCTAATTTTTGTAATTTTAGTAGAGATGGAGTTTCACCATGTTGGCCAGGCTAGTCTTAAACTCCTGACCTCAAGTAATCCGCCAGCCTCAGCCTCCCAAAGTGCTGGGATTACAGGTGTGAGCCACTGCACTTAGCCAAAAAACTTGCTTTTAAAGGAAGTTTTCCAGAACTGGGCTTGTTCCATTCAATAAGTAGATTGAGTTACAACTATACACTTAGCTTCATGTGATGCTGAAGGGACTATGAAGAAGAAAGAAGACAAATTCTGCTTATACTCTGATAGGACGACCTCTGCTATTTTCCTTCTGAAGCTTTGCAGAGAGCAGCAAATTGTAATGAAAGGATGTTTGGAAGTAAAGACTCCACGAGGTATTGAAGTCTCTAGGGGAACCTCATTATAGCATTCCTCTTCCCAGCCTGGATTCTGAACAATTTGAGAAATAAAAAGCAAATGTGAAGCACATGGAGGTCAAAGTATCACCTTTAGAACCAGTAAAGATGAATTGGAATTCCATGCATGGCAGGCCAAGGCAGACGTCATCCTTAGAGGCAGAGTCCCTAGAGGGGAAGAGAAAGGAGATAAAGCTGAAGTAAGCCAGCCAGGGCGTCACTTTGACACCCCAGGGACAGAAAGGTCCAGGAGTATGGTCGGTTGCAACTAGGAACTGGGAAAAGATGTTCCCGCATCACTGATTTTTTCCGCTCCTTAGATACATGACATGGGATGAGTCCATTAATCCCTCTATTCATTACCATCTTTTCTAAACCGAAGGATTTTACTAGATCATCTCTGAGATTTCTTCCGGGTCTACAGTGGTATGATTATATAAATTACTAAGCACATAGTAAACCATCTAAGAGCTCATATGACCTTATTTAGAAAGGAAATTACAAATCTTTTACACTTGAATCTGGAATTGCTTTTGTATGACTTGAATTACACTTCTGTTTCAGAGGCTGACTTTATGAAGATCCTTAGGAAGTTTGAAAGTTAAATAAGATTCTTCTTCTTACCTTTAATCATCACTTTTACATCTCCTTTGAGGCCTGGAATCAAAAGTCACTGACCCATGAAGTGTCTTTCTCTTGCAAGTTGGGCAAATGGATTCACAACAAAATAAAACCCAGCATCACACTGACTGTTCAGGATCTGTTTCTGCTGGGTTGAGTCTCCTGGCCACCAGAATCCCAGAGCTCTCACCCAGGCTGAGATGCAGAAGCCACAAGCACAATGGGGAGACAGGAAAATAAGAGAAGGAGCCCATGACTTCGAGAAGTGAAATAAAGGAGAACCAATACTCTGTGTCTACTCATGAGCACCTCGGTATACTCCAGAACTTTCATTTCAGAAAGCTAAATAGGAACCTTTGTCCAGAGATTGGCTCAGATGTTCTCATTAGATCTTAGCTTGAAGCCTCTTCTGCCAGTTCCTCCCTGTTTTTACAGTAAGTCTCATAATGCATGGTCCTGGACCCACAGCCCTGTATCATATGGAAAACTGATGCAGGCCAGGCATGGTGGCTCAAGCCTGTAATCCCAGCACTTTGGGAGGCCGAGGCGGGTGAATCATATGAGATCAGGAGTTCGAAACCAGCCTGGCCAACATGGTGAAACTCCGTCTCTACTAAAAAAAAAATACAAAAATTAGCCAGGCATAGTGGCGAACGCCTGTAGTCCCAGCTACTCAGAAGGCTGAGGCAGAAGAATTGCTTGAACCTGGGAGGCAGAGATTGCAGTGAGCTAAGATCATGCCACTACACTCTAGCCTGAGTGACAGAGCAAGACTGCCTCAAAAATAAATAAATAAAATTAATTAATTAATTAAAAATGATGCTGAACAACAGTGAGTTATGTTCAACTCACTGAGAAGTTGTGTTGCCAAGAGTGTGAGTGTGGTTGGAAAGATTAATGAAAGGTGTGTGTTTCGGTTTGTGGCTTTGGTCACTGCTTGCCTCCCTGCCGCTCAAGCTGCCCATTCGATTCAAATTAGGCAGTGTTTCTCAGACTGTGCCTGCCAGCATGTTGTACGTGCAGCTGCTGCCTTCCATCCATCACAGCCTAACTTACCCTGCTCCAAGTTCCAGGTCAGCCTTTCCCGATTGCATTCCTTGTCCCCGTCATGCTTCGAGCTGCCCTCCTTCTGGCTATTCATCACCCAGTGATTGTTGCTGTTAGCTGTCTTTCTCACATGACCAGTCCTGCAAAGTGTGCCAGACAGGAATGCCAGTGGGCTAGCTACATGCCAGGATGTTGCCTGGAATTTGTTAGTGCTCTTAAGCACCATGGATAAATGCCACTGGTGAAACCTGTGTGAAGCCAACTGCAATATCTAGGGACATCTAAGGCCCAGCTCTTTGTCTACGAAGTTAGAAATCATCCTTGAGTCTATGTCTGGGCTGCCATATGAACTAGTGCTTAAATATAATACAGGCTCTTGAGTCAGACTTACAGGGGCCTTCCAGCAATCTGAGAAGTTACTTTAGCTCTGCTCCATTTCATACCTCCAAGGGCCGTTTTGAGGACTGCATGAGTTAATGTATGTAAAGCATGTAGAACAATGCCTGTCGCATTAAAAGCCCTAGGAGTGTTTGCTATTGCTATTTTTTCACTCACTGTGCTTATTGTGCTTAGATTGACCACTTCAGATCATTTATTTATTCCCTTAATCAATATTTACTGAGTGCCTATGATATTCTGGGCATTATGTACAGTGATCCATTTGCTGTACGGTAAGCCTTAGCATGGTCACCTGGAAATCCTTTTGCACTCTTGGTTGTACTTAATATGGAGGCAATAAGACCCCAGAGAAGAAACTGCTGACCAGTGCACCTAGGCATGCAAATCCTTAGGCAGCCTCTCTTGAGGCTGCCATGCTCCCAGAACCGCATAGAAAGAACAGAGGCAGACAGGGGTCAGTGAAAGACACAGAGTGAATTCAAGCAGATGTTCGCCCCTTCCCCTCATCCTCTTCTCTCTGGAACTTTGAGGTATTTCCAGGCAAGGGGGAGGTTGGAGGGAGAATAGGGATAGATGAAGGTAGAGGTATGAAGAAATCTTGCAAATGACTAAGCTTAACTTTATGCCAATGTGGAAAGATAAAAGTTCAAGATGGAATTAAATTGATTTAGAGAAAATCACTAGGGTAAAGCATGTAAAATTGCTGATATCTGACCATTTTTGACATGCAAAAACATCAAATTGATGTTGTTCAGCCTATAAAAGGTGCAATATTTCATGTACCTCCTAAGTTCATAGAAAACATTCATAGTTGCCACACCTGCTTTAGATTTTTCACTGTCTTAGAAAAGCTCAGATATAAGAAATCTTCATCAGGACTTTCTCTCCTTAAATTGAAAAGTAAAGACAAATTTGGGAACATGGTTACCTGTGTCAGAAATTTGATGAATGATAGCTCAGAAGCCTAGATAACAACTGTCATGTGGAAGTCTTACTTATTCACTCTATAAACCAACATCAACTGACTGGATTTCCTTTCTTTAGTCCGTTTTCTAACTGAATCCTAGTAATACTCCTTCACAAAATAGGTTTATTAAAAAGCTCAGCAATATTAGAGATCTCCAGAAATTTTCAAAGATCAAAGTAAATGGTAGGCTGTATTCCTGCCAATTTCTTCATACTCACTAAATGTTTAGGTATATTTTCATCTGGTTGGCTACAGAGAACAGGCACTTTTTTTTTTTTTTTGAAACAGAGTCTCAATCTGTCACCCAGACTAGAGTGCAGTGGCGCGATCTCGGCTCACTGCAAGCTCCCCCTCCTGGGTTCACGCCATTCTTTCGCCTCAGCCTCCCAAGTAGCTGGGACTACAGGTGCCCACCACCACGCCCAGCTAATTTTGTTTTTGTATTTTTAGTAGAGAGGGTTTCACCGTGTTAGCCAGAATCGTCTCGATATCCTGACCTCATGATCCCCACGCTTCAGCCTTCCAAAGTGCTGGGATTACAGGCATGAGCTACCGTGCCCGGTCCAGGCACATTTTTTAAGGGTGACTCTCTGTATCACCAGGATTTTAGACAGTCCATCTAAAATGAATGCCAATGCATGTGTTACACATCTTAAAAACACGTGTACCTAATGTCCAAGCAAATTCTCCACCTAGAAATTTACTCGAAGAAGATAATTAAAGACATACATAAACATTTAGTTGCAATGGTTGTATCAGTCAGAAAATAAATGGCACATTCAAACCAAGATAATTAGAGTGGTGTTAATTCATAAAGATGTGGAGGAGTTGTAGAAAAACTGCAAGGGATGGTGCAGGTGCCCAGGACTAGCAGCAGCAGCAAAGCTGTCACCACCCTTAGGCCCAAAAGAAAGGGACGGGTTCTGAGAACTGGGAAGGAAGTGTTGTATAGAGTTGGCCACCTTGAGAAGAGTGCTCTTCGGTCGAGAAGTACAGCCAGTTCTAGGAGCCCTCACAACAAAGGAACCAGGGGACTGACACTCTGATCTCACCCTCGTCCGTCCAATCTCCTGCTGGGGAGAGATGTTGTCTGAAGCTGACCGGAAGCCAGAGGGCAAAGGAACTAGTTAAAGTAATCCCTGAAGAAGAGTAGAGCCGAGAGAAAAATGGAAAAGGGTAGAAAGTGGATTTGGAGGAATGAACAAGAGAGATCTGGCATAAAGATGTTCATTGAGGCACTGTTTATAATAACATAACATTGGAAATAATCTAAGTGTCCCAAACTGGAAGGAAATATAAACAATTTAAGGTATATACGCCAAGTGAAGTGCTATGTAATCCACTTGAAAAATGAAAAGCAGAAGATAGCTAGCTGATCACTAATGATATTTTGTTTAAAAGTGAAAAGGCAAAACGCCAATAAAACGATCATATTGATTTGGTAGCAATAATGGGCTTTAATTTTCAAAAATAAATGTTTTTTACTAGTCTTACCATTCATTACGCTCTTATAAGTCTGTAACATCCAGTATACAACCGTAATTTGAAATCCAAACAAATCCTCAATACATGGAAAATCACACTTGAATGTTCTACTTTAATATCCTAAGCAATATAGAATTACATACACAATAACAAGAGAAAACACTTCTTTAGTCCTGCCTTAAATTAAGAGGAGACACACAAATACATGTGTTACTTTTCAATTATGTCAAAAGACAATACAAATCTGTCGGTTAGGTATATCTCTGTTCACTGAATAATACCTGATTCACCTTCTTTCCCAATTATTTTATTTTAAAACCTTAACGTTGTCAGCGTCAGGAAATGGAATAAATAGTGCCTATTCACAAATCATTTGCATCCAGTTTTACAATATGTAAAAGATCCTTATAATTGCCTTTCGTTGAATTGGTATACCATAGTCCACTGTAAAACTGAAGGAATGATACGGCAATCTGCAAGAATTTTACCTACAAAGTGAATGTGCACACTTTGGCACATTTTCTAAGCCCTAAAAGTTTATTTAAGGCCAGGTGTAGTGGCTCGCACCTGTAATCCCAGCACTTTGGGAGGCTGAGGTGGGCAGCTCACGAGGTCAGAAGATCAAGACTCTCCTGGCCAACATGGTGAAACCCTGTCTCTCCTAAAAATACAAAAATTAGCTGGGCGTGGTGGCACATGCCTGTAGTCCCAGCTACTCAGGAGGCTGGAGCAGGAGAAACACTTGAACCCAGGAGGCAGAGGTTGCAGTGAGCCAAGATCGTGCCACTGCACTCCAGCCTGGTGACAGAGTGAGACTCCACCTCAAAAAAAAAAAAAAAAAAAAAAAAAAAAAAAAAAGTTTGTTTAAAAAAGGAATTCAGTAGATTAACTCGTAAATAGTCATCTCAGATTTTGAATCTATAAAAATTCATCACATTGTTGTTGGGACAAATTGAAATAGGGCTACAATTTTTTCCAAGTCAATATATTGAGAAAATAGAACTGTATTTCTACAATAAGTCACTATCTTTTATTTTTTTAAAGCAAATCAGTGAAAGAAAAACAAAAACCTTTGGTTCACTTATGCACTTATGAGTGGAAAAAAAATTATAATGTAAATCCCACTCCTTAAAAACTTAGGTACAAATTACAGCACTACAGATAACCCTCCATTTACTTCTTTTGTTTCACATGGAGACCTTGGTGATTCAATTCATTTTAAAAGACCTAAGTATGAGTTCTCCAGGGAAATATTACACAAACTGGAAGAATCTTGGAACTTTTAAGTATATTCCAAAATATATATTTTTATGCATGCTTTAAACAAACAGTATTTTTTAAAATCAGAGAATCTAAACAAAAAGAATGATGAGCACTACCATTTAAGTTTCCTGACTTTAACATTTAAGTAGTCTGACATAGCATTCATTAGTAACCAAGCTGCCCTAAACATGTACAGTCTGATTCATGATTTGTTAAATATTACACCCTACTTCCCCAGAACATTTAGGCTGGTCATAAAGTTAAAAATGTGTAAGTAAGTACATAAGCATCATCAGTTATGGACAGCCTCTTGTATAAATTGCTGTTTAGCAATTGCTTCAAAGATTTATGCTTATGGGTAGACATTCAATTATATCAATAAAATAGCATGTCCTGAAAATATGGGCACATTTTAAAACCTACTAAGATGATTTTGTTAACCACAACAGTCCCACAATATGACTGAGTAATAATAAGAATCTACTTTAAAAGCAAAAAAAAAAAAAAAAAAAAAAATTAATCAGCATAGTGAATGATTGATTCAACATAGCTCCCAGGGAACAGACCAGTCACCTGATTGAAGACTCCTTCATATAAGCCATCATCATTCTTTATAACATAAATGACTGCACCCTCCATAAATGACAGCTCATCACCCTTTTTTTGTATAATCATACACTGCAATGATGTTCTCAATATAATTATTGGAGGACCAAGCAGTATCCTTATCTGCATATGAAACATTATACTGAACTACTGCAGCCTCCTCATCTTCATAATCCACTGGAGTGGGTGGTGGTGGAGGTGGAAAGTCATCAAACATGAGAACATTATCTGGTGGTGTCGGTGGTGGAGGAGTTGAACTATCCAATAATAGGGGGTGAAGGTGTAGGTATAGCAATGTGAATACTAACTGCTTCCTCTGATTTCTTGACTTCCCTTCCTCCACTACTTTCATTGTGTGCCTTGATTTCTGATTTAATGAAGCTGACCTGCCTGGATTATGATGACTTCCAAACCTAGCAGGATGCATCATATATATAGTCATTAGAAACAGTTGCGGGTTTAATGGGTTCCAGGGTTGTATAAGGAGTATTCTGTCTCAGTAATTCCTGGCCTCATATGGGAGGACTTGGTGGTTTTGGATAGAAGGATTCGTTCTTGGCAGTGTGCCAATTCTTTTTTTTTTTTTTTTTCCCTCTGACAGAGTCTTGCTCTGTCACCCAGGCTGGAGTGCAGTGGCACGATCTCAGCTCACTATAACCTTCACCTCACGGGTTCAAGCAGTTCTCCCACCTCAGCCTCCTGTGTAGCTGGTATTACAGGCACCCGCCACCACGCCCGGCTAATTTTTTGTATTTTTAGTAGAGACAGGGTTTCACCATGTTGGCTAGGCTGGTCGCAAACTCCTGACCTCAGGTGATCCACCTGCCTCGGCCTCCCAAAGTGCTGGGATTACAGACGTGAGCCACTGTGCCTGGCCAGCAGTGTGCCAATTCTTGCAGGCTGGTTATTTACATGCTTGACACCATGGCTCACATCATTCAGAACTGTGTAAGCAATGTATATCCGAACATACCTTATAAGAAGCTCCATATTTGCAGGCGCTATTACTTTGTGAATTCTTGATGTAATTTTATGTGTTGTCCAAACACCAATCTCTCTTTGAGCCACTTTCTCTTTATTAATATCCACAGTCTGTGAGATATGATTGATGAAAGACTTCATTCTTCAAAGCTGAAAGGCTTGGATGTTCAGCAACTGGAGTACATTGTTAGACACTGCAGTTTTTTGATAAGTGACACTAACTAGAGATCTTGTTATGTAGGCTTTGGTCTCTTCTAAAGCTTTTCTCTTGTCTTCACAGTAGTTCACCACCTGTGTCAGGTTCTAGTAACTCTCTATCAGTGCTCTCTTGTGAGACAGGATCTCCTCCTCTAGTAACATCTGCAGCTCTGCCGTTTTCCCCCCTTCTGTATTGGTTCCTCTTTCACTAAAGAAACAGAGGCAGCAAGTTCTACTGAGGCTCCCAGCACCTCATAGCCTGGATCCAAACCACCTTGCCACCTGGTATTGTCAATTTGTTAATATTTTGTTGAGGATTTTCATATCTATGTTCATGAGAGATATATCTGTAGTTTTCTCGTAATGCCTTTGTCTGATTTTGGTAGTAAGATAAGTATGGCCTCACAGAATAAGTAAAGAAGTACTACTTCTGCTTCTATTTCTAGAAGAGATTGTAAATAATTAATGTAATTTCTTCCTTAAATGTTTGGTAAAGTTACCAGTGAACCCATCTGGGCTTTCTGGTTTGGAAGGTTATTAATTATTGATTCAATTTATGTAGTAGACACAAGCCTATTCAGATCATCTGCTTCTTCTTGCGTGAGTTTTGGCAGATAGTGTCTTTCAAGAAATTGGTCCCTTTTTATCTAGGTTATCAAATTTCTGGATATAGAACTGTTCATAATATTCCTTTATCATCCATGTATTAATAATATCTATGGGACCTGCAATCATGTACTCTTTCATTTCTGATATTAGTCATTTGTGTTCTCTATTTTTCTTAGCCTGGCTAGAGGCTTATTACTCTTGTTGACCTTTACAAAAAACTAGCTTTTGATTTTATTGACTTTCTCTATTGACTTCCTGTTTTCAATTTCATTGATGACTGCTCAAATGTTTATTATTTCTTTCCTTCTGTTTCTTCTAATTTAATTTGTTCTTCTTTTTCTAGTTTCCTTAGGTGGAAGTTTAGATGATTGACTGTAGATTTTTCTTCTTTTCTAATATATTTATTTAATGCTATAAGTTTCCTTCTAAGCACTACTTTCACTGCATCCCACAAATTTTGATAAGTTGTATTTTCCTTTCATTTAGTTCAAAAGATTTTTAAATTTTTCCTGAGATTCCTTTTTTGACTTGTGTGTTATTTAGAATTGTTAAATCTCCAAGTATTTGGGAATTTTTCCAGCTATCTTTCTGTTATTGATTTCTAAGTTTAATTTCATTGTGGTCTGAGAGGAGATATTGTATGATTTTTATTGTTTTTAGTTTGTTAAAAATTAAATGGGTCTGTCTTGGTGAATGTTCCATGGAAGCTTGAGAAGAATATATAATCTCCTGTTATTGGATGAAGTAATCTACAGATACCAACTACATCCAGTTGATGAATGGTGCTGTTGAGTTCAACTATGTACTTACTGATTTTCTGTCTGCTGTATTTGTCCATTTCTGATACAGGGTTGTTAAAATCTCCAACTATAATGGTGGGTTCATCTATTTCTCCTTGCAATTCTATCAGTTTTCACTTTATGTATTTTGATGTCCTATTGTTAGGTGCATACATTTTAAGGATTATTATATCTTCTTGGATTACTGACCCTTTTATCATTATGTAAGTTGGTTTCTTTTCTTTTATTTGAGACGAAGTCTTGCTCTGTGGGCCAGGCTGGAGTGCAGTGGCATGATCTCTCACTGCAACCTCTGCCTCCCAGGTTCAAGCGATTCTCCTGCCTCGGCCTCCGGTGTAGCTGGGATTATAGGTATGCGCCACCATGCCCAGCTAATGTTTTTATTTTTAATAGAGACAGGGTTTCATCATGTTGGCCAGGCTGGTCTCGCACTCCTGACCTCAGGTGATCCACCAGCCTCAGCCTCCCAAAGTACTGGGATTATAGGCATGAGCCACCACGCCCAGCCGGTTGGTGAATTTTTTTTTTTCCTCTTATTACTTTTAAATATTTCACTCCATTCTCTTCTAGTTTGCATGGTTACTGTGGAGAGGTCATATGTAATCCTTATCATTGTTCCTCGAAAGGCAGATTATTGTTTCTCCAGCTCTTTTCAAATTTTTCTTTGTCTTCATCTGAAATTTGAATATAATATGTCTAGTTGTAATTTTTTCTTCGGCATTTATCCTGCTTGAAGTTCTCTGAGCTTCCTGGATCTGTGCTTTGGTGCCTGACATTAATTTGGGGGAAATTCTCAGTCTTCATTGCTTCAAATATTGCTTCTGTTCCTTTCTTGTCCTTCTGATATTCCCATTATGTATATGCTATGCTTTTTGTAGCTGTCCCACAGTTTTGAATATTGTGTTCTGATTTTTCAGTCTTTTTTCTCTCTGCTTTTCAGTTTTACAAGTTTCTATTGCCATATCCTCAAGCTCAGAGATTCTTTCCTTAGTCATATCCAATCTCTAATGAGCCCATCAAAGGCATACTTCATTTCTGTGACAGTCTTTTCATATCTCTAGCATTCTTTTTTTAGAATATCCATCTCTCTGTTTATGTTGTCTATTCCATGTTGTCTGCTTTTATCATTAAAACCCGTAGCTTATCGATTATAGGTTTTCTTGGGGAAATTTGTATTATTTTAATTATTTTTATGTACAGAAAACTCAACAGTGTACATTTAACTCACTTTGATGGCAAGTTCTTTAGCCTTTGCCTTTTCCATATGGGCAATGTGAGCCACAGAATTGGGACCCAGGGCCTTGCCTCCCCATTGACAGCGGATCTCATCAGATCTGTCATTGTAATTGGTCCTGATAGCTTCCACCAGCTTAGCCAAAGCCCCTTTGTTTTCCGAGTTAACCTGTGTGAAAGCAACATTGGTGCAGGTCTTCCTGTGGACTAGACATCCCAGCCTTGCCTTCCTTTGGATAATGCAGTAAGGGACCTCCATTTTATGACACAGGGCAGGCAGGAAGACAAGCAGCTTGATGGGCTCCACATCCCATGCAATCACCACGGGCTGAGCCTTCTTGTTCTCCACCAAGGTGGTGACGATGTTAATTCCTGCTCAAAGGACAGGTGGTCTCTTAGTGAGGATGCCCACTTTGCCTGGAACTTTCTTCTTAGCCAGGGCCAACAGCCTCTGCTGCTTCTCTTGCTTTGTCTCTGGGCCAACTTAAACAGCTGAGTAGCCGTTTGGTGTTCCAGGGCCTGGGTGAACTGGCTAATCGCGAGAGGCACTTTCAGCCACTTATAGGGAATGGCTCTCTGCCCTCATATAGCGGGGCCATTTCACAAAACGGGTGAGGTCCCTTTCAGGCTGGATGTTCTGTCCAATGCCAAAATTCTTAGGCTTTTTCTCAAACAGGGGATTCACCACTTTCTTGGCCTGCTTCTTCACGACAGAGCGGGCCAGAGCCACCTTTTTGCCCTTGGCCTTCTTTTCAGCATCTTGGGTGGCAGGAGGAGAGAGCAATTATAGTTTTTTAAATTCCTAATCAGGTAATTCCAACATTCCTGCCATATCTGAGTCTGGTTCTGATGCTCATTCAGTCTCTTTTTTGCCTTTTAGTATGCCTTTTAAGCTTTTGTTAAAGGTGAACATGGTGTACTGGGTTAAAAAAAAAAAAAAAAGTAAAGTAGATAGGATTTTAGTAATGTTGTGGTAAGGTGTCGGGGGAGAGGAAGTGTTCTATAGTCCTGCAATTAGGCCTCATTTTTTATTGTTTCCTTCCTTCCTTCCTTCCTTCCTTCCTTCCTTCCTTCCTTCCTTCCTTCTTCTTTCTTTCTTTCTTTCTTTCTTTCTTTCTTTCTTTCTTTCTTTCTTTCTTTCTTTCTTTCTTTCATGAGACAGAGTTTTGCTCTGTCACCCAGACTGGAGTACAGTGGCACAATCTCAGCTCACTGCAACCTCCGCCTCCCTGATTCAAGCAATTCTCCTGCCTCAACTTCCCGAGTGGCTGGGATTGTAGGCATGCACCACCATGCCTGGCTAATTTTTGTATTTTTAGTAGAGACAGGGTTTCACCATGTCGGCCAGGCTGGTCTCAAACTCCTGACCTCTGATGATCCGCCCACTGAGCCTCCCAAAGTGCTAGGATTACAGTGTGAGCCACTGCACCCAGCCTGGTCTCAGTCTTTTGTTGAACCTGTGCCCCTGCACTGTGAACTTCACGTGTGCTTTTCAGGTGTTTTCCTCTTAGGTGAGCCAAGATAGCTAGAGGAGGCTGGAGTTGGGTCTTTCACTTCCCCCAGGTAGGTGAGGCCATGATAAAGCCCCGACAAGTAGGGCTCTGGTAAAATAGTTTCTCCTGAGGAAGGCCTTGTTAGGAAGAAGTAAATGCTCTGGTGTGTTTCAAAATGGTTCCTTTTTCCCCTCCCGCTGCCAGAAGCACAATATTTATGATCTAATATGATATGTCTAGTTGCAATGTTTTTGGCATTCATCTTGCTTGATTTTGAGCTTCCTGGATCTGTGGTTTGGTGTCTGACATTAATTTGGGGGAAATTCTCAGTCATTATTGCTTCAAATATTGTTCCTATTTCTTTATTATCCAATAATATTATCCAATATTTATTGTGAGAACCTGGTAGACTTCCCAGAAGTAAAATTCACAAAAATGTGCCCCCATCCCCAACTCGACTGGGTTTCCCTGGAATTTTTAACTCTCAGAGCTGCCCACACTGAGCCTCTATTAATTCATCAATTACAGTTCAGTTATCCTGCCACTGGTTCCGCAGAGGTTTCTGCTCCAGTAAGTTGTGATTCTGCTTTTGCCTGTCTGTCTCTCCAGTCTTTGAGGCAGCAGTTTGCCCTGTGATCTCACTCTCTGACAGATCTAAGAAGAGCGCTCGATTTTTCCGTTTGTTCAGCTTTTTACTTATTGTAAGGCCAGAGTGGTAACTTCTGAGCTTCTTACATGCCAGGTGGGAAACCAGAAGTCCTATTTAGGTTTTTAAAAAATTCACGCATTATATGTAATTTATCTAAAACTGACATATATTACTTATATAGTAAAGGAAAAGGCTCGTTTTTGCTTTTGTTTTTCCTGCTTAACATATGCAGTTTCTTCCTCAGTAAAGCTCAAGTCTAAGGCTTCTAAGGTTAGATTCTATATAAGGAGCAAACAGGATTTGGGAAATACTATTCTACTACAGACCATGCTTTATCATAATGGCTTTTACATTTGCATTTGTTGCCTCATGACCACAAAATGGCTGTTGTGATTTCAGATATTATATCTCAATTCAAGGTAAGAAGAGAGGAAAAGCAGCAATAAGCCCTGTCTGTCCTTTTCACTAGGAAGACAGAAAATCCTTAACAAATCCTGCTTCAGTCTGGTTGACAAGACCTATGTTTCAGGGATGCTCCTAGCTACAAGAGGCTAGGGAAAGAAGGCTCTGAATGGAAATGTGGTGGGCAGGCAAGAAAGGTGTTGAGAATGACTGCTGGGTTAGACAATCCAACATAACTTTAGAATATTTGAAAATGGTATTAACCTTTCCTTCGCATTATTGATCATTCCTTCTGCACGGACAAGAATCAGACACTGACTAAGCTTGTGAGTTTAATGTAACCCTGCTGACTCATAGTGTTTATTCAAAACCAATACCTTGATATTATCAACTGAGTCAGGACTGAGCAAAACTGTTTTTAACAAAACAATTTAAAGTTCTAACAGGAGAAAACAGGATTGTTTTAATCTCTATCAACCCCACTTTCCCACCTTATTAATTATACTTTTGGAAGATCTGGATAAGCCTACTCAATCTTCAAGTCTCATTAAATATTTCCTCTTTATTGAGTCCTTCTCTAGACCATAAATCAGTTTAAGAACTCCCTGCTTTATGTTCTCATAGGCATCTGTTCTTCCCTTATCACAATACTAATGCTTTATTTCAATTCCTGATTAGAGTTCTGCCTACCTGACTAAAAACTAAAGTTCATTGACGTCAAGGATCATCTTCCCTGTTCACTGCTGATATGTAGTATAGACTGTCAATAAATGTTTATTGAATGAATGAATGATTGCATCCCTCTTCCAACACCACCAAAAACTTCAAGATATCTATTATCCTATAATTGCCACACAGGGTCAAATTAGGACATCAAAACTACTCAGAATAGTTAAAGCAGAGGGAATTTACTACACTGAATTGATAACACAGGAGATAAAACATGCTGAGACTGGATCTCAGCATCTGAGACTACCTGAGAAGACTACCTGAGAATGGATGGTACCCCAGATGGGCAGAACAACAGCAAGAAGCTCTTAGGACCCTTGGGTTGGAGGGACAACAGGAAAATACAGTATTACCACAACCCCAGGGGGTCACGAATGTACAGCAGAAGTCCCAGTACAGTGTGGTTCATCTGGGTCCCCTATTTAGAGTCTCACAAGGTCAAAATCAAGATGTTGGCAGGGCTGCATTCCTTTCTGAAGGCTCTAGGTATAAATCTGCTTCCAAGCCCGTTCAGGTTGTTGGCAAATTCAGCTCCATGATAATGTAAGATTGTGGTCCCAGTTTCCTTTGTGTGGTGTCAAATAGGAGTGACTTTCAACCTCTAGAGGCTGCCCACATTCCTTGGTTCATGCCTCCCTTCATCTTCAGAGCCAGCAATGGCAGATCAAGTCTTTCTCATGCTTTCAGTTTCCCGGACTTCCCCTCTGCCTTATCTCTCCTGCTCCCGGCCAGAGAACTCCTGTTTTAAGGGCTCATGTGATTAGAGTGAGTCCACACGGCTAATTCACAGTAGTCTTCCCATCTCATAACCTTAATCACATCTACAAAGTCCCTTTTGCCAGGCAATGTATGGACATCTTTGAGGAACCATTATGCTGGCTATAACAGCCTCCCATTAGTCAAACTCAGCTAGATTTCAGCTGGTACAAGGGGCTGAGAAACAGGCCTGCAGAGCAGGAGAAGAGTGAGGAATAGATCTGAGGACAAGCAGGCTCAGAATCACTACGTTCTAAGATGACAACATGTTTTTTCTTCTCAAACTTGGACTGGCCTAACAGATAATTGGTCTGATTTCAACTTGTCAAAGATAATGAATTAATCCCAATTACTATAAAAACAAACAAACAAAACCCACAGTGGTAACATACCCTGCAATTATATTAATTCAAATATAAGGCAGTTGTCAATTGGCTTCCATTATCTGCCCAACCCTGATTCTCAAACAAGGGTCAGCTAAAATTATTATCTTCAGCAGAGGAGTATGAAAATGAGGCCTAGGCCAGGGAGGGAAAACACATACAATTCCAATCTCAAGAAGTGCAGAGTGTGAAGTGAGTCCCTGAGTCCACAGTGTATTCTTGGCCCAGTTTCTCTGGATTAAGCCATCAAGATGAAAGCCAACTAACCCAGAGATTTCTGGAATTATTGTTGCTGTCCCAGAAGACTCAGCCAGCCAGAGGACCCAGAATTGTCCCCAGAAATATTTATGTCAATAAACTGCTGACATATGATATCAAACTCTAGCAGGGACCAGGCTAGATTGGATAGCAGAGTCAAACTCCTAAAATTATCCAGGGCAATCAATGAACAACTCTACCTTGTTGTAACGTTGTACCCTGAATAGTTTCATTAACCACAAAATAACAAGACTGCATTTTGTACTGCTTAAGTTTTTGGACCACACAAGTTTCAGAGATGGTATTTACAGTATTTCAAAACTCAAACGATTATTTTTGGTAATCATCCTCCAACATTTAACTTGCTTCTCATTAACAAGCCTGCTTGGCAACAATGCCTAAAGGGGTTCCTTCAACATTGAATTTTGTGAAAGCAACAAAAGAACTGTTGACAATAACAGAACTAGTACATGGAATGAGAACACTACACTCAAGCATAATGAATACTATAGATGACCAATGTTGCAAGGAGGAGTTCTGCCAGAGACACTCATTCCCCTCTCAGTGAAAAAACCTTTAGTGAGGTTGATGTGACTGAGAATAGGCTCTACTCTGGTCCACATTACATTTTGTACTGTCCAAACTCTGCTATGCCTTTCATCTCTTGTCTCACTCAAGTCTGCATGCAGTAGGATGTCACTTTCTTGCATCCTTGACCCTTAGCAGAAATTATCAGTCTTCGGTTGTTTAAAATTCACCTTGCTGGGTGCAATGACTCACACCTGTAATCTCAGCACTTTGGGAGGCTGAGGCGGGTGGATCACGAAGTCAAGAGAGCGAGACCATCCTGGCCAACATGGTGAAACCCCATCTCTACTAAAAATACAAAAATTAGCTGGGCATGGTGGCACGTGCCTGTAGTCCCAGCTACTCAGGTGCCTGAGGCAGGAGAATTGCTTGAACCCGGGAAGCAGAGGTTGCAGTGAGCCGAGAACTCGCCACTGCACTCCAGCCTGGCGACAGAGCGAGACTCCATCTCAAAAATAAATAAATAAATAAATAAATAAATAAATAAATAAATAAATAAATAAAATTCACCTTAAGGACAGTTCTTAAAGAAGTTTGCTCCTTTCAGTACACCCTACAAATGCAGACTCCTGTTACCAAGTGCCCTGGAAATGAGGCTTCTCTCTCTTCTCATGGCCCAGGAGCTTTCTCCTCTCTCTCATATGAACTCTTTGTATTCTCTCTCCAGTGGTCTATAAAAAGATGCTCTCAGTTCCACTCTTTTGTGTTGCATACATTTGTCAGCCACCAAAGAAAGGGTTAATTTCTCCTTTGGTAGAAAGAGAAATTTTCTGATTGAGGTCTGAGCTGAAAACCAGTGCCTCTTAGGGCAGGAACCTGTGTTCCATGATCTTTGAAGTTTAACACTTCAACATTTTTTCCTGGCTGCTAAAGCTTGAGCTGTTTTTTAAATTTTATTTTAAAGTATACATACAGTAACATTTACTCTTAGGCCGGGCGCGGTGGCTCAAGCCTATAATCCCAGCACTTTGGGAGGCCGAGGCAGATCACGAGGTCAGGAGATCGAGACCATCCTGGCTAACACAGTGAAACCCCGTCTCTACTAAAAATTACAAAAAACTAGCCGGGCGAGGTGGCAGGCGCCTGTAGTCCCAGCTACTCGGGAGGCTGAGCCAGGAGAATGGCATAAATCCGGGAGGCAGAGCTTGCAGTGAGCTGAGATCCGGCCACTGCACTCCAGCCTGGGCGACAAAGCGAGACTCTGTCTCAAACAAAACAAAACAAATATTTACTCTCTCTGCTGTACAGTTTTATGGGTTTTGACAAGTACATAGAGTGTATAAACCACCATCACAATCAACATTCAAAACAGTTCTATTGGCCAAGCGCGGTGGCGCACCTGAAGGCAGGCAGATCACCAGAGGTCAGAAGTTTGAGACCAGCCTGGCCAACATGGAGAAACACTGTCTCTACTAAAAATACAAAAAATATCCAGGTATGGTGGCAGGCACCTGTAATCCCAGCTACTTGGGAGGTTGAGGCAGAAGAGTCACTTGAATCCAGGAAGTAGAGGTTGCAGTGAGCCGAGAATGTGCCACAGCACTCCAGCCTAGGTGACAGAGCGAGACTCTGTCTTAAAAAAACAAAACAAAACAAAAACAGTTCTGTCATCCTAAAAATCTTCTTTAGACTGCTCCTTCATAATCAACCTTAACTCCGGTAACCACAGATCTGTTCTTGATTCCTGTAGTTTTGCCTTTACAAGGATGTTATAGAAATGAAATCATACAGTGTATAGCCTTTTGAGTGTGCTTCTTTCACTAAGCATAATGCATCAGAGATTCATTCATGTTGTTGCATATATCAATAATTGGTTCCTTTTTGTCACTGAATAGTATTCTATTGTGTGGGGCATTAGTTTCTTATGACTGCTATAAGAAATTACCACATTGATAGCTTAAAGCAACAGAAATTTATTGTCTCAGTTCTGGAGGACAGAAGTCCAAAATCAGTATTACTGGACTAAAATCAAGGTGTTGGCAGGGCCTCTGGAAATTTTCGGGGCTAATCTGTTCCTGGCCAGCTAATGATGGCTGCCAGCATTCCTTGGCTTATGGCCACATCACTCCAATTTTTGCCTCTCTGGTCATAGTGCCTCCTCTTCTGTCTGTCTAGAGTCAAATCTCCCCTTAACTTCCATTTATAAAGATACATGAAATCTCCCCATGCCAGGATCCTTATCTTAATCACATTTGCAGTCCTTTTTTTTTCTTTTTCTTTGCCATATAAGGTTACATTCACAGGTTCCAGGTATCAAGACATGATATTATCTGAGGGGTCATTATTCAGCCTTCCACGTGGATATACCAGAGATTATTTATTCATTCACCCATTGAAGGACATTTGGGTTGTTTCCAGGTTGGGATAATTATGAATAAAGCTGCTATAAGTATTTGCATAAAGGTTTTTGTTTTAAATTTTCATCTCTCTTGCGTAAATACCTGAGAGTGAGACTGCTGGGATAAATAGTAGCATAGTTCAATTTTATAAGAAACTGTCAAACTGATTTCCAAAGTGGCTGTACCATTTTGCATTTTCACCAGCAGTATTTGAGAGGTCCAGTTCCTCCACAACCTTGTCAACAGTTGATTGTCAGTTTTTCTGATTGTAGTCATTCTAGTAAGTATGTAGTGGTATTTCCCTGTGGTTTGGTTTTACTTTGCATTCCCCTAATGACTAGTAAGGTTGAGCATTTTTATTCTGTGTTGAAATTTTAATGTTGCATCATTTCATTCCCTCTCTCACTTGGCTATATTTTCTCTTAGCTCTCCAAATGTGCTTTAGTAATTGTTTAGAATTAATTAACCACTTAATAGGTAAAAATCTTATAATTATTAGTTTCTCATGAAGTTAAAACTACTGAGTAACTTTCACTGTAGAGGAAAATTCTTTTTTTTAACCTTGCATCTCCAGCTCAAAGGAAGGAACTCTGTCAAGATGAGTCATCATGGTATTCACAAAATATACACAAGCTGCATGGTTACCGTGAGGTGATTAGTAAGACTGGTTAAGAGTATGTCTATAATGTACATGTGTTATTTTTCATCTTTATGCATCTTTTTGGATTAATACTCTATGTGTACCAAAATAATGTGGGGAATCTTCCCTTCAAAAATCTGGGTGGAATACAATATTTCTAACTCAGTTTAAGTCCATATAATTAGATCTTTAGGGCATGCATGGGCCTGAAGTTCAACAAACCAGATTTGCTTAGAAGCAATTTTCTTAACCAATGAAATACTGCCTCTGAAGCTGCCAGAAATTCTGAATATCATCAGGTCTGCTGAGGCACCTGGAGAGTAATAAACCATTTGAATAAGAATCCACCTACTATTGAATGCCAAAACTCTCTCAGGCTAGTTGGTGCATAAAATATGCCTCCATGTTTCCAATAGCTCCAGGATAAATGTCCCGTGCCAGAGAAATAAAACAGGCAAGGCAAAAACCTCAGGAGGCTTACAAGATAGAAGAAGTGACAATCTTGGCACAAAAGACTCAAGTATAGAATATTATTCTTTTAAAAAATATTATTAGAATATTTTTATTAACAAAAAATAGTCATAGAAATGGTGTGCCAGTACATTTGCGGCATATATGTTAATAAAAAATAGTAACTATCTTTTATGGCATGTTTATACTATTGTGCCAACCCTAATATAAGTAGTTGACATAAATGAAATATTTAAACCTTACAACTAACCCAAGAGTAGGTACTATTTTTATTTCCTTTTATGGAAGAAACCAAGAAACAAAGAGTTGAAATGACTTTTCCAAGGTCCCAGTGGAGCATCACACAGAGGCAGACAGGCCCCATGAAGGCAGATGGCAACTGCTGTCCAGGAACTGTTACTGCATCTCCTACACCCAACCAATGACCAGCCTGATCATGGAGCTTTTCAAAACTCTGATTCCTAGGCCCCGCCCCCAGGATGCTGGTTCAGTCATCCTGAATTCTGCATTGCTTTTGTAGATTCCCCACGTGATCCTGAGCATTAGCTGGGTTGCCAATATCAGGTTCATTTCCCATTGGTGAGTTGGCAATGCTTTTTTGCTGGTGGATCATTATTAAGTTCCTTCAGACCACATGATACTCCACATCATAGGCAATGGGGCAGGTTACTACTTTTAAAATTTCTAATACAAACTGTAAAAGTCAGGATTAGTATTTTACTTACATATGATACTTCTCAGACCTGAGCTCATCTTCCATTAAAACATATTTTAGCCAGGTGCTGTGGTTCACTCCCATAACTCCAGCATGTGGGAGGCCAAGGCAGGAAGGTCACTTGAGGCCAGAAGTTCAAGACCAGCCTGGACAACATAGCAACACTCCATCTCTACAAAAAATTTAAAAATTAGCCAGGCATGGTAGTTTGTGCCTGTAGTCCCAGCCACTCAGGAGGCTGAGGTGAGAGGATCACTTGAGCCCAGGAGTCCAAAGCTGCAGCAAGCTATGACAGCACCACTGCACTCCAGCCTGGACAACAGAGTGAGACCTTGTCTCTTTAAAAAGCAAAAACAAGCAAAACAAAACATTTTAATTGTTGTGCATAGTATATATGTGCATTTTTGTTAAATTAAGACTTATCATCTCATAATTATCATGGTTTCCCCCAAATGCTGGTGATGACGGAATTTCTATTTCTGTCCCAGACCTTGAACCCCCAGCCTAAAAATCATATTGCATATTGGATGTTTCTTCCTGGAAGAATATCAAACTGAGCAAGTCTGAAACCGATCTTTGTGCATCGCAGCCCCGCCAAACCTGTTACTTCTCGTGCATTCCCTTTCTTGATGATTGGCTTGTCCACCCACTCAGCCACACCAGCCAAAATGCTAGGAGTCATTTGGATTCCACTGCCTCCCCCACTTCCCATGACCCGACAGCCCACCTGCTTCCCACGGCCTCCCCTTCCTGCTGCCACTGCACCAGATCACGCCACTTCTTGGAGGACAACGCGGGGTCTATCTCCCAGCTCCCTATCTTGGCTGCACTACTTCCAGAGTGCTTTCTTTCTTTTCTTTCTTTCTCTCTGTTCTTTCGCTTTTGGGTCTAAGCTTCACTTTTTTAAAATGACACAATCTGTTTCAAATATATAGTTGAGTATAGAGAATAATAAACAATTGTGTTCTACTAGTTTTATCAACATCTCAATATTATGTTTGCCAATTATTTAAAGAAATATATATAAATTTATGTATTTAATGTATATTTCAACTACCAGAGGTCACTGGTTTGAATCCAGCTCCACTACTTACTACATATATATTAATACATATTATATATAAATATAGGTATTGAAACCCACCTTGACTAGCTCGTCCCCTATCTCCTGAGTCCCCCTTTCCCAGGGCAGTCTCATGAATTTGCTATTATCAATCTCACATATGTTAATATTTTCTCTAGACATTTATATGTTCATAAACAATTCAAAGTGCTGCTTTGTAGGGTTTTAAACTTTACTGAAACAATATCATACTGCATACATGCTCTGCAGCCTGCTTCCTTCACTCAATTTTGTTTTTTCTTCTTTTTGCCACATGTTGCCCTAATTCATTCATGTTAACTACCATATGGTATTCTATTATGGCTCTATACTACAATTTATTTATTTATTCTCTGTGGAAGAACATTTAGGGTTTTTTGCTAATACAAACAGTGGAGCATTGCTGTTTTTGAACAGATGTTTGAGAGTTTCTCCAGGCTAAATTCTCAGGAGCAGGATTACTTTCCTGGTCTCCCGAGACAAAGAGACAAATAGCTTCCTGCCTCCTTTTCTCTAATCCACACTGCTACCAGAACAATTTTTCTGAAATGCCCATCTGATCCTGTCACTCTCCTGCTTAAGTGCCTTTCATGGAACAAACCTGCCATTCCTCAATAGGACACATGGGTCCTGTGCTCTGGGCCCTGCTGCTTCTCTAGCCTTCTCTCCCCTCTCCACCCCACCCCTCACCCAGTGCTCCACCAACTGCTCCCTGTGTCCCTAACAGGCCCCAGGGGTCCTGTCTCCCAAACTCTTGCACCATCTTCTCTCTTTCCGGGACTGCCCTACCCTCACTCATCACCTCCAGCCTTCATACCAGGAAATACCTAATTTACAGGGTAGGGTCTTGCTCTGTTGCCCAGGCCGGAGTGCAATGGCGCAATTACAGCTCATTGCAGCCTCGACCTCCCAGACTCAGGTAATCCTCCCACCTCAGCCTCCTAAGTAGCTGGAACCATGGTTGTGGGCCATGACACCTGGGTAATTTTTTAAATTATTTGTGGAGACAGGGTCTCTTATGTTGCCCAGACTGGCCTCTAACTCCTGGACTCAAGCACTAATTGTTTTCTGAGAGTCATGTTTTCATGAACTTTTCCTCAACTGCTAGAGGTCACTGGTTTGAACCCAGCTCTACTACTTACTAACTCAGGCACATCTTTAAACTTCTCTGAGCTCAGTTTCTTCATCTATAAAATAAGGAAAATAATAGCACTTACCACATGTCCCTATTATATGGGTTAAATTTGATGATCAACACTGACTTTGATTATTGAATTTGATTGTTGATACAGAGCCCTTTATATAGTGCCTGACAATAAATGTTAGCTCTTGTCTATTCATCCATGAAAGCATTTTATTAAAATTACATTGTTTTGTTGTTGTTAGCTACTTCTTTTTATTTCTCTCCCTCTATTAGCAGTAGGTCTTTCAAAGTCTAGAACCATGTTTAATTCACTTTATCAACACCACAGTCTCTGGCAAAGAAAAGGCATATAGTAAATGTTGAGTGAATAAATGAATGGTTCGTGGGGCTCTCAGAACTACTAGTTTATTATTTTTTTAAATTCATTTATTTTTCAGACGGAGTCTCGCTCTGTCACCCGAGCTGGAGTGCAGTGGTGCGATCTCGGCTCACTGCAACCTCCGCCTCCCGGGTTCAAGCTATTCTCCTGCCTCAGTCTCCTGAGTAGCTGGGATTACAGACGTGCGCCACCACACTCAGCTAATTTTTGTCTTTTTAGTAGAGACAGGGTTTTGCCATGTTGACCAGACTGGCTCAAACTCCTGACCCCAGGCGATCCACCTGCCTGGGCCTCCCAAAGTGCTGGGAGAATAGGCGTGAGCCACCGTGCCTGGGCTGAACTGCTAGTTTTTGTTTTTTTTAAAGGATTTAATATTTTCTTATAGATGGTATCATATTTCCACAGAAAAATGCAACTTCTAGTGACATGATTTTTGTTTCCCTTTTACCAGCAAAGCTTTCTTACAGTGGTTTTATTTCTTTAGGTTGATAATGATTTCTGCAAGCCTATTAGTAAATAGTGTTAAAAGTATTTACTTTGCCACTTGGTTGTTGCCTACAGAAAAGATATACTTAAAAACAAAAAGGCCTAGTGCGGTGGTTCACACCTGTAATCCCAGCACTTTGGGAGGCCAAGGCGGGCAGAGTGCCTGAGCTCAGCAGTTCGAGACCAGCCTGGGCAACACAGTGAAATCCTGTCTCTACTAAAATACAAAAAATTAGCCGAATGCCATGCACCTGTAATCCCAGCTACTCAGGAGGCTGAGGCAGGAGAATCGTTTGAATCTGGGAGGCGGAGGTTACAGTGAGCCGAAATAGTACCACTGCACTCCAGCCTGGGTGACACAGCAAGACTCCTTCTTAAAAATAAATAAATAAAATAAAGCTTTACAGCTGATATGGTTTTGTTGCCTACTTACACCTTTATTGAGGTATAAATTCATACCTAGAACTGTAATGAAAAGGCAGGGGCAATTTCTGAAAACTGAAGGTCTGTTAATGTAGATTTACCAGTAGAAAAAGCAAATAGAAATGCTTCTGACTGGCCGGGCGCGGTGGCTCAAGCCTGTAATACCAGCACTTTGGAAGGCCGAGACGGGCGGATCATGAGGTCAGGAGATCGAGACCATCCTGGCTAACACGGTGAAACCCCGTCTCTACTAAAAAATACAAAAAACTAGCGGGGCGAGGTGGCAGGCGCCTGTAGTCCCAGCTACTCGGGAGGCTGAGGCAGGAGAATGGCAACCCGGGAGGCAGAGCTTGCGGTGAGCTGAGATCTGGCCACTGCCCTCCAGCCTGGGCAACAGAGGGAGACTCCGTCTCAAAAAAAAAAAAAAGAAAAGAAAAGAAAAGAAATGCTTCTGACCTAGAGGGAGAGTAATTGGAAAGAAGAGATGAGGCTAGAAAGATGATATTCTTTTAGCCTTTCTCCTTTGTCTCAATCTTCCTCAGTACCTGGAAACCAGGGACCCCCAGACTGGGTCTTGCAGGGCTCCTCAAACATTCTGCACCATCAACCAGACTGGATTCTCCCCTTGACTCCTGCCCAGGTACCCTGCCCTGTCTCCCTGCAGCACAGTGGCTCCCTGCAGCACAGTGGCCTTCTCTGAACCCTGAAACTACTACAGCTAGCTTCCCTCTTCAAGCTCTCTGCATCCCCCACTCCTACCTCCAGCACAGTCCTGCCTAACAAGAATAGCTGTCCTGAAGCAGATGCCACTCTGCACTGGGTCTTCTGGGACTAATGATACCCAAACATGCTTGAGCGTGCTGACTGTTCAGGCACTGCACCCTGGATCACTATACTCTTGCCAAGCCAGCCCCTGAGGCAGGAGTGGTGTCCCAGTAGGGGACTACTCCTAGTTTTCAGGATGACGCTGAAGCTCAGCTTCCCCTCCCCACTGGCCCCAGGCAGCCAAATCTCAGCACCTTCCAGCCTGGATACCATTCAGTTTCCACCATTGTCACTTCCTATCTGTCACACTTTTTCTGTTTTCTCCTTTCTTGCCTTTTTTTTTGAACTGACTGAGTTCCCTCTGTTTCTGCCTCCATTTCCTTACTCCAAAGAAATAAGAAACAGATACATAGATATATAGATGTAGATATATCTGTTTTAAATAGAAACCCATCAAAACAATACAAATACCTTATATAGCTTATAAATTAGTTCTTTTTTAGCTCCAGAAATAATATCTCAGTTTTATAGTTAATATTGTTCGAATTGACCCACATACATTTCTATTTCTTTGCTTATGATTCCTTCTTATATCTCAGACCTCTGATCTGGAGCTATATTTCATTTGTGCCAATGATATCCTTTAGAATTCTCTTTGGTACAGGACTCTTGGTAGTAAGCTCATATAGTTTTCGTTTATATTAAAATGTATTTTTTCCTTCATTCTTGAAAAATCATTTCACAAGATATACAATTTTAGATCGACAGTTATTTTTTCTGCTGAGAATTTAGCCATCAATCATCCTTTGTAAGTAATCTGTCCTTTGTTCTGGGTGCTTTTCATATCTCCTCTCTGTTATTGTTGCTCTTCAATTTCACTGGTTGAAAGTCACACCCTATGATGTGGATTCCTTTTTATTGATGCTACTTGGGATATATCAGACATCCTGAATTTGAGGATTGGTGTTTTTCATCACTTCTGGAAAATTCTCAGCCATTAACTTTTCAAATATTGGCTCAGCTTTATTTCCTCTCTTCTTTCCTTTTGGAAATCCCATTAGGCATATGTTAGATCTTTTCACTTTACGTTTCTTACCATCTCTTTCATATTTTCCATATTCCTGTCTTTCATTGCTGCCCCCTGCTTAATTTTTTTAGCTCCAGCTTTCAGTTTCTCTTCTGCAGTATGAAGTTGAATTTTTAATTTCATTTTTTTTTATTTCTAGAAGTTTTAACTTCTTTAAATGTTTTAAGTAAGGATATAATAGAGTAGAGCAGGCTAGAATAGGATTCATATCTGATAATAGCAATATGTGAAATATTTATAGGTTTGGTGCTATAGTCTATTGTTTCTGCTGGCTCTTGATCATGGTGCTTTGCTTCCTGTGTTTTGTTTTGTTTTGTTGTAATTTTGTTTGTTTTACAATACATTTATACTACTTGGAATCTCTTCAGTGGAAATTCTTTCAGATTTGGGTTAAAAGTAGGTTTCTTGAAAGAATATTTATATTTGCTTCTTCTAGGTACTTCATTCACTTAGCAGCCAGGATCACTTTAAAAAATTGACTTGAGGTTTTTAGGACATGTAGGTGGTATTAATTTAGGCTGAAAAGGCCAGGCGCAGGGGTTCATGCCTGTAATCCCAGCACTTTCGGAGGCCGAGGTGGGCAGATCACTTGAGGTCAGGAATTCGAGACCAGCCTGGCCAACATGGTGAAACTCCATCTCTATCAAAAATATAAGAAATTAGCCAGGTGTGGTGGTGCACTCCTGTAATCCCAGCTACTCAGGAGGCTGAGGCAGGAAAATCGCTTGCACTTGGGAGACAGAGATTGCAGTGAGCCAAGATCATGCCACTGCACTCCAGCCTAGGTGACAGAGTGAGACTCCGTCTAAAAAAAATAAATAAATAAATAAAAATAATTTAGGCTGAAAAATCACATGAAGATTGGCTTGTGAATGTGAATTCTCAGGGAGAAATTTTTTCCCCTTCCATCCAGCATTAAGCTGGTGTGAACCCCCAAAATCTGAGACAGGTCTCAGTTAATTTAGAAAGTTTATTTTGCCAAGGTTGAGGACACGTGCCCATGACACAGCCTCAGACACATGCCCAAGATGATCAGAGCACAGTTTGGTTGTATACACTCTGAGGAGACATGAGACATCCATCAACGTATTCAAGATGAACGTTGGATTGGTCTAGAAAGGCATGACAACTTGAAGCAAGGGCGGGAAGACTCAAAGCTGGGAGGGGGCTTCCAGGTCATAGGTAAATAAGGGACAAATGGTTGCATTCTTTTGAGTTTCTGATTAGCCTCTCCAAAGGAGGCAATCAGTTATGCATTTATCTCAGTGAGCAGAGGGGTGAATTTCAGTAGGATGGGAGGCAGGTTGTCCCTAAGCAGTTCCCAGTTTGATTTTCCCTTTAGCTTAGTGATTTGGGGGCCCCAAGATGGATTTTCCTTTCATACTGGAGACAGACAAGTTTTTTTAATTGTCCCCTTTTGTGAGGCAGGTATGAATAGTTCACCCTTAAACTAAAAATATAGTTTTGTGGGGGTTTCTTTGCCCAACATTTTTGCAAGCAACTCCCATTAGACGCCCTACTTTTATTGGACCATGGGTTTCATCTCCTGTCTCATGCCTGTGTGGTTGTCAGATCTGAAGCTTATCGTCACCAGGATTCAGCAGTTGTCCTTGAGATGAGAACTGCCTCTCTGATTCTCACTTTCCCTTTGTTTTTGGCTTCAGAAATTCCTTACAGTCTTGCCAGCTCAGCAATGCATTGAAAACTGTTTCACATTTTATCTAGCATTTGTGGTTGTTCTCATATGAGTGTTGTTCAGGCTATCTAATCAACCATGCTGTCAGAATAGAAGTCCTCATTTCTTACTTATGTTTCCCACTTTAAAAATGTTGTATTATATATTGCAAGTAGTTATTTTATTTGTCAGAATCTAATGTGTTCAGTGTAGAGTTGCCAGATTTAGTAAATAAAAACATAAGATACCTAGATAAAATTGAATTTCAGAGAAATAATGAATTTTTTAGGATAAGTCCCATTTAATATTTCAGACATACTAAAAAATTATTTGTTATTTAGCCAAAGTTCAGGCTCAACTGGACACCCTATATTTTGCCCTAGTTCTGAGTCTAATCTAAGGTAAGTGATAAAAATTATTTGGACTAAGAGATAGTTACCCCTTTAGGGGAAGTACATACTATGTGATTATTTGCAGCATTATCTACACAATTGCTCTAACATGAAAACAAATGTAAATCTTTAATCACAAAAGTAATACATGTATGGTAAAAAAAAAATGTAAATAAAATGTCCATTTCTTTTTGAAAGTTGCCCATTTTTTATGAGTACTGCTAAAATCTAATGTTCTTAGAAAATCAAACTCAGACCTAGTGAACAATGAAATCGTTAATTTTATCTCTAATAGTTAGGCAAAACATAGCTAAGAATTGCTAAAAACACCTCATGTGTCATATCCTAGCTAATGACATAGCATGTAATTTATTTAGAATAAGTAAAGACAACAAATGCTAAATTCTAAAATACACCCAACATTATTTTACTGCAAGAGCAGTTACTACAGCCTATACTTCTATATGTGTGAGCACAGATTGAGTTGTTTAGCAAAGTTAACTAAACAAAAGTCAGCTCTAATGATGTTACTGGCAGCTGGTCACAACCTCAAATGATTTGTGATCTAACTCAACCATGAGTAGTCATTGGTGAGGCATTATTCAGAACAGATCAATTGAAAAGATAGTTTTAGGCCGGGCGCTGGCTCACACCTGTAATTGCAGCACTTTGGGAGGCCGAGGCAGGAGGATCACTTGAGGTCAGAAGTTAGAGACCAGCCTGGCCAACAGGGTGAAACCTCATCTCTACTAAAATACAAAAATTAACCAAGTGTGGTGGCGGGCACTTGTAGTCCCAGCTACTTGGGAGGCTGAGGCAGCAGAATCACTTGAACCTAGAAGGCAGAGGTTGCAGTGAGCCGAGATTGCACCACTATATTCCAGCCTGGGCTACAGAGTGAGACTCCAAAAAAAAAAAAAAAGAAAGAAAAAAAGAAAGAAAGAAAGAAAAAGAAAAGATAGTTTTAGTCACTCACGGTTATTGACTAGCAATAAAATGAAGTCATAAAATGACAAGGTCATAGCAATGTGAACTATAATTCGGAGAAAGAGAAATAGGAAACAAATGTTTCAAAGCCTCAAAAGACAACTTGAGAAATTTGGCTTATGACCTGCCCTGATAGTCTACCTACCTCTAGAGAGGTGTCACCAGTATATATTCAGTACTTGTGTTCAATACATGGTATTAAATACAGAATAACTGAGAACAAAGTATGTATCATATAGTCCCACCTAAGGAGTTAATCATGTCTTAAAGGCTTTGAAGACTTTGTTTAGGTTCCTTGATCTTAAAGTTTCTTAATTACAGATAGTATTTGCTTGTATTCATTACATTGGAGTTTCTGACCTACTCATTTCTGACACATCATAATTACCTTATTCTCATAAAATATCTGTGACTGTATTAATATCCTACCCTTTACACCTGTACCTGTGTTCACGAAGCCTCTACTCATACAGTATGAGCAGTGATGTTTGATTGTTACCCCAAACATCTATAGAAAATATTTTTGATTCTTTTTCATTTTAAGAACAAAGGTATAATAACAACAGATATAAATGCCATCTCAATAACAGATATAAAAAAGCAACTCTTTCAGGCACTTTAAGTTAGCAGTATTGAAGTTAATTTAAGATATAAATATGATTCTGCTTTTTGTGAAAACTACCTGTGAGGGTATTTGGGCATGGAGAGAAGGACAAAAAGCTTGCATTCAGAGTCGCTATGTTTTAAAATAAGTCTAACAGTATGAAATTCTGCATTATGGCTGGGCATGGTGGCTCATGACTATAGTCCCAGCACTTTGGGAGGCTGAGGCTAGCAGATCACTTGAGCTCAGGAGTTCAAGACCAGCCTGGGCAACATAGCAAGACCCTGTCTCTATGAAAAATACAAAAAATTAGCCAAGTGTGGTGATGGGCACCTGTGGTCCCAGCTACTTCAGAGGCTGAGGTGGGAGGATCACTTGAGCCCAGGAGGTGGAGGCTGCAGGAAGCCGAGATCATGCCACTGCATACTAGATTGGGGCCTGGGTGACAGAGTGAGAACTTGTCTCAAATTAAAAACAAAACAAAACAAAAAGGCTGCGCACAGTGGCTCACGCCTGTAATCCCAACACTTTGGGAGGCCGAGGCAGGTTGATCACTTGAGGTCAGGAGTTTGAGACCAGCCTGGCCAACCTAGCAAAACCCCATCTCTACTAAAAATACAAAAATTAGCCGGGTGTGGTGACACCTGTAATCCCAGCTACTTGGGAGGCTGAGGCAGCAGAATTGCTTGAACCTGGGAGGGAGAGGTTCCAGTGACTGGAGATCGCACCATTGCATTCCAGCCTGGCAACACAGTGAAACTCCATCTCAAAAAAAAAAAAAGGCGGGGCTGGGGGGACATCCATCCCCTGAAGCATTTATCCTTTGTGTTACAAACGATCCAACTATACTCAAGCAATCGCCCCACCTCAGTCTCCTGAGCTGCTGAGACTACAGGCATACACCACCACTCTTGGTTAATTTTTTTTTTAATTTTTTTTTTTTGTAGAAACAAGGTTTAACTATATTGCCAGGCTGGTCTCAAACTCCTGGACTCAAGTGATCCTCCTGCCTCGATCTCCCAAAGTGCTGAGATTCTAGGCCTAAGCCACCACACCTAGCCTCTTTTAGTTTCTAGGTTTTTGAGACGGAGTCATGCTCTGTTGTCCAGGCTGGAGTTCAATGGCACGATCCCGGCTCCCTGCAACCTCTGCCTCCCGGGTTCAGGCAATTCTCCTGCTTCAGCCTCCTGAGTAGCTGGGATTACAGACACGCACCACCACACCCAGCTAATTTTTGTATTTTTTAATGAAGACGGTGTTTCGCCATGTTGGCCAGACTGGTCTCAAACTCCTGACCTCAAGTGATCCACCCATCTTGGTCTCCCAAAGTGCTGGGATTACAGGCATGAGCCACCGCACCCAGTCTCTTTTATTTTTAAATGTACAATTAAGTTATTATTGATTATAGTTACCCTGTTGTGCTATCAAATAGTAGGTCTTACTTATTCTTTCTAACTGGGGCCTGGGTAATAGAGTGAGACCTCATGTCACATTAAAAAAAGAAAAGAAAAGAAAGTCCAGGCACAGTGGCTCATGCCTGTGTTTCCAGCACTTTGGGAAGCCAAGACAAGTGAATCACTTGAGGTCAGGAGTTTGACACCAGCCTGGTAGACACTGAGTACTTTTTGTACCCATTAACTATTCCTACTTCCCCCTCGCTATCCTACTATCCTTCCCACCCTCTGGTAACCATCCTTCTATTCACTATCCATCAGTCCAGTTGTTTTAATTTTTAGCTCCCACAAATAAATGAGAACATGTGATGTTTGTCTTTCTGTGCCTGGTTTATGTCCCTTAGATAATGATCTCCAGTTCTGTCCATGTTGTTGCAAATGATAGGATCTCATTCTTTTTTAACAACTGAGTAGTGCTTTATTGTCTATATGTACTGTATTTTCTTTATCCATTCATCTGGGTTTTTTTGTTTGTTTTTTTTTGTTTTGTTTTGTTTTTTGAGACGGAGTCTCCCTCTGTCGCCAAGGTTGGAGTACAGTGGCGCAATCTGGGCTCACTGCAACCTCCACCTCCCGGGTTCAACTGATTCTCCTGCCTCAGCCTCCCAAGCAGCTGGGATTACAGATGCCTGCCACCATGCCTGGCTAATTTTTGTCTTTTAGTAAAGACAGATTTCACCATGATGGCCAGGCTGGTCTTGTACTCCTGACCTCAGGTGATCCACCCACCTGGGCCTCCCAAAGTGCTGGGATTACAGGTGTGAGCCACCGCGCCCAGCCTATTCATCTGTTAATGGACACTTAGGTTGCTTCCAAATCTTGGCTATTACGAACAGTGCTGCAACAAACATGGAGTGCAAGTGTTTCCTCAATATACTGATTTTCTTTCTTTTGGGTATATACCCAGCAGTGGGATTGCTGGATCATATGGTAGCTCTATTTTTAGTTTTTTGAGGAACCTCCATACTGTTTTCTATAGGGTTCCACTAACTTACATTCCCACCAAGAGTGTACAAGGGTTTCCTTTTCTTCACGTCCTCAGCAGCATAAATGCCATTTTAACTGGGGTGAGATGATATCTCATTGTAGTTTTGATTTGTATTTCTCTGATGATCCGTGATGTTGAGCACCTTTTCATATGCCTGTTTGCCATTTGCATGTCTTCTTTTGAGAAATGTATACTCAAAATTTTTTCCTACAGAATTGTTTGAGCTCCTTATATATTTTGGTCATTAATCCCTTGTCAGATGGGTAGTTTGCAAATATTTTCCCCCATTCAGTGGATTGACTCTTCACTTGGTTGTTTCCTTTGCTATGCAGAACCTTTTTAACTTGATGTAATCCCACTTGTCCATTTTTGCTTTGGTTGCCTGTACTTATAGAATATTACTCAAGAAAATTTTTGCCCAGATCAATGTCCCTGAGAATCTCCCCAATATTTTTTGTAATAGTTTCGTAGTTTGAGTTCTTACATTTGAGTCTTTAACCCACTTTGATTTGATGTTTGTACGTGGCAAGAGATAGGGGTCTAGTTTCATTCTTCTGCATATGGACATCCAATTTTCCCAGCACTATTTATTGAAGAGACTGTCCTTTCCCCGATGTATGTTCTTGGCACATTTGTCAAAAATTAGTTCACTGTACAGTGCACAGGTTTGTTTCTGGGTTCTCTGTTCTGTTCCATTGGCCTACATGTCTACTTTTATGCAAGTATCATGCATTTTTGGTTACTGTAACTCTATAGCATAATTTGAAGTCAGGTAATGTGATTTCTCCAGTTCTGTTCTTCTTGCTTAGGATAGCTTTGGCTATTCTGGGTCTTTTGTGGTTTCATTTCAATTTTAGGATTTTTTTTCTATTTCTGTGAAAAATATCATTGGTGTTTTGATAGGGATTGCATTGAGTCTTTAGATTTCCTTTGGGTAGTATGGACATTTTAACAATTTTGATTCTTCCAATCAATGAACATGGAATATCTTTCCTTTTTTTAATGCCCTCTTCAATTTTTTCATCAGTATTTTATAGTTTTATCATTTTCATTGTAGAGATCTTTCACTTCTTTGGATGAGTTAATTCCCATATATTTAATTTTATTTGTGGCTATTGTAAATGGGATTTGTTTTTTAAATTTGTTTTTCAGATTGTTCACTGTTGGCATATAGAAATGCTACTGAATTTTGGCCAGGGGCAGTGGCTCACGCCTGTAATCCCAGCACATAGGGAGGCCAAGGTGGGTGGATCACCTGAGGTCAGGAGTTCGAGACCAGCCTGGCCAACATGGTGAAACCCCATCTCTACTAAAAATACAAAAATTAACTGGGCATGGTCGTGCACACCTGTAATTCCAGTTACTCAGGAGGCTGAGGCAGGAGAATTGCTTGACCCCAGGAGGCAAAGGTCGCAGTTAGCCAAGATTACACCACTGCACTCCAGCCTGGGTGACAGAGCGAGACTCCATTTCAAAAAAAAAAAAAAAAAAAAGTGCTACTGAATTTTGTATGTCGATTTTGTATCCTGCAACTTTACTAAGTTTGTCAGTTCTGATAGTTTTTTTGGTGGAATCTAAATTTTCAAAATATAAGATCATATCATCTGAAAACCAAGATAATTTGATTTCTTCCTTTCCAATTTGGATGCCCTTTACTTCTTTCTCTTGTCTGATTGCTCTAGCTAGGACTTCTAGTACTTTGCTGAATAATGGTGCTGAAAGTGAGCATCTTTGTCATGTTCCAGATCTTGGAGGAAAGACTTTCCATTTTCCCCATTCATTATGATAACAGCTGTGGGTCTGTTGCAGTTGGCTTTTATTATGTTGAGGTATGTTCCTTCTATACCTAGTTTGTGGAGGATTTTTATCATGAATGGATGCTGAATTTTATCATATGCTTTTTCAGCATCAATTGAAATGATCATATGGTTTGTGTCCTTCATTTTGCTGATGTGCTGTATCACATTGATTGATGTGCACATGCTGAAACATCCTTACATCCCTGGGATAAAGCTTGGCCATGATGAATGATCTTTTTAATGTGTTGTCGAATTTGGTTTGCTAGTATTTTGTTGAGGATTTTTACATCCATATTAATCAGTGATATTGGCCTGTAGAATTAGTGAGCTTGAAGATAGGCTATTTGAAAATGCAGTAGGAAGAGACAAAAGAAAAAAAGAATAAAAAATAATGAAGCATGCCTACAAGATTTCATATATATATATATATATATATATATATATATATATATATATTTCATATACACACACACCGAGAGAGAGAGAGTGTATAGTCTTGCTATGTTGCCCAGGCTGATCTCAAACTCCTGGGCTCAAGCGATCCTCTTGCCTCGGTCTCCCAAAGTGCCAGGATTACAGGTGTGAGCCACCACACCTGACATAATTCATTCTTCTGCTTGATCAGTTCTGCTATTAAGAGAGTGATGCATTCTTCAATGTGTCAGTTGCAGTTTTCAACTCTAGAATTTCTTCTTGATTCCTTATTATTATTTTAATCTCTTTGTTAAATTTATCTGATAGAATTCTGAATTCCTTCTCTATGTTATCTTGAATTTCTTTAAATTTCCTCAAAACAGCTATTTTGAACTCTCTGTCTGAAAGGTCTCATATCTCTATTTCTCCAGGATTGGTCCTGGTGTCTTACTTAGTTTGTTTGGTGAGGTCATGTTTTCCTGGATGGTCTTGATGCTTGTGGATGTTCTTTGGTGTCTGGGCATTGAAGAGTTGGGTATTTATTGTAGTCTCCACAGTCTGGGCTTGTTCGTGCCTGTCTTTCTTGGAAAGGCTTTCCAGGTATTCAAAGGACTTAAGCCCCAAGCCCAATAATGCTGTGGTTCTTGCAGATTCGTAAAGGTACTATGTTGATGGTCTTGGATAAGACCTGGAAGAATTCTCTGGATTATTAGGCAGAGGTTTTTGTTCTCTTCCCTTACTGTCTCCCAAACAAATGGAGTCTCTTTTTCTGTGCTGAGCTGCCTGGAGCTCAGAGTGGGGTGACACAAGTACCACTGTGGCTACCACCACTGGGACTGCACTGGGTTAGACCTGAAGCCAGCATAGCACTGGATCTCACCCAAGGTTCACTGTAACCACTACCTGGCTATTGCCTATGTTTGCTTAAGGCCCTAGGGATCTATAATCAGCGGGTGGAGAAGTCAGTCAGGTTTGTGTCCTTCCCTTTAGGGCAGGACCTCCTCCTGGATCCAGGCAGGTCCAGAGATGTTATTATGGATTAGAGTCAAAAAACCTTAGAAATCTACCTGGTGTTCCATTCTACTGTGGCTAAGTTGGCCCTCAAACTGCAAGACAAATTATTCCTGCTCTTCCCTCCCCTTTCCACAGGCAAAGAAGCCTCTCCCAGGGGCCACCATCACCACTGGCCCTTGGGGAGTTCTGCCAAGCCGCCACCAATGTTCACTTAAAAGTCCGAAGACTCTTCAGTGGGCTTGTGGTGAATGCTGCCAGGAAAGGGACTCCTCCTGCAGAGCAATGGGCTCCCCTCTGGCCCAGGGCAGGTCCAGAAATGCCATCCAAGAGCCAAGGCCAGGACTCCAAGAACCCCTTTGTTGCTCTACCCGACTTTGGGCAAGCTGATACCTAAGGTGTGAGACAAAGTCCCCTTTACTTTTCCCTCTGCTTTTCTCAAGCAGAAGGAGTCTTTCATCATAGCTACGACAGCTGGGAATGTGCTGAGTCTCACCTGAAGCCAGTACATCTCAGAGGCTCACCCAAAGCCCATGGAGTATTTCCTGGGTATTTCTGTTGGTTATTCAGTGCCCAAGGGCTCTTTGGTCAGTAGGTAGAGAATGCTGCCAGGACTGGGTCTTTCCCTTCAAGGCAGCGAGTTCCCTTCTGGCCCTAGGTATGTACAGAGATTTATCTGGGAGCTAAGGCCTATAGAATGGGGGTCTCACAACTCTGCCCAGTGCCCTATTCTATTGAGGCTGAGCTAATATCCAAGAGGCAAGACAAAGTTCTCTTTATTCTTTGCTCTCCTCTCCTCAAGCAGAAGGAAGGAGTCACTTTCTTTGTTGTAAGCTGTGCTGCCTGGGGTTAAGGGAGAGTGGCACAAGCACTTCCTTAGCCACCCCAGCTGGTGTCTCCATAGGTCACATGCTGCCCTAGTCCACTGGCTCTAAGCCCAACCCAGAACTAGGACTTGCCTAGGAATTGCTGTCAGTTATATTTTTAAAGCTACATGTTTATTTGTTCTGGAAGGAGCTTACAACTAAGGCATTAGAATCCTATAAATGTTTATGGGTAAAATGTCATATTTCTGACATCACAAGAAAGAAAAAGTGTCAATTAGCTTTCTCTATTTAAAGAGCCCCTTGATTCTCAAGGACTAGCTGTTTAAAAAGAGGAATAAGTCTCTATCTTACTAGGTCTTCACTTTTGCTTTTGAATTCTAAAATCATTTTCATAGACCATCTGTATATCTTCCCATATAATAAAAAATCTTGGGTCGAGCATGGTGGCTCACACCTGTAATCCCAGCACTTTGGGGATCTCCCAAGGTGGGGGGATCACCTGAAGTCAGGAGTTCAAGACCAGCCTGGCCAACATGGTGAAACCCCGCCTCTACTAAAAATACAAAAATTGGCTGGGTGTGGTGGCACATGCCTGTAATCCCAGCTACTTGGGAGGCTGAGGCAGGAGAATCACTTGAACCTGGGAGGCGGAGGTTGCAGTGAGCTGAGATCATGCCACTGCACTCTAGCCTGGGCAACAGAACAAGACTCCATCTTAGGGAAAAAAAAAAAAGAAATCTTGGGAAAACTGAATTTGTTTTTCATTTAAAGTTTTAAAAATTATGGTAAAATACACATAACATAAAATTTACCATCTTCAACACTTTTAAGGATACTGCTTGGTAGTGTTAAGTATATTTATATTGTTGTACAACCAATCTCCAGAACCTTTTCATCTTGCAAAATGGAATCTTGCAAAACTGAAACTCTATACTCACTGAACAAGAACTCTTTTTCATATTTTTTTCCTATTTATTTATTTTAGAGACAGGTTCTCACTATGTTGCCCAGGCTGCTCTCGAACCTCTGGGCTCAAGTGATCCTGCTGCCTCAGTCTCCCACAGTGCTGGGATTACAGGCATGAGCCACCATGCCTGGCCACCAAAAACCCTTCATTTCCCACTCTTTTTACAACCCCTATGCCCTGACAATCACCATTCTACTTTCTGTAGGTTTGACTACTCATATAAGGGAAATAATACAGTGTTTGTCCTTTTGTGATTGGCTTATTTCACTTAGCACAATGTCCTCAAGCTTTACCCATGTTTGTAGCATGTGTCAGGATTTCCTTCCTTTTTCCATTTGGTGGATTGGTATAAAACATTTTTCCTTCCTTTTTAAAAACTTTAATCTTTTAAAAAATTTTTACCTTCCATTCTACCTATGAAAAAAATTTCAATCTTTCAATGTGTTATTATAAAAACTTACTTTAGCCTGTTTTTGTAAAAATGAGAAGGAAGATAGAAATGCTCTGCTCTGAAAGCAAGAGTTTTTCTTAGTTAACAGTAACGATATACATGCATTACTTAACAATAGGGATACATTCTGAGAAATGTGTCATTAGGTGATTTCTTCTTTTCTGTTTTTGAGATGAGGTCTCGCTGTGTCACCCAGGCTGGAGTGCAGTGGTGCAACCTCACTGCAAACTCAACCTCACAAGTTCAAGCAGTCCTCCACCTCAGCCTCTTGAGTGGTTGGGATTACATGCCACCATGCCTGGGTAATGATTTCTTCATTGTGGAAACATTAGGATGTACTTACACAAACCTAGAGGGTATAACCTACTACACCTAAGCTATGTGGTATGGCCTATTGCTATGGCCAAGGCTGCAAACCTGTACAGCTTGTTATTGTACCGAATACTGTAGGCAACTGAAACGCAATGGTAAGTATTTGTGTATCTAAACATAGAAAAGATACAGTAGAAATATGGTATTATAATCTTATGAGACCACCGTTATATGTCTATCATTGACCAAGATGTCATTATGTGGTACATGACTGTATATGTACACACATGCATACACCATAGAATGTGTGTATTAACAATATAATTGACACTATAGGATAATGAAGCAAAGAGATTCAGAGGCAACTTTTCAGACATCAAATAATGCAAAGACTTACTGTTTGGAGAGGAGAGACACTAAAAAACCTGAAGCATTCCAGGATACACTGGTCCCATCACCTCCCCAAAAAAGCAGTATAAAGAGCATGCTATCTTTGTCCATATATGCTAGACAGTGGGCAGAGGTCTCCTCAGCAGCCCTGTCCTACCCTGGGCACTTCCTTTCCTGTCAAGACTATACAGAGAAGGGTGACCCCAGGGTTCCAACCCAGCTATCAAGGGACACTTTCGTTTTCAGGATGATGACAAAACCTAACAGCAATTCATAACTTTACATATATTAGTCCCATTACCATGACCAGGGTATGAAAGAGAAAATTCATCAGTTGCTCAGCTACAAAATCTTAAATTGACAATGGTTTACTGTTTTGACCTACAAAACAGCCTTTTCAACCTAACAGAATCCTACCCTTTTTTCTCCATCTATCGGAGAATTAATGTAAACACATTCTTCTTTTATAACAAAAAGCATAGCTTAGCAGTTAGGAGTATAGGCAACAGGTTCAAAAAAGACCAGGATTTGAATCCTGGCTCTGTCTCTGTGTGTGAACTTGGACAGTTTCTTAACCTTTCTGGGCCTCTCAGCCTGTAAAATGCAGGTAAGAACAACACCTCCCTCAAATGGTTGTGGTGGAGTGGAAATGATATGAGATGCATAAAGTGTTTAGTACAATGCCTGGCATGTAGTCAGCTCTCAATGTCAGCTCTTAGTATTATCACAACAACAAAAATAATGAAAAGTTTCACAGATAATGGCTTGATAGGGTGAGGTAACTGCATGTGATGATTGGACTCCGTCCCCCTCCTCTTAATTGATTGGGATGAGGGATCCTGAAATCATAGCAAAGCACATCAGGGACCATCACTCTTCGTGGCTAATTTCCAGGGCAGATCCGGGCCCCTCCTCCTTATCCCTGCTTGCCTTTCTGGAGTGCTGCATCCTCCACAGATGGAAGAGCTGGCCATCGCATGTCAGTCTGACTTCTGTACTTCAGTGAGAGAACACTGTGGAGTGGAAGGAATAAATGACTCTCAGTTGCAGTTTTCGAGCTTTCTGTCTGTCTCTCTGGAAATCAGCCGGCTCCCGCTTGCTCCATTGACTGTGTACCAGCCAATACAAAATGAAATGCTCCTGTCCTCATTTGAATTACACGTATCCCAGAGGAGCCCCATGCAAAGCGCACATTGGTGTTTAACCATCTGCGAGCCCAATCCTGGGGACAGTTCAGAATACTCCACTCCTCACTGCTCAGAGGCTGCAGGCCTTCTCCAAGTCGGAGCTTGTCAACTCAGGACAAGAAAGAGCTACAGCGCGGCAGAACAGCAGATCACATTCGGTGAGCTGTCCCGCTTGCACTCATATTTGTGCATTACAGGATCAGAGAGGCAACATGCCACAGTGGCTGCAGGCACAGTCTCGCTACCTGGCCTGGGTTTGATTTGGCTTCACCACTTACGGGCTGTGTGACCCCTGGCAAGTCACCTGACCTTTCTCTGTTTCCATTTCCTTAGCTGTAAATTGGAGAACGTAACAGAAGCTGACTCATTATTGGTGTTGGAAGAATACATGAATATATACAAAGCACCTAGGAAACATTAAGTCTAAACATTTACTGCTATTGTTACTTCTTTTCATGTACATTGTTAAAAGGAGGTAGATTAGTCAGATCCAAATGTATATAATGTAATTTTAGAGGTCTTTTATTGTGGTGAAATGTACATAAAATTTAACATTTTAAGCCTACTATTCAAGTGGCATTAAGTGCATTCATACCATTGTACAGCCACCACCACTATCCATCTCCAAAACTTTTTCATTATCCCAAACTGAAACTCTGTGCACATGTATTCCTTCTCATTGCCCCCTGCCCCCAGCACCTGGTAACCACTGTTCTACTTTCTGTCCCTATGAAGAAAGACATCTGATTATTCTAGGCACCTTATATAAGTGGAATCATACAGTATTTGTCCTTTGTAACTGGCTTATTTCACTTAGCATAATACCTTTAAGGTTCATCCATGTTGTAGCATATTTCAGAATTTCATTCCTTAAGGCTGAATAATATTCCTTTGTATGTTTATATCCGTTTCATTTATTCATTCATCTTTCCATGGACATTAGGGTTGATTACACATTTTTGCTACTGTGAATAATGCTGCTATGAACATTGGTACACAAATATCTGTTTGTGTTGGACCAGATGAGGAAAATGTGGTGCATACATACCATGGAACACTACGCAGCCATAAAAAAGAATGAAGTCATGTCCTTTGCAGCAACATGGCTGCAGCTAGAGGCCATTATCCTAAGTGAACTCATGCAGGAACAGAAAACCAAATACCACATGTTCTCACTTATAAGTGAGAGCTAAATATTGAGCACACATGAACACAAGGATAGACACTGGGGACTACTTGACAGGGAGGGCACGGTGGGGGATTGAAAAACTACCTATTGGCTATTATGCACACTACTTGGGTGACAGAATTATTCATACACCAAACTTCAGGGATAGGCCATTTACCCATACAACAAATCTGCACATGTAACCCCCTGAACCTAAAATAAAAGTTAAGCTGGGTGCAGTAGCTCATGCCTATAATCCCAGCACTTTTGGAGGCCAAGGTGGATGGATCACTTGAGCCCAGGAGTTCAAGACCAACCTGGGCAACGTGGCACAACCCTATCTCTACACAAAATACAAAAATTAGCTGTGAGTAGAGGCATGTACCTGTAGTCCCAACTACTCATTGGCGGGGTAGAGGGTGGTGGTGCTGAGGTGGGAGGGTCACTTGAGGCCATGAGGTCAAGCCTGCAGTGAGTTGTGATTGCGCCACTACACTCTAGCCTGGGTGACAGAGACCTTGTCTCAAAATACACAAAATAAAATAAAAGTTAAAAAACAAACAAACAAATATCTGTTTGCATCTCTGCTTTCAACTTTTTTTGATATATACCCAGACATGGAATTCCTAGATCATGTGGTAATTCTATGTTTAATTTTCTTAGGAACCACCATACTGTTTTCCACAGTGACTATACTGTTTTACATTCCTACCAGTGACACACAAGGGTTCCAATTTCTCCACATTCTTGGAAACACTGTTTTTTATGCTTTTTTTTTTTTTAGTAACAGCCATTCTAAGGGGCGTGAAGTGATATCTCACTGTGGTTTTGATTTGCATTTCCCTAATAATTAGTGATGGTGAGCATCTTTTCATGTGCTTATTGACCACTTGCGTATCTTCTTTGGTATAATGTAATTTTTAGATACACATTTCCTAATTGTTAACCTGAAATAATATTAATGAGACTTAATCAATCTATTAGAATGTACTGGCTTCTACTATGAGACTACCTAATACCCCGTGTATACACCTGGCCTGGATACATAGCAACCCCAGCAGGACAATGTCTTTTATTTTTTACTCAGCTAGTTATTGTAGCCAAGGTGACAATGGAGAAGTCTCCCAAGTAGAGGGAGTAGGATGGAGAATCTTCCAGATAGCCCAAAATTTGAAGTAGTTCTCTTCCTCCTGAAACTCTTCCAGCAGCCGCAGTGCTTGCAGAAGGCACTTGATGGCAGCTTTCCGGGGCATTTCCTGGCAGCTGTGGCAAGGATTTTGCAGAATTAGAGTGGCATGTTTTATAACCAGAGCCATAAAAGTACAGCTCTTGGATACTCTGTACTTCAAATCTGCACTCTGAGCAATTTTAGACACAGGAACCAAGGATTCCTTGCAATTAGGGTTCCCATTTTCAACAGCAGAAAGTAATGCAGTCATCACTTGGCACAGGATACATAGGCAAGTTTGAAGACAAGCAGAGAAGGGAATGGCCCAGAACCAAGGCAGATAGATACTTCCCGTAGCCATAACTGCCTTAGGGTCTCACCACTATCTGAAGGATACAGGATCCCAGAGTAATTTATTCATAAATGCATTCAAGTTATTCATCATATATGAATACACAGCCTACTATGTGCCAGAAACTATTTTGGGCTCACACTGGTGAACAAAACAAAGTCCCTATTATCCTAGCACTTATATTTTATTGGAGTTAGTAGAAAATAAATGATCAGAAACATATTATTTGAGCTGGTGGCTCATGCTTATAATCCCAGCACTTCGAGAGGCCAAGGTGGGAGGATCCCTTGAGCCCAGGACTTCAAGACCAGCCTGGGCCACATGGTCAGACCCCATCTCTACAAAAATAAATAAATAAGAATAAATTTTTTTCAAAAAGAAAAGAGAAATGAGTCACAATTAATTATGCCTGAAAATTACTATAACTCTATACACAGTATATAGTTATACCTAAGCTATACCTGTACATAATTCATTCCATAGTATAGAGTCAGTCATTTTAACTAACCTTCCTCTTGTCTTTCAAAGCCCTAAGTTAAGAATGTCTACAAGGGCCAGGTGCGGTGGCTCATGCCTGTAATCCCAGCACTTTGGGAGGCCAAGGAGAGCAGATCACCTGAGGTCAGGAGTTCGAGACCAGCCTGGCCAACGTGGTGAAACCCCAGCTCTACAAAAATACAAAAAATTATCTAGGCATGGTGCCACACACCTGTAATCCAGCTATTCGGAAGGCTGAGGCATAAGAATCACTTGAATCTGGGAGGCTGAGGCTGTACTAAGCCAAGATCACACCACTGCATTCCAACCTGGGCAACAGAGCAAGACTCTGTCTCAAAAAAAAAATCAAGCAAACAAACAGAAAAAAACAAACAAAAAGCAATGTCTACAAGGATTATTGAAAGTATTTATCTGAACCTGAGAGCACCAGCCTATGCCCAGAGTGTGTGCACCAAGCAAATAGCCCTCCCAGAATGGAACCTGATGTGAAAAATAATGAAATAGAAGGGGCATCGTTATGTGAAAAAGGAAGAGGTTGAAGGAAAAAACAAAACAAAAAAAAAAGCCAACAGAACAAGAAGACAAGCCACAGACTGGGAGAAAGTGTTTGCAAAATGTACACCTGGTAAAGGACTGTTACCCAAAATATACAGAGAACTCTTAAAACTCAACAATAAGAAAACAAAAAAATCTGATTTAAAAATAAGCAAAAAACCCTGAACAGATACCCCACCAAAGAAGGTATATAGATGCCAAGTAAACATATGAAGAGATTCTCAAGATCCTATGTCATTAGGGAATTGCAAATTAAAACAATGAGATACCACTATATACCTATTAGAGTGGCCAAAATCCAAAACACTGACACCACCAAGTGCTGACAAGGTTGTGAAGCAACAGGAACTCCCATTCATTGCTGATGAAAATACAAACTAGTACAGTCACTTCGCAAAGCAGTTTGGCAGTTTCTTACAAAAGTAAACATACTCTTGCCATACACTCCTCAGTATTAACCCAAATAAATTGAAAACTTATGTCCACACAAAAACATGCACAAGGATATTCATAGCAACTTTACTCATAATTGCCAAAACTTGGACCCAACCAATATGTTTTTCAGTAAGTGGGTGGATAAATAAACAGTGATACATCCAGACAATGGAATATTATCTAGCACTAGAAAGAAATAAGCTATTGAGCCATGAAAAGCATAGAGGAACATAAATGCATACTACTAAGTGAAAAAAGCCAATTTGAAAAGGCAATATACTGTATGATTTCAACTACATGACCTTCTGGAAAAGGCAAAACTATGGAGACAGTGAAGACATTAGTGATTTTCAGGGGTTAGGAGGAAGGAAGGAATAAATAGGCAGAGCGCAAAGGATTTTTAGGGCAGTGAAACTATTCTGCATGATACTATAACAGTAGATACCTGTCATTATATATTTTTCAAAACCCAAGGAATGTGCAACACCAGGAGTGAACCTTAAGGTAAATTATGGACTCTGGGTTGTAATGATGTGTTGATGTAAGTTCATCAATTGCAACAAATGTACCACTCTGGTGATGGGATTGATAGTAGAGGAGGGCGTGTGTGTGTGTGTGTGTGTGTGTGTGTGTGTGTGTGTGTCTGTGTGGTGAGGGATGGGGGTACCTAGGAATTCCGTGTACTTTTGCACAGCTTTGTTGTGAGCATAAAGCTGATCCAAAAAAATAAATAAATAAAGTGTATTAATTAAAAAACAAAAGCAAAATAAAGCCACAGTGCCTGAATTCCTGGCCAGCATTTAAAGAGATTATGGGGATTAACTAAATTCCACAGGTAGAACATTTGAGCCCTTCAGAGAAAATCACTCCTGGATATACTGATGAGGAACTCAGAGAGAGAGGCAAGTAACCGTGTGGTGGAGCTGTTAGTGGTTATCACGCAATAACCCACATCCATCGCCACTTGCTGTGCAGCAGGCACTGCCCTAAACGCTTTGCACTGAGTCCTCACCAATAACCTGAAGAGCCAGAGACTCACACAGCAATCCTCTAAAGTAAAGCTTCACTTTAAAACGTGTGCTGAAATTAAGAAACAGACTGCAGGCTGGGTGCAGTGGCTCACGCCTGTAATCCCAACACTTTGGGAGGCCGAGGTGGGCGGATCACCTGAGGTCAGGAGTTTGAGACCAGCCTGACCAACCCCTGTCTCTACTAAAAATACAAAATTAGCCGGATATGGCGGCGCATGCTTGTAATCCCAGCTACTCGGGAGGCTGAGACAGGAGAATTGCTTGAACCTGGGAGGTGGAGGTTGCAGTGAGCTGAGATTGTGCCACTGCACTCCAGCCTGGATGAAAGAGCAAGACTCTGTCTCAAACAAAACAAAAAAAAGAAACCCACTGCATTGGTGAGGATGTGGGGAAACCAGCAGTACCATACCTACTGGGTAAGTGGATAAATTCGTACCACCTTCTCAGGAGGCTGTTTGGCAATATCTAATCAACTTTTCATACCCTTTGACCCATCAATTCTAGCTCTAAGTATTTTTTTTTTTTTTTTTTTTTTTTTTTTTTTGAGATGGAGTCTCGCTTTGTTGCCAGGCTGGAGTGCAGTGGCGCAATCTTGGCTCACTGCAACCTCCACTTCCCAGGTTCAAGTGATTCTCATGCCTCAGCCTCCCAGGTAACTGGGATTACAGGCGCCTACCACCACACACGGCTAATTTTGTATTTTTAGTAGAGATGGGGTTTCACCAAGTTGGCCAGGATGGTCTCGATTTCTTGACCTCATGATCGACCTGCCTCAGCCTCCCAAAGTGCTGGGATTACAGGTGTCAGACACTGCACCCGGCCCTGGCTCTAAGTATCTTACGGATATATTAACACCTAATTACAAAGGATTCGTGTATAAAGATGTTCACTGTAGCACTGATTATAGTAGACAAAAACTCTACAAACTTAATCAGAATTGCTAAAATAAAACCAACTGATAATATCAAATGCTGGCAAGCATGCATATATTGCTGGTAGTGAAACAAAGTGGTATAGCCACTTTGGAAAGCAGTTTGGGAATTGCTTATTAAACTGAACATACACTCACCACACTACCCAGCAATCCCACTCTGAGAAATAAAAAATTTGTTTACCCAAGAGAAATGAAACTTATGTCCACCCAAAAACCAGTGCCCAATAGTAACAGATTTATTTATTTCCTTCGTAACTGGAAACAACCTAATGTCTTACAATTGGCAAATGGATAAATACACTTGTGGTGCAATGGAATCTGTGCAGTAATAGAGTAATAAGAAACGGCCAAACACTGGTACACCCAACAACATGGATAAATCTCAGCTGCATTGTGCTCAGTGAAAGAACCCGGACTCAAAAGGCTACATCCTGTATGATTGTATTGATATGACCTTTTGAAAAAGGCAAATTACAGGGACAGAAAGCTGACACATGGGATGCTCAGGGCAGAGGGGAGGAAGTGCGATCCATGTTGTTTGCCAGGGGCTAGGGATGAGTGAAGGGGTCTGTCTACACAGGTGCATTAGAGAGATTTCTGGAGTGATGGAAATGTTCTGCATCTTGACTGTGGTTACATGACTATACATGTGTACCAAAATTCATGGAGCTGTTGTTCACTTAGAAGGGTGAATCTTACTACATGTATACCCCAATAAACTTGACTTTTAAAAAATACTGGAAATACCAACATCATCAATAAGATGACTGGTTAAATAAATTCGAATACAGGCCGGGCACGGTGGCTCACACCTGTAATCCTAGTACTTTGGGAGCCTGAGGCAGGTGAATCACCCGGGGTCAGAAGTTCAAGACTAGCCTGGGCAACATGGCGAAACCCCGTCTGTACTAAAAATACAAAAATTAGCCAGGTGTGGTGGTGGACGCCTGTAACCCCAGCTACTCAGGAGGCTGAGGCAGGAGAATCACTTGAACCCAGGAGGTAGAGGTTGCAATGAACCGGGATTACGCCATTGCACTCCAGTCTGGGTGACAGATTGAAACTCTCTCTCAAAAAACAAAAACAAAAACAATAAATTCAATTATAGCCACAAATGAAATACTGGTCATTTCAAAGAAGAGGAATTTCTAAACATATACATGTTATTATCATCAAGATTCATAGTTAGAAGATGTTTAAAGCCTGGTACAGTAGCCAGTGTAGTATGTCACTAACAGTTTAAAGAAAGGGTACATTCTTAATACTAAGAATGTACATGTGTGCCAGGTGCGGTGGCTCACGCCTGTAATCCCAGCACTTTGGGAGACCGAGGCAGGCAGATCTCTTGAGGTCAGGAGTTTGAGACCAGCCTGGCCAACATGGTCAACATTGTAAAACCCCATCTCTACTAAAAATACAAAAATTAGCCAGGCGTGGTGGCAGGTGCTTGTAATCCCAGTTATTTGGGAGGCTGAGGCACAAGAATCGCTTGAACCCGGGAGGCAGAGGTTGCAGTGAGCCGAGATCACACAACTGCACTCCAGCCTGGGCAACAGAGGGAGACTCCATCTCAAAAAAATACACACACACACACACACACACACACACACACACACACGGGTGATGTGGGTGTCAACTTGATTGGATTGATGGATACAAAGTATTGATCCTAGGTGTGTCTATGAGGGTGTTGTCAAAGGAGATTAATATTTGAGTCAGTGGGCCGGGAAAGGCAGGCCCACCCTTAATCTAGGTGGGCACAATCTAATCAGCTGCCAGAGCAGTGGGAATATAAGCAGGCAGAAAAATGTGAAAAGACTGGCCTAGCCTCCCAGCCTACATCTTTCTCCCGTGCTGGATGCTTCCTGCCCTCGAACACTGGACTCCAAGTTCTTCAGTTTTGGAATTTGGATTGGCTCTTCTCGCTCCTCGACCTGCAGATAGCCTGTTGAGGGACCTTGTGATTGTGTGAGTTAATACTTAATAAACTCATATATATATATATAATTAGTTCTGTCCCTCTGGAGAACCCTGACTAATACAGTGTGGTATCTCGGAAAAGATATACATGAAAATAGAGACCGGGCGCGGTGGCTCACGCCTGTAATCCCAGCACTTTGGGAGGCTGAGGCGGGTGGATCATGAGGTCAGGAGATCGAGACCATCCTGGCTAACATGGTGAAACCCCGTCTGTACTAAAAATACAAAAAAGAGAAAGTAGAAACAAAATTTCCCTCTGCCGGGGAGGACTGGAGGACTAGAGGTCATTGGTCAGAGAGAGACTTCTCAATCCACAGACTCATTTCTATTTAAATGTTTAATTATGTATATGCATTACTATGCACAACAGTTGTGTGCAGGTACAGCCTGATGGTGCCTCCTCTTGACCACCCTGAGCATCTCTGAGCCGATGTCCTCAGGCCTCTCTGGTGCATACTCTATCGGCTGCTTGTAGGAGTCCTCTCAGGCAGGCAGGAATAGGCACAATATTGGAAATGGGAAGGAGATAGCATCTCTTTGACCAACAAGGAATGGGAACCAGTAGATAATCCCTGTCTCAAGTGGACATTTCTGAAGCATTTTCTACATGATTCCTTAGAGAGTCTCCAGTGGGATAGAGCCCCCATTGCCTAGAGTGATAGCTGGTTTTGCTTCCATTCCTATGTCACTCATTGCAGTTTTCCCACTCCGGTTTCCCGAAAATTTTCCCCAAATAAACGACTCACACCAAAAAAAAAAAAAAAAAAAAAAAAAAAAAAAACAGAATGAAAATAAAATTAAAAAATAAAAGTGTTTGCATGGTTTAATTCTATGTTTTAAAATTATGATTCTAATTAATGATAGTGCATATAGAGGAAATAATTAATGGGCGAGGCCGTCTCACCCTGTGGTTCAGAATAAAAGCTCTGAAGTCAGAGTTTGAAGGCCTGTTGGCATCTTAGCTCTGCCATCTTCCAACTGCACTTGGCAAGTTAATCCCTCCAAACTTTCATTCCTTTTTCTATAAAATGGGACGAATAATAATATTTTCCCCATTGTGGCCACGTGCAGTGGCTCACACCTGTAATCCCAGCATTTTGGGAGGCCGAGGTGGGCAGATCACAAGGTCAGGAGATCGAGACCATCCTGGTTAACACGGTGAAACCCTGTCTCTAATAAAAATATTTTTTAAAAAATTAGCCGGGCGTGGTGGTGGGCACCTGTAGTCCCAGCTACTGGGGAGGCTGGGGCAGGAGAATGGCATGAACCCGGGAAGCAGAGCTTGCAGTGAGCCGAGATAGTGCCACTGTACTCCAGCCTGGGTGACAGAGCGAGACGCTGACTCAAAAAATATATAAATAAATATTTTCCCCATTGTCTGAGATTGTCTGTGGGTTAAATCAGATAATGCATATAAATCACTTAATGCTCAATACAAACATATACAAACATTTGTTAATATTATTTTTCAGCTGGGTGCAGTGGCTCGTGCCTGTAATCCTAACACTTTGAGAGGCCAAGGCTGGAGATTCACTTAGGCAAGGAGTTTGAGACAAGCCTGGGCAACATGATGAGACCCCATCTCTACAAAGAATAAAACAAAACAAAATAGCTGGCCTGTGGTCCGAGCACTTTAGGAGGCTAAGGCAGGAGGATTGCTTGAGTCCAGGGGAGGTGGAGGCTGCAGTGAGCCATGATTGTGCCGCTGCACTCCAGCCTGGGAGACAGATTGAGACTTTGTCTCTAAAATATATATATATGTATGTATATGTATAATTTTTCATTCTGTCATAGTCATAGTAATAATTAAGGGAGTTACGTATTTTTGTAATACATAAATTTTATATCATGAACATGTGTTTCTTTTATAATTTAAAACAAGTTGAAACGAAACATAAGGCCTATGCAGGCTGTTTCCCTGTCTGTTCCAACCTTTGCTGCTCGAAAAATGTTCTGCTGAGGAGGTAGCAGCTTCACCTGGGAGCTTGTTAGAACTGCAGAGCCTGGGGCCAAGCCTAGGCTGCATGCGAACAGGCCCGGGTGATTTCATGCATGACCGTGTCTGAAGGACCCTCTCTACAGCCTGCCTGTGACTACAAAAAAACTCAAACTATGTTTTTGCTACGTGGAACTCACATTATCTTAAGAAGTATTTGAAACAAAATAACATGTTATTTTCGGCTTTTTTTTCTTTTTTCTTTTTAAATTAGGGCTCCATTTAGAGTCTTCAAATAAAATGTTGAACTCAATAAGTTAGAAATTAGAAAAGTTATCACTGTTTAGATCTGTATTCTACAACTCTCAATGGATACTGTCTTTCCAAAATTTTATTTTTTGACTGAATTAATCTTTAAGAAACTCTAAAATGTGCTTCAACGGATGATCACCTTAAGATCACTGTATAGAACTTCTTGGAACTTAAATATTCTTGAAAGTCAGCAGTCATCTCAATAAAACTTTTCTTTCCTTGTTACATAAGGTTGTGCTTAACACAGAATGCATGATATTTTTGTTTTTAAAATGCACTTAAATGCATATGTATGTGTGTGTGGCTATATTTTGTAGGCCATACAAAATAGTCTTGCAAGATATGTGTTTTAAAGTTGGTCCCCAAATTCTCTGATATTTCTCTGCTTGAACGGTGAGGCCTGTGTCTGTCCCCTTCCCCTTGCATCTGAGCAAGCTTGTAACCACTTTGACCAATAGAGTAAAACACAGGTAACACTATGCGGATCCCAAAGTTAATTCATAAAAAAATCATGCAGCTTCTGCCTGATTCTCTTGGAACACTCACTCTCTGGAAGTTTCCTCTTGGGACAATTCTCAGAACCTAGCCACCATACTGTGAGAAGTTCAAATCACACAGAGAGGCTAAATGTAGATGGTCCAGATTCCAGTCAACCAACCCAGCTGAGACCAGCCTTCAGGTCATCCCAGCCTGGTTAGCAGACATTTGAGTGAGGATGCTACCAGATGACCCCAGTTCCCAGCTAGTGAGTCACCAGCAAGTCTTTTCCCAACTGAGGCCCCCAATATCTTGAAGCAGAGACAAACCATTTCACAACTCTGTATCTGAATTCCTGATCCACAGAATCTGCACACATCACAAAATGTTTTATACCACTAAGTTTGTGGTGGTATGTTACACAGTGTATTGGTCAATTCTCACACTGCTATAAAGAAATACCTGAAACTGAGGCAGGCGCATCACTTGAGGTCAGGAGTTCCAGACCAGCCTGGCCAACATGGTGAAGCCCTGTCTCCACAAAAAATACAAAAATTAGCTGGGCGTGGTGGCACACGCTTGTAGTCCCGGCTACTCAGGAGGCTGAAGCACGAGAATTGCTTGAACCCAGGAGGCGGAAGTTGCAATGAGCCGAGATTGTGCCATTGCACTTGAACCTGGGCGACAGAGCAAGACTCCATCTCAAAAAAAAAAAGCAAAAAAAAAAAAAAAAAAAACAGAAAGAAAAGAAAAATACCTGAGACTGGGTTATTTATAAAGAAAAGAAGTTTAATTGGCTCACAATTCTGCAGGCTGTACAGGAAGCATTGCCGGCTTCTGCTTCTGGGAAGGCCTCAGGAAACCTACAATCATAGCTGAAAACAAAGGGGAAGCAAGCTTGTCTTACATGCCCAGAGCAGGAGGAAGAGAGAGAGGAGGAGAGAGGTACCACACACTTTTAAACAACCAGATCTCACGAGAACTCACTCACTATGGCGACACAGTGCTAAAGGAAAAATCCGCCCCCATGATCCAAACACTTTCTACCAGGCCCCACCTCCGACACTGGGGATTACAATTTGACATGAGATTTGGGCAGGGACACAGATCCAAACCATATCACACAATGAGTAATTATACACAAAATGAACAACTAAACAACAGATAACTAAATACCAATGTAGTAAAAATAGGATTCAAAAAAATTTTATTTATATTCTCTAATTTCTCTGTAATAAACACATATCATACACAGGCCAAACAATGTTTTGCAAAGAATTTCAAGAAGAATTACAGAAATACTCTTAGGCCTACTGTCTCCTGAACTGCTTCCCCACTCCCTATCCAAGTTCTCTAACCAAGTTCTGAAACTCCAAACTAAGAATGGAAAAATGCAAAGACCAATCTGTGGATTGCATAAATGAGCATGAGAGCTGTACTTTTCACCCACATCACATTTATTTACTTTTATTTTAGACCCCAAGGGACAAAATTTATTTTTTCACAAATTTTTAAAAAATGCTTATGAGTTATTGAGATGGGTGATTCCTGCTACTTATACAGCAAGAAGAAAATTACAAAGGTACATTTGGCACAGAAAATGCCACCAATTAATTATACAAACAAGTTGGAACAAGCTCAAATTATGTGAAGAATGTGTACAAGCTCATAAACTGACTTTAATTACTATCCAAACTGTCCCAAGGGGGGAATTAGTGTATCAGGTTTGGAGCAAGAGCTTGGTAGGATTTTTTCTATTTAAAAATAACTTACGCTTGCTAAGTATGTAACAATTTAAAGATTACTTTCACATGTCCTATCACATTTACGCCTCACAGCAACTCCCAGGTGCATGTATTATAAGTGATATTTTAGAGACTTTCAGAAACTGAGAATTGCTCAAGGTCATATAGCAAGTGAATAGCAAAAGACATCAAATTCAAGTCATTTGACTTGAAGGAGGAAAATGCTTTTCATCAGATTCCCATGTAAGTTCATCCTTCTCTCCGCAGCATCTCCAGATGTAAAAATTTGCCCAAAGTGGAAGGGAATGTTTCCTGCTCCCCACTTGTGTGGGCTGAAATTAAAAAGTCATGTATTCTATTTCAGTCAGGCTCTCAGTCACAAGCAGCAGAAAACCACTCGGGCTGATTTAAGCAAGAGAAGAAATCTATTGAAAATATATTGGGCATCTGATGGAATTTTTGGAAGGCCATGAACCACAGGAACTAATTTAAAATTTGTGCAGGGAGGGCCACAGCCACTTGCCTCCCCACCCACTGACACTGGACTTTGGACATTGCTGCTGAAGACACTGCTCCTGTGCCTCCAAACAGCTACCAGACAGGATTCTGCTGGGTTCCTTCTTTGCATCATTATTTTCATTTCAAAATCAAGGGCATGTGCTTTGATTGACAGGCATTGTGCCTCTGCCCCGACTGCAAGAGAGGCTTGGAATCACCTGCACACACACCTATACCCACGCACTTTCTTTCTCTCTCTTTTTTTTTTGAAGGATGCCTAGATTAATTCCCAACCTCCCTTGCAGTTATGTGAATCAGTTAGCTTTTGCAACATAATAAATAACCCAAAGACTTGGTGGTTTAAAGCAATAATGTGGCATACATGAAGATGCCCCACTCAGATCCTTCTTTAAGAGAGGACTCACTGCTGGACAGTGAGAAGTATAATTAGCTGACAGCTTTCAAACTGAAGTCATTCTCATCTCTGGGTAACCCCTAGCCCATGACTGAGCAAGGCAGTGGTGCAAAGGCCTAGCCATTTCTGTCCAATGCAGGACTCATTGATGGGGTTCAGAACATACTGTCACAATATAGGGCAACTTGGCATTTGAGAAAATCGTGGAAGCAGAAAGGGCTCTCTGATCTTCTCCCACCCTTCTTCCCTGAAGCAGGCCATAAAAAAATTATCTGACCTTCCTCTGATGCAGGTCATAAGATCCTCATTCTCGAGGCACTCTCCCAGGCTGAGTGCCATGGCTCATGCCTGTAATCCCAGCACTTCGGAAGGCCAAGCAGGCAGATTACTGGAGGGCAGGAGTTTGAGACCAGCCTGGCCAACATGGCAAAACCCCATCTCTACTAAAAATACAAAAATTAGCCAGGCGTGGTGGCGCGCTCCTGTGGTCCCAGCTACTCACAAGTCTGAGGCAGGAGAATTGCTTGAACCCAGGAGGCAGAGGCTGTGGTGAGCTGAGATTGCACCACTGCACTCCAGCCTGGGCGACAGAATGAGACTCTGTCTCAAAAAAAAAAAAAAAAAAAGTCACAGAGACACTCCCTATAACTAGAGGAAAGGAATACCATTATCTGTGAAGACACAGGAACACAGAAGAATCTGAACAAACAGTTCTCGCTAAGTTACCCCCAGTTTATTACCTTTATATCATATACCCTTTGTCTAATCACACTTCTCCACAACTCTCAACTTCATCAAACTCAGCATTGAGATACATACATTTCCCTGTTTCTTTAAGTCTTAATTTTCAAAAGCTTGAGTGTCACATAAAACTCATATTAAATAAATTTATATGCTTTTCTGTTTTTAATCTGCCTTTTGGTATAGGTTTGTAAACCAAAGAGTATCTGAGACAAGTCTTAATCAATTTAGGAAGTTTATTTTGCCAAGGTTAAGGACATGCCCGTGACACAGCTTCAGGAGGCCCTGACGACATGTGCCCAAGGTGGTCGGGGCACAGCTTGGTTTTATATATTTTAGGGAGACATGAGACATCAATCAATATATATAAGATGTACAGTGGTTTGGCCTGGAAAGGCAGAACAACTTGAAGTAGGGATGGGGCTTCCAGGTCATAGGTGGATAAGAAACAAATGGTTGCATTATTTTGAGTTTCTGAATAGTCTTTCCAAAGGAGAGAGTCGATAGGCATTTATCTCTGTAGAGGAATGACTTTGAGTTCTGTCTGTCCTTTGCCCACAAGGAAATTCTTCATGAGGGAGGTATGTAGCTTTTAAATCTTAGTAGCTATCTTTTTAAAAAATAGAATGGGAGGCAGGTTTGCCCTAAGCAGTTCCCAGTTTGGCTTTCCCTCTTGGCTTAGTGATTTTGGGGTCCCAAGATTTATTTTCCTTTCACAGGTGTCTCAGCCATGAACCTAGCAATGAAAAAGAGAGAGATTACTTTTCTCCCCTACGTCCTCTAATGGACAATTTTTATCTTGGAACTTTTGTTGGACTGACAGACACTTGTCAGGAACATGATGGCTCCCCTAGCCAAGCCTTGCTTCCTTCCTGTCCCCTTTCACAGGTATTTTGCATTCCTAACTCCATCTCAGCATCTATAATACCTCCCAGGTAACCCAATTTGCAACAGATAACCACTTACTTAGTTCACAGCTCTATGGGCCATCAGTTTGGGCTGGGCTTAGCTGGGATGGCTGATCTCTGCCCCACATGTTGCCTCATCCTCCAGCAGGCTAGTTGGACTTGTTTTCTTGTTCACATGACCCCTGAAGAGAACTCCAAAAGAGAAAGTGGAATGACTCTTAAAGTCTAGGCTCTGAACTGCCACATCACTTCTGCCACACTCTACTTACAAAAAACAAACATTTGCCAGATTCTAAAGGAGAAGAAATAGACTCGACCTCCTGTAGGAGAAGCTGCAAAATCACATTGAAAACGGCTTGGACACAGGGTAAAGTGAAGGATTGTGGCTAATTTGCAAATTACCACTTTATGGGCAGTCATGTGATTAAGTTGTCAACAGTGAGACTGGAGCGGCGTCATTTGTCTGGGGTAATACCCAAGGTTTGTTGCCTGACGCCAACGAAATCAAGGACACAAGACACACAAGGAATGAATTTAAGAGCGCAGGTTTAATACGTGAGAGAAACAGAAGGGCTCTCTCCCCTGTGGAGAGACAGAGGCTCCCAAGTGGGTCTTCCGCTTTCCTGGTGAAATGCATGGGGTTTTATAAATGAGCTTGAGGAGGTGGTGTCTGATTTACATAGGGCCCAAAGATTGGTTGGACAAGGTGTGTCATTTACATAGCACAGGAAGAAGCTGGCCACCCCACCCTAGTCTTTTATGATGCAGGTGGGTTCTCTACCTGGCTGGGATATGTTGCCTGTTCCTTTACTGGACACGTGGTTGACTAAAGGGAAAATGGAGCCTCCATACTGAACATGCCTGGCCCCCAGGTAGCATTTTCCTATTAGCGCAGCTGCCGGCGTTCACCCATGCAAGTTTCCAGCTTGCTTATCTATGTCTGCAGCTTGATTTTACAGGCTGCTCTTTGCTAGAAAAGGAATGATTTGGAGGCTGCTTTTTGATAAAAGGGAAGCCTTACTGAGGACTCTCTTATCCTCACTAACTGCCTAAGTAATTTCTTTTTAGCTCCTGTATCGAAATGTCAGCATGTTATAGGTGTTTAAACCAGAGCAACTCCATCTTGAATAGGGGCTGGGTAAAATAAGGCTGATACCTACAGGGCTGTATTCCCAGACAGTCAGGCATTCTTAAATCACAGGAGGAAATAGGAGGTTGGCACAAGATACACGTAATAAAGACCTTGCTCATAAAACAGGTGCAGTAAAGAAGCTGGCCAAAATCCACTAAAACCAAGATGGTGAAGACAGTGATCTTTGGATGTTGTCACTGCTACACTCTGACCATCACCATGACAGTTTACAAATGCCACGGCAATGTTAGGAAGCTACCCTATATGGTCTAAAAAGGGGAGGCATGAATAATCGACCCCTTGTTTAGCATATCATCAAGAAATAACCATAAAAATGGGCAACCAGCAGCCCTTAGGGCTGCTCTGCCTATGGAGTAGCCATTCTTTTTATTCTTTTACTTTCTTAATAAACTTGCTTTCACTTTACAGACTCGCCCTGAATTCTTTCTTGGGCGAGATCCAAGAGCCCTCTCTTGGGGTCTAGATTGGAACCCCTTTTGGTAACAAGCAGAAGTGAAATGTGCACTTATGAGCCAGGATCTTCAGACACAGAACTGTGCCTCCTTCACACTCTCTTTTCCCTTCCCTCCGTCTAGAATCCATATACTTTTATCATATTATGTAGATAATGTCAATGCAGAGCTACACTTCAGAAATAACCTAGGTTGTTGAATAAAAAGAGAACAAAGCTGCCCTGCTGGCCAGGATTATTTGTATATTAGCTGTTGTGAAGGGTGTGGGGAGAGAGAGAGACAGAGACAGAGAGAGAGCATATTTTTCCTTTAAACCACTGCATTTTGGATTTTGGGACTCTTTGTTATACTAGCTTGGCATTACCCTAACTAATGCATATGAAAATGGACGTAGGTACTGAAATGGTGGTGGAGGGGCGCGGTGGGTGGAAGTAAAAATGTTTAAAGAGGAGTTTTAGAGAACCTTGCTTGTGTGATATATAATGCAATATTCTTATTTTTTCCTGAGTAACCTCCAGTCATAAGTCTTCAGTACTTCTCAATGCAGATTTTGGCTTCCTTTTTTCCCAAAAATGTCAATAGGCTGAGCTCAATCTTATATAAGCATACGGTAATTTAACAAGGTCTACTTGCATGTGGGTTACAAAATTATTACTCCATTTTTAGACAGGAAACTAAAGTTATATAGCAAATAACTGATGAAAACAGTATTTCAATCCTGACTTATCAGACTCCAAAGCCATTTCCCACTTAAATAGTTATTAGGTTTATTTTTCCCTTGAAATATGTGAGTATAGTAGAGATTTTATTCTCTGTGTTGTCATCTTTAGAGTAAGGAAACCCCATTCCATCCAATGGCAGGTGATGGTCCACAAGGATGCAGTACAGAATGTGGCCAAGACTCTAAGACTAATGTTCTCTTTGGAGAAAGACAAGTGAGAAACTTCAGCCAAGTCATCCTCTTGCCAAAATTACTCTGGATGAAATTATGACTCATTTGGAATCTTTATTAATTAATTTGATGAGGGAACAGCCGGGCTGATACCATCTATGCAGAATGATAAAAGTAGTTCATACTTCATCCGGAAATCAAAAAAGGAATGAAAACAGGTTTAAAATTGGCAAAATGCTGCAGCATTCTTGGACTGACCCCAGGGGCTTCATTTCTAGCCAAAATTGTAACACAATTAACAGTATTTGCATATCCCTTTGAAAAATACATATGCAAGCTGGGTGCAGTGGCTCACACCTGTAATCCCAGCACTTTGGGAGGCCAAGGTGGGCAGATTACCTGAGGTCAGGAGTTTGAGACCAGCCTGGCCAACATGGTGAAACCCCATCTCTACCAAAAATACAAAAATTAGCTGGGTGTGGTGGCGCATGCCTGTAATCCCAGCTACACAGGAGGTTGAGACAGGAGAATCGCTGATGGAGGTTGCAGTGAGCCGACATCCTGCCACTACACTGCAGCCTGGATAACAGAGCGAGACTCAGTCTAAAAAACAAACAAACAAACAAAATACACACACATACACACACAGAGGATTCTATTTTTAAAATAACATTTTATAACTGTATTACTTGGCTGAGATTTTAGTATTTTATGATTTTCTGCAACTGAACAGGACGGGGGAAAATCTAATGCTTGGCACTACATTTTGCTTTCCAGTTCCAAATAACAGTTTTAAATCTCAGGGTTTAAACAGCAAGAGATTAAAAAAGAAATTTATATACATCATTAACTGTATAAGTGATTACACTTGCCTGAGTATACACTTGATTAGTGTAGTATTCTTCAAGTATAAGTTTCCAAATAATAATACATTTGGTGAATTGAAAAAGGAATAAATAATGATATGAAATTTACTGACAGCTAAATTAAAAAAAGATTTTGCAAACTGCTTCATATAATTCAAATATATTCCCAGAAGTAATTTTTTTGTATATTTCATGCAGAACATTTCAAGTAATAATGCTGCCAGAATTATATCTCATAGGCAAATACTGAACTTAGTATTGACAAAAACTTGAAGCTGGGTGAAACCTTCCACAGTATCTAGTCCATCTTATATTAATGACAAAGAAACTGAAACCCAGGAAAAATGATTAATAAGTCTGTTAAAGCGAACTAAACATGGCCTGAGAAGAACTCTGTACTTTTATATTTGAGTCCTTGTAGACAAACAGTAACCTAGCTTAATAGGCAGACAAGATTGAAAACCCAACTTAGCAGTATACGCTTGTAATAATACCTGAGTCTTGGCCAATCCCAGCAGCCGTAGTTCAACCACTCATACCCTGCTGAGTGTTCAAACTGTGTTCAAATAAGGCAAACGCCAACCTGTAAACAATCCAGCTGTTTCTGTACCTCACTTCCGATTTTTGTCAGTTTCCTTTTTTTAATCTATAAATTTGTTCTGACCATGAGGCATCCCTGGAGTCTCTCTAAATCTGCTGCGATTCTGGGGGGCTGCCCGATTTGCAAATTGTTTGCTGCTCAAACTTCTTTAAATTTAATTCAACTGAAGTTTTCTTTTAACAAGTCTAAAATCATCATTATTTTTTGCCAACTTTTATAACTGATCCCTCTATCTTTAGTCCTTTTATTTATTTTCTTACTCAATTACCGAAATAAAGAGGAGAAATGAACTCTAGAGGCAGAAATAATCTCAGAATCATAAATAAAACCATTTCCCTATTATAACACTAAATGCCCACAAGAGAAAGCAGGAAAGATCTAAAATCGGCACCCTAACATCACAATTAAAAGAACTAGAGAAGCAGAGCAAACACATTCAAAAGCTAGCAGAAGGCAAGAAATAACTAAGACCAGAGCAGAACTGAAGGAGACAGAGACACAAAAAGTCCCTTCAAAAAATCAATGAATCCAGGAGCTGGTTTTTTGAAAAGATCAACAAAATTGATAGACTGCTAGCAAGACTAATAAAGAAGAAAAGAGAGAAGAATCAAATAGACACAATAAAAAATGATAAGGGGGATATCGTCACTGATCCCACAGAAATACAAACTACCTTCAGAGAATACTTACTATAAACACCTCTACGCAAATAAACTAGAAAATCTAGAAGAAATGGATAAATTCCGGGACACACACTCGCTCCCAAGACTAAATCAGGAAGAAGGTGAATCTCTGAATCGACCAATAACAGATTCTGAAATTGAGGCAATAATGAATAGCCTACCAACCAAAAAAAGTCCAGGACCAGATGGATTCACAGTCAAATTCTACCAGAGGTACAAAGAGGAGCTGGTACCATTCCTTCTCAAAGTATTCCAAGCAATAGAAAAAGGGAATCCTCCCCAACTCATTTTATGAGGCCAGCATCATCCTGATACCAAAGCCTGGCAGGGACATAACAAAAAAAGAGAATTTTAGGCCAATATCACTGATGAACATCGATGCAAAAATCCTCAATAAAATACCAGCAAACCGAATCCAGCAGCAGATCAAAAAGCTTATCCACCACGATCAAGATGGCTTCATCCCTGGGATGCAAGGCTGGTTCAACATATGTAAATCAATAAACATAATCCACCACATAAACAGAACCAATGACAAAAACCACATGATTATCTCAATAGATGCAGAAAAGGCCTTCGACAAAATTCAACAGCCTTCATGCTAAAAACTCTCAATAAACTAGGTATTGATGGAACATATCTCAAAATAATAAGAGCTATTTATGACAAACCCACATCTAATATCATACTGAATGGGCAAAAACTGGAAGCATTCCCTTTGAAAACCGGCACAGAACAAGGATGCCCTCTCTCACCACCCCTATTCAACATAGTGTTGGAAGTTCTGGCTAGGGCAATCAGGCAAGAGAAAGAAATAAAAGGTATTCAATTAGGAAAAGAGGAAGTCAAATTGTCTATGTTTGCAGATGACATGATTGCATATTTAGAAAACCCCATCATCTCAGCCCAAAATCTCCTTAAGCTGATAAGCAACTTCAGCAAAGTCTCAGGATACAAAATCAATGTGCAAAAATCACAAGCATTCCTATACACCAATAAAAGACAGACAGCCAAATCATGAGTGAACTCCCATTCACAATTACTACAAAGAGAACAAAAAACCTAGGAATCCAACTTACAAGGGACGTGAAGGACCTCTTCAAAGAGAACTACAAACCACTGCTCAACGAAATAAAAAAGGACACAAACAAATGGAAGAACATTCTATGCTCGTGGATAGGAAGAATCAATATCATGAAAATGGCTATACTGCCCAAGGTAATTTACAGATTCAATGCTATCCCCATCAAGCAACCACTGACTTTCTTCACAGAATTGGAAAAAACTATTTTAAAGTTCATATGGAATCAAAAAAGAGCCCACATAACAAAGATTATCCTAAGCCAAAAGAACAAAGCTGGAGGCATCATGCTACCTGACTTCAAACTATTCTACAAGTCTGCAGTAACCAAAACAGCATAGTACTGGTACCAAAACAGATATGTAGACCCATGGAACAGAACAGAGGCCTCAGAAATAACACCACACATCTACAACCACCTGATCTTCGACAAACCTGATGAAAACAAGCAACGGGGAAAGGATTCCCTATTTAATAAATGGTGCTGGGAAAACTGGCTAGCCATATGTGGAAAGCTGAAACTGGATCCCTTCCTTACACCATATACAAAAATTAACTCCAGATGGATTAAAGACTTAAATGTAAGACCTAACACCATAAAAACTCTAGAAGAAAACCTAGGCAATACAATTCAGGACATAAGCAGGGGGAAAGACTTCATGACTAAAACACCAAAAGCAATGGCAACAAAAGCCAAAATAGACAAATGGGATCTAATGAAACTAAAGAGCTTCTGCACAGCAAAAGAAACTATCATCAGAGTGAACAGGCAACCTACAGAATGGGAGAAAATTTTTGCAATCTACCCATCTGACAAAGTGCTGATATCCAGAATCTACAAAGAAATTAAGCAAATTTACAAGAAAAAAAAAAAAACCATCAAAAAGTGGGTAAGGGATATGAAAGACACTTCTCAAAAGAAGACATTTATGCAGCCAACAGACACATAAAAAAATGCTCATTGTCACTGGTCATCAGAGAAATGCAAATCAAAAGCACAATGAGATACCATCTCACACCAGTTAGAATAGTGATCATTAAAAAGTCAGGAAACAACAGATGCTGGAGAGGATGTGGAGAAATAGGAACACTTTTACACTGTTGGTGGGAGTGTAAATTAGTTCAACCATTGTGGAAGACAGTGTGGCGATTCCTCAAGGATCCAGAACTAGAAATATCATTTGACCCAGTGATCCCATTACTGGGTATACACCCAAAGGATTATAAATCATGCTAGTATGAAGACACATGCACACGTATGTTTATTGCGGCACTATTCACAATAGCAAAGACTTGGAACCAACCCAAATGTCCTTCAATGATAGACTAGATTAAGAAAATGTGGCACATATACACCATGGAATACTATGCAGTCATAAAAAAGGACGAGTTCATGTCCTTTGCAGGGACATGGATGAAGCTGGAAACCATCATTCTAAGCAAACTATCACAAGGACAGAAAACCAAACACCGCATGTTCTCACTCATAAGTGGGAGTTGAACAATGAGAACACATGGGCACAGAGCGGGGAACATCACACACCGGGGCCTGTTGTGGGGTGGGGGACTGGGGGAGGGATAGCATTAGGAGAAATACCTAATGTAAATGATGGGTTGATGGGTGCAGCAAACCAACATGGCACATGTATACCTACGTAACAAACCTGCATATTGTGCACATGTACCCTAGAACTTAAAGTATAATTAAAAAAAAAAAAAAAAAAACACTTCCCTATATCATTAAAGAGTATTTAGTACAGGCCAGCTGTGATGATTCATGTCTGTAATCCCAGCACTTTGGGAGGCCACAGCAGTAGGATCCCTTGAGGCTAAGGGTTCAAGATCAGCCTGGGCAACAAAGGAGACTCCATCTCAAAAAAAAAAAAAAAAAAATTAAAATTAGCCAGGCATGGTGGCTTATGCCTGTAGTCCCAGCTACCTAAGAGGCTAAGGCAGGAGGATTGCTTGAACCTGGGAGGTCCAGGCTGCCATGAGCCATCATCACACCACTGCACTCCAGCCTGGGTAACACAGTGAGACCCTGTCTCAAAAAAATAAAAAAGTGTTTGATACAAAATTATTTCCACATACAAGGTTTTATCTCTGCCTTGCACGTAGTAGATTCTCAAAATTATTTGAATGAGTAAATTCTTCCAGACTAAAGAGAAAAGCAAACAGAGCCAAATCCACCCAGCATATGGGTTCGTTCTAGAAAGCACTTCTCTCCACCTGCCCCAGTCAACTCTCCTTCTCCTTCAAGTCTCAGTCCAAAAGCCATGTCCAGGCCAGGGGCGGTGGCTCATGCCTGTTATTCCAGTACTTTGAGAGGCCAAGGCGGGTGGATCACCTGGGGTCAGGAATTCGAGACCAGCCTGGCCAACATGGAGAAACCCTGTCTCTACTAAAAATACATAAATTAGCTGAGCGTGGTGGTGGGTGCCTGTAATCCCAGCTACTCGAGAGGCTGAGGCAAGAGAATCTCTTAAACTCAGGAGGTGGAGGTTCCAGTGAGCCTGGATCATGCCACTGCACTGTAGCCTGGGTGACAGAGCGAGACTCCATCTCAAAATAAATAAACAAATAAATAAAAGCCATGTCCTGGCCAGGTGCTGTGGCTCACACCTGAAATCCCAGCACTTCGGGAGGGCAAGGCAGACAGATGGCTTGAGCTCAGGAGTTCAAGACTAGCCTGAACAACGTGACAAAATCCCATCTCTACAAAAAAAATACAAAAATTTGCCAGGTGTGGTGGTGTGCACCTCTAGTCCCAGCTACTAAGGAAGCTGAGATGGGAGGTTCGCTTGAGCCTGAGAGGTTGAGGTTGCAGTGAGGCATAATCATGCTACTGTACTCCAGCCTGGAGCAAGACCCTGTCTCTAAATAAATAAACAAAATAATAATAAATAAACATCATGTCCTAAGGAAGCCTTTGCCTCTCCCCAATCCCTGATCTCAAAATGAAAGTCATTGTAGTTGTACTAATTCCTTACAGCATGGGTCACAATTTCATTTGTAATTATGTTTGTGTATATGTATTTAAGGTGTCTCTTTCCCATTAAACCCAAAGTTTCTTAAGCTCAAGGATCCTGTCTGTCTTCACTATTGTTTCTTTAATACCTAGCACCGGCACTGCCCCATAGTAGGTTATCAACAAGCATTTGTTGAATTTGTGAATGAATAAGTGAATGAGCAAATAAACAAGCAAACGACCCTGTGACAAAATCACATTTGGCAGCTAGGCATGGTGGCTCACGCCTGTAATCCCAGTGCTTTGGGAGGCTGAGATGGGAGGATTGGGGCCAGGAGTTCAAGACCAGCCTGGGCAACATAGTGAGACCCCCCCCCCCATCTCTACAAGAAATTAAAACATTAGCTGGGCATGGTATCATGCACCTGTAGTCCTTGGATAAAGCTACTTGGGTGGCTGAGGTGGGAGGACTGCTGGAGCCCAGAAGTCTGAGGCTTCAGCGAACCATCACCACACCACTGCACTCCAGCCTAGGTGACAGAGTGAGAACGCATCTATTAACAACAACAACAACAAATCACATTTGGTTAGGCCTACAGCAAGATAATATATGAGTTGTCTTTCCTTGAGGTGTTTAAAATGAAATAGAGAAAGAAATAAAGAAATTGATCATGATAGACTAAAGCCAGCAAGGAAATAAAATGGTTCTAAGGTAACATATTCAGAAAAAAAAAATCTCTGGCAGGGCATTAAAAATATACCTGAGATGGCCAGGCATGGTGGCTCACACCTGTAATCCCAGCACTTTGGGAGGCCAAGGCGGGTGGATCACTTGAAGTAAGGAGTTCAAGACTAGCCTGGGCAACATGGTGAAACACTATCTCTACTAAAAATACAAAAATTAGCAGGGCATGGTGGCGGGCACATATTGCCCCAGCTATTCGGGAGGCTAAGGCAGGAGAACTGCTTGAACCCAGGAGGCAGAGGTTGCAGTGAGCCGAGATCGCACTGCTGCACTCCAGCCTGGGCAACAGAGCAAGACTCCGTCTCAAACAAACAAACATAAAAACCAAAAAACCATATATATAGCTTTATATTTATATATATATTTGAGACAGAGGAGTCTCAAAAAAAAATATATATATATATATATATAATTGCATTTCCACCAATAAACAGGAGCGGGTACCTTTTGAGCAAGCACAACAATGCAGAGGTAGCCATATGTTGCACATGAACATCACTGAATAAACGACAAGACGGTCTTATGTGCACTTTTTGTCATTCTTCTGTGTTGGCAACTGTTATCTAGAGATCAAGGGGAGGTCGAGGACAGTCTTACTACAATTTAAAAAGGAGATTTAAGGGCTGGGCGCAGTGGCTCACACCTGTAATCCCAGCAGTTTGGGAGGCTGAGGCAGGCAGATTATTTAAGGTCAGGAGTTCGAGACCAGCCTAGCCATCATGGTGAAACCCCGTTTCTACTAAAAGTATAAAAATTAGCCGAGCGTGGTAGCACATGCCTGTAATCCCACCTACTTGGGAGGCTGAGGCAGAAGAATCACTTGAATCCAGGAGGCAGAGGTTGCAGTGATTGCTCCACTATACTCCAGCCTGAGCAACAGAGCAAGACTCTGTCTCAAAAAAATAAATAAATAAATATGAGATTTAAAAGCCTTAAGGCAAACTATTGTTGGAAAGCCCTCACAGCTACTCGACAGTTGGTCATCATTTTTGGATGACCAACAAAAATGAAATCGAGCTCATGGCTGTGTCTATCATAATAAGTGAGGCAAGAAATGAGAACTCACTTTCCAAAATTAAGTCAAAAGCTTCTAAAGCAAAAACGAAGTGGAAACCAAAAATTAAAGGCTATGACAGTAAACAAAGAATAAAATGGCTATACTTTCATGAATTACAAAAATAAACCAAAGGAAGTGGCATACAATGGTTTGTATACACTATTTAACACTAACCTTGCAACTGGAAGAATCAAGTTCCAGAGAGGAAACACATACCATGTGAAGCTTTTATCATCAAAGCCCAAAGCAGGCTCATTATAGGAAGGTTTCTGAATACAAGGATCAAAGAGAGAATCCTAAAAGAAGGAAGGTTTCGGGGACTCCTTATATAATCGAAATGAGGACATCAGGGAAGACATTTTTTTAAAAGAGGGAGATGATAGTGATGACCTACTGAGGAATATGAAATAATAAGAAAAGTTTGACTCTCAACATTCAAAGTACTTGCTATAGTGGAACTAAGAGAGAAAGAAAAACAAAAACACATGGCAACTAGGCAACACAAATCAGAATGTAGTAAACGGTCACTGTGGCTGTGCTCTGGTTTCTGTATTTCTAGAACTTGTGGCTTAAATTTATTAAAGCCCCTGGGATAAAGATCTTGACTTATAAACAATATATTTTCTATTTCCTTCATAGCTGGGAGTTTATTTGTGTGCTCTTTCGAATGCTTTGTAAGATGTCAAGGATTTACTGCCACACTATAGGGAGCCAAAAAAGAGACTCTTTTAAAAAGGTAATTTACCTTTTCTTAAAGATTCAAATTTAGAAGCCCTACGCCTAATACTTTAACTGAGAAGACAGGATTGTATTCAGAATAAACCAATGATTTCACTGGGAGAAATTGAGAATATGAAATACTAAAGGCTGGAACAACAGTGGTTTAAACAGTGCTTCTCAAACTATCTGTGAGAAGGAATGAGTTTTATTTTTTCCTAATCCGTTGCAGACTACACAGACACAATGAAAAATAGATTACTATACTAGAAAAATCAAATTAAAAAACAAAGCAGGCCAGGTGCGGTGGCTCACGCCTATAATCCCAGCACTTTGGGAGGCCGAGACAGGCAGATCACCTGAAGTCAGGAGTTCAAGACAAGCCTGACCAACATGGCGAAACCCCACCTCTACTAAAAATACAAAAAATAGCTGGGTGTGGTAACGAGCCCCTGCAATCCCAGCAACTCAGGAGGCTGAGGCAGGAGAAGCACTTGAACCCAGGAGGCAGAGGTTGCAGAGAGCTGAGATCGCGCCATTGCACTCCAGCCTGGGTGACAGAGCAAGACTCCATCTCAAAATAAATAAATAGAATAAAATAAAATAAAATTAGGAAAAAAATATATACAAAGTACAAGCCCCCAATTTTTAATAATTATATTCAATAGATGTAAAATTACTCTGTTACATCTCCAAATGCTACAAAAAAAAATCTAAATTCTTCCTCTCCACTTCTTTGCTTGTCTCATGATAGACTGGTAAGAAACAGTTGGGACTGACCCTAGCTCACGAACCACACTGTTGAGTATCTCTGGTCTAGACCAGTGCTTCCCCAATGCCATGGTAAAGTTTTCCTTGGGTATACAGCCAAAGAGAAAAGGTAGGACAATGAATTGAGTTTTTCACAAAGCAAATTAATTTGATGTAAAGGATCATCCTATATTCTGAGAGTATCTCCTTTCCACATATTTAGGGTTATTTGTGTGTATGTGCGAACGTGTATGAAACAATGGAGAGAGTGCATGGTGGTAGTTTTTGTTTGGATGCCTTTGCCTACAAGTTATTGGAGAGAGGCTTAAACATTAATATATTTATCATTTCACTTAGATGGCTTCAAAGGTTGAGCAATTTAGGTGCTCAGTGTTTCTAACAAGTTTCTTTTCCTCTTTGCCCTGTGCAACCCTCAGCATCTTGGCTTGTCCTCTTAACTTGACTTTCCTCATGGTTCCAAGATGGCTGCCACGGTTCCAGTTGTCACATAAATACAACAATACCCAAAACCAGAAAGGCTGCCAGAGACCAGTTTACCATGAAACTAAAGAAGCTTAAGCTTTAGAACCCTTCACTTACACAGGCACCTTCCAAGACCCTAGCCTGGGGGAGGACTGGGGATCCTACCGATACATTCATCTGGTCGTATATTTTTGTAAACTGTGAAAAAGCAGGACAATTTCAAACAGTTTTTCTTAAAAAGGGCCCTAAAGTGCCAGGTACAGTGGCTCAGGCCTGTAAGCCCAGCACTTTGGGAGGCCGAGGTCAGGAGTTTGAGACCAGCCTGGCCAACATGGCGAAACCCCATCTCTACTAAAAATACAAAAATTAGCTGGGCGTGGTGGCAGCTGCCTGTAATCCCAGCTACTTGGGAGGCTGAGGCGGGAGAATCACTCGAACCCAGGAGGCAGAAGTCGCAGTTAGCCGAGATCACACCACTGCACTCCAGACAGAGCAAGACTCTGTCTCAAAAAAAAAAGGGGGGGTGGGGGTTTGCTCCAAAATTGTACAGGAAGCCCTCACTTAATGTCATTGATGAGTTCTTGGAAATGGACTTGAAGCAAAATTATGTATAACGAAACCAATTTTTCCTAGGCTGATATTTCTGGAACAAAAACATCACAACAGGCTGGGTGTGATGGCTCATGTCTGTAATCCCAACTTTGGGAGACTGAAGCAGGCAGATCTCCTGAGGTCAGGAGTTCGAGACCAGCCTGGCCAACAAGGTGAAACCCCATCTCTACTAAAAATACAAAAATTAACCAGGCATGGTGGCATGCACCTGTAATCCCAGCTACTCGGGAGGGTAAGGCACAAGAATCGCTTGAACCCAGGAGGCAGAGGTTGCAGTGAGCTGAGATTGCGCCACTGAGCTCTAACCTGGGTGACAGGGCAAGACTCTGTCTCAAAAAAAAAAAAAAAAAAATCACCAAACTTCAAATAAAGACCCAAAACACTTCTAATGTTGGACATTGGAATAAATGTGAGCTGTACATACATTTAAGAAAAATTAATAAAAACAAGTAAGATCATTATTTACCCAAGTATTCCAGTTCAGGGTCACAGGTACATCACCAGAGTGGCTTTCTGATGGTCTATTTCATAGGAAAAAATGATGAAACTTTTGTTCACGTATGTACCTAGAATACTGAACAAGCTGGACTCATGTACCATAATCATGAAGCAATTTAATTTTGCCTTTCAGTACCCCTTCGAATTCGTTAGATGGGGCAAGTTCTTCTGCCTCTGAATGAAACCCAGGCAGTCTTATGACTTTTCTGATTGCTTTTAGGAACTAAAAATCCATACTTTGACTTGAAATACCCAGCCTTTAGTCAGAAGTAGAATGTTTGGACTCAGACACTCCCTGTTGTCCTACTTGCTAACCATATCTGACCCCTTAGGCAAGGAGGGGAGTGGGTGGGAGGAAGAGATAAGGAAGACAGGGAACATCCCTTGGATTGACCTAAGATGGCCTTGAAAACTTTGGTCTTGGCAAATGTTTAAAGCTGACCTTCGTTTGTGGGTAACTTCCATGGTTTCTTCAGAGACTTCCCAATCAGAGATCTTTTGCTTGCAGCTTCCTTGACCTGAGTAATCATACCTCAAATTTGTCTGGTCCCTTATTCCTTCTATGGCCTTCCTGGAAACCTACTGATAGCTTCAGAGTTGCTTGGCTAGGTCCTGATCACCAGTCCAGGAAGCCCTATTATACAGTATCTGGGATAGCTACTCACACCTCCCTCTCCTTCTCTCGCTCACACATCACACCACACACTCACAAACACCGCTGAGGCCTTGGGAAACATTCAGGCTGCCTTGGTCCCAGTAAACTTTGGTTTGCATGTCAGCAGCTAGCCAGCTCCTCTCTCATCCTTTACATTTCTGAACACAGCTCATTTCACCAGGCCTGAATGAGGTGCATCCATGCACCAGCTCTACCCTTTGAAGGGAATCCAAAGAGTTGGGGAATCCATGTTACAGCTCTCTCCAATTCTTCCTTTCACAATCTGTCTACATTCTTGGTATGGGTGAAGGGCTTCAGACCTATCCGACCCTGTGCTGTCCTCCACCACTTAAATTTACATTAATCAACAGTAAATAAAATTAAAACTTCACTCACACTGGCCATATTTCAAGAGCTCAATCGCCACATGTGACTACTATCTACTGTATTGAACAGTGTAGAAAAAAAATTCACAGCACTGCAGAAAGTTCTACTGATTCTTGAACACCTACTTTAAACTTTCTACATGATAGTCTCAGAACTTTTGGCATCTGAAACTTATCATACTTTAAAGCTTCAAGCAAAATCTAATTAACTGTTAAACATTTTAAAATGTGACCTGTATTCATGCAATTAAATATGATGTCCCTATGAATTCCATTCCATGCATAATAATCATTACATCCTTGAAGTTGTAAATATGTTACCAGGACTACTTCAATCCGTTTGCTTTAGCTTACATTTGGTTAATGTGATATATCGGAGAGTATGTTTTATCTCAGAGAGTGTGTTTTCATACCATTTAAATGGTATTTATATGTATTGAGTATGCATATTTTGAAACTACTCTTTATTTTATGTCCAAATCACAAAAGTGAAAGGGTAGCTTAAAAGTTGTTCATTGAAGTGTAAATGTAGTAATGAAAGTACTAATAGACACACTATAATTGAGAACAACACAAACATAAAAGTGAACAAGAATCCAAAACAAACATAGAATGTGAGTCTATTCATGTTGCGACAAGTAAATCTGTGGGTATTCTGATTTCCCACAAGCAACCAAAGATGAAAAGAGTGAAGAGGAAATACAATTAATCTTTGACATTGAATGTTACTCATTTATGAATCTATTCTCTAGTTTCTAGTGTGCTGTCTGCTTCAAATGTTGTCAAATAGTAGTATGGTGCCTCAGAATCCTTTGAGTAATATTTAAATACTGCATAGCGACCACTGGCATGAACAAAGTATCTGTTCTATTCCAAAACAAACAAAAACTAATATTCTCCAATGTGAAAGAAATAACATGTTAGTCTGAAATAATCACTATTGCTTATTCATATGAGTCTTATTAAAAGTAGGTATATGTCATGGTATTGCTGAACAATAGTTGCAAAGGAAATAATATTCAGAGACAAGACAGGAAAAGCTATTGGTAAAATCTTTTAATCGATGATTTTGTCGTAGAAGATAATAATAACAGCATACAAGGTGGAAGAGCAGTTATTATCCATTATGCACACTAGTACTTTACTGCAGGAGGAAATCACTGACAAGTACAAAGGCATAAATCAGTTCTTAGTGGATTGTGATACAATTTGTGAGTGAGAAGTGCTGGATGACTTTGTTCTCCTTATGCCTGAAAATCCATGCTAATTATTTGCTTGGTTGCCCAAAGTTCTGTAAGTCATAACAGTAATAGGAAAAAATATGCTGAGATCAGCACTGACAAAGCACCAAATAGGTATGTTACAAGAATGGTATTCAAATAAAAGAGGCTCCAACTGAATGTCAATGTGTACTCTACTATATTCAAAGAGAACAGTAGGCAGTCCACAGTTCCATGTTAAAGGAAATTGTGGAAATTATGACTATGATCAAGTTTCACTATACATTTTTTATATTAAACTACTTTTAGAACAGATTCAATTTACAGAAAAATTGTGACAAGTAGTACAGAGAGTTCTCATATTTCCTGGCAGAGTTCTCATTTCCCCTGTTATTAAGATCTTACATTAGTGTGGTACATCTGTTACAACTGATGAACTAATATTGATACATTATTATTAATAAAGTCCATACTTTATTCAGATTTCCTTAGTTTTTATCTAATGTCCTTTTTCTATTCCAGGATCCCATCTTGGAATGACTAATTAATAACTATTTAATAGTCATGTCTCCTTAGGCTTGTCTTGGCTGTGACAATTTCACAGACCTTTGTTTTTGGTAGTCTTGATAGTTTTGAAGTAGACAGGTAGGATATTGCATAGGTTACCTCTTGATTGGGATTTGTGTGACGTTTTTCTCATTATTAGACTGGGGTTCTGGTTCTGGAGAGGAAGAGCACAGAGGTGAAGTGCCATTTTTGTCATATCCATATCAGGGTACATACTACCATCACGACTTACCACTGTTGATGAACCAGTGTAGACTCATGATATTTATTTTATCCTTTGAGTTAAAATGCAGTGCTTCTTTATTTTGTTGAGAAAATTGTTCCATCTTTGGCCATTAGGAGCTCTTTCAGTTGACTCCTATATGATTTTGACATACCCACATCATCGTGTGTGTATGTGTGTTGAGCACTGTTGTACTGTACTTTCTTACACTACTAGAATCAGTCATTTCTCCAAAGAGCCCTGATTCCCTTTACTGGAGAATGATATTAGAAACCAAGATCTGGGTGCTAGATTTGCTCATTACTACTGGGCTTTCATTGCTTCTAGGCCTACTCGACTGTCAGAGTAAGGAAATATATGTGTGTATACCAACCTGTGTATTTACGTGCATCTATATTTCTATTTGTAATGATCTGTATACATATATTAAGCTAAATATAAATTCACAGGTTTGTCTCCAGCTCTAATCCATTACTCCATAAATTATTCTAGCTTATTTCCTTTGCTTATCTATAAACACCCATTCCAACAGTGAAAAATCTGTCTCCCACTGTTGCCATCAATTTAATTACTTGTTTAATAGCCATATAATTTTTAGTATGTTGTGTAAAGAAATGTATAGTAACTCTAACTCCACTTTTCCATACTGAAGTACATGAGTTGTTGAAGGCAAAAATGTTCACATGAGGTTTTAATATTTCAACTAGGTCATGCATGGTGGCTCACGCCTGTAATCCCAGCACTTTGGGAGGCCGAGGTGAGTGGATCATTTGAGGTCAGGAGTTCAAGACTATCCTGGCCAACATGGTGAAACCTCACCTCTACTAAAAATACAAAAATTAGCTGGATGTGGTGGTGTATGCCTGTAGTCTCAGCTACTCAGGAGGCTGAGGTAGGAGAATTGCTTGAACCCGGGAGGCGGAGGTTGCAGTGAGCCGAGATCGTGGCACTGCACTCCAGCCTGGAAACAGAGTAAGACTCTGTTTCAAAACATATATATAGGCCAGGTGCAGTGGCTCACGCCTGTAATCCCAGCACTTTGGGAGGCCGAGGCGGGTGGATCACGAGGTCAGGAGATTGAGACCATCCTGGGTAACATGGTGAAATCCAGTCTCTACTAAAAATAAATTTTAAAAAATTCGCCAGGCATGGTGGTGGGCACCCAGCTACTCCGGAGGCTGAGGCAGGAGAATGGCATGAACCCGGGAGGCAGAGCTTGCAGTGAGCTGAGATCGGGCCACTGCACTGCAGCCTGGGCAACAGAGTGAGGCTCCATCTCAAATATATATATATATTTTTTCAACTATTTCTAGTATACAGAATAACTTACATAAATTTTTAAAATTATACTGGTAATACCAATAAAGACCAATTTTAAGATTGGAAGTATTGGCCCAGCGCAGTGGATCATGCCTCTAATCCTAGCACTTTGGGAGGCCGAGGTGGGCAGATCACTTGAGGTTAGGAGTTCGAGACCAGCCTGGCCAACATGGTGAAACTCCATCTCTACTAAAAATACAAAGTTAGCCAGGCACGGTGGTGGGCACCTATAATCCCAGCTACTCAGGAGGCTGAAGCAGAAGAATCCCTTGAACCCAGAGGGCAGAGGTTGCAGTGAACCGAGATCTGGCCACTGCACTCCAGCTTGGGTGACAGAGCGAAACTCTGTCTGAAAAAAAAAAAAAAGATTGAAAATGTCTTGTTCAAAGAGTGTGTCTTGATGGTATTTTTTAAGAATATATTGAAAGCCCTTCTCTTAGCCCAGATTCCCTACAAAACAGCCAAAGACCAGTATTTTTCTTAAGATAAAAAGCTAATGCTTTTTGAGAACTGAACATCTCTGGCAAAGGAATCAGGGAAGAACAGGGTCAGAGCAAGGAGATGCATGGCTGTGCTGGCCACTGCTTCATAATGAGCCATAAGAAATCCAGCAAGTTGCCGGGCGCGGTGGCTCACGCCTGTAATCTCAGCACTTTGGGAGGCCGAGGCGGGCGGATCACGAGGTCAGGAGATCGAGACCATCCTGGCTAACACGGTGAAACTCCGTCTCTACTAAAAAGACAAAAAAATTAGCCGGGCGTGGCGGGCGCCTGTAGTCCCAGCTACTTGGTAGGCTGAGGCAGGAGAAAGGCGTGAATCCGGGAGGCGGAGCTTGCAGCCAGCCGAGGTGGCACCACTGCACTCCAGCCTGGGCGACAGAGCGAGACTCTGTCTCAAAAAAAAAAAAAAAAAAAGAAATCCAGCAAGTCACTCCTCAGGTGCTTACACTCAGGTTTTTGGGGTGTCTCCAGACAGACCTCCGGGGATAGTCTATGGGAGGGGAGGGGAGAAGGACCTTCTCTGGTCCCTCTCTCCAGTTTCCTATTTTCCACTGGCCAAAGTGTGTCCTATAACTAGTTATGTCTCCTGCACTCGCAGGCTGCATTATTCAGCCCTGTGATGGTTAATTTTATGTGTCAACTTGGCTGGACCACCGTGCCCAGAGTTTGGCCAAACATAATTCTATGAGGATTCTCATTTTTTGGATGAGATTAACATTTAAATAGCTGGACTTTGAGGAAAGCAGATTGCCCTTCATAATGTGATCAGTTCTCATTCAATCAGTTGAAGGCCTGAATAGAACAAATGACTGGCCACCTAAGAAAGAAAGAATTTTGTCCAGGCCTTTAGATTCAAACTGTAACTCTTCCCTGAGTCTTCAGCCTACCGGCTTACCCCACCAGATTTTGATGCAACAAGCCTCCATAATTGCATGAGCCAGTTTCTTAAAATAAATCCCTCTCAGATGGATGGATGGATGGATAGATAGATAGATAGATAGATAGATAGATAGATAGATAGATAGATACATAGATACATAGATAGATACATAGAGAGATACAGATATCTCCTGTTGGTTCTGTTTCTCTGGAGAACCCTAATACCAGCATCTTAGTTGACCTCTTGGGAAGGCAGATCCCATACCCTGTGGTATATATGGCATTTGTCTAGGTTAGGAAGTGACAGGAGGAGCCAGAACTCACAGGCACATGGGTAGTTGGCCTGGATGCTGGATAGCAGCAAGGGGAGTGACCCAGCACTCCCAATGAGAGGCCAGTTAGACCCAGGTAGCAGAACCATGTGGCCACAATGGCATTGGATGACCTTATTGTGGCTAAGGTAGAATAAGTGGCTGAGGGTTCAGGGTGGCAACCAAGGAAATCTCGGGAGGAACACAAGTATGTCTGAAGCCTAACTGAAGCTAACTTCGGGCACCAACTATCTAGATTTTTCATGTTGAGCATAAAATATCAGGATTTCTGGCCAGGCACAGTGGCTCATGCCTGTAATCCCAGCACTTTGGGAGGCCAAGGCAGGCGGATCACGAGGTCAGGAGATTGAGACCACCCTGGCCAACATGGTGAAATCCCAACTCTACTAAAAATACAAAAAGTTAGCCGGACGTGGTGGTAGGCACCTGTAGTCCCAGCTACTTGGGAGGCTGAGGCACGAGAATTGCTTGAACCCAGGAGGTGGAGGTTGCAGTGAGCTGAGATCGCGCCACTGCACTCCAGCCTGGCAACAGAATGAGACTCTGTCTCAAATAAATAAATAAATAAATAAGGGTTTCTTCAGAAGACTGAAATGTGTACAATTGGCTCAATCACTAAGACCTTAAATTTTCACTAACTCTTGGTGATTCTTCAGGCACCTAGGATATAAATCAATAATATATTATTTGGTATATTCTATTTATTTTATTTTTGGAGACAAGGTCTCACTCTGTCACCCAGGCTTCAGGCTGGAGTGCAATGATGTAATCATGGCTCACTGCAACTTCTGCTTCCTGGGCTCAAGTCATTCTCCAGCCTTACCCTCCCAGGTAGCTGGGACAACAGGCACATGCCACCACACCTGGCTAATTTTTGTATTTTTTGTAGGTTTTTTGTCTTTTGTTGCCCAGACTGGTCTCAAACTCCTGAGCTCAGGCAACCTGCCAGCCTCGGCCTCCCAAAGTGCTGGGATTACAGGTGTGAGCCACCATGTCTGGTCTTGGCATATTTTAAATCACATTCAAAAGCTCCAACAGTGAATCAGTCATTTCCAGAGTCTACTGTGAATAAAAAATGAAATAATAATCCATTTACTCACACTCCTAACCCAGCACATTCAAACCCCAATGTTTAAGTGTGATCTATTACAGTCTTAGCACCTGATAGAGCCCTAAAACTATATATTTTTATATTTCTGCATAACAACCTCAAAACTTAGTGGCTTAAAACAACAATTATTTGTTTGCTTGCAATTCTGCGATTTGGACAGGGCTCAGCTGAAACAGCTTGTCTCTTCGTGTTGATCAGGATGGTTTAACTGGGGCTGGACTATGGGACAGTGGCCTTATTCACATGACTGGCAGTTGATTCTGGCTGTTGGCTGGGAGCACAGCTGGGGCTGTGCATGGGAACCCTGGGTCTCTTCCACATGACCAGCTTGAACTTTCTCAGGACATAGCATCTGAGCTCCAAGAAGGAGCATTTCAAAACCGCAAAACAAGAGGCTGTAAGACTTCTTAAGGCCTAGGGCCACTTTCATATGACTTACAAAGGAAGACAGAGGCCAGCCCAGATTTAGTGTAGTAGCAGAATTCTCAGATGCCTCCCATCATCTCTGGCACCTGGTATTACTCCTGTGATTATGTGATACGGCAAAAGAGATCTTAAGACCACTAATCAACGACCTGAAGACACAATGGGTGGGCTTGACTTAATTCCATGAATCCTTTAAAAGCATAGTTTTCTCTGGCTGGTAACAGAAGAGCAAGTCAGAGAGATGTGAAGTGTGACAGGGATTCAGAGACAGGGATTCCCCATCACTGAGATGAGGAGGGGGCACATGGCAAGGATCTGAGAGTGGCGTCTGGCAGCTAAGAGCATTCCATGGCCAACAGCTAGCAAAGCAATGGGGACCTCAGCCCTATGAGAAGGAAATGAATTCTGCCAATAACATAAGGGAGCTTGGAAATGCAGCTTTCCCTAGAAGAACCTCTAGATGAGGGTGCTGGACGGCACTTTAATTTCAACCTTGTGAGACCCTGAGTGGAAGACCCAGATAAAATGTGCTGGCCTGTTGACACATGGAAACTGTGAGATAATAAATTTGTTTTAAGTTATGGTTGGTGCTAATTTCTGTGGTGATAGAAAACCCATACACAAGTAACAGAACATGGAATAGACTTTGCCTTTTGAAGAGAAGAGTAGCAAAGGCTCACTGCAAATGGCTGTGGGTTGGGGGATATTGTTTAAGAATATGGGGTCCATGTCAATCCAAATAATAACTAGAATTATATGACAGAAAAACCAACACCTACTGCTATTCTCAGCAACCTATGATGGTGAGTTTGGGTTTTCTAATTAAGGAGCAATAAGAAATAAGAAACTAATGTGACCCACAGCTGAAGTTATCCATTGTCATTGCTGCCTTGACAAAAATTGCATATAATTGTCTTCCCTCTTATAAATGTGAAGTGATTATCATAATTTTTTGTTATTATTTTTCATTAGCAAGCAATCTTTTAGAAGTTGTTGATTAAAATTTTTGGCCCACAGGTGTGCAAAACACTGATAAGAGGTCCAATAAGGCCTAAAGCATGAGAAAGACTGTCTTGTGCACGTCTGTGAAATAATCACAGAGAAAATGTTCTCATCTGGTATTACAATATTTAAATATCAACTCTTTTTTTTTTTCTTTTGAGACAGAGTCTTGCTCTGTCGCTAGGCTGGAGTGCAGTGGCACGATCTCGGCTCACTGCAACCTCCACCTCCTGGGTTCAAGCAATTCTCCTGCCTCAGCCTCCTGAGTAGCTGAGACTATAGGCGTGCACCACCACGCCCAGCTAATTTTTTTGTATTTTTAGTAGAGACGGGGTTTCACCATGTTGGCCAGGATGGTTTTGATCCCTTGATCTTGTGATTCGCCCGCCTCAGCCTCCCAAAGTGCTGGGATTACAGGTGTAAGCCACCATGCCCAGCCAATATCAATTCATTTTTAAGGGTTCTTGAAGCAAGAGGCATTGCTATACTATAGTTAAGATATTTAACCAGGACTTGATGTCAGCTCAGAAGGAGGTTATGTACACTTTGAAGACAAACAGAGAAACAACCCATCATGGCCGGGCATGGTGGCTCACGTCTGTAATCCCAGCACTTTGGGAGGCCAAGGCAGATAGATCACCTGAGGTTAGGAGTTCGAGACCAGCCTGACCAACATGATGAAACCCCATCACTACTAAAAATACAAAAAATTAGCTGGCCTGGTGGCAGGCACCTGTAATCCCAGCTACTTGGAAGGCTGAGGCAGGAGAATCACTTGAACTTGGGAGGCGGAGGTTGCAGTGAACCAAGATTGCACTATTGCACTCCAGCCTGGGCAACAAGAGCGAAACTGCATCTCACAAGAAAAGGAAGAAAGAAACAAGCCATCACCATTGTGTTCGTAATTTATGTTCCTCGAGGTCTCAAAAAGGTATTTATATATCAAAATCTAAAAATGAGGCCAGGTGCAGGGGCCCATGCCTGTAATCCTAGCACTTTGGGAGGCCAAGGAGAGTGAATCGCTTGAGCCCAGGAGCTGAAGGCCAGCCTGGGCAACATAGTGAGACCTTGCCTCTAAAAAAGTACATATTAAAAAAATTGAAAAAAGAAAACAAAAAATGTGCCCTTCCTTCAAATGGATAAGGTCAATAGATAATTGATATAATAAAAATATTTAAAGATTTACTTATCCCTATAATACAAAGAAAATGGGCCTTGGGGATCGGGATTATGATACTAATGGTGGTCAACATGCACTGAGTGCTGTGTTCCCAGCATCATGCTGAGCTCTTAATTTCATTCTAGGCCGGGCGCGGTGGCTCAAGCCTGTAATCCCAGCACTTTGGGAGGCCGAGACGGGCGGATCACGAGGTCAGGAGATCGAGACCATCCTGGCTAATACGGTGAAACCCTGTCTCTACTTAAAAATACAAAAAACTAGCCGGGTGGCCGGGCGTGGTGGCTCAAGCCTGTAATCCCAGCACTTTGGGAGGCCGAGACGGGCTGATCAAAAGGTCAGGAGATCGAGACCATCCTGGCTAATACGGTGAAACCCTGTCTCTACTAAAGAATACAAAAAACTAGCCGGGCGAGGTGGCAGGCGCCTGTAGTCCCAGCTACTTGGGAGGCAGAGGCAGAAGAATGGCGTAAACCTGGGAGGCGGAGCTTGCAGTGAGCTGAGATCCGGCCACCGCACTCCAGCCTGGGCGACAGAGCCAGACTCCGTCTCAAAAAAAACTAGCCGGGCGACGAGGCGGGCGCCTGTAGTCCCAGCTACTTGGGAGGCAGAGGCAGAAGAATGGCGTAAACCTGGGAGGCGGAGCTTGCAGTGAGCTGAGATCCGGCCACCGCACTCCAGCCTGGGCGACAGAGCCAGACTCCGTCTCAAAAAAAACTAGCCGGGCGACGAGGCGGGCGCCTGTAGTCCCAGCTACTCGGGAGGCTGAGGCAGGAGAATGGCGTGAACCCGGGAGGCGGAGCTTGCAGTGAGCTAAGATCCGGCCACTGCACTCCAGCCTGGGTGGCAGAGCAAGACTCCGTCTCAAACAAACAAACAAACAAACAAACAAACAAACAAAAATTCATTCTAACCTTATTACTGCCCTGCAAGATAGGAATCCTTGTTCCCAGTTAACAGATGGGAAAACCAAGTAGAAAAAAAAGTTGAATAAATTGCCCAGGATACACAAGAGTTCTGTAGGCCCAAAATGAGTACGCCTAACCCCAGAGCCATATCTTGAGCATAAAGTCATGCAGGAAAGACAGAGCAGAGTGTTGGAAACAAAGGGCCTCCGGAAGGGGCTGGAAGCGATGCTTCCACTGGAAGTAAAAAGATAAATTTGGAGAAGGGAGAAAATAGGCAAACCAACAAGAAGTCTGCAACTGTGATTCATACACATCTAGAGCAGAAATAATTTCTTTGATCACAAAAGAAAAGGAGAACCCCAGGGATCCCAGCAAGAGCATGAGGGGGACACAGGGAGAACTGATGAGAGGATTTTTCAGGCATCAGCAACTAATGGGAAGATTTTAACAAGACCCAAACTTTGGCAGGATGCAAAGCAGGGACAGAAAAGGGTTGAACTTACATTTCATGTTAATTAAAGATATTGCTCTTAAACTCCGTGGTAAAGACTGTATTTCCAGATTCAGATTCTCTTTGGAATGCTGGGAGAAAAGGGATTGTACCAGCTTAGTTATTTATATAAGATTATTCAAGTGGAAAAATTTGAGCAAATTTGAACGGATGTGGGTAATATGAGAAGAAGCCCTCCCTATCCGTAATTCCTAGGGAAGAGTTTATGGTCTCTGCTAACACTGAACTCTGCTTATGGACGTCTGCAACACCATACTCTCACAGATTGCTAGAAAGTTCAAAACCTAGCACAAGAGCTATGTTGTATTGGTACTCTAGATGAATAAGAGAATTTGAAACAGGATTCTATTGCACTTTTATCAACTGATATAAGTTCAGTTATGTCAACTAAATCATACAGCATATAATAAAACCCAAATTCCTTTTTTTTTTTTTCCTGGAGACAGGGTCTTGCTCTGTCACCCATGCTGGACTGCAGTGACATGATCATGGCTCACTACAGCGTCAGCCTCCCAGGCTCACGCAATCCTCCCGCCTCAGCCTCCTGAATACCTGGGACTACAGGTGCACACCACCATGCCCAGCTACTTTTTGTATTTTTTGTAGAGACAGGGTTTTTTCATGTTGCCCAGGCTAGCCTAGAACTCCCAGATGTAAGTGATCTACCTGCCTTGGCCTCCCAAATTACTGAGATTACAGGCATGAGTCACTAGGCCCAGCCTCCCCAAATTACCTTAAAGTAGCTAAATATTTTATTATTATTGTTATTATTATACTTTAAGTTCTGGGGTACATGTGCAGAATGTGCAGGTTTGTTACATAGGTATACACGTGCCATGGTGGTTTGCTGCACCCATCAACCCGTCGTCTACATTAGGTGGTGGCTAAATATTTAACCAATGAATTCATCAAATATTTTGCTGATTAATTCTAATAGTTACTACACGCTTCTGACATCATTAATTTAATAAATCCATAGAATAAATAAATGTTCTTATTTATTCAGTTCTCTAGAAGAGTTGGCATTCAATGTTTATTAGAATTTGTCTTCACAATTATCTGGAACTGTTATTTTCTTTATGAGAATTCCATTTGAAATTATCAATTCTGTGCATTGAAGGGAATACTCGGGGTCTGGGGTTTCTTTAGTTAATTTTGGTAACTTTTTTTCTAGGCTTTTGTTCATTTTTATTTGTTTTAAAATTTATTGTCATAAAATTTTCCTCTTAATTTCTTTCCAATCTCTGCTGCTCCTTAGGTTAAGTTCCAGTTATCATTCCTGATACAGTATTTTTGTTTTTGTTTGCTTGTTTCCTAATACACTGTTTTTGTGCCCTTTCTCTCTTCTTTTAACCAATCTACCAGAGGTAAGTTAATTTTATTAGTGATTTCCAAAAACCATTTTTCTGCTCTACTGAATTTTTTTTACCTTTGTCTTCTATTTCGTTCACTTCTACTCGATTCTTTATTATTTTCATATTTCTTATACTGCTAGGTATATTCTGTTGCTACATTTATAAATGTTTTAACTAGCTGCTTATCTCCAGCCTGGGTGACAGTGAGACCCTGTCTTAAAAAAAAGTAAAATTTTCAGCCTTTTGGCTTTTCTTAATGACCCATGCAGGACTATAAGCTTTTTTCTTTTTCTTTTTCTTTTTTTATTTTGTTTTTGAGACAGAGTCTTGCTCTATTGCCCAGGCTGGAGTGCGGCAGCATGATCTTGGATCATTGCAACCATCTCCTGGGTTCAGCCGATTCTCCTGCTTCAGCCTCTTAAGTAGCTGGGATTACAGACACAAACCAACATGCCAGCTAAATTTTGTATTTTCAGTAGAGATGGGATTTCACCATGTTAGCCAGGTGGGTTTCGACCTCCTGACCTCAAGTGATCCGCTCGTCTCAGCCTCCCAAAGCACTAGCAGTACAGGTGTGAGCCACCACACCAGACCATATAAGATTTTTCCTATTGTATACATGTGGCTATAGTTAATAACAATGTATAATATCTTTAAAATTGCTCAGAGTAGATTTTGTGTTCTCATCACAAAAAAAGATATGTATATGAGGTAATGCATATGTTAATTACCTTGATTTAGCTATTTCACAATGTATACATATTTCAAAACATAATATTGTACACAATAAATATATACACTATTTGCTTCTCAATTAAAATAAATTAATTGGCTGGGCACTGTGGCTCCCGCCTGTAGTCCCAGCACTTTGGCAGGCCGAGGCAAGTGGATCACTTGAGTTCAACAGTTTGAGACCAGCTTGAGCAATATGGTGAAACCCTGTTTCTACAAAAAATATATAAATTAGATGGGCATGCAGGCCTGCACCTGTAGTCCCAGCTACTCAGAAGCCCGAGATGCAGGGAGTGTCTGAGCCGAGGAGGTCGAGACTGCAGTGAACTGTGATTGCACCACTGCACTCCAGCCTGGGCAGCAGAGTGAGGCTCTGCCTTTAAAACAATAAAAAATAGCTATCTTACTGAGCATATTCCAATTTAGAATTTTTATAAACATTATAATGTTATAACATTATAAACACAAATAGTTGTGTATTGTATAATATATATTACACACATACACATATATATCCACACATATACATACACATGCACATACATACATATAACCCTGTGGTAGCCAGCCTTCAACATGGCCCCCATGAGCCCCACCTGCTGGAATTCACACTCTTGAGTAGTCCCCACTGACGTTGTACCAAGGTTGGTCTGTGTCCAACAGAATACACCAAAAGTGATAATGTTGTCACATCCAAATCAGGCTACGAAAGAATGTGGTTTTCATTTTGGGTGCTCTCTTGTTCTCTTTCTCTCTGTCTCTCTCACACACACACACACACATTTTGGGGGGCAAGTTGCCATGTGTGAGCAGTCCTATGGAGAGGGCCAGGTAGTATGGAACTGAAGTCTCTGGTCAACAGCCAGCAAGGGACAGAGACCTGTTAACAAACAAGAGTGTGAGACTGACAGAGGATTCTCTAAGCCCAATCAATCCTTGAGGATGCAACTTCATGAGAGACCTTGATTTAAAACCACCCAGGTAAGTCACTCCTGGATTTCTAATCCCATCTTCAGTGAACAAGGAAATGCTACAATTCTAAACATCAACCATGAGAAATGCTTGTCAAATACTTCCAAATTTGAACAGAAATGATGGTGAACACTGAAAGCCTTGGCCCTCAAGCAGGGTATATACATTTCTGAGAACAGGTGACAGTTCCAAAGAGTCTTTGATTAAAGTTCCAAGATCCAGGGACATGGGAGATGATGAGAGAAGCAATACAGGCACCTAAGGAGACACTGATTCTGCATCGGACAGTGGCAGGGGAAAGGTATTGAAATAGAGATCGCGATAGCAATAGTCTGTTTATGACCTGGTCTCATAGTTGAGAAAGGTAGTTTAAGGGATTTCACTGGACACCATGCTTACCTCCCAAATGCTAAATATGATGATGATATGAAACTTAGGAAAGAGGAAGTCATAGTTCTGGGAAGCTGAAGACTGCTCAACTTCACTCTTCACCTCCTCCCCGCTAGTACCCTCACCCTGTTGACAACAGAAATACACCAGCCCAGGCACTATGTACCAGAGGAAGAAAGAAAAGAAAAAGAGTAAAGGAATATAATTCAAAATACAGATAAAGAATATATGCAAACAAAGGAATCATCCAAGGAATCAGAACAAGAATTCCAAACACAATAGGGAATAAAAGGAAAACCAGCAGAGCTCAGGGGAGAAATAGAACAGAAATATAAAATATTACCCCAAAACGCTACATGATAAATAAAAATGGAAAAATACAATTAAAAGCATTATAAAGAACATAAAGGACAGGCTTTTTTAGAGCCCCCAAAAGAGATGGAAAGGAGCAATGAGATAAAAAAAATAATGAAGATGACAGATGGAAAGTAAAGAGAAATCCAGTGTACACATAGTTGCCATTCCTTTGTAGAATACCAGAGAAGACTAGAATCAAACAAGTGAATTTTTAAGAAATTCTTTCCAAAATATGATAGAAGAAAACTATTCCAAAACAAAGACTTCAATTTTCAGGACAAAAGAACACAATGTCCCAGGAAAAAGTGAGGTAGAAAAAACAAAACCAAGATGTATCCTAAGGAAGGGAAAAGAACCAACCCAGACAGAGAAAAGCAAAAGTTACACACAAAGCAAAAAAGAAAAATTTACATACAAGAAAGAAAAATCCAGTGGCCCTCAGACTTCACCATGAAAATCACCTATTCTGGAGACAATAAAGCAGAGCACAGAAAGTTCTATGGGAAAGTATAATCTAAGGATTTATATACAACAAATTTGTTCTTCATGTATAAAGGCAAAAGAAAGACTCTCTAGCATGGGGAAACTCAAAACAGCACCTCTGAGCACTCCTTGAAAAAACAAAAACAGCACAAATCATCTTTGATGATAAAATCTAGCTGTGCAAGGGAGAGTGGACTCCAGGAAAGGATTCAGAAATTAAGATGCCCTGGTAAAAATCACCACAGCGAGTATGAAGACTGGAGACAGACTACGTGGGCTTGAGCCATGTCTCTGTGCGACCTTGGGACCTGAGCTCTTTGTACCTAAGTTTCCTCATTGTAAAATGGGGACCATAGTATAATTTAAGTCTTAAGGTTTTCTAAGACTTAATTTGGCTCATATACATAACACGCTTAGAACACTGACTGGCACAGAAAAAGAGCTATGACCTATATGTGGGTAAGCTAATATTTCATTTTAGAAATCAGTCTAAACATTAATAATACGGTATCATGCACTCCAAAATTTGTTAAGAGTATAGGTCTCATGTTAAATGTTCTTACCACACACATACAAACAAGGAGATGCAGGGAAATATTGGTGGCAGATATATCTATTACCCTCATTGTAGTGATAGTTTTATGGGTGTTTGTGATGGTGGCAGGAGGCAGACAGGTTCCCAGGTGGAAAGGGTTGGGTCCTTGGTGAAACCCCACCTTCAAGCCAGGGACAACCTAAAGCCTGGGGGCCGGGCTGTCAGTTCCAGGTGAAGTCCCTGACCTGGAGTGAGAACTTCCTTGATGCTTTTCAGCCAATCAAGTGGTGTTTTTACAGGTCCAGCCTAGACCAATCAACACACACTTCCTCCATTCTGAGCCCATAAAAACCCCCAGACTCTGCCAGACTCAGACACTCATAGAGACTACCTGCTGGTGGGTAGGAGCTACCCACTTAAGGTATCCTCTCTGCTGAGAGCTGTTTGGTAGCCCAATAAAGCTCTTCTCCGCTTTGCCCACCCTCCAGTTTTTTGTGTATCCTCATTCTTCCTGGAGATGGGACAAGGACTCAGCACCCATCAAATGACGGGAGCGAAAGGAGCTATAACACTTTCCTGACTGGCTCATTGAGCTGTGGGTGGGAGCTAAAGGGGCAGTAACATGTTCCTAGCTGGCTCGTTGAGCTGTGGGTGGTGACAAGCTCCCAGACTGTGGCAGTAAAGAGTGGTGACCCTTCTGGGGGCCCAGACCTAGGGATTCCCCAAGCCAGAGCTATAACACTCTAGCCCTTCTGCCCTCTGGAGTGCCAGGTGGCCATTCCACATAATGGGAAGCAGCAGCAGGGCTGAGCCAGCCCAGGAACTGCAGGCCAGCAGGACTGACAGAGTTGTAACACAAACGACTGAAACATACCCCCACAAAACATACCTCCCACTCACCAGGCTGTGGGCAATAAGAGGGAGAAAAGAGCTGCCGCCCTTCTGGAAGCCCAGGCCTCGGGGCTGCCCAAGCCAGGGCTGTGATACACTGTAACACCCTCTTTGGGCTCTGTGGTTCCTGGAGTCTCCAAACTTTCAGGTGCCACTGCATTCCCTTTGTCCAGATGCTGGTGCCCTCAGTGGAAGCCACGCATGGTACACCTGATCCAGCTGCAGCCTTGCATGGAGCTGGCGCCTGTGGTGGCACCTGAAGCTACCCACCCCACCACAGCAGCTGGTGTGCCTGGCTGTGCACAGTGGCCGGACCCCATGCTCACTTGGTCACATACCTTTCGCTGTGCCACGCCTGACTCGCCCTTGGCAGGCATGGGATCCGGGCCGGTTGTGCGAGGTGAGTGCAGCCTGCCAGGCTGAGTCGGCAGAACGAGCCCAGCAGGCACAAGCAAAACTCAAGCAGAGGCACCGCTGGCCACAGAGGTTTCCAGCTGGTGAAACGACACCTGAAGGATTCTGTGACATTTTCATAAGTGCAAATTCATCAGATTACACACATTAAGTTGTGCAGTTATTTGTATATCAATTGTACCTCAATAAAGAGCTATTTTAAAAAAAGAAAGCTAAACAATGATGAGAGCTTTTACTACAAATCAGAATATTTGAGTACCTCGTAGAATAGCTGGGAAGGATAGGTAGACAACCTTAAAGGCTACAAAGCCAAGAACACCCAAAACAATGCTACAAGACTGGTCTAGTGAGCTCAGGCCTAGTGCCACTGCCAATTGTCAGAAGCTGCAGCTATAACCCCAACACTCCCGGCACTGGATGCTGGAACCCACCATGGGCACTGCTGCAACTGGCACTCCTGAAGCTTGATCTTGCTGCAGTGACTGCCAGAGAGTGTACCTGATTGGTGGGCCTAAATTACAGGCCCACACCCAAGGTGCAAAGCAACCTGGGAAGTGAATATCTTCACTTTCAGTTTTTATACTAGCAGGTAGACCCTGTCTCCTATCCAAATCATGTGGAGGAGAAGTTTTCAAACAAGAAGATTTAGATGTTAGGCCACCTAAAAGAATAACTTATCTCTTCTACAGTAAAAGAAGGCAATATAGCTCAGAGAGATTAAGAGCATGGGCCTTATACACTCATTTCCTCTGGGGAAATGCTCTGTAACTATGGCCATAGAAGCTTTAGTTTCATTGGGAAATGGAGATAATAGTACCACTCTCATAGTGCTCTCTTGAGGTTTAAATGAGCTAATTCATGTAAAGCACAGAGTAAGTGCTCAGTAAATACTTACTAGTAGATATGAAACTAATTATTACCATTATTCTTATATTCCACACCTTCACTGCCCAGTATCAACTTTTCTGCATGTAATTATAATCCCCAAAGTGCTCTCATCTAACAAAATTAAAGTGTCCTTATGCAAACAAAAATATACTCACCCCTTCTTTAAAGTCTCAAAGCCCTAAGAGTTTATACATCCAGCTTTAAGTCCAGGCTCTGGGAGATGTCATTTCTCTTTTGCTCTACTCAGCCCTTATTGGTAGCCTGTAACATGTAGACTAAATTGTAAGGTTAACCATCATCCGTATGCCCTGTATGTAACGGCAGGAGGAAAGGGAGAGGAAAGAAGAGGGAAGTTAGGGTACATAAGCATATCCATGAAAAGCAGAGTAGAAAACGTGTTGCTGAGATCATTCTTATATCAGCCATGTTGCACAAATACCATAACTGGTATTCATGACTTACTCTTCCACCGTCTACTCCATGTTCCCTTGCCTTCCACCAGCATCTCAGCTTGTTGGGATTCTACCTGATGAAGTGAACCATACCTCACTCATGAGGGATCTGAGCCTGGCGTGGTCCAGTTTCCACTCAGTTACTCCAGTGTCCTGCCTACTTTGATTGTTGGCAGTGGCAGTGGAGAGGCACCGGTGGCTTCATTGAGTCATGTGTGTATCCCTTCTTCCCTCATGTGATCTATGTTGCAGACTGAGTTCTCTGGAAATGGCTGCTGCCATGGGGCTTGGGGTGCAAGGTGATTGCTAGGATTGCCAATGGGAAGTTAAGGGAGAGGAATGGGGCTGAGGGAGATGTTAAACTGTCGTGCAAGCCCAACAAAGCCTTGGCCAACCTGGTGGGAGCTCCAGGGCCAGTGTGGCCATCACCATGTCCTACACCAGGTGGAAATACCCGCTCCTCATGTGGCTGTCATACTAGGAAGAGTGTGACCTGGTGAAGTGGCAGGCCCTGAAGGAGAAGAGAGCTGGAAGCTGCCTGCTGACTGTACTGCCCATAGCTGGGTGGTAAATCCTTGCCCGAAAGGTATCGAGGTGTTTCATCATATTTCGTATAGGCAGCAATCCCATTTCCCCTTTAGGAGCCAGGCACAATCACCTCATCAACTTCGGAAACTCCCTGTTTTTTGTTGTTGTTGTTCAACCAAGGGCATACGGAAACCTCAGCTTCCAACTTGGTGCAAACATAGTTGTATCCACCAGTGAAAGCAATGATTCCTCCCATGGGCATCAAACAAAGCTTCAAAATCTTGAAAATGGGCAAAGAAAATTTTGCAAGTGGGTCATTGTGCATAGCGGTCAGAAGTGCCACTGCCTTGTCTACCATGTTTATTAAATCTGGAGCAAACAGCTCAAACACTGTACTTTTAGGAAAACAAATACTGACATGTTTATTTCATAGATGTACTCCTAGAAAAAAAAATCTGTATGTAAGTCAAACCATGACAAATTGAACTGTATTTTAAATGCATTTGGGGAGCTCATAATGTAAAGCAAGTTGTTGGGCAAGAAGAAAATTATTTTTATTAATCAAGTAGTCACTTTTTCACCCTCCCACTTCCTTTTCCCAGCCTACTCTCTACCTCCAGCAAAATTAATATATTTTATCAATTAACCTGTTTGAGCTTTTAAAGTAGAACACATTTGTACTGTTAATCACAATTTAATATCCCACAATACTTCCTGGAAAGAGTGGTTTCTTACTCTTAATGATATAACTAGGGTTTATGAAATTATCCCAGCAGGAGGTAACAGAAATATGACTATGAAAATCTTTCCATTAAGGAATGAAAAAAGTTAAATAAGTGTCCCCATGACAGGGCTCCAAGCACTTATTCTTATTAAGAAACATTCACAGCCTAAAGAGTTAAGTGGAGATACATGTGTGACTGCAGTTCAGTACCATGGAAGATGCAATGTTTCAAGGCTTCTAGGATTAATGTCTGTAAAATGTTCTTAAGTTATTCTGAGTTTAATTGTAATATACTAAGCTTCTTAATAGACTTTTTATTTGCCTCCTAATTTTACCTAGACTTTGCAAGTTTTGCTTGTGCAGTGTTCTGTAGTACTGCTCATTAATTCAGCAAATAAAAATTGAGTACTTTCTGTGTCAGACCAAGGGGTTATAAAACATTGTCCTTCTCCAAAGGTGCTTACGCTCTGATGGGCATACAGAAAAGTCAATTTGAAAATTATAGTGGTTCCCAGGCAGGCGCAGTGGCTCACGCCTGTAATCCCAGCACTTTGGGAGCCCGAGGTGGGCGGATCACGAGGTCAAGAAATCGAGACCATCCTGGCCAATGTGATGAAACTCCATCTCTACTGAAAATACAAAAATTAGCTGGCCATGGTGGTGCATGCCTGTAGTCCCAGTTACTTGGGAGGCTGAGGCAGGAGAATCACTTGAACGGGGTGGGCAGAGGTTGCAGTGAGCTGAGATCACACCACTGCACTCCAACCTAGCGACAGAGTGAGACTCTGTGTCAAAAAAAAAAAAAAAAAAAAAATTATAGTGGTTCCCTTATAGACGTATGCATAAGATTGCCAGAAATAAGGCCACCATGCTCTGTTATGAGCATTCAGGGAAAATGACACAAGGACGTGCCATTCAAGCCAAGGTATAAGGCTATGTAGGAAGTAGCTGAGAATGTGCTTCTATTGCTTTTTTTTTTTTTTTTTTTTTTTAACTCTGTCACCCAGACTGGAGTGCAGTGGTGTGATTTCAGCTCACTGCAACCTCCACCTCCTGGGTTCAAGCAATCCTCATGCCTCAGCCTCCAGAGCAGCTGGAATTACAGGCGCCTGCCACCACACCTGGCTAATTTTTATATTGTTAGTAGAGATGGGGTTTCACCATGATGGCCAGGCTAGTCTTGAACTCCTGACCTCAAGTGATCCACCTGTCTCAGCCTCCCAAAGTGCTGGGATTACAGGCGTGAGCCACCGCGCCCGGCCTATTGTTTCTTTTGTGTCTTTCAGCTGTAAGTGCTGCCCTTCAGCTTCTCCTATGGGGAGATAAGGATTTGGCCTCCTCTTGCTTCTGCCACATGCACCAGCCCTCCCGTTCAGCCACTCTTCTGAATCATATCACAATCTTGGTTAAATCAACTTCAATATTTACATGACAGTGACAATGTGAGTCACCCGGCATATGATTATTTCCTCCTTTCTTACTTTTTAAATTATCTTTTATTTTCATTTGCTTGGTTTTCAGGCACAAATTATCTAAAGTTTCTGAATTTCCACTCAAAACTCTTGACACATCAAGCCTTGTGTTGATGTCATTCTTGTCCTCCAGGCTGGCACCATCAGCCTCAATTGCAGCAGGTCATCAGACTGTGATTTCCCTTCACTTTAACGCTGAGGATTACCTTTCCTCCCTCCTGGGTTCACTATGCTGTTTTCTTCCTCTTTAATTTACACTCTCACGTTGGGAGGCATACCCCCAATACCCTGAGAAAGGGTACAGGAAATCCTAAATTTGAGGGAAGTCTTACATGTAGATATGGGATGAGGGAAGGATGGATAGATGGTGAAGGAGTATAAGGACATTTCCAGGTGAGATGGATGTAGTCATTATCTTGATTGTAGTGATGGTTCCATGGTTATATACATATAACAAAACTTATCAAATTGTGACAGTATATTATATGTCAATGATATGTCAATTAAGCTGCAAGAAAATATAAATAAAACAGTATCCATATAAAACTCAGAAGTTGAACTGGGCTTGGTGGCTCATGCCTATAATCCCAGCACTTTGGGAGGCTGAAGTGGGCAGATCACAAGGTCAGGAGATCGAGACCATCCTGGCCAACATGATGAAACCCCGTCTCTACTAAAAATACAAAAATTAGCTGGGCCTGGTGGCACATGCCTGTAATCCCAGCTACAAAGGAGGCTAAGGTAAGAGAGTCGCTTGAACCAGGGAGTTGGAGGTTGCAGTGAGCCAAGATCGCGCCACTGCACTCCAGCCTGGCGACAGAGCAAGACTCTGTCTCAAAAAAAAAAAAAAAAAAAAAAAAAATTCAATAGTTTATCAACTTATGTTATTTGCAAGTCTATGGGGAAACAGGTACTCTCATACAATGCTGGTGGGAATGTAAAATGTTACAGCATCTAGGGGAGAAATTTGACAATATCTAGCCAAATTACAAATGTGTTTAATCTTTGGCCCAGTAATTCTATTTCTAAGAATCTGTACTAAACATACATGGGCAGAAATACAAAATGACATTTGCACAAAACTGTTCATTGAAGCATTAGTTGTAATAACAAAAGACTGGAATCAATCTAAACGTAAGTCAGCAGAATATTGATAAATGATGGCACAGCTACGTAATGAAGCACTACACAGCTGAAAAGAAGTGAGAAAAGTGTCTATATACTGCTATGGAGTGATCTTCAAGATGTATTGTTAAGTGAAGATAACAAGTTCTCAAACACTGGGATATTCTACCTTTTGTTCCTGGAAATGCTGTATATCTTGATCTGGGTGGTAGCTACATGAGGTGTATAAATATGTAAAACTTCACTGAGCTGTACATTTAGGATTAGCACACTTTACTGTATATAACATCCTAATAATTTTTTTTTAACTAGATAGGAGCAGATTGAGGAGTACGTGGAAGAAGAAGTGGAGACAATGAGAATTTTGTCTATGAAAAGACAGGACTAGCTAGAGAGAATGTAATGTCAAGGGAAGGTTTTTCTTTCCTTCCTTTTCTCCCTTTCTTCTTTCTTCCTTTTTAAAATGGGACTTAAGCATATCTCAAAGCTGATGGTTGATGAGAAAGAGCAGTTGAAAGGTAAGATTGAGTCTATACAAGAAAGAGAAGGTGTGCTGGGCACAGTGGCTCACGCCTATAATCCCAGCACTTTGGGAGTCTGGGGTGGGTGGATCACAAGGTCAAGAGTTAAGACCAGCCTGGCCAACATAGTGAAAAACCCCATCTCTACTAAGAATACAAAAATTGGCCAGGCGTGGTGGTACATGCCTGTAATCCCAGCTACTTGGGAGACTGAATCAGGAGAATCACTTGAACCCATGAAAAGGAGGTTGCAGGGAGCCAAGATCATGTCACTGCACTCCAGCCTGGGCAATAGAGCAAGATTCCGTCTCGAAAAAAAAAAAAAAAAGAGAGAGAGAGAGAGAGAAAGTATAATCAATACTACAAGGTCTTTGGAAAGTTGGGAGGGTATGAGAGTCAAAGTCCCCAGAAAGGTATTGTTCTTAGATGGGGAGAAACATTTTTACTGTCCCAACAGGGGAGAAGGAGGCTAGAATGGGGGTCACTATAGGGAGTTTTTAGAATTAGGAACACCAGGCCCTAAAGAAGATATGGCATGCAGAGGGAGTGGAGGGAGATGGTTGTGGAATCCAGGAAGCAGAAAAGTCTTGGAATAGTCATTACAGTGAGTGGGAGAGTAAAAAGTAAGCGAACAGGGAAATATAGAAGGATCATCAGCTATTACAGGCCCATTTTAGTGATTGTGTGGCTTTTTCCAGCAAGGCTAAGAGAAGTAGAACGTTGTATTCACCCACAGTTGGGTTTTGCCAAACCCAACTAAGAGATAGGATAGAAAGGGTACAACAAAGAGACAGGATAGAAAGGGGCTTTAGATCATTGGCCAAGTATGTTACTAAAATGATGTATCGTGCAGTCTAAGGTGATAAGCAGGAAATCGAGAGAGCAGGAGACAGAATGATTAGAAGTAAACAAAGTCCGCAAGGATTGGAGTTCCAGTGAGGTTGATAAGTGGTTGTACTGGGACTGGTTGAAAGCAGGCTAGCAGGAAAAGATGCTGTGGCCAGAAACGGAAAGCTTGAACTGGTGATTCCAGGCATGTTGGGTGATGGTAGAGCCTAAAATGGCCATGAGTTTGGAAGGCTCAAGTGAAATGGAGGCTGGGGATGGAGGTTCCTGCCTGTAATCCAAGCACCTTGGGAAGATGAGGCAGGAGGCTCATTTGAGTCCAAGAAGTTCCAGACCAGCCTTGGCAACATAACGAGGCCCTGTCTCCACTAAAAAATAAAATGTTAGCCAGGTGTAGTGCTACATGCCTGTCGTCCCAGCTGCTTGGGAGACTGAGGTGGGAGGATAGCTTGAGCCCAGGAGGTCGAGGCTGCAGTAAGCTATGATTGCACCACTGCATCCAAGCCTGGGCAACAGACCCAGATCCCATCTCAAAAAAAAAAAAAAAAAAAAAAAAACAGAAACAAAAAACTAAAATAAAAAGAAATTAAAAATGAAGTGAGATGGAGATCCCCACCACACACAGATTAAAAGCTGAGCCAGCATTTCCCAAAGTCTTTTCTATAGAACATTGCTTGACAAAGGGATTATGCACTAATGACACATTATTAAAGTTCTGTCTTGAATCAGTCCTGTTTACTGTGTTTAACCAAATATTCCCCGCACCTTTGAATTACTACATTTTTTTAGTTCAATATTTATCAGCAGTCTTCTAAAGTAATTTCTTCCAAACACACTTTAGCAACTTTCCGTTTTGCATGTAACCTGCTGAAACTCTAACATTAATGGAATGAAGTGAATAATTATCACAGCAAGTGATCATTTTTTAATATCTGGCTTTTTTTTTCTTTTTTTGGCTTTGTTTTGTTTTGTTTGAGACAGAGTCTTGCTCTTTCACCCAGCCTGGAGTGCAGTGGCACAATTTTGGTCCACCAAATTGCAACCTCCACCTCCCGAGTTCAAGCAATTCTCCTGTATCAGCCCAGTAACTGGGATTACAGGCATGTGCTACCACACCCAGCTAATTTTTTTGTATTTTTAGTAGAGATGGGGTTTCACCATGTTGGCCAGGCTGGTCTCGAACTCCTGACATCAAGTGATCTGCCCGCCTAGGCCTCCCGGAGTGCTGGGATTGCAGGCATGAGCCACCGCACCCACCCTTTAATATCTGCCTTAATGTATTTTGATATGAAAATATTATTTGCCTAGCAAAGGCATGCAAAAAAGTACAACATATGTTTCACTAGGATAATAATGTTAGGTTTCCCATACTTTGCTATGAAGATAAATAACAACAGTGTTGTGTTAGATCATTAGAGTTGGGATTTAACCATGATTATTTTAGTCCTTCATTAATACACCTATTTTGACCATTAAGTAGCCTTCTCTTAAAACTAGTTACATTCCTGCTACAGAAAAAGCATTAAATAATAAAGGTTCTGATGTCAATCCCATCAAATATGTATTTCAATTATTTAAGCCTTGTAAGAATTCTACCGCATATAGTAAGAAAAGTAAAGAAGAGTCATTAAAATTAATAAATATAAAAGGTCTCCATTTTCTTTCACTTCATTTCTCAGACATTTAAGATCAATAACCAAAATGAGGTACCTGACGTAAACTGTTTTAATGCTGTTGCTGCCCCTCTCTGAGGAAGAATGAATACTTCCTCTCCTCATTGACATTTGGCTTAGCCAATGAAATGTGAGTGGAATTGACTTGGCTCACTTAAAAGCAGAAGCTTTAAAGAGCCAGCTTAATGTTCACCCATGTCCTCTCTCCCTCTGCTACAAGAGCAGCAATATTCCAGGTAGAGGCTGCTCCATCAGCCTGAGTCCCTGAATGAAGGGGATGCGGAGCAGAGCTTCAGGTGATCCCGAAAGGACAGGTGTTATGAGCAAGAAATCAACCTTTATTCATGCTGGCTACCAAGATTTGGGTGTCATTTGTTACCATTGCATGACTCAGCCTATTCTGACCAATACAGAAATCACATTGTCTACCCTATGTTCATTTCCAAACACTGGCAACTATTAATGAACACAAATAGAAGTCGTCACCAGAAGCATACAATTCCCTCCACAGAACGTCTAGAACAGGGGTGGCAAATTGCCTTAATCTCTCGTATCAGCTCTGATGAACTCATAATGATGGCCTGTGTCAACTCTGTAGAGAAGAGTTCTGAAACCATGACCTTGCCTGGCAGGAAAGAGTTACTGATTTATTAGTATGTTTCCAGTAGACGGAGGGGTAATAAGCTGTCCATCCCTGGCCCATGAGGCACAACCTGTCCTCACTATCATTTCTGGTTTTTTTCTGATTTTGTACAGGAGGCATTGTTTTTTAAATGCATCCAGAAATAACAGAAACTAGTGCATAAAACATTTAGGTTAATAAATAATTTTATTTTATTTAACTGATGAAGGGAAAAAAAGTGTTACTATCAGAGCTGACTACAGAATTTCTCCACGGCGAGAGAACTGTCTTTGTTAGAAACATCTCTAGTGGACTTTTTAGTTATTAAGATGGCCCTCTAGACCAGGCCTGGATGATTGGCCTGGGGAGGAAAATAGTGAAACTGTTTTATATCAGAAATGCACAGTGATTTTTGGAGTTGGAGCTGAAACAAGCCACGAGGAAGCAGGGAAAAGCCCAAGAGAGGGCCGGAAGGTGTCCCGCCTCATGGCAGGAGGCTGTGGGGAAGGCATGACACAGGACACGCCCTCAGGGGACAGAAAAGCTGAGGATTTTTGAGAACTGGGATGATTGAGTATGCAGTTAAAAGTGTGTTACCCTTCCATCCTGTAATCTGACATCCCTAACCATGACCCTACATGCGTGCGCACGCGCGCGCACACACACACACACACACACACAATTATGGGTTGAATTGTGTCCCCTGAAAATTCATATGCTGAAGTCCTAACCCCCAGTGCCTCAGAATATGACCTTATTTGGAAATAGGGTCATTGCAGATAGTTAATTAAGATGAGGTCATAGCGAAGTAGGGTAGACCCCTAATGCAATGGTGACTGTGGTTATACAAGGAGGAAATCTGAACACAGACACTCATACGGGGACAGCCACATGAAGACGGGAGTGATGCTCCCACAAGCCAAGGAACTACCAGAAGCTGGAGGGGAGACCTGGAACAGCTCCTTCCCTAGCACCTGTTAGAGACGGCAGAGCCCTGCAGACACCTTCATCTCAGATGTCTAGCTTCCAGAACTGTGAGACAATGAGACAGGAAATTTCTATTGTTTAAGCCTTTCAGTTTGTGTTACTTTTTATGGCAGCCCTAGGAAATTAACACATATGCACATGCACACCATGCATGTACACACACTCATGCACACATACATGCACATACACACACTGTTGCCCAAATCTTCATTAAAGCCTGCACCACACGCACAGCCATGACCAGTGGCAGTCTGGGGACTGAGGGGTTTGTATGTGAGCTGATAAGTATACAGGCTACGCAAAAGGAATGAGACATGCAGAGGCAGGGCCCAGAGTAGATGCCAGAAAGGCAGTGGAAGCAGAGACTCATGGCAGAGGGAGTCACAAGGTGGCTCCTTCCACATGCTCCCCCAGCAAGAATTCTCAGAGCTATTGGGAAAGTATTGAGATGGAGCAGGGACCCCTCTTAAGGGCTTGCAGCACCCTCCTCCACCCCCAACACCAAGCATGGAAATAAAAGAAAACCTTGAGTTCCTTCAAGGAAACTTCCAGGCACCTAGCTAGCCTTGACAAGTAAACGAGCAACCTGATAAGCAAGATGGTAACAGTAGCTTAAAACAATAGCCAAGGACGTTAGAGTCACATGGATATTTGCTTCCCAATAGAAACTAAAGATAACATCTTAGCATATATTCTTGAGTTGTTTTTCAGAATTTGGACCTCCACCAAATGGGTACACTGGTACAGAGACCTTAGATAAACGGGAACTGAGGACTGAACTCCAGCCGCTGTTTCTGTTCTAAATTTCTTTCTGAGGGGCCTGGAGATCACACCCACGAGCCAAAACTAACATTATTTTCTGCTGATCCCAAATGTTTAGACAAAGCTCCACCTCCTTAACCAATCACAAATCAGCAAATCTTTGACTCCACCTAAGACCTGTGGGTGCCTGCTTCAAGATGTCTCACCTTTTATACAGGTAAAACCAATGTATAGCCTGCATGTATTTTTTTTTTTTTTTTTTTTTTTGAGACGGAGTCTCACTCTGTCACCCAGGCTGGAGTACAATGTCACGATCTTGGCTCACTGCAACCTCCGCCTCCCAGGTTCAAGCAATTCTCCTGCCTCAGCCTCCCAAATAGCTGGGATTACAGATGCATGCCACCATGCCTGGCTAATTTTGTATTTTTAGTAGAGACGGGGTTTTACCACGTTGGCCAGGCTGGTCTCAAACTCCTGGCCTCAAGTGATCCACCCATCTCGGCCTCCCAAAGTGCTGGGATTACAGGCGTGAGCCATTGTGCCTGGCCAGCCTGCATGTATTGGTTTATGATTTTGCCTGTAACCTCTGCCTCCCTGCCTTTAAAAATCCTTACCTGGGCCGGGCGCGGTGGCTCAAGCCTGTAATCCCAGCACTTTGGGAGGCCGAGGCGGGCGGATCACGAGGTCAGGAGATCGAGACCATCCTGGCTAACACGGTGAAACCCCGTCTCTACTAAAAATACAAAAAATTAGCCGGGTGTGGTGGTGCGCGCCTATAGTCCCAGCTACTTGGAGGCTGAGGCAGGAGAATAGCGTGAACCTGGGAGGCGGAGCTTGCAGTGAGCCAAGATCGCACCACTGCACTCCAACCTGGGTAACACAGCGAGACTCCTCTCAAAAAAAAAAAAAAATCCTTACCTGTAAGCTCTTGGGGGTTCGAGTCTTCAGCCTGAGCTGCCTGATTCTCCTTGTTGGTGCCTGGCAATAAATGCCTCACTTTCTCTCACTGCAATCCCGGATGTCAGTGTTTGGCTTTTTTGTGCCAGGCGAGTAGACCCAGTTGTTTGATAACAGTATCTGGGGTACCTACTGCATAATGTCAAGTGGGTGTCTCCGGTTCAGGCAGTGAGTAGTGTAAGCACTGAGCAATTGAAAGCAAAATGGCTCACTGCCTGTTTCCTTACAAAAGCAGCCCTTGCAACAATCCAGACTGACCTGTCCTTGGCCTATTCATTATTCTCTGTGCCGTGATAATGAGTTTATTGCTTTGTGGGCTTTTAGGTAAGGGGAAGAGATGAGCTTGGCTTAATGTCTGCTGACTCATGAGACAAAGGGGCCCTGGCCTGCCTCTGATGTGATGCATGCACTTAAATCAGGAACAATTTCCATTTCCTCTCCAGCAAATACGCTGCGATGGGAGGCTAGTCAAGCATGCAGAGCTGGAGACCTAGGAACCCTATCTCTGCTGCTGGGGATGGGGGGTAGAAAGAAGGAGAGAGTAGGCACAGTTCTTCCTCAACCCTCCCCTTTAGCTCCTCTACAAATACGCTGCCACTAAAAAGCATTGGAGCTGCTGCTGATTCCTATCAGGAAGGAATTATACTAAGCATGCCCAGCATTTATGAAAGGCTGCCTATCTTTTGTTAGGCATTATCTGGATGCAAAAGTGAATCAACAACCTTCCACTCCTCAAGGAGTATGCAATCCAGAAGGGAGTGTAAACAATGAAATGTAGGACAAGGTTAAATGAAACACAGGCCAAACTGGTATGGGCATTCAGAAGAAACACTGTGTCTTAGTTGTGCCTTGGGAGATCAAGGAGGGCTCCACACAGAAGGTGGCATCTGAAGGCTAGGAAAGATTTCCGAAGACAGAGAATCGAAAAATAACATTCTCAGCTGAGGGAACTATAGGAACAATGATACTCAGAGCTTTTTCAGAGCCTAGAAGTGTCATTGGGAACTGAAGATGGGAAGGTTTCTTTTTTTTTTGAGACGGAGTCTTACTCTGTCACCCAGGCTGGAGTGCAGTGGCCGGATCTCAGCTCACTGCAAGCTCCTCCTCTCGGGTTCATGCCATTCTCCTGCCTCAGCCTCCCGAGTAGCTGGGACTACAGGCGCCTGCCACCTCGCCCGGCTAGTTTTTTGTATTTTTTAGTAGAGACGGGGTTTCACCATGTTAGCCAGGATGGTCTCGATCTCCTGACCTCGTGATCCGCCCGTCTTGGCCTCCCAAAGTGCTGGGATTACAGGCTTGAGCCACCGCGCCCGGCCGGGAAGGTTTCTGTTTGTTCGCCCAGGCTCAGGAATTTGTATTTTATTCTAAACTCAGTGTGGAAAACAATGCAGATTTGCGGAAGCATGGAGTGAGGTAAACTTGACATTTTAGCAAGGTGATGTGGGTTCTAGAAATGTATCTGAAATTTCTTTTCCCAAGGCCAATGTAAAGATTAGGGCTATATAATAGGACACTTTTTTTTTTCTTGAGACAGAGTTCCGCTCCGTCATCCAGGCTGGAATGCAGTGATGCAATCTCGGCTCACTGCAACCTCCACCTCCTGGGTTCAAGTGATTCTCCTGACTCAGCCTCCTGAGTAGCTGGAATTACAGGTGCCCACCACCACACCCAGCTAATTTTGTATTTTTAGTAGAGACAGAGTTTCACCATGTTGGCCAGGCTAATCTCGAACTCCTGACCTGAGGTGATTCTCCCACCTCAGCCTCCCAAAGTTCTGGGATTACAGGCATGAGCCACTGCACCTGGCCCCATTTTATTCGTTCCTTCCAATAGAAGCAAACCTAGGGATACAACCAGAAAACTGCCACGTGATGCTGAAACATGCTCTTGCTCCTTCAGAAAACAGCACAAGTTCATCAGCCCAAAAAGTTCTCAAACATTCTCAGGACAAGGGACACTGAGTCCAAAGCCTATACTTTTAGCCACAGCGCTATTCTACCTCCCAGTATACAGTCCTAGTATGGTACTTTTCAGCAGAAATTCCATATATCTTCCAATATTCTTTAAGACAGTACTTTTGAGGCTAAAAAATTCTAAACAAAGAGCTGAGTTTCCAACAAAAAGTGCTTTAGAAAACTGAGTTGTACAGAGAATGGGGTGCATAGAAATCTGGGGCATGCACAGTCAAATAACTGGGTCTATAAACATTTACCAGATTATTTTTAAGTGATTTTGGAACATTTCTTCATCGAATACCTTACAGTTCTGGAAAAGAGCAGATATGAGAATTCCTTTATCACCTGGTCAGGTTTACAGATGGAGACACCAAAGCAATGAGAGTTTTAAGAGGCGCTCAGAAAGTCAGTAATCTCAGCACTTTGGGAGGCTGAGGTGGGAGATCATTGAGCCCAGAGTTTGAAACCAGCCTGGGCAGCAAAAAGAGACCCTATCGCTACAAAAAATTAAAAAATTAAAAATTAAAAAGTCAATAGCAGGGCTAATGAGAAATCTAGATTCCTGATCTTGAAGCACATGGTTAAACTGAAATATCATATCTCCATGGGCATCAAGGAGATAGAAATGGGGATGGAAGACAGGCACTGTCCTTTCTCTTAAAAGTAATATGCACTTTTATAAAATACTCTTTTTTGTAAGTAGTAAAATATAAATGTTCACTGTAGAAAATTTGGACAATACCAAAAGTTCAAAGAAGAAATGAAACCCACCAATAAGCTCGGTACCCAGAAATATCCCCTGTGAATATTGCTATATTTCTGTACAGGAGTTTATAGGATGTTATCATTTACAGACTGACAGCCCTTCTATTCTAATATCTTTTCTGAGAGCAGGAATCAGAAAGGTAGACCTCAATCAATAATTGATGCCCCCATTGCATGCCCAGCACTGTGCCAGGCACCTTGGGGTCAGAAGGAAGGCTGTACTCCTCACTCTAAGAGGCTACAGTCAGTTAAAGAGATAATACACAGACCCAGAATCAGAGAGCTAGGAAGAGCATCATATGAGCAAACTGACTGCAGGAATTCAGAAAAGGAAAGCTGGTTGGGAGAGGCTTAATGGAGGAAATGAGCTGGAGCAGAGCCATGAACAAAGTTTAGACTCAGGATTGCAGAAAGAAGGGAGAAATGCACTCTGGGGTTGAGCCGGTGGAAGATGGGACAAAAACAGCATGGACCAAGGACAGTTGGCTTGGTTCCTAAGGATTTGGCCTGGGTTTAGAGATTAGAGGGTATGAACAGAGGCCCTAACATCACAGGTTTTGCAGGCACCACTACCCACAGTTACTGTACCAAAGTCATTTCTTTTCCAAGACCAATGTAGAGATCAAGGCTATATATGAGGATTCATTTTATTCACTCTTTCCAATTCAACCAAACCTAGGCATGTAACCAGAAAACTTTCACATGAGGCTAAAACATGTTCTTGTTCCTTCAGAAAACAGCACAAGTTCATCAGCCTGGAAAGTTCTCAAACATTCTCGAAGCTGATGTCCAGGAAGTGCTAGGTCAGGGCATGTGCTATAGGAGGGACCACAGGGGAAATGATTGTACAAAATCATGGCACAAAGTCAAAACCCAGCATGCACCAGCCAAATCCTGCCTATGTGCCAAAAACTGAATTCTGTCACCTTAGTAACACTGAAAAAAAAAAAAATGTGTATACTCTGGATAAGAGGTGGTGTAATATCTGAGAAAATCCCAAGGTTGTATCTTGGCAGCTCTACTCCTTGTGTGACTTTGTGCAGTGACTTAATTGCTTTGAACTTCAATTTCCTCATCTGTAAAATGAGGATAATAGCACCTGCCTCATACTTCTGATGTAAAGATTAAATGAAGTAATATATATAAAGCACCTCACACCATATCTGGCCACTGAGTAAGCCCTGGGTAAACACTGGTTCCTCTTCTTCCCACTAGTCTAATATTAGAAAGCCAGATCAAAAGGGTCAGTGTGATTTGGGGAAACTAAAAAACAGAATATGATGCTAATAAGGCTTGAAGCCTCAAAGCACATTCAAGGTCTCCAGCACATTGGTAATGTCCAACTGCTTTACACGGCTCTAAGGTTCACATCTGTCCGAGATGTCACAGCTTAATCAAGGCCACCTCTATACCACACTCAACATAAAGTGTTGAGACAGGATCTATAATAGGATGCTGGAGTGAGGCCAGCATAGCTGCCCTGAAACCCTGCCTCCTGCCCCCAGCTCAGGTACCAAAGGAAGGAGACATGGGGTATTGAAACAATTTCCAAAGGCTTAGCTTACATAAGAGGAATAGAGGCAGAGAAAGGAAAGTCCTCAACCTAGAACACAGATTAATTACCAGGAAGCCAGAAAAAGCTAATAATCCTAGTTGACAGGCAGCCAAATGACTTGGGGTACCTCATTTAGAGTGTGGGTGTTATGCAGCCCAGAAAACAAACACATGTAAACAACAGCAGGTAAAACATGAATCAAGCTACTTAGCAAGTTAGATCAAGAATCTATTGATTGCCAAGTCTCTTTGATTCCTGCAAGACGCTTCCTCTCTGTCCCTTCTGTTAAAGCGAACCAAATATGACCTGAGAAGGACCCCATACTTCTATATTTGAGTCCCTGTGGACAAACTGTAACCTAGCTTAATAGGCAGACGAAATTGAGGACCAAATTTAGGAGTATGTGCCTGTAACATAGCTGACTCTTGGCCAATCCCGGCGGCCATGCTTCAGTCACTCAGACTGGTGAGTGTTCAAACTGTTCAGAGAAGGCAAATACCAACCTGTAACCAATCCAGCTGTTTCTGTACCTCACTTCCGATTTCTGCATGTCACTTCCCTTTTTTGTGTCTATAAATTTGTTCTGACCACCAGGCATCCCTGGAGTCTCTCTGAGTTTGCTGATTCTGGGGGCTGCCCAATTCATGAAAGGTTCATTGCTCAATGAAACTCCTTTAAATTCAATTCAGCTGAAGTTTTTCTTTTAACACTTCTCTTCATTCCACTGTCCCTGCCCTAATTCAGGCCCATATTACCTCCTGTTGGCTCAGAGACACCTTCATTTTCTGAACACACAACTCAACAAGTTCATCATTGATCATCAAATAATATCTACATTTCCTAACCTGGCACTCAAAGCTCTCCATAATATGATCCGTGTCTTAAACAACACATTCCATTTCAGGATCCTTATGCTTCAGACAAACCAAAGGCAATAAACCTAAGCATTTGTGTTTTTCCACCTCAGTGTCTTTGCTTGAGCTGTTGTTTCACAGCCATTCTCACGTATTCTTTGTGTTAGTTACCTAGGGCTGCCATAACAAATTACCACACCCCGGGTGGCTTAAAACAACAGAAACGTATTCTTACAAGTCCACGATCAAGATGTCAGTGGGGCTGGTTCTGTCTGGCAGCTCTGAGGGGCAATCCACTCCATACCTCTCTCTTAGCTGCTGCGGGCTGCTGGCAGCCCTCGTCATTCCTTGGCTTGGGGCTGCCAATCTCTGCCTGTCTTCACATGCGTGGCCTTCTCTCTGTGTCTCTGAGTCTCAAATCTCCCTCTGCCTTTGTCATATAAGGACACTTGTCATTGGATTTAGGGCCCATCCTAAATCCTGGGTACTTCCATCTTGAGAGCCTTAATTACACCTACAAAGTCCCTTTCTCCAAATAAGGTCACATCCACAGGTTCTGAGTGGATATGTCTTTTGGGAGGCTACAATTTAACCCGTATACCCTTTAAGACTTTGGTGTCTTGCTGTCTCCTTTATAAAATATGCCTTGATGTCTAGCCCCAGGAAAGAATCTCTCCCTCCTATGAACTGCCAAGAAACTCAACTGAATTTGACTTTGTGATATTGTGTTTGTATGAACAGCTTATCTTTGAGTGAGTTGCCTAACTTCTATAGGCCTCAATTTCCTCGTCTTTGAAACAGAGACGATGATTACATTTATTTTTAGCGATATTTTGGTTCTGGTTTTTTGAGATGGGGTCTCTCTCTGTTGCCCAGGCTGGGAACGCAGTGGTGTGATCTCGGCTCACTGCAACCTCTGCCTCCTAAGTTCGAGCAATTCTCCTGCCTCAGCCTCCCGAGTAGCTGGGATTATAGGCATGCACCACCATGCCTGGCTAATTTTTGTATTTTTAGTAGACACAGGGTTTCACGATGTTGGCCAAGCTGGTCTTGAACTCCTGACCTCAGGTGATCTGCCCACCTCAGTCTCTCAATATGCTGGGATTACAGGCATGAGCCACTGTGCTCAGCCTATAGCGTTATTTTGATAAAATGAAGTTTTAAGGGACTTAGAACAGTGGCCAGACATAGCAAATCATCCACATGTGCTATTATTGTCCTTATCTTTATCATATATCATCCCTATTATATTATAAGTTCCTTAAAGATAGTCATCTTTGCAGCCTCCATAGATTCTAAAGAGTATCTTGCACAGAATCTTGGATGAGTGAACATATCAGGGGGAAGAAGGGAATGACAGCTAAGTCATCTTGAGACAGTCAATACAGGGACATGTTCGGAAATGTCGTGAAGAGTGACTCCTCTATCCAACACTCAACCAGCAGAAAAGTATTCAGGTCTTCCCCGAAGTGGAAAGTCTTGGTCAAAACTCCCTGCCAACAGTTTTCCCTTTGATTTCAAGCAGCACAACTTGGAGAGTTGCCACTCTGGTGTTTCCAAGTACAGCATATCCAAAGGAGAATTCCTTTCATAAAGAGCATCATTTGCTGATTTGTCATCATGGTAATTATATTTTATTATTCCCACTGTCCCTCTTAGCACTGATGTGGTTCTGAAATAGAAGTGAAAAAAGGGGATGGAGAGGGGCTGACTCCCAGGCTTAAGGGAAGAGTGACTCAGTGGCCCTAGGGAGCCTCTTCTCAGGAACTGGGTAGGAGTGCTGACTCACTTCTGCCTCCGGCCTCCTCCCAAAGGTTGCTGCTTCTCCAGGACCTCACAGGAGTTGTGGAAGCCTTTAGTGGTGGCACTGCTAATTCTCTATACACACCATAATCTTCCCCTACATAATCCCACAAGCTATTTCGTAAAGCTGCCTTCTAGAGGGCCAGTGCTCTAGAGACACGGTTCAGACCGAAGTCTTCTAGAAGATTTTTAATTTTTGTGGGTACCTAGTAGATGTATATAGAGGATTTTCATTGTTAGTACAAGTACAAACACATACAAAAATCCATTCCTAGTGAGGTGCATACAAAGTGGAGTTCAGGCCGGGCATGGTGGCTCACACCTGTAATCGTAGCATTTTGGGAGACCGAGGCAGGTGTATCACCTGAGTTCAGACATTTGAGACCAGCCTGACCAAAGTAGTGAAACTCCGTCTCTACTAAAAATACAAACAAATTAGCTGGGTGTGGTGGTGTGTACCTATAATCCCAGCTACTCAGGAGGCTGAGGCAGGAGAATTTCTTGAACCCAGGAGCAAAGGTTGCAGTGAGCCAAGATTGCACCACTCCACTCCAACCTGGGTGACAGAGTGAGGCCTTGTCTCAAAGAACAAACAAAAAAAAAGTGGAGTTCAGAACAGACAGAAGCTGAAATCTTCATCCATACTTTCCCAAGCAAATACTGTAAAACCTAATCTCCCTGTTTTGCTGTGCGTGGCAGGAGGCAGGTAGCTACTGTCTGGGATCAGACATCCCTGATGTGCTCAGCGTGGAAAATGGTAAAGCAACTCTCTCCTGCCCAGAATCAGTGCTGATTGATTGGTTCTGTTTCCATGAAACAACTGCCAAAACGATGCTTATAAATAACACTTCCCAGTTATAATATGCTTTCTAAAACAATGCATTATTTATTGGAGAAACGCTCTCATGGAATATATTCACACAGAAAGAAAATAATAGGGATCAGTTGAGGGAAAACAAGGAACTTGTAAAATTTTCATTGTTGTCTTCAATATTACATGAAATTAAGCCATTTTCCTGAGAAACTTTAAACACAGCAAGTCTTCTTTATGGCCAGTGTACAGCACTGCCTGAGAAAGAAAACTGCACCATTATGATTCAAGATTTTCAGTGGACTGGGGTTGGTGAGCCAAGACTATGGAGATCAAGGTTATCTGTGTTGTGCTTCAGCACCTCCTGACTAAGCCATTACACAGCTCCTTCCCAGATGCTGACGTTCATGCTCCACCTCCACCAAAAAGGGGGAGGAAGAATTACTGTGGGTTTTTATTTCAAATGATTACTGAAAGGACAAGAATTCATTGAATTTTTATCTAGAAAAGGCCTCTGTGCACTGCTCAAATCCACCTCCCTATTCCTGTGTAAAAAATCACTGTCTGGAAACTGACAGCTCTATGTAGAGATTAATCACACCCAATGTCCGCGGCTTCTAAAAGAAAGAGAAGGCTGCATTTAGCAAATATTGCCACCATTAAAAAATTGTTCTCTCCCAATGTTCTAGAAACCTAATCTCATTTATGCAATTCTTTTCCATTTTTTCCTGGGCAGCAAAATTGCCCCTCACATTTAACAACTATCAAGATAGTGTGAATGTGGATTACTCTACAAGCACTTTCAGTTTAGCTCCCATAAACAGGACCTCCTTGTATAAAATGTGGACATACATTCACATTGACTGATACAGTAATTAATCTTATTTATTTTTGGAAGTACCCTCTGGTCTTCTGCCATGGAGAAGTAGCCACCCTTTTTTTCTTTAACATTTAGGGAGTACGTGCTCCTCTTTTTTTTTTTTTTTTTTCCTCTTTCCCCTCAAAGCTGTTTGTTTGCTCCCCAAACCAGAAGGTATTCCCTTCATGGAGATGAAAGTGCGCCCCCTAGTGAACAATGTTTCTCAACATCCCTCCAACACTGAATTTCCATCTTCATTGTTTTTGCCAGAGAATCTCAGGCCCCAGTGGTGACATGACTGCATTTGAGAGGTTGAGGTTCAGTGCCGAGGGCTTAGCAGCTTTTCAAGGGATAATAAAATTGTTCGAGAGCTAAGAAAATCTATTGACTCCAAACATTTTTTTAAATTCCAAAACCGAAATTAGTGAATTTGATTAAATGTCTATAAAATATCAACTAATCATAAGCAATTCAACTCTTAAATTGTTACATAAAAATTATATTTAATGTAGAATGTAGGTTCATTTTAATATTGTCTATGAGGAGGCCAGGCATGGTGGCTCACGCCTATAATCCCAGCACTTTGGGAGGCCAAGGTTGTGAGGGGATTGCTTGAGCCTAGAAGTTCAAGACTAGCCAGGGCAACATAGCAAGATCCTCAGCTCTACAAAAATGTTTGTTTTAATTTCCAGCTAATTCTTAAAAATGTTGTGTAGAGATGGGGGTTTTCATCTGTAGACAGGTGTGTGGTACACACCTGCAGTCATAACTAATACTTAGGAGGCTGAGGTGGGAGGATTACTTGAGCCTGGGAAGTTGAGGCTGCAGTGAGCCATGATCACACCACTGCACTCCAGCCTGGAGTGTCTCAAATACATATTGTATGTATATATGTATGTGTGTGTGTGTGTGTCTGTGTGTGTATACACATTTTTTTTTTTTTCTGTGAGGAGGGACAGGTCCTCTTAAAATAAGAGTTAAAGGCATATTTTCCATAGAGTTGACCTCTGTTCAAGACTCTTCATGATCACGAATATGCACTCCTGTCTTAACATTATTCTCTTAAAGATTCTAATAACAATACTTCATACTTGCAAAGTGCTTAGTAAAAGTTTATGTATGGCCAGGCACAGTGATTCATGTCTATAATCCCAGCACTTTGGGAGGCCAAGGCAGGTGGATTGCTTGAGCCCAGAAATTCAAGACCAGCCTGAGCAACCCCAAGGCAAAACCCCCATCTCTACAAAAAATACAAAAAATTAGCTGGGTGTGGTGGCGCAAGCCTAGAGACCCAGCTACTTGGGAGGCTGAGCGGGGAGGATCACCCGAACCTGGGATGTCGAAGCTGCAGTGAACTGTTACTGTGCCACTGCACTCCAGCATGAGCAACAGAGTGAGACCTTATATCAAAAAAAAATATATATATATATACTCCTATTTAAATCCTTTAATCCGTACAGCAGTAAATTGAGAAAGAAAAGAATGAATTGGATAAAGTAGTTTTTTGGTTTTCTTCTTTTTTTGCCAAAGTATAAAATATTATAAATTCTAAAGCAAAAAAAAAAAAAAAAAAAAAAGTCAGGATCAAAACAGATAACAACCACAGTTCAAAAGAAAACATACTACTAATTTGAAATGGTCTATGTAAGCCTTTGGTAAGGGACAACACATAGCAAATGACTCCATAGTCAGACACTCTAGGACGAGTTACTCAACCTCTCTGTGCCTCAGTATCCTCAACTGTAACATGGGGACAAAAAGAGTATTATCACACCAGGTTGTTAAGACATTCAAATGAGTTCATATATGTGAAACACTTAGAATAGCGTGTGGTATGTAGTAAGAGCTGAATAAATGCTAGCAATTAACTGTTAGTCAATCAAACCACGGCAATCTTTGATTCCCAGAAATAGAATAACTTAAGATTTTGGGCCAGGCGCGGTGGTTCACGCCTATAATCCCAACACTTTGGGAGGCCGAGGCAGGCAGATCACCTGAGGTCAGGAGTTCGAGACCAGCCTGGCCAACATGGCGAAACCCCATCTATACTTTAAAAAAATTTAAAAAAAAAATGCAAAAGTTACCTGGGCGAGGTAGTGCGTGCCTGTAATCCCAGCTACTCGGGAGGCTAAGGGGGGAAATTGCTTGAACCCGGGAGGCAGAGACTGCAGTGAGCTGAGATCACAACACTGCACTCCCAGCCTGAGTGACACAATTATTTAAAAAAATAATTTAAAAACATAAATAAGATCTTGTATAAATCTCAAACAACTAAAACACTCACAAAACAATCACTAATATTATATTTTGAAACGTTTTACTTGGAAACAACCTCAAACTTACAAAAAGTTACAGGAATAAAAATAATGTAAGGAACATTGGCACACCTTTTACCCAAGTGAGCTTATTAACATTTTATTCCTCTATCATTTGCATGGCACGTCACTGTGAATTTGTGTCCCTACTTATAATTTTGATGTATTTGTTTTCTCTTGTAAAGTAAGAAATTACCACAAATTTAGCAATTAAATGCCAATTTATAAGCTCACAGTTCTATAGACGTCTGAGTATAGCATAGCCAGCTTCTTTGCTCAGGGTCTTTACAAAGCTAAAACCAACATATTGGCCACACTAAACTCCTTTCTGGAAGCTCTGGGAAGAATCCACTTTCAAGTCGATTCATGACTGACGGCAGTCATAGGACTGAGGTCCCCATTTCCTTGCTGGCTTTCAAATGTGGGCCACTCTAAGCTCCTTGAGGCACCCACATTCCTTCCAATATGATTTTTTAAAAATTATTACTTCAATTATTATCATATTTTGAGACAAAGTCTCACTCTGTTGCCCAGGCTGGAGTGTAGTGGCGCTATCATGGTTCACTGCAGCCTTAACCTCCTGGGCTTGAGTGATCCTCCTGCCTCAGCCTCCCAAATAGCTAGGACTACAAGTGCATGCCACCACACCTGGCTAATTTTTAATAATTTTTTTGTAGAGATGAGGTCTCACTATGTTGCCCATGCTGGTCTCAAACTCCTGGACTCAAGCAATCCTACTGCCTTGGCCTCCCAAAGTGCTGGGATTACAGGAGTGAGCCACCATGCTGTGCCCACATTCTTTCCAATATGGCTCCATTTATCTTCAAAGCCAGCAGTGAAAAATCTCCCTCATGGCAAATCCTTCTCAGATTTTGACTCACTCTCCCAGAGAAGAGCCAGTTCCTTCTAAAGGCTTACCTGATTAGGTCAGGCTTACCCAAGAAATGCCTGGATACTCTTTCTCAAAGTCAAATGATTTGGGACCTTAATTACATCTGTAAAGTATATGCATAGCAGCACTTATATTGGTATTTAAATAACTGGGAGAAGGTGTTTATATATTACGGATAGGAATTTAGGGGGCATTTCAGCATTCTGCCTACCACATATGATGAGAGACTTTATAAGTCTATGTGTAAGTCTGGTAGGGCTGCCACAACAAAATACTACAAAATACTACAAACAAAATACTACAGCCTGTGGTGGCTTAAACAACAAAAATTTATTTTCTCACAGTTCTGGAGGCTGGAAGTCCAAGATGAAGGTGTCAGCAGGACTGGTTTCTCTTGAGGCCACTCTCCTTCATTTGCAGATGGCCGCCTTCTCACTGCATCCTCACCTGGCCTTTTTCTCTATGTGAACATCCCTGGTGTCTTTGCATGTCCAAATTTCATCTTCTTGTGAGGACAACAGTCAGATCAAATCAGGGCTTCAACATATAAATTTGGAGGGGACGCAATTCAGTCTATAACAGTCTAATAACAAAATTAAGAGCTAATATTTGAGCTACTAGGCAGGTACTGTGCTAAAACAAATTTGTAGGTTATCTCAACACAAACCTTTAGGTTAAATTAAATGCCATCGCAAGCAATTATATGAAATTCCAATCTCATCAAAATGTTTCCTTTATTCTTAATTAGAAATTCTGTAAGACTTCTGCTGTGATTTGATTCTTAGAGTGAGCTGTCTCTACTATAATGTGCTTCCTATGCTACGTTCAGTTTCCTTCCTATGCTAAGGTCAGTTTCCTTCACTCATCCAGTTTTACTGAGCAGATAAGCTTGGTACAGAGATATTAAAATTAGTTATCAAAATTCTTGCTCTCAGAGAGCAAAATCTAGTAAAAAAAAAAAAAAAAAAAGATGTATTATATGTCTGTCTCTGTACATGTTTTTTTTTTGAGACAAAGTCTCACTCTGCTGCCCAGGGTGGAGTACAGTGACATGATCTGGGCTCACTGCAACCTCAGCCTCCCAGGTTCCAGCGATTCTCCTGTCTCAGCCTCCTGAGTAACTGGGATTACAGGTGCATGCTACCATGCCCAGCTAATTTTTGTAATTTAGGTATAGGTGGGGTTTCACCACGTTGGGCAGGCTGGTCTTAAACTCCTGACCTCAGGTGATCCACCTGCCTCGACCTCCCAAAGTGGTGGGATTACAGATGTGAACCACCACACCCGGCCATCTGTACATTATTACACATCTTACATTAAAAATGTCAATTATAGGCCAGGCATGGTGGCTCGCGCCTGTCATTCCAGCACTTTGGGAGGCCAAGGCAGGTGGATCACCTGAGGTCAGGCAATCAAGACCACCCTGGCCAACAAGGTGAAAACTCGTCTCTACTAAAAACACAAAAATTAGCTGGGCATGGTGGCAGGCACCTGTAATCCCAGCTACTCGGGAAACTGAGACATAAGAATCACTGGAACCTGGGAAGCGGAGGTTGCAGTGAGCCAAGATCTCACCACTGTACTCCAGCCTGAGCAACAGAGCAGACTCTGTCTCAAAAAAAAAAAAAAAAAGAAAAAAGAAAAGAAAAGAAAAAAGATATCAATTATGTTTACAAAATCGTCTACACAGTACACAGTTAAGCTCTTATGAAAACTCAGGCACTGAAAATTAAAATAATGATTTCAGGAAAGAAACCCTCTCTGAATGTTTTGTGTTATTTTTGTGAGATTTCCTCAACCCTAACTGTGAAGCAACACACTGTTTTGTATGTGGCTTTAGACAGAACGCTCAGTGACTGGAGAAAAATCACGTGGGATTTGATGGTGAGAAGTAATGATAATGTAAAAATACTACACGTGACTAGGTAAGGCGACTCACATTCCACTCACTCTGCTCAAGAGAAAAAAAGATCCCTGGTGGAATGCGGTGGCTCATGCCTGTAATCCCAGCATTTTGGGAGTCTGAGGCAGGAGGATGGCTTGAGACCAAGAGTTCAGGACCAACCTAGGTAACATACCAAGACCTTGTTGCTACTAAAAATAAAAATTATAAAAATAAAATTAGCCAGGCGTGGTGGTGCTTGCCTGTAATTCCAACTGCTAGGAAGGCTAAGGTGGGAGCTTGAGTCCAGGAGGTCAAGGCTGCAGGGAGCTATGATCACCTGTCACTGCACTCCAGCCTTGGCCACAGAGTGGAAACCCAGTATTTAAATTAAAAAAAAAATGGCTGGGTGCAGTAGCTCACGCTTGTAATCCCAGCACTTTGGGAGGCCGAGGCGGGTGGATCACCTCAGGTCAGTAGTTCGAGACCAGCCTGACCAACAAGGTGAAACCCCATCTCCACTAAAAATACAAAAATTAGCCGGGTGTGGTGGTGTGCTCCTGTAATCACAGCTACTTGCGAGGCTGAGGCAGGAGAATGGCTTGAACCCGGGAGGCAGAGGTTGCAGTGAGCCAAGATGGCACTGGGCAAAAGAGTCGGATTCCATCTCAAAAAAAAAAAAAAAAAAAATTCCCCTTTTTTCTCACTAACTTTCCATGCATTTGCACCGAGAATTTCTCTCCTGGAAGCAAAGACCACATTGCAGGTATCGAAGGAAATCAAATCTGCAGGCCCAGGCGCCTCCCAGCTGCAGGCGGAGTGGGGTGACTGCTCTCAGGCGAGGCGCCCCTCTCCGGCCCACCCCTAGCCCATCTCCGCTTCCCAGCGCCCATGGGCCAGTAGCTAAGTTCCGCATCCCGCTCCAGGAACCATCGCCCAACGTTTCTCTCGCGCCCTCTGCAGGAGCCTGGGCCGAGGGCCGCCCCGCCTCGCTGCCCCCAGGCTCATAAATGGCCTCTGCGCCCCGGCCCGAGCGGGTTCCGAGGCTGCTCGCTGGGTGCTTACCCCCTTACCCGCCCCCACCCCCAACAGTGGGATTACTGTCCATGGAGCAGGAGGAAACCTACCTGGAGCTCTACCTGGACCAGTGCGCCGCTCAGGTAAGGCTGCCGCCACTGTGCCAGAGTCAGGACCCAAGTCCCGCCCGGTCCTGTGTGCCAAGGGCTTTGCCTTCGTTCCTCTAAAAACTCATAGCGACCATAAGAGGCGGGCTTGGTTTCCCACGTCTTTCCGTTGAAGGTTAGAAGCTTCGAAAAGTGAAATAATTTGACCAAGGTTGCCAAACAGAGCTCGAACTTCATCTAGTGCGAATCCAGAACCCTTCACTCAGTCACCAGATTATACGGGCTATCCCGGGTTGTTTTGGTTTTTACTGATTGATTGATTGATTGATTTTTTCTGAGATGGAGTCTCGCCCAGGCTGGAGTGCAGTGGCGCGATCTCAGCTCCCCAGACTGGCTTGAACTCTTGACCTCAAGTCATCCACCCAACTTGGCCTCCCGAAGTGTTGGGATTTCAGGTGTGAGCCACCGCTCCTGGCCCCACGCCCAGTTCTAAAGGACACGCACAGAGAGCGCGTCGTGCTAGTTGTAGCGACTTCAGGTTCCCAAGGGTTTCTGCTTTGACGGGGAAAGAAATCCCTTGTACCCTGCAGCATGGATGCCAGTACTAGGCCTCCCTAGAGAATTCAAGTCTCTGGTGGAGTTGGTGGTCGCAGGGTTTGCCAAATATCAACTAGAAACACCTGTGGCTTCTTTTAGTTAATTACTCTTAAGACTTAAAAATCCTTAGCATCGGGCAGGGTGAGGTGGCTCACGCCTGTAATCCCAGCACTTTGGGAGGCCGAGGCACGTGGATCATTTGAGGTCAGGAGTTCAAGACCAGCCTGGCCAACGTGGCAAAACCTCGCCTCTACTAAAAATACAAAAATTAGCCGGGCATGGTGGCAGGAGCCTGTAGTCCCAGCTACTCAGGAGGCTGAGGCAGGAGAATTGCTTGCATCCAGGAGGCAGAGGTTGCAGTGAGCCGAGATGGCGCCACGGCACTCCAGCCTGAGTGACAGTGAGACTCCATCTCAAAAAAAAAAAAGCAAAAAGCAAGGGAGCAATTTTTTTTTTCTTTGCTGGGAGAATTTTTTTATAAAGACAGTGGTCAGCAGTGAGGTAGAAATGCTGACTTTCCCTAGAATTTAACACAGCAAAGAGCCCAGGCAGGAAAGGTTCTGAGAAAGATAAGTGGATACAGTTTAACAAAAAATGACTAAAGATCCTGAGGCCAAGGATGCAGTGAACATGCTACACAGACATGCTCTGAGGCGTGTCCCTACAGGCAGACCCTGCAGGGAGCCCGTCAAGTGTCCATTACTGTAAAACATCCCCCTTCAACTCCTCGCCATTGCCTTACATTCTTGTGTACGTTTAGCTTTGTTCCCTGATAAAATGCCTTGATGTGGAAGGGGAAAGGAGACACTGTTGCAGCTTTGGTGCTTTAGCGTAAATTGCCCTAGGAGACCCTTTCCATCTGGGACAGGTGAGGCCAAGGAAACCCTGCAGTGGAATCGGGGCCCATTGTCCCCACCTCACTTAAGGCCACTCTGTGGGTTGAGGGTGGGGAAAGATGGGAGCCTATCATGTATTCAAAATGAAACAGAGGTAAAAAATCTTATTTCAAGAGACTAGCTAGATTTTTTTTCTTCTAAGGGCTTTCTTCAAACAATTAGTCACCCCTGCCACCTGCTGGACTTGTAACAGAACACTCCAATAGGCTCTAGTCAGACGTACATTAGCGGAGGTAGCATTGAAATGGAGAAGATGCAACACAGTGCGTTCCTGACCCTTCAGTGGTCAGAAAAGAAATAAGATCTTTTTGAGTTTCTCCTGCAAGCAGTGCTCAAAATCTGGAGTCCAGGCCTGTAACTTGGGTGAAGCAGGTGGTAATGCATTTATCAAGGTAATCGATTTTTTTCCCATAATAAAGCCCATGAAGTTTACATTAGTTGTTTTCCTCAGGTGCACATGTCATTCTCTCCGTTGCCGGATAATGGTAGTTGAGCAGCCTTCCCTGGACTGAAAATACATTGATTTACACTATTCTTACCATTTAAGTTTCAATAACTTTTTTCCTAGTGTAAATTCTTGTAACTAGAACATTACAAGAATTCTTATTACACCTTTGCCTCAGAAGGAATAACCATGGGTCTTTAGTGAATCTTGATTAGCATTCAACTATATCTTAAACTTCCTTCATTTATTTAAATTTAAAACTCAAAATTATTTCAAAGTTAAGTCAACTAAAGTTTACAATTAACTTAAATAGTGCAATATATCTGTTCTCTTCAAAGTATACAACAATTTAGAGCTTGGTTGCTCAACTGCCTCTATTGCAAAATTGGACTTAGAGAGTGGCAACTTATTAGAGATCTAACCAGAGTAGCAAAGATAGTGTATGAAGAATGCTTTTTCTGCATTTTATAACATTCTTTCCTGTTTCCATTAAGTGTACTGTAACTGTAATAGAATCTTTTTTTAGTTGGAGTCTTGCTCTTATCCAGACTGCAGTGTAGTGGCATGATCTCGACTCACTGCAACCTCTGCCTCCCAGATTCAAGAGATTCTCATGCCTCAGCCTCCCCAGTAGCTGGGATTACAGGTGTACACTACCATGCTCTGCTAATTTTTGCATTTTTAGTAGAGACGTGGGCCAGTCTAGTCTCAAAACTCCTAGCCTCCAGCCATCCTCCTGCCTCGGCCTTCCAAAGTGCAGGGATTATAGGCATGAGCTACCACACCTGGCCTGTAATAGAATCTTAATGGCATTTTCTAGAAAGAAGCAGTGCACGAATACAAGCAATCTTGAACTGCCTCTAACACTGAATACATTGTCTGCCTGCCAAAGTGACATCCCTTTTGTGTAACACGCTGTTCTGTCTGTCGTGTTTTTGTCTGTCTGTTTTGGGAACTGCCTAGGATGACCTTGCCCCACCCAGGTCTCCCCTGTTCAACCCAGTTGCACCTTATGGTATGTACATATTGAATGCATCCAATCTGGATACTGCACTTAATTCGAACCCTGAAGTCAAAGAAGCATCAGGTGATTTCTCATCTGTGGATCTTAGCTTCCTACCAGATGAAGTTACCCAAGAAAATAAAGACCAACCTGTCATTAGCAGCAGACATGAAACTGAAGAAAATTCTGAAAGCCAAAGTCCACAAAGTAGGTTGCCATCACTGAGCGAACAGGACATTGGGCTGGGCTTAAACAGCAGTAGTTTGTCAAATTCCCATTCACAGCTGCACCCTGGTGATACTGACTCAGTCCAGCCCTCTCCTGAGAAACCAAACTCCGACTCCTTGTCTCTGGCATCCATAACTCCCATGACACCAATGACCCCTGTTTCAGAATGTTGTGGAATTGTACCTCAACTACAGTAAGTTTTTATTTTTGTTTTAATTGAGCAGATTGGATACACATTTTATATTCCTGAATGTGATGACAACTAATTTCAGGATAATAATGTAGGGAAGAGAATTTCAGATTTCATAATTCTTTATCAGTTCTAAATGGATTGTTGCTTTAGACAGTTTGATTATCTGTAAGGTGAGCACTAATTCTTGATCCTCTATGGTGGGTAGAGGGGACTTAAAGATTAATAGACACATTCTTGAAGGATTGTATTGTTTATACTAAAGCACTGAAGTTGCTGAAAATTGTGGCTAGGGTTGGATAAACACCAAGGATATAAAGATGTAAAATTTAGTTTGATTTGCAAATTGATTCAGAATTATAATTTCTATTTTGAGGCATTGTTTTGAAAAAAGATCTAAAACTTAATTTTATGTAATTTTAGGAAAGGCTCTTTTAGCACTTCACTTTGGGATTTTACACTTTACTAGGAATCATGTTGTCATGTATTTCACATTTGGAATAATTCTCCCCCTAGGAAATTGCTAAGGTATAACCTAAGAAATGAGAAAATAAGTTGTTTTGTATTTTTTTTTTTTACTCTTTATATCTGATATAATTTTCTAAACTGACTTATTTCTTCAGGAATATCGTTTCCACTGTAAACCTGGCCTGTAAGTTGGATCTGAAGAAAATAGCTTTGCACGCAAAAAATGCAGAATATAACCCAAAGGTAAGATTTCTCAGTATTCCTTTCAATAATTAGCTTCTCTTTAGATTTACTTTTCTTAATATGATCATGATATTGACTAATTCCTCTGTTTTTTCTTAAAAAAGTTGTTACTGAAAAGCTTTTGGCAACTCAAGGTTAATATCTCACTGTTTTGAGTTATAAAAAATAGTCTCATTCTTTATGCTGAATAAAGCAGTAATTGAGCAGTTCCTTAAAGATAAGCTCTTTCCCTTGTCATTCAAAAAGGTTTTTCCATATGACTATAATTTTCCACCTGACTATTGGGATGCTAACTTTCTTATATTCCATCATATTTCTGGAAATACTTTTTGCTAAATGTTGTCTCAGCTACCTGACACTTATTTATCTTTCCATTTGCAATTCCTCTTATTTGAGAAGGCTAAATGGTTTCTTGCCCCTATTACAAAATTGGACTTAGAGAGTGGCAACTTATTAGAGATCTAACCAGAGTAGCAAAGATAGTCTATGTATAAAGTATAAAGTTCAAGCTCCTATTTACTAATGTAAGATTCAGGAATTTTTTCCCCCCCTCCTCAAAGTTTAATAAAATCTGTTCTTTCTTATATCCTGCCAAGGCCAGGCATCCTGTTTTCAATGGCTTGTTTACCTAGGGTAATTGGATTTGTCGATTCTGTCAACTTTTAACGATTTGCCAGGCTCTGTACTTAGGAATACAAAGACGAGTAAGACCTGCTTCCTACTGGCAAAAAGTTCACTGGCTGCCGGGCACGGTGGCTCAAGCCTGTAATCCCAGCACTTTGGGAGGCCGAGACGGGCGAATCACGAGGTCAGGAGTTCGAGACCATCCTGGCTAACACGGTGAAACCCCGTCTCTACTAAAAAATACAAAAAGCTAGCCGGGCGAGGTGGCTGGCGCCTGTAGTCCCAGCTACTCGGGAGGCTGAGGCAGGAGAATGGCGTAAACCCGGGAGGCGGAGCTTGCAGTGAGCTGAGATCCGGCCACTGCACTCCAGGCCGGGCGACAGAGCGAGACTCCATCTCAAAAAAAAAAAAAAAAAAAAAAAAAAGTTCACTGGCTTAGGTGGTGGAGGATTTACGAAATTAGATGAAAAAAAAGGTCACATTCGTAGGAACCCAGAGACCTTGCAGGCATCAACTATTTATGTATTATTTGTTTTCGCTGTTGTGGTAGTATTGTTGCTGACATCTGAATTTAAATGTTACCTGCACGTTACCCGAATACAATAAAGTTTTCCTTTTGATATTTCATACAGCTGACAATGGTGAGGACACACACACACACACACACAAGATGAGCTAAGATCCTCACAGCTGAAGCTGTGGTCACATTATTGAGCAATCAGCATTTTAGGCAACTTTTATTTTCCACCATCCTCAGCACACCCCTCATTTTGGATGAGGGGTAGGAGTAGGCGGGACTGGGGATGAAGTGTATAGGATCTCTCTGAACTTGTGCTTGACACCCAAAGAAATTCTGACTTGGCCCTTAAGCTAGTACCCACCCCACTTCCCTTCCTACCTTAATCGGGGAGAGGAGTTGGGGTGAAGAGACTGTGTAGGAGCAGGCCATTTGATGACATGTCAATGTGGCAGGCCAGAGGTTCCCTACCCTAATGTGTGTCAGCCTCACCTCCAGGGCTTGCTGATGCTACTGGTCTTGGATGACACTTTGAGAACTATAAGAGGCAAGAACTTGACATCAACTTTCTGTCATTCGTCTTTAGCATGGCTGTCATACAGACTCTTCTGCATTTTGGTTGCTTTTCTGTACATTGTAAAGTCTTGGTGAGCCTTTAACATACTTCTTATTTTTTTCCCAAAGATTCTTCAAAAGAAAAGAAGTGTGTCAAAGTAAAAAGTAGGGAATCTGATCAGTTTGGGTTTTGAATCTTTTTTTTTTTTTTTTTTTTTTTTGTGAGACGGAGTCTCGCTCTGTCGCCCAGGCTGGAGTGCAGTGGCCAGATCTCAGCTCACTGCAAGCTCCGCCTCCCGGGTTCACGCCATTCTCCTGCCTCAGCCTCCCGAGTAGCTGGGACTACAGGCGCCCGCCACCTCGCCCGGCTATGGGTTTTGAATCTTAACTTTACCATTTCCTGTGTAATATCGGAGGTTAAATAGCTCCTTGTTTTCCCTGAGCACTAAATGAGGATGATAATGAACACAGGTTCATCCTATCATGAGGATAAATAGGAACTGAAACATAACAGGCATTCAAATTTAACAGTTACTGATATTATTTTTACCTGTTAATAAGTACATTTTAGAATCATTATTTTTGTTAACCTTAATGTAGGGAGAAAAGACCCAGACATTTAGTTTTCCCATCCAATCTGTTTCTTTGAGATTTTCGTATGCAGCTCAGCTTTTCAATTGGGATAATGTTATCTCCTAGCAGAGGCTAATTCTCTTTTGGTTTCTGGGTATAGAGGTTTGCTGCTGTCATAATGAGGATCCGAGAACCCAGGACAACAGCCCTTATATTTAGCTCTGGGAAGATGGTCTGCACGGGAGCCAAAAGGTATGAGGAATCACCCCTCCGCCATTTCCAGAGAAACAGTTTAGTATGTGAAACAAGGAAGCATAGAATTAATGTGCTAAAGCACATAGTAGGAGCAAAATGCCCTCCTTTGCTGAAGACTTTATTCAATGAAATACCTCATTTTGGGTTAAAAACAGTCTTATAATACTGACTTGGGCCAGGCATGGTGACTCACATCTATAATCCCAGCACTCTGGGAGGCCTAGGCAGGAGGATCGCTTGAGCCCAGGAGTTTGAGACCAGCCTAGGCAACATAGTGAGACTCCATCTCTATTTAAAAAATGAAAAGAAAAGAAAACTAAAAAATAGCTGGATGTGGTGGAGCATGCCTGGAGTCCTAGCTTCTTGGGAAGCTGAGGTGGGAGGATCACTTGAACCCAGGAGTTTGAGGCTGCAATGAGCTATAATCATATCACTGCACTCCAGTCTGAGTTACAGAGCAAGACCCTGTCTGTATTTAAAAAATAATAATAAAATACTGATATATCCCCATTTTACAGCTTCCCCTATTAAACCGAGGGGACTTAACTGTTACAACTTGTTTCTAAGGTAATTTTTTTAAAGTTACAGTAATGATAAAGTGTGTTATAAGCCTAGGCAAGTAGTCACTGTGGATTTTCCTCACTGCAGATAAATGGATAGAACTTTCTAAAGGAGCTAAATTAGACATTCCTTGACCATTAGCTTGCATTAGCTCAGGAGGCATCCCTTAAAAATCTCCTCTCTCCTGGATCTCACCCAGAGGAAGCCCTGCGTTGCTGGGTATTCTTTCACCATGACTCTGTAGTGGGAGAGCCTGTTCTCCCCTGTAGGTGTTAAAAGATGAGAAACAAACTGTCCTCCTGAAAGGTTGTGCCAATTTCTAGCTCTAGAAATGTACTAAGTGTTCATTTTATCCTATGAACACTGGGTGTCGATATTCTTTTCATATTTGCTAAATTGGCAAAAAGTTATGTTGTTTTACATTTCTTTGATTTACTAGTGAGATTAAATAACTTTTTAGAAGCACAGAAACTGCTGTGCCATTTGCTCAATCATCTATGGAGAGATTTATCTTTTGTTTTTGTGTTTAACTATTTTCACCACTTTATACTGCAAATATTTTTTCTTAGATTACTGTTTATGGTGTTTTATGGTGGGTTTTTTTTTTGTTTGTTTGTTTGTTTGTTTTTCCGAGACAGGATCTCAATCTGTTGTCCAGGATGGAGTGCAGTGGCATGATCTGGGCTCCCTGCAACCTCCACCTCCCAGGCTGAAGCCATCCTTCCAGCTTGGCCTCTCCAGTAGCTGGGACCACAGGCATGCACCACCAGGCCTGGCTAATTTTTTTTTTAGAGATGGAGGTTTCACTATATTGCCCAGGCTGGTCTCGAACTCCTGGGCTCAAGTCTCCCAAAGTGCTGGGATTATAGGCGGCATGAGCTACTACATCTGGCCTATGGTGGGTTTTTAAAAAAAAAAAAAAAACATAAATTTTGAAGGGTATATTCATTTTATCCCATTTTTTCTTTGTTTTCTACATTTGGCTTTGCCCTTAAGGCATTTGTGTACAATATTATGCAAATATTGACTTTCATATATTTTTCTGGTCTTTTTCAGGTCCTGCTTTGTGATAGGAAAAGGATAGCTGGTATTTTGATTCACCTAGAGCTTTCTCTAGATAGAAATGTTCTATATCTGCACTGTTGAATGCAATGATGTAGCCACTAGTCATATGTGGCTATTGAGTGCTTGAAATACAGCTAATACAACTGAGGGACTGAATTTAATTTATATTAATTGGACAGAGCAGATCTAGAATTTTATTTCAACGTAAGATAACTATTTTTCCCAAATGATCATTCGGTACTCAGATACATTTACTGAAGAATCCATTGTTGCCACATTTCCCCCTACCTGTTTTTACATATTAAGTTATTCACATGTGTCTGAGTACATTTCTGGACTTTCTCTTATGTTGATCCCAGGAATCTCCATTTTAAAGTGATTATTGTACAGTTGTGCAAGATGTCTGTAACAATGTTCATTTCAGCATTAAAACAGGGAAAACCTAATTAATAATAGGCTTTCAATGTGAAGTCATAAAGTAAAATTATATTAGCCACATACACACACATACTGAGCTGAAAGGATGGTCACATTGTATTAAGTTGGATTGCAGAGGGAGAAGTAAGCAACTAAATGGTGTTTGTTATCCAACTTTCGTTGTAAAATATGCTCATGTTACACATATTACACAAATTCATGAGTGTCTTTTCTCATCAGAATTTATTTGGTTCCTAAAATCTGATTGTGAAAGTTTGGATAATGAGTTCAGATAATAAGAGATACTTGTTATCCAAATACATTTGGTTTTGAAGTTTTGGATAGTGAATTGCGAGAATTTGGTTAATAAGAGGTGCCAGTATTATCTCTGCATTTTATCCAAACCTATTCTCTTTAGTTGTAGGAGGGATACCTGTGTTTGCATAGGAAAAGTGCAGAAGATCAAATTTAGGTAGTTAACACCGCTATGGGTGAGATTTTAAGATTTTTAAACTACTTTCTAATGTTTGTACAACGAACATGTATGCAGACTTTCAACTATTAGTGGTTTCAATAGAAACTTCTGTGTCCTTAGAATATCACAGCTGATATCCCAAGAAACTACAGGACTATGCAAACTTGAAATTTGAACTTATTTACATTATGGGAAATGTAATAGATCAGTTGGACAAAATGTAGTTCAAACTGGAAACAGTTTATTTCACTGCTAACCTGGGGACATGGCCTTGCTAAGGACATTTCAGGAGTGAGAAGTGGATGAAGAGAGCCAAGGGCAGTGCTGTGCAGCAGTAGTCAATCTAGTGACTAGATACCAGATCAACAGAGGGCCATGTGCAGTGGCTCACACCTGTAACCTCAGTACTTTGGGAGGCTGAGGTGGGGAGGGTCACTTGAGCCCCGGAGTTTGAGCCCAGCCTGGGCAAGACAGCAAGACCCTGTCTGTATAAAAAGTTTGGTAGGTGTGGTGGTGCATGCCCCTGCAGGCTACTTAGGAGGCTGAGGCAGGAGGATCACTTGAGCCCAGAAGTTCAAGACTGCAGTGAGCTATGATCGTGCCACTGCACTGCAGCCTGGGTAACAGAGCAAAAACCCAGTCTCTTAAAAAAAAAAAAAAAAAAAAAAAGGTGGGTGAGGAGAATCAACATTATCAACATTAAATGAGGTGACACATATATGAAGTAATGAATAACCGAGAGGGGGCAGTGTTGGTGAAGGATCTGGATAAGAGAATCAAACGCTTGCTTTGGTCCAGGCAAACAAGTTCAAACTGGCTTTTCTTTCAGGTGTTTCTGATTTACGGCCTAAAAATAGGGCCAAACCCATGACGGGGGTGGAATTCACCTGATTCACCCACCAGGTGTTGCTACCTACTGTTTTGTTTTGTAATAGTTGAAAAATACCTAAGGAGAAATGAAGCCTTACCTCTCAGGACTGCCCACAGGCTCTGCTATGAATTTAGGGGTGCAGCAGGACAGACACTTAAAGGACATAGCCACAGAGTAGTACAAATTCCTGTCTTTCTTGTGTTGAGTATGAATTGAATTGAAGATTGGGCGAGAAAGCCAAGCAAAACAAGGTGGATTTTGAGGTATTTTCATGTGGTTGTTTTGGACAATGTGTCCAGTAAAGACTCAAGAACTGATATCTTGTCTGTGCCACTCAGTCAGCACACATCTTACCTCCTTATATGTGATTTTTTTTGTATGCATGTGTCCTTATTTTTCTTGTTGTTCCCCCCCTTTTTTTTTTGAGAGGGAGTTTCACTCTTGTTGCCCAGGCAGGAGTGCAATGGCGCGATCTCGGCTCACTGCAACCTCTGCCTCACAAGTTCATGGGATTCTCCTGCCTCAGCCTCCTGAGTAGCTGGGATTACAGGTGCCTGCCACCACGTCCAGCTAATTTTTTTGTATTTTTAGTAGAGACGGGGTTTCATCATGTTGGCCAGGCTGGTCTCGAACTCCTGACTTCAGGTGATCCGTCTGCCTCGGCCTCCCAAAGTATTGGGATTACAGGCGTGAGCCACTGTGCCCAGCCATTGTTCTCTTCTAAATGGAACATACTTTGAGACTGGATAAATGGTTCCCAAACTGTAGTGAGCAGCACAGTTACCTAGAGGGCTTGTTAAAAGGCGGATTGCTCGGCCCCACCCCCAGAGTTTCTGCATGTCTGAGGTGGGACCTGGGACTTTGCATTTCTGACACGTTCCCAGGTGAAGCTGCTGGTCTGGGGACACACTTTGTGAATCCTTGGAATAGTTTTAGCAAATAGCACCCAAGTAAAAGTAAAAGTACCTCATATATGAAAGGTGACAAATGAAGACAAAAATTTGATTGTGTTCAATAGCTGTACAACTGTACAAGATCTTTTATAAGGTGCTAGGGACCAAAGTGTGGGAAGTAAGTCCTCCTCACAAAGCCTACAGCTTCATAGTATACGTTGAAAGATGAACATGGTACAAACGGTAACAATCCAATACAACACCAGTAGTTTAGAGGATGTAGTGATTAAGACATCTTTAAACATATTTGCCCCTCCCCAGTGAAGAGCAGTCTCGACTTGCAGCGAGAAAATATGCTCGTGTGGTGCAGAAGCTTGGGTTCCCTGCCAGATTCCTCGATTTTAAAATTCAGAACATGGTTGGAAGCTGTGATGTGAGATTTCCCATCAGGCTGGAAGGTTTGGTGTTAACCCATCAGCAGTTCAGTAGGTATGATGGTTATATACCTTGAACTTTGAATTTACCAAGATATTTAAGTTACATTATGGGTTGCTTATATAATGTATCTTTTAGAGAAACTGTGATTTAAAAAAGAAAAAAGAAAAAAAGGCGGGGGACATAATAGTGAAAAGATTAAGATGCTATGTATGCCTGAGTCCTCATAGGTTACCACATGTGCCTAGTCTTTTGAAATCATGGTTCTTAAACTTAAATTTAAGTTTAAATTGCTTAGCAATCACTTAGCTGATTAAAGCACACATCTCTGACTGGGCTTCTTCATTGGAGATTTTGCTACAATTTGTGCTTCTAAAAAGCTCAAAGGTGATGCCAGTGCTGCTGGTCAGAGGCCCACATGTTGTGATCCACTGATCTACAGATTATAAGCACCCACGTAGAAAATAAGTACACATGTAGCTTGGCAATGGCGCTGGCAAGATAAGGCATGTGAAAAGGACTAGGGCAGTAGGAAGGGGCTGACAGCTGGTGAGGGGAGAATGGATTGGAGAGAAGATGAAAAAAGAATGGCGGTAGCAGTCTATGAAAGCAATCCTAACTAGCTTTCCCCTATTTGAGTGTGTGTGTGTAGCTGCAGCCCCCATCACAACATTGTCTGTAGTATATTCCTCTCCCTAGAGAACATCTCTAGCCTTCCTGACTTCAAACTTCCCGTCTCAACAGCTAGTGCTCCTCCCCTGCCCCCAGCTGCTTTAGTGGCTCTCCCATCCAGCCCAGGCCCTCAGAGAACAAGGACGGAGGGTAACACCAAATCCCTCGACTCACCAAGATATACACCTGGGCTAGGGCACTTGACCTGGGTTAGAATCACAGATGCTCTTAAATTCTCTTGGCCAAGCTGGAACTGAAGTTCTTTCATTCCAACGTCTTACCCTCTCGGCCATCGAATGACTATCCTGTTAACAGAGTAGATAGGGGCCGGGTGCGGTGGCTCAAGCCTGTAATCCCAGCACTTTGGGAGGCCAAGACGGGCGGATCACGAGGTCAGGAGATCAAGACCATCCTGGCTAACACGGTGAAACCCCGTCTCTACTAAAAAAAAAAAAATACAAAAAAAATACAAAAAGTAGCCGGGCGAGGTGGCGGGCGCCTGTAGTCCCTGCTACTCGGGAGGCTGAGGCGGGAGAATGGCGTAAACCTGAGAGGCGGAGCTTGCAGTGAGCTGAGATCCGGCCACTGCACTCTAGCCTGGGCGACAGAGCGAGACTCCGTCTCAAAAAACAAACAAAAAAACAGAGAAGATAGGGATCATATTGCTGTGCTTTCCCTAGCATTTGTTAGCTTTCCTTTCAGATATGATCTGAATGGAAGTTAAAAATTCCTTTTTCTTCTAAAATATTTTCATTCATTCGGAGATTCAGCTTTTATGATACGCTTATTTTTCTCGATTGTATTTTCTTTTTTCTTCAGTTTTTTCACTGTATGCTATTGAATGCCTAAAATATACCCCATTTTTCAAAAATCTGAGCTCCCTATAAAGTCTTCCCATTCCCCCATGTAGAGACATATTGCCTCTTTAGATATCTTCCTTCAATCTTGGCATAATTTGCAAATTCCTAATAAAGCCTGTTTCTAAGAGTCTCCCAGTGCTTAAATTGTCTTATCTTCCAGACTCTCAAGTCATGAGCCTCCAGCTCATGAATATGAAATATGAATATGAAATATGAATATGAAAGATATTCAAAGAAAGATATCTTTCTTTGAATCAGCTTAGTGTACATCAGCAAGAGCTCTGCCTGAACTCTAAGGTTGTGTCTACATTAGACTTAGCGTTCCCTTCTGGCCATTCAGGGCTCTAAAATTATGTGTGTAATTCTTCCCAAGTTTCCATTCATTTCTTTTTCACCAACAATGTCTTCCTTGTAGAATAGATCTAAGTCTAGAATAGATGCCCCTTGTTATTACTACCAGCTTCTGGAAGGGTTGCCAGTAGGGCGTAGTGAGAATACATCAGACAGAGTGGGACCATCCCTGTTCTATCTTCCTCCTGGGACAGTTTTATGATTTCAGTCATCTTTTCTTTCTTTCTTTCTTTCTTTCTTTTATTTTAATCTGGCCAGGAAGCTTGCTTTGTATTCCCACAGCTGTCTATTTCTAGTCTCATCCTTGCCTCCTCCTCATCCTTTCCATTTGGCTGTCAGCCTCAGGTTATGGATTACAACTCCAGAGTGTATATTCTTGACACTGGGAACATTAAAAACACCTCTTGCCGGGTGCGGTGGCTCAAGCCTGTAATCCCAGCACTTTGGGAGGCCGAGACGGGTGGATCACGACGTCAGGAGATCGAGACCATCCTGGCTAACAAGGTGAAACCCCGTCTCTACTAAAAGAATACAAAAAATGAGCCGGGCGCAGTGGCGGGCACCTGTAGTCCCAGCTACTCGGGAGGCTGAGGCAGGAGAATGGCGTGAACCCGGGAGGCGGAGCTTGCAGTGAGCCGAGATCCGGTCACTGCACTCCAGCCTGGGAGACAGAGCAAGACTCCGTCTCAAAAACAAAAAAACAAAAAAAACACCTTTTAGCAGGTTTGAATTTTTAACACGAGGCCTCTCTAATTGTCTGTAGCTCTGTGGGGAACCATGGCACATAATCAGTTATAATTATCAGGCCAAATTTGCCATGTGTTAAACCCCTAAGCTCATTCAGTTCCACAGGTTCTGCAAATTTGTATGTCAATATTTAATAATACAAGTATCTCCTTTTGTTACCAGGCACTTTCTCTGGCAGTCTTTCTATGTCATAATCATTTCCACAGTTGTCAATGAGAATTTTTCCTTTTTTTTTTTCTGAGATGGAGTTTCGCTCTTTTGCCCAGGCTGGAGTGAAGTGGCATGATTTCAGCACATTGCAACCTCCACGCCCCTGGGGTTCAAGTGATTCTCCTGCCTCAGCCTCCTGAGTAGCTGGTATTACAGGTGCCCACCACCACACCCGGCTAATTTTTGTATTTTTAGTAGAGGCGAGGTTTTATCATGTTGGCCAGGCTGGTCTTGAACTCCTGACCTCAGGCAATCCACCCACCTTGACTTCCCAAAGTGCTAGGATTACAGGCGTGAGCACCGCACCAAGCCCTCCCTTTAATTTTCATTTCAAAGGTATCCTGATGATAAATACTTGCTATATGAATAAGATCTAGGTGACTACCATGTAGCAGATGCTAGCATGATAATGGCAAGCAATATAGCTATAGTCCCTTGCCCACATAGAGATCACTGTCTAAAAGGAAAGAAAAGATGGACAAGTCAATGATGAATAAGATGTAGGTGACTACCAAGTAGCAGATGCTAGGGTGATAATGGCAAGCGATATAGCTATAGTCCCTTGCCCACATAGAGATCACTGTCTAAAAGAAAAGATGGACAAGTCAATGATAGTAATGAAACATGATGACTGTGAAAGTAAGGCCCTTTGGGGACTATGAGACTATAAAGCAGGGTCTTTAACGTAATCGGGGGTGGGTAGAGATCAAGGAAGACTTTCTTGGGGAAGTAACATTTAAAGTGAGACTTGAAGGATGAGTCAAAGTTGGGTTGGCCAAGAAATTGGCAGGTGTTCAATATTCTGAATCTTTGTGAAATGTTCTCCATCCCTAACCAAAACCTCTCTCTTCCTCTGTCTCAGCCTTCTTTTGGAATGAGGCAGAGAATAAATAAAATGAAGTATATTCCTAATTGGGAGATCATTATACTAGTAATCTTAAAACCATGGTTCTAAAAGCCAAACACAGTTCAATATCATTTACGTAGCAAAGTTTTTGTTTTTTCTAAGTCTTAAAATTCAGCTGGAAGATCAAATGGAAATCTTCCTTTTGTGTCTGCAGCCTTCATTTTCTTGGCCTGGATCTCATAGTCCTGGATTTTCGGGGCTCCCTCTAGTATCACGGTCTCCCCAGTGTCAGGAAGTGGTTAGTGGGAGAAAGTCTTGACAGGCTCCCTGCAGTAAGACAGAGTGATGTTCCAGGAAGACAGTTCCACCCACAGTGACCTCCTATACTTGAGATGGACAAGCCTCACTTCAAGATGGCCTTTCTGGAGCCAGTGAGAGATTCCACATCTGCTCTTGTTCTGGGGTTTGTTCACTGCTGAACTGAATGGAGCTTTTCCATGCAGTCTGGATTCACCCTTTAAGTGCAAAGATGCTAGTGTTCCATTTATTGGATGTCTTTTGTTCTTATATTTCTTGTTCATTGGCCACTGCTTTGAGAATAGTTTTATTCACCTCCTCTCACCTCCTGACTTATTTTTGGTAGGTTCCTCGAGCCTTTCTAGGAATCTGCCCTCCTCTCCAGGCTGGAGTGTGGAGAAGCAGCTCTTAAGTGCTATCATCCTTTGTTCCACGGAGAAGCCAGCTTACATTCATACTAGTAAATATGAGTTACTATTTATGGCAACAAATCCTGAATTTTTAAAACTTGGGATAATTGGATATTCTTTATTTACATAGCACCTCTTCAAATACAAATAGCAGTAGCCTGGAAATATTTTTAGGTTCTATCTGCTGAAAATGTTAACTTCAGCAATGTATAAAAGCATACAAAATGTGTTTATGACTGGAGAATTTGGAAATCCAGAAAAACATGATTATGCATTCTTATTAACAGACTTTTTTGAAAAGATAGAGGATGTTTAACTAACAAGATCTTAAATACACTAAATCAGATGCCCTAAGTTACCTTGATTTTTAATAACCATCCAGGATGGCTTGCACTTGAAAAAGTGTTATGACCAAAAATTAATTATGTTCCTAACTTCCATAAGCTATTACCTAGGACACTCAAGACTCTTTTCATCAAGATAGTTGAAAGGTTTTTGATAAAATAGTTAACTTATTTACAACTGCTTTAATATGCACTTTAATATACTGGGCCTTACTGGAGCTGAATCGTGCTATTTTTAACATTTTCCTTTTACATCTTAACAGTTACGAGCCTGAACTGTTTCCTGGTCTTATTTATAGAATGGTAAAACCACGAATTGTGTTGCTTATCTTTGTATCTGGAAAAGTTGTGTTGACAGGTAAGTACCAAGATTATTTTCTGACTCATAAAATGTAATCGCTATGCATGTGCTTTGCTTATTCTTTTAAATACCTTTGTTCACCATGGTAAAGTAATTCCTGTTAATACAGAATACCTGGAATGAAAAATAAGAAAGGAATAACATAGGTCCCAATACTGAAAACAACAATTTTTTCATGTTTTTATGTCATTTTATAAGTATTTCATCTTTACATCTTGAGTTTAAAAAAAAAATCCGTGATAATTTTTTTAAGCTTACTGTTACAAACTCTTCATAAAGGCTTTTAATGGCCACACAAGGTCCTAACACAGGGGTCAACAAACCGTTTTCTGGAATGGGCTAAATACTAAATATTTTAGGCTTTGTGGGCCACAGGGTCTGTCACAATTACTGAGCACTGCCATTGTAGTGTGAAAGCAGCTCTGAATGTTACATTATATAAAGGAATGGGCTCTGAATTGTGAATTTCATATCACGTAATTTGTGTGTGTCATGCAACATTTTTTCCCCAACTGCTGAAAAAGATAATAAACCATTTGTAGCTCACAGGCTAACAAAATCAGGCAGCAGGATGGCTTTAGCCGCAGACCTACCTTTCCTGAACCCATTCTAACATGTTGTTGAATCAAACGTACTGTCCCATTGTTAGCTAGGTAAATGTTCCTTCTTTGTTTGCTACTTATGAAGGGCAGACATTTGGCTGTTTTTACCTGTAGACAATTATGTTATTAGTGTGGACACTCAGAAATGGGACTTTCGTTTAAGGCTATGTCCATTTTGTTCTTAGAACAAATCACCCAATTGTTTTAAAGGGATATACGACATAGTTCTGTATCACATGGTCTTATATGCAATGTATCTAAATATCTTTTACCAAATGCTCAGCAGCATTCCAAACAAAATGGTACCAAAGAAAACTTTAACTGTATACGTCAAGATTATCTCACTGCTTTAACCCTACTGGTAATCAGAAACAGAAATCGACCACTTTTCAACATATCCAATAAATAGCATTTTGGCTCTTGTAAGTAATATGTACATAACTTATCCTTTGGTCTAATTAGTTTGTATTCATTTTCTCAGGATTTATGAGTTTACTATAATACTATTAAAGATAAATTACGCTTTGCTATATTTGTTACTTTTCCAGTTGGCTTATTTTTAATAATTTTTACATAAGCAGCACTTTTAAAAACTACTTGAGCCAGGCGCGGTGGCTCACGCCTGTAATCCCAGCACTTTGGGAGGCCGAGACAGGTGGATCACGAGGTCAGGAGATCGAGACCATCCTGACTAACACGGTGAAACCCTGTCTCTACCAAAAATACAAAAATTAGCCGGGCGCTGTGGCGGGCGCCTGTAGTCCCAGCTACTCGGGAGGCTGAGGCAGGAGAATGGCGTAAACCCGGGACGCAGAGCTTGCAGTGAGTGGAGATCGCACCACTGCACTCCAGCCTGGGCGACAGAGCAAGACTCCGTCTCAAAAAAATAAAAATAAAAAATAAATAAAAAATAAAAACTACTTGAGGGAATGGTTGAGACTCCTTTCTATGTCATTTTACAGAAGGTTGCTATATATATATAGCAACCAATATATATATGTTTTCGTTTTTGAGACAGAGTCTCACTCTGTTGCCTAGGCTGGACTACAGTGGCGTGATCTTGACTCACTGCAACCTCCACCTCCTGGGTTCAAGCGATTCTCCTGCCTTAGCCTCCCGAGTAGCTGAGACTACAGGCCTGTGCCACCATGCCTGGCTAATGTTTTGTATTTTTAGTAGAGATGGGATTTTGCCATGTTGGCCGAGCTGATCTCGAACTCTTGGCCCCAAGTGATCTGCCTGCCTTGGCCTCCCAAAGTGCTGGGACTACAGGTATAAGCCACTGCACCCAGCCCATAGAAAGTTGTTAGCTTGTCTAGTTTTGTCTTTTTATACATTTTACTCTCCTCTACCATAATGAATGTCAAGTTTATGTGGCCTGAGCCAAACTGATCTCCATGCCCCAGTCCCAAATAGCTAGCCAACCAATTTAACACTACATGTTCTTCTCATTAATTTTGGATGACTCCTTTTGACCTTTATTTTACATATGCAGTTGTTCTTCGGCTCTGCCTTTGCTCTGGGATTATCCCATTATAATCCTATTGCCTTGATCTTATTGTAGCTTTAATACTCATGGTACGTCTAATAGGGCCAATTTCCCGTCATTACTTTAATTTTTATATTTCTTAGCTTCTCTTAAATATATATTCCTCCAAATTAGAATTTTATAAAATCTTGCCTCATCTAAAAAAATTGAGACTTTTATATTACCTGAATTCAGAAAAATTGATTAAGTCATAACTCAGCATCCAGCAGAATGACATGTCTATTTTAAGTGTAACTCTAAGTTTTGTAGTTTGCTTTTCTCTAAGAAACAATTAATGTGTCTTCAAAGAGGGGAAAGTTGCTGGGTATAGTGGCTCACGCCTGTAATCCCAGCACTTTGGGAAGTTGAGGCAAGCAGATCACATAAGGCCAGGAATTCACGACCAGCCTGGCCAACATCGTGAAACCCCATCTCTACTAAAAATACAAAAATTAGCTGGGCATGGTGGCAGGCACCTGTGACCCCAGCTACTTGGGAGGCTGCGGCAGGAGAATCACTTGAACCCCGGAGGCAGAGGCTGCAGTGAGCCAAGATCGCACCACTGCACTCCAGCCTGGGTGACAGAGCGAGACTTCATCTCAAAAAAAAAAAAAAAAAAAAGCCGGGCGCGGTGGCTCAAGCCTGTAATCCCAGCACTTTGGGAGGCCGAGACGGGCGGATCACAAGGTCAGGAGATCAAGACCATCCTGGCTAACATGGTGAAACCCCCGTCTCTACTAAAAAATACAAAAAAACTAGCCGGGCGAGGTGGCAGCCGCCTGTAGTCCCAGCTACTTGGGAGGCTGAGGCAGGAGAATGGCGTGAACCCGGGAGGCGGAGCTTGCAGTGAGCTGAGACCCGGCCACTGCACTCCAGCCTGGGCAACAGAGCGAGACTCCGTCTCAAAAAAAAAAAATAAAAAATTAATTAATTAAAAATTAAAAACAAAGTGGGAAAGCTTGTTTGGAATCCAAGAGCCTTTTGAATGCAGCAAAACTACAATTCCGCAGATGCCACTAATTTAGAGTCTGGAGTAATTAAGACCCTCTAGTGACTGACATAAAGTTTACCTCTATATGTCCTAGAGGAAGTGAGAAAAGCCTGCCAACAAAATTGAATAGTATAGATATCAGAGGCAATTACATACCCCACTTAAGGAAACACACTTTCAAGTCCTTTGGAAGGAAACTTTCATAAATGCCATGTATCATTACAAATAAATCTTATTAAAAGTGAAAATTGCCAAGTACAGGCAAAGTTCCTATTATTGATTTCTTTAAATGCTCTTAATTCACATCAGATTTTCCACTTACCCCAAAACTCTTTTAAAAAGCTTTCATGGACACATTTGCCAGAAGTTTCAAATCACAGAAGTAAAGGATTGTTACTAAATACTAAAGACTATACAGTACACTTCCCTTAAAATTTCTAAGTATACAGAATAGGAAAATTTAAATTTCTTCATCTTGCAAGATGTGGATCATGACTCTTCTGGAGGAGGGGATTAAATATATTAACTGAAATCCAAATTCTGCTTATATTGTGAAGTAAAAGTTAATTCATGACACTACTGAAATGATAAATAATTATCTGTTGGTGTTTTACCTGTTTATGCTATACCATCTTAAACTATTTTGCCAAAGCTACATGGTTTAGGTGATTTTTGCCTCAACCTTAGAGACAAATGTTCCTTATTCCTTAATCCTGTGTCTTTAGACTCTTTTCACCTGCAAATGGATTAAAAACTTAAGGGCCTGGCTAGGCACCATGCTCACGCCTGTAATCCCAGCACTTTGGGAGGGTGAGTTCGAGACCAGCCTGGCCAACATGGCGAGACTCTGTCTCTAATAAAAATACAAAAATTAGCCAGGCATTGTGGCGCATGCCTGTAATTCCAGCTACTCAGGAGGCTGAGGCAGGAGAATCGCTTGAACCTGGGAGGTGGAGGTTGCAGTGAGCCGAGATTGTGCCACTGCACTCCAGCCTGGGTGACAGAGCAAGAGTTTGTCTCCAAAAAAAAAAAAAAATCTTAACACCTTAAGGGCCTAATCTCAGGGGGAAACACCTCAGGAAAGGGACCAAAGTGGTCTCCTTTCAGACTTCTCCCTAAACTGAAGCTTGAGGAGGCTCATGCGTGGCCTAGTGCAGCATGGCACAACTGGGCACTCTACAGAGATGTTCTGCAAGCAGTATCGCAGTACTGGTAAATAACTTGCCTAGAAAATGGTAATGTGTTGCAATTACAAATGAACTTTGAGTGTGACAGTAGAAAATAATGAATTCCAGCTCCTGCGTATGTAGGAACTGTAGAATGCCAATGCCCAGAGTACACATGGGTGGCGATTTCAAACCCTTGTATCATGCCATTTGCAGGTCTTTGAAAAGAATTTATCCATATAAAATGGTCTTACTCCCCTGAGTTGCCAAAGCTACAGCCACCATGTTCAAGGTTACTTCTGAATGTCCTAATTATCGTCAAGTAAGCTAAAAACAAAGAGGCCCTGCTGTCCTACTGTCATGGTCCTGAACAGAAAGCAACAGGATCCGGGCCCAGCTTACACTGTTCTCCTGGATCTGTGTTTGTTTTCTGTGGCTGGCGTGACATTTAGGACCCATGTTTTTTTCTCAAACGACAGTAAAATTAATAGCATAGCTAGGTTCTGCTGGAATAATGTACAACAAATAGCAAATATGTCAACTTCCACTTCTAAGATCAGGCATAATCATCAGAGCTAACATATTGGGCACTCATATGACAGACACTGCTACATAAGGACTTTCACGTGGGGTCTAGTTAACTGTGAGTTGTACTTTATACCTCAGTTTCCTCACCTGTAAAATGGAAAGGCTTAGTACACTTAACAGTGTCAAGCAGCTGTGTGTGCCACAGGGCAACAGGCATATGAGCAGCCTGGCTCCAGAGCCCACTGGGCTCACCTTGACCCACAGCAATTTACAAGTCTACAATAACACCTGTGTGGTCTCTTGGGCAACTTCTTAATTCTCCTTGTCAGCTGAAAGAATGATTAAGATTCTCTTAGCAGTGAGGGTCAGTAGGTGTGGTGGCTAAAAGGATGGACTGGAGAGTTGTCCAGTTTTAATCATGATCTGCCGTTTATTGACTGTATGGCCTTGGTGAGTTTAAGTTCTCCAACTTGATTTCCATACATGCAAAATGCAGGTGACCATAGAATCTATCTCCCAAGCGTTGTAAGGAAGCAGAAAACCAGTGCCTGGCACTGTTGAGCTATTATCTTAGTGAAAACCCACTCTCCTGGTTTTTTCTCTATCATTGACAAAGACTGAAATTTTGCTGTGATGCCTTGCCCTGATGATAGGCATATGAAAACAAAGAGGCTTCAGGAAAATGCTTATTTACTTATTTCCCTCTAGCATAAAGAACTAAGAAGTTGGGTTATTGTTGCTGAAGGTCACCCTCAATCAGCTCAACATCCGTGCTTCTCGGAAATGAGTAGATCAGAGGGCAGCAGAAAAATGCCAAGACCTATTAGTGAGTGGGCCAGAGACACGACAGGATGTCCCTGCCAATTGTTAACAGTAACCCCCAACTAATAGCAAGTTGGTATATGTCATAAAATGAATAACTTGAGCAGTGCAATGCTATTTTTACAAACTTGTAAGGCTTTGACTTATATACACACGGATGTGGCATCACTTGGGAAAATAAGATGTGCAGTTATGACTTGATGTAAGAACAGAACTGGAAAATCCACATAGTATTGGAGGTTGATATTTGGAGCTGACTAAGGGGTAGGGATGAACTTACAAACCTTATTGACAAATTACAGATATTTAATAAATTTTGGGTGCCTACCAAGTACTTGTAATGTGCTGGGGGCTGAGGACAAAGGTGAATCTAACATACTCCCCATCTGGCAGGAATCCAGCCCTTCTGAAGGAGACAGACATAAAGAAACTACATGTTGCTGGCTTATCAGAATGAAATGATAAGCCATATGTACTTGGACTAGCCATGCCAGTCCCTAATCCAGAAGTATATTCCTCTAGGGCAATAAAATGGCTTAGATTTTATAAAATGCCCCGACTTTCTACAAACCTTAGTTCACACACTCTTTATCACAACTCTGTAAGAAGGTTTTTTGTCCTTATTTTACAAGAAAACTGAAAGTGGTTAATTTATTTTCCTGTTATTTTAAAGCTAGTTAGTGGTAGAGCTGGCACTTAAGCCCATATTGTTTGATCTCAAAGCCAGTCCTTTCTCTAGTGCACCAGGCCACACAATTTTCACCTTACTCACCAAGGTTAGGAATGGTATTTATTCCCCAGTCATTACAGCCCAAAGAAAAGGAATGGTAAGTTTTGCTTTAAAAGCAAGGGTCATATCCCAGCACTTTGGGAGGCCAAGGTAGGCAGATCACTTGAATCCAAGAGTTTGAGACCAACCTGGGCAACATAGCGAGACCTTGTCTCTACTAAAAATACAAAAAATTAGCCAGGCATGGTGGTGCGTGCCTGTAATCCCACCTACTTGGGAGGCTGAGGCATGAGAATCACTTGAACCCAAACCCAGGAGGCAGAGGTTGCAGTGAGCTGAGATGGCGCCACAGCACTCCAGCCAGGGTGACCGAGTGAGACTCTTTTTTTTTAAAAAAATAAAAAAAAAAAGAAAGGGTCATCTAATTGGAGCCTGGTACTACAAATTGGGGGTTTCGATTATTGATTGATTATTAATAGGACTATGGAGGCAATTTAGGTTCCCTTAAACTTTTGATGACAGTATTTTAGTGAGGAAATATTTGACTAAATTGACCAAATTCCCTCATTGTAACACCTGGTTACAAATACTGGCAATGTTGATTTGTTGACTTTTGGTGTAAAGGAAGGAACACTGGATACACGAGCTCTTTTCCCACAGCTGCTGCTGTATGATTCAGGTAACATCTGTTTCTTATGCCTCTATGAAATGAAGAAATTGTACTAATTTCCCTAAAGTCCTCTTATGTCTAAAATCGTTTCTCTATGATATAATGATCCCTCAAATGTCCATTCCCTCTTGGGAAAGTGTGCTCCCCAGGGGCCTCCAGATGGTATACTCCTTGTGCTTGAATGCAATACTCTTAGTTATGATTTTTGGTCTGCAGTCTGATGCTCTACCCCTGAGCTATACCACCTCCTAGTTATGATATTTAGTATAAAAATGTTATGGAAAAAAAGTGAAGTTCATGGCTATCCCAAAATACTGGACCTGGACACTGTTCCTCAATTAAATGTGAAAAGAAGAACCTTGGTTTTGGGGATTTTAGGAGAGGGGCATGTGTGTGTTTGTGGTACCTATTATGCTTCACTGTCTGCTAACAAGGTTGTTCAACGTGAATGTAGCTAGAAGCCCAAGAAGTCCATCAAACCAGAGGCAGAGGTTCTTGCTTCTTCACCAGCTCACTGTTTAGTTTCTAAAGAGACTGGTTTTGTAGAAACCAAAATTTTAGTGCTGGAACTAAAAATCTGCTGCAACTTGTGACTTTTTCTACCCCAAAGGTCCAGTTGCTCTTATGTGTGTCAGTAACTCACTCTCCTCCCCACCCAAAATCTTTGAAGGTGAAGACCTACAGATAGTAAACTTTTTGGCAATGAATAAATAACTTACCTTTTCTTCTCTTTATTTTTTCTCTTTTTATTTTTTTCCTTTTTTATTTTTATAGAGACAGGGTCTCCCTATGTTACCCAGGCTGGTCTCAAACTCCTGGGCTCAAGGGATCCTCCCACCTTGGCCTCCCAAAGTGCTGGGATTATAGGTGTAAGCCACCATGCCTGCCCTTCTAAAAAAAATTAAGCTTTATAAGGACTTCATCCCTGATTATTTAATCTTTAAGGTGAATGTACGTAACATTTAACCATTTTAAAGTAAACAGTTCAGTGGCATTTAGTAGCTGGTTGTGTGTTGTGAATATACGACCACCTCTACCTAGTTCTAAAACATTTCCATTGCTCCAAAATAAAACCTGATATCATTAAATGGTTCCCCTCGTTCCCCTCTCCCTGGATATTTCTTATACATAGAATCTTATGTGTCTTTTTGTGTCTGGCTTTTCACTTAGATGAGCCTAAGAAACATGCTATATGTTGTAGCATGTGTACTTCATTTCTTTTTATGGCTGAGTAATATTCTATTGTATATATACACTATACATTTTTGTTTCATTTTGAGACAGAGTCTCACTTGTCACCCAGGCTGGAGTGTAATGGTGAGAACTCTGCTCACTACAACCCCTGCCTCCCAAGTTCAAGCAATTCTCCTGCCTCAGCCTCCCAAATAGCTAGGATTACAGACGCCTGCCACCACGCCTAATTTTCTTTTGTATTTTTAGTACAGACAGGGTTTCGCCATCTTGGTCAGGCTGGTCTTGAAGTCCTGACCTCAGGTGATCCACCTGCCTAGGCCTCCCAAAGATATGGGATTACAGATGGGAGCCACCAAGCCCCACCTACACTATAAATTGTTATCCATCCGTTGATGGGCATTTAAGCTGTTTCCACCTTTTGGCAATTGTGAATAGTGCTGCAATGAAAGTGGGTTTTATTTTGAGTACCTGTTTTCAATTTGGGGAGTATTTACCAAGGCATGAAATGGTTGGGTCATGTAGTAATTATTTAACTTAAAGAATCACTGAACTATTTTCCACAGTAGCTGATCCATTTTATGTTCCTATCAGCAATGTACTTTACAGTTCTTAAGAGTCTTTATCAACTAAAGCTATTTTCCCTTTCTCTTCATGCTAACAGTTGTTAGTCCTTTCATTATCCTCCTTTCTTCCTTCCTTGCCTCCAGACCACAAAATATCAGATTAGCTGATTAGTGTTCTGATTAGATGAAGCTCCGTATGTAGTATCAGTCCATGACCCTTAGCACAACGTGCCTGCATAATTTGGAAGGTGGAGGTAGTGGTGGTGTTTGGTTGGTGGTGGTGAGAGATGAGTAGGGACTGACTAATATTTCTCAAGATTGGAGACTGTCTGATTCATGTTTTTATCCCTGTAATTCCTAGAGCAGTTATGATTTACAATTTCTTGAAACCTAAGACTTTACAAGTGACAGTAGTACAATTTTCCCCTCTAATAATCCCTTCCCATGCACTAAAAGTTAAAACTCTTTTAAACTTAAAAGTTAAAACTCTTTTAAACTTAAAAGTTAAAACTCCTTTAAACTTAAAAGTTAAAACTCTTTTAAACTTAAGTTAAAACTTTTAAATTTAAAATTTAAAACTTTTAAATTTAAAACTAAAATGTAAAACAAATTTAAAGCTCATTTGTCTCAATCTGTTAGTCAATATTAGGGAATCAAGATGTTAACTAGAGAGGAGGTGGATCAAAGGAAGTCCCTTTTGCTGGTAGCTAAGTGCCCGCAGATGCTGATGAAATTACCCTGAGGCCATATTCATGGCACACGTAGAGATAACATTCCACATTTCATGCTGAGCACTGTGTGAGCAAAGATGACACCCACAGAGAAGTTCTAGAAAACTCTGCTCTAAGGTTTGTGTCTTGTGGAAATATGACTGTAGTTGCCAAATTATTTACCTGAAATAAATGCCATTTCTCAGGTACAGCTAAAGAGATGTCATATTAAAAGTAATTGGAGACAATACAATGAAATTTTAGTGTTTAAATTTTGGTATTTTTTATATTAAAAATTATGTAAACCTGGATTTCTTTATAGGTGCCAAAGAACGCTCTGAGATCTATGAAGCATTTGAAAACATCTATCCTATTCTAAAAGGTTTTAAAAAAGCCTGAGCATATCATTCAACATCTCACATTATTCTGGTTTGAATAAGTCCATAAGCCAAGCACAGAAACAGCTGGATTCTTCTACCTTTAATTGTAGATGTTCCAAGTACATTACTTATTAAAGGGTGATTCTGTGTAAGTAAACCTGTCTAAGAAACGAAGAAAAATTTGTATTCAAAATGACTCCTTCTGTGTTATTTTCAAAACTGAACAAGTAAACATTTCAAAATTTGAGAGATTTAGGGTCTCACTAGAATGATATTGTAGTATCATTAAGACTCAACGCGTTTCCTTTTAGCTGGAAGGGCCATCTTCCAGTAATTTGCCATAAATAACGAACACAAAGGGAAAGAGGTGAGGCACCTGATACATGTTCTCTAGACCTTTTAGAAAATATGGAATTGTTCCTTTGGCCACATACACGCGAATCTACGAAAAAGGTGATAATGTAGACATCAAGGGAATGGGTGCTTTCCAAAAAAGGAGTGCCTCGCAAATGTTACCACAGCAAAGCTGGAAGAGTCTACAGTGTTACCCAGCATGCTGTTGGCATTGTTGTAAACAAGGGCAAGATTTTTGCCAAGAGAATGAATGTGTCTACTGAGCATACGAAGCACTCTAAGAGCCAAGTAAGTTTCCTGAAACGCGTGAAGGTAAATGATCAGAAAAAGACGTCAAAGGGAGAGGTGTCTGAGTTCAACTGAAGTGCCAGCCTGCTCCACCCAGAGAAGAACTTTGTGAGAACCAATGGAGAGGAGCCTGGGCTGCTGGAACCTATTCCCTATGAGTTCATGGCGTAATAGGTGTTAAAAAAAATTCTGAACTGTACAAATGTTTCTCTTCATTGAGACGTGTGGCGCCCCCCTCCCTTAAAGAAATATTTAAACTACATTTTGTATCCAAAAACCTCAATACTCTGCTGTTAAGTAACACATTAATACGCGTTCTCTGAAAATACATAGCCATATATAGGAGTTTCAAATAACTGCATAAACTAGATACTGTGATATCATCTACCAGGTACTTAGTACCTATCTTAGGTACTAAGAACTGTGAAGGATCCTGTCTGAATACAAATTAAACATAAGCCCGAGACCTTAAAAAATAATCCTTTTGTTTGAAATGATCAGAGAGAAAGACTTCTCACTTAAAAATAAATCTTAAGTTTTCAGGAACCATTCAAGTTTAGTGTAAACTCCATTCTGAAAATTGGAGAATTTTTGCTTTTGCTTGATTTTGTAATCCTACATGATTTGTATTTTAAAAGACTGGGTAAGATTAAGACGACGGAGGGGCAAAGAGCTCAGATCCAAGACCGAATTAGCTTGTAGAATCCCCAGCATTTGACGGTGATGTGGAGATTAACAGGGAGGGACGGGCTGATATGAATCATGGCTCTTAGCTGTAAATCATCAGTGATTACGTCCTTCACCAAAGTAAGAAAACAGGTTTGTAGGGAGGTAGAGGTCAGTTTCCAACAATTTGAGTTTGTGGTGTCCTGGAATGTCACTTGATACCTAGTAAGTAGTTCTGGATCTTTGGGTATGGAACTTGAGAAAGGAATCCTGGCTGGAGAGAGAATTCAGGGCAGTTTATCAGTGGCTAGCCTAGTAAAATCCTTGAGAATCACTGGTCTATTTAATCTGACCTATAAACCCACTTTTCTCTGTAGTTTAGAGGCATATTCAAACACTAATTACTCTGCTATGATCCTCCCAACACATCATCTTATATATCCCCTATCCCCCAAAAGAAACGTGAAGGGAAGTCCTAACCATCTACCTAGTTCAAATTCTCTTAGAGCATGCCCCAGGATAGGGAAGGTACGTTAGCCACGTGATTAACTTTTCTGAAAGATACAATTCTGATTTTGCACGTTCACTTTGGTTGTTTTCACTATTGGTAAAGTATAATACTATTAACCATATTAATCCTTATGGCATTAGATAGGTACTATAATTCTATCCATTTAATACGAGAAAACAGGCGCAAAGATTAAGGAACTTGCCCCAAGTCACACAGCTATTAAGCAGGTGAGTGAGCCAAAATTCAACCTAGTTCCAAAACCCAGCCCCTTCACCCTACTTTGTTTGCTATAGTTTTAGCCAGATTTTAAAGCATCCACAGCAAGTTAAATTCCCTTATTCCGCTCCCATTCCGTTTACCCAGAATCCTTAGGGTATGGTATTAAAATTTTCTGCATAAGTTTGAGGCTTTAACTCATAGTCTTGGCCTGAGCCAGGAGATAATGACATTTTGTTTGGCAGACTAGCCCCTCTAATATAACTCTCCCCTTGCTTCGGGACCTGTTGCCCCTCAGCAGACCGGAAAAACAACAGCGCCTGGGACAGGCACCCGCGGGGGCCAGAAGGGTCCAAGGAGTCGCCGGGCCCGGGCAGGCTCGCCGGAATCCCAGCCCGCCTCCCCCCAGGCCCCTCCTCCTGGCCCAGAATGCACCCGGTTGAAAACAAAATCCCACGTGACTGGCTCTCCTCTCAGGCCATCATGGCGTCTCCCAGTGGGAAGGGACCCCGGGCGCCGGAGGCTCCTGGGTGCGGGCCCCGGCCGCTCGCCCGGGACCTGGTGGACTCTGTGGACGACGCGGAGGGGCTGTACGTGGCTGTGGAGCGCTGTCCGCTGTGCAACACTACCCGCCGGCGGCTGACCTGCGCCAAATGCGTTCAGAGCGGCGATTTCGTCTACTTCGACGGCCGCGACAGGGAGAGGTACGGCGGCCGCCACGGCCCTATTGTTTCTTCTGCTGTGTCTCCTCCAGCCAGGCGGCCGAAGGCTGGAACTTGGGGCTCCCCGTCCGGGCACGAGATCCCGGCGAGAGGAGGGAGAGAGAGGGAGTGTAGCTAACTGCTCTGCACCGGAGCTTTGCTACCGGAGGACAGCGTAGGGGCCAGATGAGGGAAGGGCGCCGTTTCCCCATCACCCACCGAAGAGGAGTTTGACCCCACGGTGCTCTTGGCCACTGGGGAAAAAAGGAGTAAGTGGTGACTCTCTGGAGAAGTTTTCCCCTGTAGCTGCCATTGACTTGGATTCCCAGCTCTTTGCTGTATGTGCTCCCATTCAAAAGCTTGGGTTTCTATTTTTTAAAGCACATTTATACTCATTCTCTAGAGAAGAGAGTAGAAGAGAATCAAATAACTGCTTTAGAGGGATTTGGGCCTGGTAGTCTGTCACAGATGGACTTTGTTATCAGACATGCTTACTCTAATGTGTGAGTTGGGGCTTGCTGTTAATTCCCCTTTCCCCTCCCTGCCTCTAAAGATTATTTTGGATTCTTAGGAATTTGTGAAAGTGTTTTGGCCTTGTTTTAAAACTCAGATTGACAGCTGCATGCTTTTAGCTAAGATAATTGCTTTTAGGAACATGTTTTGGTTCCATTTCGAAATCTAAACAGAGAGCTACAAGTTCTTGGTTAAGAAAATTGAAAAATTAGCGTGATTAGCTGCAGGGTCTCCCACTCTCAACTTCTGTTTCAACAACTTAGTGTCAATGATAGTAAGATAACTAGCATTCTGAGCACAAAAATTCAGGTATTAATTCATTAGCAACAACCCAATAACTTATCCCCAACTTACTAGGAAGCTGCACAGTAAGTGCTTTGCCCTAGGTCACACAAATAAGTGTAGGAACAAGAATTAAAATTCAGACAGCTTGGACCTATGTACCCGCATTTAACCACTAGATACTATATCCTCTATATTTGGGAATGTTTTGAGTTCTTAGTATTTCTGTGATCGTGGATGGAGTTCTTTTCTTTCTCTTTTGAGGAGATTTGAATGACAAACTTTTTTAGTTTGTTGCTGTGTCTCATTGGTGCTCTTGATGACTTTAGAAACTGCTTATGTAGTAAGTGATAGCTTTAAAAATTAAACCAGTTATAAAAATACTGGATATGAGATGGAAATGTCTAACTGATGGATTTAATTGAGGATTTAGTTCTGGACCTTCTTGTCTGTCTACACGTTTTACTATATCTATTCACATAATTTAAATATCATCTATGTGCTTAAGACTGCCAGACTTGCATCTCCAACCTAGACTTCTCTAAAGTCCAGAAAACAGCTGCCTATTCAACATCAATATTTAGATTTGTAATAGATATCTTCATTTTAATATGGCAAACTGAACTCCGTATTTTCCATCATAAATCTGTTTTCCCATGCTCATCCCAACCCAGTAAATGTCAATCTCATTGTTCGTTTGGTTCAGGCTAAAAAACCTTTCAGTTCTCCTTGACTCCTCTCATAACGTGACTCGATTTAGTCCCATCAACAAATCCCATCTACTCTTCACAAGTTATCTTAAATCTGACCCTTTCACCATCACCTGGTCCGATCTACCAGAGACATAAGGTTATTTCCTCTTATATCTCTGCTTCCATCCTTGCTCCCCTTTTATGCAATTTCCATGTTGCAGCCAGCGTTATGCTACTCCTCCATTTCTGTTCAGATCTTCCAGTGGTTTTTCGCTTTACCCAAAGTAAAAGCTGGAGTCCTTAACCAAAGTTCTATATTATCTGTTCCTCTGATTTAATCTCCTATATTTTCTCTCTTAACTAATCTGCTGTGCCACTGTGGCCTCCTTGTCTGTCCTCAGACATACCAAGAACACTCCTTCCTCAGGACCTTTGCAGTGGTGTTTAGACAGCCAGGAACTCTTTCTCTATCAGAAATCTTCAGGGCTGCCTCCTTTTTTTTTTTTTTTTTTTTTAGGTGCTTGCTCATATCTTAGAGAGTATCTTTCTGATCCTTCTATTAAAATGCTAACCTCTTGCCTGTTTAACCAGCTTTATTATCTTTTCTTTTCCATCACCATCTGATGGCTGTGCATATTAATTTGTCTAACTGCCCCCTACCCAGTGATATAAACTCTATGAGGGCAAGAGTTTTTCTCTTTTATACACTGTTGTGTTCTCACATAGTAGAAGCTCAATAAAGATTTATGGAATGATTGAACTGACTCTGGCGCTCTTTCCCAAACTCAGTTTCTAGACCATTTCAGTATTATTCATCATGATCTATTTGTTACTAAAACCAGAAACCTGGGAGTTATCCTAGACTTTTCTTTTTCTCTTACTCTCTGCGTCCAAATAATCAGCAAGTCTAGTTCATTTTGATGTCAAAATATGTCTTGAATCTATCTTTTAGTTCAGACCACCATCTTTTCTCTCCTGACTACTAAGTGATCTCCGTTCTTTTACTCAGACAGCTCTTCGCTACCTTGCCTCTGGTCTCCAAACACAATAGAAATGTAAATAAGCCACAATAGAAATGTAAATAAGATGTCACTGTTTTGCTTAAACCTCTCATTGGCTCCCATTGCATTTAAAATAAAATCCAAGCTCCTTATTATGGCATATGAAGCCTCCTGTGATTTGGCTACTGTTTGCCTCTGTAACTTAGACTCTGAGGTTGAGTTTAAAATGTGGGCTTTGGACTCATGCTCCCTTGAATTGAGTCCAAGCTCCACCACTTGCTATGTGATTTCTTTTTTTTTTTTTTTTTTTTTGAGACAGGGTCTTGCTCTGTCACCCAGGCTGGAGTGCACTGGCACAATCATGGCATACTGCAGCCTCAAACTCCTGGGCTCAAGCAATCCTCCCATCTTAACCTTTTTAGTAGGTGGGACTACAGGCATGCACCACCATACCTGGCTAATTTTTAAATTTTTTGTAGAGACAAGGTCTCCCTGTGTTGTCCAGGCCAATCTCGAACTTGTGGGCTGAGCCATCCTCCTGTCTCAGCCTCCCAAAGTGTTAGGATTACAGATATGAGCCACCGCGCCCGGCTGCTATGTGAGTTTGAGGAAGTTTTTTTTGATAGGGGAGGGGACAGGGTCTCACCCTGTCACCCAGGCAGTGCAGTGGCAAGATCACAGCTCACTGCAGCTTTGACTTCCCTGGGCTCAAGGGATTCTCCTGTCTCAGCCTCCCTGGTGTCTGGGACTACAGGCGTGCATCAACACGCCTAACTAGTTTTTTTGTATTTTTTGTGGAGACAGGGTTTTGCCGTGTCGCCCAGGCCGATCTTGGACCCCGGAGCTCAAGCCGTCCGCCAGCCCCGGCCTCCCCATGTGCTGGGATTACAGGCGTGAGCCACCATGCCTGGCCCTGAGCAAGTTTCTTAACTTCATGTTTATTTCATTTTGAAAATGGCAGGGTATCTAACTCCATAGGTTTCTGGTAGTGATTACCTAAGAGCATGCATTTAAAGTGTTTAGCATGATGCCTAGAATGTATTAAGCACTCATATAAGTTCATCCCTGTGCTCCTCCTTTTTCACTGCTCCACAGTTATAGGCCTTCTCTCAAATCCTCAGTCACATGAAACTTCCACCAGTGGGGCTTTTTCCTTGCCGTTTCTTCTGCCTGGAACACTTTTCCTCCTGATTGATACCTTGTCTTTCACCATTCAACTTAAAGTCCACTTCTTCGGTGAGGCCTTTCCTGACCTCCCTCACTGAGATAGGTTCCCACCTCCATCTTTTCCCCCATTATTTGCTGTCAAAATACCCTATTTCTTTCATGGTACCACACATGATGTGTAATACTATTTATTTGAGGAAGATGGCCACATCCAGAATGTAGTTTCATGAAGGCATGAATTCTAGTCTTGTTCTTTCAGATCACCAGCCCAGCAGCAGCAGGTAGCAGAACTTAGGCGAGTTGTTGAAGGAATGTCAAAAGCAATACAACTTTTGCAACTCAACATAGGGGTTGGGCGCTGTGGCTCATGCCTGTAATCTGAGCACTTTGGGAAGCCAAGGCAGGCGGATCACTTGAGACCAGGAGAGCGAGACTAGCCTGGCCAACATGGTGAAACCCTATCTCTACTAAAAATACAAAAATTAGACCAAGTGCGGTGGCTCACATCTGTAATCCCAGCACTTTGGGAGGCCGAGGCGGGCAGATCATGAGGTCAAGAGATCGAGACCATCCTGGCCAACATGGTGAAACCTTGTCTCTGCTAAAAATACAAAAATAAGCTGGGCGTGGTGGCACGCGTGCCTGTGGTCTCAGCTACTCAGGAGGCTGAGGCAGGAGAATCACCTGAACCCAGGAGGTGGAGGTTGCAGTGAGCCAAAATCATGCCACTGCACTCCAGTCTGGTGACAGAGTGAGACTCCATCTCAAAAAAACAAAAACAAAAACCAAAATTAGCTGGGTGTTGTGGTGCAGGCCTGTAATCCCAGCTACTTGGGAGGCTGAGGCCTGAGAATCGCTTGAACCTGGGAGGCAGAGGCTGCAGTGAGCCGAGATCACGCCACTGTACTTCAGCCTGGGCGACAGAGCAAGACTCCATCTCAAATCAAAAAAGAAGAAAGAAAATCCCAAAAATTCTTGGCTAAATGTGAGCATTAGATTTTCAGAAGAGAGATATGTCATAGTGGATTTCCTTTCCTGACCAAGCAGAAAAATATAAAGCAAATACCAGAACCATTCAGAATTTAGAATAAAAAAGAAATTTTAGGGTTCAGGGATAACAGAACTGTCACAGTGGTCTGCTTAGGTCAGCTTCACCTAACTCTCCATCTTTCTCTTTTCCAAACTGTGTTTTAAGAAGAATGGCTTGTTAGTTTTTCTTTGTTTCTAGAATTGTGCCCAATATCTAGTAGGGTGAAAGAATCTCTTGAGACCCAGGACCGTTGTTCTAATAGCCAAATATTTTTTAATGAGCTCTCATCGTGCACTGTTATGTGCATAAAATGTTCTGGCAATACAGAGGAGAAAGACAGGTCTCTGCTCTCAAGGATTTTTACTGACTGTCAATAGGCCTTGAATTGTGTGGGCCACAGGTTGATTGTGAGATATTCTATCTTCAAATTTTGTATTCTGTGATTGCCTTTAGACTCTTTTTCCTTTTAACTTCATGACAAGCCTCTCACTAACTGTAGAAAACCACTTGTTAATAAAATATGGAACCTTACAGCGCAGTTTTAAAACCCTTGTTTAACCTCTGATTTTCAGTAAATTAGCCAACCGGCTGTGCCTACATGGATCTTGAATGTGATCATGCATATCAAAGTTCTTGTAAAGGTAAATGTATTTTTTAAGGTTCCATTAACAGACTAGCTGAATATCTAGGTTTTAGTGGTTTGGCAGCTCAAGGAAAATTAAGTATTAAAGAAATAAATCGATCTCACGTTAATTAGTTCCTTTGACTCTTAAGGACGGAACCATGTGTCTTTATAAACTACAATATGAGTTTAGCAGACAGATTAGTTGAGAAATACCTAAACTCATTATTTTTTGTTGTTGTTGTTCGATGGGAAGACTTCCCTACAACTTTGGTGTCCTCACCCACATCATCCTTTCCTCATCTCCCACCTTGCCCCCAGTCCTGAACAGTACCTCCTCTATTTTCTCACCTGCCTTTTCTCCCCCAACTCCTGCCCCCAGGGGAGACCCAGCCTTCAGTGTAAACTGAAGGTGCGTTCCCTATCATCTGCCCTTTAAACTGTATGCTTCCTTAAGGGATGAAGAAGAGGAATGATATTAGGCAGTACCTCCAACACAATCTTCTTTGAATCTGTACTGCTGGACATATTAAAATTACAGGAACAGAACTGTATGGATTATGTATTTGTCTGACACCAGAAATAGCACTGCTACCCAGTAGACACCTGATAGGTTGAAGTAATCTTTCCACTCACAACAGGAAAGAAATTGGTTACCAGTTCTTGTTAGATGGGGGAATGGGACTGAGAATTAATCTAAGGATACCTGGGGAAATGTACCTGCTGGTTTAGGAGCCCTTGATTTTCACATGTGGATTTAAAAGAAAGACAAATTGTATGAACATCTAGGTACTACTTTATAATTATGTTTTCAGGAATGATGTCACATTATCTTCACTGACAAGTTTTAGAATATATGATTATACTTTTGCCAGGAAACAGAAATGCATGCCCTAAACAAATTGAGAAATGGGATAAAGGATGAAGAAGAAATTTAAATATTACTGCAGATTTCAAGGGGAAGGCACAACCAACGTCCAAAAAATACCCTTTAGATACTTCTGTTCTCCCTCCAGTATATTTTGGGTTGTCAACCACTGTGGCCCATATAAATCTATTGTCTTGAGAATTCAATTCTGTATGCTGAACTCAGCAGAACAAAAGCTCTACAGGTAGACAGGAGCTCACCAGCCTTACAACTGTTTCACTGTGTCCTTCAGAGAGTCTCAGTTCTTGTCCCATGGAGTTTGTTTATAGTGTTTTCACCAGAAAATGTGGCTCTGTTAGGAAAATATAACTTGTTTTCAGCCAGTATCACTGGCTACTCTTACGATTATACCTTCTAGAACTTATAAAAGGTTTTTGCATTTACTGTCTCATTTCTTCTCTACCCTCACCCCATGAGTTGCTAATGTATTTAAAGCAGAAAAAACTGGGTCTCAGGGTTGTTGTGACTGACTTATTCCCGGGCTCTGCTAATTCTTAAGTTCATATTTAGATCTGAACTATATTTTTATACTGTGTGCATGTGTGTGTGTAACAGTATCAGAAAAGAAAAGCATTACATTTTGTTACACAGATTGCTGTATCTTGGAAGGTCCTATGTGCTCTAGTGAACCAAGGGCTGGGATTAACCCTGGAGAGGCCGCACCCCTCACCTGTACACCCTGCCACTGTGTGAAGATTCCTGAAATGCCCAGTTTCTCTCACCTCTAGATATTTTCAAGGCCTGTCATAATGCAAAAGAGTTTTCATAATCTCAAGTCTCTTTTGAACACCAAAAGACATACTTCATGGAAAATAAAATGTGATTATATAAAAATAATCCTGAGATTTGCCACCTCCTGTTGCTAGGGAAGGTACTGAATTGATGTGAGGATGGAAATTAAGTTTACATTTTAAATCAAAATGCATGTTTTTAAAGAGAGCTAAATATTGTAAATATGACATTTGAAATTTTGAAATGTTTAGCTCAAACATTGTAGAAATAGGAAAATTCTCTCACAATCTCACCACATAAAGGTCCCTCTATTATGGATGAGGCACAGTCCTGAATATTCTATGCATATTCTCTGCCAGAGTGGGATCACACGACACAACTATTTTGCTGAGTTTTTTATATTTTTTTGGGTTTTTTTGGTCATTTAACATACCTAAACATCTTTTCATGCCAGTACACAATATTTTTCCTTTTACAGCTGTGAATTTTTATCTTTTTAAAACCCAAAGTTAGAATCATTCAGTCACTTCATGAAAAAAAAAGGATTATATATGACTATCCCTTTTATTTTTCTGTTTATTTACTATTTTACAAACAAAAATGAACTTTTCTATTTTTGTTTCTAAAGGATGCCTCAGTTTAGAGTAAGCTGAATGAGGGAACTGTAGTATACATATTCTCTGTGTGCAGAAGAAGCGAGTGTAGTTAGGACTGCCTTATCCTGGTTTCGTAATCCCTCAGTTTCTTCTATAGAACTGTATTCTATAGTTGAGCTTAATGCATAGTAAGATTAAGTGCAGAATCACTCATTGCAGTGAAGAAGCGGAAAGCTGGCATATGTGTGTGCTAAGCATCTGTACCCACTGCTTTCACATTTATCTTATTTAATCCCTTTACCAAGGAGTGTGTAAGCATTATTCCCGTTTTACAAATGAGGAAACTAAACAGCACTTTGTTTCTATTTTATTTTATTTTATTTTTTGAGACACGGGTTCTAACTCTGCCACCCAGGCCAAAGTATAGTGTAGGATCATAGCTCACTGCAGCCTCTAATTCATGGCTCAAAGGATCCTCCTACCTCAGCCTCCAGAGAAGTTAGGTCTACAGCCATGTACCACCATGCCCAGCTATTTTTTAATATATATGTATTTTTTTTGTAGAGATGTAGTCTTACTATGTTGCCAGGCTGGTCTTGGACTCCTTGACTCAAATAATCTTCCTGCCTCAGACTCCTAAAGTGTTGAGATTACAGGTGTGAGCCACCACACCTGGCCTGTTTCTAATTTCCGTAAATGATTTTTAACCTTTATTCCTGACAGTGGAATATATTTATACTATGCTTTCTCATATTCTAAATATTCTAACATAAGGTTTAAAAATCGTGATAAGGACCAGGTTTTTAAATCTTATTTGCCTATGAAAATCATACTCTTGTATGATTAAAAAATAAAAGCACACTCGTATCTTTGCCTATAAAAATATTTTAATGTCTTTTGTGGCAATATACTATCATTTAGTCTTTCTCCCATTGAACACTAGTTTCCATTTCCTTGCAGTTAGGCCTGATTTTATGATTGGTGCCTTCAAACATGAATCTTCCTTCATCTCTGTTATTTTCTTAGGATAGATTCTTTGAAATGCAGTAACCGAATCAAAGGGTTGGATATTTTTTTTTAGGCCCTCAATTGCTTATTTGAAATCTATTTTTTGCCTTTCTTAAAATACATTAATAGTGTTTCTGAGACTTTTCATTGCCATAACCGTAGGCACAAAGTAAATGTGTAACCCTGGAATGAGGGAAAGGACTGGACAGGCGGGTAGAGGGGTGAGAGTTACTTTATGAAAGGTACTATGCTTGGGACATAGTAAGTGCTCAGTAAATTGTGGGTGTTATAGTGAGACTAGTTATTCCTAGCACAGTATTAATGGTCTGCATCCCTAATAGAGTGCATGCCCTGGTGGTGTTTTTCTGATAATAAAGGGCAGATTTGTGTGAATAGTCTGACCTGTGGTTAGGTCCACTCAGTTGCCCGTAATTGTAGTCGGGGTACAGAGTGGAAGTGAGACTTGCATTCATAACCACTACCGCATTAGTAGCATACTCCCATCATTGTTTTCCCACTTGGCATGTTGAAATGCTTTGGGGCATTTACATAGAATTTTCTCTGCCTCCATGCCCTTCCTTCCCTTAACAGGATCAACTCTGGCTCACCCTCAGGTCTCAGTGTGGACAGGCAGTCCTCCCGGGTGGCTCCCTCTGAAGCCCGAGCTGGGTTGTGTGCTTTCTTTGGTGCCACTGGGGCTGTGTGTGAGCACCCTTCTCCTTGTTCCCGTCTGTCTGTATCACAGAGGGATTGCTGGAAAGTCAGTTTAAAGGAGTACCTTTTTTTAACAGAAAAAAATCGTAAGTCATAAAAGTATGGAAGAATTTATGAAACAACAAAGTTCATTTGAGAGAATGCTTTTTTAGGGGGGAACAACCCAAGTCATTTAAGTATGGAATAATTTAGTAAATAATATAGAAGACTTTTTTAATTGGGAGAGAAAATACAGGAAATAGTGTTGTAAGAGCCAGGTGTGGAACAGATTCACTGGCAGATTTCTTTCAGAAAACGGCACAAAAACTAGTGTCATTAAACAACAGAAAAATGATGTGTGCCTACATAAAAGTTCAGAAAATTCTGTAGAGCAAAAACATAAGTAACAAGAAAATAGAAAAAATATTTCATGTGAAAGAAAAATGGCCAATTTCCCTGCTAACTAATCCTCCAAGGGGGAAAAAAAACCTATTAAAAAATTGGGTGAAGGACATAGGGAAATAACAAGAAAAATAAGTAGCCAATAAAGTATGAAAAGTTGTTCCAACTTTCTAATAATGAAATAAATGTAAATAAATGAGTTACGAACCATCTCTCAGAGGGAGGGATGGGAGGCCAATCAGATTAGCAAAGAATAAAAAGAAATGTCCAATGTCTGGGGAGAGTGTGAGAAAACAGGTTCTGTTGGTGGTTTGTAAATTGTATGAAGTGTTTTGGAGGAAATTTTGAGGATTACCCACAATGTTGCTTGTAAATATCTTTGACTAAGCAGTTTATTTTATTTTATTTAATTTATTTATTTATTTTGAGACAGTTTCACTGTGTCACCCAGGCTGGAGTGCAATGGTGTGATCTCAGCTCACTGCAACCTCCGCCTCCCGGGTGCAAGCGATTCTCCTGGCTCAGCCTCCCAAGTAGCTGGGATTACAGGCACCTGCCACCACACCCGGCTCATTTTTTGTGTTTTTAGTAGAGACAGAGTCTCACCATGTTGGCCAGGCCGGTCTCGAACTCCTGACCTCAGGTGATTCACCCACCTCGGCCTCCCAAAGTGCTGGAATTACAGGCATGAGCCACGGTGCCCAGCCCAGTTTATTTTATTTATAGGAATTTTCAGAGAGAAACTTAAAAGCCTGTAAAGGTGCACTAGGCTATTCATTTGTATCGTTACTGATCATAGTGAAAATTTGGAAGGAAGACTGGTGTTCACCTGTAGAGGTTTATATAAATAAATTATATGGCATCCATCCAGCGAAATGCTGTGCACCTGTTAGTGAATTAGATCAATATGTTCTGGCATAGTGAAAGAGACCAAGATATTTTATGTGACAGCTGCAATTTGGAAAACAATATGTGAAATATGGATCCCCCTACACACACTTTTAAAAACTATATATATAATATGTATCATTACATTTGGTTTGACTATAGTGATACTCTTATTTTTCACCTCTTGGAAGCTGTATTGAGAAAGCACAGACTTGTGAAATGAATTTTTTCTCCTTCTGTGAGTGGTGGGATGGAGACTGCAGAGCCTGGATGAGTGACCGAGTGAGCATTTGCAGCCCTGACACACCCATGTGGCTTGGTATCATCTGCTCTTTAGCTTTGCTGACACCACCTATTTTTGATTTCTTTCGTGAAGGAGGACGTGACTCATGAAGTATTAGGTTGGTGCAAAAGTAGTTGCTGTCTTTGCTGTTCCTTTCAATATTTGATGCGCTAGGACTTATATTTTGTTCGTTATTCCTGCTGCCATCTGTATATTTGTTTGTAAGAGTGTGTTTCTTTTGTGTTTTTAACAAAGTCTGAGAAAATCAACCAGTTCACTATTAAGCTGGACACAGTTGTCTGTCTTCCCAATTTGTTTTAGAGCAAAGTGGCATTTTTACAACAGACCTCAAAGGAGAACTTTTATGGCCTCTAAAGTCAAGATTTTATTTTCCCGTGTCAGTCCTTTGCATGGTTTGAGATTGCTAACTTGTGAGTTTGTTATTTTCTTTTTTTTTTATTTTTTTATTTTTATTTTATGTTATTTTTTTTTGAGACGGAGTCTCGCTCTATCGCCCAGGCTGGAGTGCAGTGGCACAATCTCGGCTCACTGCAAGCTCCGCCTCCCAGGTTTACGCCATTCTCCTGCCTCAGCCTCCCGAGTAGCTGGGACTACAGGCACCCACCACCTCGCCCGGCTAGTTTTTTGTATTTTTTAGTAGAGACGGGGTTTCACCGTGTAGGCCAGGATGGTCTCGATCTCCTGACCTCGTGATCCACCCTTCTTGGCCTCCCAAAGTGCTGGGATTACAGGCTTGAGCCACCGCGCTGTTATTTTCTACATTATCAGAACATAAATCACCATGTTGTCTCAGTGATGTAAAAGTGAATACCATATTAGTCTCTCATTTTTGATGCAAGGAAATGGAAGCATATAACAAGTGATAGGTCCAAGAATTCAAGTCAACTGCAGGAGAATTTATAATTAGATTTCTTAGTATTCTGGAGGATGCCTTGTTCTGTGTCGCAGTTACATAGTAAATGCCTGATAGACTGATTGATGAATCTGTGGGTTCATCCACATTCCACATTGGTTTCTGAGTTTTCTAATACTGTTTCACGCCGTTGCCACCTTACTGGACGTTGCAGTGCTATCCAGTAGAACTTTTCTGCAATGATGGGAATGTTCTTGTTATGCACGCCATCCAGTAAATCATATGTAGCTGTTGAAACGTGGATGGTAGTACAGCTGAAAAACTGAACTTTTAATATAATTTTAATTAATTTAAATGTAAATAGTCACATTATAAGTATATAGTTCTGTCACATATAATATTGCCCATTTGCTTTTTCTGTTTAATGACTATTGTGCATTTTCAGTGATTATTAAATTTGTTAGGGTCATGATTAGACCGTTGTATCTCTTCCTCTTAGATATCTTGGGGTATGTTTCAAACATGGGGTTACGGAAGTAGTATTTTAGAAAGACTTCTTTGTCCAGATTATTTTTAGGTCTGTTATGGCCTGTTGAATTGTTTTCCTTTATGCTGGGAGATAGCCAAAAGCCTATTCTTGAACACCACATCGTGTTACTGCAGCATGAGTCATTATCCCTGTTCCCTTGAAAATGGTCAGTAGGTCACGTTCACTCCATAGTCAGTTGTATGATGTTAGTCATACAATTTTTTTTTTTTTGTCCATGCCCTTATTAAGCAGCAAGACACATTTTAGGCACTCAGTAGCCATATGTGGCTGGTGGCTACCACATTGAACAGCACAGATCTAGCAGACATTTATAGAACACTGCCCAACACCTGTAGAATACACATTATTTCAAGTACTCATTGGAACTTTCTCCACGGCGTACCATATATAAAGCCATAAGAGGGTCTTAAGTCACAAGATTGAAATCACACAATGTATTTTGTAGCTATATCAGAATGAATTAAATTAGAAACAGTAACAGTAAGCTACCTAGAAAAGCCTGTGTATCTGAAAATTAAACAATATGCTTCTAAATAATGGATGGGTCAGAAGGATTCTTATGGAAGATTAAAAGTTTCAAACTAAATGATAATGAAAATACACAATATCAAAATCTTAAGGTATAGCTAGAACAGTGCATAGAAGGAAATTTAAAACTTCATGTAATTATATTTAAAAGGAATAGAAGTTTAAAATTGACCTGAGTTATCACCTTAAACTGCAAAATTAAAAAACAAAACAAAACAAAAGACCCCCAAGTAAGTTAGCAAGAAGAAAATAAGGATAGAAAACTGGCAAATAGAAAATAGTAACTGCGGCCAGGCGCAGTGGCTCACGCCTATAAGCCCAGCACTTTGGGAGGCCGAGGTGGGTGGATCACCAAGTCAGGAGATCGAAACCATCCTGGCTAACACAGTGAAATCCCATCTCTATTAAAAATACAAAAACAAAACTAGCCAGACTTGGTGGTGGGCGCCTGTAGTCCCAGCTGCTCGGGAGGCTGAGGCGGGAGAATGGCGTGAACCCAGGAGGTGGAGCTTGCAGTGAGCCGAGATTGCACCACTGCACCCCAGCCTGGGCGACAGTGAGACTCTGTCTCAAGAAAAAAAAGAAAAAATAAAATAATAACTGCAATGTGATACCCCTTCTTTTTGATAACTTTTACTAAGTAATTTGTTAGCCTATAGTAACTAGCAATAAAATTAGTGGAAAAAGTGTACATACAATTTTTAAAAATTTATTATAAGGAATCAATTTATAGGAGAGAGCAGGATTGAGTCCAGATTAGTAATTAAAATTTGTTTTCTAGTGAGAGCATCTATTTCCTTGAATTCAAATTCACTTTAGTGTTCTGATGTTCCTGTTTTGACAAATAATTTAACCTGAGGGGAAGATATCTATAGACATTTTTTTTTTTTTTTTTTTTTTTTTTTGAGATGGAGTCCCGCTCTGTCGCCCAGGCTGGAGTGCAGTGGCGCGATCTCGGCTCACTGCAAGCTCCGCCTCCCGGGTTCACGCCATTCTCCTGCCTCAGCCTCCTGAGTAGCTAGGACTACAGGCGCCCGCCACCGCGCCCTGCTAATTTTTTGTATTTTTAGTAGAGACGGGGTTTCACCATGGTCTCGATCTCCTGACCTTGTGATCCGCCCGTCTCGGCCTCCCAAAGTGCTGGGATTACAGGCGTGAGCCACCGCGCCCGGCCATCTATAGACATTTTATAAACACAGGAAAGAATTTTAAAGTTGAGGATTCGAGCTTAGTTTTGAAAGAACCAAATGGTTAGCAGTTGTGTGCACCCCATTGAGAAGATGTGTATTTACTATCAGGACAATGACATTTTCACATGACTCTGCAGAATGATTGGTTCTTGGGAATTTGCGTAGTCTCATTGAACTGAAAAAAATGAACATTTAAATAAGACATTGAATTTTTTCTTACAGGTTTATTGACAAGAAGGAAAGGTTAAGCCGACTTAAGAGCAAGCAAGAAGAATTTCAAAAAGAGTGAGTGTTTTGTTTTGCCTTTTAATTTGTGGAGGTGATCTAGTCACCATTTGGTTTAATTCATTGCTGTGGTATGCAGATACATGGATTGTTGACTTACTGAATCTAGCATACAGCCTCTTAAAGTGTAGGAAAGGAGTGCATCTGGAAGAGGTAAAGCAGGAGAAGCTACCAAGTTTCTAGAAAATACTGGCCTCAGACCCGGTACGTGGTACAAAGTAGGTACTCAATGAATCAAATCCCTGGCCCTGATAACTGATGTGTGAGTCCAGGACAGTTGGCATGATTAGTAGACTTAAATTAGTGCTGGTGGCTCCCATAGGACATTACTGCTTCCATTTACCTTTCTTCTTTTGTCCTTATCAGTATATTACAACATGTGGTCTGCACATTATCTATATCAGAATTCATTAGCTGAGATAATGGTTAAAAATTCAGATTCTTGGAATCCTATCCTCAGAGATTCTGATTCGGTAGATATGGGATGAGGCCTAGGAATCTGAGGTTTGTTGTGTTTTGGGGGGGGCTGGGGGTGGGGAATCTGAGTTATTAACAGGTACACCTGATAAATCTCTCGCCCCCTAGGATTGAGAATTGTCCTATAGAACCTTCTGGTATAGAACCTGCTCCCTAGATGCACCCCAGATGTTTGCATCTCTGTGCCTTCATTCAGTTTCTCTCTACCTCAGTGTTTTTCCTCTTCTCTGAGCGCGTCCTGCCCAACTCAAGGTTCTTAAAGAGTTGTCTCTTTTGTGGCACCTCCCCAAACCATGCCAACATGGATGTCTCACACCCCCGATGAAAACAGTTAATGCTCAGGCCAGTGATTCCCAAAGTGTGACCCGAGCTTCTCTAGAGTCTGCAGTGGTCTGATAAACACATTCATGAGCAGTTTAAATCTAACAGGATGTTCTGTATTAGAGAAACCTGCTTGAATTTATTTAACTCTGTAATTTCCCTAACTTCCTCAAACACAAAAAGTTTATTTTTCCCATAGAACATTTTATTCCATAGAACCAATATTTGGAGATACTGGCATGTATCATTTCGTTGGGAACTATTAGATCATTAATTCTCTTGTAACTATTACTGTGAATTATGACGGATGGCAGTTACTGATGATGATTGAGGACAAAAGCTAAGACTGTTAGACAGATTTATTGTGGACGTTTGTAGAAAGGCTCTTAGCAGTGTTCAGAACTACGAATGGAAGGAGATGAAAAAAATTGCAGAGAACAGGGAATTTGGAAAACACTTTAAATGCCAAGTCCCATTTTAACATTTCTAGCCATTTCTGAGAACTTAATTTTAAAAGTGTTTGATTTTACATTTTTGAACTTAGAATTTTATTATTTTCAATAACTTACTTTCTGTCTCTTTTCCTTACAGAGTGTTAAAAGCTATGGAAGGAAAATGGATAACAGATCAGTTGGTAAGTTGTAATACATGTTCTTTTTCTTGGGGCTACATGTTTTTAAATTGGTAGAGCTTATAAAATCATTTTTAATTAAAATTTTTTAAAAATCATATTTGGCAGTCCTCTACTTAATCCACTTGTAGCGTGGCCTTCTCAAATATTTTGTCTAGTTACCAAAAATGGGGTATCGGCAATTAATTATGGAGCCATCATAAAGGATAATTTTGAAATCTGGGGTGTTGACATAGAAAAACAAAAACAATGGGCTATTATACTATTTGCAAAAATTATTTATCATACACACTCCAAATGGATTAATGATTAAATGTGTCAAAGAAAATATGAGTGGGTATTTACATAATCTTAGAGTGGGGAGAACCTTTATAAACCATAGAGGAAAGCATTTTGACAGATTACATAACAGTTTAAAACTTCTGGCCAGGTGCAAGGGCTCACGCCTGTAATCCCAGCTACTTGGGAGGCTGAGGCAGGCGAATCACTTGAACCTGGGAGGCAGAGGCTGCAGTGAGCCAAGACTGCCTCACAGCACTCCGGCCTGGGCAACAAAGTGAGACTTCCTCAAAAAAAAAAAAAAAAAAAAAATTAACAATTAAAGAGTTTGGGGAAGGTGTGGCAGCAGCCAGGCAGCCCAGCTTTGCTAAGGCTCTAGAGGCCCTGTGCCTCTCAGGCACTTGGCACATGCCTTCCCTGCAGCCAGCATGCCCAAGAGGAAGGTCAGCTCCACTAAAGGGGCCACAAAGGAAGAGCCCAAGAGGAGATCTGCGCGGTTATCAGCTGAACTCCCTCCTGCAAAAGTGGAAATGAAGCTGAGAAAGCAGCAGGAAAGGATAAATCTTCAGACAAAAAAGTGCAAACAAAAGGGAAAAGGGGAGCAAAGGGGGAAAAGTCAGAAGTGGCTAACCAGGAAACTGAAGATTTACCTGCAGAAAACGAGAAACTAAAACTGAGGAGAGCCCCTTTTAAGTGTTGATTCTTTTTTTTAAGAGGTGGAATCATTCTCTGATTGTTTACTTTTTGGTACAACCAGAAGATAGTGTGGGATACCGAGTTATGGGAGGCTTTGACTGTCTTGGGTGTCAGCTTAACGTTCCGTAGTTGGGGGGTTGGTTTTTATATCCTGTAATGCCAAGCATACTAAATGGCACTGTGGAGTCACAGTCCTGCATTTAATGTATTGAACATCTGTTCCCATGTTGTTTTTTAGTAGAACTGTTTCCTAAAGAAAACCGCTCCTTGATGATGGCTCTGCTTGTCAGAATTTCGTGCACTCTGTGAGCTCTTTGGTCGTGGTAGTCCTGTTTTCCTAATAACTTTGATACTGTGCTGTGAAAGATTGAAAATTTGAATATGTAGTGTACATGCTATTCGGTTGTGAATTGGTGAGACATACGTAACAGCTTATCAACATGTGAAGATACTGGTACTTGATGACCTCATAAGGAAAATTTGCTTCCAGATTTTAAGCTGGAAAGTCACTGGAATAACTTTAAAAAAGAATTAAAATACATGGCTTTTAGATTTTTGGTACGTATATTAAGAATTGGGTACAAATTGAAATGTCTGTGTACTGATCTTCAGCACAAACAATGAAATCCCAATTACAAAAGAAAAAAAGGGCCAGGCGCGGTGGCTCACACCTGTAACCCCAGCACTTTGGGAGGCTAAGGCAGGCAGATCACGAGGTCAGGAGTTCGAGACCAGCCTGACCAACATAGTGAAACCCCGTCTCTACTAAAAATACAAAAATTAGACGGGCATGATGGCAGGCGCCTGTAAGCCCAGCTACTCGGGAGGCTGAGGCAGGAGAATCGCTTGAACCTGAGAGGCAGAGGTTGTAGTGAGGCAAGATGGTGCCACAGCACTCCAGCCTCGGTGACAGAGTGACTGTCAAAAAAAACAAAAAAAGAGGAAATACTCATGAATAGAGATTTATGGGTTAAAAAAAAAAGCTGATTATAGCATAATGGTGAAGCTAAATATATAAATAAATGTTCATCAATCTGGATGAGATAAAAAATTATACTGAGCTGGGCGTGGTGGCTCACGCCTATAATCCCAGCACTTTGGGAGGCTGAGGCAGGCGGATCACGAGGCCAGGAGTTCGAGAACAGCCTAACCAACCAGGTGAAACCCTGTTTCTACTAAAAATACAAAAATTAGCCGGGCGTGGTGGCGCACGCCTGTAATCCCAGCTACTCAGGAGGCCGTGGCAGGAGGATCACTTGGACCTGGGAGGCGGAGGTCACAGTGAGCCGAGATTGTGCCACTGTACTCCAGCCTGGGTGACAGAGCAAGACATTTCAAAAACAAAAAAAAAAGTTATGATACTGTGTAGTTGGTAAAAAGAATGTGGTCAGTCTACATGCTGTGGAATGATGTCCAAGTTGTATTTATTAATGAAAAAAAAAGTAAACTAGGATGAAGTATGAGTCCATTTATGTGAGTATGTATTTTAAATATAAATAGACTCATAAAATCTGGGCTGGGTGTCGTGGCACATGCCTGTAATCCCAGCACTTTGGGAGGCCGAGATGGATTGCTCGAGCCCAGGAATTCAAAACCACCCTTGGAAACATGGCAAAACCCCACATCTAGAAAAACAAACAAACAAACAAAAACCAAAAATTAGCCAGGCATGGAGTCCCAGCTACTCGGGAAGTTGAGGTGGGAGAATCACTTGAGCCAGGGAGGTCAAGGCTGAAGTGAACTATAATCATGCCACTGTACTCTATCCTGGGCAACAGAGTGAGACCCTGACTCAAAAAGAAAAAAAAACCTGAAAAGATACACATTAAACTTTAATTTTAAAGATTACCCCTGAGAAATGGGAAGGAGTCAGGCTAACAGTCACATTTTCTGTTTTTCTTCTGTAATGTGTAATTTTTTTTCACAACAGTAAACATTATTCATACATTTCATTATACTTAAAATTTGTGATAGAAGTGAATTTTGCTTATTTTAACTCTGAATGTTTTAGTAAACAAAATACGTTCTGTGGAAGATTTTTCTGAGTTCTGTCATGTTCCTAGTTTTTCTATCTAAGACCTCAATATTCATTTCTAAAGACTATTACCTTTTAAAATTGAGCATCGGTCATATCTGATATATTTCTGAACCCCTCAATCCCTGTGGATCTGTTTTTGAATGTCTGAATCCATTCTAGAGGTTAGAGTTTCGCTCACCATAACATCCCTGTAATCTGTTCTGTATCTCTTACCATCAGACTACTTAGATAAGTGTAACACCATAAACATTTGAGCATTGTTTTAGGCTTTTAATTATCCACGTTTACAGAGGCATTAGAGAATATTCATTCTTTTTAACTAACTAGTAGATCCCCTCTTTTTTTTTTTTTTTTTTTTTTTTTTGAGATAGAGTCTTGCTCTGTCACCCACAATCTCGGCTCACTGCAACCTCTGCCTCCTGGGCTCAAGCGATTCTCCCACCTCAGCCTCCCTAGTAGCTGGTACTATAGGTGCATGTCACCACACCCGGCTAATTTTTTTTATTTTTGGTAGAGATAGGGTTTCACCATGTTGCCCAGGCTGGCCTCAAACTCCTGAGCTCAAGTGATGTGCCTGCCTCAGCTTCCCAAATTCTAGGATGACAGGTGTGAGTCACTGCACCGGGCCATAGATCCTATTTTTATTGATTCTTTGTTCACTTTAAGGCAGAGGTCCCCAACCCCCAGGCAACAAGCTACTGGTTTGTGGCCTGTTAGGAACCAGGCCACACAGCAGGAGGTGAGTAGGGGGAGTGAGCATTACCGCCTGAGCTCCACCTCCTGTCGGATCAGTGGTGGCATTAGTTTCCCATAGGAGTGCGAACTCCATTATGAACTGCATATGGGAGGGATCTAGCTTGTGCACTCCTTATGAGAATCTAAAGCCTGATGATCTGAGGTGGGACAGTTTCATCCCTGTAAACCATCCCCCACCCTGTCTGTGGAAAAATTGTCTTCCACACTTGTCCCTGGTGCCAAAAAGGTTGGGGACTGCTGCTTTAGGGGATGCTGAACCTAACTTCTGGTAATATAAAGAGGCAATTTCATGTTTCATGTAATTTTCTGAGGCTTTTCAGGAAATCTTACTTGAGTTATGCACTGAAAAAATAATGTTTTTTGCCATTTTTATTAACTTGCAAGTACTATTTGCTTATTGGGTGAGATGACTCGGTTATGTTAACCGTCTCCTCAGTAACTAGAACTAGAGGTTTGGAGCCGCGCGTCAGTAGGACCCTATGTGATGATGCTTGACTTCTGTATCTGCACTGTTCAGTCCAGTAGGCACTAGCCATGTGTGATGTCAGACATTTGACATGAGGGCGGTGTGAGTAAGGAACTGAATTTTTGATTTTTGATTTTTGATTTAAATTGAGTTTTAAGTAACCACATGTGGCTAGTAGCTATATAGTAGAGTGGGTTTAGACAATGTCCTTCAACTTTTTTCTCTTTGCTTACTGATACATACAAAAGAGCTATGTGAATTTTTTTCGTGTAATTTCCCTTTCCTTTTTTTTTTTTTTTTTTTTTTTTTTTTTTTTTTTTTGACGGAGTCTCACTCTTGCCAGGCTGGAGTACAGTGGCGCGATCTTAGCTCACTGCAACCTCCGCCCCCCTGGTTCAAGTGATTGTCCTGCCTCAGCCTCCCGAGTAGCTGGGATTACAGGCATGCGCCACCACGCCCAGCTAATCTTTGTATTTTTTTTAGTAGAGATGGGGTTTCACCATGTTGGCCAGGATGATCTTGATCTCCTGACCTCGTGATCTGCCCGCCTCAGCCTCCCAAAGTGCTGGGATTACAAGCATGAGCCACTGCACCTGGCCTGATTTCTCTTTTCTCTTCATTGAACTAGAAAAACATTGTTCTGTTTTTCGTAATGTTCCATAGTTACAAAAGCTATAACAAACATAATTATATTGGTCTTTTTCTTCATTATGTTTTCTGACATATCTGAAAATAAGCAGTGATCCCAGGTAGATAATCATATTAATCATAGGAGACCAATGTTTGTGATATTTATTACATGCTTTTTTCAGAGATGGAAAATAATGTCCTGCAAGATGAGGATTGAACAGTTAAAACAAACAATATGTAAAGGAAACGAAGAAATGGAGAAAAGTAAGTAATTCGCGTCCTTCCTTCCAGCCCTAGAAAGTGCCATGTGGAATTTCATGGGATTAATAAACTAGAGGGACACAGAAAGAGAGGGAGGGTGGGGCAGTGGCAACCTGGAGAATTTTGCTGCTCGCCTTCATCTTTCCTTGTAAAACATTTGTATAAGGAATTTTTAAAAATTAAATACACAATTATAGAGGCCTTAAATAACCAGATTCTTTTCTCAATTAAAAAAGTTGGCCAGGCACGGTAGCTTATGCCTGTAATCCCAGCACTTTGGGAGGCTGAGGTGGGTGGATCACCTGAGGTCAGGAGTTCGAGACCAGCCTGGCCAACATGGCAAAACCCTGTCTCTACCAAAAATACAAAACTTAGCCAGGCGTGGTGGCAGACGCCTGTAATCCCAGTCACTTGGGAGGCTAAGGCAGGAGAATCGCTTGAACCCGGGAGGGAGAGGTTGTGGTGAGCCAAGATCGTGCCGTTGCACTCCAGCCTGGGCAACAAGAGCAAAACTCAGTCTCAAAAAAAAAAAAAAAAAAAAAAAGTTAAGGAATATATGTTCCTATTTGTCTTGGCTAACAGGAAGCTCGGAGTCTAACTTAGTACTCACTTGTAATAATTATTGGCTCATGCCAGAAGCACAGAATGTTGTTTTTGTTGTTTTTCCCTTAGTGAGTCTCCACATTGTAATCTGTATTAATTTTACCTCGTATTTGTACACTTTATACTTTATCATAGGTCGTTGTCAAAATGAATTCTCTTAGAAATCCTACATCCTTAACCCATTTCCCATTTGCCCCAAGGATACTCTTGTTTCTCATCCTAATGTAACATCATATGCATTTCTGTTACATTAGGATTAGAGACAAGTTCTGTTTAGAAATAACTCCAAGAACAGTTTTTTTTGTTTTTGTTTTTTCGCTCTGTTACCCAGGCCGGAGTGCAGTGGCACAATCTCAGCTCACTGCAAGCTCTGCCTCCTGGGCAAAAACAGTTTTTATATTTTATTTTCACATTGAAAATCAGATTTACTTCAGACTCAAAGAGCGTGTTTATGTAACATTAAATGAGCGCCAGCAGCAAGCTGCAGTCCATGAATTTCTGAAGATCACTGTTTAAAGTTTAGAATGAGTCACCATCAGACCTCGTGAATTCCTTTTCTTGTCTACTCATTGCTTCCAGAAGCAAGTCTTTTATAGTGACATGTAATGGTGTAAAGCCTCCGCTGAAAACATTTGTCCTAATAAAGTGCTCACGTGGAGTTTCACGGGATTACTAAACTAGACAATTAGGGCAGCACAGTGAACAGTGCACAGAACTATGTAGAACCTACTTTCCACCCAGTCTTGTATGCATTCTCCAAATGCTGGTTCAGTAGCAACAAAAAAAGCCATTCCTTAACATTAGTTCACCCTCTCCTCATCTTCCCATGATATTCAGGGCTTTGCCACCGGGCATCTGTGAACCTCCTGAAATTGCTGAATTTACTGAGCATGTGTGTTTCTCTGATGAGCAAGTTAAAAGCTCTGATCAGCTCTTTGTAACACATTCCTAACTCCCAAAAACAAAAACAACCACCACAAAGAATTAGACATAGCTCTAAAGGAGTGGACCCTATAACAGTGGTTTCCATCCCTAGCAAATCGTCAGTCACCTGGTGACCCTTTTAAAATCTAGAGGGAGAACCCTAGGATCTATCCTGGACTTGGGAAAATAATCACATGCTTGAATGTTATGGCAATGTCAGATCGCCATGTTGAAGAAAATAGCTTCCATGTGCTTACTCTGTATTTCTGTCCTCCTCTCCTCATGACTGGTAACAGTTTACAGATGGGCCCAGGTCTAGAAGCCACACTTTGAGTAGTACTACTCCACGTGGTTCTGATGACCTGCCAGGGTTGGGAAATGTTGCTCTTTTAGAATGTACATGTAGTCTCCTTCCCATCCTCTAGACCAGACTTACAAAATTTGCAAACAATTTTAAAGGTGTTAATGGATTCCAGAAACTATGCTTGGACTCATGCTTAAGAGCTTGTTGTTGAATTACGCCATGTATTCACGAAAGGGCACACGTTATAAATTGTAGAGACTGATGAATTATTTCTCTAGAATCTTTTGACTTAAGGTTTCATGATATATGGTATAATACAGATACAGGGCATAGATAGGGAAGTTAGGTTATATGCAATTGCAGTGTTGAGTTGATCTGTGCTGTAGTCAGAGTTACTTATCTAAAGAAGCAAGAGTAGATTACAAGAGTAGATACAGCACCAAACATTTTGATGTTTATGGGGAGATGGTAGGGAGAGAGGATGACTGGGTGCTGAGTCTGCACTGAGTGCAGATGGGGTGACTGATGATTTCCTGCCACCTGCGAGTGGTCATGATAATAAATTTGAAATGGATCCTCCCCAAAAATTCTGACCACTGTATGACTCAGGATCATGGCTGGATAGATTCATTTCAGCACTTGTAAAGAGCTCGGTAAAGATAATGAAAATGAGTTAGCATGTTATGGAACCAAGAGACTGAACCTTTAGGACATTCACATTGAGCAGGATGACAGAGATGTTGTTGTTGTCGTTGTTGTTGTTTTTGAGATGGAGTCTCGCTCTGTCGCCCAGGCTGGAGTGCAGTGGCACGATCTCGGCTCACTGCAATCTTCACCTCCTGGGTTCAAGCAGTTCTCTTGCCTCAGCCTCCCAAGTAGCTGGGATTACAAGCACCCATCACCACACCTGGCTGATTGTTGTTTCAAAACTGTAAGAAATCGGCCGGATGCAGTGGCTCATGCCTATAATCCCAGCACTTTGGGAGGCCAACACGGGCAGATCACACTGAGGTCAGGAGTTTGAGGTCAGCCACGGTCAAACTCCATCTCTACTAAAAATACAGAAATTAGCTGGGTGTGGTGGCCTGTGCCTGTAATCCTAGCTACTCGGGATGCTGGGTCAGGAGAATCACTTGAACTCGGGAGGTGGAGGTTGCAGTGAGCCGAGATTGTGCCACTGCACTCCAGCCTGGGCGACAAGAGTGAAACTCCATCTCAAAACAAATAAAAAAACTGTCAGAAATCTCATGCGTGCAACCAAATACCTAAGTTCAGTGGTGCTCAGTGAAAGAGGGTGGGAGGGTGATTGGGACCCACAGACATTTATCAGGTGCCTTTTATACCCTAGTTAGGAGACAGCAAGGCTTCAGTGGGACCTCATGTGAGGAACCAAGAGCTATGTGCCATCAGAAGAGTCCTAACACATTACCGTAGGGTGCCGAGGAGCAAAAGGTCTAGGGAATGTTTATGGAGGGGGGCCTCCCTGAATGAGTAAAATTCGAACATTTAGAAAACAGGAGCAAATAGATAGCCTGAGAGTTAGGGAGTGATGACTGGTTCAGCATCCATCCATCCATGCATTCAGGTGGTTCCATCTTACAGAAAGGATTTGAAATATGTTGCAATTGAGTACAGCTAGAGTGAAGGGTGTGCAGAGGGGAACTGTGGGATATGTACCAATTTGGAGGAGGCCTTGAGGCTGAGGGGTTTGCTCTGTATTAGACAGGCAGTGGAGAAACACTGAGCATTGACTATAATTTGTAAAGATTGAGCAAGTGAAAGAGGGCATGAAGGCTTGGAGTTGAGCCATGCTGGAGATAGGCAGAGTGTTGGTGAGCGTTAACTAGGATTGTGATAGTAGGAATGAAAAGAAAGGCCTAGATAGAAAGACCTGGACTGGGAATGGAATTGGCCATCAAGGGGTTGATCAGGCAGTGGACAGGTCAAAAATAATCTTGAAGTAGGGAAACTGGAAAAGATGTTCCTGGAAAAATAATGAACTTGATTTTGAACTTGGGTTTAACTTGCCTAAGCAGCTCCTAGGTATCTGTCTGAAAGTTTACAGCTTGTTTTTGTCATTTCTTTCTTTTTTTTTTTTTTTTTTTTTTTTTTTGAGACGGAGTCTCACTCTGTCACCCAGGCTGGAGTGCAGTGGCCGGATCTCAGCTCACTGCAAGCTCCGCCTTTCGGGTTCACGCCATTCTCCTGCCTCAGCCTCCGGAGTAGCTGGGACTACAGGCACCCGCCACCTTGCCCGGCTAGTTTTTTGTATTTTTTTAGTAGAGGCGGGGTTTCACCATGTTAGCCAGGATGGTCTCGATCTCTTGACCTCGTGATCCGCCCGTCTCGGCCTCCCAAAGTGCTGGGATTACAGGCTTGAGCCACCGCGCCCGGCCTGTTTTTGTCATTGAAGTGAAGTTTAGCTACAGCCCAACAGCCTTAGCAGGTGTAGGATCCAGAACCCGAAGGAACTCCACACAAAGAACCTAAGTCTGACAGGACGAGTGTATGTCTCCTCGTGGTTGTGTGGCCAGGCTTTTGTTTCCCTTGCAGCGCTTAGAATGCTGGGCATATGTGTTCTGGATACCTCACCAGTTATGTTCCCACCCACCCTGCTGGTGGCTGCCACACTCCACTGTGACTTTGCAGAGCTCTTGGGCTGTCTCTGTTACCCTTCTCCTCTACTGGATGACCACCTGCTGTGAGATTATACCTGGGTTCTCTGATTATAGCCCAGGGCACACCTAAGAAGTTTGTAAGGAAATCAGATAGCCAGTAAGTTTTTCAAACTTGAATTAGATCTCTTTTCTGCCCAACGTGACTATTCTTTGGTGCGCACTGTAGGAAAATTAGGTCCTTCCTGTGCTAAACTTAAACTCGATAGTCGTTGAGTGACTCCTTTTACTAATGGTGATTACAAATAGAGATCCAGAGTCATTTTAATCATGGTTCTCTTTGCTTTATGTGTAATATCTACTTGAACTAAACTCTCAGAATTTCCACTTAGTGAACATTAGTTGATGTTATTGAGGTTTTTCTTTCAGTTTAGATTGCAAGGGAAAACACGTGTGTTGACAGGGCGGAGCTCTGCAGTACACAGGAACTGTTTGCAAAGATAATTGTTGGGTGTGATTTATTTATTTTAGATTCTGAAGGCCTTCTCAAAACCAAGGAAAAGAATCAGAAGCTTTACAGTCGAGCACAACGGCACCAAGAGAAAAAGGAGAAGATTCAGAGGCATAATCGCAAACTTGGTGACCTGGTAGAAAAAAAGACCATTGACTTAAGAAGTCATTATGAGCGTCTGGCAAATCTTCGACGATCTCATATATTAGAGCTCACCTCTGTCATTTTTCCAATCGAGGAAGTAAAGACTGGTGTGAGGTACATTAAGCAAGTCTTTTGACTCCAGGAATAGATCAAGTTCCAAATACTTTTTAAAGTATGTCATTACCTCATTTATTGGGCCTTATTCTAGGGTCATTGGTTTTCCTGGTGATGGAACATAAGTCTTATCTGCTTCAACAAACAGTACGCACTGCACAAAGCTGGGGAGGCAGCCAGGTGAGGGGTGGGGCCCAGGCTTGTGTACTCTTCTGGAGCTTCTAGATGAGGTACTGACTCACACTCTTGATTAAGAACCATCTGATGGCTGGTAATGGTGGCTCATGCCTGTAATCCCAACACTTTGGGAGGCCGAGGCAGGCGGATCACCTGAAGTCAGGAGTTTGAGACCAACCTGGCCAACATGGCGAAACCCTGTCTCTACTAAAAATACAAAAATTAGCCAGGCGTGGTGGCGCATGCCTGTAGTCCCAGCCAGTTGGGAGGCTGAGGCAGGAGAATCGCTTGAACCCGGAGGCCGAGGTCACAGTGAGCCAAGATTGTGCCACTGCACTCCAGCCTGGGTGACAGAGCAAGACTCTGTCTCAAATAAACAAACAAAGAACCATCTGATGGGCGATATTGGGCCATTTATTCGTTGTGTGTTGTGGGGCATGTTCTTGGACCTCAAAATCTTGATTTCTTTCTCTGATAAATGGAGATTTAAAAATGCCTTTTTCACAGAGAAATCATGACCAAATACATAAGAAAACATCTAGAGCTTGGGGTCTCTGATATGGTGGGCACTACATGTTGACTTAGACTTTTCCTGGTGACTGCTGCTTATTGTGTTAACAGTTATCGAGCACTGAATACTGTGACTTTAGTCTTAGGCGGCAGTCCATGGATAACTTCTGGTGGGATGGCCAGGACAGTGATTCCCCCATCGGGCTGTTCATCTGAGAAATAGAGGTTCCAGAGGGCACCCCTCTAACCTCCCAGTCCATCTTGTAATACTTCTGTATCTTTAAACTTCCCTGATGCTGCTGCTGGTCAGCAGATTTGGAAACTACCACCGAAGGCTTCCGTTTTATTCAACCACAAGCCACCAGACTGCTCTATTGAGGATTTTCCTGTCTCTTCTGACTGCTCTCACTCTCCAGCACCTTTTCCTGGAAACTGACACTCACTGGACTGTTGCTAGTTTCATAACTATTCTCTCTAGTCTGTCCTTTAGTCTGTTACCAGAGTTGGCTTCCTAAAAACCAAAAAGACTGATGGCTGCTTCCAGCTTGAGAAGCAGCTCTCTAAGTATTTTGTGATTAGTAAGAGTTGGCAAATAGAAAAATAAAAAGGCAGATTTGGCCGGGCGCGGTGGCTCAAGCCTGTAATCCCAGCACTTTGGGAGGCCGAGACGGGCGGATCACGAGGTCAGAAGATCGAGACCACCCTGGCTAACTCGGTGAAACCCCGTCTCTACTTAAAAAATACAAAAAACTAGCCGGGCGTGGTGGCAGGCGCCTGTAGTCCCAGCTACTCGGGAGGCTGAGGCAGGAGAATGGCGTAAACCCGGGAGGCAGAGCTTGCAGTGAGCTGAGATCCGGCCACTGCACTCCAGCCTGGGCGACAGAGCGAGACTCCGTCTCAAAAAAAAATAAATAAAAATAAAAATAAAAAATAAAAAAAATAAAAAGGCAGATTCAAAATAGAGCAGAATAGAAAGTTTTTAGGAGACTAACAGCTGAGTGCAATGTGTGATCTTGGATCCTGAACCCCAAAAGAGATATTAGCAGGACAGTTGGAGAGAATTGAATAAGGTCTATAAATTAGTTAATAGTTGTAGCAGTGCTAATTATCTGATTATGATTATTGTATAATATTTTCCTGAATTGATACTTTGGGGAAGTTGAGCAAAATGTATACAGGGAAACTTTAAAATTCTTGCAACTTTTCTGTAAGGCTGACATTTTTTCAAAAAGAAAATACACACACGAAGAGAAAACGTGAAAAAAAACTATTTCTGTGCTGTTTTAATATTTTATTTAGTGTATATTATTATATGCCATTAATTTTTTTTTAAAAGACATTGGTGGTTTTAAAGTTATCCTCCTAATAAGGTTTCTTGTTTTCATTTCTCTCAACTTCTTGTGGGAGAAGGGAGACATAGCAGTACAGCTCATAACTGGCCACAGTCTTATCTGTGACAGGCGGTAGCAGTTATCTTACACGTATGTTGTGGCAGAAGGAAAGATATGAAGAACCCCTGGCCGAGAGGACAGAATCTAAATTTGGTGCAGCACAGAAGGCCCTTCCCAGTCTGCCTGCTTCCTACCTGCTTTCCCAGTACCGTCTCCTGGCACTTCCCTTGTGCATCCCACACACCAGCCACACTGAACATCTCTGTTCCCCAGGCACACTATGTTCTTCCCCCTCAGTACGTTTATACCTGCTGTGACTTCTTATGGTGGGTTTTTTGGCTTTTTGATTTGAGAGGGAGTTTTGAGAGGGAGTCTCATTCTGTTGCCCAGGCTGGAGCGCAGTGGTATGATCATAGCTCATTATAACCTTGAATTCCTGGACTCAAGCAGTCCACCTGCCTTGACCTTTGAAAGTGCTGGAATTACAGGCATGAGTCATCGTGGCAGCTTGTTGTTATTTTTTGTTGTTCTTGTTTTTTGTTTTTTTGTTTTTTGTTTTTTGTTTTTGAGATGGAGTCTCGCTCTCTGTCACCCAGGCTGGAGTGTAGTGGCGTGATCTTGGCTCACTGCAACCTCTGCCTCCCAGGTTCAAGCAATTCTCCCACCTTAGCCTCCCAAGTAGCTGGGATTACAGGCGCCCACCACCACACCTAGCTAATTTTTGTATTTTTAGTAGCAATGGCGTTTCACTGTGTTGGCCAGGCTGGTCTCGAATTCCTGACCTCAAGTGATCTGCCCACCTCAGCCTCCCAAAGTGCTGGGATTACAGGTGTGAGTCTCACCGCACCTAGCCCTATTGTTTATTTTCTTTTTTTTCCCCCGAATATTTTTGGTCCTCAGTTAGTTCGAGACATGGAACCTGTGAAGACGGGGCTGGCTGTGGCATGGGAAGCATGCATAAGGCCCCTGTGCTGCACACTGAAGTACCATTACTGGCTCAAGGAAAAACACTTGAGAGACTGAGCTGCACGCTGAACTAGCTGCTGTTTTTGTGGGATGCTATTTTTACTTGAAAGAACAACAGAAAGACTGAGTATTAAAGGGAGTTTTAAAAATGTAAAACAGTTTCACTCTTTACTAATTTTTTGTTTTGAAAAAGATTTTTTTCATAAAAATGTATAATAGGTTTATTGGTATTTTTCAATGAATTATTTATGTTTTTCTCAGTATTTCTACTTCAGTAAGTATCTTTAATCTAACCCATATAAACAAAAGTTCTTTGGGATTCCAAAGTGTTTTAAGCATGTAGCGAGGTGTTGAGACCAAGTAGTTTGAGAACCTAATATGTTCAGCCCTACCTCATGGTTCTGTCTTCCTCACATACAGCTGGTTTGATCTTCCTCTCTGATAGCAAGCTCTTTTCTACATATATTCCAGTTAAATTCCTGGCCAGGCATGGTGGCTCACAACTGAAATATTTGCACTTTGGCTGGTCACGGTAGCTCATGATTATAATCTCAGCACTTTCAGAGGATTGCTTGAGGCCGGGAGTTCAAGACCAGCCTGGGCAACAAAGTGAGACCCCATCTCTACAAAAAAAATTTTTTTAAGTTAGCCAGATGTGGTAGGTACCTGTAGTCCCAGCTCCTTAGGAGGCTGAGGTAGGAGGATCTCTGGAGTCCAGGAGTCAGGGCTTCAGTGAGCTATGATTGCCTCTGTCACTGCCCTCCCTGTTGGGTAACAGAGTGACACCCATCTCTAAAAATAAAAAATAAAAATGTAATGTAAAATTCCCATGCTCATAGGCAGCTTTTCGATGTTCTAGCATGTCTTGCAGGTCTGTTGCATGCCCTTAAAAACCCTCTCTCTTGAAATCCGTATGTATCTTCCTACTTGTAGAGACCCCGCAGATGTGTCTTCAGAGAGTGACAGTGCCATGACCTCCAGCACTGTGAGCAAGCTTGCCGAAGCCCGGAGGACAACTTACCTCTCAGGACGATGGGTCTGTGACGACCACAACGGAGACACCAGCATCAGCATTACAGGGCCTTGGATTAGCCTCCCTAACAATGGGGACTACTCTGCCTACTACAGCTGGGTGGAGGAGAAGAAAACAACCCAGGGGCCTGGTGAGAAGCAGCATATCCTTTGAAATCTATGTATAGAGATAGTTATAGGTAAAATTGACCTAACAAAATGAGCAACTTTCAAGTGAACAATTCAGGGGCATTTAGTATGTTCACAGCACTGTGCTCCCATCACCTCTGTGTTGTTTCAAAACATGTTGATCATCCCAGACAGAAACCCCATGGCATGAAAGTGTCACATTCCCCAACTCTCCCTTCCCCTCAGCTCCTGGCAACCACACATCGCTTTCTGTGTCTATAGATTTGCCTGTTCTGGGCAACTTATATAAATGGAATCACAGAATATATAGCTTTTTGTGTCAGACTTCTTTCACTTAGCATAATGTTTTCAAGGTTCATCCACATGATATATATAGTGTTTCATTCCTTTTCATGGTTGAATAATATTCCATTGTATGGATAAGCCACATGTTGTTTATTCATCACTTGATGGACTGAAAACATTTTTTAGAAGTCTCATCTTTTGGGGGTTAATATTGCTTTGTTTATATAAGAAGACATTATTTAAAGAAGTATATTTCACCTGTTGAGACCCATCTTTTTAGAGTATAACTTTGTAATGTGTTTTAGTAGTCCTAAATGGAGACTGAAAGGCCCCAATGGAAAACCCTTTAAAACCCCTGCAGTTTCTCTTTGGTGGAGAAAGATTGTTCATTTAGTCACTCAGTAAATATTTAGTGAGCTCATGCTTTGTGTTGTGCACATTGCCGGGTGTGGGAGATAAAAAGGTGACCGAGACAGATGTGGCCCTTTGCCCTTCTCAGGGGAGAAAGGTAGGAAGCAAGTAAATGATCGAGGTGCTGTCCATTGAGTGGGTGCCGTGGAAGGAACTAGGGGAGCATCCTTGGGTGGGGTGGGGTACAGAGGAAGGGATGACTCTTCCGTAGGGTTGTCAGGAGAGGCCTTTCTGGGGAAGTGACATTCAAGTTGAGCCTTTATTTTGATACTACATTATCAGGTTCACGCAGGTCAAACTTTAATTTCATTTATGCTGGGTCTATTTAGGCCCATTTGCCCTGTTACATTGCTCTCAGCAAAAAAAAAAAAAAAATACAAATAAGGGACTATTTATGTCTGGTCATGGAGCATCTATTGAGTAAGCACTAAAATGTAACAGTGCTATCATGATAAAATCATAAATGATAAACTCTTGGCTCATTAGTAGTTTTGCTAGAATTAAGGTTTTGTACATGGTGCTTGTTTTCCTACTGCAGACATGGAGCAGAGTAACCCTGCCTACACCATCAGTGCTGCGCTGTGCTATGCAACTCAGCTGGTCAACATTCTGTCTCATATACTTGATGTAAATCTTCCCAAAAAGCTGTGCAACAGGCAAGTAATTGAAGGTGGTAATGTCATCTTTATCATGGCTCTTTCGGGTTTCTATCTTGTCCATATTTATTCCAGTAAACCAAAAATAAGAATGTAAGTATTATCAAGACAAAGAAAGTCAGATTGAAATATTGAGATTAATTTCAAAAGCCTTATGTGCAGATTAGTTTCATTATCTTACAATTGTCCATGAAGCCTTCAAGAAGACCACAGAGAATATAAAGGGGAGTACCAGGATGTTCAGAGGGTTTGCTGCAGATCCTCATATGTTAAATTGTAGCTGTTGAATTATTTGGTTTGTTGTTGTTGTTGTTGTTGTTTTGAGACCTCTTGCTCTGTTGCCCAGGCCAGAGTGCAGTGGCACAATCTCTGCTCACTGCAACCTCCACCTCACAGTTTCAGGCAATCCTCCCACCTCAGCCTGTTGTGTAGCTGGGATTACAGGCACCCACCACCACGCCTGGCTAATGTTTGTATTTTTAGGAGTGAGTGGTGTTTTGCCATGTTGGCCAGGCTGCTCTTGAACTCCTGACCTCAAGTGATCTGCCTGCCTTGGTCTCCCAAAGTGCTGGGATTACAGGTGAGCCACTGTGCCCTGCCCTGAATTCTTTTTGTTTGTTGTTGTTGTTTTTTTTTAATAAAAAACTCCCATGGTTTAAAATTCAAAACATTTATACAAAAACTAGCTGGGCATGGTGGCCTGTGCCTGTAATCCCAGCTATTTGGAGGCTGAGGCAGGAGAATCGCTTGAACCCGGGAGCTGGAGGTTGCAGTGAGCCGAGATCACACCACTGCACTCCAGCCTGAGTGTCAGAGTGAGACTCCGTCTCAAAAGTAAATAAATAAAACTCAAAAAAGTTAAAGATATACAGTCTACCCAGTTTGTACTACAACCTTCCTACTACCCTCCAGCTATCATTGCATTTCAAGCATATATAAACGTATTATTACCGTCTTCTCCTGCTTAAAAAAAATTCTTTTTAATTTTTTTTAAAAACTAAAAGTTTGCTTTCTTCTTTTTTCTTGAGACAAGGTCTCACTCTGTCGCCCAGGCTGGAGTGCAGTGGCGCTATCTCAGCACACTGCAACTTCCATCCCGCCCCAGGCCCAAGCGATCCTCGCACCTCAGCCTCCCGAGTAGCTGGGACTACAGTGCACGCTACCACACCTGGCTAATTTATTTTGTATTTTTTTTGTATGAGATAGGGTCTCCCTATGTTACCCAGGCTGGTCTTGAACTCCTGGGCTCAAGTGATCCACCCTCCTCTGCCTCCCACAGTGCTGGGATTACACTCATGAGCCACTGCACGCAGCCATCATCTTCCCCCTTTAAATAAACACAGATGGTAGTATGCTATACTATGGTGTTATAAACTTTGCTTTAAAAATTTTTAGTTATGTAACAAATGTTTATGAAGTACCTACTGTGTGCCAGCACTGGAGGATACATTGGTGACAAAAAAATAATCCCTGCCCTCTTGGAGCTCACATTTGCATGGAGGGCCCAGCATAAATAGTAAACAAATCAACAGCACGTCACATGGCAGTAAGTGCCGTGGAGAACATTAAAACAGGATGAGAGGGCCAGGTACGGTGGCTCATGCCTGCCTGTAATCCCAGCACTGTGGGAGCTGAGGCAGGAGGATCACTTAAGCTCAGGAGTTTGAGACCAGCCTGGGAAACATAGTGAGACCTTGTCGCTACTAAAAATAAAAAAAAAATTAGCTGGGTGTGGTGACACACACCTATAGTCCCAGCTACTCGGGAGGCTGAGGTGGGAGGATCGCTTGAGCCCATGAGATTGAGGCTACAGGCTGTAGTGAGCTGTGATCATGCCAGTGCACCCCAGCCTGGGTGACAGAATGAGACCCTGCCTAAAAAACAAAAAAAGGTAAGAGAAAGGGAATGTGGTGAGAGAGGGGCTTGCTGTGTTTGAGTGGGCAGGTGTGTGGTCATAGGGGAACTGAGGGAGGGAGGGAGGAAGCAGGCTGTGTGGACCCCTAAGGAAAGAGGCTGTGGGCAAAAAGAATGGCAGCTGCAAAGTCCTGGATAGAATAACGAGGGCAGAGAAGAAGATGGGGTGCAAATCTGTGGGCCTCACAGGGCCGTTGTAAGCCTTTGACTGCCATTCTGCATAAAGCAGATGACAGTCATATAGTTTACCTTTCTGTACAGGTGTCAGGATCTTACCAGTCTGCTGTTGATGCTTCAAGAAATAATCTTGTACATTTTTCATTTCATTAGTGTGCAGATATTTGTGTAGAATAAATGTCCTGAAGTGGAATTGCTTGGTCAAAGGGTGTGTGCCTTCGTAATGTGTATAGATGCAGTGTAATTGTTCTCTGAGGGGAATGGTGTATTCTTAGAAAGTCTTTAAGTGCAATTTACTAAGGAGTCAAAGGGCACAGAGTATGTGCTATACCTAATTGTACTGTAAATGGAAATCTTAATATATAATTTCCTCAAAAAAATACAACTTTATAAATTGTATATTTGTTTTACAGTGAATTTTGTGGCGAAAATCTAAGCAAGCAGAAATTTACTCGAGCAGTGAAGAAACTGAATGCAAATATTCTTTACCTTTGTTTTTCTCAGGTATGAAAAATAGGTTGTGAACTAATTTTTACTTTGTTAAATAATCGAAAATATTAACCAATTCTTTAATTTTTGTTTTTAGCATGTAAATTTAGATCAGTTACAACCACTGCATACCCTCAGGAATCTAATGTACCTGGTCAGCCCGAGCTCTGAACACCTAGGCAGGTAAGAAGGTATTTGTTGCTTTTCTCTAAGTGTTTTTGTGACTCCTGTTAGAGGAATGGTATATTGGCATAGTAGAGTCGTGTTCCCTAATCCCAAACTCCTCAAACCGGACAAAAATTGCGGAGTCCCATACAGAAAGAAACAAAGGTAATTATATTTGAACTTTATGGGTTTTTTTCTGTAAACATGTCTTAGAAAAAATTAATATCAATCATTTTTAATACCTAAAGCACAGTCGAAGAACCCAAGTGTTCCTGGAGTGGTGCCTTTTTGTGCTCTCCCTGAAGTCCAAAGACCATGTCTTTGGATCTGTGTCTATTTCTTCTCCAGCCCTTCCTGGACATAGACCCCTTTATAAAAAAGCTGGGAACTCTCTAGCCCTACTTAGTGTCTGCCCTGTTTCCTGCACATTTTCTTTTGCTCCTGCTCACTCCTTGTCCATCGTTAACAATTCACAATTTTCTTTTTTTTTTGAGACGGAGTTTCATCCTGTCACCCAGGCTAGAGTGCAGTGGTGCAATCTCCGCTCACTGCAACCTCCACCTCCCAGGTTCCAGCGATTCTTCTGCCTCAGCCTCCCGAGTAGCTGGGATTACAAGTGCGCACCACCATGCCTGATTAATTTTTATATTTTTAGTAGAGACAGGGTTTCACCATGTTGGCCAGGCTAGTCTCAAACTCCTGACCTTGGGTGATCCACCCACTTCGGCCTACCAAAGTGCTGGGATTACAGGCTTGAGCCACCGTGCCCAGCCGCATGGTTTTCTTATCACTGAGTCAATCTGATCACCATTTGTTGGAGATAAAAGGTACTAGAGGTGTGGCTCAAGACAAATGGCGGGAAAGTTCTTTTGGGATTCCCTTCTGCATCATCCGTCTACTGAAACCCGAGGCATTAGGGGAGGCCTTGTCCTCTGACGCGTGCGCCTGGCTTCCCCCACGCAGCAGTTAACTTTCAGTGATAATCTGACTTTAACCATTGTCTTATGCTTCCTTCCCCTCCCCACCTCAGACAGTTAACATTTCTGGGACATAGACTCCTTTATGAAAAGCTGTGAACTCGCCAGGAAACTGCACATATACTTACAATGTTGTGCCATTTTACAGGGAGTTCACGCCTCTCACCCCTGATCCCTCATTGGTTCATGAGCCATGGAAATGTGAACATTAGAAATCCATGCCAGTTTTGATGGTTGGTTTCTGTGAGTTTACTCACCATCCTCTCTGTACCTTACCTGTAACGGGCTCAAATTAGGAAATTTATCCTTATTAATAAGAGCTAATATTTATTGATCCACTCTTTATTGACACAGGGCCAACTTCTTTACTTGCCTTGGATATTATTCCTACTTTATAGACAGGAGAAACTGAAGCTTAGTATGGTCAAGTAACTCATGGCCATGGTCACAGAGCCAGTGCAAGTGGTGGAGCCGGGGTCTCAGCTCCCACCTGGCTGCCTCCACAGTCAGAGATACTCATGCAGTTAACCAGTGTTTATTATTTCATCACATTGACAGATTAAAGAAGAAAAACCATAAGATCGAGCTGATAGATGCTGAAGAGAATTAAATAAAATGCAGTTCCCATTAATAATTAGGGGGAAAAATTACTAGCAAGTAGATTATTACTAGTGGATATCTATCACAAACCTACAAGGAAAGTTATACTTAATGGCACGTTACTTACATAGATATTGATGTAATTTATGTAATAGATTACATAGGAAAAAATCAAGGATGCCTACTGTCAGTGCTGTGTTAACAGCTCTGGAGGCCTTGCCAAGGCAAAGCATTTTTAAAAAGAAGTGAGGTGTATTTATATTGGAAAGAAAGAAACTAAGTTGGGATTATTGTAGATGGTATAATTATTGAACTGGATTCCCAAGAGAACTAAGAAACTATTTGAAGTGATAGTTCAAACCAGGCATGGTGGCTCACGCCTATAATCCCAGCTACGTAGGAGGCTGAAGTGCGAGGATCACTTGAGCCCAGGAGTTCAAGACCAGCCTGGGCAACATAGTGAGACTCCATCTCTACAAAAAGTAAAAAAAAAAAAAATTTAGCCAGGCACAGTAATGCCTGCCTGTAGTCCCAGCTACTCTGGAGGCTGAGGTGGGAGGGTCACCTGAGTCGAGGAGCTCCAGGCTGCGGGAGTTTGTGCCACTGCACTCCAACCTGGATGACAGAATGAAACCTTGTCTCTTCAGAAACAAAAAGATAAACATACAACAAACAGTTGCTTTCTTGTGTGCCAACAGCAACCAGTTTGGAAATTTAATGGAAAAAGTCTTCCTTTTATTGTAGCAGCAAAAACTGTAAATTCTATAGCAGTGATCTTAATAAAATGTATGTAAAATGATTATAAAAATTATGAAGCTTATTTTTATTCCACATGTATTTTTTGAATGGCTGCTACACACTATATGAGGAGTGGAGCTGAAAGAAAGCCACAGGCAGGGAAAACCCTTATGGTTTTCCAGGATGAGAAGGCTCAGTGTTGCAAAAGGGCTACTTCTCAAAAGGAAGACTGATCGTATTTCATGGAGCTTTGACAAGCTGATTCTAAAGTGCAACCAGAAGTATAGTCTGCAAGGAAGTTTTGAAAACAGTAATGAGGGATGGGGTTGGTCCATTTAAAACGTAGCGTAAAGGTAATTAAAACAGAATGCTGTTAGCATGCAAATAGGTGGAGTGATTAGAGGAAGAGAATAGTCCCAAAACAGACTCTTGTATATGTGGAAATATGATCTTATGATAGAGGAGGCATTGAATCAGATAATGTTTCAATAGTGTGGGGCCAGTTGGGTATTCATATGGGGGGAAGTTGAGTTCATACCACATTCTATATATAAAAATAAAATCCAGATGATATAAACAGCCTTATTTAAAAAAATCTATAAAATAAGCCAAAGGACAGTGTTTTATAATGATAGGATGGTGAGAGAATTCCCAAGTAAGCCACAAAACCCAAAAACCATAAAGGAAAGGAGTTAGACATCTTCCTGTGTCAAAACTCTGAGTGTGTCTAGTGAAAGCTGCCATAAACAAAGTTAAAAGACGTCATAGATAGGTTTTGCAACCTCTATAACAGACAACAGATTAAAATCTAAACAACTTAAATCTTTCAAGTCAGTACAGGAAAGACCAACAACCTATTAGAGAAATAGACAAAAGATTAAAACATGCAGCTCACACAAAAGATGAAGGTAGTCAGTATTCAAAGGAAAAAAATCTTTAGGCTCAATCAAGAACAAAAAAAAAAATGCAGCCAGGCACAGTGATACGTGCCTGTAGTCCCAGCTACTTGGGAGGCTAAGGCAGGAGGATCACTTGAGCTCAGGAGTTGGAGGCTGCAGTGAACTGTGATCACTTTTGTGAACAGCCACTGTACTTCAGCCTGGGCAACACAGTGAGACCCCCATCTCTTAAAAAAAAAATTAAAATAATAAAAAATTTTAAATGCAATTCAAAACAAGTTTCCATTTGCAACCATCAGTTTGACAAAAATGGGAAGGAGCAGTGAATCCAGTGTTGCTGGTAGTTGGGGGGAAGGGCACTCATACTGGAGGTGAATTTTTGTAGCGGGTCTGAAGTTTTCTGTAGGCCTGCTCTTGAGTCAGGTTTTCCATTTAGAACTGCACACACGATTAGGCTGTGAGTCACATCTAAGTTTATGGCCAGAGGACAGGAAGTAGAACTTCAAAAGTCCCCTTTTCCCACCAGCTTCATCAGAATCAAAGTGTAAAGAAGATTGTTAATGGAACCTGGGTGGGATTTCCTGTTTCTATTCAGACTGGCAGAACTGAGGATTCTATTCTGAAAAGATAAACTTTTTTTTTTTTTTTTTTTTTTTGGAAACAAATTTAAACTTACAGAAAAATTACAAAAAAAATAAAAATAGGGCCAGTCATGGTGGCTCATACCTGTAATCCCAGCACTTTGGGAGGCTGAGGTGGGTGGATCACTTGAGGTCAAGAGTTTGAGACCAGCCTGGCCAACATGGGAAACTGCATCTCTACTAAAAGTACTAAAATTATCTGGGCGTGGTGGATATAATTCCAGTTACTTGGTAGGCTGAGGCAGGAGAATCGCTTGAACCCAGGAGGCGGAGGTTGCAGTGAGCTGAGATCGTGCCACTACACTCTGGCCTGGGAAACAGAGTGAGACTCCATCTCAAAATAAAAAAAAAGTAATAAAAATAAAAATAGTACAGACATGCACCCTTACCCAGATTCACCTGTTAATATTAATATTTTGCCCATTGCTTATCCTTTGTGCAATCTCTGTATCCATAAATGCATATACTCCCACATATTTGAAATAGGATATATTGTAAAAGTGACTTTTACAAAGCCAGAAAGATCTTTTTGTTGCCTTAATTGGTAGAATACCTCCCTGCAGCACCATGAGAAAATGAGTATTCCTGGTTCAGGGCCTTGAAAAAAAGATATCCATTATTAAGCTAACCTAAAAATTAGGAAACTATTTTGTAATCTTTATTCCTCAAAGACATTAAGCAAAATAGGATGAATTATTTTGCTAGCTTATTTTGCTAGCTGGTTATGTGGGCTGTGTCTCTAGCTTGGGGTCTGGCAGGCAGGTGATGTATCTCTAATCTGGAAGTGGTGGGAGAGAGGCATTGGGTGGAGAAACATCGCAGGGGCCTCTGCCACGACCCTCCTCCTGCTCTGTGGCTTCTCAGAGATGTAGGTTGATTGTTGGAACCAAAATTGTTCCATACGGGCTCCTTGAAGAGTCTTCCATTCAGTCGCTTTTCATTGTACTTAGCTGAGCACCTGCTCCATGCCAGGTGAGTTTCTCCACGCAGAGAACTGGAGTCCACCAGGAACTCTGCCTGCAGGAAATGTCATTTCCTCCTCTCTGTCCCTTCTGCCTGCCTTCTGGGAAAACTAAGACCCCAGGATTAGAGAAGGCAGCATCAAAGAAGAAAACAGGCTGAGCCTTGGAGGGAGGAGGGAAGGAAGGAGCTGTGGTAAAAAGGAAGGAAGGAAGGGAGGGAGGAAGGAGCGAGCTATGGATAAAGCTGACTGGGGAAGAAAGGGAGGGAGGAAGAAAGGAGGGGAATGAGGAAGGGAGGAAGGGAGAAAGGGAAAGAAGGGAGGGAGAAAGGGAAGGAAGGGAGGGAGGGAGGAAGGGAGGAGCAAGCTGTGGTAAAAAGCTGACTGGAGCCTTTAGGGGATCTGGGGAAACCAAGAGACTTAGCCTGGCAGTCAGTTTTGAGGTCCCCTGGACTGTACAGCTGAACAGAACAGAATCAGAGCATCTTGGGTTTAGTAAAGGAAGGAGCCCAGGCAAAGAATTTAAATTGTGAACATTTTTAGTGGGTGCGTGCCAGAAGGAGAGAGAGGCAGCTCTCCAGCAAGAGGAGGCAGGTGGGAAGTGGTGATAAGGTGAGGACCTGGGCCAGAGTGACGAATTGAGAATGGAAAGGGGGCTTATTTAATGATAACAGGTAGCACTGGTGACCCCAGACACAGAGCGGGATGAGGGAGAGGAGGAATCCCAGCCAGCTAAAATTTTGAGACTAGTTCAGATATCTGGGATGAACCTGAGGGTTTAGTAACCAGAGGATATTTGGGAGTGGCGCTAGGAGAGGAATCTGAAAAGATGGCTTTAGGTAGAACTGTTTGCCAAGGAATAGAAAAAGGGGAGAAAAGAAATGAAGTGCAAGGAGAAATGTGAGGATACAGAAAAGGGTGCTCAGAGCTAAAAACTGTGCAGTGGCCATTCGTTTGCTGGCAGAGAAATTCAAGGGGCAGTAGGAGGTTCTACTCCCTTCACCCTTGCAAAATACTGACTTCTGGGCAGGGTGGGGCCTAGTAAACTTGGAAGCCCCGTAGTCTGAGGGGCTCTTTGTATTTTGTTTGTTTGAGACGGAGTCCCGCTCTGTCGCCCAGGCTGGAGTGCACTGGCGCAATCTCAGCTCACTCCAAGCTCCGCCTCTGGGATTCACGCTGTTCTCCTGCCTCAGCCTCCCGAGTAGCTGGGACTACAGGTGCTCGCCACCTCGCCTGGCTAACTTTTTGTATTTTTAGTAAAGACAGGGTTTCACCGTGTTAGCCAGGATGGTCTTGACCTCCTGACCTTGTGATCCACCCGCCTCAGCCTCCCAAAGTGCTGGGATTACAGGCGTGAGCCACTGCGCCTGGCCTGATGGGCTCTTTGAAAATGTAAATTGCTCACTGGATACCAAGTGGGAAACCCCATGGCATATCTTCCAATTTAATTACTAAAGACCTAAAAACAGTCCCTGGAGCATAAATGATAGCTATTATTTTTACTTTACCCAGCTGGGAAGCACAGGTGTCTGGGAGGAATGAGGGCTGCTTGCTCCTGTAAAAAGTGAGTCAAAGGTGCAGACCTGGTGAGGTGTGTTGGAGGCCAGTACTAGCCGTTCATCATTGTGAAGGCTGTGAAGAATTTGGGACCATAGGCTGACATGTCAGGCTGTACAATTCTAAACTCTCATTTCTGCCTGCTATTTATTTTGACCTCTCCTTTTGTTCCCCAAAGTTGTTATCAGTGAAACCCTTAAATGAACCAAGGTGTCGTGTGCTTATCTTGGGGGCAGCAGCAGGGAGATAGCAGCACCTTGGTCCCATCCTGTAGCTGGTTGCAGGGCAGTTCCCTGGAAGGCAGTGGGTGGGGGTGGCTGCCTACAGGGAGGACATGCAGCATGGTTGCCCTGGAGCCAGAGCTGAGGGGCATTTGAAAGGGAGGGGAAAAAGAAGCAGAAAGGTGGCCGGGCGCAGTGGCTCACGCCTGTTTTAATCCCAGTACTTTGGGAGGCCGAGGTGGGTGGATCACTTGAGATCAGGAGTTCAAGACCAGCCTGGCCAACACGGTGAAACCCCGTCTCTACTAAAGCTACAAAAATTAGATGGGCGTGGTGGCGGGCACCTGTAATCCCAACTACTCAGGAGGTTGAGGCAGGAGAATCACTTAAACCTGGGAGGTGGAGGCTGCAGTGAGCCAAGACCGTGCCACTGCACTCTAGCCTGGGCAACAGAACAAGACTCTGTCTCAGTAAAAAAAAGAAATGCAGAAAGACTTCTGAGGTTTGCTGACTCAGTTCCCTGTGCTGAGGTGCCAGCAAAGAGGATGAGGCCTGAGAAAGGGTAATAGGACTTGGCATGAGGGTGTCATTAGGGACCTTTGAGAAATAGAAATTGTTTTCTCCTGAAATATGGTGCAGAAATATACAACATTGCCTCTGAATGTATTCTAAACAGTTGTGCCTCATTCTGTGCTACAAATGTGTCCTAGAAAATTGTGGTGATATTTTTAAACGTGTACAGGAGGCCACTGAGTCTTCTTTGTGTACCATTTATATATATGACTTACTATACTAAATAATATCCAGAGTATACATCAAGTGGCTTTTTGTTAGAATTGTCTCATTGGAGTGCCCTGTATTTACTTCATAGACAGTGCAGTTCTTTACAACAGGAAGTCAGACTTAGGACCAACATGGGCCATCTCATGCTACACTATGAGCATTTTGAAATTGAACTTATCTTCTCTGGGTGAAAATAAGTCATAAGTGAAGAGGATTTTTTGCTATGCAGGGTCATCACCAATTAAGTAGGTAGACTTGTGGGAAATTGTGGTATCATGATTTTATTTAAAACATGGATGGAGATTATTTGGGGAAAGGAAAACGCAATCATAGTCAACACGGAGTGCTGCACAGACTTGAGGAATGAATGCAGCATGTGGCATGCCTCATCCCCTCAGGTGAGGGCCTTCGGGAAGATGGCATATTTTCTGGTGTTGAGAATGGTGATTATCCTAAAGAGACCCTCATTGTCTGCACACAGGTCAGGGCCCTTTGAAGTACGAGCAGACCTTGAGGAGTCCATGGAATTTGTGGATCCCGGAGTTGCTGGAGAATCAGATGAGAGCGGAGACGAGCGCATCAGCGATGAAGAAACCGACCTGGGCACAGACTGGGAGAACCTGCCTAGTCCCCGGTTTTGTGATATCCCTTCCCAGTCCGTGGAAGTCTCCCAGAGTCAGAGCACCCAGGCATCCCCACCCATCGCAAGCAGCAGTGCAGGTGGGATGATCTCCTCTGCAGCAGCCTCGGTGACCTCCTGGTTTAAAGCTTACACTGGACACCGTTAATGAGCATGGACCAAAACATGCCAAATCTGCATCAAGAAAGTTCTTCTCCCACTACACTCTAGTAAACATTATCTGTTTAAGTTAAGATAGTGCCTGGAACAAAGGTTAAAGTGTTTCTTTTTTTTTAAGCAGGGAGACAAACATTTCTATTTGTCAAGTAGCTTGTGACGGTGACCAATATGCTTACGATATTTAATAGAACAGGGGTTGAAGGTCTTTCTGCCCAGACCAGTGTTGGTGGAAGGAGGACCTGTGCGTGTGGCCAGTTCTGCCAAGGAAGCAATTGATTTGGGTTTCCTCTGGGCCCAGGCCACCGGGCCCACGGACCTGGGTCAGTGTGCTGGTCCTTGCGGTGCTGAGACTGTTCCTGACACTAAGTTTTAGGGGTTGGTTGAATCACAAGAGGTGTTTCTTGATGATTAGGACATGAAAGATAAAAGCTCTTTAATAAAGAGTTTTTCTGCCATTGATTTTTTTGTACGGAGAAGCAGCAGGCAATTTGAAATGATTTCTTTATAATTTGGTCCTTTAATTTTGTTTGGGAGGGGTGAGTTACACGTATTTCATTCATGCTGCTCTGTCGTAGTTTGTCAGACATTCCTGTTTTTCTTTACCCCACACACCAAAGAATATGAAAGTCTTTTTCTTTAGGACCCACATCCATAAATGGAAGAAATCCTGGCTGCAATAATGTCCTAGAGAGGTTTTAACTATTTTCTTGTATTCTGAGGGGAATTAAGCCTATTCTTACCTAGTTGATTGAAGTCCTGCCATCTACACTATGAGCATTTTGAAATTGAACTTATCTTCTCTGGGTGAAAATAAGTCATGAAGGTCATTCCCTTATGAAAGCTCAGTGCCTGCCTGGGCACAGGGGAAAAGCCACTTAGTTCAGTGGCCTCTGGTCATTCTTGTGGTGTCCAGTTTCTTTCTATGGGATTGAGTAGGTGGCAGGTGTTTTCAGGGGAAACCATCCTGCTTGTTTCCCTGAACTCTTTGTTGCTTTGAGGACACAGCTTTGCTCAGAAATGTAGTGCAGATCCTTATGACTGATGCTGCTCTGCTCTGTTCTGGGGAAGGCACAATATAAACAATTTCCCAGCTGGGCACGGTGGCTCACGCCTGTAATCTCAGCACTTTGGGAGGCCAAGGCGGGCGGATCACCTGAGGTCAGGAGTTCGAGACCAGCCTGGCCAACATGGTGAAACCCCGTTTCTACTAAAAATACAAAAAATTACTGGGTGTGGTGGCACACGCCTGTAATCTCAGCTACTTGGGAGGCTGCGGCAGAATGGCTTGAACCAGAAGGCAGAGGTTGCAGTGAGCTGAGATGGTGCCATTGCACTCCAGCTTGGTCAACGAGAGCAAAACTCCATCTCAAAAGGATTTCCCTCACCAGGAGATCATTTTCAGGTCATGTGTCTTGTCATTCTTTTAGTGACAATCTTACAGGAAAACTATAATGAGAGAGGCATTATGTACAAATATGTAAGTAGTTTTTTATTTTTAATAACTGCAAAAAAAAAAAAAAATCCTGTGTAACAGCTACCAAAAGAAATCCTATGGAAGATTCCTAACAGGCATTAGTACCATATCGTATGTGATTGGCATGATAGCACCTCAGATAAATCATTCAGAGGTTTGCCATGCCCCAGCTTCTTTTCTCATCATCATAATTATAGTTGATACTTTGCCTCCAAGTCCAAGGTGCTATATAGCTTTTGCTAATGGTATATTGGTGTTTGGTATAGTTTTGGGTAGAGTTGCAAAAGGGAGTTTATTTCTATCTGGTAGTCACAAATTCCTTGGCGCTATGAATTTTCCATGAAAGGAAGAAGCAGGCTTTTCTCGTTGTGGGTGTTTTTTTTGTTTGTTTGTTTTGAAGACGGAGTCCGGCTCAGCTGCCCAGGCTGGAGTGCAGTGGTGCCATCTCAGCTCACTGCAACCACCATTTCCTGGGTTCAAGCAATTCTCCCATCTCAACCTCCCGAGTCACTGGGATTATAGGCACCCGCCATTATGCCCAGCTAATTTTTGTATTTTAGTAGAGACGGGGTTTCACCATGTTGGCCAGGCTGGTCTTGAACTCCTGACTTCAGGTGATCCGCTTGCCTCGGCCTCCCAAAGTGCTAGGATTACAGACGTGAGCCACCATGCCCGGCCCCTTGTAGGTTCTTCAACACTGCTGGGATCTCTGTTTTAAGTGCTCAGCTTCATGATTGCTGGCCTTCCATTTTCCCATCCAGTTCTGGAGTTCATAGAGAGTGAAGATGGTGGATTTGAACAGATACCAAATAAACATAATCTTGTAAGAGTTGTCTAGCTACTTAAAACCCTCACAAGAACTTAGTCTCACCAGTTGTAAGAGTGGGATTTGAAGCTTGGTGATGGAGATTGACTTCAGCTGAGAGATGCGCAATCGTAGTGGTTTTCTTAAGCCTCTTATGAAACCATGAATGTGAGATGAAGCTAAAGAATAGAATCCAGAGATCACAAACTCATCTAGAGTACTTCAACAAAATTTACAAACATGTGGGAACTTTAGGGATAGGATATATTTTGTTGTTGTTAATATCAACTAGAGGCACTTTATGTAGGGTTAAGTGATCAAACCCTTTTGTGGTTTTGAACACCAACATACTGGCTTACACTGCTGAAATATTTTGGGTTTCATTATTTTGCACTGGATCCACCCTGTAAATACTCTTAAGTATACATTTCAACCACTGTTTTTTCTACTCTTTTTGCTGCTCATTAAAATCTTTCATGTAGGTGCCAGAACCATATGTAAACAGCTTTTTTAAAAATTGAAGCTGGTATTTTTTTTAAACAAAAAGCCATAGAACTGGGTCATGTTTTCCATTTTAAAATGATTTATTGAAACAAGGTAATACTAATAAAAACCCACAGGCACCAAACAGGCTGCTTAAAATGGTCTGTTAAAGACATTTTTTGCTAATGGAATATAACTAAGAAAAGTTTTGCACATCTGTAAGGGGGAAAAACAGTATCTCACCATTGGGTAGAGTGGACGGGACTCATGTAAGGACTCACATAATTTGGGGAAGAGCATTCAGTGGCATGCTGTTAGAGGACTAGTGTCCAAGGATCTCACAGTATCATACTGCAGGAACTCCCCATTGCTCTGCAACTTCTAAACCAGTTTGAGTCATACAAATGTTTTCTAAACTTTTATTGTATTACTGCAATAAATCTTTTAACTGTACTTTGCTAATGTGTATGTCTTTTTCAAACTCTGTTCATTTCCACTGCTACATTAAGGGTAGCAAGAATGAGATTGAACCCTTTACAAATTATAGAAGTTTGTAGAATTTTTTGCCAGGTAAGAAGAAACGTTAATATGTCTTTTAAAATGACGGATCATGGTGGTATTAATAATCTCTCCCAAGCTGAGAAGCTGGTTGCATGCTTTCCCTAAAGACGTGTTTTTCTTTGGTCGCCATCATTTGATGCATGTGACCTAGAATGACCTGGTTTTGTGCAATAGACCCCCGGGGGAGGGGGCCTCTAGGATGCCCACATGGAACCTGCCCAGACTTTCTTCAGGACAAGAGGAAAAGGGAAATGTTAGAGGGAGCCACTCAGAGGCCTGAGTAGCTTTGGAGGAGCCCTCCCCGACCCAACACCCCTTATCTTTTATAACTGATTTCTCCCAGGTGGGTAGTCGGTGGTGCCCTTCAGATTAGATTATTGGAGAGAAGGACCACCTGCAGGTGGTGGAGAGACACCAAGAGTGACTGCTGTGGAAGAGCCAGGCCAGCCAGGATACCCCCAGGAGCTATTGCCATGGTCACACTGCCCCTTTATCTGGAACAAAAGGCTGGCAGGCAACAGGAGGAAATAGGCAAGGAAACGGAAGGGTTCTCGAACAGCGTCTGTGCTTCGGTGGCACTGTCCTTCAGTCCTTCCAGGCAGCAGTTTAAAGTGTGCTCCCATCTGGTGTTTAAAAGGAGCTCTCTCCATCCCGAGTTACATCATGATTGATGCAGGAATCAGATTGAAACAGATTGGGAGGAATTAAGGCTAACTTTGTCATTTGTAGTGGGGAGATTATTTCAAAGTTGCATCAATAAAATGTACCAGAAAACTTGAAACTGGACTCTTGGGCAAGCCATCCGCACCTCAGCCTTGAAACTCTCAATGAGGAAAACCACCACCAGCTGACCTGGTGAGAAAATACACTGGAAAGAGTTCACAATCTGCTTAGATAGTTGAAGTGAATTTTTTTAGGCCTGGGCACAGTGGTTCATGCCTGTAATCCCAGCACTTTAGGAGGCCAAAGGCAGGATTGGTTGAGTTCAGGAGTTCAAGGCCAACCTGCGCACCATAGTGGGACCCCATTTCTTTTTTTTTTCTTTTTGAGATGGAGTCTTGCTCTGTCGCTCACTGCAAGCTCCGCCTCCCAGGTTCATGCCATTCTGTCTCAGCCTTCCAAGTAGCTGGGACTGCAGGCGTCCGCCACCATGCCTGGCTTTTTTTTATTTTTTATTTTATTTTTTTTAGTAGAGGTGGGGTTTCACCGTGTTAGCCAGGATGGTCTCGATCTCCCGACCTCCTGATCTGCCTGCCTCGGCCTCCCAAAGTGCTGGGATTACAGGCGTGAGCCACCACGCCCAGCTGGTGAGACCCCATTTCTACAAAAATTTAAAAATTAGCCAGGCGTGGTGATGTGCATCTGTGGTCCGAGCTACTCAGGAGGTTGAGCTGGGATGAGTCTGGGATGTTGAGGCTGCAGTGAGCTGTGATTGTACACTCAATGGGTGACAGACTGAGACGTTGTCTCAAAAAAAAGCCGGGCGCAGTGGTTCACACCTGTAATCCCAGCACTTTGGGAAGCAGAGACGGGCAGATCACCTGAGGTCAGGAGGTCGAAACCAGCCTGGCCAACATGGCAAAACCCCATCTCTACTAAAAATACAAAAGCAAATTAGCCAGGTGTGGTGGTGCATGCCTGTAATCCCAGCTACTCAAGAGGCTGAGGTGGGAGAATCGCATGAAACTAGGAGGCGGAGGTTGCAGTGAGCCGAGATCGTGCCACTGCATGCCAGCCTGAGCAACAGAGCAAGACCAACTCAAAACAACAACAAAATCCCCCAGAAGCCACCGGTGGGATAATCTTTCCTCCAAGAAAGAGGATAGTAAACTAACAAGAGTTACATCAATGACTTCTTTGTCGTGCCTTTTGTAGGGAGGAGTGAGAGAGACTTTGGTGGTGGGCGGGATCTAAAAGAGCCTTTGAATGAATGCTCCCTTTAAAAAGTGAGAAAATTAGCAAGGTGTGGTGGCTCACACCTGTAATCCCAGCACTTTGGGAGGCTGAGGCAGGCAGATCACCTGAGGTCAGGAGTTCAAGACCAGTCTGACCAACATGGAGAAACTTGGTCTCTACTAAAAATACAAAATTAGCTGGGAGTGATGGCGCATGCCTGTAATCTCAGCTACTCAGGAGGCTATGGCAGGAGAATCGCTTGAACCCGGGAGGCAGAGGTTGCAATGAGCCGAGATCAAGATCACACCATTGCACTCCAGCCTGTGCAACAAGAGTGAAACTCTGTCTCAAAAAAAAAAAAAAGAAAATTGGCAGAAGGTATTTGATGACACTAGTTAAGTGTTGAAAATGGGCTAGAGCCAGTTGAGTAAAAAAAAAAACTCAGAGGCATTAAGAAGCAGTGTCCAATCTTTTGGTGTCTGTGGGCCACATTGGAAGAATTGTCTTGGGCCACACATAAAATACACTAATAATAGCTGATGAGCTATTTTAAAAATTGCAAAAAATCTCATGATGTTCTAAGGAAGTTTACAAATTTGTGTTGGGCCATATTCAAGGTCATCCTGGGCCGCATGCAACTCATGGGCCACGAGTTGGACAAGCTTGCATTAAAGAGTCTTATGGGCTGGGGAGACGAAGGTGAGTGGATCACCTGAGGTCAGGAGTTTGAGACCAGCCTGACCAACATGGTGAAACCACATCTTTACTAAAAATACAAAAATTAGCCAGGTGTGGTGGTGGGCACCTGTAATCCCAGCTACTCGGGAAGCTGAGATGAGAAGATCATGTAAACCCGCGAGGCTGAGGTTGGAGTGAGCCAAGATCATGCCACTGCACTCCAGCCTGGATGAAAGAGCAGACTCCATCTCAAAAAAAGAAAAGGCCAGGCTTTGTGGCTCATGCCTTTAATCCCAGCACTTTGGGAGGCCAAGGTGGGTGGATCACCTGAGCTCAGGAGTTCAAGACCAGTCTGGCCAACATGGTGAAACCCCGTCTCAAACTAGAAATACAAAAAAAAAAAAGAAAAAATTAGCCAGGAGTGGTGGTGCGTGCCTGTAATCCCAGCTACTCAGGAGTGTGAGGCGGGAAAATCACTTGAAACCAGGAGGCGGAGGTTGCAGTGAGCTGAGATTGTGCCATTACACTCCAGCCTGGGCAACAAGAGTGAAACGGTCTTTAAATAAATAAATAATTAATTAAAAAAATTAAAAAAAAAGAGAAAAGAAAGAAAGGGTCCTGGGGCTTTGATACCTCCAGATCTATATCAGATTGTTCCCGACCTCGCCTTCCCTTTGGGTGTGATATTTTAGCATTTACTGTATGGCTTCAGAAGACACCTGGATTTTGAGGAAAGAATTTTCCTACGCTTTCCAGCAGCTTACTTCCCTAATTAAAAAAAGAAAAAAATTGTCAAGACAGCATTTCTGGAGCGTAAGTATGTTGCCCTCAATTTGGAATGAAAGTGCCAAGTGGTTTGATGGTAGATGGAATAGAGAGACCTCCCAACCCAAGGCTGATGAAAGAATGATAGGAGCAGAGAGTAACTTCTGTGGTCAGCAGTTTCACAGTTGCATTCAAAATAAAGAGGACTAAGTCTAGTATCCACAGGAGGAAATAACTGTTTTCTGGTTCAGGGGCCATTGGTACTGGCTTAAAGGAGTTCTGCTACTCCTTTGCGACATTTTACATTCTTTTTGCCTTAATCCAGGCATACCTTGTTTTATTGTGCTTTGCTTTGTCGCACCTCTCAGTGGGTTTTTTACAAATTGTGATAACTGCGTTGAGCAAGTCATCAGTGCCATTTTTCCAACGGCATGTGCCCACTTCATCATGTCTGACATTTTGGTAATTCTCACAATATTTCAAATCTCTTCATTGTATCTGTTATGGTGATCAGTGATCTTTGATGTTACTGTTGTAATTATTTTGGGGGTCCACGGTCTGTCTGTATAAGAGAGCAAACTTAATAAACGTGTGTATTCTGACTGCTTCACTGACCTCCTGTTCCCTCATTTCCCTTTTTTCAGGCCTCCTTATTCCCTGAGACACAACAATATTGAAATTGGGCCTAATTAATAGCCCTACAGAGGCCTCTAAGTGTTCAAATGAAAGAGTTCCATGTCTCTCACTTTAAATCAGAAGCTAGAAATGATTAAGCTTAGTAAGGAAGGCATGTCAAAAGCCGACAGGCTGAAAGCTAGATCTCTTGTACCAAACAGCTAAGTTGTGAACGCAAAGGAAAAGTTCTTGAAAATAATGAAAAATGCTACTCCAGTGAACACACAAATGATTTAAAAAGCACAACAGCCTTATTGCTGATATAGAGAAAGCTTTAGTAGTCTAGATAGATGAAACCAGCCACATTACCTTAAGTCAAAGCCTTACCCAGAACAAGGCTCTATCTCTTTAATTCTATGACGGTTGAGAGAAGTGAGGAAGCTGCAGAAGGAAAGTTGAAAGCTAGCAGAGGTTGGCTCATGAGGTGTAAAAAGCTGTCTCTGTAACATAAAAGTGTAAGAGAAAGCAACAAGTTATCCAGAAGATCTAGCTAAGGTAATCTGTGAAGACAGCTACACTAAACAACAGATTTCCAATAGAGATGAAACAGAATCCTGCTGGAAGAAGATGCCATCTAGGATTTTCACAACTAGAGAGAAGCCAGTGCCTGGCTTCAAAGCTTGGGAAGGACAGGCTGACTCTCTCATTAGGGGCTAATGCAGCTGGTGACTTTCAGTTGAAGCCAGTGTTAATTTACCATTCCAAAAATCCTAGGCCTCTTAAGAATTATGCTAAATCTACTCTTCCTGTGCTCTGTAAATGAACAAAGCCTGCATAGCACCACATCTGTTTACAGCATGGTTTACAGATTGTTTTAAGCCCACTATTGAGACCTACTGTGCAGAAAAACAGATTCCTTTCAAATTATTACTGCCCATTGACATTGTACCTGGTCATCCAAGAGCTCTGATGGAGATATACAAGATTAATGTTTTCATGCATGGTAACACAACATCCATTCTGCAGCCAATAGCTCAAGGAGTAATTTTGACTTTCAAGTCTTATTTAAGAAATACATTTTGTAAGGCTATAGCTGCTATGGATAGTGATTCTTTTTGATGGATTTGGGCCAAGTCAACTGAAAACCGGGATGGATTCACCATTCTAGATGCCATTAAAAACACTTGTGATTCATGGGAAGAAGAAAAATATCAATTTTTTTTTTTTTCTTTTTGAGACGGGATCTCACTCTATCACCCAGGCTGGAGTACAGTGGCATGATCTCGGCTCACTGCAACCTCCACCTCACGGGTTCAAGCAATTCTCCTGCCTCAGCCTCCCAAGTAGCTGGGATTACAGGCACACACCACCATGCCCAACTAATTTTTGTGTTTTTAGTAGAGACAGAATTTCACCATGTTGGCCAGGCTGGTCTCAAACTCCTGACCTCAGGTGATCCACCTGCCTAGGCCTCCCAAAGTGCTGGGATTACAGATGTGAGCCGCCACGCCCAGCCAAAATATCAACATTAACAGGAGTTTGGCTTTGAATCCTTTCTACTTGCACCTTTAAGTCTAATTTCTACTTTCACCTTCAAGTCTAGCCTCTGGTTGTTTAAAATAAACATCTTGTGTGAAATAGTCAGGCGCGGTGGCTCAAGCCTGTAATCCCAGCACTTTGGGAGGCCAAGGCAGGCGGATCATGAGGTCAGGAGATTGAGACCATCCTGGCTAACACAGTGAAACCTCATCTCTACTAAAAATACAAAAAGGCCGGGCGCGGTGGCTCAAGCCTGTAATCCCAGCACTTTGGGAGGCCGAGACGGGCAGATCACGAGGTCAGGAGATCGAGACCATCCTGGCTAACACGGTGAAACCCCGTCTCTACTAAAAATACAAAAACTAGCCGGGCGAGGTGGCGGGCGCCTGTAGTCCCAGCTACTCGGGAGGCTGAGGCAGGAGAATGGCGTAAATCCGGGAGGCAGAGCTTGCAGTGAGCTGAGATTCGGCCACTGCACTCCAGCCTGGGTGACAGAGCGAGACTCCGCCTCAAAAAAAATAAAAAAATAAAAATACAAAAAAATTAGCCGGGCGTGGTGGCGGGCACCTGTAGTCCCAGCTACTTGGGAGGCTGAGGTAGGAGAATGGCGTGAGCCCAGGAGGCAGAGCTTACAGTGAGCTGAGATTGCACCACTGCACTCCAGCCTGGGTGACAGAGCAAGATTCTGTCTCAAAAAAAAAAAAAAAATAGAAAAGATAAAACATAGAGTTAAAAAACAAAAAAAAAACCCCAGGGTTTTAAAGTTTATTCCAATCCTCATGGATGACTTTGAGGGGTTCAAGACCCATGGAGGAAGTAGCTGGAGATGTCGTGAAAACTAGCAAAAGAACTAAAAAGTGGAGCCTGAAGATGTGACTGAAATGCTGCAATCTCATAATAAAACTTGAATGGATAAGGAGTTGCTTCATATGGATGAGCAAAAGAAAGTATTTCTTTTGGCCAGGCGTGGTGGCTCACGCCTGTAATCCCAGCACTTTGGGAGGCCAAGGCAGGCAGATCACCTGAGGTCAGGAGTTTGAGACTACCCTGGCCAACATGGTGAAATCCTGTCTCTACTAAAAATACAAAAATTAGTCAGGTGTGGTGGTGTGCACCTGTAGTCCCAGCTACTTGGGAGGCTGAGGCAAGAGAATCTCTTGAACCCCGGAGGTAGAGGTTACAGTGAGCCAAGATCGCACCACTGCATTCCAGCCCGGGTGACAGAGCAAGACTCCATCTCAAAAAAAAAAAAAAAAAAAAAAAAAAAAAAAAAAATTATTTTCCTCACTCTCATCCAGGCTGGATCACAGTAGCATGATCACGGCTCACTGCAACCTCGACGTCCTGGGCTTAAGTGATCTTCTCACCTCAGCACCTCAAGTAGCTGAAACTATTGGCATACACTACCATGCTTTTTTTTTTTTTTTTTTTTGTAGGGACAAGGTCTCCCTATGTTGCCCAGCCTGGTCTTGAACTCCTGGGCTCAAGCAGCCCTCCCACCTTGGCCTCCCAAAGTGCTGGGATTACTGGCAGAAACAGATGAAATCTACAGATAAAGATGCTACAAACATTGTTGAAATAACAGAGAGGTTTGAGATTTTGAAGTAAGTTATACTGCAGATAAAATGCTATCAAACAGCATCACATGCTACAGAGAACTCTTTGTGAAAGGAAGAGTCAATCGATACAGCAACTTCATTGTTGTCTTAAGAAATTGCCATGCCGGGCGCGGTGGCTCAAGCCTGTAATCCCAGCACTTTGGGAGGCCAAGACGGGCGGATCACGAGGTCAGGAGATCGAGACCATCCTGGCTAACCCGGTGAAACCCCGTCTCTACTAAAAAATACAAAAAACTAGCCGGGCGAGGTGGCGGGCGCCTCTAGTCCCAGCTACTCGGGAGGCTGAGGCAGGAGAATGGCATAAACCCGGGAGGCGGAGCTTGCAGTGAGCTGAGATCCGGCCATTGCACTCCAGCCTGGGCGACAGAGCCAGACTCCGTCTCAAAAAAAAAAAAAAAAAAAAGAAAGAAATTGCCATAGCTACCCCAACCTTCTGCAGCCACCAACCCTAATCAGTTGTCAGCTATCAATATTGAAGCAAACCATCCACCAGCAAAACGATTATGACTCAGAGCTGATGGTTAGCATGCTTTAAGCAATAAAGCATTCCTTAAAGTATGTACATTGTGTTTTAGACATAATGCTATTGCACACTTAGTACAGTATCACATAAACACAACTTGTATATGCACCAAAAAATTCATGACTTGCTTTATTGCAGTGGTCTGGAACTGTTGGATGGAAGGAATTTTATCTAGAGCCTGGTGAACAGCTTCCCAGGTGTGCATCTAGGGCCTCCTAGGGATCATCAAGTTTTAGGAAATAGATTTCCTTCTTCCACAGGCACGGAGAAGAAAATTTTGCACTGGCCTTTGGGGAGCTGAAGAAGAGCTGGGGGGAGGCTTGTTCTGACATAAAATAGTGACTCTCTCCCTGCTTGAGATGTCCCACAGAAGGCTGTTTCTGGTTCACTTGCCCCTCCAGGTCCATTCCCTCCCCTTCATTCTGCTCACTGCCAGACAGACTGTGCTGGGAGTGCTGCATCGGCAGGCTCCAGGCCCTTTGAGGCTCAAGGTGTTCATTCCCTGGCTCCTTCCCTGCCATGTCTGTTTTCCTTCTTCCCTCCTTCCCATCCCAGCAACTACCCTCCTCCTTCCACCAGACCTGGGAACCATCATCCCAACCACACTCACCCTGTGGTTCTATTACACATATCAGTTCTCAACCCCACCTGCACCTGGAATCACCCGGGAGCTCCCACCCCCATTGGTTGATTTAATAGGTCTAGGGTGTGCCCTAAGCATTGAGAATTTTAAAAGCCCCACAGTTGATTCTAATGTGCAGCCACTACCCTGCCCAATACGATCCCCAACCAGGCAGCTGGGGCCTCTGCACTGGCTCCTGCACATTAGGAGGGCCAATCCTTTGGCATTCCTGCCCTGCGCCTCTTCATGGGCAAGGAGTTTGAAGGATCAAGGGGGCAGACACTGTCCCAGACCTTTGTTCCCCTTATAAACCATTACCTAGGCTCCCAGAACCTCAGGACCTCCAGCCCTTCCACAGCTTTGTCCTCCAGACAGATCCCTTCAGCCTGAGAAGTGACTGAGGCATGGCTCAGTAGGAGGGTGGGAGGATGCTGGAGGGGATGTGCTGCAGGAGAGCTCTCTGTGTTCTTGCCATGGGCCCTGCAAATACTGGGGAGGGCTTGTCCCTGTATCTACACCCTTATAATAAATCCTTGAATTTACTCATTTCAACTGTGCAGCAGTTTCCTTTCAAGACCCTGACCAGAGCAGACTTAGAAATCTGAGGGGCCTAAAGCCAAGACTACTGGAAATGGAAAAGGAAAAGTTCACATGAGAGGTCCCAGCTTAGGCACTGGGGCAGCCAAGTCATCTCTGCTTAGGAGAGAAAATAAGGGGTGGTATAGAAAGGGAATTGCTCAAGACAGGCCACACACCCTGCAGCAGAATCATGCTGGGTTGTCTGTATAGGGGAGGATTGGTGAGGAAGGGCAGAGTGAAGGCCAACAGTTTGGTCCCAGAACAGAGAAGGCTGGGTGGGCCAGGCCTGGCTCCAACCCTACCCTTGAACCAGACTGCAAACACTCAAGTTATGCAAACAGATTAACCTCACAATGGAGAGGGAACAGATACAATTAAATACAACCTTGCTTTCCATTTTACTCATGTTTGGCAATTAATTTATTTTTTATTTTTTATTTAACTAATTGATTCTGATTTTAGTTTTTTAAGAACTTTATCAACATCTTCATATTTTTTGAGACAGGGTCACTCAAGCTGCAGTGCACTGATACGATCATGGCTCACTGCAGCCTCGACTTCCTAGGCTCAAGCTGTCCTCCTGCGTCAGCCTCCTGAATAGCAAGGGCTACAGGTATGTGCCACCCACCACGCCCTGCTAATTCATTTTTTGTACAATGACAGGGTCTCACTTTGCTACCCAGCCTGGTCTGAGCTTAATGATTTTTCCACCTCAGCCTCCCAAAGTGCTGGGATTACAGGCATGAGCCACCATGCTGAGCCCTTCATACTTCTTAATAAACAGATCTGTGACTTCAGTACCAGTATGTAAAGTCCACCTTAATTCAAAAAGAACGAGAGGGGGGTCCCAAAAGAAGTTTGTTCTGAGGCCTGTTCTCTGCTCACTGAAAGACACTTGGATGACGGGGCCTCTGGGAAAAAGGGTAAAAGGTTTTGTTCTGCTTTTCAGATAGAGGAACATCACCTCTTACATGGGCTGCTGCCACATAAGGGACTGCCATCTCTGCTTCCATTTCAGTTCTTTCCAGACACTGGCTCTACTCCCCTAAAACTGTAAGGTCAAACCAACCACCTAGAATGGTGAAGCTACTTACTATGCTTTTCCTTACATCAGTTTGGTATAAATGCACTGGATGTTACCCAAGGGTTTATAACCACCAAAGTATGCTCTTCCCATGAGGTTGTGCAAACATCAGCTATGGCCACAAATGATAGGCAGGAATGACATGTATGTCAGTTGAGACTGCACATCTCCCACACAGATACTTTGACCAACTCACAAAGATTAAAATATTAGCTTATTTGAGGAAAAATGAGAAAAAAAGCCATCTGATTCCCAGCCTGGGCAACGTGGCAAAACTCTGTCTCCACACAAAAAAAGCAGCTGTAGTTGCAGCTGCTGGGAAGACTGAGGCAGGAAGAGCCCTTGACCCCAAGAGGTAAAGGCTGCAATGAGTCAAGATCATGCCACTGCACTCCAGTCTGAGCGAGAGAAACCCTGTCTCAAAAAACCAGAAACAGCCGGGCGCGATGGCTCATGCCTGTAATCCCAGCACTTTGGGAGACAAAGTGGCCGAGGTGGGTGGATAACAAGGTCAGGAGTTCAAGACCGGCCTGGCCAATATGGTGAAATCCCATCTCTACTAAAAATACAAAAAAATTTTAGCTGTGCGTGGTGGCCTGTAGTCCCAACTACTCGGGAGGCTGAGGCAGAAGAATCGCTTGAACCCGGGAGGCTGAGCTTGCAGCAAGCTGAGATCACGCCACCACACTCCAGTCTGGGAGACACAGCAAGACTCCATCTCAAAACAAACCAACCCCACAAACAGATTCCCCAAGTGCCAGACACTGCACAGTAGAGAATGCATTTAAACAAAGCATACCCGACATACAGCTAGATAACATCAGCTCTCATAGGTTTAGTTGGTGGTGTACAGAAAAGAAGGGCTCGCAGTGCAGGCTAATTTCATGTTTTTGAATCAGGCTGTAGCCAAAGGAGGACAAACAGCCAGACTGCTGAGTGAAGAAAGAATGGAGCTATGGAACACACCCGGGAACACTCACATAAAAATAGTGTCCCAAGCTGGTCCAAAAAGGTCAGCATGGAGGTACTGACAAGTCCAAGTTAGAAGCGGGGATTGGACAAAGCCCAGGAAGGGAACCTCTAGGTCATAACATAACCACCGGCTCAGAGTCTGCTGCTATGGGAGCTACTGGTGCTAAGAGCTGAGGTTATTTATACCAGATGCACAATGAGAAGTACTGAGCAAACCCCACATAGCTGCAGTGTGAGTTTCCGCCAAGGAAGCTCCCATGAGACCAGCTGTGGCCAGAGGACAAGGTCCTCCAAGACCCCTTTTACCTACCTGTCAGGTTTCTCATACTAAACAGAAAATTATGGTATGGCCCAGAGCAGTCAGGTCCTGGAAGGACCCCTCATATTAAAATGGTCACTTGAGAGGAATGCATGCATTTTACAGGGTGTGTTGTGTGAGGCACTGTGGGCAAGGCCCTCTGAGTGTAGTGGGTGGGCAAGCTCCACAGTGGTCCCTCGGTATATCTGCAGATGCTAGTCCCTCATGGAAAATGGCTTAGTATTTGCATATAACCAACGCATAGCTTCCCATTTACTTTAATCACCTCTAGATTGCTTATAATACCTAATGTAAACAGTTGTTATGCTTGTATTGTTTAGGGAATAATGACAAGAAAAAAAGTACGTATGTTCACTACAGACACAACATTTTTTTCTGAGTATTTTAAATCTGAGGTTGGTTGAATCTGCGATGCAGAACCTACAGATGGGGAGGGCCAAAGATACAGTGACAGAAAAGAAGGGCATATGGTGGCAGATGTGCAGAGGGTGCTGAAAGGCACCCAGCCAAGCACGGGCACAGGGTCGGGTTCCAAAAGAGGTATCTCCCAAGCACAGAGCCACCAATGTGCTTAGGGTTTGAACAGCCCTCTCATATGGCTGTTTTAACCTGGAGTCATTTGAGAGAGCCTAAAAAAGCAAATGTTAATCTTACCTTGGCCCTTCCTTAGCTTTCAACTCACTCCTTCGTTGGGTCTGGACCATCCACTGGGCAGGGGAGAGGTGAACCACTCCAGGGACAAGAGGGAGCAGCTCCCTGACTCCTCTAGTTTCCATGGTTCTGGTTTTTGCTTCAGATGATCAAGTGAAGGCTTGAAGTACGAAGTAGGAGAGAAAAAACTAAGCCAGGTGTATTGAGTCCCTGAAGAAAAGCTGAGGGGGGAGGTTTTCCCTTTTTTGATGGGGGCAGGGGTGCAGTGGGGAGAGGCTAAGGTGCTGGTGCCCACAATGACACGTCATTTCCTTTCTTGAATTCTGTGATCCTACAGCAACGCAGGAAAGCAGGTAGTGCAGCACTGCCGGAGACATTTTAAAAGTGGGCTCTTTTCACCAGCTTGGCACTAGAGGGCCCTGAAGAACAGTGTCTTTCACCTAAGGGGAAAGCTATACTTGTCTAGAAATGAAGCCCTGGGAGGGGGTGTCCTCTGATGCCACCTGCTAATCCTCCACCTTTCATGCAGACAGCACTGGGAAACAGGTCCTGCCACACAGTTCAAAACAGAAGACTGGCGATTTCTGAGGGACCCAAATACTGCATGCCAACTGGGGCTGGGACATACTTACTGTGCCCTCTGCTCTTGATCACTTTAACCCCTCACGCAGTCACAGCTTTCTGTCCCACATGAAAACCAGATCAAGAGTGACTGACTTGTGAAAACCAACCAAGAGAGTTGTTTACCCAATGTCCATGTTGGGCCAATGTAGAGCCATAGTCAATGTTAGCCATAGCTGACATTTAAAGGCAAGTTGTATTCTAGGTCCTTTATGTTGATCTCCTTTAATCCTAATTACGAATCATAACAAACCAATTAAGAAGGCGCTACTGAGATGGCCAGTTTAGAGCAAATACAAGGGCAGTAGGACAAACACTGGAAACCTCAGTCAAGGTGACAGCTAGGATTTAAAAGCATTTTCCAATATGCCTCACCTGGTGAGTCATGAGGAAAAATACTCTTGAAGGAAAAGCTATTCTCAGCCTCCTCTTGATCCCATGTCACAGACAAATATGATGAGCCTGGGGGCTGCAGCCTACCATGTCACCAAGCACATCAGCCCAGCACAGCGCCTCCCCTACAGCCACATACCATCCTTCTCCACAGCCTGCAGCCGACACTGGTCGCAAGGCTTTTTGGTGGGTACTCGATTTCAAGCCAGCCTAGTTTTTAGATCTTCCACCCACAGCAGCTTTCTGGGGCCCAACACCTCCCAACCCCACCAGGCACTACACAGCTACAGGCCTGAATAGATCCTTAGTGACTCCCAAATGACGACACCTAGATAAGCTGTAAGAATCTCCTAGATAACACGTCACCTGAACAGGAAATACAGTGGTTGTGAACAGACAACAAACGGAAGAACTGAAGGGTTGCAATAATTTAAACTTCAATGTTAAGTGAAGATGGCCTCTTCTCTGACAGAAAAAACATCTCCAATAATCCAAAACAATTAAAAAGAATTCTTACGATTCAATTTACAAGAACCTTCTTCAACACTGCATCAAAACAGAAAAAAATCTCTGCAAAGCTTGGGTTCCATTTAAGATGCATGTTTTTATTGAGGTTTTAAAAAAATTTTGTAACCAGACAGGATAAAGTAGACAAGAATGTTATGAGCTAACTATATAATATTCTCTCAATGTTGTGGATCACTAAAATATAATGAAGGATTGTTTTCTATGCTAATTTTCAGGTTGTCCAGTTAAACCATTATTTGGTATCCTTTGAGCAGGTTAGCCTTTCAACTATTTAGAGTTTCTTCTCAGAAACATTCATATATTATACAGGAAACATTCATAGTTTTTTGGGAAACATTCATATTTTATATAGGATGTACAAATTTAAGACTAGACAATTAAAAAACACACACACAATTATAGCCGCAACACTATCCTAGCTGCATTGTGATTATGTTGTTCAGTTAGTTGTCCATTATATACAACTGGATTTTAATCGTGCTATTTACAGAGGGGCCAAAGCACTCATCTAAAGGTAAAGGCGCTCAGGTTTAATGTGTACTTTCATAGCCCTATGAAAACACAACCATTATATACACTGTAAACACCACAGGGCATGAAATCCATCTCCAGCCACAAACATCAATCTCACAGGATCAAGCATACGAGGTCTAAGGTGGGGTGCCTGACTTTTCTTTTTAAGAATACTTTTCATCTAAAAGTCCTGCTATTCTTTTCACAGGACACTATTCACTTATGTCAAAGATGGTGCCAGTGCTCAAAACATTTCTCAAACCCCTTTTTGAAGACTACCTGCAGCGTGTCTGCAGTGAACTCTTCTGAATGTCCTAGATGGTGGTGAGTCTTCATCCTTGGAGGATGGGTTTGATTTAGGAAAACAGGCAGAGTTATTCACAGGCAACTGAATCAAACTGTGGGATACCACCTGGGTTCAAATGTGAGATGCCACTATAAACAGCAAGACCAATTTTTTTGTACAGCTCGTAAATTTAGAGTTTAAAAAATGCCTGAGCAATGCGGTCCTGATGAAGTACAGATTCTTCTAGAGTGATGACTCAGGGGGCTACGCTCATTTGAATGGTGTATCTAGGTGTTTTGCAGTTTTAAAAATCGGTCCTTTCGTTGCCTCTCATATGGACTTTAGTATTCCTCTTCAGCTTCAGTCCCTTTTGCTTTCTTATGGATTGCCCGATTAAAGCTGTGGCAGGCAGGAACCCAGTGATTGTCATGAAGCCCCAGCTTACAGCCAGGGAATCCCTTCTGAGACCGGTGGCAGCACATCCAATACCCTGGCCCATAGGGCAATGCCTGGCAATAGGGCTTGGGGTGCCATCGGCACAGGGACACATCCCCTTTCACGTACTTTTTCTTGCACTGTTTGCAAGGATCTTCTCTGTAGCGTGGATCTCGAACCCAGCGAGAATCTGCTGGCCTGATATTGTAGTACTCAATGATAAACTTGAAATAGCAGCAGGTACATTTAAGGGCCACTAAACTCTTGGTGGGAAGTAACCTGAAGATTTTTACCATAATGTGGTGGGGCAGAAAAGCCATGTACTGCTGAGGCTCCAGAAGCTGCTGGATTTTAAACCTGGTCTCCAGGAAGTCATGTGACACCTGCTTCTTCCAACTGGATGCCTCAAGCACTGGTAACGTACTTTCCACAGAAGAGGCTGGCGGTACAAATGGCTCAGCAGACCCACTTTTTTCCTCAGACGCACTGTCACCCCCAGCAGCATCTTCAAGCTGGCTGGCCTCTGAAGACTCTCTTGTTGTGCTTTCATTCAACTGCGAACAGTCTGACAAGTGCTGACCAGGTGGCAAAAAAAACAACATCCCTGGGAGTGGGTCTTCACAGGAGTTTAAACTGGAAGGCTGGTCTTTTTCTACCTTGGACACAGTGATACTAATGCACAAAGATTCTTTTCTTCTTTGATCAGGATTGTGGCTAGTAAGCGACACGAGCTCTCTGCTCATACAATCAACAGCATCTGTGGGCAATTCAGAGGCTTGGGAATAGGTATGAGAAGAAAAAGGTAACCCAACGAGTTCATCTGTCATTTCCACATCATACCTGTTGCTGTTTATCATGGCAGTTTGTGAACCTGGCTCTAACTCTGCACTGTCTATGTGGAAACTCACTCCTGCTGGCAATGGGGGGCAGTCCTGAGAAGCACTGTCCCAGGCCTGGTCCTCTTTAGGAGAACAATGATCAGCTCTTGAGGGGCCACAATCCACAGATACAGACCCCACAGGATTCACCTGAGTGTCGGGAGCCTCCAAGGCGCCTTTCTTTGTTTTGCCTTCATCAGCCTGAGTGCTATTTGCAAGCAAAACTCTGCCCACATTTCGACGAAAGCTGTTATTCCTTGAGAGGCTCCCAGGCTCACGCTGGCCCTGCCGCTTCAGGCACTCAGACTCCAACTTGGCTACCATGTCAAGGACACGGACTGGTTCACTCTGTGGTTCACCAACCTCAAGATTTCCCCTTTCTTCACAAGCTCCTGGGGCAGAATAGGACTCAGTGGCTGCGGGCACACCTCTGGATTGGCCAGAAAACCTCACAATGGCAGGTGAGTTTGTGCAGTTTTTTGAACAGCTAGCTAGCAGAGCACTGGCTCTTTGCTCCAAGAAGGCAACCATCTGTATAACTGACAGAGGCCTCCCAGCATAGACTCCATCCCCACTGTCACTCACATAATGCACAGAACAGTGCTCAATGCCACATGCAAAAGGCTCAGGTTGGTAGCACCTGCTGTTAACTTCCTTCATCCTTTCAACCTGTACCTTGGCTTTTTTAAGATCCCCTGATTTTTTCCTTCTCTTAGTAGCTCTCCCATCAATATCCCAGGAACTTTTTATTTTCATAGATCCTATCCTATTACTACACTGGTGGGCTGCAAAGAATGCAATTTTTTCCTTGGTATTTCCAGGTTTCACAACAGCCCAGATATCAAGTGGTCCTTCTTCTTCGCCCTGGTGAATCGTTGCAGATGGTGCATTCTTTTTGGTTTTAACATTCAAGCTGCTCTCTACAGGACTCTTCCCACTCATACTGCACAGAACATTTGGAGAAAGGATCCCAAACGGCTTTCGAGATGATGCTTTACCAAGAGAGGCTGAAGGGAAGACACTTGGTGTTATGTGGCTAGCTTTGCATGTTTCATCATTTACAGCCTTTTGGTGGTTCATAGGAGTTCTCTGCGTTTCCCTGCTGACTTCCGGGGGGTGCTCTTTCTTCTGGACCTTCCAATATGGCTTTAGGTGCATAACAAAGCCCCTATAGGAAAGAAATACACATTTGATTCAGAAACCAATTTTGTTTTTAGAAAAAATGTTTTTAAATTTAAGCTCAGATGGTTCTAGCAACTAAGAAAAACATTTTCTTTTTTTTTTTTTTTTTTTTTTTTTGAGACGGAGTCTCGCTCTGTCGCCCAGGCTGGAGTGCAGTGGCCGGATCTCAGCTCACTGCAAGCTCCGCCTCCCGGGTTTACGCCATTCTCCTGCCTCAGCCTCCCGAGTAGCTGGGACTACAAGCGCCCGCCACCTCGCCCGGCTAGTTTTTTATATTTTTTAGTAGAGACGGGGTTTCACCAGGTTAGCCAGGATGGTCTCGATCTCCTGACCTTGTGATCCGCCCGTCTCGGCCTCCCAAAGTGCTGGGATTACAGGCTTGAGCCACCGCGCCCGGCCAGAAAAACATTTTCTTTTTTTTTTTTTTTTTTGAGACGGAGTCTCGCTCTGTCGCCCAGGCTGGAGTGCAGTGGCCGGATCTCAGCTCACTGCAAGCTCCGCCTCCCGGGTTTACGCCATTCTCCTGCCTCAGCCTCCCGGGTAGCTGGGACTACAGGCGCCACCACGTCGCCCGGCTAGTTTTTTTTGTATTTTTTAGTAGAGACGGGGTTTCGCCGTGTAGACCAGGATGGTCTCGATCTCCTGACCTCGTGATCCGCCCGTCTCGGCCTCCCAAAGTGCTGGGATTACAGGCTTGAGCCACCGCGCCCGGCCCAGAAAAACATTTTCTACCAGTTCACTAAATCTTTACTAACTCTCTCATGATAGCTAGTTTTTACTGCACGTATCAAGAATAACAAAAAGCAAAATATAACCAGTTCATATGGTGTGTACTACTTTTTTTTTTCTTACCAAAAATAAATCGGTTTTGACTGAAGAACTTCAGAAACTGACATCAGTTAACATTTGGTAAACAACCTTTTAAATTAAAAAAAAAAAATCTGAACTTCCTGAAGACACCTAAGTATTAGGCATAGAAGAAAGGAAAGTATAAAAAGAACTCCTCCATGATCCCTATTAGGTTTTTAAACACTCTTTCTAGATCATCACAATTAGCATTTTATTAGTTGCAAATAGCCCATCAAAATTATTGCTTCCTGGCCAGGCATGGTGGCTCACGCCTGTAATACCAGTACTCTGGGAGGACAAGCAGGCATAGCACCTGGGTCCAGGAGTTCCAGACCAGCCTGGCCAACATGGTAAAACCCTGTCTTTACTAGAAGTACAAAAATTAGCCGGGCATGGTGGGGCACCTGTAATCCCAGATACTCGAGAAGCTGAGGCACAAGAATTGCTTTAACCCAGGGGCGGAGGCTGCAGCCAAGATCACACGCACCACTGCACTCCAACCTGGGCAATAGAGTGAGATTTTGTCTTAGAAAAAGAAAAAAAAAAAAAGAAAATTATTGCTTCCTAAACTATTCCCATACCACTGAATACTGAATATTTAGACATTTATAATTTTTCACTTGTTTCCTTGTGTACTTTGCCCATCTATTAGTCTTGATTTTCTAAATAATCTATGTGTAGAAACATTTAACTGTCATATTTCCTATAACCATCTTAAATACAGACCCTACAGTACTTATTAATTCTAAAACCATTTTGAACTAGTTCAGAAAGATGGTGCCTTGTTTTGGTCCTTGGCCAGGGGTAGAGATGGGAGCTATTTCAGAAATGAGACAAAAAGATGATTACATGCAGAGATTAGTGTTCTCGTCCCTGCCACATCACTGATTATCTAGACAGGGTGATTTTACCTTGGGCAAGTCACTTCCTCTCTCAGTCTCAGTTGAAACATTAACTGAGGGGTTGAAATACTAGATAACCTAATGAACTGGTCCATATACGATTTACATAAAATAGCACACTGCTACACAAAACATCCTGGATGGAGGAAAGAGTATTTTCTAGGCATGCCTGGACTCCTGCAAAATAAACTTAGAAACTAAAATAAAGATCTGCAGTCCCAGTTTGGTGGGAGTGAGGTAACTGCACCTACAGGTCTAAGCACGTGAAGTTTCACCTGCTCTTGCTCACTGGGACAGCAGCTGAACAAATACATCTCAGACAGTTCAGTATATTCATCCTCTGCTCCACATTTACTGGGTGCCAACCATATGGCAGCCTCTGTGGTAACTGATTTCAGGTTATCAGTTTTAATCACCAAGAATGAAAGTGATCGTCTAGAACAAGTTTACCTTTCACTTCAACTTTTAAATCCTACATTCTAGTCTCAGATAAAAGAAGAATTATGGATACTGATATCTTTTAGCCAGATAAAGAGAAATTTTGCATTTAAAGCATACAAAAGTGTTTTTTAAAAGATACCCCTGAAACAGGAGCCAGACATGGTGGCTCACACCTATAATCCCAGTGCTTTGGGAGGCACAGGTAGGAGGACCCTTTGAGGACAGGAGTTTGGGACCAAGTTTATTCCTGGTGATTAAAACTGATATCTGAAAACAGTTACCATAGAGGCTGCCATATGGCAGGCACTCAGTAAATGCGGAGTAAACGAGGATGAATATACTGAGCTGTCCAAGATGTATGCTTCAACTAGGAAAGCCTGGACAACACGGCAAGACCTCATCTCTAAAAAAAAAAAAAATGTTTTTAATTAGCCAGGTGTGATGGCATGTGCCTGTAGTCTTAGCGAATGGGTTGACTGAGGCAGAAGGATCGCTTGAGCCCAGGAGTTTAAGGTTACAGTAAGCTATGATCACGCCACTATACTCTAGCCTGGGCAATACAGCAAGACCCTGTCTCCAAAAACAAAAAAAAAAAAACCCCAACCAAACAAAACCTTTGAAATAGATATTATCAGGGTCTTTCTGATCTTTGGCAATTTATAGTCTAATCATCTATAGAGATCTTCCCCCTTTCTGCACTGTGACATTTTTAATAGCTTTCTATTATTATACTGTATAGTCTTACAAATACAGCTACCCAGAATTCAAGAACAGATGACATATAAATGAATAAAAGAGGCACACCTAGTGCTATCTCTCTGTGCCAACTATTTTCTGGGTTTTCATATCCATTCAACCCCATTCCTAAATGAAATGAAAGAAATGGAAGTGTCAAAAAACCCAATAAATTCTCACATAATGATCTCATTACACAGTATCCATGAACAAATTTAATTTAAACTTTAGCAGTATGTGTGCCATTTTGCATTGCACAATATGTTCTCTTCGACTTCTTCCCCCATGTATTATTTTAGGTGCTATTATTGACAGACAGGGACATTAAAAAGAAACTAATGTAATTACAGAAGGCTTTTATTTGTATTCGAGCTTTAAAGTCAGTTCAACTAACACTTTGTGTACAAGATTTCAGCGAGATTAAAATAGGAGATGATCCCAGGGAACAGATGTGAGGGAAGGAAAATAGCCAATAAGGACACACAAGGTGACTGCTGGAAAGTGGGGTGATCCTGTGAGACCCCTGAAAGAACCAGGACATTTAGGCACCAGCTCCAATCCCTCACTGGTTGAAGGTTGCCTGAGGTTAGCCTTTCCCCCTCATGTGCGGGGTTTGAAAGCCCTGAGGCAGAAAATAGAAAGCTGTTGGCAAGACATAGAGAAACTACAAAAATCTAAGTTTTGTTTGAAACCAGTGATGGCCTGAGAGGATATAACGCAGGGAGCAAAGGGCATCTGCTGCAAAAATCCATAAAGCAAAAACTTTAAATCTCTAACACATTACAACAGATGGTGGCACTTTCCCACCCCCAAGTCACCCCCACACACAAAGACAGGCATGGGTGGGGTAAAGCTCCAGCTAGGTTTCCATGGTTGCCTACCTCTTCATCACAATTGTATTTTAAAGTATCGCTATAATAAAGTCCTGCTCTCTTGCAATAAAATAAAATGCAGGTTTATAGCACCTACACATCAATGTTCCCTAGATTCTCAGAATGGCCCTTAGAAGAAATTAAGATCCCCTAGGCCCACTGAATCACAATTTCTCAGACTGGGCCCAGAATCTGTTTTTAATGTTAGGTTGAAATTGAAAGGGACTTTAGAGGTCATGTGTTAGATCTAATGTAAAAGTGGGATTCTAGATGTGGACTTGGGTGCTGGGCTACTAACAGGGGTAAGGTGGAACTGCCCAACAAAAAGTCAAGCAGACAGTCCATACTGAAGCACCTCATCAAAGGGCTGGGTAAAAACAAGGGGAGAGAGATCATTAGGACGAATACCTAATACATGCGGGGCTTAAAACCTAGATGACAGGTTGACAGATGCAGCAAACCACCATGACACATGTATACCTATGTAACAAACTTGCACATTCTGCAAATGTAACCCAGAACTTTAAGTAAAAAAAAAAAAAAAAAAAAAAAAAAAAAAAAAAACCACAAGAAGTCAAAAGTTCATAGCGGAGGGGTGACTAGAAGCTGAGAGGGTGAGCACCAACGACAGCAACTCTCTCACTAAGCTTGGCTATGAAGGACAGTCTCAACATACCTGTCACCTTAAATCCTTTCCAGGTCTATGGGGAGATACAACAGTGAACCAGGTATAATTTGAGCAACTTTATTCCAGTAAAGGCCCAAATCCTGCATTCAATAATTCCACTATTCCTTTTAGACTCTAAGTTCAGCTTAAAAAAGAAAACTCTCACCTAAACAGAGTACACACTCCCCAAAATGAAGCCATAAAAGACAACTAAACTTTCCTTTTAAAAAAATGTACTTGGATAAATCCCAACACCTCAAGAGTCATACTAACTCTTGTCCACAGAGGGGTAAACCTGATGAAGAATCGAATGACAATATGTGGTCAGAATAGGGGAAAGGACGAGATTTCTCTTACTGCTAATAGGAAGCCATAATATCAAAGGCAGATGCCGGTTTTCTAACTTGTTAGTCTTCAGCCTTGCTCATCAAAACAAGTTAGAAGATAAGGCAGTTCATGTTTCTTTCTGCTTCAGTAAAGGCACAGGAATGCTAATTCCAAAAAGGAGTCACTTATTAGCATAAGAGCCACTCTTTATTTATAAAAATCAGAGGAATAATGGATGGGAGCAGTGGCTCACGCTAGTAATACCAGCACTTTGGGAGGCAGAGGCTGGCGGATCACGAGGTCAGGAGTTCGAGACCAGCCTGGCCAACATGATGAAACCCCCATCTCTACTAAAAATACAAAAATTAGCCGGGTGTGGTGGTGGGTGTCTGTAATTCCAGCTACTCAGGAGGCTGAGGCAGGAGAATTGCCTGAATGCGAGAGGCGGAGGTTGCAGTGAGCTGAGACCACATCACTGTACTCTAGCTCTGGGTGACAGAGCAAGACTCCGTCTCGTGGGACAAAAAAAAAAAAAAAATCAGGAATAAAAATAGAGTAGTATACAAAGGCCCCTTCTCATTATATAATACCTTTAGAGAGGAAAAAGTATACAGTAAGGAAATTCATCATTTGTTTCTTAAAAACTGTAGAAGCTTCCAGAGACCATCTTATGACAGCCTTCTTCACTGGACCATTGTATAAATGATTAGCAACTTCAGCAAAGTGCTGCAGATATATATAATGAAATCCTTGTTTTAAAAAATGAGGAAGCACAAATAAAGTGACTTCTGAAGCCCCACAGCTAGGCAGTGGTAAAATTAAGATTAGAATTAGATAGGAAATACAGTCTCCTGGATCTATATTTCCCCCACTATGAAGGACGATACATCAAAAACCTACGATAAATTATGACACAAATAAAAGTAAATAATTCTGACAGCATCTATTCCAAGAACTTTTATCTTTCAAATTAGGTCAGTTTTTCATAAGTGCCACATAAAACTACTACACAGAGCTGTGATGCATTAAGGCAGACAGATCACATAAACCATACTAATCTAAAAGCATACAAAGGCTGTTTTGATGGCTATTAAATTGGAAAAAATGCCAAGAGCAGGAGGGTGTGAATATAGGCAGAGGCACAAGAAAAGACGTCCCCCTCCATATGTCTCTAAGCACTGACAGAAAGAATGCATCCAACTCCCACAGCATGCCTGTTTTAAAAAAGAAAAAAAGGGGGAAAAAAACCCTGTAAGTCAGAAAATGCAGTATTTCTCAAATTAACTTTCAAAATATTGGGGGATGACTTTTTTGGGGAGGCAATCCACTCCTTTTCTTTTTAGGGAATATTCTCTAAAACCAACTCGTGGAACTTCTAAATTTGCCTTACGAGGATTGGGTGGTTAGGGTTAGTGGTGCATGACAGAAAAATCCTTTATTGTCTGTTAATGGATACTGAGTAATAGAGAGAATGGCCTTTGGAAACACATGTATGGTTTTCAAAAGCTCATCGCTCACGGTTTCCACCTTAGAATTCACAATGGTATTTAAATACAGCACCTACCTGCTTCAAAGTTATCTAAAATATTGACCAAATGAAGCTAACTTCCAGAAAGTGGAGTAGATAAGCTTAATGGGACAACCAAGTATCCAAAACATATTAAAAAGGAATATTGACAAGTTGGGAACAACAGCCACTATACTTTGCTTTTCTATTGTGTTCACAATCAATGCAACACCTAATACTGTTGGACAGTATTACAAAATGGTGAATTAGTAATATTATGCAAATTTACACAGGTCCCCAGCCTGCTTCTGTTGGAGCAGGGAGGGAAGAGAAGGGCCTGGAGGAAAGAACTTCTGCTTAGGCTGTTGTGAATTATTAAATAACAGTTCAGGATAGAGACAAAATGAAGTATTCCAATTTGTTAAACTTAACAATGTCTAAGTTAATCTGTAGTCATTTCCTACTGCTCCTGTGACATAATGCCAAACACCCACAAAACTCCAGCATATCACATTTACTGCTAGGCAGGCAAATGAAAAGCCTACCACTGGTAAATGCCACTAGAATGAACACCAAAATGCAGCTGAAACCTAATAAAAAGTTAAAGTCCAAAAAAATTAATACATTTTGAAAAGTACATTGAGCATTACCAGGAAAATTTAATTTCCAAGGATTTTCAGATATTCAGAGTTCCTGTTAACAACTCTCTTGCATATTTTACCTAATTTTTTTTTTTTACAGAAAATGAAGGAAAATAAAACTCCTATCCCTTTGCATAGCAAACCACTACTTCCTTGAGTGGGCTGACGCTGGCTTTTACTTTGAAACCAATCATTCTTCCATATGACAAAGACACTTTGCTTGGCCAACTTTAGTAAGGATTCCGAACTTTCTTCTAGGCCCATCTTTGCAGTTCCTTACAAAATCCAGTTTTAGCAAAAGACCCCCTCCCATCTTCAATATCTGATCGAGTTCTTCATTTTCCACCATCTCCCAGGTCATGTCTGATCACCCTGGCTTGTCTTCAGCAAGAAGCCTGTTAGATGGGTTTAGCCAGAATCCCCCTTACTCCAAATGTTTCCTCTTAGTAGTTTACCTTCGACTGATCCCTACCCTGTTCCTTGCCCATGATGTATTTGGAGTTGAGCCCAAACTCTTTCCTTTGCTGCAAGATCCTGTTGCAGTGGTCCCTATATACTTATCATGACGATCCTGAATAGTCTTCTTTGCCCACCTTTAACAAGTATCATTCGTTTTTTCTTTAACATACATTTTTATGTAAACATAAATTTTTAAAAAATATTTTTAAGGCAATAGCAATTTCTGACATCACTTGCATATGCAGTACTTTCAAAGAGTTGATGAGAGCTTTAACATATGCCCTATTTGACCAAAATGTAACTCAAACAAAAGGCTCTCTCTCTTAAGGGATAATATTCAAGATTCCAAGGCTAACCTTGAATCCAGTTCAAAAATCCATTATGTGTCAAATAACATTTGATATGAAAAATAAGAGTACAGCTACTAATTCTAGAGTATAAATGCAACCCGACACTGCACATGTCTGCCACCATACACACAAATCCCTGGCTGGACAATGATCTTAGGCCAAGTACCTAACACATGCCACCTGGGCACAGGCTGGCCCATTAACACAGTTATACGTAACTGAACTTTAAAATGGCTTAACCCCGGGGAAAGAAAAAAAATAGGCTAAAATAAAAGTTCAGAGCCAGCCAGGCATGGTGGCTCACATGTGTAATCCCAGCACTTTGGGATACCAAGGCAGGAAGATCACTTGAGCACAAAAGTTCAAGACCAGACTGAGCAATATAGGGAAGTTCCCTATTTACCACCTCCCCCACCCCGACCCCGCCAAAAAAAAGAAAAAAAAAAAAAAAAGTTGAGCATGGTGGAATGTATTTGTAGCCCTATTTGGGAGGTGACCATGGGATTGCTTGAGCCCAGGAGTCAGAGTTTGCAGTGAGCTACGATATGCCACTGCATTCCAGCTAGGGCTAAATAGACAGACTTGGTCTCAAAAACAAGCAAACGTTAGTAAAAATTCAGGGTAATAAGTATTAGTGCACCAAGCAAAAGAGTTTGCTTGCAAGCCAGGCACAGTGGCACACCCCTATAATCCCAGCAACCCGGGAGGCTGAGGTGGAAGGGTAACTACAGCCCAGTTGTTTGAGTCCAGCCTGAGTAACACAGCAAGACCCGGTTTCTAAAAATAATAGTTTGCTTATAGCATCAATGTAGACAAAAGAGTTGGCAAGTTAAGACTACTGTCAGCAATACTGAGTGGGAGTGAAGGGGGTGGGGAATTACTTCAGAAATAGGCCCCATGCTGTTTACCAAAGAAAGGCAAAGTCACTGTCCTGCCTGCCTGTTGAGTAACTGTTCTTCCTTCTACCACATGCCTCTAGGATCTGCTGAACCAAGACTGAAGTAGCAATATGTGCACTGGCTGGTTAAGGTATACTCTGTTTAGAATTACTACTTGTAAATAAATGAGATTTATGTTCAACAGAAAACTAAAAAAATTGCTGCTTTGGTGCCTGTTTTTGTAGCTTACCAAGGCAAATTTAACTATTGGGGTTAAAAATCAGCATTCCAAGGGGTACTGTGAGAAATAAATCTATACTATAGAAAATCAATCATTGGGCAACAAGAGCCCAAACTGTAATGTTATCTGGTGTATTTGTCTTACCCTTCAAACAAAACTATTCCTTAAGTACACAGAAGAAATCTTCATCTTTGTATATTACTCTGCAGAATCTGACAACACTTGGAATTCCTAAAGCCTTATATAGAGGATAATGGCTTAGACAAAGGATACAGAGCACCTAGTTTCAAGGTAAAATTTGGGCCTTTGGAACCAGGTTAGCATAGATCCAGGATTGGGGGAGAGGAGGCACGTGATTAAAGGAGCAGTTACAAGTCCTACCCTACAGAAATTCCTGAATGTCAGTAGATATTACTTAATATGGTTATGATCACATTGTACATACAATGTACTTTTTTATCACAAGGAGATATTTTCCATGTTATTACATGGTCTTCAAAACCAATATTGTAAATGTGTAAGTACCAGAGTATATTTAACCATTCCCTCTAAACCTGGACATTATAACATTTTCATGAATACAGTCTCTTAGGCATTTAAGGGTATGTCCTTAGAAAATATTTCCAAAAGTGAAATTCTTGAGTCAGAGTATATTTTCACAACTGGTTATATCTTGCCCGACCACTCTCCAAAGGGATAATGCTAATTTTCACTGCTACCAGCAAGACAAGCGTGCAAGTTTTATGACAAGGGTTTTGTATCTTAGAGAATTGTTTTTAGGCCTAAGAAAAGAAATCAAGGTAGAGCTAGAGATAAAAGGTACAAATGAGACGAGAATAACTTGTTTTTATTCTAGAACAGTAATAGCTCTAATACCTCTACAATGTTTACTATGTGTTTTAAGCTCAAAATACCCATAAAATCCCAAGAAGTACATACTCTTATCTACAACTGTAGATGAAGAAACTGAATCAGAGATGGGTTAAGGAACTTACAAAGATCAAGGTCACAATACCCATAAAAGAAGTACATACTCGCTGGCCGCAGTGGCTCACGCCTGTAATCCTAACACTTTGGAAGGCCGAGGCGGGCAGATCATGAGGTCAGGAGATGGAGATCATCCTGGCTAACACAGTGAAACCTCATCTCTACTGAAAACACAAAAAATTAGCCAGGTGTGGTGACACATGCCTGTAGTCCCAGCTACCCAGGAGACTGAGGCAAGAGAATCGCTTGAATCCGGGAGGCGGATGTTGCAGTGAGCCCAGATTGTGCCACTGCACTCCAGCCTGGATGACAGAGCGAGACTCCATCTCAAAAAAAAAAGTACATACTCTTATCTTCAATTGTAGATGAACAAACTGAATCAGAGTCAAGTTAAGAAACTTGCTAAGATCACACAGCAAGCATATCATGGAGTTGGATATGTGTACAGTCAGGAGCCAAAACCTATGCTCTTACTGCTACCCTATGCAATGAGGAAAGGAGATTCTGAAGGGCCCATGGCAGGGTACTCCTCAGCAAGCTTAACCTGAAGTGGTAAGTGGAGTATAAGATGTGTGACTGTGAAAGGAAGCAGAACTGGGGCTTCAGGTTCAATTCTGGATGCCTCAAGTTTGATACCTTACTTAAATCTGTAATTTTCTGATGTATTGAAATCAACTTAGGAATAAAAGCTGCCATCATTAGAAACATTCAAGTTTTATTTTTGGCAAAAAGAGACCTCAAAAATTGAATATGATAGTCTTGAACAGAGGCCTGAGGACAGATGACATTATCAAAGAGTAAGGCTGGTACAACTATACAGAACACATGGAAGAGAATATGCACAGATATACTGTTGTGGTGTCAATTTATAATGGATTTACTTATAAAAAATTGTTCCACAGAATGAGAAATGCTAGAGAACAGAAGAAAATGACATTAAAATATAACCATAGGCATGAGCCGGGTACAGTGGCTCATGCCTGTAATCCCAGCACTTTGGGAGGCTAAGATGAGTGAATCCATTGAGTTCAGGAGTTAAGAGACCAGCCTGGGCAACATGGTGAGACCCCGTCTCTACTAAAAACACAAAAATTAGCCAGGCATGGTGGTAGATATCTGTGGTCCCAGCTACTCAGGAGGCTAAGGCAAGAGGATCTCGAGTCCAGGAGGTAGAGGCTGCAGTGAGCCAAGATCGTGTCATTACACTCTAGCCTGGGCGACAGAATGAGACTGTCTCAAAAAAAGACTGAAGAGACCTATCAACCAAACACACCATATAGGATTCGAGTAGTCAGACCATAAAATAGTATGTGTGTGTGCGCGCGTGTGTGTATGTATTCTATATGTGTGGATGCGTTTTTTTTTTTTTTTTTTTTTTTTTACATTTCTGGAAAGTTCTCAAAATGTGCGTATGCATTTTTAAGTCCTCATCTCTTACAGATAACGTCCTGAAACTTTCGGATTAAATGATACAGTGTCTGGGATTTCCTGCAAAATAATATGGGAGAAAAGAAATGGATGGGAGTCCTGAGCAAACAAGACTGGCTATGAGATGATCAACTGCTGAAGCTGCATGATGGCTAAGTGGGGGGTTTCTCACTACTATTTCTGTACATAGCTGAATTTTTCCATAATTGTTGGTTTTTAAAAAGAAGAACTAAACAAATGGGAGATTTGGAAAACACTGGATGAATGAGCCTTAAAATGTTCATTATGCACATACAGTGTAGAGCCACAAACTGTCCGATTTGGAGTTAAGAAACTGGAATTCAGTGGTTCCCTGGGCTAGGCAGCTCTGCCGGGACTGATCTGAAGTCCCTCCCAACTGAGCTCCAGGCTGTCTGATGCAGTTGCTCCTTCCTGGTTCAAACAACGGGCACCAACATAAGTTCTTACCCTACTCCACACCCATTACTGAAAACCAAACGGGAAATAAATCAGAAAGCAATTTTTAAAAGATAAAAAGAAAAGGAGACAAACACATGGGAAGTCTAACAATAAAAAAGAACTGAAAGACAAGAGCAGTCAAGACCAATCAATCCAATTCCTAATTAAATACATATAATTTTCAGTTCCTCATTCTGTAATCTAAATGAGCAGTTTAATTAGTACCTGAATCTGCCTTGTATAAGTGCACTTAACTTTCACATGTTAAAGACATACATATATGAACATTTAAATAAACGCAGAGGAAATTTTACCATTCAAACGTATCTCATTGTAAATTCTTTTATAACAAAAACAGTCACCTCCCACATTCAGTCACGTAGGAAGGGAAAATGACAGTACTAATTTTAAAATATTAATGATGTAGCCATTAATATTTTTTTAACAGTTGGCATGTAGTTATACATTGCTCTAAAGAGCTTCAAACTTCATCTTCAAGACAACTCTATGAGCTAGATATAATTATTATTCCCATTTCATAAACACAGAAACTGATTGATAAAAAGTGTAATAAGCATTTTAGGTCGGGCGCGGTGGCTCATGCCTGTAATCCCAGCACTTTGGGAGGCCGAGGCGGGCGGATCACAAGGTTAGAAAATCGAGACCATCCTGGCTAACATGGTGAAATCCCGTCTCTACTAAAAATACAAAAAAATTAGCTGGGCGTGGTGGTGGGCGCCTGTAGTCCCAGCTACTCGGGAGGTTGAGGCAGGAGAATGGCGTGAACCCGGGAGGCGGAGCTTGCAGTGAGCCGAGATCACACCACTGCACTCCAGCCTGGGTGACAGAGCAAGACTCTGTCTCCAAAAAAAAAAAAAAAAAAGTGTAATAAGCATTTTCAAATGATCAAATTATACAAATGGCAGTTCATCGTAGAATACTAAGTACTGGGTCATTTTTTAAAACGTGCTTTATCGTATTTTAAACAAAGCTATACGCACACACATCTAACAGTCAAACAGTCAAATTAGTTGCCTAAAAGTCACCAAATTGGTTGTACAGAGGTTCCTACATACGGTATATTTATTATTGTATTTTATACATCCTCTAATCCCAGTGGTTCTTTGTTATCTAAAAAGAAATATAAGTCACAGATCAAAGTCAGAAGTTTGTTTTAACAGAAATGTTTCCCATTGCCCAGGAAATGGCTGAAGATAACTGAACATACACAGACCCAAGATGAACAAAAAGCCAAAGGAAAGTATTATCTACCATCAACTCCTCAAGGGCAGGATCCCAGGTGTGACATTTTTATAACCCCCTACACTCCCAGGATCAAGCACAGAATACTTTTCACATACAAGGCACTTTTCCATAAAAAGTAAACACTAGAAACTACAACTGCATTCTAGTCCCCTACGTCTTCAATCTGATCTCCAAATAAAGGAGGAAATAATGCTAAGGAACTCCTTTGACTAAAAGCACCTGCCCTTCACCTGAACTCCTTTGACTTGAAAACACCGGCCCTTCACCTGGCCTCCACTCAATCCACTGCAATGGGTCAACCTAACTTGCTGGGTGGGGAAACCCAGTTTGAAAAGGCAAGCCATCCCCCTCTGGGGACCATTTCATAAACCCTATTCCCCAAATCCCACTATACCTCCCACAAGGAAGAGTTTGTTCTACCACAAAATTACCTTATTTCCCCACAAGTCTCACCATCTTGTCACCAATGGATGAAAACTCAGCGCAGCAGTGTCAATCTTTTTTGGATGCTGGACCCTTCCTAACATCTGAGGAAAGGTCTAAGTTCTCTGCTGCCCAAAAACATCAAAGCACACACATAAGTGATTTTGGTAGGATTTGGGGGGAAAGCTCAGGGCTCCTGATTAAGAGCTCCTGCCTGAGTTCCTCTAACTTTGCCCTTCATGTTCACAGTGGCCTGATCCTGTCAATTTTACCTTTCCTCTCTGCTTTGTGAGCATCTTTATCACATTTTACCCACTGCAACTACTGAAACCACTTCTCCAACTGGCCCCTCGTTGCCCAGATCACATCTACTGCCCCACCCCAACTCCATCAATATTACCCAATGGCTACTAACTACACGCCTTGTTGAATTCCCAGAACTGTGCCTTCCCTGGGACACTCCCCAGGTTCTACCCTGTCTTTAAGATAGAAGTAATCTTATCCTTTTCTGTGTCCATCATAGGGCACACAGCACAGTGCCCTGTACATGGTAAGTACTAATTAGAGTGAATATGCATCAAACTTAAGGACTTAAACCAGTCAGTCAGCAAGAATCTCGTTAAGTGGAAGTTTGTGAGAGTCTGACTAATCAATCCTTGAGCAGCCCATGAACTTAATGCAATTAAGCAACTCCACCTGATCAGTGCCCTGCTTTCTCTGAGATGAGCGGTGGAGAAGGTGGAGAAAAAGAGGACACTTCATCTTGGTTACTGTTCTGCAAAGCACAACAGGCTTTGGCTAGTGTAGCAGCTTTTTTCCAGCGCTCTAGTTACTAAAACATTCCTATGTAATCAGATTTTAAGGAAAATTCTACTCAGCAGCCATGTGTAAACAAACACTTCCACAATAAAGTTATTTAACTTAATACTATCAGTTTAACTAGAATAAAAACAACTTTCATGTTGTTAATAACCTCCAGGATGGAACAATCTAGACATGCAGGCATTCAGCTATGAGTCAGGTGACCTCCCTCTCATTTTCAAAGCACCAAACCACATCCTTTAAATACTAAAATATACAGACACTAAGCCCCAACAAGAAACACTGTAAAGTCTCCCCATGATTCTTTACTACATTAAACACAGCTGTCTAATAGGGTCATGTTTACGTAGATTTAAAAAAAAAAAAAAAAAAAACAGCCACCCCAGCATTAGCACTAACAAAAATTCCTGATAAACAGACTCCTACACACCCAAACTAGAAAGGAACAGGACACCAACAAGCTTAAAAATACTTCTATCTTTAAGGTTTATGTTATAAAAACATAATAAAAACATAATTAAGCTATATCCTGTTACATTTTGGTTACTTTCTGTATAACAGTTTTTATATATTTTTAAGAGCCACAAGGTTTTATTATTACTTCAATAGGAAACTCACTTGCCTGGTTCTAGATTAATTGTAAAGTATGCACAGTTCACACCCAGAACCATTAGGTATTTCAATTATTAACAAACCAAACCACAAAGGAGAATCTGATACCCAAGATCAGATTTTAATGCTGGGTTATTAGATTGTAAAACTAGAGCACAGCAAACAGCAAAACCAAGAGGGTCGAAGTCAAGGGGAATGTGGTAATAAGAGTCAGAAATTATACAAAACTCCCTCAACAATGATTTCTGAGAGTAAACTTATTCTCACTCTCCTATTACCAATCTTAAAGACAACGACTATTAGTACAAATAAAAACAGTAATCATTCCAGCAGTAACCACAAACTGCTGGGATTTGTGTCTTACAGGTCCAACTTTTTCCTTTTCCCTCAAGGCAGGATCCTACTCCCTAGGCAAGGTCACCTTGTAGCTAACAGCACACTAGAAAGAGAAAACACGCACGTCTGCCCTAAACACAACAGCACCTGAGCTGAAAGGAATGTTTTAAATCTACAAACTATCTTCACAAACATCTCATTTGGCCCTCTTTCTGTTCCCAAACTCATCTGCATCTTGCGGCTAATGCGCCAGATGATCAATCCTTCTCCCCAGTCTCTGTCCACTAGTGGCTCTCATGTCACCACAAACAGTGCCTCCTGCCCCTCAGTATCTCCATACCTCACAACCTGCAACCACTGCACAGAAAAGATAAAAAGTTCAGAAAGTGAAACTTGCTGAAGATCACAGTAGCTACAGAAGTAGCCATTACATCAAAAGTCAACATTTTCTGATACACTAAAAGTTCAAAACATACCACATTTAAAGTTGTATTTAAAAAATCTAGATAACGAGGTACACCAAGTTCTCCCTATGAAAACATTTGACAGTATGTCCATACTAACACTCAGTCCCATCATGTATTACACTTCCCTCCTAATTTTAGAAGCAAAGTAAAACACAATCTGAGAAAGAGCTTTTTATCCAAAAAGACTTCTACGATAATCAACAAATAACTAAACATTACCCAGATGCAAAACAGAAGTTAATCTGCATTACCTGGATCTTATGCATTACCTGGATCTTATGCTACAGCATGAGACCTCGTTTCACACTTAGGCAGACCTTTTAAAAATCAGTTGATTTTTACATAACAACACTTTTAAGGAGAGTAACATTTGCCATAATTATTGCAAATGTTATGGGGAAAAATGACCAAGGATAATCAAAAAAGATGTACTTTAGAGCTCGTGAATTTACTAACAATTTAACACCTACAGATAATGCTCCAATGTGCTAGAAACCCTGATTTAATGAATGAAAATGAAAGCCAGACAATGTGTGATCAAAGGTTCCAGCAGCAGTTCAAGTGGAGAAAAGTAGTAAGAATGAGTTACTACCGTATCTTTAAAAAATGACAAACACAAAAGAATCAGCACAGTGGGTGTTGGGGTGTGTGTGTGTGTGTGTGTGTGTGTGTGTGTGTGTGTGTGTGTGTGTGTGTGTGTATAATGCATCAATTTAGTTTTCCGAACTGTAACCAAATTAATATCAAAATAATATTGAGGTGTTATGTATTTATCTGCTCTTTATAGCTGCATATATATTTGTAACACAGAAATTAGAAAATTACATCTACATTTAAGAATCTCAATACATTTCTTCTTTTGGATAGATTTCATACCTTACTCAAATTTACAAACTACTACTCTAGAACAGAAATTATTCAGTGCAGGAGAGGATGAGAGCAGCACAGGAAAAGCCATTAATATATTTTTATCAGAGAAATTTAATGAAAACCACAAAGAGGGAGAAATTTCTAGCCAGCCTCCTCCAGATATACAACACTGGAACTGTGCTCAAATTGAAACTACCTAGTGGGGCCTAAAGAGATCAGGGTATTATAATAGAAGCCCAAACTGTAACCTTGGTGAATTTTCTTCTGTTTCACATAACAAGTCTAAAAAAGTTTCCTGCCTCTAATTTCAGTGTTCAAGCAAATAATTTCTCCTATTCAAATCCCACAGTTTGGGAGCTAAATTATCAAAAAGATCTTTTATTCACTCACTCAATATACACTGAGCATCTGCTATGCACTCTGTCAGAGACTGGGGATACAGAAGTGAACAAAGCACAAAATCTCCATCCTCAACAAAGTTATGTTCTAGCTGAGAGACAAATTAATAAGGTACACAGTATATAAAAGGCTATGGAGAAAAAAGGCAGCAAGGTGTGTGTGTGCCATACACAAATTATTGACTGATTGAACGAGGGTCTCTCTCACTCTGTTGCCCAGGCCAGAGTGCAGTGGGGTGATCACTGCTCACTGCAGCCTCAAACTCCCAGCCTCAAGCCATCCTCCCACCGCAGCCTCCCAAGTAGCTGGGACCACAAGCATACACCACTACTCCCAACTAATTTTTTTTTACTTTAACTTTTTGTAGGGACACGGTCTTGCTACGTTACCCATGCTGGTCTTGAACTCCTGGTCTCAATCCTCCCACCTTGGCCTCCCAGAGTGCCGGGATTACAGGTGTGAGCCACCACAAATAACTTATTTAGTCACAAGATTTCAGAAAGCTATTTTACAGTCATGCAGATCACAGAACAAAAAGTTTTGAAAAATAAAACCCACAAAAAGAATATAGTATGAGTGCCCATTTATATGACAAATCCAGAATGACATGAGAACATCAGGGTAACAGAAACAAAATGGCACAAAAAGCAAGGTCTTTTTGAAACTGAATCTGATCCTGGTGTGTGCTCAAACCATTCCTAAAACAGATTTGAAACAAATTTTAGAAGAACACTTATAGAGGCAAAAAAAACTTAAAAGGGAAAGAATGTGTGGAAAGAACACCCACCAATCAGGCTAAAATGTCAGATTTTTCAGTCACTCTTTGTTAGCAAGTAAGTGTAGTATTTCCCAAGTTTACAATACTAAAACTAAATTTGGATGGAAGAGAAAAGTGATATCATGGCTATTTGATGCCACTGAACTCACAGAAACGCACAAATCTAAAACTACAGATAAATGCCCTCCACAGGTCTTCATGTGGGAAGACAGAAAAGGAGGAAGAGGAACACCAGTAGCAGAGAAACAAAAAACAGGCCAGTCAAGCAGTTTAAAAAAAAAATCTATTTTATCTTAATGTAAAAACGCTAGCCAGCAGGTAAAGAAAACACCACTGAAAGCTGATAGTTTTCTTGGCATGGAATTAGGAAAAGAGGAATAGTAAGGCTTAAAGAGGCTAAGACAAAACACTCAACATGCTAGTCAAATTTAATCAGATAAATCAAATTACTATGAAATTTTCTTTCTGGTCTTAAAAAAAAGGACTTCAAGCCAAAATGACGTTTTTAAAAAATAGGTCCACAGATATTTTAATCCTATTCCACCATTTCTACCCAATTCCTGCAAATCTCAGAAACAAAGAAAACTCAGATGACTCCTCAAAAATACTATTGAATAGAAAGTTAACCTTTAGAAAAGGAGTGATTCAAGTGTCAAGAAACATAAAACCTGGTGAAACATCCTTTAAGATCACCGAATCGGTTTATTACAGACTTTCTTCAGGTGAAACAATTGAATGGATTTTTAACTTCGTAAGTGTTCATATTCTAAGTCTGAACTAGTTTCCTTGACTGTTCTAAAGCTTTCTAGATGCTGATTTACTGCATTATGTTCCTTCTAAAGATGTCTGATCTCATACATCACCACCTAATTCTCCCTAATTTTCTAAGAGTCATCTCAAAGTTAACCAGTACACGTCTTTTTTTTTTTTTTTTGAGACGGAGTCTGGCTCTGTCGCCCAGGCTGGAGTGCAGTGGCCGGATCTCAGCTCACTGCAAGCTCCGCCTCCCGGGTTTACGCCATTCTCCTGCCTCAGCCTCCCGAGTAGCTGGGACTACAGGTGCCCGCCACCTCGCCCGGCTAGTTTTTTGTATTTTTTTAGTAGAGACGGGGTTTCACCATGTTAGCCAGGATGGTCTCGATCTCCTGACCTCGTGATCCGCCCGCCTCGGCCTCCCAAAGTGCTGGGATTACAGGCTTGAGCCACCGCGCCCGGCCAAGTACACGTCTTAAGAAGAGGAGTCTACCGACACATTCATTCCTGCAACAAACATTCTATAAAATTAAATTGAAACAATTTTAAGATTAGGACAATACAGGAGAAAAGAACTCAGCTGCATCAATTTTAGAAATAAACCACGTTTTAAAGACATTTTTCACAAATCTCCCTCAGCCCTTTCCTGGGCTTCTAGGCTACTCCATTCTCTAGGAACTTCTCATTAAGTACAATCAGTTCTGCTGTAACAGGATTGATACATTGGGGGAACAATTTGAGTAAAATGGGAACTATCTGCTAACGTACTATACCTTCAGTGAAGAAGAATACTAGGTGTACACACACAAAGGCATACAACTGGACCCAGCCCCATGGGAATACAAAATGCACACATGCTTACATCCTAAACACCATTTTGAAAACACAGGCATTAAACACACATCCTATCATACTGTTTTCCTAGAAATTTTTAAATATCCTGTGAGTTCACTGCAATGCCCCAGGGCACCTCAAACAGTTTGGGAATGAATATACCAACTGGATCTCACAGCTCTAAGTGTTACCTACGTGTTTCTCCAAGTGGCTAACCCAAACTTCTCTCCAGGGCTACAAGTTTGTATACAGTAGTCTCTTCCTTATCCGTGGTTTTGGTTACCCAAGGTCAACTGTGGTCCAAAAATAGTAAATGGAAAATTCCAGAAACAATTAAGTTCTAAATTACACCCCATTTGTAGAAGTGTGATGAAATCTCTGCTCCATCCCATGCAGGATGAGAATCATCCCTTTGTCCAGGGCATCCACGCTGTCTAGGCTTCCCAATGTGTTAGTCACTCAGTAGCCATCTCTATGGATCAGCTCTATTGTTTCCGTGCTTGTGTTCAGGTAACCCTTGTTTTACTTAATAATGGCCCTAAAGTGCAAGAGTAGCAATGCTGGCCAATTCACACATGCCAAAGAGAAGTCTTATAGTGTTTCCTTCAAGTGAAAAGATGAAAGTTCTCGACTTAATAAACAAAAAAACATCGGCCAGATGTGGTGGCTCATGCCTTAATCCCAGCACTCTGGAAGGCCAGGGCAGGTGGATCACTTGAGGTCAGGAGTTCGAGACTAGCCTGGCCAACATGGCAAAACTTCGTCTCTACTAAAAATACAAAAAAATTAGCCAAGCATGGTGAGACATACCTATAATCCCAGCTACTCTACTCAGGAGGCTGAGGCAGGAGGTGAAACTCAGGAGGCGGAGGCAGGAGAATTGCTTGAACCCAGGAAGTGGAGGCTCCAGTAAGCTGAGAACACCACCACACTCCAGCCTGGGTAATGGAGTGGGACTCTGTCTCAAAAAAAAAACCAACAACAACAAAGAAAATCTTATGATGAGGTCGCTAAGATTTGTGGTAAGGATGAATCTTCTGTCCATAAAATTGCGAATAAAAAAAGAATTCGTGCATAATACATATAGGGTTTGGTACTATCCATGGGAGGCCGTGCAACATATCCTCCAAGGATAAGAGGGGCTACTGTCTATTCAAATTCTCCACTTGGATGTCAAGCACCTTAAACTCAACATGTCCAAAGTAAAAACCCTGATTCCCTGTGCACTTTCCACCACTACTCTCCAAAATCTTTCCTATTTTGGTAAACAGCAACATTTTTTTCCCAATAGCTAATGCTATTGACAAATGACTCCATTTTTCTCTCACAAACCACATATGCAAATCCTGTTGGCTCTACCTTCAAAATATATTCAGAATACAACTACTACTCACCACCTCCACTACTACTACCCTGTTCTAAGCCACCATCATTTCTCACCTGCATTTTGCTTCTACTGTCAAACTCGGCAGCCAGAGTGATCTTATAAAAGGGGAAGTTCCATCATCTCATTTTCTGTACCACACCCTTCAATGGTTTCTAAGATGCCCCCTCTCTTTTTCATGTTCTACTCAAATCTCTCCCCTTTGCTTACTCTGCTCCAATGAGATATCTTGCTGCTTCTGGAACACACAAAGCACAATCCCACCTCAGAGCCTTTACGTGTTGTCGTTCCCTCTGCTCCTTCCCCCAGATATTTACCCATGTCACTCTTTTGCATCCTGCAGGTTTTTGCTCAACGTCATCTTAGAGAGGCACTCCCTAACTGTCCTTATATAGTACTACTCCCCACACTCCCTATTCCCTTTTCCTTGCTATACATTGTCTGCAGCACTTTTTTTCCCCTTTCCAACATGTGTCCACGGTACATCTCTCTCCACTAGATCATCTGTTCTAAGAGGACAGACTTAGTTTTGTTCACTGCCATATTTAACGGGCCCAAAATAATAACGTTATAGACACTCAAATACAGAATAAAAATTATGCCAGCTGTTTTAGGAGGTAAAATTATACCAACTGTTTTGTCTGCATTAACATCAAAACATCCCTAAAAAGTTCGTATTATTGGGAGTTTTCTATCCTGTATTTGAAATTCTCTCCTTCTCCTAAAAATAAAATATAATGCTCTTTTTCATTATCATATCCATAAACAAGAGATCTGACTAATCCAAAACGAATTATACTTTGATTTTCCTGGACTCTTAAATTCTATTCATAAGCTAAGAAACTAGATTGCCCTCTATTACGAGCTACTGGGAAATTTACTTTTATTTCTTACGCTCTCTAAAAATCATTTTTGGACAGAAAGTCTCACATCTTGATCTATTATTTTTTTCTCCTCACCAAACCTGCTCCTCCAGATTTTAGCTTCAAACGCAACTGCTAAGGAAAAAAAATCTCTAAGATGTAGGCCCAAACAACGTTGTCCCACAGCAAGACCTAAGAAAAGGCACTTCAAAATCTAACACAACATATTTAGACAAAAGATTACCTGTAGCCCTCACCTAGGCAACCTGGCCCAAGTCTAAAAAATCACATTTTACTTCTGCCTCATTTAATTATCCATTCCCCCAGATCTTCCCTACTAGTTGTCTTCAATGTGAATGGGGAGAAGGGGGAGGAGACAGAGGGAGAGGAATGGACCTTAACAGGAAGCTGTGTGATTATCTTCAGAAATAAAGACTGGATTTGTTTTAGAGCTTTGTAATATGACCGAGAACCTCAACTTGGGGGATTTTACTTCCTCTACAAACTGTCTCAGCTGTGCTTTGTGCATGCTAAGAATGTTTAGAAACACCTTGAATAGGCCATGCTGTCAAGTGTACAAAAAAAGATATTTGGATTGTTTCAGATCCTGAAACCAATAGACCAGAATTCTGCCCCACTTCAAGAATGAGTTGACTCCTTGTTACCATGGTAATAAGCGCCCCATGAATGGGGATAATTTGCCACTTTGCTGAAAATTCAAGCATTCTATAGTTTTGGTTTTGTAACATCAGAAATGATGTGGGAGGAGCAGCAGAACCAATTATAGAGTATATTTAAGTAACATGGAAAGGAGTGTGTTTCTTGATTCTGACTAACAAGATTTTAAATTGTTTAGTTTCCGGCTAGGCATGATGGCTCATGCCTGTAATCCCAGCACTCTGGGAGGCCGAGACGTGTGGATCACCTGAGGTTGGGAGTTCGAGACCAGCCTGACCAACATGGAGAAAACCCATCTCTACTAAAACTATAAAATTAGCTGGGCGTGGTGGTGCATGCCTGTAATCCCAGCTACTCAGGAGGCTGAGGCAGGAGAAACGCTTGAATCCAGGAGGCGGAGGTTGCGATGAACTGAGATCACGCCATTGCATTCCAGCCTCGGCAACAAGAGTGAAACTCCATCTCAAAAAAATAATGTAGTTTACAAGAAAAAAGAAGGGAAGAAGACCAAAGAAAATAAACATGTTAGACTGTATTCTAACATGTACAGCTCTACACCATCACAACTCAGCACTGCAGATCTTTCAGAACAAACAGAAGTTTTCAGATTGCCCATAAATACACAAAACATTAAAATATTCATAAGTCTAGAAGGTTCCTACACAACAGTCTGGTTGGGAAGAAAAATCCACTAAAGTAAGAACCAACTAAGGCAAAATAGTACTGTGCAAGCCCAATGCTGCTAAAATATAACAGATTAAAGAAGCCATATCTCAACAAATTCTTATAGGGAAATAATATTCGGCACTATTAATAGACTGAATGTCCATTCCCCGACACCCTGGCCCAAATTCATATGTTAAAACTTAATCCGCAATGTGAAGGTATTTGGAGGTGGGGCCTGTGGGAGACGACTGGGTCATAAGGATGGAGTCTTTGTGAATAGCATTAGCGCCCTTATGAGACCCAGAGAGTTCACTTGTCCTTTCTGAGATGATCATCTAAGTGCCAGGATACAGGCCCTCACCAGACTCCGAATCTGCTGCTGCCTTGATCTGCGACTTCTCAGCCTCCAGAACTGTTCTAATAAATTTCTGCTGTACATAAGCCACCCAGTGTATGGTGTTCTATAATAGCAGCCTAAACAGACTAAGACAAGCACTTATTCCTGATCAAAATTCTTTTTTTTTTTTTTTTTTTTTTTTTTTTGAGGCAGAGTCTCGCTCTGTAGCGCGGACTGGAGTGCAGTGGCCAGATCTCAGCTCACTGCAAGCTCCGCCTCCCGGGTTTTTACGCCATTCTCCTGCCTCAGCCTCCCGAGTAGCTGGGACTACAGGCGCCCGCCACCTCGCCCGGCTAGTTTTTGTATTTTTAGTAGAGACGGGGTTTCACCGTGTTAGCCAGGATGGTCTCGATCTCCTGACCTCGTGATCCGCCCGTCTCAGCCTCCCAAAGTGCTGGGATTACAGGCGTGAGCCACCGCGCCCGGCCTCCTGATCAAAATTCTTAGCAAACTAGAGATAGAGGAAAACTTTTCCTTTAATAAAAGGCACTCATCAGAAACTTACAGAAAATAGCATATACATAATGGCAAAATATTTAAAAAACAGTCCCATATAGAGCCAGAAATAAAGATGCCAGCTATCATATTACTGAGAAAAAAAAACTATCATTACTTGCAAACTACATGTTACGTAGGCCTTTCAAGTTAAACCAACAAATTAAAAATTATTTAGACTAGTCTAATAGTAACCTCAATAAACTTAACAAATAAAAGATCAACATAAAAAAAAAAAAACTTAAAGAATTACTACATGGCCCGGCAATTCCACTGCTAGGTATATACCCCAAAGTTCTCAAACCAATAATTATACACAAATGTTTATAGCAGCACTACTCAGAATAGCTAAAAGGTGGTAACAACCCTTCTGTCTACCAAGAGATAAATGGGTAAACAAACTGTGATACAAGCATACAATGGAATATTAATTTAGCCATCAAAAGGAATTAAGTACTGATATCCACTACAACATGGATAAACCTTGAAGAAATCATGCTAAGTGAAAGAAACCAGACACAAAAGGCATATACTATATGATTCTATTTGTATGAAATGTCCAGAAGAAGCAATTCTATAGACAGAAAGACCAGTGGTAGCCTAGGGCAACCCCGGGGGGGAGGAGAGAATGGAGGGTAACTGCTAATGGGTAGGGAGTTTTTCTGGGGGTGACGAAAATGTTCTATGATTGAACAGTGGTGACAATTGCACAACTTTGTGAAGACACTAAACACCAGTGAACTGTACACTTTCAAAGGGTGAATTTTGTGGTATGCGATTAATACCTAAATTTTTAAATAAGTCAATAAGATCAGCAGTGGGAAAAATGTAACAACTCCCAAAATGGCTATAGTAATCAAGACAGTACGGCAGCAGTACAGAAATAAGTGGTTCAATAAACTGCACCCCAAATGATTAAGAAGACATCAAGTAAATGGGAAATGCAAGACGTCTGAATAAATTGAGAAAACTGGATCTCTTGAGTGAAAAGATACAGGCCTACAACATAAACAAAAATTTCTGGCCAGGCACAGTGGCTCACGCGTTTAATCCCAACACTTTGGGAGGCTGAGGCAGGTGGATCATGAGGTCAAAAGATCGAGACCATCCTGGCCAACGTGGTGAAACTGCGTCTCTACTAAAAATGCAAAAATTAGCTGGCTGTGGTGGCACATGCCTGTAATCCCAGCTACTCGGGAGACTGAAGCAGGAGAATCACTTGAACCAGAGAGTCGAAGACTGCAGCTAGCCAAGATCATGCTATAGTACTCAAGCCTGGCAAAAGAGCGAGATTCCATCTCAAAAAATAAAAATAAAAAATAAAAAATTGGGAGGGGGGAGGAGGGAGGGATTGCATTGGGGAGTTATACATGATATAAATGATGAATTGATGGGTGCTGACGAGTTGATGGGTGCAGCACACCAACATGGCATAAGTATACATATGCAACAAACCTGCACGTTATGCACATGTACCCTAGAACTTAAAGTATAATAAAAAAAAAAATAAAAAATAAAAAATAAAAATAAAAAATAAAAAATAAAAAATAAATAAAATAAATAAATAAATAAAAAATAAAAAATTTTAAAGGGGCCCAGGTTGAGGGGTGGCTTATGCCTATAATCCCAGTACTTTGGGAGGCCAAAAAGGGAAGATCAATTGAGGCCAGGAGCTTGAGACTAGTTTGGGCAACGTAAGTGAGACCCTGTATCTAAAACAAAATAATTTTTTTTTTTTTAAGATGGAGTCTCGCTCTGTCACCCAGGCTGGAGTGCAGTGGCATGATCTCGGCTCACTGCAAGCTCTGCCTCCCAGGTTCAAGCCATTCTCCTGCCTCGGCCTCCCGAGTAGGTGGGACTACAGGCACCCACCACCACGCCTGGTTAATTTTTTTTTTTTTTTTTTTTAGCTGGGATGGTCTCCATCTCCTGACCTCGTGATCTGCCCGCCTCAGCCTCCCAAAGTGCTGGGATTACAGACGTGAGCCATCTTGGCCAAAAAAAAATTTTAATAAAAAAAATTTTAATGAAAGATTGAGTAAAATGTAAAATCCAATACTGTCAAATATGGGAGAATGCTTTATAATCTTAGTTGGGTAACTCCTCCTTCCTAAAGACACAAATTACTGACATATCTAAATATAAACGTTAAACTTTTATTTGGAAAAAAAGACATCATAAAGTTAAAACACAAGCAAAAGAATGGGACAATACTATTTGCAATATACACAAAAGGTTAATTTCCATGACACTGGCCAGGCATGGTGGCTCATGCCTATAGTCCCAGCATTATGGGAGGCCCAGGTGAGAGGATCATTTGAGCCCAGGAATTCCAGACCAGCCTAGGGAACAGAGCGAGACCCCAACTCATTAAAAATATATAAATTGTTTCTTAAATTGTCCATGACATTAAATCGTTTACTGAAGCCAATGGTGGGGGAGGAGAGAGACAATATTTTAGCATAATACTATTGGTGTAAAAACTGAAAAGACTGTATGTAGTTTGCAAATACACAGAGAGATGTCTTATATAATAACTGGCAAACTGAATATTTGGGGAGGCAAGTTAGAGATTTTTTTGCATCTATTTCAATGCGGTTTGAATTTCTGATCACAAATACATGTTAAATTATATAATTTCAAAAACAATTTTGGATGCAAAAAATCTGAAAGGCAAAACTGTAGGCATCTGACAGCCACTAAAGATGAGTATTTTTGACAGATCCCTGCAGCAGCCTTACAGATAATGGACATAAGAGGCATATAGGTATTGATTCACTTTCTCCATTCAACAGATGATGAAAACCTACTGTGCCTTGGTACTGAGCTAAGCACTGGGACCAGTTAGAGACACTGCAAGCTGGTTGGGTGCAGTGGCTCACGCCTGTAATCCCAACACTTCAGGAGGCCGAGGCGGGCACATCATTTGATGTCAGCAGTTTGAAACCAGTCTGGCCAACATGGTGAAATCCCATCTCTACAAAAAATACAAAACTTAGCCGGGGGTGGTGGCATTCACCTGTAATCCCAACTACTCAGGAGGCTGAGGGGGGAGGATGACTGGAACCCAGGAGGTAGAGGTTGCAGTGAACTGAAATCACTCCAGCCTGAGCAACAGAGTGAGACCCTGTCTCAATAAAAAATAAAAATAAAAAAATACAAACATTGCAAGTTGTCTCAGTAAAAGGTCATATGTAACTACTTTGGGCAGCAACCATGCAAGGAAGCCAGCAAATAGAAGGCATGTGTTCTTTGCGGGTAGCGGGTGTGGAATGTGTAAAGCACTTGCCATTTTAAGGCATTTGTGGACAATATCCTTCTGATATTCCTTATATTACAAGATGGCCAAGTATTCCTGATAACATAATCTATTTTTTGATAACTCACTGAATAAAAAAAAAGCCCATATCAACCTTGCTTTTACAAGTAACTCTCTTATTTTTAAGATTCTTTGACTTTGGAAAGTCCATGTCCTAAAAAAATCTCCGAATGAAGGAATTTCAAAGCTACCCTTGGTCATTTTCTTTGTGTCGACTGTTTATTTTTTGGTTTTCTCAAAAGATGAATAAAAAGAAAACTATAACAACATTAATATTTAACCCAAAGGAAAAATATTTTAGTGAATCAGAGATATTTTAAATTATGATTTAATCCACACTGGTTTCCTTTTACAGCTGACATGTTCCCATTTTGTAACAGCCATCTGCTATCTCAACAGTATCCCAGATTTAACAAAAGTTTTAACAAAGACTATGACTATACATTAAAAGTATTCAACTTTCTCACCTTAAAACTTATTTTTTTAAAAGCACCCAGTGTTAGCAAAGAGTCAGGAAAAAAGAATCTGCTGATAAGTTTGGCAAAAAATTCACCCCACCATTTAGCTTTGGGCAGCTAACCACTTTCCCATCTAGGCTGAGAAAAGGAGCTTGTCTGAGGCTGCTGGTCAAGCACACAATCATCATCACCTTGACAAAGACAACTGCCTGAGCAAGTTTATCGTAAACCTATCATAATTCTCCCCAAACCACGCCAACGAGGTCCCTCGTTGGTAGGTTCCCTCTTTCAAATGCATGCTTCAGGCAATGTCAAGGTAGGTGTAGGTCTGTTTTGAGCAAAGATTATGGCAAGCATCGCAGTTAAAGGACCTAGATAACCGGAGACGGTCCAATTGCATACATTTTTTTTTTTTCACTTAAGGTGATTTGTTAAATATGCCTTTCAAGGTGATGTAACAGTTGTACTCTTAAAATAGTTTCCTATGAAAGTTCAGGAAAAATTGGCCGGGTACAGTGGCTCACACCTGTAATCCCAGCACTTTGGGAGGCTGAGGTGGGTGGATCACAAGTCAGGAGATAGAGACCATCCTGGCTAACACGGTGAAACCCCGTCTCTACTAAAAATACAAAAAATTAGCTGGGCGTGGTGGGGGGCACCTGTAGTCCCAGCTACTTGGGAGGCTGAGGCAGGAGAATGGCATAAACCCAGGAGGCGGAGCTTGCAGTGAGCCAAGATTATGCTACTGCACTCCAGCCTGGCGACAGAGCCAGACTCCATCTAAAAACAGAAAGTTCAGGAAAAATAAATCCTTTCACACACTAAAATGAATGTTGGTCCTGTGCATATAATCACATGAAAAAACCTGGACGAATTCTCCTGCCACCCATCCAGGGAAAGAAAAGCATTTCTTCCCAGGGTTATCACCAAAAATTACAAAGGATTAAAAACAAAACAGCCATTAACCCATACAGAGTAATCGTATAAACTGAAAACAACTCGAACACAAATCATAGGGAGAGAAGAAAAGGAGAATGGAAAGAAGAACAAAAAGTTGTTGCCAGAAGTCCTTTCTATAGAAATGCTTAATAAAATTTGGCAACTGGATATTTCTGTATACTGGATTTTTAAAAATAATCACCACCTTCACAACTTTCAAAGAGAAGGTTCACCTAAAAATCGATCACATGTACACTGTATCACAGGTACATGTCAAAAGAAACTTGACCAGGTATTTATTTCTTTTAGATATAGCTGTCATTGTCCTGAACCACAAGAATCTTCTTTTAAAAAAAGTGTAAATATGTGCATCCCTCAACAAAGGAATCCAGGAGTTTCTTAAGTGCCTAACAGACCCACATTCCCCCTTCTTAATTCCTAGGAATAATAGGCAAATTTTTCTACTTGAATTGCCACTTTCATATCCTATGACCCTTCTACACTGGCCATCAACAATAAAACCATCAACAAATAGACAAAGGAGAACTTAGTGGACTATGAGATGACCTAGTGTGAAAGTAAGCACAATGAGAGTCTAACCAACCCAATAACATCAAATCCCACAAGACAGTCACAAGACTGGAAGACTCAGTCTTCCAGTCCTGGATAACAGAGCAATAAATGCCTACTTGAGAGCAAGTGAGATGACCAGATCCAGCTACTAATGGGTAACTGGAATTGCTGAAGAATTAGAGACAATGGAATACCAATTGTTCCAATTCTCAGGACCAAACAATATGACCTGAAACTATTTTGTGTGTTTTCTTATCTCCTCATACACCCATATAAAAAACTGATAAAGCCCAGTACAGTAGTTCACCCAAAACTTTGTGAGGACAAGGCAAGAGGATCACTTGAGGCCAGGAGTTTGAGACCAGCCCTGGGTAACATAGCAAGACCCTGTCTCTAAAAATAAAAACAAAAAAACAAATACAAGTCATGTGGTTGAACAACTACATATAGATGGTTACTTTTCTAAGGAAATGAAAAATACCCCGGAATCAGTGGGGGGGGGGGGGGGGGGGGGAAGGGTACTGACTGCATATATGACTTGCAAACCAACAGGGGATTGGCTATGCCTATTAGAACTTAAACTGTTTAAGTTATTTACCTATTTTTATAAAGAATTATGTCCCAGACTTCTGGTTAAGGATGGTAGACTAAACACACAGCTCTTTGCTGATCCTTCTCCAAAGACACAGGGAAATTTAAAGACATAAACTCACACGTCAAAGGGAACTGGAGACTATAGTCACAAACTTTAAAAGCTAAAAAATAAATGAGTAAGAGTTAAAGGACTCAGATAACCCCCAGTAAAACCAAACCCTAAGGTAAGCATCAGGGAACATTCTCCTACAAAAGGTTCAGAAATTAGAAGTAGAAGATAAAACAGGAAGAACAGAAAATTTTTCTGAAATGCAATCCAATTTCCATATTCCCTTTCTTACTCTTAGGCAGGAGGGCAAATGCCCACCCCTGCAAAAGGCTGAAGATGATCTTTGCAGAGGGTTAAAACAGAGGATTACCTGGACTAGGGATCACCATGTAAGATGGGGCAGCTTAAGTGAACATGCGCAAGCCAGATCCCACTCCATGGTGGGTGGGTAAATGTTTACCAGCTGGCTAAAGAAAGGGGGAATGGGGAGAATGAGGGCAGTTGTTTGTAGTATTTGCTGATTCTGGGGTATAAATATCTTACCATGGCAGCTTCAAGCTACTAAATGATGTCACTGAACACAGTTCAGAAGAGATGCACAGTATGTATTACTATATAGTATTTCACCATATAAACAGAATAAGAGAGTATCCATAATAACAAAATGTAATAAAAACAATCAGAAAGTGATGAGTTTTTGGTATTTATTACCTTGCTTTTTTGAGACAGGGCCTCACTCTGTCACCCAGGCTGGAGTGCGGTGGCACAATCTCGGGTCACTGCAACCTCTGCCTTCCCAGGCTCAAGGGCTTCTCCCACCTCAGCCTCTCAAGTAGCTGGGACTACAGGCATGCACGACCTCGCCCGGCTAATTTACCTTGGTTTTTTATATAACTTATTTAACTACAAATTTGTATAATTTTAAATAATTGTTATATTTAGCAACTGGCTTGCAAAATTTTCTGAAAATTTAACAATTGGCTCTGATAAGCTACTATGAACCAGCTCTAACACACCACTGACCAGAGCCCCCTCTACCCCTTTCCTAAAGGCTGACACAGTAAGGCCTTGATTTCCAGGAAGGGGAAACTAGAAGAGACTTCTGTGGGAAATCTGCTCAGCCATTATTCTAAAAGGAGAAACACACAGATACTGAAAAATTCCCCAGTCTAAATTTGCCAGCCAGATCATCCCCCAGTGAAGCTTACTTGATAAGCCGTACTTGCATATTCAGAGCTTCTAATCAATTTTTTAAAAATCTCACTATTGAATATGAGCAAACAGCTAGACATCTCTAGCATAAAAGAGATAAAAACAAGAAAAGTTGGAAAAAAGAGAAAGCAGGAACAACTTTATAGGCGTGTGACTTGGGCAGTCATGCAGAGCCGTGGACTTTGAGGCTGATAACTGGTTTAATGCTCTGCTGTTGCCGTCTTTAAATTCTTTTACGGTTTTTTTTTGTTTTGTTTTGTTTTTTTTGAGATGGTCCTGCTCTGTTGCCCAGGCTATAGGGCAGTGGCATGATCTCAGCTCAATGCACCTCAACCACCCAGGTTCAAGTGATCCTCCCACCTCAGCCACCTGAGAGGCTGGGACTATAGACATGTGCCACTGTGCTTGGCTAATTTTTTTTTTTTTTTTTTTTTTGGTAGAAACAGGGTTTTGCCATGTTGCCCAGGCTGGTCTCGAACTCCTAAGCTCAAGGGATTCACCCACCTCTACCTCCCAAAGTGCTGGGATTACAGGTGTGAATCACTGCCCCAGCTAATTTTTTTTTTTTATTTTTGTAGAGATGGGGTTTCACCATTTTGCCCAGTCGGGTTTCAAACTCCTGAGCTCAAGCAATCGACCCGCCTTGGCCTCCCAAAGTGCTGGGATTACAGGCGTGAGCCATTGCACCCAGCCTGTAGTGGAATTGTTTGATAAATGCTGAACAAGGGACTCTACATTTTCATCCTGTACTCAGCCCTGCAAATTATGTAGGCAATTCCTGATAGAGACCATGCAGCCAGAAGAAACCTCTGGAGAAAAACAAATCATTATTTTCAGAAATATTAAGAGAAAATAATCAAATAAGAAGAGCAGTATGCTACCAAAAAAAAAAAAAAAGAAGACTAAAAGAAGATACTGGGCAAGCACAAGCATGCTTTCTCAGTAGAAATGAAAAACTCAAAAAAAATACAAAGAAATGAAAAACTCAATAGAAAAGGAGGAAAACATTGGAAGACCAGTCCAAAATGTTCAATATCTGAATAACAAGGTTCAAGAGAAAACTAAGGAAGAAAAAAGGTGGGGAGAAAGTCATCAACAAAATAATGCAAAAGTAGTTCCCAGACTGCAAGGATTCATAATTACTCACAATGATGGAAAGGATTCATTAAGTACTCAGCATCAAGTGCCTCACCACATTAAGGCACATTATTGTGAAATTTCTAATGCTGAGGGACAAAGAAAACTGATAACATGAAAAATCAGGAATCAGAATGGCTTAGGTCTTCAGGAGCAATGCAGAAAGCACAGAAGAAACTAGAAAACAATGGAGCTTCCCTTTAATATTCCAAACAAAAATTTTCAAGCTAAAATTCTATGCCCAGCCATACAATCGATTAAGAGTAAGAACAGAGTAAGACATTTTCAGCCTATTAGGATCTCAAAAGTTTAACTTATATAAACCCTTTCACAGGCAGCTACTTGGAGAACCTGTTCTACCAAGATGAAATACTAAACCAAGAAAGAAGACATGAAATCTAAAAAACAGGTAATGCAATGCAAAGAGGTAATGAGTATCTCTAAGGTGCTGGTAAAGGGAAGTCCCAGGATAACAGGTATGCATAAACCCAGTAGGCAACCAGTCCAGATGGGAACACATCTTCAGGAATATGAAGATAATAGAATACTTGAAGTGTCTGACCTTCCTGAAAGTAAATAAGGACAAGTTACAATTTAAAATAAATTAGTGAGAAGTTAACAGAAAAGTAAACAATAAAGAAAAATACAAATTTCATGGAAAACCAAAAGTAATAAAGTAAAAGTAGTCATGATTACTACATGGCCTACCTGTGAATAGCACTTTCAGTCTTAATGTGTCAACACTGAATACTAGTCTAAGCAATGTTATAAATACCTATATATCAGGAAAATGGGACAAAAATATTCCTGGGGATGAGAAAAAAGAACTAAATCCTCATGTGCCACAATGGGAAATCAAAAATCTGAAGCTGAGAAATCAAGAAATGAGAACACAAGAATGCTGTTAAGAACATGGAGGTAAATGCAAAAATAATAAGCTAAAAGAAAGCCTCCAGGAGGGATAAGTGCAGGGGATGAAGTGGGAGAAAGACTGATGCTTTCCAAAACAAGTCTTAAACAGCTATCAACTAAACTATGCACATTTAATATTTCAATCAAAAACACAATGTAAAAGCATAAGAATAGTGATAAAAGTTCAAAACGTTTTAGTTCTTTTTTTCCAGATTAAATTTTTCCAACAAGGTTTTTCTTTCATTTGTTGTATTCTCCAATTTTTCTATAACAAAAATTTAACGCTTGTATAATCAAAACTCAGTATTATCATCTTACTATCATTTTATACATACCTGTTACTACTGTCTGATATTCGCGATCATCTGTAACTCCATTTTCAGCTGTTCCTATGTCATATGATATCCAACCCATTTCCAGGGAATAGACTCAAGGGAAGACAAACATTTATGTGATACCCAATCTGGCACACCTCAGGAAGATAGCAGCTTCCCTTCCAGGAGGTAGCTTGGTAGTTTATACCAAGGTGTGTACTTGGGCAACTCTTTATCTCACATTAGGTTTCCCTCCACAAGGCTACAGTCTGTCAAAGCACTGTAAGACCATCCGTTTCCACTTAAGTTGTGAGAAACTGATAAACACGATAAACTCTAGAATGTGCCCTAAGGTGGCAACAAAATCCTTTTTTTTCATATCTTTATTATTCCCAACACTAAATTACAGGTTTTCAGGGCTGGGCGTGGTGGCTCATGACTGTAATCCCAACACTTTGGGAGGCCTAATTGGAAGGATCACTTGAGCCTAGGAGTTCCAGACCAGCCTGGGCAAAAAAGGGAGACCTCAGCTCTCAAAAAAATTAAAATAAAAAAAACTGCCAGGGATGGTGACATGCCTGTGGTCTTAGCTGCCTGTGAGGCTGAGTTGGGAGAATCACTTTGAGCCTGGAAGGTCGAGCCTGCAGTAAGTTGTGATCATGCCACTGCACTCCAGCCTGCGTGGCAGAGCAAGACCCTGTCTCTCACACACACACAGTTTCCAGTATATGTGATATGGTTAGGCTTTGTGTCCCCACCCAAATCTCATTTTGAATTATAACCCCCATAATCCCTGCACATCAAGGGAGAGAGCAGATGGAGGTAAATGAATCACGATGGGGGTGGTTTCCCCCATGCTGTTTTCAAGACAGTGAGGTCAGTTCTCACGAGATCCGATGGTTTTACAAGTGTTTGGTAGTTCCTCCTGCATTCATTCTCCCTCCTGCCACATTGTGAAGAAGGTGTCTGCTTCTTCACCTTGTGCCATGATTGTAAGTTTCCTGTGGTCTCCCAGCCAAGTGGAACTGTGAGTCAACTAAACCTCTTTCCTTTATAAATTACCCAGTCTCAGGCAGTTTTTTTATAGCAGTGTGAGAACAGACTAATATAGTACATTGATATCAAGAGTGGGGCACCGCTATAAAAATACCTGACAATGTGGAAGCAACTTTGGAACTGGGTAACAGGCAAAGGCTGGAACAGTTTGGAGGACTCAGAAGAAGACAGGAAGATGTGGGAAACTTTGGAGGACTCAGAAGAAGACAGGAAGATGTGGGAAAGTTTGCTGAATGGCTCTGACCAAAATGCTGATAGTGATACGGACAATGGAGTCCAGGATGAGGTGGTCTCAGATGAAGAGGAGGACTTATTAGGAACTGGAATAAAGGTGACTCTTGCTATGTTTTAGCAAGGAAACTGGTAACATTTTGCCCCTACCTTAGAGATCTATGGAACTTTGAACTTGAGACAGATGATTTAGGGTATCTCGTGGAAGAAATGTTTAAGCAGCAAAGCTTAAGAGGTGACTTGGATGCTCTTAAAAGCATTCAGTTCTATGCATTCACAAAGAGATGGTTTGGAATTGGAACTTATATTTAAAAAGGAAGTAAAGCATAAAAGTTTGGAAAATTTGCAGCCTGGTGATGTGACAGAAAAGAAAAATCCATTTTCTGAGGAGAAATTCAAGCCAACTACAACAATTTGCATAAGTAACAAGAAGCCAAATGTTAATTGCCAAGATGACGGGGAAAATGTTTCCAGGGCATGCCAGAGGTCTTCACAGCAGCCCCATCCCATCACAGGCCTAGAGGCCCAGGAGAAAAAATGGTTTCCTGGGCCAGGCCCACAGTCTTGCTGCTTTGTGCAGTCTCAAGACTTGGTGCCCTGCATCCCCACTGGGGTGAAAATGGGGCAACGTACAGCTCAGGCCATTGCTTCAGAGGGTGCAAGCCCCAAGCCTTGGCAGCTTACACATGGTATTGGGCCTGTGGGTGCATAAAAGTCAAAAACAGGTTTGAGAACCTCTGTCGAGATTTCAGAGGATGTATGGAAACATCTGGATGATCAGGCAGAAGTCTGCTGCAGGGTGGAGCCCTCATAGAGAACCTCTGCTAGGGCAGTGTGGAAGGGAAATGTGGGGTCAAAGCCCCCACACAGAGTCCCCACTGGGGTACTGCCTAGTGGAGTTGTGAGAAGAGGGCCACCATCCTCCAGACCCCAGAATGGTAGGGCCACTGACAGCTTGCAGCGTGCTTCTAGAAAAGCCACAGATACTCAACGCCAACCCGTGAAAGCCTCTGGGAACGGGGCTGTACCCTGCAGAGCCACAGGGGTGGAGCTGCCCAAGGCCATGGGAGCCTAAATCTTGCATCAGCGTGACATAGATGTGAGACATGGAGATCATTTTGGAACTTTAAGGTTTTTTTTTTTTTTTTCCCTTCTTTTTTTGAGACAAGAGTCAGGAGTCTCACTCTGTCTCCCAGGCTGGAGTACAGAGACGTGATCTCAGCTCACTGCAACCTCCGCCTCCCAGGTTCAAGTGATTCTCCTTACTCAGTCTCCCGAGTAGCTGGGATTACAAGCACATGCCACCACGCCCAGCTAATTTTTGTATTTTTAGTAGAGACGGAGTTTCACCATGTTGGTCAAGCGTGTCTCGAACTCCTGACCTCGTGATCTGCCTGCCTCAGCCTCCCAAAGTGCTGGGATTACAGGCGTTAGCCACCATTATCTGGCCAAAACTTTAAGATTTAATGAATAATTAGCTGGGCGTGGTGGTGGGCACCTGTAATCTCAGCTACTTGGGAGGCTAAGGCAGGAGAATCACTTGAACTCAGGAGGCGGAGGTTGCAGTGAGCTGAGATTACACCACTGCACTCCAGCCTGGACGACAAGACCAAAACTCCCTCTCAAAAAAACAAACAACAAAATAAAAAAAGGATTTAATGACTGCCCAGCCAGATTTTAGACTTACATGGGACCTGCAGGCCCTTTGTTTTGACTAATTTCTCTCATTTGGAACAGGAACATTTACCCAATGCCTGTATCTGATCCACTATATCTTGGAAGTAACTAACTTGCTTTTGATTTTACAGGCTGCTAGGCAGAAGGGACTTGCCTCGTCTCACATGACACTTTGGAGTTGGACTTCAGAGTTAATGCTGGAATGAATTAAGATTTTGGGGGGGCTGTTGGGAAGGCATGATTGGCTTTGAAATGTGAAAGGGATATGAGATTAGGAGGGGCCAGGAACACAATGATATGGTTGGGCTTTGTGTTCCCACCCAGCTCTCATCTTGAATTATAATCCGCATAATCCCCACATGTCAAGGGAGAGAGCAGGTGCAGGTAACAAACATGGGGCAGTTTCCCCCATGCTGTTCTCATGATAGTGAATGAATTCTCACAAGATGTAATGGTTTTGCAAGTGTCTGCTAGTTCCTCCTGTGTTCCCTCTCCCTCCTGCCACATTGTAAAGAAGGTACCTGCTTCACCTTCCACCATTAAGTTTTCTGAGTCCTTCCAAGTCATGTGGAACTGTGAGTCAATTAAACCTCTTTCCTTTATAAATTACAGTCTCGGGCAGTTTTTTACAGCAGTGTGAGAATGGACTAATACAGTATGTAAATTGCAACATGCAGTATATTGTTTTAATGCAATCAAACAGCATTTGTTCTTATTTTGTCTTTATATATGTCAGGTTGGATTTTTTTTTTTTTTCTTGCAGTGATAGGTTGACTCTTATCTAGCTAGAAAAGTTAGTGTAGTCAGAGTTTATAAAACAGTTCAGATAAGAAAACACTAACACATCTTGTATTTACCTCCAAATTTGATGATGGTTATCACAGGATGTTTAAGAAATTTGCTTAGCAAAGAGAATAGAAGCAATCTGCAGATAGATATAGTCCAGCCAAGGCAGATACACGTTTTCACTTATTCCCTTAAGAGTGATTTGGTTTGTATGGATTTGGTATAAAATCATTTCTGGATTTAAGGAAAACTAAACAAGGTTTTATAGCTTGTTATGTTGGTAGGCAGGCAGCCATGAAGAAACCCTAATCTAAAAGATTCCTTTTACACTTAAAATTGAGGTAGGATAGACACACCTGAAGGCATAGTCTACATTTCTCATCTTCATTCTTCCTAATGAGGCCAAAAATTATCCTGTCTTCATTATTAATCAGCAAACCCTGGTTTGGTGGTGTGACCTGCAGGTCCATGAGCACTCCCCACTTCCACTCTAACAATAGTAAAATACTCTATTGGCATGAAATGCTACTTGAATTTTTCTCTCAACTGGCAACAAAAGTAACCTATTACTAGCATTTCTCTTTTTCTCAAAGCCAAATTAGATTTTGCCAATTTACACAGAGAACAAATGTACTTCCACATTAATAGCTATTACCAACTTGGTCTTATTCAAACCTTTATGTTCACACTCCAGTACTTTAGGTAAACAGTACTAATCTCTTGTCCATTCTAGATAACTCACAGGCTTCAAGGAAGTTCATCTGGTTTCTTGCTACCTCCATCCATCCCCATGTCAACCTTCCCAAAAAAGCAACTCAAGTTTTTTGTTCTGTTTTTGAAACAGCTTACTTTTTCCATCCTGAGTTTTCCCAAACTATTTCAGGGTTCTGACAATTCTGCCAGTGACTAAGTCTTCTCCTGGGAATAGCTGCCTCATTATCACTATTAAAAACAGTCACTCCTAATACTGACTGATAAGGATCAGAAAACTCATTGTAACTCAATGCAAATCCCACTCTACCCAATCTAAAGATAAATGCATTACGAATGGAATAACAGGCTTACCAAAGGACAGAACTCCAGCAGTCTTTGTGTCACAATGAAGCTACTGAGTTTTGTATGGATTTCTAATTATTACAAATATGAAGAATTTGTTACCATTTCCTCCCTCAAAACCAGTTAGTATGTAAATTACTAACAGCCAAGCAAGCAAAAAAATAAAAAACAGAAACACAAAAACTCAGCAGTGAATGTGCTAATATTTTTAAAGTAATGCAGCCTTCCAACTGATTTTCTGTTTCAGAAATAATTTTATGCAGTACATGTGTTGTGTGGGTAACTTTTGTTCTTGGCAAGCTAGCCCTCCTGCTTAAAAAATCAGATCTAAGTTTAAATAAGAGGTCTTCTCCTAACCCCTCAAATGGAACAACTGTTTAGAAGCTTAATTCTTGCAAAAAGGATATCCAAATAATCATAAATTTATTTTTATCATCATTTTGCTCTATCTAGCTTGCTCTGTACTAGAGGAATGTGACACAATCATAGCCCATCATTCTGGAAACCTGAGACACTGCTGTAGGGACATCTCCCCCATCCACACACTGCCACACTCCTGCAAAAAAAACAGCAGTGTCCAGAAAGTTTTCTTCACATAAACCTTGGCCATTTTGTATTCACAGGAATATTTAACTTTGTTCCATAAACTCTTCTGGAAGTGTGTAAAGACTATAAACTCCTATAATACTTTTTTGAAGCAAAAAGTGTGTATACCCACACACACACAGAATACCAATTATATTCAAATACAGTTAAAATAGTTTCAAAAACTAATGATATTAAGTAAATACATGTTTTTTTTTTTAACATATTAAATAACAAGCTCTAATAACAGGTCTACTAGTTACCATAATTTCCAAATGGTAATCAACACAAATGGTATTTTCATGATGTCTGCAAGAACTACAATGTAGTAAGAAAATAGCTGTGATTTCTGTTGATGACAAAATCACAGGTACTGGTAGTACTGCAGTGGTTAGAAATGCTACATTTCAGTCAGAGACTAGCAAAAATGAGTAACTTTTTTCTCAAATTCACAGACCTCTGAAGCTTTTAAACCATAATCATTCTCAAGCATTTAAAGAGGTACTGAGATCTCTTGGTTCAAACTCTTCATTTTAAAGGTGAGGGAATTAAGGAGGAATTTGATGATATTGCTTGCCTAGAGTATCTTGATTCCAAATCAGGAATCACTGGGTATTGTTTACAGTAAGCCACTGTTTTCTTCTGAAAATCTTGAACCTCAAATCTAGCAATACTTGGCGGTTACAATAGAGAGTAAAGAACAATATACTTCAAGGTAAGAAAATTTATTATAGTTTCTATGTGCACCTCAGTTTCATCATCTGTAAAATAAAGATAACTAACCTGACTATGGAAGAACCTTAACATGAAAACCAAATTTTAAAATCCATGTTAAGTACTACAGCGAGACAATGAATTACATGAGAAATTGGACAAGTTATTCTTTTTCCTTAGTGTACTTTAAGTATCATCAAATACTATTTCATACATTAAATATCTTTAAAACTATCCAGTAGATCTCCTGAAAAACAGACTGACTTTAGTAATAAGCCTCTTCCAATGAAAAATATGTTTAGAACAAAAAACTAGCTTTGGAGTCAGGTATGTGCCTGCAATAAGATATATGCCTGCAATTCTATGCAAAATGCTTGTTTTCTCTGACCCTCTATATTAGCCTGTTCTCGCACTACTAATCACAGTCATAGCAGAAGGTGAATGAGGTGCAAAGTCACATCTTACACAGCAGCAGGCAAGAGAGCTTGTGCAGGGGAATCCCATTTATAAAACCATCAGATCTCGTGAGACTTACTACCACGAGGAGAACAGTATGGGAGAAACCTGACCTCATGATTCAATTATCTCCACCTGGCCCTACCCTTGACACACGGGGATTATTACAATTCAAGGTGAGATTTGGGTGGGGGCACAGCCAAACCATTTCATCCTCCATTTCTGAATCAGTAAAATGGGAATAAATGCTAACAGTCATACGAGATTGCCATGAAGGTCATTAAATGCCAGTCCCCTTCTCTTAAAGGTATCCATGAAAAATAATATAATTTAGAGGTAACCTCCTAAAGCAACAAGGAAACTTTTCTAATTTCTGCATTATATTTACTTTTTCCTCCATCACTTGATAAAGTTATTTTAAATTAGAATAAAGTAGGACACAAAAAAACCTTTGCTCATGTCAGTACGTTATCTCTCAGCAACTTAAACACTCAAACCAACGGCCATTCTTTCTAACTGGTTTATAAAGAAATTATACAGTAAAGATGTGCAGTGAAGGAAAGGGATTATAACCAAATTTTCAAACCAGACAGAAGTAAATAAACATTTGGACGACAAGAGTCACACGAAATAATTTAACAGCTTATGTGTTTAATCACAGAAGAGGGGGAAAAAAATGCCAACAGCAGCAAGGCCACTCACTTTCCCACACATCATTTTGCCTGCCTCCACGAAAAGAATTCAAAGAGGTCCACTGTAGGCAAGTTACAGTGACAAACATGCAAACACATTTTAGTTGACTAGAAAAAACATACAGAAAATATAGTAGGTAGTCCAGAGAACACAAAAGGCTAGTAGTACAAAGCAGATCTGCTAAACAGAGGGGCGGAAAAAAGAACCATTATCTGTCATGCCCTCCTGTCACACCCTTTTATTTGTAGCCATAACTGCAAGCTGTTTTAAAGACAATGGCAATGGATGAAGGGTACCTTCATGCTGTGCCAAAGCACACATACATAGCAATTCAGAACAATCAGCCTTGCTTTCACCAGAGCAAAGGGTGCAGCCAAATGAAATGGGTGGATACCATATTAAACAATCTCAGAATTAACTAATAGGATATAGGAAAAAATTATTTCAATGCAGATGCTAAGTTCCCTTCCTCCTTTACACAATAAAATTTTTTACTATTTGAAAAGCACTACTTGAGAAAGGTTTCCATTTACTAAGACCTAAATATGGCCTGTTTTTGTTTTTGTTTTTGAGAAGGAGTCTCACTTTGTGGCCCAGGCTGAACTGCAGTGGTGCAATCTCAGCTCCTTGCAACCTCCACCTCCCAGGTTCAACTAATTCTCCTGCCTCAGCCTCCCAAGCAGCTGGGATTATAGGCGTGTGCCACCACGTCTGGCTAATTTTTGTATTTTTAGTAGAGACGGGGTTTCACCATGTTGGCCAGGCTGGTCTCATCTCCTGACCTCAAGTGATCTGCCCCCTCAGCCTCCCAAAGTGTTGGGATTACACTCGTGAGCCACCACACCCAGCCAGTCTGTTTTTAAACAAAGGTTTGAAAGACCACGTACCATTTCCTTGTATAATCTGTTAAAATATATGCACTGGATGTTGGATTTGACATCATGTAATTTCAAAATTATGCTGTGTAGAAATGACTTTAGTGGAAACCTTTAAAAACATGTAAGCATTGTGACTCTAAAGAAAACCACTTGTTCCACAAAGTGCAAACTGAATGAAGCCAACAAGTAACAACATAAAGTCTAATGTGTAGTTTGTTGTGGGTTTCTACTACTTTTATTCCTTAGGAAACAAATTATTCTCCCATATGGTTTCCCTGACTCCATTTTCCCTAATCATAATGAAGTCCAAAACATTAAGCAATTAAGCAACTTTTTGGAAGTTCAGTGTTCACATAACTCAACTTCACGGCTTACTACGAGCTGAGCATAAACTCAAATTGTTTTTTTTCTTTTTTTAATGATTGGGAAAAGAGGAGGACTATGTATTATATACATGCATACATACTTAAGTAGGCCTTTAAGCTAGAATGTAAAGTTCAGTTGATCAAACATTGAACTACTTTACTACTAGACCACACAGGTTTAAAATGTGATACTTTGTCATTGTGGTTCTGCTGACAGGCTTCAGGGCAAAAATCAGAAAGGAGATGAAAACCCAGCCTCAAAATTGATAAATTACGACTTCACAGCCAAATCAATGTAGCCTTACACATAGATACAGTACTTGCAGTAACGGGGATAAATATAGGGGATAAAATTCAGATCAGGAAAAATTCTGCTATTGAAGCTGATTCAGTAAAAATTTTTGTAACGTAATTTTATTGCTGACTTTCCCCCTCCCCTGTATGACTCCTATTGTAGAGGTTTCTTTCAAGGCTTTTTTTTTTTTTTTTTTTTTTTTTAAGGAATGCAGTGGCACGATCTCGGCTCACAACCTCTGCCTCCTGGGTTCAAGCTATTCTGCCTCAGCCTCCCAAGTAGCTGGGGACTACAGACATGCACTATCACACCCGGCTAATTGGTGTATTTTTTGGTGGAAATGGGATTTCACTATGTTGCCCAGGCTGGTCTCGAACTCCTGACCTCAAGTGATCCACTCAACACAGCCACCATGCACCGCGCCCGTTGCTCTGTCACCAGGCTGGAGTGTAGTGGGGCAATCTCAGCTCACTGCAACCTCCACCTCCTGGGTTCAAGCGATTACTCCCCCCTGCCTCAGCCTCCTGAGTAGCTGGGACTTACAAGCAAGCACCACCATGCCAGGTTAATTTTTTGTATTTTAGTAGAGACAGGGTTTCACCATGTTGGCCAGGATGGTCTCGATCTCCTGACCTCGTGATCCGCCCACCTTGACCTCCCAAAGTGTTGGGATTATAGGCATGAGCCTCCAGGCCCGGCCAAGACTCGTTTTTGAAATAGTCTTTTTCATTTGCAATTCCAATGCACTAATTAGGATATTTATTTGAGGTTAAATGCTGGTGTGAGAGAAATCTATTGCTCAAACTAAACTGAAAGGGAAGGTGATTGAAAGGGGAGTTCGGCAACTCCTGCCCTAATATACTCAAGAATAGGAACAGACTATGATAATTTTCACCAAAAAGTACAAAAACACAATAGGTTAAAAATACATTTTAAATACATCTTTTTTAAAAAGATTTTGAAAAACCAAACCTGTCTTATAGAGCTCCAAACCTAGAAAGATTATTACAATAAAAATGGGCTAGGTTGGGTTGGGCACAATGGCTCAAGCCTATAATCAACACTTTGGGAGGCTGAGGTGGAAGGATCACTTGAGGCCAGGAGTTCGAGACCAGCCTGGAAAACACAGCAAGACCTCGTCTCTACTAAAAATGTAAAAAGTAGCAGGACACGGTGGTATGCACTTGTGGTCCCAGCTACTCCAGAGGCTGAGGCAGAGGATCACCTGAGCCCAGGAGTTTGACCTTGCAATGAGCCAAGATCATGCCACTGCACTCCAGCCTGAGTGACAGAGCAAGACCTTGTCTCAAAAAAGGAAAAGCAGGGTGGGGGACTGGCTGGGTGCTACAGCTCATGCCTATAATCCCAGCATTCTGAGGCGAAAGAGGACTGTTTGAGGCCAGGAGTTTGATACCAGCCTGGGCAACATAGTACGATCCTGTCTCTACAAAACATTTTAAAAATTTTTAAAAAAGTAAAAGAGAAAGATTTTCTTTTCTTTTTTTTTTTTTTTTTTTTTGAGACGGAGTCTGGCTCTGTCGCCCGGGCTGGAGTACAGTGGCCAGATCTCAGCTCACTGCAAGCTCTGCCTCCCAGGTTCACGCCATTCTCCTGCCTCAGCCTCCCGAGTAGCTGGGACTACAGGCGCCCGCCACCTCGCCTGGCTAGTTTTTTGTATTTTTAGTAGAGACGAGGTTTCACTGTGTTAGCCAGGATGGTCTCGATCTCCTGACCTCGTGATCCGCCCATCTCGGCCTCCCAAAGTGCTGGGATTACAGGCTTGAGCCACCGCGCCCGGCCAAGAGAAAGATTTTCAAGGATGAGAATAATTATGATGACGTTAATGAGTTGAAGAGCTGGTGTTTCAAGTACTGAAAATAATCTGCTATTCCTAACATAAAAAGTACAGCACTCAATACATGGTAGAGTTTTTACTGTTTTTAATGATAGAAATGAGGTTACCACATAAAGGCTAAAATCACAAGCATAAACATAGACTTAGAGCTAGTTTCATTAGAATTAAGATATACGCTAACTCATACTAAACAATTTCATCATTTTAACAGCATACATGTCACTGTAACTAAGCAATAAATCCAAACACTATTATTTCCCCGTATCAGATGGCTTATTTCTGATGTAAAATCACTATCACAAGGGACACAAAACAGAGGGCTTCCCAGTAAGTCTGGTGAAACAACTCTTCTTTACATCAGTCCCAGAAGATCCATATAAATCACAGTAACCAACGGGAACTGAAACTGACTCTCTATTCACCTCCCTTGCATCTGGACTCTCTCATTTCTTCTTAGGCAGTAACATGGTCCTGGTACACATGGCTTCCTGGCCTCCACACTCACAACGCTTGTCTGAATCCGCTGAATTCACAACATCATTCTCCCTTTCACAAAAGTTATTCTTTTTATTAAGAGGGAGTGGGAAGCAAAATGAGGAAGAAAATTAAGGGTTTTTTTTTTAAGAAAGAATATAAAGAAAGAAAAGCATGTTCCCATAAATTCCCAGAAACTTTACAACTATTAAAAAAAAAAAAAAAAAAAAGAATGGGAGGGGGGAGTTGTCCTAGCTACCAAATTCTACTTTGTGATACTTGATAAAAGCTAGTCTACTTAGTAAATTATATCATGACCTTAGATATACCCATTCACACATATAAGACACTCTCTCCTCCCCAAATTTTTAAAGCAAAATAGCATCTTAATTCCTCCTATAAAGCCTGGATTCTGCCCTAAGAGAAGCTACATCTTAGTTCTATGGCCTTGGGCATGTCACTATTTCTGAGTCTGACATTTCATAGAGCTGTGATGAGGGTTAGATTACTTAGCACAGTATCCAGCTGATACTATAATTATGCAGGTTCACCCTGTCTACTTTGTTCAAAGCAAATCAAAATGAGTGCTCATTCTTGCATCATCTTTTTCCACAGCTGACAGTTCTTATAATGGTGCTAACACACAGTGAAGTACTCAAAATTTAAATAGCCCATGCTTAAAAAAAAAAAAAGCCTGTGAAGAGAAATTAATGCACATTAAAACATACTATTCTGTTTTCAGAATTTATTCCAGAAGAGAAACTATCTTTGCCTAAATTAAAGATCTTTAGGGGGCAAAACACTGGTGACAAGACTTGCTCACCTCAGCAGTATTCAATCCCGTATTAGCCGACAAGCCCTGACAACTATTAGCCTCTTTACTACTTCCACTATTCACCAAGAAAAGGAAACACATCTAGTGCAAACCAAAAGCAAGTCCCTAATTCTTTCCTACATTTGCCCCAAAACTACTTACATTAGATTTTAAAAGATTTTCCAAAGAAAACAGAATTTCTTAGTCTTTAACCAATTCTTCTCTAAATCCAGGAAACATAAAACTTGTTTCTGTATCTAGTAAGTAAGCACTTAGCACTACTTTCTAATTATAAAGCCTACTCTAGCCACAGAGTCTATGAGTAAAATAGCTACTAAAGGAGTTTAAAAGGCTTGAAAAGACTCCTATATCTCCATTCTTCCCTGCCCCCAAACAAGATAATACAGGCCAAGTGCAGTGGCTCACACCAGTAATCCTAGCACTTTGGGAGGCCAAGGCAGGAGGACTGCTTGAGGCCAGGCATTCCAGACCAACCTGGGCAACATGGTGAGACCCTGCCTCAATTAAAAAAAAAAAAAAAAAAGACTACACAGTCACTTGATGAGAGCAAGGCTATTTAAAAATTTCTATCCTGTTAACTGCCTAACATCATACAAACTTTCTACACAGCCAGGCGAGGCAAACTAACAGATGACAGTCATCCCAGGTCTAAATCTACCTATCTGCCTATCTCTATATAGCTGAAGAGAAATATATACCAAAAAATTACCTCCGTGTAATGTCCTGCTATTCAAACCTAGAAGTTTAGTTGGAATACTCCTATCAGTAAACTGTTTTGAGGTCTCATAAAAGAAACTATCACTTAAGGAGCCAGGACTGCTGCTTTATTTTTGTTCTCAATCGACTTTACACATGTAATTTTGCAGCCAGTTTGTGTTTCCTTGCTGCTAGAGCTGCATCTGCATCTTTTGGAGAGTCTCCTTATTTGGTCCCAGTTTCCTATGGCCTCTGATCTGCTGCTCTGCCTTGCTGGTAATCCAATTATCATTCTTCCCATATGCTTAAAACTGATCTAATGCCTATCTTCTGAACTGTACTATTTGCCAGACAGGGACCAGAGTAGTATGGGGAGGGGAGCCAAGAAAAAGCAGACTGTGGTATGGTACACGTGACATGACTCACCTGTTCTAACTGTTCCATAACCTGTCCTGACCAAGTGGCTCAGATAATACTGCCTGGCTCACTCTGAAAGACTTGTTCTTGATCCCAACCTAACCTATTACACTGGGCATGACATTCCTGGCCATGTGCCTTGTCCCTAAAACTTTCTACTGAAAATAGCAGAGTTTCACAATTAATTATGGCCATACTTACAGAAAAGGAAATTAACATTCAAGTCTCCTCCCTAGATACTTTCTCACTCAAGACCTACCAAAGGCCACCGATATAAATACAGCAATGCCCTTATTTTACAGATGAGAAAACTATGGTACTTCACTATCTTCACATTTAAGAAAGTAAAACTAACAATACTAGATACTGTATAATGTTAACAAAGAAGTTTTTCTTGTTTTTTATTTTTATTTTTATTATTTTTTTGAGACAGTGTCTCACTGTCACCCAGGCTAGAGTGCAGTGGCACAATCACAGTTCATGGGAGCCTTCCAGGCTCAGGTGATCCTCCCACCTCAGCCTCCCAAGTAGCTAGGACTACAGGCACATGCCAACACATGGGTAATTACTGAATTTCTGTTGAGATGGGGGTCTCACTATATTGCCCAGGCTAGTCTCAAACTTCTGGAGACAACCAGTCCTCTCATCCCGGCCTCCCAAAGTACAGGCATGAGCCACCATGCCCAGCCAAAACGACTCTTTTTAACATTGCCCTACAGAGCTGATTTTCCTTGTTCATTATATGAAAATCAGTCCACTGCAGTAACAAGGAATCTGGTTTACAACTTCTAATTCACTATCATTTCACCTTACAAATTCTCCTTTACCAAAAATAAAAGGCTACACCTTAAATAGTGACTGGCACCATGTGCTTTTGTAGCATTTAAATCAAATCCTAAAATTTACAAAATAACTTTAGTATATTCAAAATTACAAGAATATTTAGTATGCTTAATGGGATATAAAGCTTAATAAAAAGACATCATTCATTCTAGACAAAATAATTCCTTCTGGGGAAGATACCTAAAATACTGTGTGGGAAAATGACCGACATTTCATTACAAAGACTTTTGAACTGTTTTAAATTTTACTATGTGCATATATTATATATTCTAAAACTAAGTATACCTATAGATTCAATCACCAATTTACAGGAAATACAGGACATAAGAAAGAAAGTGTTGAACTGAGCCACAGATGTAATCATTAAAATCCAGACTCTGAGAAACACTAGAACATAGTTTCTTCTTTTTTGAGACAGAGTCTTGCTCTGTCACCCAGGCTGGAGTGCAGTGGCACAATCTCAGCTCACTGCAACCTCCGCCTCCTGGATTCAAGTGATTCTTCCGCCTCAGCCTCCCGAGCAGCTGGGACTACAGATGCGTGCCACCAAGGTCCCACTAATTTTTGTATTTTTTTTTTTAGTAGAGATGGGGTTTCACCATATTGGCCAGGCTGATCTCAAATCCTGACCTCGTGATCCACCCACCTCGGCCTCCCAAAGTGCTGGGATTACAGGTGTGAGCCACCACGCCCGGCCACAACATGGTTTCTTGAACAAAAAAAAAATTACCAACGAGAGGTAGTAAAACGGACTACAGACTAAAGGGTTAGACTTAAAGGTCATTATCAACCAACTACAAGGTAGAGACTTTATATGGATCCTGATTCAAACCATTACCAAAATAACTATGACATCTGAGACAAATGGATATGTGAATACTAGATACTTGAAGATATTAAAGAATGAAGGGGTGATAATGGTATTGTGGATATATACATATGCAGATAGTCTGTATCTTTAAAAGACAAGGATTCTTTAACATCAGTTATATACATGTTATATATGTATATGTAACTCATGTTAAAGAATCCTTATCCATATATAAATATACACACACATACTCATTTTAAATAATCCTTTCCCCCTTTCAAAGATACAGACTAGACTGCCAATAAAATAATATCCACTCTGGAATTTGCCTGAGAATAATTCAGGAGGAGGAAGTTGGAGGGGAATAGATCAAACAAACGGGCATTTGATAATTTCCCCTCCTACATGAGTAGAGTGGTTGATAACTGTTGAAGCTGGGTGATAAGTACATGAGGGTTTCTTATATGGATTCCACCTACTTTTGTTTGAAATTTCCATAGCAAGTTAGAAAGTCAAACATTTACAAAATGTATGTAAATGAAAAATGGGTCATTTAAAAATGATAACCACAAACTTGAATATATTTTAATATTTTCAATATTTAATATATCTATTTTAATATTTTCAATATTTAATATATCTATTTTAATATTTTCAATATTTAATATATTGTAATATTTTAGATAACAAAAAGGAATCTGAGGATACTAAGACTCAGATCAATCTAAGGCAACAGATCAGTTTTGTTAGGTGGGGATAATGGCACTGTGGTTACGGGGGGAAAATATCTTTTTAAAAGACACATACCAACGTAATTAGAGCCAACATGACATCTCTAGATTTTGCTTTTTTTGGATTTGGAAACAGTTTATTTTACAGAAATTCAACATTATAAACAGCAGGCACTTCCCCCCCACTGTCACTCTCCTCCATCCGTCCCCACCCGTCCCACCAGGTGCAGATCACGCTATGCAGAGAGCGAGCAGCAATGCGGTCCCACTGCTTTGGAGTGAGTCAAGAGCGATGGAACCTGCCTGCACCACATCCATCCTGCCTGCCTCGCACATGCACACGCCTGCTCGCTGCGCTGGCCACCAGAAACCTGGCTCAGCCCGCGCTGGACCCAGCCCACTTCTCCAAATCCTTCATGTTGTCGTCTTCCTCTTCTTTCTTCTTGGCGGGTTTTGATGGTAGGGCTATAGAGGGAACACTTGGTAAAGGGACTGTTTCGGGTCCACTGATTTCCAGCAAATTCTTGTCTAGTTCCTCCTGTTCTAGTTCTTAATTCCACCATGAGCTCATCCTCGTCAAACTTCTCTCCAAACCCTACAGGTTTCGAAATTGCTGTTGAAATCTCCTCCGCAAGTTCTTGCTGGTCAGCAATGTCGTGCATTAACTCATCAACTTTATCGATGTTCATGTTGTCATGTGCCGTCTTCATGGCGTTGGCGGCACAGCCCATGTTCTTGAGCACCTCGTTGTTGGTGTTGGCATTCTCCAGGGCCTGCCACTGGAACTCGATGGTTGATAATGTGCCGTTGATCTGTGCCAGCTGCTTCTCAGACCTCTTTTTATGCTTCGGTGCCTGGAGGGCCGCGCGCTTGTTTTTGTGCCCTGCTTCTTGGCAGCAGTCAGCTCCTGCTCGATTTTCTTCTCCAGGAACTCCTGTTTCTTGCTGAACATCTCTCCTCCGTGTCCTGCAGCCACTGGATGGCCTCCTGGGGGGTCGGGCCGCCCTTGCCGGCGTTACCCCACTCCAGTCCCGAACAGCCTCAGGAACACCTAGGAACACCTACATGGTTGCTGCTCGCCGCGCCAGCCTTCGCCGCCCCAGCCTTCGCTGCCCCCTCCAGCTCAGATCGCTCCCAGTCCCGCTGCTCCCTGCCGCCGCAGGCCTCTCCTCCGCCGCCGCCCTTCCCAATTTGCTTTTTTTAAAAGATGAGGACAAGAACAAGTAGGTCAAATGTAGGGGTGGGATAAAACTAACTGCTACAAACATAAGGACTCACTGACTCTACTTCTGTGTATGTTTCCATTTTAAAAAGTAGTAATAACAGTAGCAGTAAAATAGATTTCAAGGACTTCCTCCACTCATCCAGGAGGGTAAAAAAAGAGAAATAATCCTAGTTCAAATAAGAGTCAAGTATGGGAGAAGGGGGAGGAACCACTACACCACGGGTGTTCCATCTTTTGGCTTCCCTGGGCCACAATGGCAGAACTGTATTGGGCCACACAGAAAATACACTAACGATATCTGATGAGCTTAAAAACAATTCTCAAAAAAAAAACCTCATAGTGTTTTAAGAAAGTTTATAAACTTGTGTTGGGCCGCATTCAAAGCCACCACAAGCTGCGGGTTGGACAAGCTTGGGCTACACATTTAACTCACCTGAGTTTCACAAATAATCAGCAGAGGGCGTGGTGAGGGAAGTTTCAACAATGTTCCTTCACTTAATGGAAGCAAAAAAAGTGTTTTGGGAAAAGAATTATTTCCTCCCGCCAGTCCTGCCCTAGACATCCATTTACAAAGAAACTTTCAACATTTCTCAAGTCCAAGAAGTGGATGGCCAGTGTTTGTTTGCTATGGAACAAAGAAAGCTTCCCTAACATCCTAAGACGTACAATTCTGATTATACATACACAGTTTCTGGGTGTGAAAACAGTATTTTTTCATTCCCGGTTTTTTGGCTGTGCTCCAAGGGGTTGTTTTTTTTTTTAATCAAGTAATCTTTAGTGAGATCCTTTCTTGGGAAGAAGTAGAGGGTTTTTCAAAGACTTTTATGAAAATATTTGCACAAACACATTTTAGCATTTCATGTAATGATACCAAGTGTTCTTTGAGGTTCTAAAAAGAAAAACAATCTAAAATTACCTACTCCTGTCAAAATTTCCAACAGAGGCTATCACTACCATATGTAAATCACATAATCGTTTTTGCTAGTAAAGAGAAAGGAAAATTAACATGCTCTGAGCACTTACTATATGTTAGGCATTTACTATGTATTTTAAAGCAAATCTTCCTAACAACCTTAATAGGTGGGTACTGTTATTGTCCAAATATTACAGATGAGAAAACTGGGGCACCAAGAGGCTAGTAAGGTGTTAAGTAACTTAGGACACCAAATAGTAAATGGCAGAACCAGGGTGTGAACCCTAGCAGTCTGACTGCAACATTTGAACTACTCTATGTTAATACTGACATAGGAGTTAAAAAGAAATTACTGGCCCGGTGCGGTGGCTCATGCCTGTAATCCCAGAACTTTGGGAGGCCGAGGCAGGCAGATCACGAGGTCAAGAGATGAGACCATCCTGGCTAACACGGTGAAACCCCGTCTCTACTAAAAATACAAAAAATTGGCCGGGCGTGGTGGCGGGCACCAGTAGTCCCAGCTACTCAGGGGGCTGAGGCAGGAGAATGGCGTGAACCTGACGGAGCTTGGAGTGAGTGGAGATCACGCCACTGCACTCCAGCCTGGGCGACAAGAGTGAGACTCTGTCTCAAAAACAAAAACAAAACAAAACAAAACAGAAATTACTTAGGCAGATAGGGTACGCAAGTCCTCGGTAAGGTTTTCCTTTTAATGAAAAGCAGCCCCAAATCATTTTCCTAACAAAGAGCAGCCTGTAAAATAGAGCTGCAGACATGGAAGCTGGCAGTTGTGCCAATCAGATTCAAAATGGCGGCTCCATCTTCCCTTCTCTCTGCCAGCCACATGTACTGTAAAGAGCAGCCAAAATGGCACCGGTCAAGGGGAAAGAACATTTGCATAATAAGATTAGGGTGAGTCTACCTACAACTGTAGATTCTAATTTACTCCCCTAAACTACTGTTTTAAAACAAATTAAAACTGATTTATGTACTGGAGATAACTAGGTCTAGTTTGAAGCTCCTTAGAACAGAACAGAAATATATGTATGGTGGGGAATAAAATACATATTTTGTAGAAGACAAATGGCTAATTAAGGTTCAAAAGTAATTCACATTGAAGAATCAGAATACTCTAGTCAAAATTTTAAATTAAAAATTGTTTTCTATGGTAGGCAGAGGAAGACTGTTTCCATTACTATAATTTTGTATAAATTATGGGGAAGTTTTTCTTTTAAAAATCAAGAACAGTGGCTGGACGCGGTGGCTCATGCCTGTAATCCCAGCACTTTGGGAGCCCAAGGCAGGCGGATCACAAGGTCAGGAAAGGTCAGGAGTTCAAGATCAGCCTGGGCAATATGGTCAAACCTCATCTCCCCTAAAAATACAAAAAAAAAAAAAAAAAAATTCGCCAGGTGTGGTAGTGGGCGCCTGTAATTCCAGCTACTCAGGAGGCTAAGGCAGGATAATTGCTTGAACCTGGGAGGCAGAGGTTGCAGTGAACCGAGATCGAGCCACTGTACTCCAGCCTGGGCGACACAGCTAGACTCCGTCTCAAAAAAAAAAAAAAAAAAAATCAAGAACAGCAAAACCTACCCACTGTCTACCCCTCTACTCCTTCACTAAATTATACTTCCTGTCCAGCTATACAGGTGTAACTTTTGCCTTCCTGCTGAATCTAATTTTTAGGGATAAAGGCAGAACATACAAATTCTGCTCCAAAAAGAAGCTAAACTTTTCCTGAACTAAGTCTAAGTAGTAGAAGAGATAATTAGGAGCCAACTCTGGCTTTATTTAAAATATACTTACTTTATCTAAATTAGCATTGGTTAACTTTAAAAAACGAAAAAAAGGGAGAGGGGGGACTTGCTAAGGCTGATCTTGAACTACTGGCATTAAAAGATCCTCCCACCTCAGCCTTACAAGTAGCTGGGATTACAGGTGCAAGCCACTGTGCCTGGCAGCATTGGTTAACTTTAACGTAACATTACTGCTTCAGTCACAACAGTCTCAATCAATCTAGTAAATCATGGGAAGCTAGAGCAAATAAAAGATAATGGTCTCTTTGTGACATTAGTATGCCACTAAGCTGTTCCTAATTTCTTTTTTACTTCAAAAAAAAATTTTTTTTTTTTTTTTTTTTTGAGACTGGAGTCTCGCTCTGTCGCCCAGGCTGGAGTGCAGTGGCTGGATCTCAGCTCACTACAAGCTTCGCCTCCCGGGTTCACGCCATTCTCCTGCCTCAGCAAAATATTCTTTACTATAATAGGAAAGTGTTTTGTGCAGTGAAGTTCCTCTGTAAGACTGGCTGGATTTGAATTCCAGTTTCAACACTTACTAGCTAGACAAGGTGTTTAACGAAGAATCAATTTTCTGCAAGAAAAAATGGCCAAGAATATTTACCTCAGCCGGGCGCAGTGGCACTTTGGGAGGCCGAGGTAGGCAGATCACTTGAGGCCAGGAATTCGAGACCAGCCTGGCCAACATGGCAAAACCCCATCTCTACTAAAACTACAAAAAACTAGCTGGGCATGGTGGCGCATACCTGTAATCCCAGCTACTCGGCGGGCTGAGGTTGGAGAATCGCTTGAGCTCAGAAGGTAGAAGATGCAGTGAGTCAAGATCAGGCCACTACACTCCAGCCTGGGCAACAGAGAAGAGACTCTGTCTCCAAAAAAAAAAAAAAAGAGTATTTACCTCATAGAGCTATTATATAGAATAGATAATATTCATAAAATGCTTAGCATAAGGCCTAGTCCACATTAAGAAATAAAGCTAACTATTAATATTAACATTGTCATACCTCACTGTGCAGAAAGCTACCTCCAGTAGGAAAGGGATGTTCCATCTGGACACTAGGGAACACATTCAAACCTAGAGGTTTTTTCTGTTACAGAAGGTTCCCAATTTAGGATGGTTCAACTTATGACTTTTTGACTTTACGATGGTGCAAAAGTGATATACATTCAGTAGAAACCACTTCAAATTTTGATCTGTTTTTCACTTTCAGTGTTCAATAAAGTAAATGAGATATTAAGCACTTTATTACAAGGTAGGCTCTGTGTTAGATGATTTTATCCAACTGTTGCCTAATGTACATATTCTAAGAATGTTTAAGGTAGGCTAGGCTAAGCTATGATATTTGGTAGGTTAAATATATTAAATGAATTTGTTTTCAACTGATTTATCGGGATGTAAGTCAAAGAGCATTAACCAAACCAACACTGAAAGCAACTTCACCACAAAACCACTAGAAGACTGAGGCAGGTGATGTATTGGGCAAACCAATACTCAGTCCTTTTCCACCAACAGAATATACAGGCCTTAAACTTAGCACAGCTGTGTTTGCCCTGGTATAATGATGGAACACAGTAGTCTCCAAAAGCAAAATTTTTAAATTACTTTTTAAATAATGGAAATAATATTTTTAAATGTAAGTATTTAAAATGTAAACTATTTTACAGCTAACTTTCTTACGTTATACCCTTTCCTCTCTTCACACATATAGCAAATTTTTTTTAAGGCCAGGCACGGTGGCTCACTTGAGCCCAGGAGTTCAAGACCAGCCTGGGCAATGTGGCAAAACCCTGTGGTGTGTGTGTGTACTCCCAGCTACTTGGGAGGTTGAGGTCAGAGGATCACTTGAACCTGGGAGGTCAAGACTGCAGTGTTCACACTACTGCACTCCAGCCTGGGAGACAGAGTCAGATCCTGTCTCAAAAAATAATAATAATTTTTTTTTAGCATCTATTAGGCACCTGGAATACAGTGAATAGACAAAGCCCTCAAGGAACTAACATTCTGGTAGTAAGAGAGACAATAGTCATAATAAGTAAATTCTACAGAGCTCTGTAGAAATAAGTAAATTCTACAATTACCTCCTTGAAAGGAGGTAACTGCTAAACAGACTAGGATAAGGAAGCTTAGAAGTGCAAGCAAAGAGGGGCAGTTATAATTTTAAGTAGGTTGATCAGTACAGACTTCCTTAAGAAGGTGATAGATGAGAAAACATTTTAAGGAGGTAAGGAATGAAGATTTAGCTAAGGAATAGCATTCTAGACACAGGGAACAGCAAATGCAAATCCTACGGAAAGCATATGCGTACCTGATTACCACCACCACCAAGACCTAACAAATAAGCAAAAATATCAGTCATTGCTGTTAAGTTTCTATATCCCTCCCTCCACACACACACAAACATGTGCTAGGAAAAAACAAACAAACAAACAAAATCTCAATTCATAAAAATTCATTCATTCAACAAATGTTTACTGAATAACACCCATGTGCTAGGTCCCACTTTCCGTGCTAAGGATACAGAAAAGAACATGACAGGCAATACTTTCTATTCGGTCATAGGAACCTTAGCAAAGGGTCATTTACTAAGGAATACTTTTTTCTTACTCCTTGACTTATTAAGCCTTCATTGATTTAAAAAAAAAAAAAGCGGAGATTTACAGAAATCTGATCTCCAGATAAGTGAGACGATACTGTACTCAAAGTATCTCAAAGTCTCTATCTTCAGATTATAGATATTGGGCCCTTATAAAGTTTCTTTACCTAGTGCCAAGCACAGTGGCTCACACCTGTAATCCCAGTGCTTTGGAAGTCCAAGGTGGGAAGATCCCTTGAGGTCAAAGTTGAAGACCAGCCTGGCCAACATGGCAAGGGTTAACCCCATCTCTACTAAAATCACAAAAATAAGCTGGGTGTGGTGGCGCACGCCTGTAATCCCAACTACTAGAGTGGCTGAGGCACAAGAATCATCTGAACCCGGGAGCAGAGGTTTCAGTGAGCCAAGACTGTGCCAATGCACCCCAGCCTGGGTGGCACAGTGAGACCCTGCCTCAAAAAAAAAAAAAAAAAAAAAAAGGCCGGGTGCAGGGTGGCTCACATCTGTAATCCCAGCACTTTGGGAGGCCAAGGCGGGTGGATCACCTGAGGTCAGAAGTTCAAGACCAGCCTGGCCAACATGGTGAAACCCCATCTCTACTACCAATACAAAAATTAGCCAGGTGTGGGGGCACATGCCTGTAATCCCAACTACTTGGGAGGCTGAGGCAGAAGAATTGCTTGAACCTGGCAGACGGAGGCTGCAGTAAGGTAAGATTGTGCCACTGCACTTCAGCCTGGGTGACAGAGTGAGACTCCGTTTCAAAAAAAAAAAGAAAAGTTTCTTTACCTAAAGAACTAACATTTTAGCCAGGCGTGGTGGCTCACAACTGTAATCCCAGCACTTTGGGAGGCCGAGGCGGGTGGATCACGAGGTCAGGAGATCGAGACCATCCTGGGTAACACGGTGAAACCCTGTCTCTACTAAAAATACAAAAAATTAGCCGGGCGTGGTGGCGGGCGCCTGTAGTCCCAGCTACTCGGGAGGCTAAGGCAGGAGAATGGCGTGAACCCGGGAGGCGGAGCTTGCAGTGAGCCGAGATCGCACCACTGCACTCCAGTCTAGGAGACACAGCGAGACTCCGTCTCAAAAAAAAAAAAGAACTGACATTTTAAAAGTACTAACATCTACCCTCCCTCTCACCCAGAAGAGCAGAAGAGCTAAAACATTGCTATTGGGAGTCTAATCTACTATGCCACAGTACCTATGGTAGCTAAGTAAGAGGTCTCTGCTATCTAAGACTTCATCAGGTGGTAGGGGGAAAACATGTATATATATATCCTTTCTTTTAATGCTCCCATTTCCTACTTTAAAAGTAAGTACAGGCCAAGCACAGTGGCTCACGCCTGTAACGCCAACACTTTGGGAGGCAGAAGGGTCTTGAGTCCCAACAGTTCAAGACCAGCCTGGGCAAAATGGCAAACCCACGTCTCTACCAAGAAAAATACAAAAATTAGCCAGGCATGGTGGCGTATGCCTGTAGTCCCAGATACTCTGGAGGCTGAGGTGTGAGGATCACTTGAGCCTAGGAGATGGAGGCTGCAGTGAGCCGTGTTGGCACCACCACACTCCAGCCTGAATGACAGAGCAAGACCCTGTCTCAAAAAAAAGAAAAAAAAAAGTAAATACAGCTTATAATACTACCCAGTGGCATAGAAAATTACTATGAAGTTTTTCCTTAAGTCCCAACCAAAAGCTCATAGAGTTGAAAATATAATTAAGGACACCTAACATTCTAGTTTAAAGAACTACAGTTTAAGCAGAATACATATTATGTAATGTATCTGAACCCATTTAGCAATCAGAGAATAAAAAGAAAACACAACAAAAAATATTATATGAAAAGAACCAAAAAATATATATTACTTTTTTTCCCCCATTAGGTTAAAGGGTACTTTAAGATCAGTTAAAAATATGTTTCTGAATGTTAAGAAATGTATGTGATAGAAAACAGGACCAAAGAAAATTAATGCTAAATTAACCTTATACATGAATTGATTTTTTTTTCTTTCTTAAAGAAATGAGGTATTATTTTGTCACAGAGGCTGGAGAGCAGTGGTGCAATGACAGCATACTGTAACCTTGAACTCCTGGGCTCAAGCGTTCCTCCCATCTCAGCCACCCCCATACAGCTGGGAATACAGGTACACGCCACTATGCCAGCTAATATTTTTTCTAAAGATGGGGTCTCCCTATGTTGCCTAGGGTGGTCTCAAACTTCTGGGCCCAAGCAATTCTCCTGCCTTGGCCTCCCAAAGCACTGGGATTACAAGTGCATGTCACTACACCTAATTTGTTGGGGTTTTTATTAGAGATGGGTTCTTGCTATGTTGTCCAGGCTGATCTCCAATTCTTGGCCTCAGGCAATCCTCTCCACTTCACCTCCTGAAGTGAGGAGGTATGAGCCACTATGCCCAGCCCTAATTTACTTTTTAATTAAAAAACTCCTAAAAAATACATTATTCCCGTTTTCCTGTCAGTTTACTGTGACATGTTTATGAGTAGAAGGGTTTCTCATCTACCTTTAACCATCGGTCTTCTGTTACAATTGGCCTACATAAAATGAAAACATGCTGCATATGCTTCACCCAACTAGCATTACTAGCTGTGCAATCCATGCTTTCTAGGTATCATCAGTATGTAAGGGTAGAAGTATTTTCTCTACCTACATGTCCTATCAGGCAAATTAGAGCTACCCTCTGTCACTTTTTTACCTGTGAAATTAGCAAATACAAAAACTGTGTCAGCAAGGATATGAGAAAATAAGTGTATTGTCCAATTGCAAATACTCTTTGATACAGTAGTTCCCCTTCTAAAAATTTATCCCACAAAACACCATCTGAGGCCAGGTATGGTGGCTCATGCCTATACTCATAGCACTTTGGGAGGCCAAGGCAGGATCACTTAAGGTCAGGAGTTCAAGACCAGCATGGCCAACATGGTGAAACTTCCTGTCTCTACTAAAAATACAAAAAAAACTAGCCGGGCATGGTGGCAGGTACCTGTAATCCCAGCTACTCAGGAGGTGGAGGCAGGAGAATCACAAACTCGGGAGGCGGAGGCTGCAGTGAGCTGAGATAGTGCCACTGCAATCCAGCCTGGGCAACAGAGATTCTGTCTCAAAATAAATAAATAAATAAAAATAAATCTGAACAAGGTTATTCACTACAGCATTGTTTATAATGGGAAAAAAAGATAATAAAGACTGCATTTCTCAAACTCCTTTGCGTTCCGATGTGGCTATGACACTACATTCTAACTAATGAAATATAATTCAAACTGCTACGAAGTGACGGCTTCTACAAACCTTCCTTTAAAAGGGTAACACAGAACCTCTGCCCTTTCATGCATCCTGCTGCTCAGAATGGGCTGCAATAGCTGGAGATCTTGCTAAGTCACTGAGGACACAGGCAGCATATACAGAGCAGTATTAGTATAGAAAAGGGCCAATCAGAAAAGTGATGGTAGGGGGTGATGACCTCACTGAACCATGCACTTAGTATCTGTGCATGTTACTGTATCCATTATGCCTCCATTTATTTTATTTATTTTATATTTTTTTTCTTTTTTTTTTTTTTCTGAAAGAAGTCTCACTCTTGTCCCCCAGGCTTCAGTGCAATGGCTCAATCTCGGCTCACTGCAACCTCCGCCTCCCGGGTTCAAACGATTCTCCTGCCTCTGCCTCCCAAGTAGCTGGGATTAAGGTGCCTGCTACCACGCCCAGTTAATTTTGTATTTTTTAGTAGAGACGGGGTTTCACTATGTTGGCCAGGCTGGTCTCAAACTCCTGACCTCAGGTGATCTGCCCGCCTCCGCCTCCCAAAGTGCTGGGATTACAGGCGTAAGCCACCGTGTCTGGCCAAATTATGCCTCAATTTTAAAAAAGGAGAGTAGGCCAGGCGCGGTGGCTCAAGCCTGTAATCCCAGCACTTTGGAGGGCCGAGACGGCCGGATCACGAGGTCAGGAGATCGAGACCATCCTGGATAACACGGTGAAACCCCGTCTCTACTAAAAAAAAATACAAAAAACTAGCCGGGCGAGGTGGCGGGCACCTGTGGTCCCAGCTACTCGGGAGGCTGAGGCAGGAGAATGGCATAAACCCGGGAGGCGGAGCTTGCAGTGAGCTGAGATCCGGCCACTGCACTCCAGCCTGGGCGACAGAGCTAGACTCTGTCTCAAAAAAAAAAAAAAAAAAAAAAAAAAAAAGGAGAGTAAGAGAAAAACAGCACACCATGAGTGCCAGATGAGCCCTAAATCACCTATCTGAACTTTTAAGAGAAAAATACTTTGTTGTTGTTTGAGTCGCTGTTAAGTTTTCTATCACAAATACATTCTTCATATACCAACACGTAAATAATTTTAAAACTACTGTTAGGTGAAAAAAACCAAGCTAAGAGTATATAGAGTATGCTACCATACTTGTTTCTTTTAAAAAGGTAGACAGTGGCTGGGCTTGGGGACTCACTCCTGTAATCCCAGCACTTTGGGAGTCCAAGTCAGAATAATCCTTGAGTCCAGGAGTTCGAGACCAATCTGGGCAACAAAGTGAGATTCTGTCTCTACTAAAAAAAAAAAAAAAAAAAAAAAAAATTGGTTGGACATAGTGGTGCATGCCTGTATTCCTAACTACTTGGGAGGCTGAGGTGGGAGGATATCTTGAGCCCAGGATGTTGTGGCTACACTGAGCTGTGATCATGCCACTGCACTCTAGCCTGGGGCACAGAGTGAGACCTCTTTCTTTCTGTCATATATACATACATAAGTACATACGTCGAAAGAAAGAATCGTATACTGGAAGAACAGATAAGAAACTGGTAACATTGGTTGCTTCCAGAGAGGGGTAAAGTGTGCCCAAGAGACAGGGGAAGGAAGAAAACTTGTCATTTTTTGCACCTTTTGTGTTTGAATCACGGGAACATATTATTCAAAAAGTAAATGTTCTTTCATCCTACTAAAATATACAGTTTAAACTTTTTTGAAATTTTGATATATGCAGATTTCAACGATTTGAAGGTCTGTATTAGATTTTGGTTTTGAAATACTTCCACACTAAACTAATTACCCAAGAACTACTAGATACAAAAATAACAAAATTTAAAAATGTTGGAAAGGGGGAGAAAAACAGAGGGCAAGAACTCTAAATCTTTTGAGAGAAAAGGGCAAGAAAACATTTTAACCAAAAAGAGAAGCTTTGGGGTCATTTTGCTGCTTGAAATATATATTATATATCCTTTTTCTGTTTTGTTTTTTGAGACAGAGTCTCGCTCTGTCGCCCAGGCTGGAGTGCAGTGGCTTGATCTCAGTTCACTGCAACCTTCACCTCCCAGGTTCAAGCGATTCTCCTGCCTCAGCCTCTCGAGTAGCTGGGATTACATGCATGCGCCACCATGCCTGGCTAATTTTTGTATTTTTGGTAGAGATGGGGTTCTACCACGTTGGCCAAGCTGGTCTCAAACTCCTGACCTCAAGTGATGCGCCCGCCTCAGCCTCCCAAAGTGCTGGGATTACGGGCGTGAGCCACCATGCCCAGCCCTATATATTTTTTTAATTTCTCATCATTTGCTCTTAGGGTAAAACAAAGTAGCCAGCTAAATCAAATCGTCCAACAAGCCTTTTCTCTGATTAACTGAAGAAATCATTACAAAAGGTTCTTTCTTGCTAGAGGAGTACAGTTTCTCAACAGTTACAAGTAGGATCATTTGAAAGTCTATGAATCAGATTGAAATAAAATGATTTCTGAGACATGTATCAAACAGGCCATACATGGTTTTCTTTTCAACACTATTTTAAAATATGTGAATATAAACTTTTGCCTTTTTCGTGGCATAAACAACACAACTAGAGTTATTCAAAATCTAACTACTCTTAATTAAACCATTTAATTTTGCAGTAGCCCAAGTCTTGGACTATTTTTTTCCCAGCTATGATCAGTGTATGTAATTTTATATTCCATTTTTTTGTACTTATTTCTATGTAATGATTATAATTTAAACACACAAAATTTTAAAAATTCCTTTACTTTAGACATTTCCACAAAAAAAATTTGATTTTCCTTTTGGAAAACCTTGTTTCTCACACCAATGCCAAAAGATGACTAACCACATCATAAGGTAGAGGTCATGAAGCAAAAATTATTGATCCACACCAATTACAAGTAACTTCTTAAGCAATAAATTATATTTAAACCCACAAAGGATACATCGTTTATATCTCCTGGCTGACAGTACAGATTGAGAATCCCTAATCCAAAAATCTGAAATCCAAACTGGTTCAAAATCCAAAACTTTTTGAGCTCCAACATGATGCCACAAGTGGAAAATTCCACACCCAACCTCATGTGACAGGTCACAGTCAAAACACAGGCACACAACAATGAAGATGACAATGTTAACACAGCAAAAAAAGTGCTTATTGCCGACATGATGCAAAAGCATGATGGGCTTATTAGAGAACTAGAGCAGCATGCATTCATAACAAAACAAATCATGCTGATTTATAAAATCAAAGAGAGACTGGTAAGACAAAAACTGTTGTTAATGAGACAAGGGACTACGGAGGAAATATTTTTAAAAGCCATCTAGCAGAATGCCTTGTCTTCCCTAGAGGCCCCATTTCCTGGTCCCTCGATTGATTCTGATGTTTCTTCCGGCCTTAATAAAACAAACAAACAAATGAAAAATGTCCAGAAACCTTTTAATCAAAAAATAACATCAGAGGTAGAGACTGAAAGCCTAACCTTATTTGCTCATGCTGTTGCTTAACAGCAGCTACAGATATTCTGGTGATGCTATTGTGCTTAGTTACCCTGAACACATTATTATTCCACTATATTAATGGTATGTCATACTCTTTACTGTTATTTTTTACTTTTTTCTTATACTTACGTGTGAATAAGTAAAAGAAAATGACTGCTTATCAGTAGCATATAAATTCAGTTGAGTGTGATGGTGATGCCAAATAACTACAGACTATGCACATAAGTGACTAAGATTGTGACACCTTCGCTAACAGTTCAGTGTACACAAACTTTGTTTCCTGAACAAAATTATTTAAAATGTTGTATAAAACTACCTTCAGGCTATGTGTATAAGATGTAAATGATGCTGGGTACAGTGGCTCATGCCTGTAATCCCAGGACTTTGGGAAAGAGGTGGATCACCTGAGGTCAGGAGTTCGAGACCAGCCTGGCCAACATGGTGAAGCCCCATCTCTACTAAAATACAAAAACTAGCCAGGTATGATGGCACACCTGTAATCTCAGCTACTTGGGAGGCTGAGGCATGAGAATCGCTTGAACCCTGGAGGTAGAGGTTGCAGTGAGCCAAGATTAAGCCACTGCACTTCAGCATGGGCGACAGAGCGAGACACTGTCTCAAAAAAAAAAAGTAAATGAAACATAAATGAATTGTTTCAACATGGGTCCTATCTCCAAGATACCTCATTGTGTATATGCGAATATTCCAAATTCCAAAAAAAATCCAAAATCCAAACTACTTCTGGTCCCAAGCATGTAAGATAAGAGATATTCAACCTGTAGTACAAACATCACATTGTTTTGAACAGGGTTGGAACAAACAAAATCACTTCTCCTTTAAAAATCCTTAGTAACTAGTGTGGAAATTTCGTGAGGGGCTTACAATCATTAACCCTATCAGAGTAAATGCTCCTGAGGGCAAAGACTACACTTTCCAATACAGTTATGTGTATTATTCTATAAAGCAGAATTTCAGCAACATAGACTAAAGGAATATTCAAATGTAGAAGACTCAAAAAGTAGGCACACTATTAATATTTGGTAAGTAAACTGAACAGGAGTTTAAAAACAAATACAATGCACAAGGAAATAAAAGTAAGCATTATTTCAAGATATCTACACCACAGCCATACAATGCAAACGACAAATGTCTTGAAGAAAGCCAAAAATTACACCGAGGTTCATTAATGAAGGCTTGATATGGTTTTCTTCTAAAGGGGAAAAAAACTAAGTTTGTATCTGCCAAGAACACTAAATTGAATTCACGTTGAATCTTCAAGAATATCACTGTTACTTTAACAAACCAAGAAGTCTAACATCCTTTAAAAGTAGAAAGATGGGAAATTACACTCATTTTTTACAAATTGGGAAGGGAAAGAGGTAAAGATTAATTTTCTCTTCTAAGTTATCAATTTGGAAGGGAAAAAATTGACCTAATCAAATTTTCATACAGCATTATCCATGAATACTAAATAAGCAGCATAAATACAAGCACGGGAGTTACTCAAATTCAATTCTAACCAATTTTGACTGAACATCTGACTTATGCAAGACTGAACTTATGCAAGAGTCCAAAATCTTAACACTTTTAACAGGAATTCTCACTGGATTATGACTTCGGTAACACCAACATGTATTTAAATCATAGCCATTAAACATGAGAAACATGAACAAATGTTCACTTCAACAAGTGTTCGCTTAAAGGAAAACCTGAAACACCTGAAAAGACCTTTAATGAAATAAAACTGGAATGTTTAAGTAGACCAACAAATGAACTGGCAGGAAGATTTTAATTGCTAAAACTGTTATCTTTTAAAGAGGCATGTTCTCCTTCTTGTTATGTCCCTTAAAAGGGGATGGAGGAAATCCCATGAAATGTTCATAACGGAATGTTGTTTTTTTTTTTAAGAGATAGGGTCTCACTATGTTGCCAATGCTGGACAGCAGTGGTTATTCACAGGCACAATCACACTACTGATGAGCATGGGAGTTTTGACCTGCTCCATTTCTGACCTGGAGACCTCCCTTCACCCCTCCTTAGGTAACCTGCTGTTCCTCAACTCCTGGGAGAATGAACAATTCTTTTTTTTTTTTTCTTTTGAGATGGAGTTTCGCTCTTGTTGCCCAGGCTGGCGTGCAATGGCAATCTCAGCTCACCGCAACCTCTGCCTCCTGGGTTCAAGCAATTCTCCTGAATCAGCCCAAGTAGCTGGGATTCCAGGCAGGCGCCACCACGCCTGGCTAATTTTGTATTTTTAGTAGAGTCGGGGTTTCTCCATGTTGGTCAGGCTGGTCTCAAACTCCCAAACTCACGTGATCTGCCCACCTTGACCTCCCAAAGTGCTGGGATTACAGGCATGAGCCACTGCACCCAGCCGGAACAATTCTTAAAAGAAGCTTTACAACTCCTCATCTTTGCAATTTTTTTTTTTAACCTCATTTGGCCAGAAAGAATGTTCTCTGCATTTTAAAACAGGACAATTAAAAGCAAGATAAACATGGTAAAGATTCACAAAATAAAACAAGACAACTGCCATAAGAACTGAGGTGAGGCCAGATATGGTGCTCAAGCCTGTAATCTCAGCACTTTGGGAGGCTGAGGCGGGAGGATCACTTGAGCCCAGGAGTTCAAGACCAGCCTGGGCAATGGCATGAAACCCTGTCTCTACAAAAGATACAAAAATTAGCCGGATGTGGTGGCACATGCCTGTAGTCCCAGCTACTCAGGAGGATGAGGTAGAAAGATTGCTTGAGCCTGGGTGGTTGAGGCGCATTGAGCTGAGAACGCACCACTACACTCTAGCCTGGGTGACAGAGAACCTGTCTCAAAAAAAAAAAAAAAGTAACATAAACAACATTTTAGGTAACCACAAACACTCGAAATCCAGAGGCTAGGTCCCTGACTCAAATAAAAAGAGAAGAAAATAAATCATTTGTTTGTTTTTTTTTTTTTTTTTTGGAGATGGAGTTTCACTCTTCTTGCCCAGGCTGGAGTGCAATGGCACAATCTCGGCTCACTGCAACCTCCACCCCAAGTTCAAGAAATTCTCCTGCCTCAGCATCCCGAGTAGCTGGGATTACAGCCATGCACCACCACACCCGGCTAATTTTGTATTTTTAGTAGAGACGGGGTTTCACCATGTTGGTCAGGCTGGTCTCAAACTCCTGACCTCAGGTGATCTCCCCATGTCGACCTCCCAAAATGCTGGGATTGCAAGCGTGAGCCACCACGCCCAACCCATATACTGTAATTTTTAAGTGTAAAAAAACTGTATACCCTACAGTCTTAAAAATATATGCAATTAGCACTAGGCATGGTGGTGCACACTTGTAAGTCCTAGCTATTCGAGAGGCTAAGGCAAGAGGACTGCTTGGGCCCAGGAGTCTGAGGCTGCAGTAAGCTATGATTGTGCCACTGCACTCCAGTCTGGGCAAAAGAATGAGACCCTATCTCTAAAAAAAAAAAAACCACACACACTTAGAATGTAAAGTTACATTTTAATTTTAGGAAAAGTTGTAACTTCCTACCAGCTAATAAAACAAAAATGTGAACTCTCCAGTAAAGTTAATTTTTTTGGACTTTAATAACCAATTTTATTATATTTACCTAAAGGGGGAAAAACACAAAGTATTAAATAAAAAGAATAAATTCTTGGCCGGGCGCAGTGCCTCACGCACCTGTAATCCCAGCACTTTGGGAGGCCAAGGCAGGCAGATCACGAGGTTAGGAGTTCGAGACCAGCCTGACCAACATGGTGAAACCACATCTCTACTAAAAATACATTAGTCAGGGGTGGTGGCAGGCGCCTGTAATCCCAGCTACTCAGGAGACCGAGGCAGGAGAATCGCTTGAACCCAGCGGGTGGAGGTTGCAATGAGCCAAGATCGCACCACTGCACTCCAGCCTGGGCGACAGAGCAAGACTCTGTCTCAAAATAAATAAATAAATAAATAAATAAATAAATAAATAAATAAATAAATTCTTAAAGACTGCTATTTGCCAAAGAATATAAATAATATATCTGTAAAATTATGCTAAAAGAAAAAGTGACAGAAATTAACTAATGCACTTAATACCTGGCATATAAAATATACTATAATAAATCGGCTGTGAAATTCCGCAAGTTAAAAATGTTGGTGTATTTTTTTAGCTTTTTATCAATCTAATCACATAGCCTATGTTAAGTAAAATACAGCAAAGAAAATGTTAAATGAAAGACGATTCCTTAAAGCATAAAGCTCTAAGGCCCTCTCTGGACTTATATTCAGGAAATATTTCGATAGTCCTTTGTTCCAGAAATGAGCTAAAATATAGTGATGATGGTAGAGCTCTTCATCCAAGAAAGAAGACAGTCTGAACAAGAGAAACCTATTCCCTAGGGTTAAAGTGACTGGAGTTTGTAAAAAGTACTGAAAACCTCCAGAGAATAATCCTGATGACTGAACTTGAAATAAAACCTCTTGCCCTACTTTGGAAACAAGTTTGCCTCTCCTGGTTTCTGGACAATAAAGAAAAAGTGTCCTCTGAGACTACCTTATGAAACTCAAATTTCATCTTCAGAAACTCCAGCTAATCAATAATTCCCTATTCTGTAGTTCCAAGAATGATTCTACAGTTTCAAATATACTATTCTATAAACAAAATCTTTTTAATTGTCATAAAGCAAATGAACACCAACTCCTACAAATGAATCTGCTAAAAAGCGTCTAAGTAAACAAGCAGAGTACAAAACACAGCAACTGCTTTTTTTTTCCGGGGACATTGTCTAGAGTCACTCATTGTCTAGAGACATGTCAGTGTATGACATACAATCATCAGCTTTCCTACAATACAGCCTTCAACAGAAATAGGGCGACCCAAGGCCCTGGCAATAGAACTGTCTACCCACCAAGAAGGTTGAGAAAGACACAAAATCGGCATGTGGCATGTGCCCAGCCAGACTTCGAAGCGTTTGTGCTCTGAGATTTAAAGTTCTTATAAGGTTGTCTACAAGGAAAAAAACATGTCAGCAGGGCCTATCGTGGTCCGATGTGTGCTAAATGAGTCCATGACAGGATTAAGGGTGCCTTCCTTATCAAGAAGCAGAAAATCATTGTGAAACTGTTGAAAGTACGCAGTCAAAAAGCTAAATTTGGCCGGGTGCAGTGGCTCACGCCTGTAATCCCAGCACTTTGGGAGGCCGAGGTGGGCAGATCATGAGGTCAGGAGATCAAGAACATCCTGGCCAACATGGAGAAACCCTCTCTCTACTAAAATACAAAAAATTAGCCGGGCATGGTGTGGCCTGTAGTCCCAGCTACTTGGGAGGCTGAGGCAGTGGAATCTCTTGAACCCAGGAGGCGGAGATTGCAGTGAGCCGAGATTGCACCACTGCACTCTGGCCTGCAACAGAATAAGACTCTGTTTCAAAACACTAAACTAAACTAAAATAAAATAAATAAAATAAAATTAAAATTAAAATTAAAAAAAGCTAAATTTAAAAATGAAACTTTTTGGAGTAAACAATTAATTTCAAAAAAACATAAAGCTACAAATTTACATAGCCCAGCTATGTCCTTTCTAAAGATAAGGAAAAGCCAAGTCTTCGATATGTGCCTATAATTCAGGGATAATATATGAAGCTTAGAATTTATTAGGGGAGATAAGGCTCATTACGTGTGAAACAAAGAGCAACAAGCAACAGTATACAATGAAATGCCAACGTGCTGAGTGGCTAAGTACTCAATACACACACCACAGGAATGTGGGAAATGGTAAGGATGTTACAGAGGGATTGGTGAGTCCAACAAGGTTTTATGGGAACAGACTTCCCAAAACAGATGTTATATTTGGAGAAATGAAAGGAGAAAGCAAGGCTGAGGAAACTGCCTCAATACCAGGTTTATGGCAGGGAGTCCCAGAAAATGGAGAGGAAGGGTGGGACCATCTTATGACGTCTAAACCTAGGCACGTTTTCGTTTGGAGAGTAATATCATCATCCCACTGGAATTTTTGTTCAACTAACCTGACAACTGTGTATAAGACTGAAGGGGGCAAATATGGAACTATAAAAAACCATCACAGACACAATTACAGAAATCTAAATTCACAATGATCATTGGTCTAGACCTGTGTTATCCAATACAGCAGCCACAAACCACATGTTGCCTTTGGCACCTGAAATATTAGTAGTCTGAACTGAGATGTGTTTTTTTTTTTTTTTTTTTTTAAGGAGATGGGTCTCGCTCTGTCATCCAGGCTGCAGTTCAGTGGCACGATCATTGCTCACCATAACCTCAAACTCCTGTGTTCAAGAGATTCTCCTGCCTCAGCCTCCCAAGCAGCTAGGACTACAGGCATGGGCTATCATGCCCAGAGGGATATGCTTTCAGTGTAAAATGCACACCAGATTTCAAAGATGTTATATGAAAAAAAAGACTAAATTATTTCAGTAATTTTTATATTGATTACAATGTGAAATCATGTTTTGGATATATTGTGTTAACATATTTTTAAAATATTTTTCAACTGTTTCTTTTTTAATGTGGCTAACTAGAAAATGTTAAATTACATACATACAAGGTTCATATTATAGTCAACCCTCAGTATCCATGGGGGATTGGTTCCAGGACCTCCCATGGACACCAAAATCCGTGGATGCTCAAGTTCCTGATATAAAATAGTGCAGTATTTGCATATAACCTATGCACATTCTACCGCATACTTTAAATAAACTCTAGATTACTTAAAATACCTAATACAATGCAAATGCTATGTAAAGAATTACGCTGTACTGCCACGACAAGAAAAAATATCTGTACATGTTCAATACAGATGTAATTTCTTTTCCTCAAATATTTTCAATCTGAGGTTGGTTGGATACATGGATGCTAAACCCACAGAGGGCTATTTCTACTCAACAGCACTGCTCTACATAGTTATCTCAACTTTTCTGATTCTCCCATCTCCATTTTTTAAAACATTTTTAACATGTACCCACAAATATGAAATGTGATATATATACATGTACCACTGTACATGATATATATACACATGATATATACACATGTACCACTGTGCATGTGTGTATATATCTACGTACCACTGTATATGATATATATACAGTAGTACATGTATATATATCATGTACTAATATATTTTACATGCATATAAAATGCACATAGGATGAGAAGAATAAACAGAAGTTTCAATATTTTTCTTTCCACAATCCAATGTACTAATTCACACACTACCACACTGGAGGTTTAAGATATTATCAAAGAGACTAAACAAAAAAAGGCAAATGCAAATGAAAGTTTCACTAAAACTTAATGACCGGTTGACCATGGAAATAAAGGGAGAGGATGGACATAATGCTATTTGCTACTCAGTATCTACTGGCTCTTTATTTTTTTTTTGAAGGGGAGGGGCACTTAGCATTCTTCCAGATCCTGCCATCCACTGCTTCTTGATTTTCCCTTGGAAATCCACTTCCTCTCCCATGATGCTGCTTAGGAGAGAATGACCCCCAGCTCCAGAGGTAGGCCCAGGCTCGCTAAACTAATTAGCAAATCCTATTTCTCTTGCTTTAATCATTGATTCAGAAATGACAACATAACCCAAAGTCAATGAGACACAAGAATACATTTCTTGAGCTTCCAGAAAGAGAAACTCTCTTCTAGCAGTGGTTCTTAAGCTGAGGCTCACAGACACTCCAAGGGTTTATATATAGAATTAAGGGTGTCTTTAAACTCAGATGAGAAAAACAAATTACATCTTTAACCTCCAACTGAAATTTAGCATTTCCTTTTACTGTGAATTCAGCCAACACAACACAATAGTATTATATTAGCAATATCTGTTCATTTTGTCACCAGTAGAAATCACAGATATTTATTTTCCTATCACATGATCTTTTGTTGCAGATACCTCCAAATAGTGATAATACTCATCACCACTTGGAAATTATTAGACCCCACTAAATATATACATATTTTATATATATGTATATATGTATATATAAATATACATATATTTTTTAACATATACACACACACATATATATATTTTTTGACGGTCACCCAGGCTGGAGTGCAGTGGCACGACCTCGGCTCACTGCAACCTCCATCTCCCGGGTTCAAGCAATTCTCTGCCTCAGCCTCCCAAGTAGCTGGGATTACAGGCGCCCACCACCATGCCCAGCTAATTTTTGTATTTTTAGTAGACGAGGTTTCACCACCTTGGCCATGCTGGTCTCCTGACCTCATGATCCACCCGCCTCGGCCTCCTAAAGTGCTGGGATTACAGGCGTGAGCCACCACGCCTGGCCTTCACTGAATCTTTTTATAAAGAAACAGGGTGAGCATGGTGGCTCATGCCTATAATCCTGGCATTTTGGGAGGCCAAGGCAGGAGGATGGCTTGAGCCCAAGAACTCGAGACCAGCCTGGGCAACATGGTGAGACCTCATCTCTACAAAAAACTTAAAAGTTAGCTGGGTGTTGTGGTGTCCACCTGTGGTCCCAGCTACTTAGAAGGCTGAGAAGATTACTTGAGCCTACAAGGTTGAGGCTGCAGTGAGCCGTGTTAGCACCACTGTACTCCAGCTTAGGCAACAGATCAAGAACCTGTCTCAAAAAAAGAAACAGATATTACCAACAATTTTTTAAAATACTTTCATAACTATATTTTAATGTAACTAGTTTTCTTTGTACAGTAGTTCTATATATTTTCCTCTGGACTTGACAGCATGAGGATGTAGCGCTTGAGCTGCAACAAACATGTGAACACAAAGGGACCAAAACCACGGAAGCTGAGCTCATTAAATAAAGGAAGAGAAAGATGAAGTCTGATCACATAAGTGTAACCGAATCAAGCTTCACCTTTGGAATTTTTAATATTGTGAGCCAGTGAATTTGAGTTGGTTTTCTGTTATATCAGCATTAAAAAATCTAAATGATACAGTTTTCAATAGTTTCTACCTCCAAAAACCAGAACAATACCCATGCCTTTGGACTGAAAAAGAAAACTTAGAAAAGGCTTAACTTTGTCACAATGAGGGAATCTGGGGAAAATGAGTTCAGTTCCTCACAAACTGAATGTACTGCAGACTCAATACTCCAATCAAGCTCTCACATGCACTTCCTATTTTATATATAGGCAATGCTAAGGTTTCACATATGACCTAAGTATGGGCAAGCAGACATACCTGCATAAGACACAGAGAACAGAAAGTACAGTCCTACCCAAGGAAGTTAAAGTTGTGATGGCAGCTTTCTGATTCAACAACATGGTTCTCGGTGGTGTGGAGGCAGTAGCCTCCTTGGCAGGCAAGTTCTGCAGTGTCATTCAGGCGTTTGTTTCTAGAAGTTCAGACTAATCTGTTCATTCAGCCCGCTCAAAGTTTACAATCTCTTTCTCTCAATAAATCCTGTTTGCTACAACTACTTAAAGCAAATGCTCTTGCTACATGGTCCTGAATAAGTCAAAGTAAAAAGGGATATACAAAAGAAGCATCTTCTTAGTAGTCAGAAATCCAACAAGAGTTAACAGTTTATGAATAAAAATGTAGGCATGACTTGGATAGAATTATAACTGAGAAGTTATAATTACCCAAAAGGTAAGGGCTGGATTATAAGAAGGAATAAAGGTTCAAGAACACAGCGTTAGATAGTCTGGATCTGGAAGAGAAAGAATTGTCAGGAAAGCTGAGAAATTAGAGATAAGCAAAGAACTAAGAGAAGAGAGAACTCAAAACACGAAGTCTTCTATACAACTAAGTACCAAAGATGACAAACAGGATAAAGATTTAACAGAAAGGTCTGTGAAAAACATTACTTCCTTCCTCAAAAACTATCACTGGGTACAAAATAATACTCAAACTCCTTCCAAAGCCTGGTCCCAACCACCTTGCCTGCTACTGTTCCTTTATACAAAAGCTTCTAGTCAGTCTTTAAAAAAATAAAAATAAAAAATTCTTCTCTGGATCCTTAAATAAAGGCCTGTCCTTGTTCAGTCAGGCTGCTATAAAATACCTTACGTTGTGTAACTTCTATGCAACAGAAATTTATTGCTGACAGTTCTGGAGACTGAGAAGTCCAAGATGAGTGCACTGGCAGATTCAGTGTCTGGTGAGGCCTTGTTACTCAGAGATGACACCTTACAGGATGGAAGGGACAAAGAGCTCCTCAAGCCTCTTTTACAAGGGTATTAATCCCACTCATGACTTAATCACCTCCTAAAGGCCCCAGCTCTTAACACTATCACACTGGAGATTAAGTTCCAACATTTAAATTTTGGAGGGACACCAACACTCAGACCTTAGCAAGACCCACTCCTAAGAAACTTTCCTCCTCTGAATTCATGTAACATTTACTTACCTCTCTTCAGATACCTAATTAAAACCCAAACTAAGCCCATGGTACACGCCAGTTACTCAGAAGGCTGAGGATCGCTTGAGCCCAAAAGTTCAAGGCTGCAGTACACTATAATCAGGCCTCTGAACAGCCACTGCACTCCAGACTGGGCAACATCTAGTCTCTTTTAAAAAAAAGCAGCCGGGCTTGGTGGCACACACCTGTAGACCCAACTACTCAAGAGGCTGAGGAAGGAGGATGGCTTGAGCTCAGGAGCTCAATGTTACAGTGAGCTACGACTGCACCACTGTACTTCAGCCTGGGCAACAAAGCGAGACTGTCTTAGAAAAACAAAACAAAACAAAAAATTGAATCACAGAGACAGCAAGAGCTATGTTCTTCATTTCTTTATACTCTGGACACCAAGCACAATGCTACCCTAATGTACTTCTAACAAAGCAGATCATTTGAACAAGCAGTTTCAGAAGAAACTAGTAGAAATAAGACTGCAGGAGATTAAACAGCTAATGAAATTAACCTACAAGGTGCAGGAAGGAACTTTTTGTGGTGATGGAATGTTCTATATTTTGACAGGGATATAAGGGTTACACAGATGTATGAACTTGTTCAAACTAACAGAATGGTATACATAAGATTTGTACATTTCACTATATACAAGTTTTGTCTAAAAACAAGTAAACAAATTTAATAATAGGCATCGGGAAATGTCTAGGTGTAAAGTATACTTTGAAATACAACAAAAACAAAAGGATTGATGAATGGATAGACCGATAAATAGGCAATAAAGCAAATATAGCAAAATATGACTAACGATATAGGGATGGTGGGTATTTAGGTATGCAATGTACAAACAGTTCTTTCCACTTTTCTGTAATGAATGAAATGTTTCACTATAAAATCCTCCAGAAAGAAAACAAACACTGGAAATGAAGGCTGTGAGAGGCTTGTGTATTTCCCAAGTTCATCAATTAAAGAAAAGGATTGACTTCAAAAGAAAAGAAGGTATATGCGAAAGGAGAACAGGTATTCGGGTTGTCCCTCTTTTCTCTGCTTCTAATTTTAGATTGCCTATACAGACTAGTTCTGGCCTTGAGCACTTGTTCTTGCCTCTAAGGAAGCCCAAACTCAGTAAGTTCCATTCATTCTAGCATAATCTCAATCTGTGGTATCTAGACCCTTTGTCTTGGGCTATAATAAGCTATTCCCTATTTTTTTTAACTGAGTTTCTAATACCTCCTTAAATTGACCTTTAACTAACACCTCTGGCCAATCTAGCATAACATAAATAGTTTATCCTCTTTTTTTTTTTTTTTTTTCCTGAGACAGAGTCTCGCTCAGTCACCCAGGCTGGAATGCAGTGGCGCGATCTCAGCTCACTGCAAGCTCCAGCTCCCGGGTTCACACCATTCTCCTGCCTCAGCCTCCCAAGTAGCTAGGACTACAGGCACCCGCCACCGCGCCCGACTAATTTTTTGTATTTTTTTTTTTCAGTAGAGATGGAGTTTCACCATGCTAGCCAGGATGCTCTCGATCTCCTGACCTCGTGATCCGCCCGCCTCAGCCTCCCAAAGTGCTAGGATTACAGGCGTCAGCCACCGCGCCCGGCCAATAGTTTATCCTCTTGACCCAACTCTAGCCTCTCACACCCAAGACCCACCAAAGCAAGGCAATGTTAATTTGTTTTAAGGGTCCTTGCAGGAAGGACATTTCATCCCTGTGTCACAGATCCTGAGTATGTGGCACAGAAATCCTCAAAAAAATGTTTGCTGGATGAATGAAATCCATACCTAAAAATGCAATAACCACACTTACATAGCACTTAGTTTCATATTTACAACTATACTATACGGAGGGTAGGAAATGTACATGTTAGGTTTCTGAAACTGAATATTTTTAAAGGGACTAATAAGAGCCTCTTCTGTGGAGCATTAACTAGAAGATGGAGGTTGGAATGAAAGGTTGATAAGTTCTTTTAACAAACACTAAGAAACAACTACACTGTATTAATGCTCTCCTGGAAAATACAGTATGTCATCAGCTTCAAAATACCATAAGCATTAACTAAAGGGGAGAAGATAAATTATGCAAAGATAAGAACTGACAGGAATTCAATTTCCAGATGACCTAAATGCATTTCAAGTTAATCTGCTCTTTTTTGTTTTTGTTGCTTCCAAAGGACTGCAGATTATGCACTTGCTGAATTTTGCCTTTGTCACACATGACCTAACAAGGAAGGCATTCATCATACCATAGTAGCTTCCCTCAAGTATCTGGTTCTGAACAGCTGCAAATTTTGGAAGATAACACTAAATGATGTCTCTAAAGATAAGTATGTTCTCTCCCAAACAAATATTAAAACAAGATTAAAATTTACTAGAATATAAAAACTGTCAAATTAAGCTAGCTGAACATAAATTAAGTTTAAAAAAATAAAGTAAAAATTTTATAAAACTTTAAATCCTAAATGTTAATAATTGATCCAATAAACATATCCTGAGGAATTTCTGTAATACAGTATTCTCATTCTTAACATTTGCTTTTATCCATCAGAAAGATGCCACGTAACAAATGACTGTTTAATTTAGTGCCTTCAAATTACATAAGTGAATGACTTAAAATAATAAACCAATCTCAAAATTAATTTCCATAAAACCATTTACATGAAGTAAAAGCTGCTTCCCAGACCCAAAACTGGAAAGCATGGGTGAAAAATATCCTGCCAAAAATAGAAACAGACTGTAAAAATGTTTCACACGAGTTATGGCTTGTTAGATAACTGCACAACAACACTCACAAGCTGACTTTTTAAATATCTGTCATGGTTCCTCAGTCACATCAGTATGCCCTATGACATGTATTCTTCACCTATTAACTCATTTTCCATGAGGAAAAAGAAAAACTTCACAATTGCTAAGCAAAATAGAGGGGAAAAAAGCACTGCCAAAGAGCAGGTGTCTCCTTATCAGCTGTAGGTCTTTCAACTCTGATTTAGTTTGACTTTCATCCTTTCCCATTAATACTAGTATACCTGGCCAGGAACAGTGGCTCACACCTGTAATCCCAGCACTTTGGGGGGCTGAGGTGGGCGGATCACGAGGTCAGGAGTTCACAACCAGTCTGGCCAACACAGTAAAACTAAATACAAAAATTAGCTGGAAATGGTGGCACGCGCCTGTAGTCACAGCTACTCGGGAGGCTGAGCCAGGAGAATTGCCTGAACCCGGGAGGCAGAGGTTGCAGTGAGCCGAGATAGCGCCACTGCACTCCAGCCTGGGCGACAGAGCGAGACTCCGTTTCAAAAAAAACAAACAAAAAAACGAGTACACCTAACTTACACAGAGCCATGTAGCCGGCCCCAGAATGGCTACCACTTGGGAAAGACACATACAAGTATCCATTCTGGACTCCCTTCAATTGCATTACATAGTATCTTACCAAGATTCTCTCATCTTAAAGAGAAGGTTGACTAACACTCTCAATATCAGCAGTTTCATATTAATTCAGGTGCCTCTCAAGTCTCTGGTGATCCAAAGGCTCAAATTTGTATCTTTTATACAAAATTTTGTATACAAAATTTGTACATACAAAAAATAATTTGTATACAGAATTGTATCTTTAGAGACTTCACTCAACACTGTCAGTATAAAATTCCTAATTTCTTAAAAGAAGGAAGAAAAAAACAGAACAACTTTCAGTAGTGCACACAATGCTGTCAAATTCCCAAGGTTGTGGTGAGGATCAAAATAAGATGTACAGAAAAGCCTTGTTTTGTGAACTTCCAGTCAAATCCAATAGTACCTAACAGGGGTAAATTTTTGCTTTTATTTCCTGCCTGAAAATGGGCATAACTTCCATCTGCATGTTGATGTAAAACCCAGAGAGACAATATCTTATCAATCACCTTTAAAAGACAAATGGGGAGCAGGAAGTATTGAGAGAGAGAGAGAGAAAAAAAAAAAAACCCTACCATTACAAGTCAAGGTCAGTGAGGAAGGATTAAGGACTTCTACTCAAGCTTCCTGCTAAAGACACCAATTGTAACTATGCTTCAATTTTAAGCCATCTACCTTTTGAACTAGATTCCATTTACATTATTCTACAAAGAGGAGGAAATGAAAAGTACTGATATGCTGGAATACCTGAAGAGGGTCACTATGACAAGTGACTAGCTTCTCTTCCAGTTTAGATCTCTTTTGAAAGCTTTGGAAGAAAAACAGTATTCACTGACAAATCATTTTTTTTTAATTCTGTAATTTCATATTTAAAAGCACTACAGACAACATTTTAGTTACCTATCCAGACAAGCGGTCCTGGAATATGTTATTATATTAAGTTATAGCCGGGTCTTAGTAAGAAAGCAAGAAAAAGGTTTGTTGCTGACTTCTAAACCATGGTAGCACAGGGTGGGATAGGGACAACCTGGATAAATTAATTCCTCAGGTAATTATTATTTAAGACAAATGTTGGATTAATTCAAACTCCTCCCTCCCTTTACAACAGAAAAAAAAATTCATGTAAGATCCACTCTCCCTCCTCCTAGCCATTTTCTAACAAAAAATGCTAACAAGCAGATAGATGTCCAATTTAAAAAAAAAAAAAAAAGTAAAGCAAACTGATTTATCAACACTAGAAGTGGTTCTCTTTCTTTCAGTAATTCTGATCGCAAACCATCAAACTATGAATTTAGCTTCCTAAAAGGCTTTTTACATTACATCCTCCAAAAAACCTGCTACCTTTACTTAAATTTTTCTAAATCAAATGTCTTATACTGAGCTGTACTCGCAACGCTTGCTGGACAGGAAGTTAAAGAAATTGACAACTATTACATTAAAATTGCAAAATGCTGATATCGAACAACTTTCGATTCAAATTCACTGCGATTCCAGGCGTTCTTGGAAGACAACTTCCTTTTTCTCCCCTGCGGGTCCCCCCGGCCCTTCCGCCAGCCCAGGTCCCCGCCCGGGCCTGCGGTGACATCCCAGGACCCATCTACTGACGTCACAGACACGCGGACCCACAGCTCTATGACTTCATCGCGGACTGGGGACGAACCGCAGTCGGCTTGCGCCAGCCCAGAGGCTGGGGAGGCGACCGAGCCTCCGTCCCGCCTCGTCGCCGAGGAAGGTTAAGGACAAGCGCCAGCTCACCTGCGCTGGGGCAGGGAAGGACAGAGTGGCCGAGCGCGACAGGGGCGAGGCGACCCAAGTCCAAAGGCTGACTTCCTCACCGCCTGGGGTCCCGTAGGTGGGAGCGCAGGTCCGGTGCCCGCTCACGGCCTATCTGTGATCTCCTCGGCTTCAGCCGGGACCCGGGACCCCGCTCCCTACCCGCCCGACCCTCCGTGGCCCGCAGGGACGCTCAGCGCCCGGGCCGTGCGCGCGGGGAGGGCCGCCCCGGAGGAGGCGCAGGCAGCTGGGTCCCTGTCCCGGACCCGCGGGCGGCGCCCCCGCCCCCGCCCGCCCGGCGCCCCGGGAGCGCAGGCAGGCGGCGGGAGGGGGCGGGGAGCGGCCACGGTGGCCGCCGCCGGACCCCAGCCGCGCGGCCTTTGCGCCACGCCCCACCGCGGCCCGGACCCACCTGCGCTCCTGCCCCGGCCACGGCCTGGACCGGGGCTGCACCAGCCCGATGCAGTGGTGGCGGCGGCAGCGGCGGCGGGAGGCCTGGCTCGCTCCCCACCGCTGAGGCGGACCGAGCACCCAGCACGGCGCGGCGGCGCCCAACGCTCGCCCCGAAACCCATTTGTTTGGCTAAAACGGAGTGACGTCACGCGCCGGCCCAATCGACGGTTGGCCGGGGGAGGGGCCACGGAACCAGGGTGTCACGGCGCCCCCTGCCGGACACTGGGGGCGGGAAGGGGGAAGTGAAAAGGGAGACATGGATGACGCGTCTGCGGCCCCCAAGTGGTAGAAAATAGAAGTTTGAGCACTACTGTGGGGAATCAAACCCCCCAGGCCAGCCAGAAAGGTAGTGATGCCAGGGTTCAGTCAGCAGACATGTCAAGTTTATGAATATTCATGGGTAGACTTGAAGCTATAAATGGTCTCAGATACTATTAGATAACCTAGTAGACCTGGATCCCCATCTTGGTTCTGCTGCTAGCTTGGAAGGCTGGGGTTCAAGTTTCAATTTGTGAAACGACGAAATTGGAAGGGTGCCTTCTGACTCTCTTTCCCAGGCAAATCATGGCAGGGTTACCTGTTAGAAAGTAGATAAACGTTGAGGTTGACACCAAACTGTTAAAGTCTGTAGAAGCTTAAGGACTGGTTAATGATGGACATAAATTTTTAATACTTTACATTCAAATCAGAGGGCCAGTGAGGAACTTTTGATCCCCAACCTTTAAACTTATTATTGTTTTCATTGTGAAAGTAATATTAACCACATTGAAAAACATGAGGACAATGTATTTTCTTTTAGACCTTTTGCCCCATCACATATATTTTACTACACTGTGTAATAGTAGTTGTATGCGATGTTGCATCCTCTTTTCACTTTTATAAGCATTTCTCATATTTCTACATAAGCTTCATAACCAGTTTAACAGCTGCATAAAAATACATTAAGTGGACATAAAATTTACTGCATTAATTCTCTAGTTTTGGACATAAATTGTTTCCTTCACTTTTTGCCATTATAAAGAAATCGTAGAACATCTTCGTGAATGTAGATTTTTAAAGACACCCAAAAGTGAAATTACTAGGTGAAAAAGACTATCAACACTTTCACAGTTACTAATACAAACTGCCAAATTATTTTTTAAAAGTTGTACCAAGTTACACTTAAACCAGCAACTTTGATTTTAGCCAGTCCTTAGCAAAAGTGCTTTTGTCCAATTATAAAACTACTCTTGTAAAATATATGTGTAAAATCTTAAATATTAAAATATAAAAACAAAATAAATATAAATATTTCCTATAATCTCATCACCAAGAAATAACCACTTAATATCTCCATCTAGACCTTTATCTATACACATATTTTTAATAAAAATTGGAGAAGGGAAGGCCAGGCGCGGTGGCTCACATCTCAAAAAGAAAAAAAAAAAAATTAAAGAGGGGTGTTATATGGTATACCTTGGCATCAAACTGTATGTCTAATTTAATATATGATCAATATTAGCTCAATATATCATGATCATTTGAAGCTTCTTTATGTCATAGTTAGCTCGAAATTGTAAAACTTCAATCTATCCTTTCAGATTCATCTTAAACATTGTCCTTCTTAAAACCTCTTGATTCCGTCTGGGCGTGGTGGCTCACGCCTGTAATCCCAGCACTTTGGGAGGCCAAGGCAGGCAGATCACTTGAGGTGAGGAGATCAAGACCAGCCTTGCCAACATGGTGAAACCCTATCTCTACTAAAAATACAAAAGTTAGCCCAGTGTGGTAGTGCACGCCTGTAGTCCCAGCTACTTGGGAGGCTGAGACACTTGAGATCAGAAGATCAAGACCAGCCTTGCCAACATGGTGAAACCCTATCTGTACTAAAAATACAAAAATTAGCCCAGTGTCGTAGTGCACACCTGTAGTCCCAGCTACTTGGGAGGCTGAGGCAGAATTGCTTGAACCTGGGAGGTGGAGGTTGCAGTGAGCTAAGACCACACCACTGCACTCCCACCTGGGCGACAAGGGTGAAACTCCATCTAAAAAACAAACAAACTTGATTCCTGTTGATTAGAGGAATCAAAAAGTTGATTCCTTTAATTTTTTCTCTTCCTTTATGGCCCTTATATTACTCCACACACATCTTCCATATGTGTATTTAATAGCCCCTGCTGGATTCTAAATTGCTAGGGGAAAGATTATATCCTAGTATTCACTAAAGAGTATTGCACTTAACATTGCTTAAATGTTTAATGAATAATTACAACCATATTAGTGATGTACACTTTTCTCATGATGGTAGATGAGTATGATGTCTGTTTTATAATGGTATTGGCCAGGCCCAGGGGCTTGAGGCTACAGTTAACGGAGATCACACCACTGCACTCCAGCCTGGGCAACAGAAAGAGACCCTGTCTCAAAATATATATATAATGCACATATATATATGCATATATATATGTCTTTACTGCAGTGTGTTAGTATCCAACATTACATTTATGATGTTATTACATTTATGATGTATTATCCAGACATTGTTCTAAGTACTTTGCATACTTTGTTTCATTTAATCAGAAAAACAGCTCTGTGAGGTAAGGACTATTGTTATTTCAAAAGAGGAGAGTGGGGCTTAAAGCATTAAGCTGTTTGGCCCAGGGTATAGAGTCAAATTTAGCAAAGATTCCAGAGCCCTGACCATGTCACTATATTGTTATTGGGAGTTTCAAATGGGTCAAAGACATTGAAACTACAAAGCACAATGCAAATATCATTGAACTGAAATGACAGTGGTTTCCATATGAATAGCACATCATTGGCAAAAGTTCCATCAGAGTTCATGTGTTCTAGAGCAGAGCTTCTCAAACAATTTGTAGTTAGATTAGTTTTGTTGTCATTTTGCTTTGTTTCTAAATATTTAGTACACTGTGAACTGATTGTTTTGTAAAATGTCATAAAACTGAATAAACCACTATAAAAATGAAATTAATTTTAAAAAACATAATGAAAGCCCAAACTATTAATTATTATATTTTTTCATCTTTTTCTTGAGATGGGATCTCACTGTGTTGCCCAGGGTGGTCTCAAACTCACAACCTCAAGCAATCCTCCTTTCTCAACCTCCCAAGTAGCTAGGATTACAAGAGTGAGCCACCATGCCTAGCCTATTAATTATTGATTATTAAAGTCCACAGACATAAAATTATTCCGTCAAGTTGCTAGTAAAGTTTCTAAAATCTTATTCTCAATTTCGGTTCTTGTCTCAGATTGGCCAGTGGACCACACTTTGAATAGCTCCAGTCTAGGAGAAAGAACTAGGAGAGAGAGTACCCATGTTAGGCAAGACCTTCCCTTGATTCTGTTTCTCCATTTGTATAATAGCAGTGATCCCCTAGAAGCAGTCAGAAGAGCCAGTATAGTTTATCAACCCACAGGCCCTGTGGTAGGTCCTCAGGAAGGTGCTCCCCAGGTGGGCATGGGGTGACACACTGAGGCCATGGGACTGGTAAGAGCTGAAAGAAGAACAAGACTGAGGTGGCACAGCAGCAGAAAGGTTCTAAATGTATATAGTATATAAATTAGGTTATTCCATTAGTAATTAAAACTTAGTTGTCTCAAGCCAGCAAACATCATATTAAATTAAAACTCAGTGCAAGGGGCTTGTCTTGTATAGACTTGGTTTCATTTCTGTTCTCTGCTCAGAAAAAAAACAAAAAACAAAAACTAAGAACTTACTGTTTATTCCTCAATGAGCTTACTCCAACCTCCAAAGAAAAGCACCCACTGCTATGGTTTGCACGTGTCCCCCAAAGTTTATGCGTTAGAAACTTAACCCTCAATGCAACAGTGTTAAGAGGTGGGGCCTTTAAGAAGCAATTAGGTCATGAGGGCTCCGGCCTCATGAATGGATTAATGCTATTATCAAGGGAGTGGATTACTTATCAAGAGAGTGAGTTACTATAAAAGCAAGCTTGGTGGTCTCTATCTCTTGCTCTGTCAAGTGTTCTCTTGCTCTTCCACCTTATGCCGTGGGATGATGTAGCAAGAAGCCCCTCAGGAGATATGAACCCCTTGACGTTGGACTTCCCAGCCTCCAGAACTGTAAGAAATAGATCTCTGTTCTTTATGCATGACCCAGTCTCAAGTGTTTTGTTATAGAAGCACAAAACCGACTAGGACACCCACCATTTCATCTTCTCCCTCTCACCCCCAGCCCCTCCTTATCAAACTTACTTCCCCCACTGCTGGAGAAAGGAAACCAAGAGGCAGGCTCCTTTAGACTTTGCATCTAGACCTATCTTGGCTGCAGAACCTAGGCCACTGGGCGTAATAATGCCTTTCCCTACGTACTTGACGGTGTTATTATAAAGACCTAATAAGAAAAGAGAAGCAAAAATGCTTTTAAAAGTTTCAACTTTGCAAAGGTAAAGCATGCACTTAAAAATATGCCTGGAATGTGGCTGTTGGAGCATGCTTCAAGCCCTGAGCTTATGCCCAGGTTTATGCATGTGTGAAGCTCATTGGTGATGATGGGGGGATGAGCAGGAGCTACTCAGACATGAGAATATAAATATTATCCACAATAAATAGAACAACTCAGGAAAAATTAGAAGACCAAGGCAGCAGACTGTCTAACAGATATGGGTATATCTTATAATTAAGATGTGGATGGTGACATAAAGTTTAATAAGTATTGAAACTAGGAAATCATAGTTATAATCCTTCTTTTTGGGTCTTGTGCCCCTATGAAAAACTGATAAGAGCTAAAAACCAAGAGTCTCTTGGGAGACTTTTGGCAGAAGTAAAAAAGCACACCCTGATATACACACACAGTTTCGAAGATAATTTTAATTGTCTTAAAAAGTCCTTTAGATCAACTTGCCTTATAGTGATCCGCACTCCCATGGGGAGTGTAAGAGACATGTAGAGCAAGGACAGCCCTTCTAGTAAAATGGATGGGAAACAAATCAAGGTCCCAGATGCCCCTATCCCCACGGTATTGCCCTGAGAACATTCAGAAGATGGTTTCTACACCGTCAATACAGTGAGCCACACAATTTCCATAGGTATCTTTTTTTTTTTTTTTTTTTTTTGAGACGGAGTCTCGCTCTGTCGCCCGGGCTGGAGTGCAGTGGCCGGATCTCAGCTCACTGCAAGCTCCGCCTCCCGGGTTTACGCCATTCTCCTGCCTCAGCCTCCCAAGTAGCTGGGACTACAAGCGCCCGCCACCTCGCCCGGCTAGTTTTTTGTATTTTTTTAGTAGAGACGGGGTTTCACCGTGTTAGCCAGGATGGTCTCGATCTCCTGACCTCGTGATCCGCCCGTCTCGACCTCCCAAAGTGCTGGGATTACAGGCTTGAGCCACCGCGCCCGGACTTTTTTTTTTTTTTTTTTTTTTTTTTTGAGACAGGGTTTTGCTCTGTCGCTAAGGCTAGCAGTGGCACCAACTTGGCTCACTATAGCCTTGACCTCCCAGGTTCAAGTGATCCTCCCACCTCATCCTTACAAGTAGCTTGGACCACAGATGCCCATCACTGTGCCTGGCTAAGTTTTTGTTATTGTTGAGATGGGGTCTCCCTGTGTTGCCCAGGCTGGTCTCAAACTCCCAGGCTTACATGACCCTCCCAACTCAGTCTCCCAACATGCCAGGATTACAGGTGTGAGTCACTGTGCCCACATCTCACTTCTGATAGCATATAAAATGAGAAATTCCGGCCGGACACGGTGGCTCACGCCTGTAATCACAGCACTTTGGGAGGCCGAGGCAGGCAGACCACGAAGTCAGGAAATCAAGACCATCCTGGCTAACATGGTAACCTGTCTCTGCTAAAAATACAAAAAATGAGCCGTGGGTGGTTGTGGGTGCCTGTAGTCCCAGCTACTCGGAGGCTGAGGCAGGAGAATGGTGTGAACCCGGGAAGTGGAGCTTGCAGTGAGCCGAGATTGCACCAGTGCATTCTAGCCTGGGCAACAGAGTGAGACTCCATCTCAAAGAAAAAAAAAAAAAAAAGGACAAATTCCAGCCAGGCTCTGCGGCTCACACCTGTAATCCCAGCAAATTGGGAGGCTGAGGTGGGCGAATCACAAGGTCAAGAGATCAAGACCATCCTGGCCAAAATGGTGAGACCACCACCTCTACTAAAAACACACACACACACACAAAATTAGCTGGATGTGATGGCACACACCTGTAGTCCCAGCTGCTCGGGAGGCTGAGGCAGGAGAATAGCTTGAACCCGGGAGTCGGAGGTTGCAGTGAGCCAAGATCACGCCACTACATACCAGCCTGGCAACAGAGTGAGAGTCTGTCTCAAAAGAAAAAAAAAAGGAGAGGCCGGGCGCGGTGGCTCAAGCCTGTAATCCCAGCACTTTGGGAGGCCGAGACGGGCGGATCACGAGGTCAGGAGATCAAGACCATCCTGGCTAACACGGTGAAACCCCGTCTCTACTAAAAATACAAAAACTAGCCGGGCGAGGTGGCGGGCGCCTGTAGTCCCAGCTACTCGGGAGGCTGAGGCAGGAGAATGGCGTAAACCCGGGAGGCGGAGCTTGCAGTGAGCTGAGATCCGGCCACTGCACTCCAGCCCGGGCGACAGAGCGAGACTCCGCCTCAAAAAAAAAAAAAAGAAAAAAAAAGGAGAAAGTCCTTCTCGCTAAAGTTATAAGCAAGGCTTAGACTGAAATCTTCACATTATTTTCATCAAAATTAACACTTGGGCAGATTAGATAACATGCCATAATGGTCTCCAAGTCCCACCTTAATGTTTGAATTTTTACTAGAATTCTAGGCACAAGAAACAATCTGCATTCCTGATGTCCCTACATTTAAAATATATATATATATTTTAGATGGAGTCTCGCTCTTGTCACCCAGTACAGTGGCGCAATCTCAGCTCGCTGCAACCTCTGCCTTCCAGGTTCAAGTGATTCTCGTGCCTCAACCTCCCGAGTAGCTGGGATTATAAGGATACACCAGCACACTCAGCAAATTTTTGTGTTTTTAGTAGAGATGGTGTTTCACCATGTTGACCAGGCTGGTCTCAAACTCCTGACCTCAGCTGATTCGACCCCCTCGGCCTCCCAAAGTTCTGGAATTACAGGCGTGAGCCACCATGCCTGGCCAAGCCTATATTATTTTTTAAAAAAACAACCACATCATAAGGTATTTGTCTTACTTGTCATAAAAGAAAAACTTTAGACAAGTTAAATTTAACAGAGTTTAACTGACCAAAGAAAGATTCACGAGTCAAGGAGCCTCCTGAGTCAGAGTAGGCTCAGAGAGACTCCAGCACAGCCACATGGTGGAATAAGATTTATGGACAGAAAATGGAAAGTGACATACAGAAAACGGAAGTGAGGTACAGAAACAGCCAGATTGGATACAGCTCAGCATTTGCCTTATTTGAACACAGTTTGAATACTTGGCCACCTACTGGCCAAAACCCCGGAGGCTGGTACCAGCCAAAGGGTTTAGTACTAAGAGGTAGGTTAGTCTGTTTGCACATTCAGTTAGGTTTCAGTTTACTACTCATGGATAAATTTTTAGGCTGAACTTAAAATATGTAAGGAGGCAGCTTTAGACTAAACTTGATTTAAAACTTGTTTTCCTTTTTTCTTTGTTCTTTTCTTCCCCCATGCGTGATTGTTCGCACATAGTCATTTCGGTAGAGGGTAGTCACTAATAATTGATTTACTTCATATCCTAACCCTCAGGGCTGCCCACGAGATTAATGAACTTGTTTTTCTTTCAAAGAAAAATTATTCACAGGTCATTCAGACCTCCTTGATGGCATTCAGAAGTTTGATTGGCCTAAGGATCTCACCTTCCACATAGCTACCTTTCTCATAAAAACACTCAGTTATGTTCAAAGGCAGGCTGGATTTGAGAGTTTGACTCTCCTACCCTCACACTTTGGCCAAATTGAATAGGCCTTCTCTGCTCCTAAGGCTGACGTATCTGTGTTCGGCTGACTGCACACCAGGTACTTGAATCTGGCTTTTGGGATTCTACAACGGTAGAATAATTTATGTTTAAATGCTAGAATGATTTTCTGCAAGGACAACAGTGATCTATATTTAGAATCATTTAACCCTTGCAGTTATGAAAGATGGAAGAAGTTTTTGAAAGGGAGATGGAAGAAAATGAGGGAACCTTGCTCCTTAGGAAAGTGGGATGTTCCCCAGGCAGTGTTCTCTCCACAGCCAATGGTGTAAGATTAAAAGACATGATCCAGGCCAGGCACGGTGGCTCACCCTTGTAATCCCAGCACTCTGGGAGGTCAAGGCGGGTGGATCACTTGAGGTCAGTAGTTCCAGACCAGCCTGGCCAACATGGTGAAAACCCCCGCATCTCTACTAAAAATACAAAAATTAGCTGGGCGTGGTGGTGGGTGCCTGTAATCCCAGCTACTAGGGAGGCTGAGGCAGGAGAATCACTTGAACCCGGGAGGCGGAGTTTGCAGTGAGCCAAGATCACGCCATTGCACTCCAGCCTGGGTGACAGAGCAAGACCCTGTCTCAAAAAAATAAATAAATAAATAAAATTTAAAAAAAGACATGATCCAGATAAGGCCATAGACCCTGGAGCTTGAACCTGGAGGTTTCTTTTAAAGAATCAGGAGATGGAAGAGCTGTGCATAGGAGACTAGAAGCCAAAAGAGTAACATTGCCTTAAGAAATAGAATGCAAAAAAAAAAAAAACACAAAAGGAGAACGCAGGTTTGCATATCCCACTAATTATTAGAGCACAGAAGGAATTAAACCCAGCTGCATTCCAACTACAAAAATATAGCAGGCAAAGGGAAGTAGCTCATCATACACACACACACACACACACACACACACACACAATCTTCAAGCCCTTTGATTCTTCTCCCCGCTCTTAGAATAAAATCAGAACCCTTTACTGTGGCCCAGCATAATCAGACATGTTCCTTTTATCAACTCTCTTTATTCTCCCAACTTGTCTCAGCTAAAATGTCATCCCCTCGGAGAGCCTTCCCTGACCATCCAGTGTAGTATTTCAGCCTTGTTTTCCTTTACAGTGCCTCCTACCTGGCACATAATAGGCACCCAATGAGTATCTGTTGAATTAATAAAAATATTTATACTTTCTTTTACTAAAATATTTAATCCAGGCCACAAATGTTACAATGGATGACTAATAAAAGTAACATGAGGCCGGGCGCGGTGGCTCAAGCCTGTAATCCCAGCACTTTGGGAGGCCGAGACGGGCGGATCACGAGGTCAGGAGATCGAGACCATCCTGGCTAATACGGTGAAACCCCGTCTCTACTAAAAAATACAAAAAACTAGCCGGGCGACGAGGCGGGCGCCTGTAGTCCCAGCTACTCGGGAGGCTGAGACAGGAGAATGGCGTGAACCTGGGAGGCGGAGCTTGCAGTGAGCTGAGAGCCGGCCACTGCACTCCAGCCTGGGCAACAGAGCGAGACTCCGTCTCAAAAAAAAAAAAAAAAAAAAAAAAAAAAAGTAACATGAGTAGAGAGACTTGTATATTAAAAATAGGACCTGAATAAAGACAAAATCTAAGTCATTGCTGCAAATATGCGACCAAAAGTAGAAACCTCTGAACCCTACAAAACCTAGCCAACCAGCCAGTCATGATTTTGATGCTTCAACACAAATTACCTGTGATTTAATTACCAAGATCACCCATTGATTATAGGATATTTGCACTAGCCAGTTGGCATTTAGATAACGACTAGTATTCATTAGGTAATGTCAAATAATGTTAAAATATTTTATATTTTTAATAAGCCCCTGGTCTGTTCGTTGAAAATAGCAAGAAAGAAAATGGTGTGGGTGTGGGAGTCACTGCCCTCTGGCTGCCTACTGAACAGCAATTTCCCCTTTTCTTGCTTGTTAATAGAATCCTGATCTGCTACCCTATCTGTGCTTCTGGGGAGGTGGGCCCAGAACCATTGTGTGAATAATGATGGACCTCAGCTAATGGTTCTCACGGAGTGATAGATTTTGCCTCCCAGAGGACATCAGCAATGTCTGGAGACATTTCCAGTTGTCAGTACTTGAGAGGAAGCACGATCTGCATCTAGAAGGGAGAGACCAGGGCTGCTACTGCTCAATATCCTATAATGCACAGAACAGCTTCTACGACAAAGAGTTATCCCACCAAAAATGTCAGCAGTGCCAAGGTGGAGAGAACCTGCTCTAGGGTAATCAGTGTCATCCTAATCTCCCTGTCAGTGACTGATTCAACTCACATAATAGTCTTATGGGAGTGTGAGGTAATTCTAGCCAATAAAATGCGATGGAAAGTTGGCTGAGATACTTCTGAAAAAAATCCTCTCTTATTCCTAAAAAGAGACATTCATTTTCTGTTGAAATGCATTACTTTCCTAAATAAAATCATATGTACCCACAATGAGAAAAAGAGAAACATGCAATAAACCGTCTCTTATCTGCTGCTAGATGCCATTGTGTCTGCAATGTGGTATCTAGAACTATGGCTGTCATCCTGGAACCATGAGAGGAGTTAGCTGAAGAAACAGGACGATGGCAAAGAGGAAGGATGGAAGTTACCTGAGGCTGAGGACAGCAGTGCACCTCTGATTTAACCAATCCTTGAGACTTCTTGTTATATAATAAATTTCATTGCTATTTAAGTCATGTATAGGGCTTTAAAAAATATTATAGCTGAAAACATCCTGATATACATTTTATATTTTTATTTGATATGTGGAAGAGAAAATAAAATATGGGAGGAAAGACACTAACCTCCTTTGGGGTCAAGCTCTATAGTTGTCCAGCGATAAAATAATTTTGCTTTGCTGTGCTTCCAGAATGATCCTAAACTAATGATACCAGAAGTTGATAAAATCAGTGGGGGAAACAGTCTATCTATTAATGCATAAGACTGTGTTATTTAAGTAAATGAGTAGGCACTCGTGACATTTTGAAATCTTCAAGAAAATGACATTTTCCAGTCATTGAAATTTAATTTGGGGGAGCCTGCAGCATTAGCATGAGACCAGCCAGCCTGTCCTTATTCTTCTAGCACACCTAATTCACAGGCACCTGCTACAGCAAAGGAGGAGCTGCCTGGTTAAAATAACCTAGTTACATCAGCCTGCTAAAAATGGTCCTGGGGATAGATTTTGCTCAGCATTGAGTTCTTTGAACAACAACAAAAAAAACCCAGCAACTTATTCTGCAGTTTTAGGGTTTGCTGACATTTTCTTACCAGGCATAACTATGCTTTTATTGCCAAGTCTTACTTTGAAATATCAAAGACAACTTTTCAAAAAGCACAGGGCTTGGATATCAACATTTCCTTACCAAAAAAAAAAAAAAAAAAAGCATTTGTTTTGTTAATTAGTATTGAACCTGAATACGGGTGCCATCAGATACTTTCCTTGGAAAAGTATATGGTGATTTGGCTTTTTTTTTTTTTCTTTTTTTGTCTGTCACCCAGGTTGGAGTGCAGCAGCATGATCTTGGCTCACTGCAACCTCTGCTGCCCAGGTTCAAGCGATTCTCCTGCCTCAGCCTCCCAAGTAGCTAGGATTACAGGTGCCTGCCACCACATCTGGCTAATTTTTGTAGTTTTAATAAAGATGGGGTTTCACCATCTTGGCCAGGCTGGTCTTGAACTCCTGACCTCGTGATCCACCCGCCTCTGCCTCCCAAAAGTGCTAGGATTACAGACGTGAGCCACCGTGCCCAGCCAATTTGGCTTTTTTTTAAATGTACCATTATATAGGCTCGATCATGCCACTGTATTACAGTTCACTGTCACCGACAGAGAATCCCACTGACCTTTCACAGCAACTCACACCTTGGCCCTTCTTAAGACTGCTGAGCTATATGTATTTTTGTGTTCCTTCAGCAAGACTCACTCTAAACAGTAATGCCTACATGTATCACTAAAGTCAGTTGAGCCTTTTTGTCCTTTCTCTTGATGTCCTTCCTCTCAGCAAAGCCAAAGTGTACCTTCAAAGTAGCATAAGGACGACCTTATAAAATTACTGAAGTTGTGAGCATCTCATTGCTCCTCCTGGTTCAGATCTATTCTGGTTTGCTTATCTTGGAGCTGACATTTTCACACCCAGATTTTATGCTCCTTAATGCCCCATTGCTCCTGTGGTTTTTGCCATCTGTTACTTTTACTATTGCTGCACTTTTCTAGCTTTCTGTATTTCTTTCTCTCTCCTGCCTCTGTCCCTACCATATCTCCCATATATTTTGACTTTCTTTCCAATAGGCTTGACATCTATAGTCATCACTAGCCAAGAAGACTCCTGTTGATCTGCACATGATATCCCCCTGGTCTCTGTATGTCGAGTGTAGATCTGAATCCTCTCCCTTTCTCAACTCTTTCCTCCATTCCTTGCTACTCAGGGGCTGCTTTTGCATGGATGCATGCATTTTCTTTTTTACATTTTTCAGTACTGGCAAAACTCTAGAGTTCTGTACTCTGAAAAACGCTAATATGTGTGGTAATGGCTGAGCACTGACACTTATGCCCGGGAGGTCTAGGAGGAAGGACTGCTTGAGCCCAGGAGTTCAAGACCAGCCTGGGCAACATAAGGAGATCCCGTCTCTACAAAAAATAGAAAAAGTTAGCTGGGCAAGACCCAGATACTTGGGAGGCTGAGGTTGGAGGATTGCTTGTACCCAGGAGTTCGGAGCTGCAGTGAGCTACAATTGTGCCACCGCACTCAAGCTTGGGTGACAGATTGAGACCCTGTTTCTAAAAAAACAGTGTGGTCACTAGCTCCATTTTTAAGTTCATTAAATCCTTCTAAAAAATACCCTAAATATGTTTTCACATCTGTGTGATTCTGTGTGTTGGCACATCCAAATCCGTTTGTTGTTGTTGTCATTTTTGGTTTTTTTTTGAGACAGAGTCTCGCTCTGTTGCCCAGGCTGGAGTGCAGTGGCATAATCTCGGCTCACCACAACCTCCACCCCCCGGGTTCAAGCGATTCTCCTGCCTCAGCCTCCCAAGCAGCTGGGACTACAGGCACACACCACCATGCCTGGCTAATTTTTGTATTTTTAGTAGAGACGGGCTTTCACTATGTTGACCAGGCTGGTCTCAAACCCCTTGACCTTGTGATCTCCCCGCCTCGGCCCCCCAAAGTATTGGGATTATAGGCATGAGCCACTGTGGCCAGCCGGCACATCTAATTCTTAATTTCCTGCTTTAAGGAGGAAATTGTGTTCTGATAAATAAAAGCCCTATTGGAACATCACAGAAAAAAAAAGAAACATGGAGTTTTTCAAGTTCCAAAATTATTGGCTGAGCCATCCTTCTTTCAAGAGCCTATACAAAGTATAAAATGAGTAAAGCTGGTATTCATTGCCTCTTTTAATTGCACCCTTGTGCTTCTCCTGGGTGGCTGTCAAGCCGCCCAGAGAAGACACAAGCACTGTGATCCACATCAACATGTTCCTATCCACTTACTGCAATGTCATTCCCCATGACTTCTTCCCTACCTCTCTAAACAAATTAGTTATTCCCAAGATCTATGATCATGTGGTATACTTTGTTTCCATGTTTGCTATTTCATTCAAAACATTTTAATGTAATTTATGCATAGAGCTACCCCTTTCCCTACATGAGCTCTTTAAGGGCATACACTACTGATTGATTGAATCAGTGAGTGGATAAATAATCAATGAGAACAATTTCATTTACTACATCACACTAGTCAGAGATAAAAATACTTCTTCATTAAGTGCAGTGATATTTAAATTGCCACATTTGTCAATATTACATAAATGGAACAAAATTAAAGAGTATGACCCTCCCTAAAGGCCATAGCTTTGGGATCCTTTCCTGAATCGTTAACTAGTCTTCATTACACTGAATGTGCTGGAGTGAATCTTATTGGCCTTTCCAAAGGCTGACATTTTTCTTGGTGCCTTTTCAAGGGTTAGATAACTTACATGTTCTTTTCAGGGAGTTTGATTTCAAATGTTGGCAGATTGAACCTTATTATCGTGGATGAGACTAAAATTTGCACATTGTTGTCAAAGATAAATTCTATGAATCTGAGGCCAGGCACAGTGGCTCATGCCTGTAATCCCAATGCTTTAGAAGGCCAAGGCAGGAAGATCACTGTAGACCAGGAATTTGAGACCAGTCTGGGAAACATAGCAAGATCCTATCTCTAAAAAAAAAAAAAAAAAAATGTTTTTTTTTGAGACAGAGTCTCGCTCTGTCGCCCAGGCTGGAGTGCAGTGGTGCGATCTCGGCTCACTGCAAGCTCCGCCTCCCAAGTTCACACCATTCTCCTGGCTAATGTTCTGTATTTTTAGTAGAGACAGAGTTTCACCATGTTAGCCAGGACGGTCTTGATCTCCTGACCTCATGATTTGCCCACCTCGGCCCTCCCAAAGTGCTGGGATTACAGGCATGAGCCACCGCGCCCAGCCTACAAAAAAGTTTTTTAAAGTAGTGTGGCATGTTAGCACAGCCGGTAGTCTGAGCTACTTGGAAGGCTGAGGGAGAGGACTTCCTGAGCCCAGGAGTTGCAGACCAGCCTGGGCAACATAGTGAAACCCCATCTCTACAAAAAAATTCAAAACTTAGCCAGGCATAGTGGTACGTGCCTGTAGTCTCAGCTACTAGAGAGGCTGAAGTGGGTGGGTCACTTGAGCCTGGGAGGCCAAGGCTACAGTGAGCTGTGATCACACCCCTGCACTGCAGCCTGGGTGACAGAATGAGATTCTGTCTCAAAAAAAAAAAAAAAAAATTAGCCAGGCATGATGTCATGCACCTGTGTTCCCAGCCACTTGGGAGGCTGAGGTGGGAGGATCACTTGAGCCCAGAAGGCTGAGGCTGCAGTGAGCCATGTTCATGCCACTGCACTTTAGCCTAGGTGACAGAGGGAGACCCTGTTTCAAAATAAATAAATAAATAAAAACACAATTTAATATTCATCTAAGTGACAACTGAATCTGACAATTTTTTTTTTTTTTAGCAATAGAGATCAAAGTAAAAACCTGACAACATTTTAGTCCAGTCCAAGTACCCTTTTATTTGATTCTCTGTCAGTCTTATGGAACTGTCAGTAAAATCTAAATCCAGAGCTGGACTTACAAGTACCTAATTCTTTTTTAAAAGCTGTTTTCAAATACTCAAGAGAATGCGAACTATTTTTTTCCTATATATTATTTTCCCCTATTCATTGAGGTAAAAAATAGAGAAAGGGCCAGAAAACATTGTGTTCATGTGATAAAAGCAAATTGCAAAACAACATACACAATATGCTACCATTTATACAAATCTTAAAAACATACAAATCACACACACACAATAATACTTGATATTGCTTATGGACAGCTACAATTGCAATAAAAGCTTAAAGACATGAGTGAAAAATACCCAAAACAACTTCAGAATAATAGTTACCCCTGGGGAGAAAGGAAGGGGGAAAGAATTGGAATGGAGCACAAAAGAACTTTAATTTTATCCATAACATCATATTTAAGAAAGAAAATATGTGAACAAAAATGGTAAATCTGTGGATGTTTGTAAAATTACTCTGACCTTTTTTGCATCTTAGATATATCTCATAAAAGTAAGTAAATGCAGATTTTTCACTTGAAAAATTTAGAAGAAGTTGTGATGTGAATACCTTTGAGAAGAAAACCAATAAATTTATTAATTACCTCTAGGTAATATTGACATGAAACAAAAAAACCTTAGATTAATTCTTATTTTCTGTTCTTATCCCAAAGCATTTGTGAAACATAGACACTATTAGCTAAACATTTAAAAGCCTTACTATATAAAACATAATTCTTTGTTAAGTGGAAAAAGTGAAGCTATTATTTCTACCACTATTTATGGGCATGACTGCTCTATTTTTCCACTGAGAAGACAATAACAGATCCTAGGCATTTATAAGACACGTGGAATTTGAAGTCTAGGGGCAGGCAAATGCTTCTGTAATGCTGTGAAGAGCACACACGGAAATGGCAATGAGATAGATATCAAAGTTCTCCTTTCACCCCTAAATCATCCTCCTATCAGTTTCTTTTCTAGTTGGTTCCATACTCTTGAAAGGGGAGTTCCGTGACCTCCCTCATGGGATGTGCGACAGGGGTGTGGCTCCTTATGAGAGGGGGAGCATGCAGACAGGCAGGTGCAGGAGCTGGGGTGAGCACTTTTGGGCTCCAGCCCCATGGTAGCATCTAGGGATGGGTGCCTGCAACTCCTGAAGCCCCAGTGGGCATGTTACAGTGCTCTTTTAACTCGGCCATCCACAGACAGCTTAAGTGTTAACCAGCTCAATGCCTTCTTGGTACCCGGGTTCTTGTCTGGCATCCAGGAATAATCAGGTCACACGGACAAATTGAGGGATGGTAAATGCAGGGTATTTTACTGCCAGATGGAAGTGGCTCTCAGCAGAACGAATGGAGAGCTGGAAGGAGGATGGAGTGGGAAGATGATCTTCCCCTGGAGTTCAGCCATCCCGCGGCTTATCTCCTATCCAACCATCCCCAGCCAAACTCTCTCGATGTTTAAATGCTTCTTCTCTTCTCTCCTTTTCTTCCGTGCCACGTCACTCTTTTATTCCTCTGCTCTTCTGTTCATCTGCCCATGGAGCCTGGGGTTTGGGGTTTATATGGGGACAGGATGGGGGGCGTGGCAGGCCAAAAGGCAACATTTGGGCACGAAAAGAGGAGTGCCTGTTTTCATTTAAGGCCATGGGTTTCCAGGCTTGGGGGTGGGGCCTTTGCCAGGGAACTGCCCTCTTCTACCCATTATTTCCCTGACTCCTGCCCGTATCCTTCTCAGAGTGTGTACACAAAACAAAGAGATTCGTGGCTGACCTGTTACAAAACAGTACCATTCAATGACCAAGCACAGTGGAGGGCCCAGGGAGCCAAGAAATACATAAGGAGAAATGTACAGGATCCCAGCCTTGTCTTTATGGAGATGCAGCAAAGTCTGTGGTCACACTGCATCACATGCCCAAATTCTTGATCCATATGCTTCATGCAAAATAAATTGCAAATACATTGTTGGGGCTAATGAAACCTCAGCAGGCTCTAAACAAAAAGCTGAATAATTATTAAAACCTTTTACTTTTGCCTAAAAAGTATAAAAGTCTTGTTGAAAAAAAGAAAAGGCAGCACTTATTTTAAAGGAGTTAGTGCCAGAGACCTATGTCAAAAGCTCCACCCAACATAAAGAAATCATTCTGGGATAATATTAGGTACCTGATGAGAAGGAGAGCTAGTAACAGCAAAGTACATTCAGAGGGCTTTTGCTAGCTGAGAACACCCTGGGTTCTGTGCAAGGCATTCTACAACCTTTTCCCATGCTGGTCTTTACTTACCTCAGGGGAGTAGATGGCAACTTAGAACTCAAGGTAGATTTGTTTTTCCTTAAAGAAATGTGAAGGTAACATCTAAAGGCCTCTTCTACAACAAACAGATCAAAGGCTCCTTGAAAGCATTTACAGGCAGTGGTTTACAGCCTTAGCTGCACTTTAGAATCACCTACGGAGCTTTGGAAAAGTACGATGCATAGTGACAGCCCCAGAGCAACTGAATTAGAATCTCTGGGAGGAGGAGCCCAGGCATGCGTGATTTTGATGAATAAGGAAGAATTACTGCCAAAGGGACAGGGAGTGCTGGCCAAAGTGCTGGTCTTGGGGAGGGGGGTGGGCTATGCAGGGAAGCTTGATTTCTATCACGTTTGCCTATTTCATGGTGTAAATATTCCCATCGTGGCCAATTTCAAGCTACTAATGTGAAGGTGGGAAGAGATGCGTATAATCTGCTCTCACTAGCACCTGAGTGCTAGCTCCACCACAACACAGTTAGGAGCTTTTGATGATGAAGTTACAGTAAGGGATGGAAAGGCAACATAGTATGTCCTGGGGCTTTTCTGTCCCCTCTATAACATCTCACCCCCGACAGGAAGATAAGAGAAGAATCAACTGGAACCAGCGGCTCCTGGGTCAGGTAGGAAGATGAGCCAAAAGAAGATCCCAAGTATCTGTTAGTGTGAAGGACACCAAGACAAGGTCTCTCTTGCTCCTGTAGAAGATCCACGTTGAGATGGAGTTGGCCTCCTGATGAAGGGAGCCTTTCTCTGGGATCCTGACCCAATGAAGGCAGCATATGATTCACACAAGATGCGGAGCCCTGGATCTCCATGACAGTACAGTTGAATGCTCCTTTTTCCCTGAGGATCTGGTCATCCAGAGGATTCCCTAGTGATCCTCTTGGGCCTCTGCCAAATATTCCATTTGGAATATAAGGATTCTTTTCCAGACATCCGAATGCATGCATTTTCTCCTCTTAAATTATCAGGGTTTCTCTCAACCAACACAGCTCCCAGCTCATTATCATAAGCCTTTCTTTTATAGGTAATGAGATAGCTTTGATAATAGCCAGCTTTTCTTTTGAATTTTTCTGAAAAAATTTGGTTTCTATTTTATAGGTGTTCAGCTCTTTACATGCATGACTGATCTTTACATCTGCTTTCAAAAGATTCTTCTCTGTATTTATAGGGCAAACTTTCTCTGAATGGTTTTTTCAGTGAAAAGTCATCTTTTTCCTTGATGCAATTCTGAAAGAACTTCGTTTCTGCCAAAGCTTTGGCCTCTCCCTTCCTGTTTTGTTGTTGTTGTTGGTTTTTGTTTGTTTGTTTTTTCCTGCAATGACCAGTACTCATTTGGAGACTTTTAAGATGATCTTTAAGTGTGTCAATGAATTTACCTTCTTTCAGTTAGTGTACATTTAGTTTCTTTTTCTTCAAGAGGTTGTAAGTGATTAACTTATCCGTACCAATCCATTTATTCAAGCTCCTTTTGGTTTATCTTCATTATATCCAAATGTAAGTTCCCATCATCTAGGCTCGCTTCTTCAAGAATGGCAGCCTAATCTCCCACTTTTAGCACATGTTCACCCAGAGGCTTGCTTTTTATCATTTAGAGCTTGTCCCTTGTGGCTGGGAGCAGTGGCTCATGCCTGTAATCCCAGCACTTTGGGAGGCTGAGGCAGGAGGATCACTTGAGCCCAGGAGTTCGTACACCAGCCTGGGCAACATAGGGAGACCCTGTCACTACAAAAAATTTAAAAATGAGCTGGGGGGTTGGTACACAGCTGTAGTCCCAGCTACTTGGGAGGCTTAAGTGGGAGGATCACTTGAACTGGGGAAGTCAAGGCTGCAGTGAGCTAAGATTGTGCCATTGCACTCGAGCCTGTGCAACAGAGCAAGACCGTGTCTCAAACACAAACAAAAAGCCTTGTCCCATGTGCAATTTAGAGTTTCTAACTTTTTTTCTGTTAGATAAGGTAACTTACTCTCCCATTCCACTTTTCACTTTGTGCTTCCTTTTTTTGTTTCGTTTTGAGACAGAGTCCAGCTCTGTCGCCCAGGCTGGAGTGCAGTCGTGCAATCTTGGCTCACTGCAACCTCCGCCTCCCAGGTTTAAGTCATTCTTCTGCCTCAGCCTCCCAAGTAGCTGGGATTACAGGCGTGCACCACCAGGCCTGGCTAATTTTTTTTTTTTTTTTTTTTTTTTTTTTTCGGTACAGATGGGGTTTCGCTGTGTTGGCCAGGTTGGTCTCAAACTTCTGGGCTGAAGTGATCCTCCCGCCTCAGCCTCCCAAAGTGCTGGGATTATGGGATTACACTGTTAACAATGGACACCACCACGTCCAGCCCTTTATGTTTTCTTGAAAACCAGAATTTTCATCCAAAGCATCTTTTAGTGCTTCTGAATTTGTTTTCATTCTTGTCATGTATTTTGCAAGCTGTTTTGGTTGCAGCTACTTAAAGTTGTATGTGTTTTGATGCATCTTCTAAAGACTGAATCTTTCTTTTGAGTCAATCATACCTCAACTTGTTTTAAATGTTCAGATTTCTCTTCTATCAGTCCTTTTCTCAAACTCTTTATTTTAAACCCAAGAAACGAGTTGAAAATTTCCAGCTCTTTATTAATGGCCTCCAGTTTTTCTGTTTTTGATCATTTGTTCTCAAATGTGACTTCTGTTAAAATTATTCAAGGTCTCTCAATTCCTTTATTTATTTATTTTTTCTTGAAGTGGATTCTTTATTTTGCCTTATTACTAGGACCACTGATGAAATTTAATGAGGTTTCAGGATTAGATACCACTAATTACCAATGTTAATTCCCTGATTTTTTGTGTGACTAAATAAGAGAGTGTTCTACGTAAACCCCTGAAAATATTTGAGGGTGGGTGATAGGGCATCACAAATAGTGATTACTCCCAAACAGTTTAAGATAATGTTTTTTGGTTTTTCGTTTGATTTGTTTTTGAGACAGAGTCTTGCTCTGTCACCCAGGCTGGAGTGCAGTGATGCAATCTCGGCTCACTGAAACTTCCGCCTCCCAGGCTCAAGGGATTCTCCTGTCTCAGCCTCCCGAGTAGCTGGGATTACAGGTGTGTGCCACCATACCCAGCTAATTTTTGTATTTTTAGTAGAGACGAGGTTTCACCATGTTGGCCAGGCTGGTCTTGTACTCCTGACCTCAAGCGATCCGCCTGTCTCAGCCTCCCAAAGTGCTGGGATTACAGGCATGAGCCACTGCACCCAGCCAATATTCTTTTAAAAAAGGTGTCTGGCCGGGCGCAATGGCTCACGCCTGTAGTCTCAACACTTTGGGAGGCCAAGGCGGGGGAATCACAAGGTCAGAAGATCAAGACCATCCTGGCTAACACAGTAAAACCCCATCTCTACTAAAAATACAAATTAGCCGGGTATGGCGGCACGTGCCTGTAGTCCCAGCTACTCAGGAGGCTGAGGCAGGAAAATCGCTTGAACCCAGGAGGCAGAGGTTGCAGTGAGCAGAGATCGGGCAACTGCACTCCAGCCTGGGCAACAGAGAGAGACTCTGTCTGAAAAAAAAGGTTCCGTACTGCACTTGCAAGTTTCAGGTTAAAAGAAAATAATGACCTTATTTTTTAGTGCAGTGTTTAGGTTCACAGCAAAATTAAGCAGAAAGCACAGAGAGTTCCCATATATCCCCATTCCCACATATGCACAACCTCGATCACTATCAAGATCCCACACTACGGTGATACATTTGTTACAACTGATGAACCTACACTGATACATCATTATCACCCAAGGTCCATAGTTTACATTAGGTCTCACTCTTGGTGTTATATATTCTCTGGGTTTTGAAAAATGTTTAATGCAATGTATCCACCATTGCAGTATTGTACAGAATAGTCTCACTGCCCTAAAATTCCTCTGTGCCCTGACTATTCACACCCCTTCCCCCAGTCCCTGGTAACCACTCATCTTTTTACCATCTCTATAATTTTGCATTTTCTAGAATGTCATATACTTGAAATCATACAGTATTTAGCCTTTTCTTTCCTTTTTTTTTTTTTTTTTTAGACAGTCTCCATCGCCCAGGCTGGAGTGCAGTGGTACAATCTTGACTCACTGCAACCTCCACCTCCCGGGTTCAAGCAATTCTCCTGTCTCAGTCTCCCAAGTAGGAGAAATTACAGGCACCCACCACCATGCCTGGCTAATTTTTGTATTTTTAGTAGAGATGAGGTTTCACCATGCTGGCCAGGCTGGTCTCGAACTCCTGACCTCAGGTGACCCGCCCACCTCAGCCTCCCAACGTGCTGGGATTACAGGTGTGAGCCACCTGGGAGCTAACGCGCCCAGCCATAGTAGCCTTTTTAAAATTCTTCTGAATGAGGTTAAGATTGTAAAATATTTAATGTCTTTCTCCAGAAGGGCAAAAGTGGCCAGTCATTTGTCTCTACTTGCATAAAGTAGACTTTTAATAATTAGAAATATAACTATGAATACCACCATTTTCCACAGCAATCCATGAGGATGTGGGCCTGGGATGAGGTACCTGGTTATGCCGCCACCACCTGGTACAGTATCCCTAGGACAAGTGTGACACAGAGCATCATCATCATCACTCTGAATCCCTCAGGTTGCCAGGACACTGCCAGCCACATCAGATGCAGAGAGCACCAGCAAGCATTGCACCTAGAACCAAACTAGCAGCTGGCAACAGGCACAGACCTCAGTGGAAGCAGGGGAGAGAAGCCCATAAAATGCTGGCCAAAAGCTTTTCCTTCCCTGAGTTCATATTTCATTCCAAGGCCATGAGGGCTTTATTCTGCACAAAGGTCAAAGAAAACTCTCCATTCTCAGCTCCCTCCTTGATTTTTGTCTAGCCTTTGAATGTGAATGGGGCAATTTACTGGAGGAGTCATACAAATAGCTTCAACTTACTTTACTGCTTTTAACATTAAAAAGCTAAGGACGAGGCCGGGCGCGGTGGCTCACGCCTATAATCCCAGCACTTTGGGAGGCCGAGGAGGGCGCATCACAAGGTCAGGAGTTTGAGACCAGCCTGGCCAATATGGTGAAACCCCATCTCTACTAAAAATACAAAAAAAAATTAGCTGGGCGTGGTGGTGCATGCCTGTAATCCCAGCTATTCAGGAGACTGAGGCAGGAGAATTGCTTGAACCCAGGAGGCGGAGGTTGCAGTGAGCCAAGATCTCCCCACTGCACTCCAACCTGGGCGACAGAGCAAGACCCCATCTCAAAAAAAAAAAAAAAAAAAAAAAAAGGAGGAAGCAAGTGGTACTTTCAAAGTCTTCATGTTTCTAGAATGTGGAGTCCAACTGTGATCAAGGAAATAATTATTCTTGCATGATTCCTGCACGTGGTAGTGAAATGTTTGATGACACAGAAGCCCTTCAGGTTGCTACTATTCAAAATAATAATCTGAGGGGGTATTGAGTGCTGGAGGGATCTCCTCTCTCTCACAAAGGCAAGAGTATTGGGCCACCTGAGTATCTTTTCAATGTAGCACCTGAAAAGTGCCACAGTCTCCAGTCCTGGAGCCAGGACTGGTCCAGTTCAATGAGTAGCTCTATCTTAACAATGAAACTGTGGCTCAGCTGGGGATTGGTTGATTTTAACTGGGGAGGGATGAGTAGGTTTGCTGACCTCAGCTGGCCTTACTCATATGTCCCAAGGTTACCTGGGGGTCAGCTGATCTGGGCTAAACTGGGCAGCTCTTCTAATCTCAGCTGGACTTGCTCATGTGTTTTGGGATCAGCAGGGGGTCAGCTGATGTGGGCTGGGCAGGGCAAGCTCAATGTATCTCTGGGTCAGCTGGGAGTCAGTTGATGTAGGCTGGCCCTAGCTATGCACTGGGACCTGCCTTACCTGTCTCTCATCCTCTTCCTAGAACAATAGGAGAGCTCACTCTTGTCTTCCCTTGGCTATAGCAGAGGCACAAGAAAACCTTTGGAGGGTAATGATCCAATCTGTATTTTGAAACATTTTCTCTGGCTGCAGGATGTCAGCAACTATTTTGACAGCCTTTTCTCTCCATGAAGTCCTCATCCTCAGGGAAACAAAAAGTTATCTAGAACTGGGATATAGAGTAAGTGCAGATGTGAATGTCCATTGCTTCTTTTGTTTCTGTGGTTCACTTCACCAGCTCCAGAACCACACCATCTTTGCCAGGATCTGCACCTGCAAAATGCAGGCCCTGTACTCTCCCTCCTTCCCTATGTAACTCCATCTTGAAACAAATGCTTGAATCTAGTTAGCAGAATCTATGTCACTCCTATGCACCCTGACAAAAAGGAAATCTTGGAAAGGGAGTTTGGGGTTCCATATTGAGAAGGCAGGATTTCTACTAAGGAACTGTGATAACGAGGAGAGACTATTTGGAAGATTTCGGGCAGCTGCGAATGACAGATGTTCATGACAGTTGCCATATTTGTCTCATGTGATCTGGCTACTCAAGACAAAGCTGCTCATCTATAGACTGGACATAAAGCAAAGCATTGCCACTGAAGATGGCTTGTAGAAGCGCTCTGCCCAGTAGGAACAGAGAAGGATAAACTGGCCCAATTTTATCCTCTTTCAGGGAATCTGAAAGCGAGACATACAAAGAGGGTCAGCAGTGAGCAGGCAGAGAAAGTCAGGTTACAAGAATGGGAGTCAGACAAAAGTAGGAAGCAGAGCGACACCGTCATCTGAGTCAGATGCGATAGTTACAAAACCTGTTACGGTGTCAGTACATTTGCCACAGTATCTGGACTGAGATTCTAATTTTGTGTGGAGCCTGATGTAGAGCTCCCATCACATCAGACTTGAAAACATCTCTGCTCTTTTCATCTATAAAAATCCAATCCACCGCACCCATAGAAAAGACAAAACACAATATAAAGCAGCAAATTCTGTGTCCAAATGTGGCCCACCAGATTTGAGTTCCTAAAGGGGCCATGTGTGGTTAATTTGTGTATCATGCCCAAGCATCTAGTACTTTTGGGAAGCACACAGGAGATGGTCATTGAAAATTGAAATGAGGGTTTTAGCAGTAAGTGCTATGAGATTCAGAGTAGGGAACAATCACTGTTATAACTGTAGTGCATTACATATGCTGGGTTTATCCTCTCACCACAGATCCATAATCTGCCTTTCCTCCGCCCTCCTCTGTATCTTACAAGGATGATTTCTAAGGACTGCATGCACTGTCCTCCCTTATTCTGTGGCTTCTTATTGGGAATGGCCAAAGAGAAGCACTCTCCTGGTAATGGGATGAGGGAAAGAGGAATTGGTTTCCTACCACCATCTATGGCCACAGCTACTGCCAGGTTCTGTTTTCCACAGCTTTGGCTGCCCAGTCTATGGTGACACTGCACCTTTCCCTTGTCTCTTCAGGCCTGCGGTGGTAATAGATTTTAGCTGTCATTAATCCCTGGGTGCTTTACTAGCCTTTGATGGGTCCCTCAATCCTGCCCACCCCTCTGAAAATAGTCCCTTTATTAAATTCTTCAGTGAAATCCATTAAATGTGTCATCTATTTCTAGCCAGCACCCTGACTGATACACTATTCATATTCCAAAAAGGAGGGAATAGTTCCGTACTTGTCCCCAAGTAGTCTTACTACCTGATCTTACCAAGGAGGGCAAGTTCACACAGTCTGAAAGAATGTACAAAACAGCCTTTTGCTTCTAGCACTGGAGATACGGAGATTCCTCTGTTTCTTCTAGCAGTTTCCACTCCCCCAGATTCTCTCACTGGGGCCAGGTCTCAGCCTCTCCTTCTCCCATCCCCTTCACAGAGAAGCCTCCTCTCCTGTAGTCTCTCTCTCTCTCTTTAATCTCTCTTTCTCTTGACTCCAGGGACCCACTGCTCCAGGTGTTGACTGTCAGTCTTTGGACCCGGTCTGGTTTTTCCAGATGGGGTTGGGGTTTCCAATACTGGAAGCTCAAGGTAGAAGGAGAAAAAAGAGGCCTTCTTGGTGGTCTTCCCTCAGGTTGTGGTGTCTATAAAATAATCAGACTGTTTTAACAGGTAAGATTAAACATCCTGAAGGTGTTTCCTGCATTTGCTGGAAGGTGTGCTAGACGGCTGGGTGTCTTCAATTAGGTTGACTCTAGAAAGAGAAAGGGAAAAAGTGGAGATTGGACCTCCATCTTAGCACCTTAGGAACTCTTTCTTTGAGGCTGGGTGCAGTGGCTCATGCCTATAATCCCAGCACTTTGGAAGGCTGAGGCAGGCGGATCACAAGGTCAGGAGTTCGAGATCAGCCTTGCCAATGTGGTGAAATGCTGCCTCTACTAAAAATAAGAAAATTAGTTGGGCATGGTGGCATGCACCTGTAATCCCAGCTATTTGGGAGGCTGAGGCAGGAGAATCGCTTGAACCCGGGAAGCAGATGTTGCAGTGAGCCAGATCACGCCATTGCACTCCAGCCTGGGCGTGGCAGAGAGACTCTGTCTCAAAAAAGAAAACAAAAAGCCAAAGGGAAAACAAAGAAACAGACTTGAGCTGAGCTTTGAAAAAGAGATAAAATTAGGCTGGGTGTGGTGGTTCACACCTATAATTCCAGCACTTTGGGAGGCTGGGATGGGCAGATCACTTGAGTTCAGGAGTTTGAGACCAGCCTGAGCAACATGGTGAAATTCCATTTCTACAAAAAATACAAAAATTAGCCAGGCATGAAAATTAGCAAGGCACAGTCCTATTGTCCCAGCCTACTCAAGAGGCTGAGGAGGAAAGACGGCTTGAGCCTGGGAGGCAGAGGTTATAGTGAGCTGAGATCACACCACTGCACTCCAGCCTGGGCGACAGAGCAAGACATGAGACCCTGTCTCAAAAAATAATAACTGAAAAAGAGATAAGATTAAACGTGTAAGAAGACAGAGGGCATTTCAGAATGATGGAGCAAAGAAGATGGGCAAATGGCCGGGCGCGGTGGCTCAAGCCTGTAGTCCCAGCACTTTGGGAGGCCGAGACGGGCGGATCACGAGGTCAGGAGATCAAGACCATCCTGGCTAACACGGTGAAACCCCGTCTCTACTAAAAAATACAAAAAACTAGCCAGGCGAGGTGGCAGGTGCCTGTAGTCCCAGCTACTCAGGAGGCTGAGGCAGGAGAATGGAGTAACCTAGGAGGCGGAGCTTGCAGTGAGCTGAGATCCGGCCACTGCACTCCAGCCTGGGCGACAGAGTGAGACTCTGTCGCAAAAAAAAAAAAAAAAAAAAAAAAAAGAAGATGGGCAAATGTAGCATTTGGGAAGAAATTGGTACACCACTTTGTCCAGTTGATGTAAACAAGTAGGGGGAGATGGGTTTGGAGAGCTAAGTAAAGAACCAATTTGGGGGCCTTAAGTGCTAGGATAAGAGTTTTGAGGAGTCTTTAAAGCAGGGCAGTTTTTCATAATTCACATATAAATTGAGTTGTAAGGGTAGAGAAAATGACAAGTTAAAAAATAAACACACTTATTCAGATGTGAGATTGTGAAGGGCTATGCCCTAGTAGTGGTCCTTGAAAACTTTATAGAAGAAACTACACTTTGCTTATGGGCTAAATGTGGTAGAAAAGGAAAAGTAGAAGATAAGAATGACCTCAAAGTTTTAAAATTGAGAGACTGAGAGAAAGGCATGCTTGGTAAGAATAGAAAAACTTGCAGACAGCTATTAATAGTTTAGGATGAAAGACTTCAGTTTGAGGTATACTGCCTTTAGATGGCTACCGTGCCTCCTAGTGGAGTTGGAAATGGAGGCCTGAAACACAGTGAGGATTGGAGACAATTGCAAAGGTGATTATCTGAAGTTATGAGTAAGTGACACCTCTGAGAAAGACTTCACATTAAATCTGTGGGTCAAGAACTAAGCTTTGTCATTTGCAATAGCATGGATTTACCTGGAGGACATTATATATATTAAGTGAAATAAGCCAGGCACAAAAAGAAATACCACATGATCTCATTCATATGTGTATTCTAAAAAATTGGAACACTGAGAAGCAAGAGTGTAGACTGATGATTGCCAGAGCTGGGGAGGGAAATGGGGAGATGTTGGTCAGAGGACACAAACTTTGAATTGCAAGGTGAAAACGTTTGGGGAATCTACTGTAGAGCACAGTGACTATAATTAATCATACTGTATTCCATAATTGAATATCGCTAAGAAAGTAGATTTTCAGAGTTCTTACCACAAGAGAATGATGTGCATGAGGTAATGCATGTATTAATTGGCCCAATTTAGCCATTCCACAATGTATACATATTTCAAAACATCACAATGTACACCATAAATATATACAATTTTAATTTGTCAATTAAATAAATAATTTTTTCATTGGAAGAATATACAAGATTTTTTAAAATGAATTTTAAAAATAAGATGTAAAAAACAAAACCAAAAAACTAGCACTTTTCAGGAACTGGAGAAGAAAACAGATTTGTGAAGGGATTCAGTACAGAAACAATTTGAAAAATGGGCAAAGGAAAAGGTAGAGAAATGAGGCAGTAGAGAAATGAGACAGCATAAGAAAACCAAGGAGTGATTTTCCAGAAAGGGTAAGCTTCACATTCGAATTTTAACACATCCATTGCAGCCTTTACAAAACCATCCTTCAAGATTTGAAAAATAAAATCAGAGAATAAAACAATGGGACAAACTGTGTGAAAAAAGTTGTGTTACATTGGGACAATTTGAACATGAAAAAAATAAGACTGGGTGTGGTGGCTCACACCTGTAAATTCCAGCACTTTGGGAGGCCAAGGCAGGGGGATCACCTGAGCCCAGGAGTTCAAGACCAGCCTAGACCACACAGTGAGACCCCGTCTCTACAAAAAATTATTTAAAAAATTAGCCAGACATAGTGGCACATGCCTATAGTCCCAGCTACTTGGGAGGCTGAGATGGGCCCTTGAGTCTAGGAGGTCAAGACTGCAGTGAGCCATGATTGCACCACTGCACTCCAGCCTGGGTGACAGAGTGAGACCACACACACACACACACACACACACACACACACGATAGCAAAAGGTGATCACATACTGAATAAAATAGGAATCCATTACAGTTGTGTTCAAACTGGTCAAAAAAATATCAAAAGACACTACCCTAAAAATGTCAATCTACATTATTAAACATTGATGTAATCCTGAAGACACTGGAAGGTATATCAGTTATATGACCTTGGATACAATGAACAGAAAACTCAATTCAAATTAGCTTAAACAATATAACTGGATGATTGTTGGCTCATTCTCTGAAAAGACCACAAGTCAGGCAGGTTTTAGGGTTGGTCGAATCTGAAGGAAAACATCCACAATTCTTTTATGTCTACCTTCCTCCACCAGCCAGTCACATCCTCAGCCTGATTTCTCTAAAGCTATGTGCCTCCGTGTTTACACCCGGGCTACATGCTTCCCTAAGAGAGGGCACCTCTCCCAAACCTCCCCTGATTTGTGTCTTAGGGAACAAGCCACTGGGGCCAGGGGAAGGCTGTAAGCTGACTGACTTAGGCACTCATTACTGAACCAACCACTATGGCCCTATGCCCTACATTGAAATCACCCTGAGGGGCCGTAAAGCAATCAGTGCCTACCTCTGGATGTGGGGTGAATGGTCAGTCTCACTCAACTTTGGGACTGGTTAGGTAGGATCTGCAGATATACTGAATGTATATATTAGGTTGTGATTGGCCAAGTCAAAATATCAGTGGCTTAGCTGGGCATGGTGGCCTGCACTTGTGGTTCCAGCTGCTTGGGAGGCTTAGGTGAGATCTCTTGGGAGGTGGAGGCTGCAAAGTTCTAAGATTGTGCCTGTGAATAGCCTGGGTGACAAAGCGACATGCTGTTATACAAAAACATCGAGTGGCTTTTGAGTTTTCTGAAGTCTGGAATTTTGCAGTCCGGATAGATATGGTCGCTCTGCCCCATAAAGTTATTTGGACCCAGGAGTCTCCTTCTAGCTCACCACCCTGATGACATTCCTGGGGTAGAGCCCTAATTCTCATTATACAAGGCAGGATTTCTGCTCCAGGAAGCAGGATGGAGGAAGTGACAAAAAAGGAGTACAGGGGCACATTTGAAGGAAGGTTCCTAGGAGCTGTTAGCATCACTACCCTTATCACATGGCCATACTCACCTAACAAGTAGGCTAGGCAATGAACTTTTTTCTTTTTTCTTTTCTTTTCTTTTCTTTCTTTCTTTCTTTCTTTTTTTTTTTTTTTTTTTTTTTGAGACGGAGTCTCATTCTGTCACCCAGGCTGGAGTACGGTGGTGTGATTTCAGCTTACTGCAACCTCTGTCTCCTAGGTTCAAGTGATTCTCCTGCCTCAGCCTCCCAAGTAGCTGGTATTACAGGTGTACACCACTACCATCTGGCTAATTTTTGTATTTTTGGTGGAGACAGGGTTTCACCATGTTGGCCAGGCTGTTCTTGAACTCCTGACTTCAAGTGATTTGCCTACCTCGGCCTCCCAAAGTGCTGGGATTACAGGTGTGAGCCACTGTTCCCAGCCGGAAATGAACTTTTTTACTCGGGAAACTTAGGTGAGATCTCTTGGGAGACCATTTGTCTGGCTAAGCATTCTATTACTGTGCAACGCAGGGGAAATAAATACTGGGGGACAACAGGCACTTTCGGCAACTTGAATAAATGAACCTATTAGAGTTGATTGATCTAAGCCTAGGTGACAAAATTAGTAAATTACATGGGAGAGTAGTTATTCATTTATAATCTGTCAAACAGGACAGGCAAGATGAGAGAAAATTCCCAATTCGGACCGGGCGCGGTGGCTCATACCTGTAATCCCAGCACTTTGGGAGACCGAGGCGGGCGGATCACAAGGTCAGGAGATAAAGACCATCCTGGCTAACACAGTGAAACCCCGTCTCTACTAAAAAAATACAAAAAAATTAGCTGGGCATGGTGGCAGGCGCCTGTAGTCCCAGCTACTCGGGAGGCTGAGGCAGGAGAATGGCATGAACCTGGGGGGTGGAGCTTGCAGTGAGCCGAGATCTCACCACTGCACTCCAGCCCGGCAGAGCCAGACTCCATCTCAAAAAAAAAAAAAAAAAAAAAAGAAAGAAAGAAAAAAAGACAATTCCCAATTCAGAGGAATGAAATAATAAAAAGGGAAGAATGAATGGTAAGTTAAAATAACTCTGTTTATATACCGTTTCTGCCACCTAACAGTTGGGCAATTTTAACAAGTTGCACAGCCTCAATAAGTATATGATCTGTCTGTAAAATGGAGATAACATCATCTACTCTACAGAGCTGGGAAAAGATTGAGATAATATTTGTTAGGTACTTTGTAAGCAATGATACTCAGACAGATCACAGTTATTATTAGTGATAACAAAGCTTACAATGATGTAGTAAATATTTTAGAAAACATTGATTAAAAGTGATATGAGACTTGTTATCTTTTAAAATCACTTTTTAAAAACATATTGAACTTGTAGTTAATTTTTTTAAATTCTCACTATTTTTTCCCCTGCTGGTCAGGTCTCATTTGTTAAATTGTGTATCCAAAAAGCAGTTGAGCAAATATT